>NC_137158.1:82486058-83834991 GCF_951394435.1 Stenella coeruleoalba
AGCGGGGTCGGGCGGCCTGGACAGCGAGCGGGCAGCGCGGGGTCAGCCTATGTGACTGGGCGGCGCCGGCGCGGCCTCCGTCAGGAGAGGTAGGTGCGGGCCGCTCGCCGGAGCGGCGGCGAGGATCTCGGGGTCCCCAGGGCTGAGGCGCGGCCGCCCGGCCCGGGAAGGGGCGGACGGAGCACAGGGGGCGACTCGGGGTTCCCGGGCCCGCCGGCCTCCCGTTAGCCGCGCCGCCTTTCCGCCTGCAGGGACACTTCCGCCACCCCGAGGCCATTTTACCTCCGTCCTCAGGGTCCCGGGGGCTAGGTGGGCGCTCCCGCGGGGCGGGCGACAATCGGAGGCCGCCTTCTCGGTGCGCGTCCAGTCCCCGCCCCGGTGTCGCCGGCTCCCACCTCGGCCGGAGCGCGAGGACTGGCGGCACGAATGAGTTCAGCAGGGGAAGGAAAGCAGCGTTCGTTGACCAAATCGCACGTCGCGCAGTAGCTTAATATTGCAGCTGCGTTGTCTTGTGGACTTCCATTTTTAAATGATGGCATGCGTTCTGAATTAAAAAGAGAAAAATTATTTATTGAATTAGAGGTTTTCGTGAAATTTTAGAGTCTCACCTCGGATCCCTGTAAGGCTGTTATTAATTTTTTAAACCATATTTCATGGGAGCACATAGGAAAAGTCCAAGTTTGTTTTGATGAAGTCAGTTGGATATTTGATCCTAGAGGACTGTGTTAAAATCCTTAATAACCGTGTTTATAAAGCAAGAAACGATTCTTTTGTCCGAGATTTAAAAAGATAAAGAAATACTTTCATGATCATGTTACAGTCCTGAGTTGTCCATGTAGTTTTCCTTCTCAGAATTTAGTTAATTCCATTGCTGAGGAGGATACGTGGAAGTCACGCGTCTGTCACCACAAATCCTACCGGGTTTTTGTTTTGTTTTGTTTTTGAAGTATAGTCGATTTACAATGTTGTTAGTTTCAGGTGTACAACAAAGTGATTATCGACCGGGTTTTTTATTTAAAAACTTTGACCATTAAGACTTCTGTGACAGATAAACATGTTGTAGACATTTAAAACCCCGTATAAAGCTACCGTGAAAATCTTTTCAAGATGCCTAAATGTTATATATGTACACATGACATTTAGTAGCATCTGATTAGGCAAGTTGGGGAAAGAAATTGCGGTGCATTAGAAATTGGGAAAGAAATTGGGGCTTGTGATAAAGAGGAGGTTCAATTTCAAGGGTTTTGGTGGCTGTATTCCTAGAGTGCGTTCAGATTTTACGTTATCTTAAGCAGATAGCTATAGCTAAGAGATCAGTATTTTCACTTCTCAGTGGCGGAACTTAGGCAAACTACCTAAATTTCTAACTCCCAAAGGACAAAAGTACTGATAAAAGTGTATCCCAGGCACTGCTATTTTTTACTTAGCTCATGTAATTTATAGAACTTCATAATATATAGCTTTCCTGATTGAATTTTGAGTATTTGTCAGAAATGGGTTGGTATAATACAGAAAATCCGTAGCAGCCTTGTGGCATGGAGATGAGAGTTGTAATAATTGTATTTGTACAGTACGTTACAGCTTTCAGAGTCCGTTACACTCTTGTATGTATGTATAGGTGTAATATAGAATTCCCTTGAAAATATTCTTTGTTTAGAGGTCTTGATCATTTTCATTCAATTGTACATTATCTTGCTCTTGAAAAAAAATATTTTTCTTGCTCTTTAAAATTTTCTGTTGCTTTGCTTTTGCAAAGCAAGATGTAGATAGTACTTGGTTTTATTCTTGTTTTTATTACCTTCCATTTTTCTGCATCTAAGTATTTTCTATTACTAAGCTTACTAGAGCAAAACTTTTCAATATTCCTATGACAGTATATCCCATTAGATATTAAGGCGGTGTATCAGGCTAGATTCAGTGCTATAAATAAACATTCTCAACTCTAGAAAATGTAGTTGGTGGAATTTACTTTAATCTTTCCTAAATACACATTAAAATTCTCTTTTATGTTAATGTTAGTATTTTATTTGAAATATCTTTTGTTTGTATAGTATTTTTATGGCACTTAAAACACTGACATTTGTAGCACTTTGTGGGGCAGGCAAAACTGGTATCCTCTTTTTGCTGATTTGGAGACTGCAATCTAGAGAAAGTGACTTGCTCAAGATCACATGACTGATATACATAGTCAAGAAAAATTGGTCTTCCAGTTCCTAACAAGTACACTTCTACTATAGTGCCTAGGCTAATACAGTGTCAGATTATTAGTTTCTTACGTTTAGTTGTGATGAGTTTCAGCAAGGTAGGTGATTTCTTACTGAAGTGTTGGCTGGTACTTGTTTCTCTGTTAAGGGAGAACTGAGTTGCATAACTTGGGATCATAATGCTAAGAGCCAGAGAAGTACTGAGATCTGGGATGCTAGGCTCCTAGCCTACCAAAACCGAACTCTCCATCATAAGGTGTTTCTCAGTGTAAAGGCATTAGGAGTAGATGGTGGTTCTGACGGTCTAAACTTAAGAGCTATATTACCTCTGAATTATCCACATGGATAACAAAACTTTACATAAAACATAAAACCATGTTTTAGCCAGTCCTCTTAAACTTGCTAAAAGGTAGCCAAATTGGTCAATTTTTGCTTTTTTTCTATTTTGCTTTTCTGCATTCTCTTGCTAATGCTAGAGAATTCTAGCATTCTAGAATTCTAGCATTCTCTAGCTAATGCTAATTCTCTAGCATTCTCTACCCCCCCCCCATTTTTTAATAAGTAGCTGTTTTAATCTGAGCTAATCACCTAATGATTCATAACCCTTTTCATCATCTGGAAAATGGAAAGTAACTTCGACTGTAGAAGTTGTGGTTATTAAATAAGTGATTCATAGCACTGGGTATATATTCATTTTTTCCCTTCAAGACTCAGGGTTCAACTCCAAATGATATTTCAGTCATTCTGTTTTTCTGATATGAAAATAGCTTGTTCTAAGAACCTGGAATATCCATTGTCTTTATGAATGTAGAATTAACTTTAGATGGTATTGTGCTTGTCAGTTGTGCTAAAAAAAAATTGCCTTGGGGAGTAATAAATTTCACAGCACATGTGCAGTGGGAGAGTCAGAATTGAGAACCAGGTTCTATTTTGATTAAATAGTTGAATGTTGATGCTTTCAAATTTTAAGCCTGTTTCTAATTTGCCTTTTGTCACACTGTCCATTTAACTGTTGTGGCATATCATGAAATCTCAAGCAAAGATTGACTTTTCATCTGCTAAAGATAAGGGAGGAATTTCTTACTAAATGCTTATGCTTTGATTTCCCAAGTCACATATTCCATAACATGTGGAGTGACTTGTGATTGAGAGTCAACATGTGAAATGCAAACATATACAAAACCTGGATTTATCCCTGACTTACATTACAAATTTAAACATCTATTTTTATAAAGAAAATGTAGGTATTCTTTAAGCAGTGTGTAATTAGAATCTACCCAGCGTCAAGCTTTTTAAAAGGAGAGAGAACATAAGCCAGTGTTAAAAATGTAAATAACTTGCTGTTTAGAATTCTGAGAATTGGAGGTCACCAAGAATTCTGCAGTGGGGCTTAAAGACAAAAACAGGAGAGTCCCCTGATGGTACAGTGGGTAGGACTCCGGGCTCCCTATGCAGGGGGCCAGGGTTCGATCCCTGGTCGGGGGAACTAGATCCCACATGCCACACCTAAGAAGCCCGCATGCTGCATATGGCATTATTACATTCTTTTTTATGGCTGAGAAATATTCCATTGTATATATGTACCACATGCACAGTTTTGAGATGGGAAGCCTTTAGAAGGATTTAACCAGAAGACTGACATATAGGTACACATTTATATACTATTTAAGTATGTTAAAAGTTCAAATGGCTCAAATTTTCTTGTACCATTTTAATACGTTATTAGTACGTTATTGATATTTACCTACTATTTAGCATTGGACAAATGGGAAGTTCAAAGAAAATGTTAAACTTGAGTTGTGGATTCCAAGAGGTTGCAGTCTAGTGGAGTGAATGCCCATTAAAACCATTTTCAAATATAAGTAGTCAGGCCTCTGGAGGTGAACATGGTGAGCGTTTGTTTCCAAGTGCTTGGATTCACTCTAGAGTCACGTTAGGATAATCAGTCACTAAGCAGCTGTCTGTAACTTGCAACAGAGATTATAAACTGGGTGATAAGGGGGCTAAAGTAGGCAGGGGCCAATTCAGAGAAAAAATACCGATTTTTAAATCATAGAAATATGGTCATGTCTTCATAGGTGTTGTTTGGTCATAGAGACTTGATCAACTCCATCAGCTCAGAAACTAATGATATATGCTCAGGTTTTTGTTTTACATCCAATGATAAGATTATCAAAGAGGGAAGAATTAAGGCAGTTAATTTATGATATGATCAATATATAATTTTTTTCCTTAAAATGTACTGATTTTTTCAACTCAGTGTACCTAATCTGAAAATCAGGGTTTAGTGACAGTATGATTAGAATATTTGAATTGGGATTGTATGTAATATAAAAAATGGTATTGAAAATCATCTCCTTTTGAGGAATCTCAGATATTCATCAAGAAGTCAAGTAGCTTTTAAAACTCAGTTTTACACTGTAAATTCTTTGATTAAGTTATTTTTATTGCGTATAATTGACATGTTATTTTCAGGTGTACAACATAGGGATTTGATGTTTGTATACATTGCAAAAGGATCACCACATAAATCTAGTTACCATCTGTCACCATACATAGTTACAAAACTTTTCTTCTTGTGATGAAGATTTTGACTCTTTCAGCAGCTTTCAAATCTACGTAATACAGTATTATTACCTATAGTCACTGTGTTGTACATTATATCTCTGTGACTTACTTACTGGCTACTTATTTAATTGTTTGGAATTTGTAGTAAGTATGGGCAGGTAAAATAAACTAAAAAGAAAGTTTAAGATGTAAGGGAACATTTATGACTTTGCTGCTAGAAAGGATACCTAGGAATAACTTTAAATTAGCTTCTCTTTGTTAAATTTGAATATTAGGAAATAGCACAAGTCTTTTCAGTAAGCATAATAAAGTTAATGAGAGTATTTCTGTCATTAATCTTTTTCAACAGGATTAAGTGAATTTTATGTAAATTTATAAAAGAAGCTAATTTTGAGATACAAATTATTCTGTGACATGAAGTTAAATAATGTAGGGATATTTTTATTAAGGTGTAAATACCTTCATACCTGCATTGTGTAGTGATGAATTATCATGAGGATGATAGATTTGACCTTACTATAACAATGTTAATTCTGTAAAAGGAAAGGCTTAGCAACTGGTCTTACCCTTCCTCTGTCCTTTCAACAAGATGCCTGAGATACTGCCTGAGGCCAGTATCGGACTTCAGCACAAACCTATTACTTCTGCTGCCAGATTTGTCTTTCACAGGGCAATTGTAAGAGTGCATTGAAAAATTGTATTTCTTTGGGACGTCCCTGGTGGTCCAGTGGTTGATTATATTTCTTTCAATCCTTTGTGGCAACATTACAAAGAATGATCAACTTTTTTATAAGAGAGTTTAAAAAAAAACCTAATAACAATAGTAATGTAAGATGTTAACAAAGGAGAAACTGGGTGCAGAGTATATGGGAACCCTGTAATATCTTTGCAGCCTTTCTGTAAATCTAAAACTAGTCTAAGAGGTATATAATTTTTTTCACAACTTTATCGGAGTATAAATGCTTTACAATGTTGTTAGTTTCTGCCGTGCAACAGAGTGAATCAGCTATATGTATACATTTTATCCCCATATCCCTTCCCTTTTGAGCATCCCTTCCACCCTCCCTCTTGAGCATCCCTCCCACCCTCCCTCTTGAGCATCCCTCCCACCCTCCCTCTTGAGCATCCCTCTAGGTGGTCACAAAGCACTGAGCTGATCTCCCTGTGCTATGCAGCAGCTTCCCACTAGCCATCCATTTTACATTTGCTAGTGTATATATATCAGTGCTACTTTCTTACTTCATCCCAGCTTCCCCCCCACCCCACCCAGTGCCCTCAAGTCCGTTCTCTACGTCTGCGTCTTTATTCCTACCCTGCCACTAGGTTCATCAGCACCGCTTTTTTAAATTCCATATATATGCGTTAGCATACGGTATTTGTTTTTCTTTCTGACTTACTTCACTCTGTATGACAGATTCTAGGTCCATCCACTTCACTGCAAATAACTCAATTTCGTTCCTAAAAGGTTTATTTTAATTTAAAAAAATAACCGAATGATTTGGTCATAACTGAGTTCAGTAATAAATTCGTTTGAAAAAGCCAGTCTTTTTTTCTTCCTACCTTAACTGGAAGAAAATCAGTTGACTTTCCTCTCTTTATTCCTTTTTTCTAGGATTCAAGATGACCAACGAGGAACCTCTTCCTAAAAAGGTTTGTTTTTCCAGCAGTTTCTAAGCACTTCTTTTGACTAATAGAGTTGAAGGCACTATCCATATTGTTTGCTTTTGTTTATTCCCTTGCCTTATATTAATAGCATCATGGGTGTATAATGTGTGAGACGTTGTATCTAATATGTAATATATTTTAGAATATTTTCAGCCTTTGGAAAACTTTTGTAATAATGACATCCCCATGGTCAACTTGTAGCCTTTATCATATGAATATTCCCAGCTATATAACTACAAATAATGTCAAAATAAGAGATTATTTTACAAGATCCTATAAGTTACTTATTTTCTTTTTTTTCCTAACTTAAATCCCTTTGGTTGTAATGCAGAACCACTTCCATATTTTTCAAAACAGTTTACAGCTAGTTGGTTCTTAGATTCTACCATTTCCTCTGAAGTTTTATTTTCGAGTCTCATTTTCCCCATTTTTTCTTCAGTTTAGTCACTATGACACACACACAAAAGAGGTTACAAAAGAATAACAGTTTCTAAGGGGTATTTATAATTCAGTTGGGAAAGTAGGGGTATGTGCTTATTAACCAGTGAATATTTAAGTGGACAATTTAAATAGTAAATGTTACGGAAATTTCTGTCCTAAGTTTTGGGGTCAAGTGCTTTAACAGTCTTGAGAATTACTGGGTGCTTTCTGTTAGGCTTTTAATATATTCTGGTATAATGATTTTCCCTTTTCTGTTTTCTGATAGTAACATGTTACTGGTAAATGCTACAATTTGAAACATTTTTATAAAGAAAAATGTTTTAATATCTTATAAGGGAAATTAATAAGACTTAATTTTATATTAAAGTAGGAGAGGTGCCTCAGCTTTACAATCTTCTTTTGGTATAGAGAAAACATTTAATATTTCTCAATTTGCAAAACAATTTCATCTCATTAGAATATTATGCCCACTTTAAAGAACTTTTTATTTTGAAAAAATTACTGATTCATAGGAAGTTGTAAAGAAATGTACAGGGAGGGGGCTTCCCTGGTGGCGCAGTGGTTAAGAATCCGCCTGCCAATGCAGGGGACACAGGTTCGAGCCCTGTTCTGGGAAGATCCCACATGCCGTGGAGCAACTAAGCCCGTGCGCCACAACTACTGAGCCTGCACTCTAGAGTTCACAAGCCACAACTACTGAGCCCATGTGCCACAGCTACTGAAGCCTGTGCACCTAGAGCCCATGCTCTGCAACAAGAGAAACCACCGCAATGAGAAGCCCATGCACCACAAGGAAGAGTAGCCCCCAGTCGCCGCAACTAGAGAAAGACCGCGCTGCAATGAAAGCCAGTGCAGCAAAAAAAAAAAAAGAAAGGGCTTCCCTGGTGGCCCAGTGGTTACGAATCCGTCTGTCGATGCAGAGGACATGGGTTCAAGCCCTGGTCCAGGAAGATCCCACGTGCTGCAGAGCAACTAAGCCCGTGCGCCACAACTACTGAGCCCTCGTGCCACTACTGAAGCCTGCATGCCTAGAGCCTGTGCTCTGCAACAAGAGAAGCCACCGCAATGAGAAGCCAGCACACAGAAACGAAGAGTAGCCCCTGCTCACTGCAACTAGAGAAAGCCCATGTGCAGCAACAAGGAGCCAACACAGCCAAAAATAAATAAATTTTAAAAAAAACAAAAAACTTTAGGACTTCCCTGGTGGCGCAGTGATTGAGAGTCTGCCTGCCGATGCAGGGGACACGGGTTCGTGCCCCGGTCCGGGAGGATCCCGCATGCAATGGAGTGGCTGGGCCTGTGAGCCATGGCCGCTGGGCTTGCGCGTCCGGAGCCTGTGCTCCGCAACAGGAAGAGGTCACAGCGGTGAGAAGCCTGCGTACCGCAAAAAAAAAAAAAAAAAAAAACTTTATAAAAAAAGAAATGTACAGGGAGGTTCTGTGCACTCTTTACCCAGCCTCCTTCAGCGTTAACATCTTGCATAACTGTCAGACATCTTGCATAAGAATATCAAAACCAGGAACTTGACATTGGTACAATCCACAGAGCATATTCAGACTTCCCTGGTTGTGTGTGCATTCTGTGTGTGGCTCTATGCAGTGTTATCACTTGTAACTTAATGTAAACAGCACCACAACCAAAATAGTTACCTGAACCATTACCACAAGTCTCTCTTACGCCATTTTTTATAGCCACATCCATCCTCTCCCACTCCATTCTTAACTTAACCCCTGGCAACAACTAATCAGTTCTTCATTTCTAAAATTATGCTATTTCACAAATGTCGTATATGTGAAATTATGCTGTATTACATATCCTTTGAGTTTTTTCACACTGCATAATATCCTTCAGCTTTATCCAAGTGGTTGCATATGTCAGTTGTCTGTTTCTTGTATTGCTGTATTTCATGGTATCATAGTTTACTATTCACCTGTTGAAAGAAATGTGGGTAGTTTCCAATTTTTGGCTATTACAAATAAAGCTGCTGTGAGCATTTGTGTACAAGTTTCTGTGTGAAAATAAATTTTCATTTCTTTGGAATATGTGCTTAAGAGTGCAACTGTTGAGTTGCATGGAACATCCATTTTTAGTTTTAAAAGGATTCGCCACACTATTTTCCAGAGCAGCTGTACCATTTTACTTTCTCACTAGCAATGTATGAAGGCTGTTTCTCTGCATCTTCACTCAGTATTTGGTGTTAACCACTATTTTTTTATTTAGCCATTCTAATAGGGTGTAATGATAGCTTATTGGGTTTTAATTTGCATTTTCCTAATAATGATACCTGTTTTAAAGATAACAAATAGTCCACCTTTTAAAAACTTCGTTCCAAAAAATAAGACTTTTTTTTTTTTTTTTTTTTTAGATGTTGGTAGGAGTTTATTAATTAATTTATTTTTGCTGTGTTGGGTCTTCGTTTCTGTGCGAGGGCATTCTCTAGTTCTGGCAAGTGGGGGCCACTCTTCATCGCGGTGCGCGGGCCTCTCACTATCGTGGCCTCTCGTTGTGTAGCACAGGCTCCAGATGCACAGGCGCAGTAGTTGTGGCTCACGGGCCTAGTTGCTCCGCGGCATGTGGGATCTTCCCAGACCGGGGCTCGAACCTGTGTACCCTGCATTAGCAGGCAGATTCTCAACCACTGCGCCACCAGGGAAGCCCAAGACTTTTTTTTAAAAAACGTCGTAGTATGTACTGAGCCATTTAAGTTTCAGACATTTCAGTACAGGCTTCCTTTTGGGAGGAGCTTTGTGTGTCTTTGGTAAAAAGGGGATTCCTAATAACAGAAACCAGCAGTTGAGGGATTAAAAGTATGATCCTGTCTTCATAAAAATAAGAATATAAGTGCCAGTGGTATTTAATATTTAAAACCTTAAGAAAGAGCACTTAGTTTGTATCATAATTCTCTTTATAGGTTCGACTGAGTGAAACAGACTTCAAAGTTATGGCACGAGATGAATTAATTCTCAGGTAAAATGTTCTTTTACCAAATAAAAATCTTTCTATAGAACATTATGTTGTGATTCTGTACTATAGTGTTTATGTGAGGTATTGTTTTGTTTTTAATGTTAATACATCCTCAAATCATTTAATATATTTTTTGAACCTCTTTTCTACGGCCTATTTCTTCATTATATAAACATTGGGGAAAGCATAACACTTCAAAGAACTAAAGCACTAGCTTGGGTAACTTCTAGACTGATAGGTAACTTGACTTTTTTTCTTGTAGAGGGCAAATATTCAGAACTTTAACTTGAAAAGCATTTGTACTTCATGTGTATAACTTGCTATGGGGAAAGACCCTGTTCTCAGGAAGCTTTCAGTTTACCAAATGAATAGACTTGTTTTGATGTAGTTAATTTTTTTACTTTTCTGCGTAACATGGAAAAGTTGTACTCCTTAAGGATATTCTTCTCGTTGTGGAAGAAATATATTATTTACTGGTGAAGCAGAGTTACTCTTTCTCATAACTGTGACCTTGGTCAACTCATTTAACTTTATATATCTTTCATTTTATTATCTGCAAGTTAAAGCAGTTGGATTAAATTACTTTTAAAGATGACTTCCAGCTCTGAATTTCTGTGGTTATCTTAAAATGTCTTACTAAAGCAGATTGTCAAGTACAGCATTATATTATTCGTTTTTCAAATGTAAGAAATCAGAAAATGGGATCACGCATGTTTTGTATTTTATAACTTAAATATATTCTTTTTGCATTTTATCACTATGGTAAGTTTTTTACGAGGTAACTTTTAGATAAAAATAAAATGAATATTTCAGAGCAACCTGCAAGTTCATTGAACTTTTTCCTCTAGAAATTTCAAGGAATTTTTACTTGAGGAACTGAGTAAATTTAACAGAGTGGAAGTTGGGGAGAGAAAAGGTGGTTTTATAAGATAGGGAAACACAGATGACATGCTCCATTGTTTCCTAGAGCCCGATAATTTCCCACCCTTGTTTACTTAACTAGCTACACTCTATTGCAGACATGCTCTTTATTTTCCTTTACCGTAATCTCATGCATAGAAGTTTTTCTATTGCATACCTTCATTTTCCTGCACATAAAATTTAAATACTTAGTATTTTAAAATACTTTTGCCCTTTCCTGCTGATGTAGACGCTTGTGATATACTGTTGATGTTCTCTTTGTACCTCTGATATGGTACACTCCTTGCCTTTTATCCTTTCTTAGATAATTCCTCTGGTTAGTATGTGCCGTCTCTTGATTTAACTGTTGGGGGAGAAATCGGTACTATAATCTTAATTTAAAAATCAGGAACAATTTTTTATGTTAAATTACCTTTAAGGTTTTAAAAATCATGTGCAATTTATATTCTTGAGGTAGTTTAATTTATTTAGGGACTTCTCATTTATGACTTTTAAGTAGGTTTTTTCCTCATTAATTCTCTTTGTGATTTTAAATTAACTGCTACTTAGTCTCTTTTTTCTACTTGATGAGGATGTTTGTGGTTTGAGCTTTTATATATATATTTTTTGTTTGTTTTTAATTAAGGCTGCATTGGGTCTTCGTTGCTGCACGTGGGCTTTCTCTAGTTGCGGCGAGCAGGGGCTGCTCTTCATTGTGGTGCGCGGGCTTCTCATTGCAGTGGCTTCTCTTGTTGTGGAGCATGGGCTTTAGGCACTCGGGCTTCAGTAGTTGTGGCTCGCGGGCTCTAGAGCGCAGGCTCAGTAGTTGTGGCACACAGGCTTAGTTGCTCTGCTGCATGTGGGATCTTCCTGGACCAGCGCTCGAACCCGTGTCCCCTGTATCGGCAGGCGGATTCTTAACCACTGCGCCACCAGGGAAGTCCCTGAGCTTTTATATTTCTCGTTTCCTCTAAAATAAATAGTTCTTATATAACCTCCACAAAACATCTTTATTCATCCCAAAATGTTGAATGAACTCCTCTTTGTGTCCTAGGTTGTAGAGGCCGTAAAAATGAGCATGCCCTTGGCCTAGTCTTTATGTAGAATGGATTAGCTTGATATTATGGAATATTTTTGTTCATTGTGTTGTAATGTTAATAAATCTCACAGCAAACTTGTCAGAGGTTTTAAGATTATAAAAATATTTTCTAAAATCAAAGTAAATTTTAATTAGCTGTAACTGAAGAGCACCTTGAAAACAGCTCTTAAGTAAGCAAGGTGGCAGACAGCTTACTTTCCAGGAGCAGTTGCTTAAATGTAAGACTGGGGAAAGTTTGTTAACTGCAGTAATTGCCAAGAGCAGCTAATATGGCCTATATTTTGAGGGTAGAGGAATATAATGAAGAAAGGTCCTGATGGCATATGGCATGTATGGAAGTTGTTTCTGCTAATTAGATATGCTTTTGAAAAATAGTATGTTCTCTCCCCCCCACACTTTTTTTTTGTTGTTGTTACTTTGAGAGAATCACGTGGTATTTTCACGTAAGAGCCGAGATAACCTTCAGTCCCTTATAATCAGGCACTTAAAAATTTTTTTTTAATGTTTTTTAAATTTTATTTAACTTCATTGATTTTTGGCTGCGTTGGGTCTTCGTTGCTGCGCACGGGCTTTCTTCTAGTTGTGGCGAGCAGCGGCTGCTCTTTTTTGCGGTGGGCAGGCTTCTCATTGCAGTGGCTTCTCTTGTTGCAGAGCACAGGCTCTAGGCACGCAGGCTTCGGTAATTGCGGCATGCGGGCTCTGGAGCGTGGGCTCAGTAGTTGTGGCACACGGGCTTAGTTGCTCCGCAGCATGTGGGATCTTCCCGGAGCAGGGCTCGAACTGATGTCCCCTGCATTCGGATTCTTAACCACTGCACCACCAGGGAAGTCCCTAGGCATGTTTTTTAAATGCCTTTTGTTTGAGGTGGAGAGCATATCTGAAAAGTACGGTTAAGTTTTTCAGTCAGCTTCCATAATCCAGGCAACATGCTGAACATCAGTGATACAAAGTCCTGTATGGTATGTGATCTGACCCACGGGAACACTGCTTGGTGTATTTTCAGCAGGGAACACTTTTCTCTGTATTTCCATTTACCTAACTCCTGTAAGTTGAGAAGGAATAATTTTGAAGTGACTCATTTATTATGGGTTAAACTAGATTTCTGGTTATCTCAAAATGGAAGAGACATTAAAATTCATGCAGTGGAATTCTCAGTATTATTTAAAGCTTATGGATGTGGTTTTCTAGTATATTTAATAAAAGCAATTTAAACATAACTAATATGGATTTATTTTTGTACTAGGTGGAAACAATATGAAGCATATGTACAAGCTTTGGAGGGCAAGTACACAGATCTTAACTGTAAGTTTGAGTTTTAGCTTTCTAAAAACTATGTGACTATTGCCTTTTAGATTGTTTTTATAAGCACAGGATAACTGGTTTTACTAAGTAATTTTTATTCAAGCATTTTATTGAGGAACTCTGTCCAGGCACTATGCTGGGTGCTAAGAAATAGGTGAATGAGACATGCTGTCTCTTCTTGAAGAGTTTGCAGTCATTGGAGAAGACCAACATGCAATAATCTTAGAATAGCACTTCTCTTTTAACTGAAGGTTCCGAGAGAGCATAGATAGGGAAATTCACAACTACTTGAAACTTTCCTTGATGTGTCCCTTCCACAGAGAAATTTCAAGTGAAGCATGAGTTATTACTCTAGAAGAGAGAAGCAACCAGTATTAAATTTATGATAGCTTAAATTGTAACAATAGGATACAGCTATGTATTTATGGATTTTTCAACATCTGCTAAAAATAATACAATTTAGTCTTCAGACCAATTTAGTCTTTGTCACTTTTCACTGAGTTAGAGTAACATAATATTTGTGAGTATAAAAACCAGTACACTTTTCCAAGTTCAGAAAGCTTAATATCCTAAAATCTCAATTATTTTATGATTATAGTATAATCCATAGAAGTTGTGAACATTATGAAAACTTAAAGTAATAATTGTCTCTGCAGTTATGGGCATGTTTATATTGAATAGGTTAAAAACGGTACTAATCAGGACTTTCTGAATACTTCATAGTATAAACAAATGCAAATAACGAAGTTTCCTGGTGTTTGTTGGCAACAGATTAGACCATAACAACGTAATCCCGTCTAGCATTAAGTGGCTGTGGACCCGTATAACAGCACTAACTCCTAAAAGAGCACTCATGATCAGGAACAGATTTCATTGTTACAGAAGCATTGGTAGAATAGAAAGTAAAGATTTAAACTTGTTACCGTGGTTTTTATCATCTGTTCAAAGGCAATCAGAACTTTCTTTTGGTTAGTTCACTTTGATCTTGAAAATTGTATTTCATGATGTTGGGGTTTTTTTTCCTTTAATCATCAGCTAATGATGTAACTGGCTTAAGGGAATCTGAAGAAAAACTAAAGCAACAACAGCAAGAGTCTGCACGCAGGGAAAACATTCTTGTAATGCGACTAGCAACCAAGGAGCAAGAGATGCAGGAGTGTACTGTAAGTATTTCAAATGTTTTGAAGTCTTTTTGAGGAATTGGGGTTTGGGTCACATGATGACATGTATTAATTCACATTAAGCTAATTTTGTTACTTAATAGGAATTATAGATGCACATTTTGTTAAGGTAGAAATACTTTGAGCTTAAATGTGCTAAATGTAAAATTTTGATAGATAACCTTTCATTATTGGATTTAAAGTAATTTTTCTGTGGCCAAGAAGTCAAAAATCTTAAATTATTCTCTGAAATCTCCATGATTTATAAGAATTAGTATATTGGTTCAGATATCTTTAAGTAACTGATATCTGAGGGTATAAGCAGCATTTAGTCTTTACTAAGCAAGCCGTCTGATTAGTTTCTCCTCTGCTGTCTTTACCCCTTTCTGCATAAAGTTATTTTTCTTAGTATCATCAACTTCTACCATGTCTTTTAATTGTTAATCTTTCATTCGTACTATTTGCCATGTGTACATAGATCTGAAATCTAATGATATATTTGATCCTTTAGCTCTGGGGTTGAATTTAGAGTCAGTTTTATGCTGTCTTTGACAGTCTTAGCCCTTTCTTTTAGTGTTTGTATATGTCAGTTATATAAGATAGGGGCAGCTCTATTCCTGTTGTTCCTAGTAGTTTTTTCTTTCTTTCTTTCTTTCTTTCTTTGGTTTTTTTGTTTTTGGACTGCACTGCGCGGCTTGCGAGATCTTAGTTCCCTGACCAGGGCTCAAACCCAGGCCCCTGCAGTGAAAGTGCTGAGTTCTAACCTCTGGACCGCCAGGGAATTCCCTGTTGTTTCTCATCTTAAAAGCTGAAATTTTCCTGAATTTTTTTGTGTAATCTCCATTTGATAGTTATTAAAATCTAATGCATAAGGCAATATTCTGGTCACTGGAGACTAATAATCTGTGGGTCACAGTTCTGTTTCTTTTCTCACCAATAAAATGTTCTTTAGGGCTTAATCACAATCCTTATTCTTCTTGTGCAGACGCTGTCTGTTGTCCACATTCCCACAAAAGTCTTTAGTCCCTTTTCCTTCTTTTTTTTTTTTTGCTGTGCTGTGCGGCATGTGGGATCTTAGTTCCCCGACCAGGGATTGATCCCACGCCCCCTGTGCCCTGCGTTGGAAGTGCAGAGTCTTAATCACTGGACTTCCAGGGAAGTCCCATTCACTTCTTCAAAATGACTTTTTTACCTGTTAAAGAGTAGCCTCTGTTATTTTCTCTATCTTCTCACCATTCCTTTTGTTTCTACCAATTTAGTTTCCATCTGCACTGCCACTGATATTTTTTCTGTAAAGTCACTAATGAACGTTTTAAGAAATTTCTCTTTCTCAGCACTCATATGCCTTTACTTTCCCTAACTTCAACTATTGACCATTCCCACCTTTGGCTTTTTTTTTTTTTTTTAAACCTAGATACCTGGTTCCAAGAAGTCTTACCAACATTTTGAATATAGGGTTTTTGTTTTCGTTTCTTTTCTGTAACACCCACCCATCCCATTCAATTTTTTTTTTGCTTAGGATTTTCACGTCTAATGGCATGAGTACTACTTCTCAAGTGCCTAGTCTCAAAACCATTTAATTCTTTCTTTTTGTGATATTTAGGACTCTAGGTTCTACCATTTACTCATTAATAGTTTTAGGTTTCCCTGTTAACATGGCACTGTGCCAGATGCTTACACATGCAAAGGATGAATCTTCCCTTCAGAGTGCTAGCACCTGGTAGGTAGAGTGTGAATGGATGGTGCTGATGATAATGTCTCATAAAACCAATGCATCTTGATTTCTTTTTATCTCTTGAATCCTATTCTTGACATTCTAGTCCAGATACTTCTTAACACTTGCCTAGATAGTATGTGCTGTTGACTCATCTCAGTGATTCTGCAGCCATTCCATATACACTGGCAGTTTTGATCATATTATGCCTAATCAGGGCCTTTGGTGATGCCTCATCACCCTTTTTGTCATCTCAACCTATATTTAAGAGTTTTTTCAAGTAGAACCTAACTTTTTCCAGCCACATTTTTTTACAGCTCTTCTCTGCACAGGCCAGCCGAAGAACTCACTGCTCTTTCAGTTAGAACACAGTGAAGTTTTGCAGAGAGGGCAGCAGGAGCAAACACAAGGAAATGGCAAGCTTATGTGTAGCAGATGAGGGCCGTTCACTGTGTAATCTAAATACTAGTAACTATGTTCGTGTAAGAGAGGCAGTGTTTTCTTTAGTGATAGTGGTACATGCTATATGTTACATGGCATGCTTTATTCCTGTTAGATTACCTCAGCAGCTTGCATTATATTGAATAAATAGGTGTACTTTTTGGTTTAAAATGAGCTACTTTTAAAATTCCTTAAGCTAAAAGAGGAAAAAATAGTTCTGTTTGCTCAGTGAAATACTAACTAAATGTATCCTACTATATTTGTATGTTTTATGGTAGAAATTAGCTGCTTAGGAAATGTTAGTTTCAGTCCTTTTTTTTTTTTTTTTTTGCGGTACGTGGGCCTCTCACTGTTGTGGCCTCTCCCATTGCGGAGCACAGGCTCTGGACGCGCAGGCTCAGCGGCCATGGCTCCCGGGCCCATCCGCTCCGCGGCGTGTGGGAGCCTCCCGGACTGGGGCACGAACCCGTGTCCCCTGCATCGGCAGGCGGACTCTTAACCACTGCACCACCAGGGAAGCCCTAGTTTCAGTCCTGTTTAAGGTTTAGTGTGGAGCAGGATCTTGAACCAGATCTACTTTGGGTGTGAAGAAAGTGATGCATTTAATGATGATACACTGTATCTCATATTTTAGAAATGTATTTTTAGTGTGCTAGTAAATAGTACAACCAGAGTTGAAGTTGAAGGTTTCCTATGTAAGCAGAGGGTTTTGGTATGGTGGGAAAAGCCCTAGATTGGGAGTCAGGAGGCTTGAGAACAAGAATTCTGGTTTTAGTACTGGCACTGAACTAACTATCCTTGGACAGTTGGCTTATTTAATCTCTCAAAAATAAGCAGTTTGGACCAGGTCAGTCACCTTCCAGCCTTACAATGCTGTGAGTCAAATCTACTTGGAGGGGGAAAAAATGCTTAATTTTGGGTTAAGGTGCTGTTTATAAAGCTGTAATGCCAACTCATGTAAATATGTAAGTACTATACATTTTTAAATTTAGAAATGCAAATATGTTTTAAATTATAACCTTGTAACCTGGTGTATTTTTAGGGAACTTGTGTATAGACTAATTTCCCATAAGCACAGATTTACTTACATAAGTAATATTTTAAACTTTGCTTTTTTTCCCCAGTGGGCATCAGCATTTTTAGTAAATATAACAGTGATTGATTGGTTGATTTTTGTACTGTTTTGGTTGCCAACGTGTTAGTCTCCTTATATTTGAAGTTTCTAAATACGGAGTGCAATCAAATGGCCTTTATTTCTACATGGATAACCTTAAATAGTTTCGTGGGGGGGGGTGGTTTCTTCTTTTTTGGCTGCAGAGCGTGCGGGATCTTAGTTCCCTGACCAGGGATCGAAGCCATGCCCCAGCAGTGAGAGTACTGACTCTTAACCACTAGACCCTCCTAACCAAGGAATTCCCAAATAGTTGTTTTTAATTTGTACTTTTTTTAGAGGATTTTATGATCAAGGGGGGAAAGGACTTAACAAACAAGTTGGTAAATCCAGTGAATGAAAGGGATTTTATCTCTTCTTAAGTATGTTTCCTTGGATTTGGTAGTAATTGGTGTTTTTTTGCTTTGCACAGACTCAAATCCAGTACCTCAAGCAAGTCCAGCAGCCTAGCGTTGCCCAACTGAGATCAACAATGGTAGACCCAGCGATCAACTTGTTTTTCCTAAAAATGAAAGGTGAACTGGAACAGACTAAAGACAAACTGGAACAAGCCCAAAATGAACTGAGTGCCTGGAAGTTTACGCCTGATAGGTAAACAAATCATACTCCCCAGTCAAGACTTCCCTGACAGTCCCACTACGAGAAAGCTGTGGTGGGACAGCCAAGTACTCGTTTCCACACCAAGACTCAGACTTTTTGAGCCAAAAAGCCACATTCTTATACTATCCAGCTTGTAATGGGTAATGTAAAACTTACCAGATGAACCTTGTGTTTCAGCTTTTTTCTCTTCCCCCTCCCCTTGCTTCAGAGGCCTGATGGCGTCGGACTATTCCGAAGAAGTGGCCACCTCCGAAAAATTCCCCTTCTAGAACATGTAGACACTTGAGAAGTGTTTCTGTTTGAAGAAAATAGAGGGAGAAACAGAAGTCTTAAGTCTGTGGCACACTGTGTCTTCAGACAGTTTGGAGGAATGAAAACCTAGAGATTTAAAATCATGAATTGAACATGTAAAATTCCAGTAAATGTAAAGATGGAATATGCATCGCTCTTAACCTTGAGCATAGTGACTTAGAGACACTGTATATCAGTTTTGCCAATAAGACTGTGGACTTCGTGATTGTTGTTGAACTTCTGGGTCAAACTCAAATGAGGTGAATTTTGCCTTTAAAGGGTTTATTTGCTAAGAACCAACTTAATAGTCATGAGAGAATTAAATAATAGATGTCAGTACAAGTAGTTCATATATTTAACCATTTAGTTTGGGGCTCCATATTACTTGATTGAGCCTTAAATCAATGTGGTTTTACTCAATGGTTTGTTCTTTGAATGGTTGCTAATACTGTAGATAATCTTACTGAGGACTGTACAAATAATGAAGGTGTGGTATCAAACTTCAGGTCTAAACTGTTTGAAGCATTATAAACATTCATTTCACAACTAGATTGTATAAGGATATTAGCTGTGATGAGACTCACTGCGTTATTTTTTTCAGTAGTGAAATTTATTAAATCCCCATTCCATTCAACAGGCACATGTTGAAAGAGCATTGTCGTTGGTGTTAATGGGGGAATGTGTTCCTTCATTGTATTTGGGCCTTTTGTATTGCACTCTTGATATTAAATTAAATGTGCCTTGAAATAGTTGGTTTTTTTTTTTTGTTTTGTTTTTGGTTTTGTTTTGTTTTTTAAGTTCAAGGATTACTATGATGATTTTGTTGTACTTTTAACATTTTGGTTTTGGGGGGGCTGTGAGAGCAGATTGATTTCGAAAAAATTGTTGCTGTGCTCTTCAAAGTGAAGGAAAAGGCTCTGTGTCTCATTTTTTAAAGACCTACTTTTTTCCAGCTGGTATCATAAAAGACAAGGAGACTTGACACTTGTTGCTTTTTGACACCTTGTCCCAGGATATTGCAGTAGACATTAATGTGGGACAGCTTCACAGGGTGCCTGCCAGAAGATTGGGGACAGAATGTATTGGAACTGTGGGCTGGCCTAAGTGAGACATTTTGTGAATTGGAAAAAAAAAAAAAAAACAAGGTATAGTGATCATTTCTAGCAAATTCATTTGATCATTTAGATAAATGAGGCATTATTTTCTTCATGCTTCCATCCAATCCTGGAGGTGAATTTTTTCGTCAGATCATTCTATAAGTCACCAATTCGAATTTTCACTTGGTGATAATGGAGTCTAAGATGAGTGGAAGATAAATGTTCCAGATTGCCCCAACGTTTAAGTGCAGTTTTAACAAGGGTGACTTAAGTTCTCTCTTAATCATTCAAATAAATTGTAAGTATCTTGTATGTGTGTGCTTTAGGGAACTGGTTGTGGGGCAGAGGGTGGGCTGGAGAAGTGGTTTGTGTGACTTCACGGCAAGAAATCGCTTCTAAAATTCTCACTGCTTGTGGGGGTTGGAGGGTAAGTAACCAAATCTGTTTGAAATTGGCTTCTTGTGCCCGATTTAAGGCTTTTGTGTATATGTTATGCCATTTAAGATCACAGTAGGGAAGACCTATGTATTCTCAGTAGGTCAGGAAATAATTCATAAAAGGTATCATTAACGTACTCAAATTTAGCCAAGCATCTTTCTTTGCCACTTAGGTAACAGTCACCTTGAAGTGGGTTTTTTCTTCTTACTGTTAAAAACTTTTTTTTAATTAATAAGGTAACACGTGCTAATGTATAAAATTGAAACAGTGTAAAGAAAAGTGGAGGTGAAAAGTGAGTTTTACTCCTGGGTGTGACCTTGCCCTTCCCTGTTCAATTCCGCAGGAGTAGTAAGCACTTTTAAATTTCTTGGGTATCATTAAGATAATTTGTGTGCATATACAGTAATTATATATATATAGAGAGAGAGATTTTAAACAAATGTGACATGTATACATACACACAGGTGATTTGTGCCAGGGCTTTCCCCACCCCACTTTATCCTTGGGCATTTTCCCATTTTTTACTATATTTAAATTACTTACCATTTTTAATGGTTATATAATATTTTCATTGTATTAGTAAATCATAATTTACTTTAATTACCTATAAATGGGTTTTTATTTTGTAAAAAGTAGGCTATAAGCCAGAGTTCATCAGGTGGTATAAATACATCATTAATTTGAAACAAATAGTCCTCAATCAATACTCTGTCTGGAATAATTCAAATAGAATGGGTTATGTGGGTTTTGTTTTGTTTTCCACTTTTTTATTCTGTTTTAAGAAAGATCTCATGAATTATGTTGTCCACTTTAGTTAAAATATTTCATACATGTGACAGTGCATATATTTTAGAGTAGTTAGGGGGATATATTGCAGTGTTTTGACAGTTTTCAGTTTGTATTTAAACATTTAGGTACTTGTGTGTACACCTCTTCAGAATACCCTGTCTCCCTTCCCCTTGATGACAAAGCAGTGTACAGTGTCCGTTCTTTTTTATAAATCATTCTCTTAAATTATTTCCTATTGTATTTTCTTTGTGGGTTATTTGATTTTTAGGAATGAGTTAGTTTTTTTTTTTTTTTGGTAAAATGATTCCAAAGACAAGTTACTTGTAATTGGATTCTTACCATCTTTTGTGATATGATGAACACAACACAAATTTTACATGACATAGTAAAATTACAGAATGTTTAAAGAACAGCAGTTTTTTGAAGATTTGTTTTAAAGTGATCACTAAATTTAGAAGTGGTAGGATTATTTTAGAACAGGCATTTATAAAAAGGCATGACTTCATAAATGAATTTTTTTTGCATTAGAATTTGTGATACTTTATATGAGGTTAAGTCAGGTCACAATGTATTGATTTTACTATTGTCTGTGTTTTAAAAAATTCATATAAAAGATTTCTCAGGTTGGTAAACACTGATGCTATATACTTTGCAAGAAAGCAGTGTTGTGGGAGCATAGGCAGTAAAGTGGAAGGAATGCCCCTGTCTTAGATGATGGTGCGTGTTTCTTATTCCTCATTTGATTTGTAAACTCTTGTTCCCTAGAGACTAAAGTCTGAGGGTGCTTATAGGAAATGGGGGATATCTGGAGCTGTAATAACAATGAACAGAAATATCAGCTAATAAAGTTGCCATGTAGAGAAAAAACCCTTACCACATGCTAACTCATGGTTTTCATCTGAGGCTCCTTTGCACAGTGGTACCCCAGGTTTTACCAGAGATTTGTGTAAGGAAAATGTATTAAAAACTTTTGCTTGAATCATATTGGGTTAGAACATGTGCTCTTGATAAAAGAACCTTGCAACACTGAGCCAAAGAATGAGAAACATTTACAAAGTGCTCCCATCTTAAAACATTTAAAAAGTGTGTGTACAGCAATTGCAAAAATGCAACCAAAAGCCCCAGTAACAGTGTCTCAATAAAACTTCACTGCTTTTCTTTAGCCTCATTAATAAGAATAGAAAGAATCACTTTTAAAGAGTTCTAATTTAAGTATATAATTGTGATGTTACCTTTGAAACTTGGATAGGGACAGTTTGATATTCTTGTGATGGAGTAAAGTTCAGAATGACCTTACTGGTTAAAGAATTTTTTTGCTGACACTTTCTATTGTTTTCTTCTTTTAACTCCTTTAATAGGGCTTTCATTTGCCTGATATACAACTTCAAATTCATCTCATCCTTAATAGTAATATAGGGGATGAACATTGATTGCATTTTTGCAATTACTGTGTATATGCACAGAGGTCTATAGTACATTGCACTAGCACTTGGTAACTAATTTGTTGAAAGTATGGCACTCCTAATTTGGCACACACTTACATATTTGCATTATTGATGATAAGTAACTCCAACCTTATTTTTGTGTCGTAAGAGTAATCTTTTCAACATGGATAAAATCTTCACCACATACCAATATTAAAATTTCAAAAACTTTCATCCCAGTTTAAGACAGCTCAAAAGTATATATATCATATGAAATTAAATGAGGGATTGGTGAATAGGAATAGTCTGAAGGCTTTTTAAAAACAGTAACTGAACAGGCCTCACTTAATGCAGTAAATAAACATTCTTGTGAGAACTGCCTATTAAGAGGCATCCTTAAAAATGCTGATCTAGCAGGAATAAATATACTCTCATTCATTTATATATTTATAGGTGCTGATTTTTATATATTAGGTATTTTAAAGAAGTTTACATTTGAGGTTGATGTTACATTTACCCTTTCAAGAACTTTTCTGTTCCATAAAGCTAAGTACCTTAGTGCTTTACTAATACTGTATATCTAAAATGTGTGTTAATTAACTGGCCTGTTTCTATTTCAAATTATAATTTGGGATAAAAATAGATTTCAGAATCAGTTATTAATAGAAACAAAAAGTGGCCATTTAGGTACTTCTTCTTTAGGTTTTTAAAATTTTTGCTGCTGTATTGGCAAAATACTGAAATGTACAAGATGGATGTATTCCAAAAAGAAGATGGTAATTGTAGGGAGGCATCTGCTGTGACATAGTGTTATGTTCTGTATGTGTTACATCTATCGTTGTAATAATTGCAAGCAAAGAAGGTTGTAGAGAGTTTTGTCTTCATTTTGTGATGAATGGCTCTTTCCTTTACAGCCAAACAGGCAAAAAGTTAATGGCGAAGTGTCGAATGCTTATCCAGGAGAATCAAGAGCTTGGAAGGCAGCTGTCCCAGGGACGTATTGCACAACTTGAAGCAGAATTGGCTTTACAGAAGAAATATAGTGAGGAGCTTAAAAGCAGTCAGGATGGTAAGGGGTTTTTTGAAAAGTTTGGTTAAGTTTGCACTGGCTTTAAAATACTGCCAGGCATGAGTATTATAGATTAGAGTGTATATGCTCATCTCTGCCAATGGTTCTATAAAATTATAAGTGAAATATTTCCAATTGAGTCAGCAAACAAAGCCATTTAATCTTAGCGGTCCCCTCAGCCTCCCCCCCCAGCCCCTGAATTGTTTATTGTGCAAATTTCATAAGAAGTTTTTGTTTTTTAGGGGTGGGATTTGGCAAAAGATAGAAAGGCTGTTGTATTATGTAGCTATATAAATTTATATTCAGTGCTTAAAAGAGGGAATATCTTCATTCAACCAATTTCTGTAAGTGTAAATCTTGGAAGTATTTGGCTATTTCCAGGGATCTGAAAATATATATAACTGATTGTGGAAATTCCCTGGTGGTCCAGTGGTTAGGACTCGGTGCTTTCATTGCCGGGTCCGGGTTCCATCCCTGGTCAGGGAACTTAAGTCCCTGCAAGCCGCACGGCACGGCAAAAAATAGAAAATAATAAATAAATAAAAGTATATAGTTGATTTTACCTTTTAAGATCCTATTTAGTGAATAAGATGTAATAGTTCTTTGCTAAGACAGACGCAACTTGTCAGCCACCATCTCTTTTTTCGCTGGGCAAGTATAGTTTCATCCATGCTATTTCTCCTTTGTGAGGAAGATTAGTAGTAAGAAGAATACCCAAGCTCTGGAGATGAGATTAATTGCAAACTGTAGTTAATTGCAAAGAAGGTCGCTAGTCAAGCAATATCTTTAAAACTGCCTTTTCAAAGTGATGGTTCTTAGCTCTCACTATTTATAAATATAGTAAATAGGAGGTTTTGTATAGTAGTAAATGAACTCCCCCTCCACCCCCAAGGCCTTTTTAGAACTTAATAGACATCTGTATTTTTATCAGTTTTCAAGAGTTATTTTCTCTGAATTTTGTTCTTGGATGGGGGATAATCCTTGATGACTGCATAGGCTTCTTTGGAGTATTAGAGTAGAGGACCGCACTTCCCCAGGGGCTAACCTGCTGTGGAGCTGAGACATTGGCTCGGAGGATGAGGAGTAAGGGGCTGGACATGAGGCCCCAGCTCAGCAGACGTGGAGCAGCTTCTGTGGGCTGTGACCAGTTTTATGTGGCTAGGTAGTTTGAATAAATTTAAATTTAGTTGCTTTAATATATTTATTTTAAGCTTTTGCCTTCCTCCCCAAAACAAACTCATTGTTGAATGGCTATTTTAACATTCCAAGCAAAATTTTAAAGTACTCTTGTGATTTTATAATTGTATTTGTTTACTTAAACATTTACTGATTGCCTGGCTTTGTGCAGGCACTAAGAAATATTTTTAAATATGTTAAAAGAGATATTAAAGTAGGTTTGACTCTCCTTTGCACAGAACTGAATGACTTCATCATTCAACTCGACGAAGAAGTAGAGGGTATGCAGAGTACCATTCTAGTTCTTCAGCAACAACTGAAGGAGACGCGCCAGCAGTTGGCTCAGTACCAACAGCAGCAGTCTCAAGCCCCAGGCCCGAGTACCAGCAGGACTACATCTTCTGAGCCTGTAGGACAGGCAGAGGCCACAGGTAAAGACTGCAGTCGTCTGGCCAACGGACCAAGTAATGGCAGTTCCTCCCGGCAGAGGACGTCTGGGTCTGGATTTCACAGGGAGGGGGACACAGCCGAAGATGACTTCCCTTCTTCACCAGGGAATGGTAATAAGGCCTCCAACAGCTCGGAGGAGAGAACTGGCAGAGGAGGTAGTAGTTACGTAAACCAACTCAGTGCGGGGTATGAAAGTGTAGACTCTCCCACGGGCAGTGAAAACTCTGTCACACACCACTCAAATGACACAGACTCCAATCATGACCCTCAAGAGGAGAAAACAGTGAGTGGGAAAGGTAACCGAACTGCGGGTTCCCGCCACGTTCAAAATGGCTTGGACTCAAGTGTAAATGTACAGGGTTCAGTTTTGTAAAAATTTTTCCAGCAAATTTTTATACAGTGTCATTTAATTTGGGAGAGGATACTGTCCAGAAAATTAACGCATACTTTTGTCACAATTTGCCTTTTTTGTGGGTGTTTTTTTTTTCCTTTCCCTTTTTCTTTTTTTCCTTTTTTTTCCTTTTTTTTTTCTTTTTGCTTCAATACCTCTGCCACTTTGGAAACTGTAACAGTTAATTACTTTGAATGTTGCTAAAAGGACATTTTGTGTAGGGTCAAGTTATTTTTATATGAGTTAATGTGAAGTTGTAAATGGAAACCTTTCCTTAAAGTGTAACACAATGATGTCTGTTTAAATCTGTGTCTATCCTAGAACCTGTGCTGTGTAAGGGCATTCTTATTCATGCTGTTATTGTACTTACGCACCGTTCAGACTTGTTAGCATAGCTGTGGGTTTATGACTGCCAGGTCTGCCCAGTACAGTAGTTTTATCACTGAAAGTTGGACTTGTTGAAGGAGTCCTATAGTAGTTTCAGTGTTAGATACAGTTTTTTCCACCATACATCTGTGCATTTTCTCTTTAGGTGACTGAATGTTTAAGAAACTGTGTGCATAGTTACTCAGTTTTTATGA
This sequence comes from Stenella coeruleoalba, assembly GCF_951394435.1. Classification (NCBI taxonomy): domain Eukaryota; kingdom Metazoa; phylum Chordata; class Mammalia; order Artiodactyla; family Delphinidae; genus Stenella; species Stenella coeruleoalba. The sequence continues at coordinate 82,511,994 of NC_137158.1, forward strand.
ATTGTTGTATCCTGTTAATGCATATTGCTCTGTGACTCCAGTATATCTCACCTGTACTGACCAAACTTAAATAAAGATTTTTATTGTAACTCCTTACATTAGTTGTTTTTTGTTTCTTTATGTGTGTTTAGCATTTGTCATTTCTTTTCATTGGCTTGCTGAATGTCTACTTATTATTCAACATACCACAAAGGTGAAACTTAAGTCCATGCATAAATTTAATCGTGAACTTAATTTTTTTTTAATTTATCCCTTGTTTTGGAAAATGAACTTGGAGTTTAGGACTACACTTTAATGTTTTTTCCTGACTTGTAAAAATAATTGTTAAAATACTTGAAAATACAAAAAATATAAAGAAGAAAATAGTCACCTAAGTATTCGTTAGGTTTTAATTGGAAAAGTAGACTTTGTTTTTGTGAAATGATTTCAGGTAATTAGGTATCTCTGTAGTCAGTGATGTTTGTGTTAAAATATTGGCCACTTCTGATTTGTACTAATAATATCTGCTAATGTTACATAGTAAGGGTGTAGGGCGTTAGAATGAAGGTGAAATGTTCTAAACAGATAAGACAAAATTTGCTTCTTTTCCTGTCATGTTAAACATTAAGTATCAAGGTCTATGGAATTGAACGGCTTTAGAATAACTTTTCACATATGTGGTTGAGATGAAATACAATTTTTGCTGAAAGCAAAATACTTTCTCATTTTAGATATTACTTGTAATATAACCAGGGAACCTCAAAAGTGGAGATAATGACATTTGAAACTGAGTCACAACTTACTTGAAAATAACTCCTATGTTTCTGCTTGTTTAACTGGCATACAAGTGTATCTGGTCTTCATGGTGTATGTAAAATACTGCACTTCTTACCTTTTGATTAACCTTTTGTGCAGTCTTCAAATAAAAAGATGCTACACAATTTTAACTAAATTTGCTTATAAACATTTTGGTGTGTAATAAAATACTAAATATTCCCTTGGTTTTATTAAGTACCATGGGCTTTAGCTTTAGTTTTTGTTATGTATATCCTTTTAACTTGCTCAATTTAAACAAAGATGGAATTTCTCTTCCTTTTGGTGTTATGTAATCGTTGGTGTGTGCAAAAAAACTCTTCAACTGGTGATAAAATTTTATGACTAAATTTAATAGGCCTGTTATGTGTCATTACCAATTTTCAGATTTCTGTTGAATCTGCATTAATGGATGAATGACTTGGGCAGTGAGGACTTAAGACTGTGCAGAGTCAGTATTCTTCATTTCTGGAATTGGATGCTTTATTTGCTGGTATGACTATGATAAGAGATGGTAAATCATAATCTAGGTTGAGAGAGTGACCTAGATTTGAATGGGTTTGGATCCTGGCTTTACTGTGTGTCTACTTCATGGCTTGGGCAAACTACTTTCTCTCTCTCTGGCTCAAGTTTTGCCCTGTAAAGAGCAATAAGTTAATACGTGTGAAGCCTCTCAACGGTGCCAAGCATGTAGTGACTGCTAGTAGATGTTCGCCAGTACTATTGTCTTGAAGTTCCAGTCCTGATAACAAACTGTCTGCCTAGGTCACACTACTCCAAATATAAATTTTTATTGTTTGGGTAGTTCCCACCGAAGGACGAAAGACAGTAGCTTTAATTGAATGGATTGTAATACCCTTGATGGAAGAGTGAAAAGCTGCCTGTATTTACTTCAATTCGAGTTACAAGTGTGTCTGTTACTCCTTACGCTGGACAAGTGCCAGAGCCTAAGCATTCTTTTGATGAATCCTGGAAATGGAGAAATGCAGCTTTTGGCGGAAAGCTTGCTGAGTACTGCCAAAGGGGTAATTTTATGGGCGTCAACTTGGGTAAAGCCCAAGATTATAAGAAAGTTCCAATGTCTCTACTGGAGCATTAGTTCAGAGTTTACTGTGAAGGTAGCAAAAAAATGCCTTAACGTTTTTTGACGTCTATTGAGTACTTACATGCTGGAAACTGACAGGTATTTTATATGCATAATCATTTTTATCATCACCCCATGAAACAGGCACTTGTTATCCCCACATACAGAATAGGAAATGCACTTAAAAGGGTTACATAAAAAGCAAACGGTTGGTAAACGTTGGAGCTGCCCTCCAGGGTGCTGTCATTAAAGCTCCCTGGACAATACCAACCTCAAAGCTGGCAGCTGAACCAGGCCAGGTGCCAAGAGCTGACTTGGACACTGCGCCATTCTGCCTCCCTTCATCTTGAGGAGGAGGGAAAAATGTACGTGAGCTTCTAAGGATGACATCTCACAAGCCGTCTGGACGGTTGCTGTGCTAAATTAAACGATAAGAATCACGAAATCGCAATGCAGTGATGGAAAAAATGCAGATTACAAAGATTCCAAGTACGGAGCTCAAGATGCTAGCTTGCTAAGGTAAGAGGGTTTAGGTAAGCATAATCTCTCAGAAGTGGTTAGTTTAGCCCTTGAAGGAAATGATACCAGTTTGTGGACAAAAGGATTGAGACTATTTCTAATAATGTCTGGCACTATTAGAGGATGTACCAGTTCCCATCTCTTCACATAAGATTCAGTGGATACTTACTGCTGGGACCATTTTAACAAGAAAAATATGTCCAAGTGCTTGTTACATAGGGCTCACTAGACTTTAGTTATCCTGGCCTCTCAGCTGTATTGGATGCAACTGAGCACCTAGTTTCTGGGACACTTTTGCAAACATAATGCAAAGCCATTCTTTCTGACAATTTTCTCTCAGATGTTCCTTATTTCTCACTAATAGTGGTTTGTCCCCTGTACCCACTCATTGCCTACTGCTCTTCTCTGATGACGCTTCCTTGGGAGTTCACTTATTCCTTGATTATAGTGAACACTTCTTACAACGCTGGGTAATGTCATTTCATTCCCTTTGAAGCTGGATCATGAGGGAGATGTAGTTTTTAAAAGGACTGTCCCCCTCTTTCACCTCTTCTTTATTCTGAGTCCCTATCTGGCCCATATGTAGCTTGGAATAGGCACGAGGACTCCCTCGAGGCCAGGTGTTGAGCAGCCACTCACCAAAAGCAAGCAATTGTCTTTGCAGTTTTTGCTGTTAGGTTGGTTCTGAATGGAGCCTCCAGGTAAGAAGTGAGTACATTCCTTGCATCCAGAAGAATACAGTCATAGTCATTCAGATGTGTAAGGCATTGGGCATAAAGAATATATTAGTATTCATTCCTATGTAATTATGTGCTAGCAGCTCTGCATAAGGCAGTAGAACAAGATCACTTTGCAAAGCTTATAGAGTCTAGTAGACGAGACAGATGAAACTAGGAATTTTAACATGGTAAGTAAAAGATATGTAGAACATGCTAATAAGAGGCATCGAATGCAGGAGATAGGAAGGCTTCCACAAAGGAGACTGAAGAGTGGCCAGAGATGTAAGGGGACACTGAGATACAGCATGAAGTCGAGTGACAAGTTCCTTAAGTTCCTTGGAGGCTCATGTTCCGGAACAGGGAACACATCCCAGACAGAAGACTACTGATTCTATTACTACTCCAGACCCTAAGGATTTCTCCTGACCACCATTATCCAAGCATTTCCTTCACCACAGGGGCTATGCTCTAGTTATCTTCTCTGGTTTATCTGGCCCGTCCGCGTGTCTCTGCAAAGTCTTAATGGGGGTTCCCTGGCCCTAAGGAGTTTTCAATCTACTTGAAAGCTCTTCAGAAGGATTCCCCACTCTTGTCAACAGTCTTCCCTCCACAACCCTGTAAGTAAGTTCTCTTGCTCCAGTGTTCTCAACAAGCTGCACTGCCCGCCCAGAAACTCTTTCTTTCCTAGCATATTAGGCTATTCTCTTTGATTCACCAAACATCTGAAAATCTCAGCTTTCTACCGGGAAGTCAGCCTGGATGACTGAGGATGATTTCAGTTACATTTAACAGAACAATACCTAACTCAGGCTGGCTTAAGCAATAACGAAAACCTGTCTCACATAGTTGGAAGATCAGAGGTTGAGTGGATTCTAGATTGGTCTCGAAGATGTCCTCAGAAGGCCAGAGTTCTTCCCATCTCTGTTCTGCTGTCCTCAGTGTGTTGGCCTTGCAATCATGCTGGCTCAAAAGGTGGGTGCAGCAGTTCCAGGTATCACACCCAGACACCACAATGTCCAGAGGGAAAAAGGATCCATCTTTGTATCTCTTAGAAGTAAGAATACCTTTCCTAGAGCCACCCAGCAAATTTCCATTTTTGTGGCCAAGATTAGGTCATGTGGACATTCTGAAACCACTGGCCAGGGCTAAGACTAATTATTTGGAGTAAAATGAATGTTAGGAATCAATCACTATAACTGGGTTTATGGAGAGGTGAAAAATATCAAGTCTATTTTAATGGTTTAAACAGAATAAGTCTATTCAGCTTTGAAATTCCAGCCATCACTGATTACCCCACCCAAGTACTTACCCTTTACTCAAATACATCTTGTCAATATTGACAATTAATGATTATTCAATCTTAATTATTACTGAAATATTTGTAAAACTCCGTATCTATGGCAAACTCCAACCTCTCTATATGCAGCCCTTGGGGATGGTTAAAGCTCTTGGATAATATCATGAAAACGCATTAACATCTATTTGATAAGTATTAAGTCCCTACTGTGTGTCCAACACTGTCCCAGGGCCTAGAGAGAATCAGACGAAGCAAGACCTCTCTCTGGAAGACTAGATCGTGGGGTGTGTCCGGGGGAAACAGCCAGAGCTGAGGCTGCCAAGTGGGCCAGGTATTGAGGTTCCTATAGAGAACTCTGAAAGATTTTGAACTTTGCCCAGTAGGGGATATGAAGTTGGAAAAGGTTTTAAGCAGAAGAGTCATCCAACCTGTGATTACTTGCTCCTCGCCTTCCAGATTGTCCGCAGTCAACCAGAGGAAATCCTTTTGATCTGTGAGACACTGAGACTCTCTGGCTCTCACACACTCGTCGCTACAGCTGATCTTCCGGTACAAGAACTTGGCAAGTGTGGCCAGCCCCACGGAAGGGTACGGACTCCTCCCACTGTTTGCACAGAGAACCAAGTTAACCCCCAAGTAAACGAATGACTGATTATTGGCGCCCAGGCAAAACAAAGGGGAACTTTAAAAAGCCACGAGAGCAAAAGCGCACAAAGAGAATGGCCCGCGGGCCTGCAGTTGGGAGGATTCGCACCAAATTCTCGCTGCCGAGATCGAGAGCCCGGGCTGAACGCGGGATACTCTGGTCACCCCACTTTTCACTGACTCCAAAAACATTAAATTCAAAAAAGACAACCTTATCGCCCCAAAACAAAAACGTCAAGACAGAAACGACAACACCGGGGGGTTCAGATAATCGTCTGAACGGCTGGCGGGCTGCGCGCCTGTGAGTCCCAACTCCACAGTCCCGCCCCCTGCCCGGCCCAGCTCCGCCCTCGCGTCTGCGCACCGGCGCCCGCGGAGGCGGTGGGCGGGGCGCTCTGGGGCTCCGCCCCCAGAGCGGCATGTCAGAGGCGGGGCTGGATCTTGCTCACTAGCCGGCTGCACTGGGCCAACCGTAGCTCGAGAGGCAGTAGTGCGGCAGGATGAGTGCAGACTCAGACCCCGTGGTTATCGTCTCGGCGGCGCGGACCATCATAGGTGAGCGGTCGGCGGACCCGGCATGGGGTTTGAGGCGCGAGCTCGGCCCGTCCCGGCCCGGTCGCGGGGACCCCCGGGACCTCCGGGACGCTCGGCACCCGGCACCTCGCGCCTTCCTTGGCCCGCCTGCCTTCCCCGCCCCCTCGTCGCGCGGTGAGGTCCACTCCACTCCGAGTGTTCTGATTGGATTCTTGGGTAGGGCCACTGCGCATCCCGGCTCTCCCATTGGCTGGGGAGACCCCTGATTGGCCAGCCTCAGGAGACGCCACCTCGGCCCTGTGGCCTCAGGGGCGGGGCCACTGGATGGTGGGTGCCGGGGCGTTGGGCAGAGGTCGCGTTAGTCAAAGGAGGATTACAGAGAATTGCCCAAATGTCCTTAGTGTTGTATAGATTTCAAAGGCCCTGGACTCGCGGGAGTGTGGAACCCTCTTGTTAGGAAAGCGTGGGCCGCGCCCATCCGCTCGGATTTGGGGAGTGGATGTGTAGGTTTCTCGCGGGTCCGCGGCTTCCCCGCACGGCCTGGGGGCCGCCTCCCCGGGGTTCGGCTGCTGCAAGGCACCCACGCTCCTCTCTGTGCCCAGACGAGATGCGGTGGGCGCCTGCGCAGGGGGAAAGCACCGGGCCGCCGGTCCCCCGCCGCCCTGGGCGCGCTCTCCATCGCCCTCGCCTTCCCTTCTGTTCTAGGCTCCTTCAATGGTGCCTTATCCACCGTTCCTGTCTATGACCTGGGCTCAACTGTCATCAGAGAGGTCCTGAAAAGGGCCGCTGTGGCTCCCGAAGAGGTATCAGAGGTCATATTTGGACACGTTTTGGCAGCAGGTAACTCCACAGTGACCCCAGCAGAGAGGTCAGGTTGTTGGAAGCAGCCCATTAACACTCCCCTCCCCCGGCCCCCCACCAACACTCAGAAACTTGTTTTCTTGCCTCCGTAAATTTGCTTACGGAGTTCCCTCTGTTGGAATACCTCCTGTCGCCCCTCTGTCAAGCCCCAACAGTGCTTCTCTCCAGCTTAACACTAAGCGTCTTTAATATACTTTTCCTACATTATCCTAGATCACCGTCCTCCACTGCCTTTTCTTTCTTTAGAAGCAGGGTCAGCCTGACACATGGGAGAGTATGCAGGGCCTTCCGTATTTCCCTAAAGTGTCACACATTCAGTAACAATGTATTGAGTTCCTCTGTGCCCTGCCCTGTGCTAGGTGCTGGGGATAGAGCTCCAACACAGGTTAGTCCTTGCCCGCATAGGGCTCACTTCCGAGCCGGCAAGGTGTGTTGCTGCCAGACTGCCAGACGGGCGCATCACCCCTGGAGGGCTGGCGGAGGTGAATCACCAGTGTCCCAGCTCACTTCTCATTCCCACTAGGTTCACAGACCCACGACCACTGACAATTCCTAATTATTCTTAACTAGTATCACGCTCACTCAGTAGCATAAATTCTAATTACCCCTAGTGATAGTTGGTCACGCTCACTTACGGCCACCTTTTGTCCTTACCTTATCTGAGACCAGGCCCATTTTTCTGTGCCTTTACTTTGTAGTTTTGTAGTTCCTCTTCCTAATTCTCCTTTCTCACCTTGTCCTTTTGGGCAGCCTTAAAGTCGAAGCGCGCCACTTTCTCCTGACTCTCCAGGGCTTTAAAGCATATGAGTAACTTTACTGGTGGCCCAAAGGTGGCTGCCTTTGGGCCACTCCCTCCTTTCTTCTTCCCAGACCCACGACTTACTTACTCTGTTGCCATAGGGTCCTCCACTCCTGGTTTCTCTCTTCCATATCTCACCTCACCTCACCTCTCACCTGTGTGGTATCTCCATACAATTAGAATAAAAATAACAGCTGTGTTTATTGAGGGCCTGCTAAGTGCTGGGCCTTTAAAAACCCCGTGTTTAGTGCTTTCATTAATCCTCTCAGGAAGTCTATTGGATCGTATTCTCTCCATTTTACGAACGAGTAAATGAAAGTTTGAGAGATTGAGTAATTATCCAGGATCACAACCCACATCTGTCCTACCTCCTACGCAGGTACCCTCCAGGGTCATGTAACTAATGTTTACTGAGCACCTGCTGCGCTCCAGGCACTGTTCTATCAGCTGGGGATAAACAGGGTTCATATCAGATAGGAATCCTCAGTCTCATGGACCTCACTTTCTGCTAAATGCTAGACCATTAGTTAATTATGTTCACCACTACTCTAAGTAGCTGAAGATGGGGGTTATGAATAAATACATAACATTTTTATAAAGGAGTTATTTACTTAAATACAGATGTAATTCATTGTAGCTTAAAAAGCAGGAACCTTAAATAATATTAATGTCTTCTTTATTAACTAGTATCCTATGAATTTAATTCAGAGAACATTTATTTATTCATTTATTTATTTTTGGCTGCGTTGGGTCTTCGTTGCTGCGCGCGGGCTTTCTCTAGTCACGGCGAGCGGGGGCTGCTCTTCGTTGCGGTGCGCGGGCTTCTCATTGCGGTGGTTTCTCTTGTTGCGGAGCATGGGCTTAGTTGCTCCGCGGCATGTGGGATCTTCCCAGACCAGGGCTCAAACCCGTGTCCCCTGCACTGGCAGGCGGATTCTTAACCACTGCACCACCAGGGAAGCCCCCGAGAACATTTTGATACTGTTTTGTAAATAATTTTTCCTGGGACTTCCCTCGTGGTCCAGTGGCTGAGACTGCACTCCCAATGCAGGGGGCCTGGGTTTGATCCCTGGTCAGGGAACTAGATCCCACATGCCGCAACTAAAGATCCCGCATACCATAACGAAGATCCCGCGTGCTGCAACTAAGACCCGACACAGCCAAATAAATATTTTAAAATAATAATTTTTCCTGCGTCTATTTTCAATCTCAAACTTTAGGCTCCCAGCCTAATCCCAGATTAATAACACCGTCATGAATATAATCCCTAAATTTTTCTCAGTGACCCATTTGCTAGTTCTTTTCCAACAAACTCACTGAGGAGAGGTGTTCGGTATGGGTATACCTGAAATTTGCAATAGAGCGGCCACTGTATAAACACTGACCTGTTGATAACAGATAATGGTGACTGAAGATATTTGAAACTTTCCACTCCACCCCCTTCTCTGCCAACTTAAGTATGTGATGTATTTCTTTCCCATTCCCTGAAGGAAGGGCCCACAGCTGAATTATAGAAAGGTATTGTCAGTTCTGATTTTGTACATATCTCGTTACGTAACCAGTTAATCATGGTGTGATGGATATTAAGCAAGGAAAGAAGTGCTTCTTAGCAGAGGTTTCCTCTTTTAAGTAACCCTCTTATCTGCCCAGGTGTCTTAAGCCATGATCAAGGAAGCAAATAACCGTAGTTAGAAACAGGAATAATGCCGAAGTTCTGCCCTCTGTTTATAAGGGAGTGTGTGCTTATTCAAGCCCTAGAGAAAGATCAGGAAGACAGTTCCTTCTTACAGTATTAATAACTCCTTTGTGGAGAAGAAAGCCGATGTTCATAAATTTTTTAATTTTTTGTTTCACTTTATTTTTTGGCACATGGCACGTGGGATCTTAGTTCCCCGACCAGGGATCGAACCTGCGCCCCCTGCATTGGAAGCGTGGAGTCTTAACCACTGGACCTCCAGGGAAGCCCCGAAAGCTTATATTAATAAAATATCTGTAGAACAGCACAAGACAATATGTATTGAAGGGTCAGACTGGGATGGGTGTGAGGTCCGCACAGGTCTTTGCCTCTGCCAGGAACTCTTGCCTTGGCTGGGAAGTGGCGAGAGACCCAGCTGGCAAGCTCCTGATTTTGCATCCACTTTCATCCCAACATTTTATCTTTCTCTTTGATTGCTGGGAGGCCTCTCTGTTCCTTCCTCCAGGTTGTGGGCAGAATCCTGTTCGAAAAGCCAGTGTGGGTGCCGGAATCCCCTACTCTGTTCCAGCATGGAGCTGCCAAATGATCTGTGGGTCAGGCCTAAAAGCCGTGTGCCTTGCAGCCCAGTCCATAGTGGTAGGAGACTCCAGCATTGTGGTCGCAGGAGGCATGGAAAACATGAGCAAGGTAAGGCCTCTGAAGAGATGGCTCTCGCTGACCTCTCACTGATAAACTCTCGTCCACTGCCATAGCAGGGTAGACCAATGGTATCAGAGCTGGAACCAAACAGGGGACAAGTAAAAAACGCATTGAACCTTGATCCCTGCCTGATTATTAATTATTCTTTAAATTGGATGGGAAATCCAGGTTGAAGAAAAAGCCTATCAACCAGTGTGACTGGAACAGAATATATGTTTTTCTAAAATGTTACTGGGGCTTCCCTGGTGGCGCAGTGGTTGAGAATCTGCCTGCCGATGCAGGGGACACGGGTTCGAGCCCTGGTCCAGGAAGATCCCACATGCCACGGAGCAGCTAAGCCCGTGCACCACAACTACCAAGCCTGTGCTCTAGAGCCCGTGAGCCACAACTACAGAGCCCACGAGCCACAACTACAGAGCCCGTGCACCACAACTACTGAAGCCCACGCACTGCAACGAAGAGTAGCCCCCCACTCGCCACAACTAGAGAAAGCCCGCACACAGCAATGAAGACCCAATGTGGCCAAAAGTAAATAAATAAATAAATAAAATTAAGTGTTACTGAAGCGTAAAGTATTTTCTGAATTAAACCTGTAACATTAGTCAGTTGATATACTTCGCTTTAAATTTCTTTCTCATTGTGAGTAAAAGTTGAAAACAGATGATGCCACTTACCTTCCTGCACAGGACAAGGAATATTCCAGGGACCACATTTTGTTGACCTTTGGTAAGTATAGAATATGGAAAAGAGGACCACCGAGTAGTGCCTTTCTCCAGTAGGCTTGCCAGGTGGGACTGGTTTCACCAAGTTCCATCCCTCAAATCGGCACAGTGGTGGAAAGGAAAAAATATATCCCCTAGCTTCCTGCAGGAGTTCAGGGTCTCACCTGGGGATCCCGCAGGCAGAGGTCGACTCAGCCCCACATTTGCGGAGGCTCTGGAGGAGGCAGGGTGAAAGTAGCAAACGTAATCGGAGTGATTCTGATGGGACCGTACTAATAGCTGTGCTTGTAAACACGCAGACGTAACAGCCCTTAGTCTTGGTATTATTCCCAGTTTACAGGTAAGGAAACTGAGGCCCAGAGCCTGGACTCCAATAGAGATCTTCTGACTCTTGAGTCTTTCCATTCTCTGATAGCTGCTATCGAGTTGGTAGGAGTTAAGAGGATCCCCTACTGAGAAATCTCTCCCTATCAGTTAATTAAGCAACCTGGTTATTCTCACTGTAGGCATTGTGTCCCATCAAAATAAGTAACACATTGTTCCCATCACTTAAGCCCTTTGATGAGCTCTTCATTTAATAGGCAACTAGTTGCTTCTTTGGAAAGAATAAAGAGCTTTTTAAGGAAATAGGACACAGAATGCGTAGGTTTGTTTGACAGAAGACTGGAAATGGGTGGGGAGGAGAGCAATGGGTCTCCAGGAGTAGGAAGGGTGGAGTAGCCTGTTGATTCCAGGGGTCTTCAGGCCCTGGGCCCTGGGTGGGGAGGAACATGGACTGGAACAGGGGAGAAGGGTCACAAGGGGGACTAGGTGAAGACTGAGGAATCACTGGATAGCTGTTTTGGGTTTTTTTAAACGTATTTATTTTTGGCTGCATTGGGTCTTCGTTGCTGTGCGCGGGCTTTCTCTAGTTGTGGCGAGCAGGGGCTACTTTTCGTTGAAGTGCACAGGCTTCTCATTGCAGTGGCTTCTTTTGTTGCAGAGCATGGGCTCTAGGCGTGCAGGCTTCAGTAGTTGGCAGGCGGGCTCAGTAGTTGTGGTGCACGGGCTTAGTTGCTCCGTGGCATGTGGGATCTTCCTGGACCAGGGCTCGAACCTGTGTCCCCTGCATTGGCAGGTGGATTCTCAACCACTGCGCTACCAGGGAAGCCCCCTGGATAGTTCTGAGTGGGATCCTAAGGAGAGGACTAGTTACAACCAAGCCTAATCTATTTGTATTGTTTTCAGGCTCCTCACTTGGTTCACTTGAGGACAGGAGTCCGGATGGGGGATACACCGCTCACTGACAGTGTGCTCTGCGATGGGCTTATAGATGCATTTCACAGCTATCATATGGGCATTACAGGTAAGGCAAACATGGCTGAAAACATACTAACCGCAAAAAGTTTAAACCAGATCCTATAATAATCGGCTTTGCAGGTGCTTTCCTCTTTCAGGGCAGGGACTGTGTCCTAATCATTTTGTATCCCTGATGACAGGGATAGTTCCCATTTGATGAACCGAAGTGGGGACGTATTCCCTCTGTCCTTTGTGACTCCTTGATTGTCAGGGAATGTTAGTAGTGGGAGGTGCCTCAGAGTTCTTCTGGATCAAACTCTCACTTTACCATATGACAGAACAGAGCTCACAAATAGTGGCTTTGTGGCAAAAGCAACATCAGAGATAAACTAGTACTTCTGGTACCTAACTCTTTGTTGCACTACGCAGTCAGGTCTTCATCCGTCTAGAAGGCTCCTGTGGTTTAGGTGTACTGGCAAAGCAACTGGAAGATCAAAAGAACTCCTGTCTTTACTGCACATAATGTACAACTTAAGAACATTTTAAGTTTTGAGTTAAAGAAACCAACCCTGAGAGGTTAAGCATCTTGCTCAGATGCCTGGCAGCGGCTCTGGTTCTGTGAAAAGAATTCTTGTGAAAAAGATAAGGAGGGGAAGGGCGAGGTTCCAGGCAGAGGGAACAGTGTGTGTGAGTGCCTGGAAGGGAGGGAGGGCTTGGAGAGGCGGGGACAGTGAGAAGTTCAGGGCGTCTCTGTCGCTGTGGGACTGACAGCCGCAGCAGAGATGGCTGGGCATCGCGGGCAATGTGTGCTGTACTAGGGCCTAACGTGTCAGTTTCTCAGAGTGCCACAGTCCAAGCTAACTGCCTCAACATCACCGGAGATGGTCATTAAACATTTAGCTCCCCAGCCCTTTCCGAGGTGTCATGGACTGAATTGTGTTCTTCCAAAATTCCTATTCCCTAACCCCCAGGACCTCAGAATGTGACCTGTACTTGGAGGTGGGGCCTTTTAAGGGGTAATTAAGTTGAAATGAGGCTTTTAGCCTGGGCCCTAATTCAATCTGACTCGTATCCTTATCAAAAGAGGAATACCAGAGATGTGGGCACAGAAGACCATGTGAAGATATAGTGAGAAGGTTTCCAAGGAGAGGGCCCTCAGGAGAAAACAAGGCTGCCGGTGCCTTGATTTTGGGCGCCTACCCTCCTGAATTGTGGGAAAATAAATTTCTGTTGCTTAAAAAGAAAAGATAATGGCTCGGGCCATGATGTAGTAATTAGTAAAGACTAGACCTCCTACTATAAACAAGTATAAGACTGGTCAGAATATATCAACCGTTTTCAAACGGCCAACAATCATGCAAAACTGAGCTTCTTGAAAGAAGGGAAAGACCCACTATAACTAGATCTCTACCTGGGGCTGCTTTCCTAACTTTTCATCTGGGGAAAAGTGGCTTCAAAGAACTGGAGAGGTAGAGATCAGAGTCTGGGGCTGCTCAGATGGCTAGGTTTGTGGGGCAGAGCACTGGAGAGAAGAAGAGGAGCTCCAGAAATCTGCTAAGGGTCCCCTTAAGGTTTGGCCAAATGTTTAGCTATGGATGTTCAGGGCAACGCTCTACAAGCCTAGTAGAAGCAGCTTCTAGGAACATGAATGGAGTTTTTTTTTTTTTTTGGCTGCTCAATGTGGCATGCAGGATCTTAGTTCCCCGACCAGGGATTGAACCCATGCCCCCTGCAGTGGAAGCCTGGAGTCTTAACCACTGGACCACCAGGGAAGTCCCTGAATGGAGATTTTAGATTGCTGGGGGACACAGAAGTTTTGACCAACAACAGTAGAGACTTTACTGAACCCACTGGACACTCCATTGACATCTAAGAAAGGCCACAGTTTAGGGTAGGGCCCAGGGTAAGGGCTACTCTAGACCCAAACTAATCATCTTAGAAACAAATTTCAAACAAGTTTCTGTTGCGCTTCACAGATACTGTGTTTTTACAAATTGAACGTTTGTGGCCACGCTGTGTCAAGCAATTCTGTCAGTGCCATTTTTCAAACAGCATTTGCTCACCGCAGGTCTCTGGGTCACATTTTGGTAACTTTTGCAATATTCCAACTTTTTCATTTTTATATTTGTTATGGTGATATGAAAAGCCTGGACCTAGAAAACCCAGAACAATTTTGACGAAGCAGGAGACAGAAAGATCTTTGACGTTACTGCTAGAACTTGCTGAAGGCTCAGATGATGGTTAGCATTTTTTAGCAATAAGGTATTTTTTAATTAAGTTATGTACATTGTTTTTTAAGATATAGTGCTATTGCACACATAATACACTACACTAACTTTACAGTGTAGAAATATGGTGGATGCTACTCTAATCAAGTGAGCAAGGCTAACATCACCTGAGATAAACTCCCACTTGCATCCTGATAAGATTCAGTGAGGGACTTCCCTCGTGGTGCAGTGGTTAGGAATCCCCCTGCCAATGCAGGGGACATGGGTTCGAGCCCTGGTCCGGGAAGATCCCACATGCCACGGAGCAACTAAGCCCGTGCGCCACAACTACTGAGCTTGCGCTCTAGAACCCGTGAGCCACAACTACTGAAGCCCGTGTGCCTAGCCTGTGCGCTGCAACAAAGAGAGGCCACCACAGTTAGAAGCCCGTGCATCCCAATGAAGAGTAGCCCCCGCTCGCCGCAACTAGAGAAAGCCCTCGCAAAGCAACGAAGACCCAACACAGCCATAAATAAATAAATAAATAAATAAATAAATAAATGATTCAGTGAGAAGATAGTATATAATCATCATTCAGTGCTTTCACACATAATCTTGAGGAAACATGAGCCAAACAAACCCAAATTGATGACATCTGACAAAATAACTAGCCCCTGCCCTTCAGAAATATCAAGGTTAAGAAACACAGAGACAGGGACTTCCCTGGTGGTCCAGTGGTTGGGACTCCTCGCTTCCAGTGCAGGGTGCGGGTTCCATCCCTGGCGGGGGAACTAAGATTCCCACATGCTGCGTGGCCAAAAAAAATAATAATAAAAATAAAAACATGGTTTCCTAGAACTACTGAGCCTCACATAGCACATCATAAACTTTAAAATAAAAAACAAAACACGAAGTCTAAGGAGGTGTTCCAAATAAAAAGAAACTAACGAGATGGACGGTGAAATGCAGTGCGTGATCCTGGACTGGACGTTACTGGACTGAACAAATAAATTAGCTCTAACGGGCATCATTGGGTCAATAGGTGAAACTTGAATATGGACTAAGAATTAGATAATAGTATTTTATCACTGTTAAATTTCCTGATTTTGGTAGCTGTGGTTGTGTAAGAAAATGGCCTTTGTGGGGGGAAAATATACAGTGAAATTAAAATTTAGAGATATAGGGGCATGGTGTCTACCAACTTTCCATCAAATGGTTCAGAGAGAATGATAAAGCAAATGGGGCAAAAAATATGAACTGGTGAAGCCACATAAATGAAATTTCCGAAAGTTATTTTATAGAAAGGAAAAGAGAAGGAAGGAAGCAAAGAAAGGAAATGGCTTCTTAAGAATCACTGCAACGTTTCCATGTTCAGTGGGAGGCAAGATTGCCGCAGCGCACTGTCTCAGTCCACCAGCGAGCCTGCCATTGTTGGGCCTCAGTGCTTGTTTGAAGGTGAAAAATTTGAGCTACCAAAAGCCAGTTCCTAAAAATGTTTGGTTTTTGCTTTATTGTTTTTCTTTCACAGCTGAAAATGTAGCCAACAAATGGCAAGTGAGTAGAGAAGATCAGGACAAGGTTGCAGTTGTGTCCCAGAACAGGACAGAAAGCGCACAGAAAGCTGGCCATTTTGACAAAGAGATTGTACCGGTTTTTGTATCTTCTAAAAAAGGTGGGTGTGTAAGTCATAAAGGTGTTTTTATATATATAAATTTACTTACTTATATTTTTGGCTACGTTGGGTCTTTGTTGCTGCGCACGGGCTTTCTCTAGTTGCGGCGATCGGGGGCTACTCTTTGTTGCGGTGCACGGGCTTCTCATTGTGGTGGCTTCTCTCATTGTGGAGCACGGGCTCTAGGCACACAGGCTTCAGCAGTTGTAGCTCGCAGGCTCTAGACCACAGGCTCAGTAGTTGCGGCAGGCGAACTTCAGTAGTTGTGGCACATGGGCTCAGTAGTCATCGCTCACGGGCTCTAGAGCTCAGGCTCAGTAGTTGTGGCACACGGGTTTAGTTGCTCCGTGGCATGTTGGATCTTCCCGGACCAGGGCTCGAACCCGTGTTTCCTGCATTGGCAGGGGGATTCTTAACCACTGCGCCACCAGGGAAGCCCAGTCATAATGGTTTAAACATCAACGGGGCTATTTATAAGTAAATTATTAATATTCAAAAGAATAACATATAGGAATGTTTATACATCGTGTCTCAGTTGTCTTTCAGGTTGCAAAGATATATTCAGGATAGATCTGAATGTGAGGCAGGGAAGGAGACATGGGAGGCTGTGTCAGCATCCAGACACTTTTCGCCCAGGGTCTCCACATGGCTGTGTAGATGGAGCGTTTTAGGAGAAATTGGAGAAAGCAGCCGACCTTTCTATGCCTACAGGCTCAATCTCCTCCGAAGCAAATGTCCATTACTTCCTGTTGCTTCTGTGTGTGTTTCATATTTGAGGGTGGATCTTCTGGGGTCACTTAGCTATTCTCTAACATGGAACGCTCTAGTCAAGTTCTGTTACTGATGACTGACATCGATTATGCCCAGCCTTTATGAGACTGGCTTTGACACCCTAGATCCAGTCAGTTGTAACCAGCCAAGACCTATATACCCCAAATCTTAGCAACCTTTTAAGCAAAGAAGTCCCTGTAACTGCCTTCCTCAGAAAGGGCTGTCTGGATATGGAAAACATGTCTTTACAATAATTTGTACTAGTGTGTACTTTCCTATTGGAATAAAAGTATTTTATAATAAACCTTTTCTTCCAAATGTGAATCCTTCTATATCACGTCTGAGGAACTGTACTAATCTTGGGTAACGATTTTCCCTTTTCTCAGGTCTTACTGAAGTTAAAACAGATGAGTTTCCTCGCCATGGGAGCAACATGGAAGCCATGTCTAAGCTAAAGCCTTGCTTCCTTACAGATGGAACAGGAACCGTCACCCCAGCTAATGCTTCAGGTTAGATTTTCTGAAGGGCAGTTGTGGGAGTATTATCTTCTGCTAGGTCTACTAAGTTAATACCTTTTTAATTTCATTTCATCAATTATTTATACACAAATTACTCTAAAACCTTGTTTTCGTTGCTTTAGGAGAAAATGTAGTTTTGATCATGTTTCTTCATATTTAGATTTATGACTTAACCTGTACAACACACTGCAAAATGGATTTGGTTTCCCTGCAGTATCCTAACGAGACACCAAGTGAAAAAGCAAATTAGGGAACTCCAGATTTTATCTACCACCTCTGTCCTTTTCCAAAACCCGGAACTCCCATTACCTCCTATGAGGTCTGGGCTATTTCTTCCATTTCTTTTCATTAATCTCCCCTCCCCCACTGCTTTAACCTTTCTGCTCTTTATCCCATTGGAATGTTCTGTGGTCTGTTATATCATCTTGTCAAAAGGTATTAACTTAACCCATGTCTTCAGGTGTTGGAGAAAGTAGACACAGGTATGTAACTTAGTGAGCACTGTTGTGGAAATTAAGACATTCATATTTTACAGGAATAAATGATGGTGCTGCAGCTGTGGTTCTTATGAAGAAGTCAGAAGCTGATAGCCGTGGGCTTACATCCCTAGCACAGATAGTTTCCTGGTCACAAGCAGGTGTGGAGCCTTCCATTATGGGAATAGGACCAATTCCAGCAATAAAGCAAGCTGTGAGTTTAATTTCCAATGTTAGCACCTGTCCTTTTTGTTGCTAAAGCCTCTTTGGGACCAGACCAGTAACTTGTAAATGCTTATTAACTTCTGCCTCCTTCAAACCTTCGCTCAGATCCTTCCCACTCCAAAATGCCGAGACTGAGCTTGATTTTATTTTCATATTTATTCCTATCAGGCTTCACTTGCGTTGTCTCAAAAGGAGACATCCTCCCGTTAGCCGTAACTGAGCTTATTCACTTACTTATATCTATAGTGTTCTTTCCCTTCCGCGAAGAGCAGCCCGCATTCGGATCATCTGCTTTATAGGGCAACTAGTTCTGCTCTATAACCTCACGGCCACGTGTTAAGCGGTTCAAATTTGAAGACAGTATAGAATTTCCAAGGGGTTTTATCCTTAAACCTTTTAGAATTGGTGTCACCAAGGCAAAATGTGTTACCGCTTGGAACTCAGAGTGGCATTTTCAAGAGATCCTTCAATATCATACAGTATATTCCGCTTCTACACCTACAACGAAGAATGGTTCCACTTGAGATTTTAGCTCTCTTCCGTTAACCTTTCCTTTAGGTTGCAAAAGCAGGCTGGTCGCTGGAGGATGTTGACGTATTTGAAATCAATGAAGCCTTTGCAGCCGTGTCTGTTGCAATAGCTAAAGAACTTGGATTAAACCCAGAGAAGGTAAACCTGAGCACGCAGTCCTGACGAGAGCTTGCAAATGAACATTCACAATGCGATCTTAACACTGTAAACAGCAAAACACAGGATGTGTTCCAGGTACTGGCCATACAGTAAGGGGTGGGTGCTAGGTAAGTTCCTGATGGACTTGGGAGTTCACTTATTTTATTGCTTCCTAAGGCAAAAAGACTTGTGTGCATTAGTTCACTTCCCACAGGAAGAGGGTATTTTCAGTCTTAAACTAAGGTAGTCAGAATGGATGTCACAAGGGTACAAATCACTTCCTAAGCAACTTGAACTAAAAACTGAATTTGAAAGGGTAGTTAACTGGTATGACATTAAGAGGAAAAAGACAAGTCTGGGATTCTAACTTTATGTCCAGAGAAAAATAAATGATACAAATCTTATGTATCCCTTAGGTCAACACTGAAGGAGGAGCTATAGCCCTGGGCCATCCTCTTGGAGCATCTGGCTGCCGGATTCTCGTTACCCTGTTGCACACGATGGAGCGCAAGGGTGGACATCGTGGGGTTGCTGCCCTGTGCATTGGGGGTGGGATGGGAATAGCAATGTGTGTTCTGAGAGGATGAAACTGCTTAACCATTAATTATGCTTAAACTAAACGTGAACCTCGTTTCTTTTTAAACTAATAAAATACTAAGTTAGTGAAATCAGAGGACCAAAGTGAGGATGGAAACTATCTCCCACTTCATAAGAATCCCAAGACTTGACAGCTTTTTGCACTTTAATGTGTAATACTCGAGGTACAACAAGATAAATGCATCTAACATTGTCATAAATAAAAGACATCAGTCATCAAGGGCTCCAGAGTGAACAGCATCTTCGTAACCTCCATGCTTATCATCTTTGCTTTCTGGGTGTAATTTAATAAGATCATCAATTCGAAGAATGGTAATTGCAGCTTCAGTTGCAAATTTCAAACTTTTAACTTTAACTATGGTTGGTTCAAACACCCCTGCTTGTTTGTTGTCTCGGGGTTTACCATTGACCAAGTCAAGACCAATCCTGCAATTTAGAAAAAAACCTATTAAATGGCCTCTTTCATAGTTCACACCCATCCTATTCCACTCCTTTAAAAGTTGACTAGGGGGACTTCCCTGGTGGTCCAGTGGTTAAGACTCCACATTCCCAATGCAGTGGGCCTGGGTTCAATCCCTGGCCAGGGAATTAGATCCCACATGCCACAAATAAGAGCCCGCCTGCTGCAACTGAAGATCCTATACGTCGCAACTAAGCACAGCCAAATAAATATTTAATATTTACTAGGCACAGCCAAATAAATATTTAAAAAGTTGACTAGGTGGTAGTCTCATTAGTGCCAGCTATTCCATTCAAATGTTAACCTTGGGAAACGCTGGGACCTTACAGTAGATCCCTATAAGTCTAAAGTAATTGATTATGGATAAACAAATTCAGCACTGAAAGAGGTGTAGAAAGCCTCGATGGTAGTAAAGAAATTGTTTCTAAACATCATTTAATATCTTAAAAGGAGGTTGCTTAAAAACAGGTATGGACCACCCAAAAATAATTTCCTCTCTGGAACCTTCCTACTGTAGGTAAATGACTCTACCCACAGCAGCAGGGAAAGGTGAGGAATCCGATCTGATAACTAAGACACACACCAATGCTAATAATCACTAGCCATCATCCTTCGTGAGTTTAAAACAAAAACCAAACTACCATATATGATATACAGGTGACAATGAAAAATGTCAAGTATGCTTACCATTTGAGATTTTTGCGTTCTGGGTTAACCTGAGCCTCATTATGAAAAGCTCTTAATTTTGCAACCAGATCTATGGAGTCTTGGGCAGCATTAACGGCCAGAGTGTTGGGAATAACAAGAAGAGACCTTGCGAACTCGGCAATAGCGAGCTGCTCCCGGGAGCCCTGAGAACAAAGACAATGAGGTGTCTTCACAGAAGGAAGAAAATTAACACCCACAGCGGCAGCTAAGGTCGCAGAAGAGACGTATTCATGTGAACAAAGTGCCGTGCCCTTCCAGAAATGAAAACGGGCTTCCAGATGCTCTTACCATGCTGGTTGCGTAGTTTTCGAGGTATATGGACAGGGCCGCCTCTACGGCGCCGCCACCAGGAACCACAGATTTCGACTCCAAAACTCTCTTCACCACACAAAGCGCATCATGTAAAGAGCGCTCCATCTCGTCACACATGAAATCGTTTGCGCCGCGTAAGATGACCGACGCAGAGGTACGAGCCTTAGTGCTATTTCAAAAACAGGGGAATTCTCAAATCAATGCTTTAATAAATCCATGCAGAAATTCAGTCTAAGTGCCTTGATTAAATCCTGCTTACACAGGACATTTAGACACGGAAGCAATGTCTAGACCATGGAGAAGAGATGAAATG
This sequence comes from Stenella coeruleoalba, assembly GCF_951394435.1. Taxonomy (NCBI): domain Eukaryota; kingdom Metazoa; phylum Chordata; class Mammalia; order Artiodactyla; family Delphinidae; genus Stenella; species Stenella coeruleoalba. The sequence goes on from NC_137158.1 coordinate 82,532,567, forward strand.
GTTACTTCACCTCAATTTACAATGGCCCAACATTATTTTATCCCATGCGTATAACTGCTTATATCACTGACAGACTATATAGCAGCAAATAAATGGGAAGGTGACCTATTTTCACTCATTAATAAATAAAATCTGTAGAGCTTTATAATTTAGAAAGTAGCTCTTACTTTTTAATCAAGATCAGTTCATCATCGCAAATTCTCTCCTGTACCACCTCTTCTGCTTGTCCCAACATTGAAGCTTCAAAAGTTTCTTCACCTTCCAAATTGGCCAGGGTCGACAGAATAGTTGCTATTAAAGTAATTACAAAGATCTGTAAACACTGTTCTTTCATGAGTATTTTCAAATCCTGCCTTAGATTCAGACACATGTATTTATGATAGAGGTGTCATATAAAGGTAAGGTTAAGGTTTACAGTTAAGCATCAGGCAACCAACTGTCCTTTTATCCTAAGATGGAACCATGTCACTTTGAGGTGGAGCAAGTAAAAGAACTTGCCCAGTTACATAAAAACACGCCTCTATACACATTATCTGTAGCACAAAGCACTAAGGGAGTAAAAAGTAAAAACTGTTACGTTTCTGGAGCTGCTTATTGTTAACATCCAATGTAAAGGGACACGGTCCTGGGTAGTAACAGTATCCGAGAGCCGGCAGGAGACTCACCTCCGGAAGCTTTAGCAACGCGTTTAAGGTCCCTTTTTAAAACTCTTCGAACTGCCATAGCACCAGTCTCCACAAAATACTTCAGACACATGTCGTCAATTCCACCAGTGGTTAGAATAACATTGGCACCAGTTGCCAGGATCTTCTGGATTCGCTCCTTGGTGATATCTGACTCTCTACAAAGACAAGTATTTGAGTAGTAACCTAAAGTTATCTGCTGTGTTTGTTATGTTAAATACAGCTCGAACTTCCATTAAGTATTTTTCACAAAATAATTGCAGATTAAATTATATTAACTAGGGACTTCCCTGGTGGCACAGTGGTTAAGAATCCACTTGCCAATGCAGGGGACACGGGTTCGAGCCCTGGTCTGGGAAGATCCCATATGCTGCGGAGCAACTAAGCCTGTGCGCCACAACTACTGAGCCTGCGCTCTAGAGCCCGCAAGCCGCAACTACTGAAGCCTGTGCACCTAGAGCCCGCGCTCTGCAACAAGAGAAGCCACCACAATAAGAAGCCCCCGCTTGCCGCAACTAGAGAAAGCTCGCGCACAGCAACAAAGACCCAATGCAGCCAAAAAAAAAAAAATTTATTCTCTCCCTTCTATGACCAGAATTTAAATCGGTCCAATTTACAGAAAAGGGATTAAAAACTACCAGTTAGCTCTCCCCCACCCCAATTTGAGCTCTTAACCAAGAACTGTCGTTAGAAAGGAAGCAGCGTCCCTGCCTTCAAGGATCTGGGACAACCAAACTCCAGGGCTAATGTTACTCAGTGCAGTACAGAGACTACAAGTGCATGAGAGCCATGCATCCAGCCTGGCAGGTGGGACAAGGAAAGCTAAAGGTCTGGAGTTAATACAGGGGTCCAGAGTTGAAACTGCAGGTGGGATCAAAAAGTGAAGAACCTTGTAGGTTCTTGTTAGTCTTGTAGGGATGTTAGTGTGAACTGAGAAGGTGTTTAATATTTCTAAGTGAAAGTAACGTTATCAGTCTGTGTTTTCAAAAGATGAAGGAATGAAGACAACAAGGTGATAACTGGAGGTGAATCTATCTGAGAATAGATGGCCTGAGCAGATAAGTCAAAGTTTATGGCTTGGGTAACTGGGAGGTTCAGCCACTGACTCCTGGAGTGAAATAAATGCTAAAAGGTTGGGCTGCAAGATGACAGAGTTCCTGTTTCAACAAGATGAGTCTGAAGCCCCTGGGATACTCAGGTGAAACTGCCAGAAGGAAATGGAAATCCCAAACTATGGGAAACATACACAGATTTGAAAAATAGCCAATACAGAGACAGCTGAGACCATTTTACTCATTCAAAGAATAGTAGATGAGATCAAAGGATCGTAATAAAATGAGTTAAAGATGAACCTCAAAATAAAACTCTGTATATACACTAAACAAATACTGCACGTCAAACATGATACTAAAGATGGGGGCTACAAAGCAAAGGAAATGATTCAGCCTCTACCTTCACAGAGCTTACAATTGCAGACACAGAAATATAGTTAGAAACTGTGCTTAAGCCCCAGGAAGACAAAGTATAGGAGCTCACAGCAGAGAATAATTCAGATTGAGGGGGAAAGAAAAGCTTCTTTTGAGAGATTTATCAACTAAAAAATAAACTAAAAAATTACCCAGTCAAAACAAGTAGGCACGGGCTTCCCTGGTGGCGCAGTGGTTGAGAGTCCGCCTGCCGACGCAGGGGACACAGGTTCGTGCCCCGGTCCAGGAAGATCCCACATGCCGCGGAGCGGCTGGGCCCGTGAACCATGGCCGCTGAGCCTGCGCGTCTGGAGCCTGTGCTCCACAACGGGAGAGGCCACAACAGTGAGGCCCGCGTACCACAAAAACGAAAACAAAAACAAAAACAAGTAGGCACAGAATATATTTTGGGCAGACGAAGGAAAACTCTTAGGGGCCTGCGGAAGTAGAGCTTTGGTGGATTCTAGTTTCAGCCGTGGTAGAGCACAATAAAAAGAGTTATATAAGGAATTTAAAAACCTATCCTAGAGCTTCCTTGGTGGCGCAGTGGTGAGTCCGCCTGCCGACGCAGGGGACACAGGTTCATGCCCCGGTCCAGGAAGATCCCACATGCCGCGGAGAGGCTGGGCCCGTGAGCCATGGCCGCTGAGCCTGCGCGTCTGGAGCCTGTGCTCCGCAGCGGGAGAGGCCACAACAGTGAGAGGCCCGCGTACCGCCAAAAAAAAAAAAACAACACAAAACCTATCCTAGAGTGAAGGGGAAGCCTCCAAAAGGTTCTGGCCTTGCAAGCAATGAGATCCACTTGGCTGCTGTGAGAAGAATAGCCTGGGCGGGAACAAGACTGAAACCAAGACGACCAGCTTGGGTGCCTCTCCAATAGTCTGGGGCAAGAAAATGGAAATGGAAAAGTAGGTGAATTTGAGATTTAATTTATAGATAGAAATCAAGTGGTCTTGACGACAGATTAGAAAGGGAAAGAGTATTAAGTAAAAAGGAGTTACAGACATTTCCCAGTCTTCTGCCTGAATAGAGGGGTCCCTAACTAAAATGGCAAAGAGCAGATTTGCGGGTATCATCACAAGTTCAATTTTAGACATAATGACTTTGAGATGCTTAAGAAGCATTCAATCAATTAAAGCTCAGAGAAATAGATTTGGGAGTCTCCAGCACAGAGACGTTGGCCACGCAGGCACAGGAATAGATGAGGTAGTATCACAGAACTGCTCTATCCTCGGAAAGTCTTTCAAGCAGTCAAAGGCTTGATAAAGGTCAAGCGGAAATTGAACATGTCTAATGAATTTCACAGCCGTGATCACTAGTGACCTGAGCAAGCGGTCCTCCAGTGGAGAACACAGTTGAAGAGGGTATGAGAAATAGAACACCAGGAAGGTTTTTGTGTAAATCACTCGTGACATCTGGCTATGAAGAACTGAGGAAGGACAGAGTAATTGGAACACCTGGGGGCACAAGAGGCTTTTATTTAGGGATAAGAGAGGTACAAGTGGAATCCAGAAAGGAACGAAGAGTAGAATTAGCAGTTGAAGATGCAGTTGAGAAAGAATAGAGGAAGCAAGACTCTAAAAGCAGAAGGCAACAGGCTCTGAATACTTATTCTAGAGGGGCTGACCTCTGATGGAAAGAATACACATGCAGATAGTTAAGAGTACATCTTGGGACTTCCCTGGTGGTCCAGCAATTAAGACTTCGTGCTTCCACAGCAGGGGATGCGATCCCTGGTTGGGGAACTAAGATCCCGTGTGCCGCATGGTTCGGCCAAAAAACAAAGGAAAAAAAAGGGAGTACCTCTTCCCGACTAGCTCTCTAGCATGCCAGTCAATAGATATGGACGTATGAACTACCTGGTACCTGGCAGAATCAACACTATACTGTTTGGTTCTTGTACCACTTGAGGAAACACATTCCTGGATGCATCAATATACTCATAAAACCAAAATTCCACAGAACGTTGATTTTCATGTATCACTCAAATCTCTCTTAAATCATCACCATGTTTTCTAATTTTCCAAACAGTTTGGGTAAAATATAGTTTGACTTCAGTTAAAACTTTGGTTAAAAACGTTAATATTTAAAGTCCTCCAAGACACTCACTTGAAAACAAAAAAACTACTTGCCTAATCATCATACCCTGCTACCTATTAGACCTACCACTCATTCTTTTTAGTTTACTGTCACCTGCTCTAAAAAAGGGTCCTTTACAAACATCCCCTGTCCAAGGTCAAAAATGAATCTCTCAACATACCTCTGTCTAATCTGGTCCAGTTTTTCAGGGTCTGTAATAACCACTTGTACACCAAGCTTCATTTTTGTTTTCTGCAGGCTGAAGTCAAGGCAAGCAATTTTTGCATTCACTATTCTCTTGGGCATGCCTAAAATTGAACATAACGTTAAGTACCTTTACAGTAACTATAACATTGTTACCTTTTATAAAACACACCTATCCTTAGAGATCTGCAGAGATTTTAAATTGTTGTATGTAAACGAATTTGGCTTTTATTACTTTTACCCTTAGAAACAAACACTTAAATGGCATTAAACACACGTGTTTTCTTTTAATTTGCATTTTTCTTAAGTTATATGTAATTAAATTATAAAAGAGGAATTGGCAACATTATGGACCATTTCCTTTTTCTCTGGGCTTCACTAAAGAACAGTAAATGCACATCCTGGATAGTTCACCTGAAAATGTAGTTATACAGTCCACAAACAGCTAACTTTATCCTTTAGTATTCTCGTTACACGACCAAACCAAACCATAAGCCTTACCCTGGGATCCCACCACACAGTTGAGTGCATAGCCATTGATGAGCATACTCTCCATCTGACTTCTCCCATGGGCTTTCAGAATATTAATGGAATTGACTGGATAGCGAGGCTGGCCTCTGACATCCGTGTATTTAACAGCAAGTACAGCGTCTACCACCATATTAGCAAAGAAATCTCCACTTCTAAGCCAACAGTTAAGGAGAACAACAGACTCGGGATGGACAGCGGGTGCACATGAAAATCAAGGGTAATTCAAAGGCACTTCCTTTTAGCAATCTCATCAAAGAAACAACCATTATATACGCCACCAAAATGTTAGAGTACTATTTATCACTATCTGCATACTACTTTTACACATACTTTGTATTACTTTTCCCCCTAGAAAAGGAGGGAACAGGCAATTTCCATACAGCATCATCTGGCAGAAAAACTAACACAGCGTCTTACTTTTAAAAAAGCCTACACTTTACTGGACCATCAGAAGGATACATTCCAATGATTTTGGAAGACATCGATGTCTTAGCAGCATTGATCAGGCAATCCTTTCCAAGTTCATCAGTGTTAATAATTAGATTCTCACTGATATAACGCACTGCTTCCCTGTTTGAAGTGTGGGGAAGAAAACAAATTCACTACTCAAAATTTTTGCTTTATCATTGTGTCAGGATGTCAGAGGCATCAATTTTCTGTTCAGCCATTTCATATAGGAGGAGGACACAAATAATCCTCCCTCTTCAGATCACGGCAATTTTAATCTATCCCATAAGCATAGCCACTAAATCTATTATTAGAAGATAACGTGGTAGTCAAATGGGAAGAAAAGGATACTGGCCCAACTTCCTACTTCAAATATTTACTTAAATGCTAAAATACAACTTTTTCAAAGTAAGATTTAGTCATTAATTGAAACATTTAAAGAACAGACTGTTGGCAACTATTACATTAAATAATATATAAAATTTTCTCTGAATGTAAACAATCTTACTTGCAAGCAAGTCGATAGCCACTAATAACTGATGTGGGATGAATTTTCTGTTTGACAAGTTCATCTGCATTTTTTAGAAGTTCTGCTGCAATAATAACCTGCAGAGAAAACATCCATTACTCTCACAATAGCCTTTCATTACGTGCAACACATATGTACAAACAACACTAACACGCATCAGATATTAAGAACCAGAACGGTAACAGTGGTGAAATGCATAACTGCTTATTAGAAACCAGAAAAAGACACCCCTACACGGTATTGTATACGCAAATAGCTAAAGCCAGATAAGAGTCAGTACAACAATAGGAGACACATCCATTACTCTTCAAGATGAAGTGCTCAACATAAGCTAAATGAAGAGCCTGACCACTCAGATTATCTGTACTATTTATTTATTTATTTGGCTGTGCACGGCTTGCAGGATATTAGTTCCCCAACCAGGGATTGAACCCAGGCCCTCGGCAGTGAAAGTGCGGAGTCCTAACCACTGAACCGCCAGGGAATTCTTGATCTGTACTATTTTACGTTATTATTTTAAAAATCATCCTTCTAAGTACACCAAAAATTATTTTTTAATTAAAAAAAACTTTGAAAAAATTTAGTCTGCATCTTTTGGGGGAAATTATAGTTATACTTTAAAAACTATGTTATCATAAACAAGTTACTGAACAAAGACCATTACCATTATTTTAGAAGAGATAGATTTCATTCTTCCATAGCTTAAAGTTTAATCTAGAAACAACCATCTTCTACCACAAACCACTGCTTGTTTCTTTACAGCAAATTATTATTTGCTCCTCACCAAATAATAGTGTTTCTACTACATCAGGGTGCTGGGTGATCTTCAAGGAGTTTAAATCATGTTACTGATCGTGTTTACAAACTTTCTCAAACTCCCATTTGAACTCATGAGATCACTTGTTAGCCTTTAAAATATAAAAACATGTTGTTTTTAAAAAACTGGTAAGGTTTTAGGAATTCCTGGGCCTCAGGCTGTGAGGGGAGGAGAAAAAAAAGACACTTTTTTTTCCTTTAAAAAGAAACCATTAAAAAAAATTCTGCGTGATGCATGAATAATAGCTGAGAAAAAATTCGTAAAACTCGCAAAAACATTTAAAGTGAGGATTATATTAAATTATCTCTTAAGTTTCTTTTCTACTTGAATTGTACAAACTAACTATAACCACAAGTCTTCAAATTTTGTTTCTGAACCACTACCCCCAAAACAAATGACTTACCTCTGGCTTCACTTTCTGAAAGTTTGATTTTAAAAGGTATACTAGTATTTAGCCATTAGTCCATTAGTCTTTACCTACCACGGAGGTAGTTCCGTCTCCCACTTCTTTGTCTTGCAGGTCAGCAAGCTCGCAAAGAACTCTGGCTGCAGGGTGTTCCACCTCCAGTAACTTCAGGATGGTCGCACCATCATTAGTAATGGTTACATCCTAAGAAATTTCCCGGGAAAGAAAAACTGACATAATCACCCACAGAAACAGAATATCCCCTAAGTTAGAACAACCCCATTATGATACATTCACCTTCGGTATACCTTTCAACACTAGCATCCTGATAAAAACAAAGAATTTACAAAGCAAAGTGTTTATGAACCGTTTTTTTCCCTTAAAGTCACTAACACGATGTTTAGATATACTTACACCAATATCATCCACTAACATTTTATCCAAGCCAACTGGACCAAGAGAACTTTTCACAATATTGGCAATCGAAGCTGCAGCCATGACTGCAGAAATGAAAGAAAGAAATTAGAAAATCCTTGATTCCAAGGACAATCATTTCAGCCTAAAAGAAGTAAGTGACATGCAACAGCCTCTGAATTTTTCAAATCTACAAATCCGTCCCAATTTGAAAATTAGCTATTAAAAGTCTAATATGGGGAGGGGAGTGGCTAGTAACACAGAGTCTGAATTCAACAGCCAAGGGGACGCCAAGTGTTGTAGAGAGTACCCACTTTATTGTCTCATAAAATTAAAACATAATCTACTCTTCGACATTTCAGATTCTGCCACTCCACACAGAACAGAAATAGATACGTATCAGCCTTTTCCTTCAGACTCTGGCAGGTTTAAGAAAAAAAAAGTTCTATTAAAATTAATAAGACTTTGTGAATCAAAAAAGCGGTAATCCAAAGGTTCTGACTATACTTCAAATTTGTTTATGACAAAAATAGGAATCTATCAAATGACAGTACGAGGGACTGGCATTCGTGACTTCTGAAGTGTAAACCATCTCAACAATGCTTTAAGCGGTTAAAATCTACTAGATAAAATGTGTTTATCATTTAACATTCAACAAAAACTTCGTCAGCTAGCTTTGTTACAAGAAGTGGTCAGCGACAGGTGGGGTACGGACTGAATCGGCAGGGGGACCACGGGCAAGTCGTCTTGAAGAGTGGCTGATGGCCATTCGCCCCTCAGTAAAACGAGCCGTTAAAGCCAGTTCTTCCTGGTGAATGGCCCTAAAAGGAGACCCAGAGATTGCGGTGGACACCCTTCCTGATTAGCATCAAGACAAAAGGGCGCAGGGCACCCGGCTCTCTGGGACTCGAGGCACGGCGGCACGTGTCGGTGCGCGGAGCCCGCCCTCCAGGTCGGGGCGCGCCTCGCCAGCCTCACGACCGCAGCATCCGGGCAGCTCTAGTTAAAACCGCGCTGCGCCCTCGGGAATGCCGCGCTCCGGGAAGAGGGCGCTGCCGCCCCGAAGCACCGAGACCCGCCGCGGGTCGGAGACGCCGCCCGTGCCACCCGGGGGGCTCTTTCTGGGGAGAGAAGGGAAGGCGTGAGCACGGCAGCCACGGCCCCAGCGAGGCAGGGGAGGGTGGCGCACCGCCGCGGGCCCGCCGCAGGCCTCGCCCGCCCTTACCGTTCTGGGAGCGGATCGCCTCCCCAGTGCTGCGGTCCCCGAACACGGACAAGGGCCCCTCCATCTTCGCGGCAGGGCACACGTCGAGTTTCACTCACACCGCGGGCAGCAAGCGTCTTGTTCCTGGGCCGGGCGGCGGCCACAGCAGCGGCGACTCCGTGGAGCTGGCCTGCGCTACGCCGCGAGAGCTACTGGGAATTCCACTCCTCCCAGCTCCCTGGCCGGGCCGCGAGGCAGGGCGGGAAAGAAAAATGGGGAGGAGGGTGGAGAATCGTGAACGCGCAGGAAGTGAGGACCCTGAAGGGGGCGGATCCAGCACTTTCGCTCAATTAGAGAGCGAATGAGAAGGGCGCGAAGGTAGGAGGGCGGAAGTCAGTATCTCGGACCGCTGGAGGAAGAGGGCGCCGGGCCGAAGTTTTCCCTACTACGCACAAATTGCGCGTGCGCGTTTGCACATTCTAGTGCCTTCTAGAAAAGGTGGTCGGTAGGGCGGAGTTCTGTGACGGAACGGGGGGGCGGGGTAGAGCCGTGTAAGGTAGAGCCGGGGTTCTGAGCGAGTCTTACTTGGGGGTGTATAAATCGGCGTTCTTGTTTTACTTAAATGTATGAGCTAGCTAGGAGAGCACGCGACGAGTAGCAGGCTTTGTTCCCGGGCTCACGGGTATAAGCCTCATGGGTCATGTGGGAAAGCGACAACCACCGTTTCTGAAAACTGCATCTCGCGCTGCCCCGTCCTCCCAGAGCCCAAATGGCCTGTCCGTGTGTGTCTCCGTGTGTGTGTGTGTGTCCGACAATGATCGGTCTATGCTTTGAGACCCCAGGGCCCAAATGACGCAACGAAATGCAGGCAGTGTGTTGGACGCGGGACGCCCCCGATGAGCTCGGCCCGCCTTAACGGACCGTGAACCAACCACCAAGCGCGTTGCTGCGAGGTGGTTGGTTGAATCCGGCGCCTGCGTGCGCCCCAGCGTAAGCGCTGATTGGAAGAGCGGAGATGACGGATTGCCCTATCCGCCATTCAGCGGCGGGGGCTTGTTCGGGTTCGAGGCGTCGATGCCCTTACGTTTTCCTAAGGTCTTTTCCTAAGTTAATATGGCTGCGGCCGGCGAGACGCTGGGACGTCGGTGAGGAGAGGAGGCGAGGTCTTTCCGAGGTTTTGGCTACGATTCCCCTCAGCAATGGCGCTTCGGTCGGGGTTCTGGGAGCTGTTGTCGGTTTGCAGGAACCCCGGTAATTTCATCTTCCCACGTCTCTCAGATTACTCCCCCGGGTCAGCACAATGTGCACATGCAGGTCGTCTTTTGCATTCAACATATACCATCGAAAAGTAAACGAGCTAACAGCATCGTGATGACACTAGTAGAAAATTAAGGACCAGGGTCTGTGATGACTACACCCCGTGACCGAACATACCTTTTGTCCCCCTTCCAGGGCGCGAAGACTGAGGGGGAGAGGATGGAGACAAGTTAGATCATATTTTTGTTTTGTCCGTTTCGTCACTTTTTTTTTTTTTTTTTTGCGGTACGCGGGCCTCTCACTGTTGTGGCCTCTCCCGTTGCGGAGCACAGGCTCCGGACGCGCAGGCTCAGCGGCCATGGCTCACGGGCCCAGCCGCTCCGCGGCATGTGGGATCTTCCCTGACCGGGGCACGAACCCGCGTCCCCTGCATCGGCAGGCGGATTCTCAACTACTGCGCCGCCTGGGAAGCCCCGTTTCGTCATTTTTTAAAGATACGTATGGTTGTTTACGTTCTTAGGGTGTCGGGTGGCAGTGCTGTCGACCAGTTCCAAGCCAGCGGTGAAGCCTGAAGCGGACCCCGAAGGAAATGAAGCTGTTGCCCCGGAGTTCACCAACCGGAACCCCCGGAATCTGGAGCTCTTAGCTGTAGCCAGAAAAGAGCGGGGCTGGGGGACAGTGTGGCCCTCCCGCGAGTTCTGGCACAGGTAATTAACTCTGCTAGGTATTGACCACAGAGCATGCATGCTGCTCTGCAAATTGTTTTCATCAGTTCATTTGAGGAACGTGCCCGGTAACTGCTGGCGACTCTCCTCTCAGGAAGCTGCCTTGCGGTGGGTCTAGGAGGGGTTAGTGGAGGGGGGCGGCAAACAATAAATACGTAGGTGTCATGGAGGAAACTGAAAGAGGATAAAGTTAGAATGGGGAACTGGTTGACTAAGACCCCTCAGAAAATAGGAAGAAGCCGAACTATCTGCCAGGAAGAGCGTTCCCAGCAAGGGAAACAGCTAGGGTGGGAATGAGCTTGGCGCGTTTGGGGCACCGAAAGGCCTGTGGACCTGGAGCTCAGGGCCGAGAGGTGGGTAGGAGACACATCATTAGCTCTGTAAATCAAGTAAGCGCTTTAGACGCTATTCTCACTACGGTGGGAAACTATGAGGGCATTTAAAATTTGAGCCCGAATGGAAGATCATTCTGGTTCCTTTGAGGAGAACAAATTTTTAAGGGGGCCGGTGGTAGAGACAGGAAGAACGTTAGGAGTCTCTTCTTTGTTATAAAGATGGCCAGTTACTGAATGCTTTGTCTTTGCCAGGAACTATGCTAGGTGCTTTATATGCATTTTCTCATTTAATCCTTAAAAGTACTTTTTGAAGCAGGTGCAGTAATTTCCCCCGTTTTACAGGAGCAGGGGAATTGAGCCTTAGGGAGACAGGAGGGGGTCAAAGAAAGGGGGCAGGCAGTTCATCGTCGAAATAATCTGAATCTTGAATCCTGAATTTTTTTTTGAAATACCCAAATTATCACTTTTACTTAATATTTGGATTATTTAAATAATTGGAGATCTGTTTCCCCCCTTTTTTCCCTATCTCTCCATTCACAGTATTATCAGTATAAAATTGGAAGTGACCTTGGAGATAATGAGTCCTACTCCTTTGTTGCGCTAATGGTTTAAGACAAGGATCAGCAAACTATGGCTCCTGGGCCAAAGCTGGCTTGCAGGCTAAATATTGTTACATTTTTTAAAAAGATTTTAAAAAATGCAAAGAATATTTTGTAATGTGAAAATTGTGTAAAATTTAAAGTTCATTATCCACAAAGAAAGTTTTATGTGCACCCAGCCACCACTCATTCTTACCTGGCTGTTCTGGAATTACTGTGGCTGAGTTGAGCAGTTGACCCATGTTGTTACCTGAAAACTAGGTTCACCTCTCAGTGGATGTCAAGCCAGAAGACACAAGCAAGCCAAAGATCAGGAGAAGGAAGGATTTATTGCTTGCAGCAAGTAAGGAGAACCCCGGGGATCTTCCCCAAAGCAGGGTCACGCGGAACAGCAAAACTGCGGGAGCTTTAAGCTAAGGGTACAAGCATATTCATGAAGGGGCTTGAACAGAGGAGAATTCAGCATAGAATTGGGGCCAGGGTCGACAGAGTCCTAGCGTTAGTTGATTGAAGTCACAGGTGTCAACATAGTCATTTCCATCCTCCACCTGAGGATGGAGAAACTTAAAGACGGTATCAGATTGTTATATATTTCCCTTGAGGAGGAACTAGGACTCTGTTTTACCACTAGACTATTGTTTCTTGACTGCTTTTCCTTTGTTCCTGCATTCCCTTACTTCCCTTAAGATCATTAATTACTGAGACCTGTTCAAGAGCAGGCACTGTGGCCAAGCTTAGAGCACAAAATGGCTTAGGCCAAAAATGGCTTCTCTTATGTGGAGAAAGACATGCTAGTTCTCTTTCTCCAGGGACCCACTACCCTCTCTGCTTACAATATGGCCTGCAAACCATAAAATATTTACTATCCGATCCCTTACAGAAAGAGTGTGTTGACCCCTGGATTAAGAGATTGTGATTGTTACTAGGGCTACCAGCGAAACTAGGAGTAGAACCCACATTTCTAAATCTAGTGCTTTTTATGCTATTTCACACTAAGAATCTTAGTATAATGTTTGATTTCAGTGTTTTCTTTATCATGAACTTAATTTCTAAATGTGTAATGTATACAAATGTTGTAAAATCCAAAAGGGACTATAGTTTCTGTGTATCCTTCTAGAGCTAGTCTATGCAGATAAGTATGAACTTGTATTTTTTTCATTATAAATCTTACCACATCATATATATTGTTCTGCATTCCCCCACCCACCTCCTTCACCCCCCCAACACACACACACACACACACACTTAAAAATACATCTTGGAAATATTTTGTGTTGGTGGGAACATTGGCTCTGGAGCCAGACCCCTGGACTTAAATCCTACCTAGCTTCATTACTTACCATTCATTAGTTGTAACCTTGCTAAGTTACTTAACCTTTCTGTGTCAGTTTCTGCAGCCCAAAAAAGAAAAAAAATAAGAAAGAAAGAATAATGGAATTAGTTTGAGACATGAGCTATACCTGTAAACAATTAGGACTCCCTGGCACAGTAAGTGTTCAGTAAATGTTAGCAACAGCAGCATCATAAATTGCTACTTTGTTCTTAATTATGTAAAATAACTGTTTGAAGTAACTGTGTAAAATACCGTAGCCTTACGTTTAGGTCTTTAATCCATTTAGAGTTTATTTTTGTGTACTGTGTTAGGAAGTGTTCTAATTTCATTCTTTTACATGTAGCTAGCTGTCCAGTTTTCCCAGCACCATGTATTGAAGAGTCTGTCTTTTCTCCATTGTATATTCTTGCCTCCTTTATCAAAGATAAGGTGACCATATGTGCGTAACACTCTATGACATAAATCACAGTAAGATCCTTTTTGACCCATCTCCTAGGGAAATGGAAATAAAAACAAAATGGGACCTAATGAAACTTAAAAGCTTTTGCACAGCAAAGGAAACCGTAAACAAGAAAAAAAGACAGCCCTCAGAATGGGAGAAAATATTTGCAAACGAAGCAACTGACAAAGGATTAATCTCCAAAATGTACAAGCAGCTCATGCAGCTCAATATCAAAAAAAACAAGCCAATCCAAAAATGGGCAGGAGACCTAAACAGACATTTCTCCAAAGAAGATATACAGATATACAGATTGCCAACAAACACATGAAAGGATGCTCAACATCACTAATCATTAGAGAAATGCAAATCAAAACTACAATGAGGTATCACCTCACACGGATGGCCAGAATGGCCATCATCAAAAAATCTACAAACAATAAATGCTGGAGAGAGTGTGGAGAAAAGGGAACCCTCTTGCACTGTTGGTGGGAATGTAAATTGATACAGCCACTATGGAGAACAGTATGGAGGTTCCTTAAAAAACTAAAAATAGAACTACCATATGATCCAGCAATCCCACTACTGGGCATATACCCTGAGAAAACCATAATTCAAAAGGAGTCATGTACCACAGTGTTCATTGCAGCACTATTTACAATACCCAGGACATGGAAGCAACCTAAGTGTCCATCAACAGATGAATGGATAAAGAAGATGTGGCACATATATATACAATGGAATATTACTCAGCCATAAAAAGAAACGAAATTGAGTTATTTGTAGTGAGGTGGATGGACCTAGAGTCTGTCATACAGAGTGAAGTAAGTCAGAAAGAGAAAAACAAATACTGTATGCTAACACATATATATGGAATCTAAAAAAAGAAGGTTCTGATGAACCTAGGGGCAGGACAGGAATAAAGATGCAGACATAGAGAATGGACTTGAGGACATGGGGAGGGGGAAGGGTAAGCTGGGACGAAGTGAGAGAGTAGCATTGACATATACACTACCAAATGTGAAATAGATAGCTAGTGGGAAGCAGCTGCATAGCACAGGGAGATCAGCTCGGTGCTTTGTGACCACCTAGAGGGGTGGGATAGGGAGGGTGGGAGGGAGATACGTATAGCTCATTCGCTTTGTTATACAGCAGAAACTAACACAACATTACAAAGCAATTATACTCCAATAAAGATTTTAAAAATAAAATACCGTTGCATGGCTGTTTTAATTAACTGACTGCCTATTGATGATTATCTTTTATGATTTCAAACAGTGTTGAAATGAATTGTCTTGTCCATGCAATTTAGCAGTGAGATTGGGCATATTTTCATGGGTTTAAGAGTTATTAATATTTTTCTTTTCTGTGAACAGTCTGTCCATCCTCTGCCTATTAAGTTACTGGTCATTTCCTTATTGATTATAGGAGGCTTTTTACATATTATGGAAATTAGCACAATATATGATTTAAAAGTATTTTTTGTTTAATTGCTTGCCTTTTGACTTTACTTTTTTGTTTTTCTTAGCATGCAGAAAACTTTGTTAATTTTTTTTTAAACAAAAGCCATATGATGTAGTTTGAGGTCATGTTAAATAGCTTGATATAGTTAAATAGGTTTATCTTACTTTGACATTACTTAAAACTTCTCCCATGTTGTCTTATAGTACACTTATGATTTCTGTTTTCATATTTAAATCGTTAGCTAGAAAATAAAAGCATATAGTAAGGGGACTTCTCTGGGGGTCCAGTGGTTAAGACTCCACACTCCCAATGCAGAGGGCACGGGTTCGATCCCTGGTCAGGGAACTAAGATCCCACATGCCACATGGCGTGGCCAAAAAATAAATAAAATATTTCCTTCCTTTAAAAAAAAAAAAAAGCATGTAGTAAGTATATTTTTATCCAGTGTAGGGTCAGCAACTTAGCTTTGCCTCTTCAAATCCTTTTTTGAAGTAGATGCTGTGTAAATCTCAGCAGTCAGAAATACCAAATTTCTCCTGGATATTTGAGGCTAAGTAGAAATGTTTGGTTTATTGCTGATGATATTCTCATAAAAGCAAGGGGAAAACACCTTTCCCGAGTAAAAGCCAGGTTAAGTATGCTGAAGTAAATGAACCAGACATTACATTCTTGAGAACTATTTCGGCATTTATTCACCTGAAGTCATTTATCTTTAGAATTCTTTTATGATTTTATTCTCTCACCTCATTTAGGTTGCGAGTTATAAGGAGTCAGCATCACATAGACGCGCTTGTTGAGCATCGCAATGGCCAGACTGTGGTTTCGGCATCCACTCGTGAATGGGCCATTAAAAAACACCTTTATAGCACCAGAAATGTGGTGGCTTGTGAGAGCGTAGGACGGGTGCTGGCAGAGCGGTGCTTGGAAGCAGGAATCAACTTCATGGTCTACCAACCAACTCCTTGGGAGGCAGCCTCAGACTCGGTATTTTTGTTTTCATGTACTTAGTTAAAAGGTATTGTGTTAATTCTTGACACTAGATATGTACATAATAATAGTTCCATTTATTAAGTTCTTCCCAAGTGTCAGAGCCTGAGGTGAGTGTCCTGATGTGCATTACCTCACAGCAGCCTATAGCGTGTCAGGACTCATGTTCTGTAGGTCAGCTGAGGCTGGCTGGCCCAGTCCTTGTGGCACGGGGCAGGGTTCAAACCCACGTGACCGATTTCATAGCCATAATGTTGACCACTCTGCTTCCCTATTCATATAGTAACATCTTGTCTATAGAATATTTAAAAATGCTGCTAATCCTTGACATCTCTACATCCTTTTTTTTCTTATCTGTGTCATTATTAAGGTCACTTTCTGAAAAACCAGTGTAGGCTGGGAAGTTAGCAAGGATAAATCAGTTGTTTATTTCTCTTTCTCTTGGGAAGTGAACTATTGTCAGCTTGTGGTGTTGACTTAATCTTTTCCTTTTTTCCTGATCTTCAAAACCAGATGAAGCGACTGCAGAGTGCCATGACGGAAGGTGGTGTGGTGCTGCAGGAGCCTCGGAGAATCTATGAATGAAGCGGAAGCGTTGCTTGATACTTGTCAATGTAAAGCTGTCAGCTGTTCGTTCATCAGGAGAGAGTCTCTAGACGAGCCGCCGGCTTGGGCGTCCTGTACAGTAACCTAACAGTGGAACGTTATTAGTAGTTAAGGTTGTCCTCTTCTCCCCTTGTGTGTGTTTGTTTTAAATCCAGGGCTAAATTCTTCTCCTCTCTCTGACGTGAGAGAAGTATTTGAGAAGAGCTGTTGCCAATTATAATTAACTATTTTTTTTTTTGCCGTACGCGGGCCTCTCACTGTTGTGGCCCCTCCCGTTGCGGAGCACTGGACGCGCAGGCTCAGCGGCCATGGCTCACGGGCCCAGCTGCTCCGCGGCATGTTGGATCTTCCTGGACCGAGGCACGAACCCGTGTCCCCTGCATCGGCAGGCGGACTCTCGACCACTGCGCTACCAGGGAAGCCTATAATTAACTTTTGAGGAAAAATGTTTATAAGTTAAAGAATAAAGGTATATTGTGAACTCTTATTTTCTGGTTATATGACATTTTCTCTGCCTTCGAGCTCACTGTGGCATGGGTACACATAGGTTTATGCATTTGTCACCGTGGCTGGGTTGCTGCTCAGGGTGTGGAGTTGTTTTTTTAATAAGAGATGTCAATATCAGTCAATTTATTATAAACAGTCATGTGAAGATAAAAGGGGCAAATCCTAACCTCAGTTGGGCTCCTGGATCCTAACAGAACCAGGTTTGAAAGAAGAAAGGAATGCAGTGAGGAAAGGAAATGGACAGGGTTAGTGTATGCTAAGTTTGCCATCAAGTGAAAATTTGTTAGGTAGGAGATGAAGCTTGAAGTACATTCAGGTTAATTTAAAATTGAAGTGGGGTAGATGGGAATCACGGCGGGTCTCTTAAATGAGTGGCTAAATCAAAGTAAGGTGTTAAGTGATTTTGGCTATTTAAGACAAATGTGAAGAGGAAGAACCAGTAAGCAGTTAAAGTGGCTTCTAGAGCATTTCCCCCCACATTTGAAATGTGCACTCTCAATTGTATATTTATACAGAAGTGAAATAACATCAATACTGTTAATCTGAGTATTCAGTGTATTATTATTTTAACAAGAAATACGTATGCACCAACATTTTTTAAAAGTTTGATTCACTCTGAGAGGCCTTCAGAGCGCAATGGCTTAGTAGTCCCCTTTTGATCAACAGATACCCCAGTGGACACATTTACAAATACATAGTGTAGTTCTAATATTTTCTTCCCTCTTCTTCAAGATTGGAGCATCTCACTTTGAAGACCACAGTCCTAGAAGGCTGTTCAGACAAGTCTAGAATTCAGGGAAGGATGCAAAGGAGACCACGGACTGGAGTAGTGTGGCTTTGGAAATTGACAGTGACAAAAATAGGGTTCACCTGTAAGGGACGCCATAGGTAGGGATTTTTTCTAGGCGTATGATGTAGATCATCTCTGTACCAAGAACTTCAGTTTGATGGGCAATTTTTGAGGCTTTGTGTGGCAAGTTTGATGCAAGGTATTACAAAGGCAGCAGTGATGCAAAATAGAGAGGGAGAAGGCAGGTTGTTGGGGAGGAGATGGGACAGACCCATGTTGGCGGCGATGGCCAAGTTGGGAAGAAGTGCGGATTTGGAAAACCGACAAGGTGCGGTCCCTCTTATCCCTGCACCGTAGCTGCAGTACCTGATCTACTGCAGTTCCTTCAGGTGCTGTTTACTGGTCCCTTCCTACTGTCTCAGGCTCTTCTTTTTCCTACCATTCCTCTTCACATTCTACCTAAATGATATTCTCCCCTTGTAGGGATTGCGAAGAAATTGCTGCGAAGCAAGGTAAATGGCCTTTGAGCGCCAGGGCGGAGTCTAACTAAGCTTCCCTTCACCGTAGGGGCCCGAGTGTAAGATCAAACGCCCGTGGGTGGGCAGGTGGCCGGCGCCGCCCTCCGCCTGTCAGAGGCCCCCGGGGCTGGTGGCGGGGCTGGTGGCGGTGTGCTGGGGCAGCGGTTTTCCCCGCTGCGAGCCCTTTAAGACGGCGGCGCGGCGGAAGCGCGTGGCAGCACGTGGCCGCACTGGGCGCCGTCGGCGGAGCTGCGTGGCCATGGACGTGGGCGCCGATGAGTTCGAGCAGAGCCTCCCTCTGTTGCAGGAGCTCGTCCTGGGCGCGGACTTCGTGGGTAAGGCGCCGGGATTCCGGGCCTCGTCGCCGCAGCCCCCTGGCCGGCGGGAGGGTGTGGTTCGGGCGGCAGAGGGCGGAGAGGTGAGGCCCGGCTGGGTGGTTGCCAGGCTGCAGGAGGCTCAAACAGGGCCCCTCCGAAGGACGGGGTGTGTGCCTTCTCGGGCCTGGGGGGGCATGTTAGGCAGCAGGTACAGCCTTGGCCCCAGTTTGGTCCAGGTGGAACGGGGTGGCCTGGCTTGTCCTTGCTTTGGCTTCCTCTGTTCTCCCTTCTTGACCTCTCCTGGCCTCTTGAGCAGCAAGAAGGTGAGCCAGAACTTTTGCCACCAGCAGCGTTTACAGCACAGAGAGCCTTGCGATGGCCTGCGCCTGGGGACTCTTGTCTTTCTTGCCTCCCCTGCAGGTCTAGACATAGAGTTCACTGGCCTTCGTTCTAACCCGTCCGGGCCCCAGCAGATCAGGTAAAGCTAAAACTGCCTTAGAGCTGAGCTGGAGAGGTTGTCGGCCGCGCGCTCCTGGACGACACCCTGGCCGGCCAGCATTGTTTCCCGACAGGCACCCTGTTGGCATTGGGCGGGCAGGACAGCATTTTGTGTGGGGTTTGGGGACCTGGCCCTTGTCCACGAAACGCTGGTTCTCTAGTTGTAACAAGGAAAGTGCTGCGCCTGGTTGAGACGTGCTGATCCAGCATGGAGGCTGTGCTGCCTTGCTGGCCTCTGCGCTGAGATGCCTGTTTTTTCGCAGTCTGTTTGACTTGCCATCAGAGTGGTATCTCAAGACCCGTCAGAGTGTTCAGCAGTTCACCGTCTGTCAGATTGGTGAGTCTAATCTTCCGCTGTTTCTTATAAGTTACTGAAATAGAGACTTTCTTCCTTTTTTTTTTTTTTGCCGTGCCCGGGCCTCTCACCGCTGCGGCCTCTCCCGCCGCGGAGCACGGGCCCCAGATGCATAGGCCCAGCGGCCACGGCTCACGGGCCCAGCCGCTCCGCAGCACGTGGGATTCTCCCGGACCGGGGCACGAACCCGCACCCCCTGAGGTGGACCCCCAACCACTGCGCCACCAGGGAAGCCCTCTTCCTTTTTTAAAATTGTCTTTGTGTTTCCTACTGGGAAAACAGTTTTGGCGCCTTTGTGAGATACTGGCTAGCGTTTTGCGTGCTCATTTGGTTTTTGGCCATGTCATGCCTGCGAGACCTAACACTTCAGAATAAGCAGAAACGTGATCTCCATGCTTAAATCAACATTAAGGATCTTGTACCATCTTTCAGGGAAAAATTTGTATGTTTTCTTTAAAGAAAAATCATATACAAGATCATACTATAAACATGTTCTGCATCGTTTTTTTTCTTCCCCACGACTGGGGTTTAGAGATCTTTCTATATCAGCTTATACAGATTTCCTGTTCGTTTTTTTTTTTTTTTTTTTTTGCGGTACGCGGGCCTCTCACTGTTGTGGCCTCTCCCGTTGCGAGCACAGGCTCCGGACGCTCAGGCTCAGCAGCCATGGCTCACGGGCCCAGCCGCTCCGCGGCATGTGGGATCTTCCCGGACCGGGGCATGAACCCATGTCCCCTGCATCGGCAGGCGGACTCTCAACCACTGCGCCACCAGAGAAGCCCTCCTGTTCGTTTCTAACGGATGCATAGCACTCCAAACTGAATGTATCTGTTGGCTCCCTCTCCTAATGATGAGTACTTTAGTTACCATTTGTATGTGATGAAACAGGGCTGCATTGACTGTCTTAGTGTTTATATGTTACTGTGTATTTGTGAATGTATGTGTTTGGTATACTTGTAGCAGTGGAGTATGTGCATTAAAGTATTGATTTGTTGTCTAACTATTGCTCTTCCTACCAACCATCTGAGAAGTTTACAGAGACTTACACTAACAGGGAATGTGTCTGTTTCCCTCACTCACACTGAGTATTACCAGTCTTAATTTTTTGCCCACCTGGTAGAGGAAAAATGATCTAAAATTACCGTTCTGATTTACATTTTTAATACAGGATCAACAAACTGTTTCTGTAAAGGGCTAAACTAAATATTTTAGGTTTTGCAGGCCATACTGTCTCTGTTACAACTACTCAGTGCTGCCCTTGTTAATGAGAAATCAGCTGTAGTTAATACACAAATGAATGAGCATAGCTGTATTTCAATAAAACTTTATTTAAAAAACAGGTCATGAGACATTTTACTGATTCTTTTCCTGTGAATGATGGTGAACACCCGTGTGTGTGTGTGTGTGTGTGTGTGTGTGTGTGTGTGTGTGTGTGTGTGTGTGTTTTGCTCTGTGTCCTTGTCCTTTGCTATTATTCTGTTGTGATTGTTTTTCTTAATTGTGAGACCTCTTTGAAAGTATGGGAAACAGCACTTAGATGCGTTTGTTTTGGTTTTCCCCACTTCAAAGTGTTTTTCACTTTGTGTGTGGTCTTTTTAGCGGTACAGACATTCTAAAGCAATTAAATGTATACATCTTCATAGATCTTAGTGTTTTCTCTTTTTTTTCTTTTATTATCCCTTTTTTCTCTTTTTTTTCCTTAGTGTTTCCTCTTACTGGTTTTAAAACCATAGAAGTGTCATTTTAACATTCTGTGTTTGAACAGCCATTCACGATTATATTTCAGTAATCTCCGTGTGAATGACAATTTGACAGTTCTCATGTTTTGACTCTTCTCTTCATTTCTTTCTTTTTTAGAAGTTATCCTAAAGCTCGTACAATAACTTTGGGTGCAAAGTACTGTTCAGAAGTTTTTCTGTAGTTAACTTCTGGTAGCTTTTCTTTTGGTATTCATTCTCTCTACCATCATTCTTCTAGGATTGTCTATGTTTTCCAGTATTGAAGGCGAGTCAAACAAGTATGTATAAAGACCTTTGGCAAAACACATGGCTCTTGCCCACTTACCTTCTCCACCTGCTCCCCCTTCAAATTCTGCGTCAGGCTCTGAAGCGCTTTGGCCCCGGGTGCTCTGTATACCCTCCGGCTTCTGTGCCCGCCACCCCCCTCCCCTGCCGATGCCCGCTGGTCCTTCAGGTCGCTCAAAGCAGCACCATCTCTGGGGGCCTTTCCCAGCACCCCTGTACCTTTGGTGCTCCTTTCCCCATTTCCTTGTCTCCTGTGTGTGCCTTCAGGATTGCAATTAACAGTGTTATAATGAAGGTGATGTACCTCCCAGGCGGCAGCAGTCAGAAAGGATGCTGAATGGCAGCCCCACTGTCTCAAATAGGGCGTCAGACTTTGTTCCCCAGGGGCAGGATCTCTGCCTTTTTTCATTGGCCACCCCCATGCCAGTCATAGTGCTTGAGATATAGCTGACATTCAAGTACAGTGGACCCTTGAACAACACGGGGTTTGAGCTGCATGGGTCCACTTATACTCAGATTTTTTTCACTAAAATGACGGTACCCATGTGTAGACACAGGGCAGGCTGTAAATTATACACGGATTTTGACTGCATGAACGGTGGGCGCCCCTAACCGCCGTGTTGTTCAGGGGTCAACTGTACTTCTCAAGTGGAGGGAAGAGCCCACTCCGAAGCCTGTGGTGTGAGCCAGAATTCTAAAACTGGTTTTCGTCTTTTTCTCCTTATGTGTATTTTTTTTCTAGGTATGAAGCCCATTCGTGTAACTTCTTTCTCTTCCCTACAACGTTTGGGATTTTGGATTCAGAGTTCTCTTTCCAGGCTTCTAGTGTTCAGTTTTTGAATGAGCATGGCTTCGATTATAACAAGGTACAGCACTGGAGGAGGGGACCAGGAAGGGTTGAAAGGCTATCTAGCCCACCTGGTCTGAATCCATTTCCTGTCCCCTTTCTGACTTGTCCTCAAAACGCGGACAAGGAAGGTTTCTTTCCACTCTGCTGCCAGCACAGAGGATGCCTCTGACTAGTTTCCTTGTCTGTTCTTTTCTTCAGTTTCTCAAGAATGGAATCCCATATATGAACGAAGAACAGGAGAAGAAAATTAAACACAGCATCCTGACTGGGAACTGGAGAGTTCGCAGGTAAGGCCTGCTTCTCCGGGTGCTTTGTGGGTTTCTTTGCTGCTGGTGTGTTTCTGGCTTTCCTGTGCGTAGACGTGCTGTCTCCAGGACAGGCTGACCTCACACCATCACCTTTAGCTGGCATAGCTTCCTGGACTCACGCTCAGTCAAACGCAACAGCCTGAAGTGCTGGTGATACGGTTCTCAGGCCTGAGATAAGAAATCTCTCGCTGTGTCGCGTGTGATTTTAGTGTTTAACAATGAAGGGGAGAAAGAACTGACTGTTAATTTGGTACTCAAAGAGGCAGGCACCCCATTCCAGGGCTGGAGGGGAAGATGGCTCTGTTGGCCTCCCTGTGAGATGTTATGTTGGCCTCCCACGTGATCTTAGGGATTTTTCAAGGTAAATCACAGGTAGCCTTGACTGGGTAGTCACATGCCTTGGCTTGGGCACGTTGCCCCACGTGCCTGACGCTGCTGTGTTCCCCAGGGCAGGATCTCTGCCTTTTTTCTTTGGCCTCCAGTGCCTCTTGTTGTACTTGAAACCCAGTTGTACTGTAGGGCTGGGGCCAGGCCTGCACAGCCGCGTGGTGTGCTAGAAGGAGCAGGCCGCCGGGCCCACACAGGCCCTGCTGTCCGCTAGCTTTCTGGTTTTGAACCAGTCCTCTAAGCTCTTTGAGCTTGAGACTCTTTGCCTGTCTCAAGAAGGGGTTAAATTAGACAGCTTTTAGTTCTGGAATGTTACGATTATCTGGTCCAGATAATTATGTAATGCGGGAATTTTTTTTTTAATGTCTGTTTGTGGTTTTATATAAAAATACCTTTTGGAAGGGAAAAACAAATTGAATTTTTAATCTTCTGTTATCTTCAAGTGTTGGAGAAAAGTCTTTCCTTTTCTCAACATAACATCATGTCCTTATATTTCTAACGCAGGAGAAGGTGTACTTACCAAAGTTGCTGTCTTTTCCATGCTTCAGCAGATGGTGATTTTTCACCTCTGAGAGCAGAATTGAGAAGATAGGGCTGATGGTGTTGTTCCGTGTGGGCTGCATCCCAGCGTCCTCCTGCCCATAGGCCCGTCCGAGGGAGGGGCAGAAGGGCTCCTGAGGACAGACCAGAGGGTAGAGGCCAAGTGATTGGCTTCCTGTTGCAAAACAAGACTCAGAAAAGAAGTGGTCTCTTTGGGGTCTTCTTGCCGAGATCACAGTGTTAAAGCAGGAGCCTTCAGAAGCCTCTCCCCCGTTAGCGCTGTCTCGTGGTTCTGTGGTCTTCCCCAGCATTCCCGCTTCACTGTGCCCGTTTTCAGTTCTCTGGATAAAGACCAAATCAAGGTGGTGATTGACGAGGTGACGCGCTGGCTGGACCTGGCAGAGGAAGGCGACTGGATGACCCTCCCTGGTATCACCGGTAGGCAGGAGGTGGCTCCCCGGCCTGGGAGCTGCGGAACCGGCCGCTGTCACGTGCTGGAGGGTGGGGGAGCATCCCTTGTCCCCTGGTGGATCCTGGGCGGCAGCTCAGCAGACACACGGTCCTTGTGGTTAGATAGAGCCCTGACCTCAATTCGGAGGTTGAAGGGTTTTCAACCGATTCTGAATTTTAAGGTTGAGGGAGTGAAGTTCCATTCAGAGCCATCCTTCTTATCCAATCCTTGGTGCCCTGTGGACTCTTGCTTTACTGTTGTTAATCTCTGAATTTCTCTGAATTTCCCCCAACGGGACAATGTGGGATCACAATGAACCTGCCCTAGAATAGCGGTTCTCAGCCCTGGTCGGTGGACCCCAGGGGTCTCTGAGACCCTTTGCAAGGGGTTCACAAGGTCATAACTCTTGTCAGAATATCACTCGGCTATCGCTTGCCATTACCACTGTGCCGTTTGCACTGATGGTCCTGCAGCAGCGGTGGGCAGAGCGGCTGGCGCCCCAGCACAGGCGAAGGGAGGCGCGTCCGACCACGCTGGTAGTCGTATTCTTTGTTACTGCTTCCAGTTTTTAAAAATTCCAGTTTTACTTGGAATTCAGTGAAATAATTCTTTTTAGTGAAATAATAATTATTAATTTTATTAAATCTCAACATTTGATTGCTCATCTTTTAAAATATTCTGTGTATCAAAATAAGTACAGAAAAAATAAATGTTCATGAAACATTGCTGCTGCTACCGAAGTACAGTGGTTGTCTTGAGCAAAAGCACTTGTGCAGGTTTTTGTGTTGAGAGCTGAATTAGCTCCCTTTTATTTACTTATTTATTTAAAGGCATATATGTGTGTGTGTGTGTATGTGTGCGTATATATATAAATATATATATGTATATATAAATATATATATATATTTTTTTCTTTTTTTTGGGCCATGCCGCATGGCTTGTGGGATCTTAGTTCCCCGACCAGGGATTGAACGCCAGGCCCTCCCTCGCCAGTGAAAACGCTGAGTCCTAACCACTGAACTGCCAGGGAATTCCCTTAAGGAATATAATTTTTACTTGAAGGAACTGACTGGTTGTTTCAATGTGGGTATTTTCAATCACTTTCTCAAGTGAAAAAAGTAAGCCTTGTCTTCAGGGAGACTCACTCACAGTATTTGCTAGAGATGAAATTTGAGCTTTCAATAAAAGACTGGAATTTTGGAAAGCTTGCATCTGTCACCATAAGCTTGACAACTTCATGAGACCTTTCTAATGAGCTCAGTGGCCATACATACAGGTGCCTTTTGATGGTATTGTATGATATGTGAACACTTGGACGATGTGTATAACTCAGGAAACCAGCGCTCTCCAAATAATCACCACATGATGTTACAAAATCATGGGCAAAAGTGTAATGGGTTTATTATTTTTAAAACTTGGCGATTTTGAATTTCATGTATAGTTTTAATTTCTAACATGATGAATATCAAGACCCGTACCCCCCCACACACAAAGACTCTTTGGGGTCCTCAATTTAAGAGTGGCCCCGAGATCAGAAACTTCAAGAAAGCTGCCCTAGATCGTGCCGTGCCATCCCTGTCGCTTGGCCTTGTGGGCTTGCGCATACCTAAGAGCTGTCTTTCCACTTGATCCGTCCATCTCTCAGCCGCTTTTCCTCTCGGGCTTCTCTTGAGGGGAGGGTGGACTGCCGTTCCAGGGTCTGCAGTGGTTCTGTGCAAGTCTTGTTTCCTTGCTGCAGGCTTCCAGGCCTTCGAGGTCCAGCTTGTGCTGAGGAAGGCCCTCCCCGACATCTGGACGGTGATGAGAGGCCAGGGGGTGAGTTCCCACCTGGAGGGGGGCAGCCTCGGTGGCTCTATCATTTCTCTCTCGTTTGGCCAAATCTGGCCTCTGTGAAAGGCTTCTTCTCCCCCCCTCCCTCTCCTCCCTTTTGAGATGAAGGACCACTTTTTTGGCCCCATTCCCAGGAACCCAGGATACGGGGACCTTGTCTCTACTTCTCCTTTCAGGTGACAGTGAAGAAAGTGAGTAAACGGCATCGCTGGTATCTTGAGAACACCTCTTGCGATCGAGAAAGCTGTTGGCAGGAGAAGATTCTTCTCTCTGCGAGGGGTTTTTCTGTGTTTTTCCAGATGCTGGTGAAAGCCCAGAAGGTAGGGAAAAAATATCTCTTTCCTTGGTCTTTAGCAGTCTTTTGTAATTTTGGCCGTAGGTACTAATGGGTCCTTCAACTAAAGGGGTCCTTCAATGGGTCCTTAAGATTCCTTAAGATAAGTGACTTCCTTTTTGTTAACCGGCTTTATGGATCTAACCTTGCTTTCACAAAATCATGACAGATTAATTTGGGGAAAGACTGTCCCTATGAAATATTACTAGTTCTTTGCTCCTTTCAGACACATGGGCATTTCAGTACTAATTGACCTAAAACTACTTGGGGACTGCACATGTCTGCTTCACAGCTTAGATTCCCAGTGCAGCCCAGGCCTCGAGTCCCTCTGACTCGCTGCTTTGCTTTTCTGGCCTTTAAGCAGTCAGGCTACCTTTCATGGGAGTGGAATGCAGGTGGGGATGGGATTACCATGTCGTCAGAATGCAGTGGGTTCTAAAGCTACACCCTTTGCCGGAGACAGCAGTTAGTCTATGGCGTCTGTTTTATTTTTAAAATTTCATTTCTCTCACCTGTCGATTTCCTCCAAGTAGCCCTTAGTGGGACATAATATGATGATGGATCTGCTGCATCTCCATGAGAAGTTCTTCAGACCTCTCCCAGGTAGGGACAGACCATCCTTCTCCTTCCTCTGATCTTAGCTTGCCATCTGGCAAGGGGATTGGCCCAGAATCGTGCCCCTGAGGGAGCCCCTACACACACAGCCGTCCCCAGGGCCTCACAGGTTTCTGGAGAGGTCGCGTACATCTGTGCCTGTTACCATTTTCCTGGAGCTGGGGGACTTTCTCCAGGAGAAAAACTTACGTTTGAATTGATACTCTTACCCTCTGTTACGGAAGTTGTTCGGTCTTATTGCATACGACTTAGCAAAATCAGAGACGGGCAGAGGACGTGTAGTCACAGCTATAATCCTGACACTTTTTGCTTTTCCCTCTGTTGTGGCTTTTTACATATTGACCACACTGCGTATATGATTTTGATTTTGGCTTTTCTTCACTTGCCAAAAGCATTTATTTATGTCATTAACCTAAAATCATTTAATGGCCACGTGGTACTGACTTATGCCTGTCCCAGTCTTTTCCATGACTGATGCCATTGGACACACAGAAGTGTGACACAGCAGTTAAAAGCACGCATTCAGATGTCATGTTGAGGCCTCATCCCACCATTGTTATGTGCGACCTCAAGCAAGTTACTTAAACGTGCCTGTTCTGTTTCCATGTCTGTAAAACGGGGGAAATGATATCAACAGTATGGATATCAGAGTTGTTTGGGGATTAAATGAACTAACGATGTACTGAGAACACCAGTGTAGATTGAAAGGGGTGAGAAGGTTCTAGGAGAGAGTTCTCGAGGAAATGAATTGATAAAAAAAAAACACCTCAGTTTGAGCATCTTGAGAGAACTTGGGGAGAATTAAGGGTAAGATAATCACTCACCAAAAGACTAAGCAAACAACCAAACAAAAAAATTGCTGGAACAAAAGCTGTGCCAGAAAGGAAGTCATTGGAGGAGACCACCTGGCCCCTTGGTGAGTAATGCACAGGTGCTCTCAACGGTGAGGCGTACGAGGTAGAAGGGGTGATTATTTTCTTACCTCGTGGGAGTCAACAGTTAGTGAGGGCCCCAAACCGGGAAATCACCGAGCAGCGTAAGCATGTTATTTAGAGATGTGGGAATAAACTCCGAAAGAAAAAATGGAAGGTCGTTGCCTTTGGGGACTAGGAAATGGGAGGGCAGTGAGAAGAGGGCTAGCAGAGGGGTTTGGGTTGGTTTGTTTTGCAGACAACTATATGCAGGTATAATTTTGATAAATACGTGAATTAATAGGTAATTTTTATCAAGGCACTTATAATTTTTAACTTACTGGATTTTTCTTTGAACAGTTATTTACAGACTTCACATCTGCCTTTCCAGTCATACCTCGTTCTCCCTTTTCCATTGGCTAGAACTTTGCAAATTGCGTTAACTAATGTTGGCCTGAATTTAGGAAAACCGTTTAGCTTTTGCTGTTACAAATGGTGATGTCAGGTTGGTTTGAGATTCAGAAATCCTTGATGATTAGGAGTAAGGATGTTTTCAATTCCTATTTTGTTTTATTTGCTTTATTAGCCAGTGTGGGTGACGAGCTAGACTGGAGAATTTCTTCCCATTTTTACCAATGAACTCACTTCTGACTGTCTGGGTCTTTCCCTTCAGAAAGCTATGAAGAATTTAAGGTGAATATCCACAACCTATTTCCTGTTCTCATTGACACCAAAAGTGTGGCCAAGGATATCTGGAAGGTAATAAGTTAAACTGCTCTGGGGAAAGGAAAGCTTCGTTTGTCCCACTAACACTTAGCTTTCTCGTTCTTTTCAAAAGAACGAGAGCGTGCGTTCCTTGAACGTTTCTTTGAACCCTTTTCTCGTATTTTACAACCAGTATTGGTTTTCTTTTTTTTTTTTTTTTTTTGCGGTACGCGGGCCTCTCACTGTCGTGGCCTCTTCCGTTGCGGAGCACAGGCTCCGGACGCGCAGGCTCAGCGGCCATGGCTCACGGGCCCAGCCGCTCCGCGGCACGTGGGATCTTCCCGGACCGGGGCACGAACCCGTGTCTCCTGCATCGGCAGGCGGACTCTCAACCCCTGCGCCACCAGGGAAGCCCTGGTTTTCTTTTTTTTATTCTGCCACCTCTGAGTGATGCTAGCTTATGTGTGATTTTTTTTTTCTTTCCTTCATTCAAGTTCTCACCTTTTGACTTCCTGGTGTGTAGTTCACGGGCTTATTTAGATAGCACAGCAGAACAACTTGTTCTAGAGCTTGGTGTGTACACAGTGAGTGTTTGCAACGTGCTTAAAGAGCGTCAGGGTTGGGGGCAGGGATCCCACTTGAGAAATTTTATCTTTACTGAGCGTTAGGGCCGTGGGATTTCAACCCAGACACATTAGAATCACCTGGGAGGGTAAACGCTGACACCCAGACCCCACCTTCAGCTTCTCTGGTGTAGAGGGGCCGGGAGTGGCATTTCTGCAGCTGCCGGGTGACTTCTGTTCTGCAGCTGAGGTGGTGTGGAGGACGGAAGCACCCAGCTGGTTTAGAAGTTAAAACTGAGGAACCAAGCAAGGGGAGGCAGATCAGTGTTGTAGATAAAGCTTTAAGCTGATCAGAATGAACTGTTCGGTAAGGAAACCACAGAAACGGCACTGGGCTACTTGGTACATCTTTGCCCAGAGACACACGTATTAGTCGTACCTCACGTATTTCTAGCTGACGGTGTTCTGTGACGCTGCCCATCTCCACGGAACGGAGTTCTAGGGCGAAGCGGGAAGGACGCGGGGGCTGATCTGAGGCAACTAGTGCAAATCAGTCTCCACTGCACGTGAGATGAGGTGAACTCTAGGCCTTGGGGACCTGGCAGTCCCTTAGAGTACCTAGTGCCCTCCGTAATGTGTCCTTGGCCGCGGTCTTGTGCCTTGGAGTCCTGTGTTTCTCAAACCCCTAAAACACTTGTCTTTGAAGGAAGTTGCTGTGTTGTGTTTGTGGCAGTTTTCTTAGGCTGGGTTGCCGGGTCCCTTATAGAAAACCCAAGGACACTAGGTACCCTGACATCCGAATTAAGGAATAAATATAGGTGTATGTAAAGAGAGGAGTTTATAGGAGTTTGCATTTTCCAGGTCATTTTAATGGCCATGTGGTAATTCCTGAAGCAGATAATAAACATAACCACAAATGTCTTATTCTCCCTAATTTGTTTTCCAAATTATAGGAACTGAATTTCCCAAGGGTTTCAAGTCTTTTAGAAGTTTATGAAGTCCTAAACAGGTAAGAAAGCTGTTTTTCGGAGCTGCTTATAGATCAGGGGTTCTCACTTGGGGCGATTTTGCTCCCCAGGGCACATTTGGCAACAGTGAGATGTTTTTGGTCGTTAGAGTTCAGGGGTACCTAGTGAGTAGAGGCCAGGATGCACAGGACAGCCCCCAACCCAAAGAATTCTCCAGCCCCAAATGTTACTGGTGCTGAGATTGTGAAACCCCCTTCTGGAGGGGAAGGGGCCTGGTCAGATACCTACAGCTGTTTAATTATCTGGTGTTTTCTGTTGGCCAGGGTTTTATTTTTCCTGTGATCTGTTTGATTATTGGAGTGATTAGCTCCATGGGAACAGATTTTGTTCTTCTTTTGGACCTTGATGTTCCTCTCAGGCCTACAGCAGTGCGAGGCATAGTAGGTGCACATTAAACACTGGAGTGAGTGAACGGTCCTAGTACCGGGTGAGTTCCTGCCCTTCCTACAGGAACAGCGACCCTGTCTTCCCTCATGTCCCAGCCACGCTGCGGGCATGTGCTGGCAGGAGTGTGTTGCCTGGAAGGCCTGGAGTGGATGGGGGCTTCTCTGCCCACTCCTTTGTCCCCAACTGGGGGGACCAGCAAACCAGAGCGGGGAGAGGGTGGCGTCGGGAGCAGTTGAAGGTGAGACCTTTTTGGAAAGAAGCTGTGTCTCTGTGGCTCACTGTCATCCGGCCACTGGCACGGGGGCCCCTGAAGATGCCTGTCCGGAGCCGCACTGGCCTCTTGAGTCTCCCATAGATGCTCTTTTCGGCTCATGGCATCAGTGATTTCCGACGTGATCGTCTCCTCTGGCCCCTTAGGCTTCATCTCTTCCTTTCTCACACGGCCCTCCTGGCCTTCATTTCTAAGAAAACAAGAGGCTAGAGGCGGGAGTGTCTCAGCCCCCTGCAGACACTTGCGCGGTGTTAACCTCTTCGCCACTCTCTCCCGTCAGCCCGCACACGGGAACGCCTGCTGTGTATGGGGCCAAGGCACGAAGGGCTGCCCTCCCAGGGCCTGTCCGTCCTCCTGGCCCTGCACCTTCCCTCCGCTCAGCAGCCCCCCTGCCCTTCGTGCCCCCCTGACCCCCACCGTGTCCTCAGCCTCTCCCTCAGCATCAGCATCTTTCTTCTAACTCAGAAAACGTGAAGCTCCCCTCGGTCTCCCCTCTTGCCACCACTGTCCTTGTTCTGTCTACAACAGGCCTCTTCAGAGGCCTCGCCTTCTCCTGGGCCCACTGAGGTCAGGTTGCCTCCCCTCCACGGAACTCGGTCTGGATATCGGGGCCCAGCTGATGGGAAGATGCGCACAGGCGTTTGGAACAGGGCGTGGCAGGCGCTCGTGCTCAGTGTTAACTTCTGTCTGGCGTCTGACACCCTGGGCCGCTTGGCCCCCTTCCCTGCCGTTGCGCCCTCTCCCGGCTTCCTCTTATTTTCTGGTGAGTGTTTTAATCTCTTCCTCTCAGGCTCTCGTTCTTCCACTCGGTCCCTTACATCTTTCCAGGGTCCCCACTGTCCTCTTCTTCCTCGTTACCGTGCCCCTGGGTGACCGAATCCACCCCCCCCAGCCTCGGCGACCACCACGTCTGTGCCACCGCGGCTCCAGACTCCTCGCGTCCTGACCACCTTCTGATTGTTCCTGCACCACGTGGCCGCAGGCACCTTCTGCTTGGCCCGTCTCTCTGCCCGTCAAACCCGCTCCCGTGTCTGGAGCAACTTCTGCCACATCCCGACGGCGCCAGGCGCTGTGCCGATGGCTCGTGTGCAGGTGTGAGAGAGAATCTTGTTTTCAGTCCGCAGGCCCTGCATCGAGACTTGCTGGGTGTAAATCCCAGCTTTGCCTCTCACGAGCTTCGTGAGTCACCTTGAGAGCAGGCCCCCAGAGCGATGGCCGCCTCGCAGCTTAGGAGCACGTGAGGAAATCAGGGTTCAGAGATATGAAGCATATAGAGAGGTACCGATCGATTCTGTTGGAAAACAGATGAAGGGACGGTTTCCCTGTCGAATGCCAGCCGCGTTCACCCACGTGCCAGAGCTGAGACCTGGAAGGAGACCCAGAGCTGGGCCACCAGCGTCTTCTAGTCAAGGCCTGTTGGTTTTACTCCCTAAACGTCCTGGAAACCGGTTCCTTTTTCTGCATCCCCAGGAGCATTGCCTTCCCTGAGGCCTTTATTTTTTATTCCAATGGTGGTAGTAGCTCCTCCCCGGTTAGCTTGGTGGCCTGACCTACTTTATCTGCCGGGCTGCCACTTGAGTGGTCTTTTAAAATGTGAACTTGACCATTTTTCTGGTCAGAGCCTTCCTCTGGTTCCTGAAGCCCCCCCGTAACGTTCGAGCTCTTTCCCGGCCCCTGCCCATCACTGCGGGCTTCGCCCTCTCCCTCGCTGTCTCTGCGTGCTCTTCTCTTGGCTTGAAGTGTCTGGCGCTGCCCCATTTCCTCAACCAGGTGAGTCCCTGGGGTTCAGGACTCTCCTGTAGGACCACCGACTTCAGGAAGCCTTCCCTCCCGAAGGCCTGTCCCTCGATAGCCAGGCGTGCACTGCTCACGCCTCGGGCGTCGCATTTCTAGGACGCGCCGAACAGCAAGCTCCCGGGGGCAGAGCCAGCATAGGGTTGATCCTGATGCCCGGGCTGGGGTCCTGCGTCTGGTAAACGCTCAGAATGACGTGGTTGGAGCCTCTGGCTCTGCCGTTCTTTCATCTGTCCCGTTGCCTGGTTACCAAGACCTGTCTGCCCATGCCTGGATCCGTGTTTTGTTTTGTTTGTCTGTCTTATTTTATATTAGAGCTGTGTTTCGTTGTGATTTTCAAGGAGTCCCAGTACTGAGGACATTTTTATTTGTTAAGAGGATGAGGGGAGAATGAGAAAGGATTGTCAGCGAACGTTTTCTATCGATCTTTCTTCTCTAATAGTGACTTGAATCCCACCAAGAATTCTGGGCCAGTGATTATTCACGCAAGCAAATGTGAAAAATACGGTACGTATGTTTGCCTGAGCTGTGCTCCTCCGAGGTTGGCACGGCTTTGAGGTGCTGGAGCTCTAGCCGGGTCTCCACGTGGCAGGTGTGGGAGGGCCGGGTGGGGCTTTTCCCGTGCCGTGTCCATATTATAACCGCCCGATCGAAAGGAGCCGTCCCGGAAGGCGTCGGAGGTCGCGGGGGCGTCCGTCTGTCAGGAAGCCCTGTGCTTCCACCTCCCGTGGGCGCTCTTGCTGCCGTGGGGAGGTCCTAGGTCACAGTGGGGTGTGGCTGAGAGAAGGGTGCGTGGTCTCTGCAGGAACAACCGCTAGTTGGCTGTGTGTGCACAGCCGACGTGGGTGTGGAACTGGGGCGGGGTTGGGGGAGAGTCCTTTCCTGGGCTGTGTTCTAATCGCTGCTTAACGTCTCTCCTGCTTCTGGAAAAACACTTCAGTTGAGACAAAGTATCCCCATGAAGCAGCATACGATGCCTTCCTGTGCGGATCAGGTGAGAGTTGCTGCCTTTTTAAAGGGAGACCCCTGTCTTATTTTCAGTCATCCCCCCCCCCCCACCGCCTTTACTTCCAGGTGGGTGGCACATGTGGAAATAAGGCCTGAGTTTGCATACTTTGAAAACGCGATCAGATTGCGCCTTGACGTCTGTCACATTTCTAGCTTCTTCTTTTCCAGTTCTTTTGAAAGTGGCCCACTTGCTCCTATGGAGAGCGCACGGGTGAGTGTTCCCTTCATCCTGTGATCTCATCAGTGGTCAGGATTTGTTGAGCCCTCACTGTAAACCAAGACCTCGGGGCTCCCACACTCTCCCAAAGAAGGAGGATGCAAGTGTCATTGTGTAAATGACACATTTATGGACGCAGCCCTCCTCCATAGGCAGCCTTTCCCAGCCTTCCTCCCACCCTGGGGCTGGTCCTGGCCCCCCTGCCTCTTGTGTCGGCCTGGGGAAAAGTCACTGTCAGGACGCCAGGACAGTGGGTGAGGCTTGGACTCCGCACCCGCCCCAGTGTTCCCGGGGCGGTATGCTTGCTCCGTCTGTTACCCTCCTGTTTCCTCGTGTCTAGTAAACTGCAGTGAGGTGGGAGGGCAAAGCGTATAGGCCAACAAGTGATCCGTCCTCGGGGTTCACACAGTCAGGCTGGGGAGGAGGGCAGTGACTTGGAATAAGGCACACAGGGGAAAGGTTCTTAAAGCCTCAAACTGCAATCTTAAATGCATTTTCTCGGGGCGTCGCCATCCTGGATGCCTGCGGTGCTGGGCTCGTAGGCAACAGCTGCACACGTGAACTGGGCATTCTGTGGCTCCATCCTTGCTGCGTGCATGTGTTAAGTAGGATTTAGGGACTTCCCTGGCGGTCCAGTGGTTGAGACTCTGTGCTTCCAATGCAGGGGGCACGGGTTCGATCCCTGGTTAGGGAACTAAGATCCCACATGCTGTGCAGCACGGCCAAAATCAAGTAACAGAAACAAACAAAAAAAAATCCAACATGAGACACCTCGTGCCATAAATTCAAGGGGGTATTTTTTTTTAAAAAATAAAAGTAGGATTTAGCAGGCCAGGGGAAGGAGCTGATCAAAACTGTTCTTTGGGACTGACTTAAACATTTTCAAACTCTACCCTGTTAATGTGGGTACTGCCTAATTTGTCTCTTTTGGTAAAGGGTATTATACACAGAAATAGCCTATGACACATTGATGCAAGGCTTATAGCTTCAGTAAGAAACCCCCACCCCGTCTCCTTCTTCCCTGTGCTCTGACTGTGAGGGCAGCTGAGACAGTGGAGCCTATTGGTGCCTTAGTACCTGGACCTTGTGTCCTTAATTTCTTTTTTTAATTAAAAAAATTTTTTAATTAATTATTTATTTTTGGCTGTGTTGGGTCTTCGTTGCTGTGCACGCGCTTTCTTTAGTTGCGGCGAGCGGGGGCTACTCTTCGTTGCGGTGCGCGGGCTTCTCATTGCGGTGGCTTCTCTTGTTGCGGAGCACGGGCTCTAGGTGCACGGGCTCAGTAGTTGTGGCATGTGGACTCAGTAGTTGTGGCTCGTGGGCTCTAGAGCGCAGGCTCAGTAGTTGTGGCGCACGGGCTTAGTTGCTCTGCAGCATGTGGGATCTTCCCGGACCAGGTCTCGAACACGTGTCCCCTGCATTGGCAGGTGGATTCTTAACCACTGCGCCACCAGGGAAGCCCCAATTTCTTTTAATCCTCAAAACCTAGAAACCCTCCTAGGTTTAGAGAAGCTCCGTAGCAGCCAGGCCTGCCTGGTGCCAAGGGCTGTGCTTTCTCGCGGGCCTGTGCTCAGGTACGTGGTGGTGTCTGGGTGGAGGCGAGGCTGAGTCAGGACGAGGCTGTGGGGCGAGGGACGGCCATTTGCAGTCTCGTCGAGGGGCGATGGAGTGGACCTTCCTCTGCACAGGGGCCTCGCTCATCCCCTGAGCCTGTGGCTGATGTAGGTGAGCCTAGGGGCCTTTACCAGACGGCCACCAACAGGTGGTGACCCCTGGAAGTTCTCCCTTGGCTCGGGCCGTGGTGAGAGCTCGCTGGTCGTGTGGGGGAGGCCCATCAACAGAAGTCCCAGAGCCTGTGAGGGGAGGAGGGAGGGGGGTCTCGGGCAGCACCTTGCCCGTTGTCACCAGAGCCTCAGCTGCGGCCGAGGACGTGGGACACCCCCCGTGGGCCTGAAGGCTTTGGGGTTTTCTGTCCTCGTAGGGTTCTTCCCATCCCCAAGCCCTCCTTCCCGCTGTACCTCGACGTGCTGGCTCCCTATGTGAACCAGGTGAATCTTATCCGAGCCGGGGTCCCCAAGATCGTAAGTAGACTTCATTTTGCTCCCCCCATTCAGAGGCTGGAGGCAGCCTGGGGCTCTGGGGGCGATCAGGGGCTTCTGACGGCCACCAAACGTGGCCAGAGAGGGCGCTCACGCCCCACTAAGCCTGTGACTGTCTCCTGTGTTTTCCCGCCTGAGCCAAGGTGAGCTCGCTCGTTCCTTCCTCCTCTCCTCTCCTCCCCACTGCTCGCAGGGCCTCTCGCAGGATTTTCCAGCTGGGTAGGTAGTCAGTCAGTAGGAACTGTGGAAAATCTGTTCTCCTCCCTGTCTTCTAGAATTTTTCGGGTCCAGATTACCCCAGTATCCGCCCTCCCATCCTCATTGTCACCGTCAGGAGGTGGCCCGGGGTCAGCGAGCAGCAAGTCTACCGCGAGTTTCAGAACCTCTGCAAGTTTGACGTCAGGAGACTGGTGGGGAGCCACTTCCTGCTTCTGACCAATAAGTTTAAGGAGTAGGTGCCTCGGCTCTCAGCCCCCGCCCTCCAACCGCAGCCACTCCAGCCGCTCGGAGCAGCTGTGGTGCTTGCGCGCCTGACGGAGCCCCTCTTTCGGCAGCACCCGGAGCATCCTGAAGGAGTACAGGTGCCACCCCACCCTGCAGGTCTCCGTGTACCGCTACTGGAGACACTCCCCAAACGTCAGCTGCCTGTTACAGTAAGTGACCGGGACTGAGGCTGCTTCGGACTTGCCGGTGGTCCCAGCTGGGTGTGAGTCGAGCACAGCTCGCTAGCCGGCGTGCGCTGGGCAAGGGGTCGTTGACCAGCACGCTGGACCAAACGTCGTTCAGTGACGCTCAGCAGACGTTGATCGAGCACGTGCTGTCTTCGGCACTGTCCTAGGTTCCAGGGCTTCATCCGTGGATGAAACAAAACCCCCTGTTCTCGTGGAGCTCGCACTGGAGTGGGGGTAATAAACGAGTGACCTGCACGGTCTGTTAGGTGATGAGTGTTAGAAACGAGCAGGGTCGGGAAGCGGGAGGGCTGGCCTGGGGGCAGGTTGCTCTTTAAAGGAGAAGATCGGGGCCCTCATAGAAGGCCCGGGGCGGGGGTGGGGGGTGTCGCTGGTGGGGAGTGAGCCAGGCATGGCGACGCGGGGCGGGGGACGGTGCCCAGGCAGAGGAGGCAGCGGGGAGGGGCCCTCTTGGGGGCGCGGTGCTCCTGGCGTGTGGAGGGGCAGTGACAAAGCTACCAGACGAAACAAGGAGCAGCAGGCAAGGCTACGGAAGCCGGCGGGTTGCGGCCAGCAGAGGGCGCGGCTGAGGGCTGCGGGAGAAGCTGGGTCGGCCGCCGGAGGTTCCGTGGCGCAGGGCTCTGCGTGGAGACGTTGGGGGACACAGGGCAGGGGGACGTCAGGAAGCCAGGTCACCTGGTCACACTGTGCGGCTGCGGCTTGGACCGCCTGGTGGCAGGTCGGGGGAGTCGGGGGTGCTGAAGGTGGGATCAGACAGACGGGAGCAGGGTCAAGTTTAAACCCAGGGTTTTGGTCTGAGCAACTGGGAAGACAGAGCTGCTGTTAAATGAGCTTGAAGGATTTTGGTTTCCTGTTAGGAGCCAGACCCGTCGAAAACCACATCGTTGAAGAAGAAAGCTTGGCTGCTAGGCAGTCTTCTCCCCCTCAACCTCCAACATAAATCACTGGGGAAGGTGCCCTCTGTGTCCCAGAGCCATTCTAGCCTCGAGAGGATGTTGGCGCCGGGAGAGGGATGGAAAGGAAATAACACCCGGGCGAACGTAGCCGGGAAGGAAGAGGGGCCAGCCTGCGCTGGTGCTCTCACACCTGCTGGGCGCACGCGGGGCCTCCCGAGCCATCCAGGCCGCTGACCGGTGTCATTGTCTTGCAGGGTCTGTGGCGTAGTCACCACCTGGGCCTTTATCGCGTTTCTCCTGGGAGGAGCTCGCCCCTGAGCGCAGCAAGGCCGCCTGCAGTCCCGTCCCGTCTCCGCGCGATCCCGGGGCTGCCGTCCTGGCTTCTGTTTGTTCAAATCACATCCTACTTGCATATGGATCTGCGCGGTCCTTACGAGGAGTTTTGTTATGTGTTGAATGTGAAATTCTGTAAATATTATCAATGATAAATCCTTTGTATGTGGCCAAAACTTTTCTTTCTATAAATGACTGGGGAGAAGCCACACCTCTGGGAATTTGAGCTAATGTTCCAGAGTGTCTTCTGAACGGACAACTGGGACGATAGGAGCTGGACACCAGGTGGGCAGAAGACTCCGTTATTGCTGAGAGAGAAAGCAATAGCTGATAGGCAGGGGTTTAGGCCTGAGAAACGGCCGAAGCTCTAGTAAAGGGAAAAATAAAACCAGGTGTCATGGGCGCCGGTGTTGGTCCATGTTTTGGGTAACTGCCATGAACCATGAAGCAGCTCACCTTAGAAACCAAGTGGCTTGTACCACGGGTGTGAACCCTGAGCTCGAGGTAGAATCGGATGGTTTTCTTTCCTGGGCAGTGCGGGCACTTCACTCGGCTTCGTCAGGAGCTCTTCTCTGTGAGGGGTTGAACTTGGCTGGGCTGTGTTCAGCCTTGAACTTGAGGATTCAGCAAAGCCTTCTCAAATTCCTTGTGGAAGAAGGTTTTTCTGTATAAAACAGAAGTGTTAGTACTGGCCGCCACCCAGAAGGAGAGTTTGGGAGCCACCCCAGAAGTCACACGCCTGTCCCGGGGTGTGAGTGACACGGCGACCGATGGGCTGCTGTCCCTGCGATGCTCGGGGCAGCTCTTGTGGTCAGACCAATGAAACCCTGCTCTCGGTGAGGGGAGGGAGGTCTTACCCGTTGGTCCAAACAGCCTCCTAGTGGGATTGTTGTTTTGTCTGTCTTCCCGTTGGATGTTCCTTTGTGCACGCTAAGGAAAAGTTTTTTTTTTGGGGGGGAGGCTTTTTTGTGGGCTTTTGGGGCCCCATCTCATGGATGTGAGCCCTGCATTAAGTAAGCAAACCTGAAAAGTGAAAACGGGCTTCTCAGCTGAGCGTATACAGTGACCATTTTGACTTCCCGGGGTTGGGGCAGGGCCTGAGCACTGAGCTGTCTTCGTTCTGGGGCGAGAGACCCTATAGTAATTTTATCAGACATTATTCATTTATTCATTAAACTCTTAAACTGTTCATAGGTTGTTCTCGAGTCCCTGCTATGTGCACGCTCAGCGGGGCCTCCGTGCTGTTGGTAGCATCCTGCCGTCCACCCACAGGGACTCTGGCTGACCGCACCGTCCACTGTCCCTCCCCGAGGAGGCGGGTGGGGGTGACATCTGAGCTGCTGAAAGCCCATGACTGGGATCGGATTCTGTCTACTCACTTCCCCTGAGGTTCCCCGCATGGTCGGAGGTGCTGAGTAGCAGAGCGCCCATCTCGTACCAGCTCCCACCCCGTGGGCCCGGGTCCCTCACCCTGCTCTCTCCTCATCTCCTCTAGTTCTTCGTGTCGGTGCCTCTCGTGCAGCCCTTTCTCCGTCATTAAATGAAAGAACCAAAGCAAGGAACAGACACCAGCCTCCCGTCCTCCGCTCTGTGCCCCTCTCCCTGCGGCTCTGGCTGTCCCCCCGCCTTCCAGCCACGTTTCCCTTCGCCGCCGAGTTGCTCACAGCCACACAGCTCGGCCCGCCCTCTGCCGTCCGTGGTCCCCACAGCTATTCGGTGCTGAGGGACTGGGTGCTGTCCGCGTGTCCTGCTGTGACTGAAGCTTGTGCCCCGGCTGGTGTCTCTCTGGGCCCAGTGCATCCGGGCCGGAGCGGAGCGGAGCTATGTTTCTTCCCTGACGGCCTTGTTTGAGGAAGGTGGTGGCCATCCCTCTGGTCCCCCGCTGTTGGCTCCAGGGCAGGACTGGGGCACTCTTCCCAGACCCTGCCCTGTCTCCACCGGGTGTCCCCCCTTCAGCCTCTCTCTTCCTTGCCATCCCGCCACTGCTGGCCTCATCCGGGCCCCCTTCACACCACCTCCGTCTGGGACAAGCTCAGAGCCTCCTGGGACCCTGCCCACCTCCTTCCTACGGCCTCACATAAGAGGGACATAAGAGGGATCTGAGGGCAGATCTGGTCCCCTCCCCTCTCCTG
The DNA here is from genome assembly GCF_951394435.1 of Stenella coeruleoalba. Taxonomy (NCBI): domain Eukaryota; kingdom Metazoa; phylum Chordata; class Mammalia; order Artiodactyla; family Delphinidae; genus Stenella; species Stenella coeruleoalba. Next base: position 82,572,449 of record NC_137158.1, read on the forward strand.
CCCGAAGCCCTTCCGTGGGTTCTGCACCCAAGTCCCGGAGCCCTTGGCCTCCCCAGCTGCTCCACGCCTACCGTCCCTCAGCCCCTTCCCTCCGCGCGGCTCACGGCCCTCGCCCCTCTCGACTCAGTTCAACTGGCGTCTCCTCCAGGTTCTGGAGCTTTGCCGCCCCGATGCCCCGTCAGAGGTTGGGCTCCTTCTGCCCCTATGACGACTCTTAGCACTGTGGGAACGAGTTCGGATTCTTCGGTGCTGCTCGGAGGCACATGGCAAGTGGCACAGGCCTCATCGTTTTGCATAATCCACGTGGCTCTGCCTCAGTGGTACAGAAAAGGGACACGTGGCAGCCCCCAGACTCCGCCCCGGGAGCTTCTACGGTCCTCTGCGTCCTGATCGTATACCAGTGATGTGACTCTAGTCCTTGCTCCCAGAATTTTGAATCTCGTTTGTTTGTAGTTTAAACCGTTTCCCTGAACCGAGGCCTCAGAGACACGTGGGGGGCGCTCCCTGGGCCACGCGTGCTGTCCTCCTGCCGCGCCACCTGTGGGGGTCGGGAGCCTGTTCCATACCCTCCGTGCTTTAATGCCCCACTCGTCCGCCGTGAATATACATGGTGGGTTTAGGCAGGTTCTAAAAACAAGACCGCGTGGCCGACATCTGAAGAACTGGCTCAGCAGCGGTTCTTGGACCTTGGCCGGAGCCCCCGGGTGGAGTACAAGTCTGTTGGGCGCCCTCAGCCGCTCCCCCTGCCTCTCCCCCAGCTCCTGCGGCCCCAGTGCCGTGGGAGGACCCCTGGCTCCCTGCGTGGATGGGTACCTTCTATCCAAAGGCTCTTTCTTTTCTCCATGAGAGCAGAGCTATCTGGTATCATATGATGTCTATTTTTTTTTTTTTTTGCGGTACGCGGGCCTCTCACTATTGTGGCCTCTCCCGCTGCGGAGCACAGGCTCCGGACGCGCAGGCTCAGCGGCCATGGCTCACGGGCCCAGCCGCTCCGCGGCATGTGGGATCTTCCCGGACCGGGGTATGAACCCGTGTCCCCTGCATCGGCAGGTGGACTCTCAACCACTGCGCCACCAGGGAAGCCCATGATGTCTATTTTTATGGCCAGAGAACTGGGGTAATGATTTTCTAAATCCTTAAAACTTTAATAAATAACTTGGACCGTTTCGTGGTGAAGTTTGGGGCAATGGTGGTGGTTGGCCTGCGTCACTAGTAAACAGGCTGGAGGCAGACGTAATCGATGATCTCTGTGCCCTCTTCCATCTAAAGCCTGTGACTGTCCGTGTGCGGGCAAAGCGGTGCATATGCATCACATTCTGTGATCCTGTGAAGACTGAGGAAATACAGTAGAATGATATCTGTAGGGGAGATTGGGGGTGATTTTAACGTTCTATCTCATACTTTCCTGTATTCTGAAAATTTTGTAGAACAGCATGTATCCCTTCTAAATGGAAATGTACTTTAAAAAAAGAAAAGCAAAGCAAAGAAGGAGTTCCCTGACAGTCCAGTGGTTAGGATTCGTCGCTGTCACTGCTGGGGCCCCGGTTCAGTCCCTGGTTGGGGAACTAAGATCCTGCAAGCTGTACAGCGCACCATAAAAAAAAAAAAAAAAGGAAATGTACTATTAAAAAGTCAGTACCTATAACTGAGCATATGAGTGATCACAGTTAATTAAAGAGGTGAACTTGGGCTTCCCTGGTGGCGCAGTGGTTGAGAGTTCGCCTGCCAATGCAGGGGACGCGGGTTCGTGCCCCGGTCTGGGAAGATCCCACGTGCCGCGGAGCGGCTGGGCCCGTGAGCCATGGCCGCTGAGCCTGCGCGTCCGGAGCCTGTGCTCTGCAACGGGAGAGGCCACAACAGTGAGAAGCCCGCGTACCGCAAAAAAAAAAAAAAAAAAAAAAAAAATCCCTTTTGAGTGCTGCCTCTTAGAAATTCAGAATATCTCAGTCACCGACTTTTAAAAATAGCCTATTTAACTAATTTTGGGTTTGCCAAGGTAAAGGGACCTTCCCTTGTCTTTTGGGAAAATTTTCCCTTAAGTAACCGTTGAAGAGATAAAAATCCAATGTCCTATAGAAGCAGGGAAACAGAAGAATGAAAATATTCATTAGATGACGTCCATTCTGTAAAAACCTCAACCACCACTTGATGGTACCAAAAGCTAAGGAACCCCAAAGGGCTCCTTCCTGCCCGCCCGTAGAGCCATTTAGAGCTCCATTTCTCCCTAGTGTGAGATGCTATTCTTTGAAATATGATTTGATGTATTTTTGTTCTCGGAAGAGCTTATCACCTGTGACTCTCTCTTCCCCTGCCTGGGACGGACATCACTGCCCAGGCTGGAGTTTAAAACAGTTTAGAAAATGATGGCTCAGACAGCGAGGAGGAGGTTTCCTGGGTACTTGAAGGCGGGGCTTGCGAATGTCAGTAGGTCTGGGCTGGAGGACTACAGCCTGGAGTGTCGATCTGAAGACAGACTGCAGACACTCAGGGGCTAGTGCTGGTCAGGAAGTCCTAGCAGAGCTGGCACGGGGCCTGGGAAGGCGAGGGGCACCAGACAGGGGGATGCCTGAGATGGACCCCAAGGGGAGGGTAGCCCAGAGGGTGTGGGACCTGCAGGAGAGGTGGTCCCACGCTGCTGCTTCCTCCTGGCTGCAGGGGCCCTTGGGCGTCCTGCACAGACCCGGGGGTGACCATGGTGGGCCGGGTGTCCCGTAGCAGCCTGGATGAGCCCCTGCTTCGTTGTGCAGGGTGAGAACAAGCGCTTACATTTCCGCTGGGGCTAGAGGTGGGATGCGGCAGGGAGGCACTCCAGAGCCAGGCCAGGAGGGCGCTGCGGAGGCTCCCAGACCAGCAGCTCAGGTGACAGCTGCGAGGAGCGCTGTGTCCAGCGCAGGGACTCCCCCTACATGTGCGCCCGAGGCCTCACTTCCCTGGGCCCGCTCCCAGCCAAGGCTGATCTGCAGGATGCTGGGGCAAATGGGACTCCCCTGACAGCCAGCTTGGGCTCAGGGATGCCCCACTGGCCCTGCTGAGCCTTCTGCAGGAGGTCAGGACATGTCCACCAACTTCCCGTCCCTTCACTCAGGGTCAGACTTGCCTTGATTGTGGTCTGGCAACTCTCCCAGCCGTTGCTCCCTTCCCGTTTCCTCTACACAGGCATTTCCCCCCATGCTGTCCTTGTACGTTAATCCTACCTTCTTGTTTGCCTCTCAGAGGCCCTGGGCTCACACAGCCCCCTGACACCACGAGGTCCCAAAGCTGCCCTTACGTGCAGTGCTGTCTTTACTCTGCAGAGGGGAAGGGAGAGAAAGACTGGGGGGGACTTTGAAGTGACTGAACTGAAAATCTTAATTGCCTGCTTACCTGAAAGAAACAATTTAAGGTAGAAGAGATGAGTAACACTGGGGTGCCAAGATTAAGGATTTTTCCAGAACAAAGTGGTTACGGGAGTTTAAGCTTTGTTCTAGAAAGTTAAAGACGGATGTATTTCTCAGTACCGGAGGCAGAGTGCCTCTACCTCTGCCTGATTCACTGCACACGGAGCCTGTCTGGGCTGCTCTTGACTGTGGACTTGGGGCCACCTGAGCTACCCCTCACCTCTGTGGCACCATCGTGATGGGCTGGCTCCGTGTCGCTAGTGGAATGGAACACTGGGAAGGGAATTACCTCTTACAGTGGATTGAACAGTGTCCCTCCCGAATTCACAACCACCCAGAACCTCAGGATGAGAACTTATTTGGAAATAAGGTCTTTGCAGATGTAACTGAGGGTCGAGCTGAGGTTATACTAGATTAAAGCATAACAATAAATCCATGGGGGTGTCCTTATAAGAGACAGAAAAGGACACACAGACACAGGGAAGGAGGCCGTGAAGACAGAGGCAGAGAGTGGAGTGAAGCTGCCACAAGCCAAGGGGTGCTAGCAGCCACCAGAAGCTGGAAGAGGCCAGGAAGCTTCCTCCCTTAGAGCCTGAGGAGGGAGCAGGCCCTGCTGACACCTTGATTTCAAACTTCTGGCCTCCAGAACGATGAGAAAATAAATTTCTGTTGTTTAAGTCACCCATATTGTGATAATTTGTTATGGCAGCCCCAGGAAACTAGTACACCTCTCTAATAAATTTATACTGGTAAGAACAGGCCCAGCCCTAGTAATTTTGAGGCTCAGATAAAAGTACCAATGGAAGCCCACACCCTCTACATCTAAATATTTAAATGTTATAAAACAAGCTACCCTCCATACCCACTAGGATAGCTTTCATTTACTTACTTATTTATTTATTTTATTTTTGGCTGCGTTAAGTCTTCGTTGCTGCGTGCGAGCTTTCTCTAGTTGCGGCAAGCGGGGGCTACTCTTTGTTGCGGTGCGCAGGCTTCTCGTTGCCGTGGCTTCTCTTGTTGCGGAGCACGGGCTCCAGGTGCTTGGGCTTCAGCAGTTGTGGCACGTGGGCTCAGTAGTTGTGGCTTGCAGGCTCTAGAGCACAGGCTCAGTAGTTGTGGTACACAGGCTTTGTTGCTCCGCGCCATGTGGGATCTTCCCGGACCAGGGCTCAAACCCGTGTCCCTTGCATTGGCAGGCAGATTCTTAACCACTGCGCCACCAGGGAAGCCCCCAGGATAGCGATTATTAAAAAGAGAAAACTACAAAATAACAAGTGCTGGTGAGGGTGTGGAGAAACTGAAGTCTCGTACATTGCTGGTAGGAATGTAAAATGGTGCAGTTGCTGTGGAGAACAAATGGGCAGGTCCCCAAATACTTAAATATGGGATTCCCATTTGATCCAGCCATCCCACGCCTAGGTATATACCCCGCAAATTGAAAGCAGGGACTCTGCACCCATGTTTGCAGTATTATTCACAGTAGCCAAAAGGTGGGAACAACCAAGTGTCCGTCGACTGCCACATGGATAAACACCATGAGGTCTGTCCATACGTGAATATGATTCAGCCTTGAAAAGGACATTCTGACACGTGGTACAACCCGGATGGACCTTGAAAACATCATGGTAAGTGAAATAAGCCAGACACGGACGAATACTGTATGACTCCACTTACAGAAGGTACGCAGGGCAGTGAAACTCATAGAGAGAGCAGATTAGAGGTCAGGGCACGGAGGACGGAGGGATGGAGTTAGTGTCTAATGGGCACAGAGTTTCAGTCTGGGAAGGTGAAAGAGTTCTGGAACTAGATAGTGGTGATGGTTGCACGGTATGGTGATTGTAGTTAATGCCATCGGTGCCCTGGTGCTCCAGGGTCCTGGGTACCCAGAGGATGACCTCCGGCTGCAGGCGGACCCAGGGACCGGGTCCGTGAACGTTGGTGGGTGGGACTGGATAGGGAAGGGTCGCTGGGGGCCTTTAGGTGCGGGGCTCAGGGCAGGGGCCCCACTTCATCAGGCCTAAGGCAGTATAGGACAGTCTGGGACACCCGCTCCCTGTGATGAGGATACAGTTCAGACTGGAGAGGCCATTAAGCCTGACCTGGATCTTTGTTTCTCTTTTTGGACCCGCAGAATCCGGACCCCTGCCCACCCTGGGGGCGTTCCCCACCTCATGAGAGTCTCACTTTCCCAGGCTCCCTTCCTGTGAATCGAGGCAGTTGACCTTGGCACAGTTGACCAGATTTTTCTGGTCTTGGCTTTGCCTGGCAGCTGGTGACAAGAAGAAGGAACACTGAGGACCCTCTCTGGTGGCGGTGGTGTTCAGGGGGCCCCAGGGCAGCGGGACTGGGCGCCTGCAGGGCTGAGGCAGCAACCGGATCGCCTGTGGCTTTAGCGAAGGATTCGGCGGTGTCTTGATGGACTCATTCTGCTGCACGATTTGAGCATCACACAGTTGTTTTGGGTGTCCTTACTTAGCCTGGATTTTTCTGTCCTCCTGGAGATTCTGTGAGCTAGCAAATGTGCTTTTAATAAATCCCCTTTCTACTCAAATTAGCTGGAGTCTAGTTCTGTGGTTTGCAGTTAAGAGCCCTGATACAGGTCCCTCGGCACGTGTGGAGTCCAGGGCCGGAAGTATATGCAAAGTACCTCCCGTGTAGTTTTAAGTGAAGTATACCAAGCTATTGATTGCAGAAACGTTCCTGAAAACTAGATGGAAAGAAGGGTATCTGGGCATTGATCTGTAACGTAGCACTCTTAAAAAAGGACGTCCTCCAAAAACCCAAGTGTCCACCATTGGATGGATGGAGAAACAAAATGGGCTACATACACCTTCCATACCATACAATAGACTATTAGCCAGCCTTTAAAAGGAATGAAGTTCTGGGACTTCCCTGGTGGTCCAGTGGCTAAGACTCTGCGCTCCCAATGCAGGGGGCCCGGGTTCGATCCCTGGTCAGGGAACTAGATCCCACATGATGCAACTAAAAGATCCCACGTGCTGCAACTAAGACCTGGGGCAGCCAAATAGATAAATAAATATTTTAAAAAATAATAAAAGGAATGAAGTTCTGACACATGCTACAACATGGATGACCCTTGAAGACGTCGTGCTAAGGTGGACATTGTGTGGACACAGAAGGACAAATACTCTATGATTCCACTTATATGAGGCCCCTAGAGCAGTTAAACCCATAGAGACAGAAAGTAGAAGGGTGGTTGCCAGCGCCTGGGGAAAAGGGCAAGTGGGGAGTCTTTGTGTAATGGGCAGAGTTTCAGTTTGGGAAGATGGAAAACGTCCTGGAGATGGAACGTGGTGATGGTTGCACAACAACATGAATGTACTTAATGTCAGTGACCTGTGCACTTAAAGACGGTTAAAATGGTAAATTTCATGTTATCTGTATTTTAACACAAAAAATACAAAAAAAGATGTCCTCCACAGGGAAGGTTTTGTGTATCAGGGTCTGTCTGATAGTGAGACTTGAACCCTACATCAAATTAGATTTCCTAAGTCAAGTTGGCCCTTAGAAACTGGTTGCAGGAGGATGTGTATGGGGCCATCTTTGCGGTAAGGACCGGCCGTGGTCCCCTCACGTAACTGCTCACTGGAACCAAAACGGACGCAGACGGTCTGAGATGCGGTTGTCTTAGCTAACTATTATTTCGGGATTCAGCATGGACTGAGCTGCAGCACCGAAGCTATGGATGTCCATTCCTGCAGGTCCGTGTGTAGATCGCTGACTGTCCTCCTCAGGAAAGGCGTGAGAACATTTGGGACTCAAAGAGGTCAGCAGATATTCCTGCTGGAAGTCTGGTAAGGATTCATGGCTGAGAGCCCCCATCCCCAAAGCTGAGAACTCTGTGGAACTAGGCAGCTCTGTCCCACTTCAGCCAGGGCAGGAGATGGGGGCGGATGCAGGGGGGATGGCCCTGAGCTGAGGGTGTTAGTAAAGCTTTTGTCTCCGGGAACCTCAACACTTTACTGCGAACTAGAGTAGAATAGAAGGGCTTCAGAGCCGTGTTCCAGGGTGGTTTTTCCTCCTGATAAATGTGCATGGTTCTGGAGGCATCAAACTATGATTGTGGACTTCCGGAAGGCACGCTCCTGGTTCAAGCTGGCAGGATGTGGTGATTGTATTTGAGCACCTTGAGCTTGCTGTATCCAGAGGGGGACAATTGACCCCAGGGACATTTGGGTGTAGACTCTTCAAGACAGCACGTCACAGGTATTAATGTGTCCAAGCCTCTTCTCCTAGGAACTCCAGAGCACAAGCCTGGGTATGCATTGGTACGTCTGCCCCGGTCACGCATCATGCACAAGTCGGATCCCCCCTGGGCCAGGATCCCAACATTTCAGGGTAAGAATCCTCCTGCTAGAATCCTCTCACATGGGGTGATGCACACGGCATGGACCTCAGCTGGGGAAGGGCAGAAATCCAGAACTGTCCAGCAACCACTCCCAAGGGGGCCTCAACTAGGGAGATTCAAGTAAACTTCCTAAAGATGTTGGACTATTGCTTGTCCATAACATCCGTAGCAGTGATGCCACAGACGTCTCAGGTTGGGGGATGGGGGGAACCTAGGCTGCCCGTCTCTGCCTGGAAAGAGTCAAGACGCAGGAAACCTCATCCAATGGCAGCTAATTTTAGGGACAAGAACTGCGTGAGTAGCTGCTGCCGCGTCCTGGAGCTGCTCAGATGGGAATAGGCAACAGCTGGGGGCTGTCGGGGGACAGAGTGCTGCTGGGGACCCAGGGGCTACAGTATAGGAGCAAGACGGTTAACTGCTGAAGCCCCTCTGTGTCCTGTCCTGGGACAGTTTAGGGCCTTATCCTAATTGGTTACTGTTGTGAGCTGAATTGTGTCGCCCCCAATTCAGGTGTTGAAGCCCTACCCCCAGCACTTCAGGATGTGACTGTATTTGGAGACAAGTTCTTTAAAGAGGTGATTAAGTTAGAATGAGGTCCTTGGGGTGGGCCCTAATCCAAGATGACTGGTGTTCTTATAAGAAGAGGAGATTAGGACACAGACACACACAGAGGGACGTGAGGACACAGAGAGAAGACGGCCGTCTACACGCCAAGGAGAGAGGTCTCAGGAGGAACCGACCCTGCCGACACCTTGACCTCAGACCTCCAGCCTCCAAGACTGTGAGAAGTAAGTTTCTGTTGTCCCAGCCCCCCAGTCTGTCGTATTTTGTTATGGCTGCCCTAGCAAATGAATATACCCATAAGTAGGGAAGGAGAATGAAAGATGGCAAGACGTCATAATCCACAGAAAAACCTGCTGCTCTTAGGGAGCGTCCTACCCTTGCTTCGGGACGTAGAGTCAGAGCACCTGCGGGCAGGAGGTAGGGCTAAGGGCCCTTCGGGGGGCAGGGGGGCGTGCAATAAGCCATCGTGCACCTTGGCTTATCTGCTGCCGCTGGGGAGTCAAGTGGAAGGGCCACAAGCAGCCCCTTGCTGGTCCATTTCTGGAGGCAGAGACTGGAGATAGAGTCCCAGCCCCTCTCTTGGGGGAACCCTGGGACCACGGGTTTTCTGATAATCCAACTTCTCACCATTGTGCCCTGAAGGCTCCTCCCCAGCCCCCAGCCCGCATTGCTCAGTACAATCATTGACTGAAGTTACGGGGGGAAACAAGAGGCTGCAGTCTGCCCAAGACAGAAAGATCAGGTGCCTATTTGCAGAGCAATTTTTCCGCTGACAGTGACTAGATAGACGGTAACAGGCTGGGAGGAAGAAGGACCATGCGGACCAAAGAGGTGGGGGCAGGCGCCGGATTACAGCAGGGGAGGGGAAAGCCACCTGGGCAGGACTCAGCCCTGAGCCGTCCCTCTCGGCTTCTTGTCCCCGAGCTCAGCTGTCGTCCATGGCACAGCGAGGCGCTTGTCCATCTGTGCCTGGGACGCTGCCCTGCTCTGCCAGCCCCTTGCCGCGTGGACAGCCTTCGGTTCCGCAATCCTCCAGAGCAGAGTGGGACACTTGACATCTTTGGACTGATAAAGGCACGCAGGGAAAACCCTGATCCCAGCTTGGGGGGGACAAAATAGAGCCTCTCTGTGGCTGGTCAGGTGATACACGGACCACATATTTGCTATTACAAAGCCATCCACCAAAAATGCCCAGTGGGTAATATGCCTGAGTTTCCTACCCTCTCCCTCTTTCTCTTTTCAGGAAAGGCTCTTGAGCCTAGAATGTTCCTGTTCTAGAACTTTCTAGAACTTTCACCTCAGGTTACTCCTTTTACAATTCCAGGGTATCAGAACTATTTAAGGGATTGGAACGCAACTCAGATTAATGATAAAATTAACCTAGGTTGTGCTTGGCTTGACCTGTATCGATAGGTCTCTGCCCATCACCCCGACCTCTCCCCAGGGGTTTCAGGGATTCTCTGAGGGGTGGAAGTGCACGTCCCAGGGGTCACTCATTTTTGCCTTGTGCACAGAGGCCTCTGCTTTCTCCATCACCCACTGCTTTCCTCTCATCTCTTAGGGACCACTTCTGCGCCACCCATCTCGGGGCTCGGAGGGCGTCTGAAAGCCCACCTCTCTGACTCAGGGATGGTGACCAGAGGTGACCTAACACATCCTTGTCAGCAGAGCACAGGAAGAATGTTCAAAGGAAAATGTTGAAAATCCCTAATCTCATTTTGGCCAATAGCACAACCTCCTTCTCCTTCAGCACATTCTGCTAAGAACATGAGTTCAGTGGGCGTCCCCCCCACCTTGTTTCCCTGGCTCACCCTGGCATGGTGATCGGTCTGCGGAAATGAGGAAGGAGCAAACACTGAAAGCACAAGGTCAAGGTCTTGGAGAACCACACACCTAGCGGTCAAGTCGGATGGAATGGGAGTTGACTGTACTTTCCTCTTTACCCAGAACGGTGATTAAAGTTGGGACAAATTAAGGTTGGTTTTAGTTATTTTGCCTAATTTACACTGTTGTAGGCTGGACGTTTTCATTTTTGTCTGATACGATTTTTATAACCAAGCATAGGGCCGCTGGGTAGGTCTAAAGGAGCCATGGCTGCCAGAAATATTTAACTATTGTTTTCTCGGCCGCGGACGCTGAGCGTCCTTCATTAGGGCAACGTATGGAGGTTGACTTACCGGTAATGAGCCTGTCGCACGTGTTATTTTCAGACAACTGGAGCAAAGCTAGTGGGATGCACTTTCACCTTTGTTACTTGCCACCTAAATCACCTAGCAAGGACACAGTAGGCCACGATAGGGCACTCTGGTTTTAAAAAGAGAGTAGCAAGTCCCTCTAAAACACGGCAGGAGTGATGACCGAGGACCCTCTCATACCCTAAACAGATGGAAGTCAGCAGCATGATATCGTGATATATTCCGAAGGGTTTGCTAGGTGCTAGTTGTGATGAACGGAGACAGATTAGTCCAGCAAAGTGTCATCCGAGGGCTTAGGAGTTTCACTCTCAGTTACGTGAAGCCGGGTATTTGTCAAGCCATCTAGCAGTGTTCAGCCCCTGGTGTTCTCAGGAAGTGTACATGTGGTTCCTTCCCCAGATGACGTGCTGTCCAGCTGGGGAAATTAGACTAATACTCAAGAAACAACTAATAAACCACCAATACTTAAAATTGTGGTCCCAACTTTACACATAATTGGTTTATTCAAGTAACTCTTTTTCTCAAATGAGAAAGGCGTGGCCTCTGCCTTGAGGAGCTAAGTGTTTGGGGGAAAACAGACACATAAACAAGTGCCTCTATAAAATAATTGAGTAGGTGCTGTCACAGAAGTTAGAGAACTCTTCTGCGTGGGTCCAGAGTCACAGCTATTTAGGTTCGCTACTTGTGGTAGTCCCAACATTTAAGTTTCTGTCATTTGAAGGTGACTGATTTTTTCAGTCTCCTTGAGGAAACTGTAGGTAGAAAAACATTGTTTGCCAAAATCCACAGTCATTGGCAGAAAAAGGACAATGAACACAAGTTTAATGTGCCCAAATCTGACCTCTGACTACATTTGTTATTTCTAACATTCTTCTTTTAAGCCATGTGGGGCATTTGCAAAGGCAGATCAAAGATGTGTCTTCAGGCTTCCTAGCAGGGACAGAAAACCCCCCAGTTATACTCTTTATTGTGTTCTATTGACATAAACAAAGTGGCTGCTTCTCAGAAGAAACTCAGCTGCTCCTGACGCGGGAATCTCCAACAGGAGGCTCTGGAGGTACGGCGGGAAGGGTGCTCGCCAGTTCCTACACGAACACGGTTTTGATCCTTTTATGTCTCTTTTCTTATAGAGCCTCTAAATGCTGGCTGATGAATATCTCCAAAGGGTAATTTAGAAATTGCAGTTTTATGAAGGGCCGAGACAATGCTGGCCAAGAATGCAGGGCTGAGCCCAGGGTAATATTTAGAACATCCTGAGTGATGGACAGATTCCGTGTCCCAAGGCAATGCTCCAGAAATACTCTTTCTCACAAGTGGATTTTTTCATGGTGTTTGGACAAGAGAGAGCACACGATTACGATCTAGGTAAGGAGTCTAGAGGGCAAAGCGTCTGTGCTGCCGATTTGGTGCTGACTCAGAGCAGGAGACGGTCCATCTATTACCGTTAAGGAAACTGCCCGGTGCTGGGTCTACACGGGTGACCGCCGCACCGTGAGTGTCCCCGCTGCCCCTCGGTGCTGAGAGCCAACTTGATTGAGGACAGCTCACCCCATTGTGGGTCACTTTATATTCTCCCTGCAAAGGTGCTGGGCAGGAAGAGTCTTTCTGGAACATTCCAAATACCGAGGGAAGGTCCGGGGAGGCTCGGGGCTGGGGACCTAGCCTCCCACAGCTGGGTCCAATCTGGGTTCAGGCCCCTCCCAAGGTCCACCCGGGAGGGCTGCTTCCACAGATTCCTGTGGGGCTGCTTCCCCCCATGCAGCACCTGCTATAGACTCTGCTCCACGGTGTTCTCACGGGCCCTGCCACGCTGTCCTGTCTGGTTGGAGGAAAACAAAGGGCAGGGAGTAGAAAATGCATTTCTCTTTAAGATTTGACGTTTTAGAAACGCGCCCTGAAAGTACAGATCCTTACTTGGGAGAGACCCAACCGATGCGGGGCCAGGGTAGGCGAGGAGATGCAGGGCGAAGCGTCCCCGAGGCTGATGGGATTCAGGTCAGAGCTCTGTTCTCAGGGCTTTATCTTGGACTTTTATCTGGCCAGTGAGATCTGAAGTCCCTTTTGCAGGACTGCAGGACAGAGGGCGGGGCCAGCCCTGCTCTGAGACCCTGTCAATCAAATGGATGGGACAAAGCTTCACTCACCACTCCAGTCAAGCTCGCTCCAAATTTCTAGCAGACCTGAAGCTGTTCTGAGGCCAAATGGTGAACCAAGACAATTGCTGCTAAGTGACTTGCCCACCGTTTCGAGGACCTGCCGTCTCCAGCCCTGACTCTGAGTTCTGTCCTTTTCCTACGGGCCTGAGCGCCCGCAACTGCCCCACCGTTGCCCTTCTCTCAGTCTGAGCGGCCTACCCCCTTGCTATGCTAACTCCGTTTTTCTAACACTGAGGGGAGCGCTGGGCTTTTGGGAAGCACTTGATGGCTGTCTCCTCATAACCAAGGGCTCAATGTCTAGGGTAAAGTAGAGGTCCTTCCACATGAGGAGAACATTCTAGGACGTGACGAATTCACTGGGTGTCCGTGGGGTTAACCCTGAGCAAAGCATACGTGGCCTTGAGAGGGTTTAAAACGTAAGAGTCAACTCTCGATGGAAGAAAGGAATTCTCCCACGTGGGGGTCAACTTATGGGTTCCACCACCTAATGGGTCTACCACTCATGGGTTCTCCCACACATAGATCCACCCTGCGGCCTCCTTGGTTACCAAGCTTCCTCCTTCCTTGGTCCCATAAGGTCCTTCCCCAGGCCTCCTCCACCATGTTTCCCTGTTGTTTGATGGGAGAAAGAGGGATCTTGTTTCTGTAGGGAACTTGTGGAGGCGAAAGATGGAACCTCTTTCCACCCTGGACGTTTGGGACTCTTCATTTTCCGGGGCTCCGTGGGCTCCGTCACCCATTCTCTCTACACCTCCCTCAGCCCAAGCTTTCCCTACCTCTCAAGGGGAGGATGTTTACTCACAAAGACGAGCCAGCACAGAAATAGACAACCTATTTGTGGCTTAAATGCAAAAGCAGTTTTATTTTTACAGAGTTGCCGTATTTTCTCTAAGTATAAATCATTAGCTCCCACAGTGAAATTCCGGCTCCATCTGCAAGAGTTCCTGCTTTCGTTAGTGGTGCCAATTACTCACAAAACAATCAGTGCCTTCCACTGCCCACTCGATCTGGGGGCAGACAGCGCCACCTCTTCCGGGCTCCCCCCGAGCGGCCGCCCGCCACCCCGGGTCCTCTCCCCCTGCCTGGACCCTGCCCGACCTCTCCAGGCATCACTTCCTGCTGCCTCGCTCCAGCAGGTTTACCTGCTGACCGTTACCAGCTTCCAAATGGGGCGACCTGTTGTCCTCTGCAGGATGGACAGACTCCTCTGTTCTGTTAGGAGCTGGGAGAAGCAGATCGGTGAGGCCCTCTATTCTGTTGACTTAAATCATGACGTTGGAGGCTTCCTTCCCGTTGGTCCCTTGGCTCAGGGTTTCAGAGCCCCCGAAGGGACAGGGTGAAACGCTCATAAGATCTGGACGGTCCCTGAGCTTCTGAGAAGCAGCCAACTGCTTCCCTCTCTCCTTCCCTCACTCCTCCTTCCCTTCCGGTCTCTTCCTTCCTGCCCGTGACCTTGGCACTCTCTCAGCCAGCCTGTTCCTTCATTCCCGATCTGTGTTTGCTTCCCCGTGTCTGATCCCCTCTCCTCTGGCTGCTTCTCCCCCTGGGCCTGGCCATTTGCCTTAGGCTGTCCTGGTTTTCCCTGCAGGTTCGATGATCCCCTGGGAAATGTAAAGGTCTTCAGGGGGCTGACCTTTCCTCCCTTGGAACATCAAATCCAGGTAATGAAAACGCACTGAGTTCACCCGATTTTGATTTGCTGCTCAGCACCTGCCGACCTAGTAAATGCCTGGACCTCACCTTGTTTTGCCTGTGGCTTGAAGGTCTTCAGGGACGTGCCCTGGTCACCCCTCTCCTCTTCCCAACGGAGGACAGAGCCCCAGGTCAGGTTTCCCACAGGACCAGTTTGGCTCGCCTTTCGTCTTCCTGCTTATGAAAATAGTCCGAGGAAAGCTTCATCTGTGGGTTCCTAAGTCGGCTTTCCCACAGAATCTGAAATTGCATCCTTGCCCTCTTTTGATTTTAGTCAGTCCCGGGAGTCCATGACTACTTTGACACAATAACCATGAAGGAATACGTTTGAAAAAAGAAGAAATAAATGCTGCCATGAAGCGGGGGAGGGTCTTGACCACAGGGCTTGGCTACTCAGACCATCCAGAAGCCTCTGGCTTGCCTTTGCGCCTTCACCTCGGGTCTGTGGACAAAGGGAACGGGGGTGGCGGCAGGGAAGTAGCTTGACTGCCTGGGTGCGAATCTGCACCTAACAGAAACAGCTGCTCCCAGGAATTGTCTTTGAACCAGGCTGAGAAGCAAGCTGGGCGTTGATGCTCGTCCACGCCTGGGACGTAGCTTCTGGGCTCGCTCGCTCTCTCTCCTCCATTGCATCACACTTACAGTCTCATGTGGGCATGAGACGCTCTGCAAATAGGTTGTAGGAAGGGAACGGATATTTAATTACTTAACAAAATGTCCCTCACTGTGCAGGTGTCTACCTATGCCTCATTTAACCATTGCAACTTTTTTTTTTTAAGTTTCTTTTGATGTAGACCATTTTTAAAGTCTTTATTGAATTTGTTACAATATGGCTTCTGTTTTATGTTTTGTTTTTTTGGCCGCGAGGCATGTGGGATCTTAGCTGTGTGTGGGATCTTAGCTCCCCGACCAGGGATCGAACCTGCACCCCTGCATTGGAAGGCAAAGTCTTAGCCACTGGACCACCAGGGAAGTCCCTAACCATCGCAACTTTGGGTGGTCATGATTAGCTCCATTTTACAGGGGACAAAACTGAGTCTTCGAGAGCTTGGCAGACATCACTTGGTTAGTTACAGGCTGAGTCAGGAATTCGAGCTGGGTCTGTCTTTCTGCTGCACTCGCGATTCTGCCCTTCCATGCAGCGTGTCTCTGGGCCATCTGCCTCCTCAGCCCTGGCCGGCACTGGTGGTTCAAGGGGGTCAACCACCTCACGTGGTCACCAGCTTCTTCCCATTGTGGATCAGCGCGAAGATTTTCACTTGCGTGTGTCACTGAACGATGCCGTTTGAAGCACAGCTTCTGCTGATAAGCGTGGGACCATCTGCTCGGCGCTTCTCAAATACTTTCAGCAGTGGGAGAGCAGCTCTGATTTCTTCAGAGAAGGGAGGCTGCAGCCATCCTGGGAGGACATGCTGGGACCGGAGACCCTGCAGGCTGATGGGGCAGCAGTGCCCCAGGATGTGAATGACGAGCCTTCCTGCTGCCACCTCTGACTCTCCCTGAGCAAGTGGACCTAGTGAGTCAGCACCCCAGTTTCTAATGGTGCACCTTGACAACCAGAGTAAGATTTTCCCTCTTCAAAAAGCTATTGCCCGGGCCACTCCTTCTGTGCTGGTTGTTTTCATAGTGTGTTAGATGTTTGGTGTTTGTTGGCAAAAACCTCTGTCTCCTCCTGCCTTCGTTTTGGAAAATTTGCTTCTTTGCTGCGTTAGCTGCCCCAGACGTCGTTTTT
Source organism: Stenella coeruleoalba (assembly GCF_951394435.1). Lineage (NCBI taxonomy): Eukaryota > Metazoa > Chordata > Mammalia > Artiodactyla > Delphinidae > Stenella > Stenella coeruleoalba. Next base: position 82,588,534 of record NC_137158.1, read on the forward strand.
CAACTTCGGGGTTGAAACTTCTGTGTTAACTTTTTCTCTTTGACTCGTGACAGGGGACAAGAATCTTAGAATCCATTCACGAATCTGATGGTGGACTTGGAGGTGCTCAAGGTTGTCTAATGGGATGTGATAAACGATAAAGATGTTGGGGTGTGAAGGGATTGTTAGTGCATTTGATTCCTCTGGGGAAATCTCTTGGCTGGAGACTGCATTGATGTTCCTCTGCCTTACCTCAGGGGGCACCGGCATTAGTATTGGTTTCTGTGGCTTCTAAAGACAGGTGTATGGCCCACGGGTGGCAAGGTTCCGTTGAAAAGAATCTCCTGCTCTTTGATGTATCTTGGCAATATTTCCCAGGCAGGGTGGGGAGGGGAAACTGGGGAGAGAACGTGCAGGATTTTGTCCGATCGCTATGTAGGCAGCAGTGAGAGGGTGGAAACAAGCCTGCCTCTAGCTGCCTCAGCCTTGGCACCGCGACATGTGAGGCCAGAAATGCTTTGCTGGGGGAAGCTCTTCTGTGCACTGTGGGACGTTTAGTAGTATCACTGGCCTCGGCCCACTAGATGCCACTAGCCTCCTCCTCTCAGTGGGACCATCAAGATGCCCAATGTCCCCCAGGAGAGAAAGTTACCCCCAGTCCCCCCACTTCTGAGACGAGTGGAAAGGGAGCAAGGAGTTCCTGCTTCTCTGTGCAGATGGCACCAGGGTTAGGAAGCTGGGAATGAGGTGTTTAAAATCAGGACAGATGTTCCTGCTGGCACGTTCCCATCAGGTCCCGTACCTGCCATGGAAATTCCATCTCACAGGTGGGTTTCTGTTTGTCCAGGTTACTGCACACACACAGAGGGGAGAATTTCCTTTTCCTCTAGAGGTGCACACCTGGAAGGTCCAGCCTAGGGTCAGGCCTCTCCTTTTTGTTGCCTAGGAACATACAAGGTTTCAGATGGCCAACCCCGGACACTCATTTGGTTGGCTTTTCTCTCCTTTCCTTTCCTTTTCTTTCCCCCTCCTCCCTCCCTCCTTCCTTCCTTCTTTCCTTCCTTCCTTTTAAGACTGACGTGGTAGACTGGGACCTCAGGATCATGGGAGCACTGTGGGCAACTGAACGGGAATGTGGAAGAGGATGCCTGCTTCTCAGACCTTTAGAGAAAACTTCAGCAAGCATGTACGTAGAGCATTTAAGACTCCGCCTTATACCTCATTCAAGCTGAAACGCCCCACAACTCTGCCTTCTTTCATTCTTCTTGTTTTTATATCACCTCCGCTGCTCGTCTGCTCCTCTTAACTTTCGTTGAGAAGTGAATGCAGGTAGCAATTTCGAGTAGACCTGCCAGCCCACATCCTTAAACATCTGTGGAAACCACCATTCTTGTTTTCCCTGCTTGCTGATTTATGATCTCAGTTTGGCGTTTCCACGAGACTCGTATTGGCAAAATGCTTTTCAGTCTCTAGCTTCTTGTACACCCCAGGCTTCCAGAAATCCAATAAACTATATGCCAACTATGTGAAGGACCTGAGGTTCAGAGGGGCTAAGCTGCTCTGTGTAGGACTCACATCTATGGTCAGTCTGAGTGAAAGCATGGCTCAGAGACAAAGCAGGCTAAGTACAGGCAGAATAGACAGTCACCCCTGCAATGTAGTTTGAACAATGTGCAACCTCTTTTTTCAAACATCTCTTTTGCATTCAGATGCCTTACTGCCCACAATTCTTTAGATGTTTGCGGGGAGGGAGATGGGTGTTAAGTACACCCTCTCTCATAGCCTGGGGCTTGTGTGAGGTGGTGGAGCCTGTGCAGCCCAGCTGGGGTGAGAGAGGTAGCAGTGACGTGGCAGGACGAGGAGGGCACCTGCGCGGCGGGGGAGGGGACCTGGAGCCAAGTTCAGAGCTTCTGCTGGGGCAGGAGTATGTCCCAGGGCAGGAGACAGCGGCATGAGGTGAAAGGCCCAACAAAATGAGGAGGACATCTGGGTAGGGGTGGAGGATGGGCAGTGGTGGACAGAGGAGATTGTTTCCCTATTCGTGGATTGATCAAACAGGTAAATGCCTTGAGGATAATGGGAGTCAGGTTTCTTCCCATCAGAGATGGGAACTGCAGATACGGAGCGGAAGAAAACTAAACTGGACTCAGTGATGCTGGATCAAAGTTGGAGATATTGGTATGAAGTCATTGGTAATCAGTACATATGTAGAAAGTTATGGAAATATGGATGTCAGTGCATATATGTATGCCTGTACATATATATTTATATACATATACTCCTTAGCTCTGTCCCCTGAGAGGGCCTGGGAGCAGTGACACCTCAATAGCAACAGGTACACCCCACATCCAGATCTTGGCTTCTATATACTCATCTCTACTCAAAGGACCAGGGCTCCTTGGAGAAATGGCGGATTCTAGGGACTGGTGCAGGGAACATACAAGATGAGTAGTGCCTCCTAAAACCTCCAGTGTTCTGGCTTGGCGGACTGAAAATACCAGAGGAAGTACGGAACAGCAGCGAAGGGCTGATTTCTGTTTTGGATCAGCTGAGGTTGGTGTGCTGTTACGTGAGGCCCAGTTAGAGATATCCAGGGCTATTCGTTATAGGGTCTGATGTTCCGGAGAGATGTCTGACTTAGAACTGTAGATTTGGGTTTCATTAGTATGTGGTAACAGTTGAAATGAGGTGATTGGATGAAGCTACCCAGGGAGGGTGAGAAGGGAGGAGGGCCAGGAATGGAGCCTGGTGGCCCAAAGGGAGGGTGAGAACAGACCCAGGAAAGGAGACAGAGAAGAAACTACAAAGAGACAAGAGAGCCAGAGGGGAGAAAGCATGTCTAGGCAATGGTGTCGTCTATGAGACCACAGCGAGGAGATGGAGCAGAATCTCAGAACACACTTTGTATTGTGTGTGGGCAGGGGTGAGAGAACAAGATTACATCTTACTCCCTTTTGGGGGACTTGTCTAAAAGCATGATGCTGCTGTCTGGACCGTCTCACTTTTATTGTTTTCTAATAGAGGTGTTTGTGATAGTGGAGATGACTACTATCACCAAAGTGGTCACTCCACTTGGTAGAAGAAAGTCGGATGAGAAGAAACTGAAAACAGCTCATCCCTGTCTGTTTTTATTGTTGTTCAGTGTTTGGCATTGGGTAGATGAGATGGTGCTTTAATAAATAAAAATCCATCTTCTAATAAATAATAGCGTTCTTTAATAAACAAAGAGTCCAGTCCTTGAGGCTTTTAATAAAAATCTTTACTAACAGTCAAAATGATTGTGGTAATCACTTCTGGTGACATTAAGGCCATTGTTAAATGTCCCCAAAGTTCCACTAGCCACATGCCTGGGTGAGTGAACCTCGCACATAGATGAACTGTTGACAAAAGACTGGAGTGGGGAGGAGACATAGTGCCCACTTGGACCTGGGCAATCTAAACTCTGGTTCTGGCTTGGCTGCTAAGTAAATATGTAATCTCGAGCTAGTTATGAGCTAGCTTCCTGACATGTAAAACAAAGAGTGGATTGCAGTATCTACATGATTCCTTCAACTTCTAAACCTCAATTATCAAAAGAGGACAGGCAGACTTGTAACAGTCAGGAAGTGTTTTTATGAAAACTGCAAGCTGTATCCTCTTACTTCTTCTATCAAATACCCCAGTTTCTGGGGAAAAGAATTTCCAACGTATTTGACAAAGTATTATATTTACGAAGAATTCTTGCAACTCAGTAAAAGAAATGAAAAAATAACATGAAAAAATAATGTCGAAGAAGAAATTCAAAGGACTGTTATCATGAAAAATATTCAAACTCATGAGAGATCAAATAAATGCAAATTAAGTCAAAATACCTTTTTAATCACCTATCAAAGTTGGGAATGTTTTTAAATGGAGACGTTATGGGGACAAAAAAGTATATATGCTGTGAAAAAAGCATTCTCATACCGTGATGTCAGTATAATTGATACCGTTTTTGGAAGACAACTTGTTAAAATGTTTTAAAATCTTGAAAAATATTTATACCCTTTGATCCAGCAATTCCACTTTTAGAAATATGTCCTGGGGAGATGATGAAAGATGTGCACAAGATTTGCATCCAAGAGAGTTCATTACAGTGTTTTGTTATTTTGAAAAAATAATGGTGAAACATCAGAAGCAACTGGTATGTCCGAAGTTAGAGGATTATTAAAAATAAATTATGGTACATCCAAATAGCGATGATTAAAGTCATGTTTTTTAAAGTAAAGGCTGACAGAGAAAATGCTTACAGTATGATATTGAGCGAAAAAAAAAAGCAGGCAATCAAAACAGATGATAAAATGCAATCTCAGTTTTAAAAGAGAGTGTGTGGGAGACGGAGAAAAAAAGACTAAAAAGAAACATCCCAAAATGTTAGATCAGGTTAATTTTAAGTAGTGGTTTTATGTGATTTATTTTTCCTATTGAATTTTTCAAATTTTCTTCAATGAACACAAATATTGTTTTATAATTAGAAAAAAGGCAATGATAAAAGTTAAATCCCTCATTTTGTGTTAAGATTAAACAGACTATAGGACTTCCCTGGTGGCGCAGTGGTTAAGAATCCTCCTGCCAATGCAGGGGACACGGGTTCGAGCCCTGGTCCGGGAAGATCTTACACACCACAGAGCAACTAAGCCTGTGTGCCACAGCTACTGAGCCCGCGTGCCACAACTACTGAAGCCCGTGGGCCTAGAGCCTGTGCTCCACAGCAAGAGAAGCCACCGCATAAAGAAGCCCACGCAATGCACTGAAGAGTAGCCCCCCTTGCTGCAACTAGAGAAAGCCTGTGCACAGCAACAAAGACCCAATGCAGCCAAAAATGAATAAATAATAAATAAATAGATAAATAAATAAAGATTAAACAGACTGTAAAATGAGCCTGTTGGGGTGATCCCTTGGGTACTGGGGGGCCATTTAAACAGTACTGGTGGCTACTTTACCTCACAGTGGACTTTGAATGTAGAGACAACACAGTGATTTCAGTCTTACGTTGGCTAAGTCATAAACAGAAATTAAATGAGTATTTGGAGAAAAAAGAAATCCTATAACATTAGGAAATGTGATGTTTTCAACTCCTTAAGTAGGAAGGATTAGAGGCAGATTAGATTAGATTTATAACAGAGAGGCTATAGGGGGCTTCCCTGGTGGCACAGTGGTTGAGAGTCCACCTGCCGATGCAGGGGACGCGGGTTCGTGCCCCGGTCCGGGAAGATCCCACATGCCACGGAGCGGCTGGGCCCGTGAGCCATGGCCGCTGAACCTGCCCGTCCGGAGCCAGGTCTTAAAAAGAGGATTCGGCCCCAGGGCAGAGTGGGAAGAGCTCGGAGTAAGAATCCTCAAATTAGTGGAGAATGTGTGTATCTCACAGTCGCTCTGGGCTCGCTGAAATCTTTCCTTTGTGCGCACGTCAGCTACCTGAGGCCAGTACCCTGCGCTTTCTCACCCGGAGTCTCCTCAGGGTGCATCACTTTGGGTCTGACTGCTTGTTGGCGGGGTGGAGGGGGTGGGAGTGGAGTTGGAGGTTGGGGGTGGGGTGGGGGTGGGGGTGGGGGTGCGTCCTGCCTCCGTCGTGAGTTCCCTCAGGGCTCACCGTCAAGGCGGCTGTGATGTGATGACTTGACGGCTGCAACATGCCTTGTTTACTGATAAGGCAGGCGATATTTTTCATTCATTAACAGCCTCCCAAGCTGACTGAAGTATCCAACGCTAACACAAAGGGAAGATGCCTGGAACCCTGAAGTCCTAGGCAATGGCATTCTCACGCTCCACCTTTCTGCTGTCTCCCTAGGACTTGTAGGGAATGAGGGGGCGGAGAGGCTGGGAAGATGCTTCTCTGATGCTGCCAATAGTGCTTCCCAGAATGATGCCATTTCCTACATAGTGGGGTTTCTACTGCTGTGTTGCTGTGTTACCAACCACGTCACGGATGCAGAGTGCTGTCAGGATACTCTCCTTCCATCTGGGACAGTCACGGTTGGATAAACGTGCATCACTGCAAAGATGGTTGCTGCCTAGAAAGAGAGCTGCACAAAGAAGACGCTGCGTGTGCCTGGACAGAGAGCCCATGGTACCAGAACTGGGGTGACATGGAGACAGGTTGCCCATAGCAGTTAATCCTGCAGTGCACTTGCTTCCCCTCATCTTCACTGCTTTCTGAGCTAGACGGTCTTTTCAGCTGGCAGCACTCACCCTTCTACTCTCCTTACCCTTCCCGACCTCAAACATCTTTGTCATCCACCCATGGAGGTGAATAGTCTGCAAAGTGACCCGGGGGCCTGGAGGAAGGAAGGGTCTGGGGGTGGTGAGCAGGTAGGACCAGCTGTGTTCAAGGTACTTCTTGCCACCCGCTATTTCACCTGAGGGACTGAAATTCAGTTTGGTCTGGTAAGACTGGGAATGTAACTTTTAGCAATGTGTTCATTTAAATAAAACCACGCTATAACAAATCTATTTGGAGGGTTATTGTTAGTTTCTTTTTTTAAATATTTATTTATTTATTTGGTTGCACCGGGTCTTAGTTGCGGCAGGCAGGCTCCTTAGTTGAGGCGTGCGAACTCTTAGTTGCGGCACGTGGGATCTACTTCCCTGATCAGGGCTTGAACCCGGGCCCCCTGCATTGGGAGTGTGAGGTCTTAACCACTGTGCCACCAGGGAAGTCCCCAGGGTTATTGTTAGTTTTTAATGAGAATTAGTTTTAATGGGGTTTTTATTTGCTTTCCAACCACATCATGATCAAGACACATGTGATGGCCTGGGCTCAAGATGGCGGTTTTCTTTCATGGGTAACCAGGGTGCATTCTCAGGGCCATGGTGATGGCCTCTGTCCCTTGGAATAATTCAGTATGTATTTATTGAATGGCTGTGTCAAGTCCTAGAGATTCAGACGTGAATAATAAAGTTTTGCCTTGGAAGAGTTTGCAGTTTAAGGCAAAGATATAATTTTAACTCTATAAGGAGGAATGTCCTGGCTATAGAGGTAATTAATGAGTAACACCAGAGTGGTGGAGGGAGTATTAGAAAAGGAAGGAATGGCAATGTGAGGGTCTGGGAAGGATAGATTGGTGCAGGGAGCAAGAACCGGAAATGAGGAGACTGATCCCAGGAGTCCAGGCCAAAGACATGGGAATAAAAGAGGAGCATGTGATCTTAGGTGACTTCTGCCTTTGAAATTTTTTTTTTTTTTTTTTTGGGGTACGCGGGCCTCTCACTGTTGTGGCCTCTCCTGTTGTGGAGCACAGGCTCCGGACGCACAGGCTCAGCAACCATGGCTCACGGGCCCAGCCGCTCCACAGCATGTGGGATCTTCCCGGACCGGGGCACGAACCCGTGTCCCCTGCATCGGCAGGTGGACTCTCAACCACTGCGCCACCAGGGAAGCCCAGAAATTTATTTTTTTATTTATATTTTTAAAAATATTTGTTGGAATTTAGTTGATTTACAATGTTGTGTTAGTTTCAGGTGTGCAGCAAAGTGAATCAGTTATGCATATACATACTGCATTTGAAGTTTATAATCAGGCAAATGCACAGTAATGAATAATGTTCTAAAGATCTCGTGTGTCTATTATTCTTTGTTTTGTGAAGTTCTGCTTATTAAAGATGTAGGCCCTTGGGAGCAGAGAACACACAGGCTAGCACATCTGGAATCCACCCTTATGCGTGTCCTCCTGATGCTTCATTCTCAACACACAACGAAACGAGTTCTTTGTTCTCCCGGCCGCTGCCCTTCCCGTCCCTGATCTCAGTCAACAGGAGTTGTCTACACAGCCTCCTCAGATGGGAAGCTCAGTCCGCTGATGCCTCCATTTCTCTTCCCCTTCATGGTCACTGGGGCCTTACCAGTCTTCTCTGAAATGTCTCTGGAATCCGTTCTTTCCTTCAGTCATTATCCTAGCTCTGATTTCTCACTGGGACTATTCCAACAACTCCCTACTGGTTTCTCTGATCCATCCACTATTCCCTTCCATTCAGCCTGTAGACAATGACCAGGGTAACCTTTCTAAAGCACAGTTCAGGTCACATCCCAGCCCTGCACTGAAACTTTAATGGCTCCCTAGTACAAAAAGTAGTATTTTTCATTTTTTTAAAATTAATTTTAATTGGAGTATAGTTGATTTACAATGTTGTCTTAGTTTCTGCTGTACAGCAAAGTGAATCAGTTATATATATATATATATATACATATATATATATATATATATATATATATATATATATATATATATACCTCCACTGTTTTTCACATTCTATTCCCATATAGGTCATTGCAGAGTATTAAGTAGCGTTCCCTGTGCTATACAGTAAGGTAGTGTTTTTCAAACCATGGCCCAGGACCCATCTGCATCAGAATGCCCTGGGTTATGAAAGATCAGATTCCAGGGTCCCACCCCAGGCTTCTTGAAACAGTGGGGCCCTGGAATTTGCATTTTTAATAAACAACCCCATATAATTTTTAAGCACTAATGTTGGATAAGCGTAACCTATAAAATAAGCCTGATATTTAAAGAAGCATCATAGCCAGGCCTTCATGCTCAGTCCAGTTGTTTATTTCTTGTTAAGTCATACCTCCACCTTGGGTCCACCAGTCTCCTCAAACTCCACCACCAACATTCTGTGCCCTCCTGCCTCCATGCCTTTGTCCATCTGTTCTTTTTTCTTAAAATGCCTTTCTTTTCCTTCCTCAGCTAACAAACTCCTACTGACCCTTCAAGGCCCAGCCCTGTGAAGCCCACCTTGAAACCCTGAGACAAGGCTTCCTGGTGCGTGTTTGCTCTGATGCGGTCAGTCTCCTTTATTCCATTTCCCATATTGAATTAGATTTAGTTCTGTCTGCCTCCCCTGTAAAACCGTGCAGATGTCTGTGTCTTATTTATTTCTGTATCCTTAACTCCTAGTGCAGTGACTGAAACCTATGTGTTGGTTAAACAACGGAAACAAGATGATCTCTCTTTAGAAAGAGAATTTGGTTACTTGAGTTTGACTGTCATAGAAAAATACAATTTGGTCTTATGTGTTGAAACAACTTTCCTAATGGATTTTCTTTTAATATTTAATGTGAGCGCATTTAATTCATTTTTTTAACATCTTTATTGGAGTATAATTGCTTTACAATGTTGTGTTATTTTCTGCTGTATAAGAAAGTGAATCAGTGATATGCATACATATATCCCCATATCCCCTCCCTCCGGCGTCTGTCTCCCACCCTCCCTATCCAACCCCTCTAGGTGGTCACAAAGCAACGAGCTGATCTCCCTGTGCTATGCGGCTGCTTCCCACTAGCTACCTATTTTACATTTGGTAGTGTGTGTATGTCCATGCCACTCTCTCACTTCGTCCCCGCTTACCCTTCCCCCTCCCCGTGTCCTCAAGTCCATTCTCTACATCTGTGTCTTCATTCTTCTCCTGCCCCTAGGTTCATCAGAACCTTCTCTTTTTTTTTTTTTAGATTCCATATACATGTGTTAGCATACAGTATTTGTTTTTCTCTTTCTGACTTACTTCACTCTGTATGACAGACTCTAGGTCCATCCACCTCACTACAAATAACTCAGTTTCGTTTCTTTTTATGGCTGAGTAATATTCCATTGTATATATGTGCCCCGTCTTCTTTATCCATTCATCTGTTGATAGACACTTAGGTTGCTTCCATGTCCTGACTATTGTAAATAGTGCTGCAACGAATATCGTAGTATCTGTCTGTTTTTTTGTTTTGTTTTGTTTTGTTTTTGCGGTACGCGGGCCTCTCACTGTTGTGGCCTCTCCCGTTGTGGAGCACAGGCTCCGGACGCGCAGGCTCAGCAGCCATGGCTCACGGGCCTAGCTGCTCTGCGGCATGTGGGATCTTCCTGGACCGGGGCATGAACCCATGTCCCCTGCATCGGCAGGCAGACTCTCAACCACTGTGCTACCAGGGAAGCCCACCTGTCTGTTTTTGAAGTATGGTTTTCTCAGGGTATATGTCCAGTAGTGGGATTGCTGGGTCATATGGTAGTTCTATTTTTAGTTTTTTAAGGAAACTCCATACTGTTCTCCATAGTGGCTGTATCAATTTACATTCCCACCAACAGTGCAAGAGAGTTCCCTTTTCTCCACACCCTCTCCAGCATTTATTGTTTGTAGATTCTCTGATGATGGCCATTCTGACCGGTGTGAGGTGATACCTCATTGTAGTTTTGATTTGCATTTCTCTAATGATTAATGATGTTGAGCATTCTTTAATGTGTTTGTTGGCAGTCTGTATATCTTCTTTGGAGAAATGTCTATTTAGGTCTTCTGCCCATTTTTGTGTTGGATTATTTGTTTTTTTGATATTGAGCTGCATGAGCTGCTTGTATATTTTGGAGATTAATTCTTTGTCAGTTGCTTCATTTGCAAATATTTCCTCACATTCTAAGGGTTGTTTTTTCGTCTTGTTTATAGTTTCCTTTGCTGTGCAAAAGCTTTTGTTTCATTAGGTCCCAATTGTTTAGTTTTGTTTTTATTTCCATTTCTCTAGGAGGTGGGTTAAAAAGGATCTTGCTGTGATTTATGTCATAGAGTGTTCTGCCTATGTTTTCCTCTAAGAGTTTTATAGTGTCTGGCCTTACATTTAAGTCTCTAATCCATTTTGAGTTTATTTTTGTGTATGGTGTTAGGAAGAGTTCTAATTTCATTCTTTTACATGTAGCTGTCCAGTTTTCCCAGCACCACTTATTGAAGAGGCTGTCTTTTCTCCATCATATGTTCTTGCCTCCTTTATCAAAGATAAGGTGACCATATGTACATAGGTTTACCTCTGGGCTTTCTGTCCTGTTCCATTGATCTATATTTCTGTTTTTGTGTCAGTACCATACTGTCTTGATTACTGTAGCTTTTGTAGTATAGTCTGATGTCCGGGAGACTGATTCCTTCAGCTCCATTTTTCTTTCTCAAGATTGCTTTGGCTATTCGGGGTCTTTTGTGTTTCCATACAAATTGTGAAATTTTTTTGTTCTAGTTCTGTGAAAAATGCCATTGGTAGTTTGGTAGGGATTGTGTTGAATCTGTACATTGCTTTGGGTAGTATAATCATTTTCACAATGTTGATTCTTCCAATCCAAGAACATGGTATATCTCTCCATCTGTTTGTATTGTCTTTAATTTCTTTCATCAGTGTCTTATAGTTTTCTGCATACAGGTCTTTTGTCTCCTTATGTAGGTTTATTCCTAGGTATTTTATTCTTTTTCTTGCAATGGTAAATGGGAGTGTTTCCTTAATTTCTCTTTCATATTTTTCATCATTAGTGTATAAGAATGCAAGAGATTTCTGTGTATTAATTCCTGACTGATTTTTTTGAGGAGTACACGAGAGCTCTCTTACATATAATGAGAAACTAAAAGCTGAATGACGCTATGGTCCATGAGAGATTCCAGACTGTGAACTGAGTCAGAAAGATGTTCTTGTCTGTTTTCTTAAAAATTCTTATTAGGTCCTGATTTTACATTTCTCGTCTTTGATTTAGGTTTGTTATTAAAAGATGAAAACATTTGACTCCCTCATGTAAGCTATTTTGATTTGGTGATGGCCCTAGATCTGTGCCATCCAATATGGTAGCCACTGGCCATGTGTGGCCAGTGCACATGTGAAGTGTTGCTGGTCTGAAGCATGATGCTCTATGAGAGTAAAATGCACACTGCATTTGGAAGACTTACTGTGAAAAAAAGAAGCTAAAGTAGCTCATTAATATTTTTATATCGATTACACATTGAAATGATATTTTGAACACATCGAATTAAATAAAATATGCTATTAAAATTCATTTCACATATTTCTTTTTACGTTTTTGTGTGTGGCTCCCAGAAAACCTTAAATTACACACATGGCTCACATTACATTTCTGTTGGACAGCACTGATCTAGACCCTTCATACCCTCTACCGTTTTTGTGTTTCAGGTTTCTCTGTTTGCTTCTTCTCTCCCCTGAAACACCATCACCACCACCACCAACAAAACACCCAGCTCTAAAGTGCATACCATCCAACTATGTTACTTACCACCCTCCTTGCTGTGACTGTCTACAGACCTCTGGGCCGCTCTTCCAAATTCCTTAAGGATTTTACACCTGGCTCACAGCCAGTTTTTTCTACTGATATTCCTGTATTCTAGCCTATTTCCCAGTGATTTCAATGTCCATGTAGACAATTCTTCCAACACCCTGGCTCCAGGTCCTGATCAAAGGATCTCGTCCTCCACTCTCCCTCAGCCATTCGTTCCCATGGTCATGCACTACATTTATCAATGCCAGTAACCCCCAAACCACACCACTGCAGTCTCAGCTTCAAGCATCCGACTGTTCAACCTCCGCCTCCTATTTTCCAGTTCTCTACCTTTAGTACTCGGACTTCAGCAGTTAGTTCTCTGACACTGCTGGGATCTACAGTCGAGGGCTCCTGTTTCCTGTTCACCCTCTGTCACCTCTCTCCTGGCCTCACTTGTCTCATAACTCTACTGAATTCCATAGTCTATGTGCTGTAGTGTGTCCCCCACTTTGTATGTGCTATAATGTGTCTCCCACTTTCCATTGCACCAGCCTTGTAGAACCCCAATCCTGGTTAAATCCATCTCTCCTCTTTCTGCACACTCACACCTGGACAGCTGAGCCATAGCTGGAGAAAAGCACATGTCATGCCAATCATCTCTCTTTAAATTCATGAGCACTAATCCAGGCAATCTCTAAGGTTTGCCCGGAAATCTTGCTTTTTGTATATTTACCCAGTCCTTTCCCTCTTTCTCCTAATTACTTCACTTCTTGCCCTCTCTCCTTAAACCCTTAACATCTCCTCACTCTCAGCGGATGACCTTGCTCCTGACTTTGCTGAAAAAAGAGATACTGCACATTCAGAAGAGAACTTCTTCCAACTTGTAACACTCCCTCGTCACTCGACCCACCTGGCTGCATCTTAAGCCACACACTCTGCCTTCCCTCCTGTTCCCATGAATAAATTATGCTCCCAGCTTCTCAGTTTCTTTTGCTTCCTTCTCTTCATTCCCCCAAGCTCTAAACTTTGAAACGCTCCAAGGCTCAGTCCTTGGACCTCTTCTCCTTTTTAATGACCCACATTTCATAGGTTATCTCATCTAGCCTCATGATTTTACGTTTCACCTCGTTTTTGTGTGTGTGCGTGTCTGTGCATGATGATCTTTATTTATTTGTAACATCTTTATTGGAGTATAGTTGCTTTACAATGTTGTGTTGGTTTCCGCTGTACAGCAAAGTGAATCAGCTACACATATATGTATATCCCCTCATTTTTGGATTTCCTTCCCATTTAGGTCACCACAGAGCATCGAGTTCCCTGTGCTATACAGTAGGTTCTCATTAGTTATCTATTTTATACATAGTAGTGTATATATGTCAATCCCAGTCTCCCAGTTCATCCCACCCCCCTCCCCCCTTGGTACCCATACGTTTGTTCCCTACATGTGTCTCTATTTCTCCTTTGCAAATAAGGTCACCTGTACCATTTTTCTAGATTCCACATATAAGCGATATTATACGGTATTTGTCTTTCTCTTTCTGACTTACTTCACTCTGTATGACTGTCTCTAGGTCCATCCGCGTCTCTGCAAATGGCACCGTTTCGTTCCTTTTTATGGCTGAGTAACATTTCACCTGTTTGCACACAGCCTACATCTGCTCCCACACCCCAGCTCCCGACATGCTTTGAGACAGCTCCGTCTGGCTGTTGCATGAGCTTCCCAAGCTCCGTATGGCCCCTCCCAAACTGCTCTCCCTGCACATTGTCCATTCAGCAAGTGGCTACAAACTCTTCTCTTTTCCTTCAGTAACTCATATCTCACCTGTTAGCAATTCAAATTGCATCCAGAATCCAACCATGTCTCACTGTCTCCAAAACCACACTCTGGTCTGCGCCATGGTCTGTGCTTTACTTTTCTCTGTGGTGCTTATTACGATCTGACCTCTATTTGTTTGTTGCTGTTGTTATTAGTTATTGGTTACTGGCTGCCTCCCCACTGGAATATAAACTCCAAGAGGTTGATGCTTTGTTTCATTCACGGCTGTAGCCCAGTGCCTGAAACGGTGCCTGGCCTGAAGTTGGCACTGAAAAATACTTGGTGGATGAACTTGGGGAATATGGCTATCTGACCTACAAACTTCAAATAAAGTCTGGTCTGTACAGCTGCTCTTTGTTCAGCCATGCCATGGAATTGTGAATTCCGGTCCTTGTGTTTGGCTCCTAAGGGTACTGGGGTCTATATCTTATCTAATTATGAAACAAAAGGAGAATCTGCTCCAGTAAAAATAATTTCCAGGATGTCATCAGAACAGCTGAGGGAAGGGTTAGTGGGGAGAGGGGTCTCAGGACCATGAAGCCAGGACCTCTGTGGGCTCCTGGATCAAACACTGGAGAGGAAACTAGCCTTTTCACCAGCCCACCTGCTCACACAATATTGCGCCTATGTACTGTTCTGCCTCAGGTGAGCTCGTTCAGAAGAGGCATCTATCTACAAATTAACTTTCTAGAGGTTAATTATTTTGCACATATAGGACTCTGTTTTGGAAGGACCAAAAGCAAAGAAAAATGTTTTACCACCACCACCAAAAAAAAAAAAGCCAAGGACGTCATGAGTTGGAACAAAGGAGATGATCTCTGTGGGCGCCTCCCTGTTCCATTCCCCAGTGGTGGAAGTGGCTAATGTATATTTGTCATATAACAGGAAGAGGGTAGGAGCCCTGCATATGTTTATTTAGCAATTCCTAAAGTGTGAGGGAAAGTGGCTGATAATCTTCGCTTTGCAGTCTCAAATATTTAGCATTTTTATTGGTTTTGGGTTAGTGCTTTGTTTAGTATCTGTCAATAGTGTTTTGCCGCATGGTCTGGCCTATGGAGCACGAGGACATGAATACACCTTGTTGAAAAGCACCATCTGTTCCCCAGCGATGGTTTGCAGGGCATACCTGGTCTGAGTAGGTGCACAGCTTCGTCACAGATATTGAGACCACATGAAACACATACCTTCTAATTGTTCACATTTTGAAAATATTGGTACCCTACTGAACATACTTTTTCCATATTGAATATTGGTCGCCTATTGAACCACATAAAACCACATACCTTCTAATTGTTCACACTTTTTGCAAGTATTGGTACCCTCTCAGTCACCCATCACTTACGGTACTTTATGCATTAAAAAGCGACAACAACAGCATTGCCCAAAGATGTATTTTGTCATTGTATTTTAATGTGATGAACCTGGTCTCTCAGGCCAGGAAATGAAGGCACAGAAGATGAGATGGTTTTCAAAACACCGTTCAGAAAGCTCGGGCCAGACCAGATACGGACACCAGGAATTTGACCCTCTTGCTTTGGCGGATCCCCTTTGGTGCTGAACCACAAGCAAGTAGTAACACAGAAACAAAGGCTATTGGGGGGATCAAAAAAGATTATTCAATCAGTTCCCTCTCAGTAAAATGTGTAATTTTATCTTCGTTGGAAAGAGAATTGTACAGTCTAGTAAACACTTTTTGTATAACTTGAAGGTTATAATCCGTAGCTGAAGTCTCCCTTTTACTGCAAGTCATCAACCTTGATTTTTTCTTAAACTTATTTACAGAAAAATACCTGAAGAGCCCAGGCTGAGGTCCCCTCATGGATGAGGCAAACAGGACATCATTTGTCGCTGAGGAGTCCTCGAACGCCTCAACCAGAGGGAACACCTCAGTAGCAGAGCCGCGTCGGGAAATTCCCATCGTGCACTGGGTGATCATGAGCATTTCCCCACTGGGCTTTGTTGAGAATGGAATTCTCCTCTGGTTCCTCTGCTTCCGGATGAGAAGAAACCCCTTCACCGTCTACATCACCCACTTGTCTATTGCGGACATCTCGTTGCTCTTTTGCATTTTTATTCTGTCTGTCGACTATGCTTTAGATTACGAGCTCTCTTCCGGCTATTACTACACAATCGTCACATTGTCGGTGACCTTTCTCTTTGGCTACAACACGGGTCTGTATCTGCTGACAGCCATCAGTGTGGAGAGGTGCCTGTCCGTCCTGTACCCCATCTGGTACCGCTGCCATCGCCCCAAGCACCAGTCAGCATTCGTCTGTGCCCTCCTGTGGGCACTTTCCTGCTTAGTGACCACCATGGAATACGTCATGTGCATTGACGGTGAAGGACAGACTCAATCCCGAAGCGACTGCAGGGCGGTGATCGTCTTCATAGTCGTTCTGAGCTTCCTGGTCTTCACTCCACTCATGGTGGTGTCCAGCACCATCTTGGTAGTGAAGATTCGGAAGAATACGTGGGCATCCCACTCCTCGAAGCTGTACCTTGTCATCACGGTCTCCATCATCATATTCTTCATCTTCGCCATGCCCATGAGGCTCCTCTACCTGCTCTATTATGAGTATTGGTCGACGTTCAGGAACTTGCACCACATTTCTCTTCTCTTCTCTACAATCAATAGCAGCGCCAACCCTTTTATTTACTTCTTCGTGGGCAGCAGCAGGAAGAAGCGGTTCAAGGAGTCCTTAAAAGTGGTTCTGACCAGGGCTCTCAAAGATGAGATGCAACCCAGGCGCCCAGAAGACCACACCACCACCACTGAAACTGAGACTGTCGTCTGACAGGTGGAGGAAATTGTGGACAAAAACAGTGGGACGCAGACGAGCTATAGTTTGTGCTTGGGATGCAACTGAATATCTCCTAAATACGGTATAGGACACCTTACCCCATATGCATGAGATGCTAATTAATGCTGAGACTGTACTCTTGCGTTGTACCTTCTGGAAATGCCCAAATACATGTTGGAACTCTATCCTTTCTGTAGCTTTCAAAAATCTCCTTCTGTTCCTCTTCAGCTCTCCTGGTAGCACTTTCCCACAAACTATAAAAATTACTCCAGCAGAAACATTTACATGTGTGCACAGGAAAGGGTACAAGCATTTGATGGACCTTGAGGAGGTGAAGCCATATAGTGGGAAGAACATGGGTTTTGGAGTCAGGCTGACTCTGTCCTCTGCTGCTGGTGTGACCTCAGGTTTAACCACCAGGGACCTCATTTCCTCAGTATAAAATGGTAACAGCAATAGTCCCTACCTCCCGGGCTTGTGGTGAGGATGAAACGAGAACATGAGGTATGCAAAGCATCTGGCACACCTCAGTGTTAAGAAACCTCAGTCTTTCTGATACCTTTAAGTGGAAGAAGAAACACACATTTCTGTTCTGTAAAGCACAGACACACACAAACACAGACATGCGTACACACACGTGTACACACAACTCTAGGGTGTACAAACACTGTTACATGTTTTTAAATGTTGAATGTTCTTTCTGTTTGCTACACGAGAACTTTTCATGGGACAACACTTCTATAGAAAACATCTGCAGATGTTATAACCCCTCAACCGTCATGTGTTAGAGCATCATTTCCTGTTGTGAGGGAAAACGTTTGGCTACCAGTAGAGGAATTTCTCATGGCTTCCCTTCCCCCTGTGGGAATGCTTGATGTAAAGAAAGTCTGTTTTGAAATCTTTTGCTGGATATAAATGTTTATGAATGAAACTTACTTCACGAGTTCATGAGGGTGATTGTGCTTTTGGAAGCTCACCACTCCCCCTGCCCCGCCCTGCCCCGCCCTGCCCCCGTGAAGTGGGTGATGTATTTATGGCCACAAAGTTCCCGCCTGCAGGCAGGTACAGGGTCCTGAACATATTCTTCTGTCGTTCCTGGAAGGAGGCTCAGCAGCAGGGGCTGAGGAGAGTGTGGCCATATCTCGGAGGGAACCCGGACATTTCTCCCAAGACAGATCTTTGCAGGGTTTCATTGGCATCTCAGTGCCCTGCTGCTTGCCTGCCGTGACTTGTGTCTGTACCTTGAGGCACGATGTCCCAGGTTTTAGCTGGGAAACCCATCGTAGCTTATAGACTACGTTGCCGTGTTTGGTTTCCTGCTGCCTCTTCGGGACGTCCCACGAAAATGGCAATGCTTCATGTGACTCTGGGGGAGTAAAATGTTCACACCCATAAATCAGCTCAGTAATATTTATATAATAAATATATAATAATTTATATCATAAATATATAATATATATATTATATATAGTCATTTATATATAGTAATATATATATAGTAATTTATATATATATAGTAATAAATATATAATATATATATAGTAATTTATATAATAAATTACTGTGGGTCTCCGAAGGTTCAGAGAAGCCGTGATGAAATGGTTCTCTGTTACCACCTGTTTCTGCTCCATCCTCTTCCTTTGCAGGAAACGGTCGCCTGTAACCATGGGGCCAGCCTCGCTGGGAGCGATGCGCAAGGCTTTCCCACCCAGCCAAACTTGGAGGCAGGAGGCTTTTCAGTGGGTGATGACATCTGATTCAGAAACAAGGCAGCTTGCTTTCAGGAGCCCAGATGGGTGTGGAGCAGTGACATTTAGGATGATCTTATTTTTGATTGAAAACAGAGCATCTTCGCTGGGAAAGAACAGAATATGGAGATCAGAGTCACTCTCCTCTGTTCACCATCGTCTGCCCTGATGCCGCGCTGCCTCTGGGTTAGTGAAAAAGGGGTCAACCTCATCTCATCTCAAAGGGATCTTGGTCTCAAGAGGAACTTAAATACCCTTAGAAACCAGGCAATTTCTACACCGCTGAGACCACTTGTCTCTGGCCATGGCATCTGCCCTGTCTGTGAGCCCCCGCTGCGTCATCTCTCACCCCGTCTGGGAGACCCCTGGTGGCCCTGGTCCAGTCACTCTCACCGTGTCCCCCTCATTCTCTGTCTCGCCCAGGCTGTTGAGCAGGCAAAGAACCCTCCCCATGGTGTGATTAGGGCTCCAGCCAAGGTGCGGTCCTAGCAGGCTGGCCTCTTGTCAGGGCCCCGTGAAGTCTTCCTCCATAACCTGCGCAGCTCTCCCAAACCCCCTCTCTCTCTGAAATCTCTCTGTCTGGAACCTTTCCCCTCACTGTCACTCTCTCTTCCCTACCTTCAGTCATAGGTGACTGAAAAAAAAGAGTCAAGCCATTAGGCAATGACTCTCAGATCCCCCTCCATCTAGAAGGACCCCAATCTTCACCATTCCTTTCCTCTTCATCTCCACTAGGAAGATTTTTCTTCTCTTCCAAACTTTCCTGTCCGCCAGCCTCCCAGACAATAATTCTACGCTTATATTAGCAACCAAAGTGACATAGGGGGTCTTAGCTCCCCGATCAGGGATTGAACCCATGTCCCCTGCAGTGGAAGCGCGGAGTCCCAACCACTGGACCGCCAGGGAAGTCCCAAAGTGGGGTTTTATTTTTTAAGTGAAAAACCAAGTCTTTGAAGTGGTCCACAAGGCTCTCCGTGACCTGGCCCCCGTGTGACTCTCCGGGGCTCGAGTGGCTCGCTTCTCCCGCCCCTCCTACCCTCCTTGAGATCCTTTGGAAATGCCAAGTGCACTCCTACTCCTGGGCTTTCCTCTTCGATGTTCCTTCTGCCTGGGATACTTCGCCACAGGTCTCTGCTCCCCCTCTCCCCTCAGCATCTGGTCAGATGTCACCTCAGCAGGGGGCTCTCTGCCACCGGACAACAGCCCCTGCCCCCTCTCTTCTCCTCCCTGGTTCTCCTCAGCACTCATGATCGTCACTGTGTCACATGTCGATTGGCTCGTCTGTGCCTCTAGAAGGTCAGCTCCCTTGTCTGTGCCTCTAGAGGGTTCAGCTCCCCTGTCTGTGCACCTAGAGGGTCAGCTCCCTTGTCTGTGCACCTAGAGGGTCAGCTCCCTTGTCTGTGCACCTAGAAGGTCAGGTCCCTTGTCTGTGCACCTAGGTCAGCTCCCTTGTCTGTGCCTCTAGAGGGTTCAGCTCCCTTGTCTGTGCACCTAGAGGGCTCAGCTCCCTTGTCTGTGCACCTAGAAGGTCAGGTCCCTTGTCTGTGCACCTAGAGGGTCAGCTCCCTTGTCTGTGCACCTAGAGGGTCAGGTCCCTTGTCTGTGCACCTAGGTCAGCTCCTTTGTCTGTGCCTCTAGAGGGTCAGCTCCCTCGTCTGTGCACCTAGGTCAGCTCCTTTGTCTGTGCCTCTAGAGGGTCAGCTCCCTTGTCTGTGCACCTAGGGGTTCAGCTCCCTTGTCTGTGCACCTAGAGGGCTCAGCTCCCTTGTCTGTGCACCTAGAGGGCTCAGCTCCCTGGAAGCACAGCTAGAATCCACTGCTCCCCTCTCTGGGCTCCTTTTCTCCCGCAAACACGCGGGCTCCATCGCTTGCATCTTCACACAAACCAATAGTTCAAACAGGGAAGCCGTTCTGCACACTCCTGCTCAGCTCCTCCGCCACCTCTCCTTCCTTTCCTTCTGGAAAGACCCTTGCACGCTCATGCTCTGCATTTTCTCCTTACCAACCCCCTCCACCCCCTGCAGGCTGACTCCAGACCTCCCCACCACATTGTAATTGGCCCAGCGAGGAACACGGGCGCCTTCCACGTTGCTCAGCTGATGGGTTCTCTTCTACTCATACCGTTTGTGGCATCTGACACGCTGACCATCCCCTTCCTGAGAGTCTCTCTTTTCTCGGATTCTAGTTCGCCACTCTCCCTTCCAGCTCTCATTTTAACCCAATCCTTCCTATTCTGAGTCATCTCGTCTCTGTCATTGCTCTTTCTCTGCTCCTCCTTTATTTAGTTATTTTTTATTGGAGTCTAGTTGATGTACAATGTTGTGTTAGTTTCTGCTGCACAGCAAAGTGATTCAGTTATACACACATACGTATATGTATTCTTTTTCGTATTCTCTTCCATTATGGTTTATTATTAGGACATTGAATATAGTTCTGTGTGCTGTGCAGTAGGTCCTTGCTCTTTATCCTGCTCCTCCATTAAATGTGTCTGTGTTTCCCGGGATTCAGTACCTGGGCCTCTGCCCTTCCCCCTCTGCACGATCTCCCTGGGTCCTGATCCACAGTCGCTCACATAGTCATGACCCTCAGCTCTGCACTGACTGGCAACACTCTTCGCTGGGCTCCAGTCCTGTACATTCAGCCACCTAAAGGACACCTGAACGTGATGCCCTGCAACACCTCAAATGCAGTCTGTTCAGTCCCCACCATTCCTCCTGTACTCCTCTCTCAGGGTGACACCCTAGTCACCTGTCTCCCAAGCGATGCTATTCCCTTTGCTGAGATGGCCCTCCCCCACCCCTTAATCTGACAAACTCCACTTATTCATCCACGTCCAGCTCCCGCATCAGCCACTTAGCTGCGCCTGCCTGGAACCTGACTTCCTGGGTGACCGTATCACACCTTCTCTTTCCTAGTCTTTCTTCCTGCATCTTCTTCCTGGCCTCACTCTCAGCGGATGCCTTGCTTCCCTTTACCAAGAATAGAAGCTTTCCACATCTTACCAGCATCACATCTTCCGATCCAGCTGCATCTCTCTGCACACAGGTTTCTCCTCGTCTCGCTCTGGGGGTGCTCACCGAGCTCCTGGCTGAGGTGAACCCGCACACCTGTGCTCTGGCCCCCCTCCCTTGTTGCCTGCCCAGGGACATTTCTCCAGCACTTCTGTCCTCATTGTCCTGTATCATCAGTTTCAGTCCAGGCCAAGAGAAGACAGATGTTCAGGAAGCAGGAAGGGGGCGAGTGGGTGCAGCACCCACCTGGACTAGCTGGTCCCCAACCACGCGTGACAGTCGTTTCTCTGCAGATAACACTCGTGCACTGAGTTAGCGAGCAGAGGGCCCGGTGGTCCCCTGTCTTCTTCCCCTGCCCTGTGCCTGGTGGAGATGGACTCGGGACAGAGCTGTATGGGGAGCACCCGGCAGATGCCTCATGAGATTCCTACAATTTCACCGCTAGTGCAATAATTCCCCTGAGGTTAAATTTTGACTTTTCACTCAATCCTTTGTGAAATTACAAATCATCTGTGGAAGGGACAACATACCAAGTCATATATAATTCTTTCTGTGCTTTTTCTCACGGAGAGGAGTATTACAAGACTAGACACCCCGGTGTTAAGGCTGCTGAATCAGTAAGTGGGGAGTTGGAGGCAGGGGTGCAGAAAGCAGGAGGAGGAGCCATAACGTACCTGGTCTCCTGATAACACGTGTACAGGGAGCTTCTTTCCTTTTTCTTTCTCATTTGTCTCCCTAGCGTTACAAAGTCGCGTTGAGAGTGAAAATCCTCAAAACAGGAAAACACTAATAACCAAACGTGTCACTTATAAAATGGTTCCCACCAAGCCTCCCTCTCTGCGCAGAAGGCGGCTCTCTCTCCCACTGCCTCATCAACGTTTTTGTGACTCAGTCTCGCGACAGTTGACAGTCAATGCAAACACCACGCAAACTGACTGCAAAGTTAAATTGGCGATCCTGCAAGATACTTGGGATTCTGTGGAGCTGGTAAGAGAAGTAGGGGTAATAATACTGCAAACTATTGTCAAGAGAGCAGGGGGCAGAGTTAGACGTGATGCAGTTGAATCAGAGGGAAATAAATAAGGATAGTGATGACAGGAGAGCTTCCCAAAAGAAGGGTTTTAACGTGAAACATTTAAGGAAGGGTCTTGGGAAACCTGATGAAGCCCTCAGGTATTTTTGCAAAAATTAGCCATTTCTCAACACTCAGCAAAAGTAACCATGAAGTAAAGGACATCACATCACGGTATCGCGTCATTAGCACTTTTTTGCGGCTGACAACAAGAAGATATGGTCATTTCTCAAGGTTCTGTGGGATTGTTGAGCTCAGCTGGGTGCTTCTCATTTGGGGTCTCTTGTAGCTGCCGTCAGATGTTGGCTGAGGCCACAGGCGTCCAAAGGCTGGACTGGGAAGGAATCCAAGATGGTGCAACACTCACGTGGTTGATGGCGGGCTGCTGTGGGCTCAGCTGCTCCGGCCACACGTGGCCTCTTGACGTGGCTAGAGTTTCTTACAACATGGCAACTGTGTTCTGAGGGAAAAAGCTCCTGAGAATGAGCTTTTCCAAAGGCCCCAAATCAACATGTGGTTGACATTACAGATATTCCCCCTGTTTTATTGAGATATAATTGACCTAAGACATTGTATTAGTTTTAGATGTACAACATTACAATAAGTTTTGATAAAAAACAAAATAAAAATTGTTTTCATAATTTTAATTTTACTTTTCAAAATAATGTACTCGGCTTTTTCTTTTCTTCAGGATTTACTGTGAGATTTTGGTCTTCATTTTAACAAGTTTCCTTTTTAAGAAACTTTTTAAAGAACGTTTTTAAAACTAGTCATTCTTGGATAAGGAGATCCTCTTCACTAATTATTATTTTAAAATGTGTACATATGCATGTAACACAAAGGTTTAAATTGTCAAAGCAGATTCAATGTGAATTATAGATCTTACCCAACAGAAAACTAATGATTCAAGTAATACAGGCAATGGCAGGCACCAATGAAACATTCTGTCCTGGAGGAGCCCAGAACTGAGATGCAGTTCTCCAAACGTCCCCTTTTCCTACACCAGAACATATCTTAGTGTCCAACTGACTGACGAGTTTTGAGTGATGAAGACAAACGTATGGTTCTCGAAGGAAGACATTTAGGTTTGGGGCCCCTCTGCTTTATACTCTGTTACTTACACAGATAGAAAATGTGTATGTGACCACTTCCCCTTCTCTGCCCCATAAACCTGTATATTCCAAAAATTTTTTTAAATTTTTATTTTATATTGATTTATATTTATATTGATTGATTGATATTTATATTATAGGTGAATAATAATATTGTGTTAGTTTCAGGTGTACAGCAAAGTGATTCATATTATATATATACACGTATCTATTCTTTTTCAAATTCTTTTCCCATTTAGGTTATTACAGAACTCAAGCAGAGTTCCCTGTGCTCTACAGTAGGTCCTTACTGGTCTATACATTCCAAATTTATTCACAATAGTCAGTCTTGACAGATCAGGTATATCCTGCTGAAAATAGGACCATTTCCCTGAGTACAACATGTTTACAAGGCAGTCTAACGGAGGTTAGATTCTCTTCAAGGAGCCCCAGTTGAGGTCATTCGTTCCCCAGGGCACTCCCTGTAGGGAAGAGAGTTCCAGGCAAACACTGCCTTTCTAATCTCTTAGCCAACACCAGACTAAATGCTTGAGGCAGAGACCTTGTCTTACAAGTAGGGGAGCGGCGAGAGGACACTGCACTTGTGGTGAGGAGAAGAGGACTAAAGCCTGACTCTCTATTTCCTAACTGTGCAAGAGTCAACACATTAACCTCTCTGACTCCGTTATCTATACTCAGTGATTTAGTTGGAATTCCCCCCAAAGCAGAGCCTGAGGCAAGGATTTTGTGCCTATAATCGAAATATGTAGAAGCTCATCCCAGGGAGCACGAGAGGGAGTGAGGAATTCAGACGGAAGCAAGGAGGTCAAAATAGGGTGACTCAGTGAGTACAGGGGCCCAGGACAGTGGGGACCCTCTGAAGGACCACGGGTAACTCACCTCAGAACTGCCCTCCTTGGGGGTGAAGGTGGTGCCGAGCTGCCACCTCCTGCCCCTCATAGGCGAGGGTCACTTTCAGAGCGATAACATCCAGCTCTTCTGGGCCTGCCCTGTGCCAGGTGTAATGTGGCACACTGCTTGTAGGTGACCTCAGGTGGCCCTGTAGCTGCCCGACAGCATCTGCTCTAATGGGATAAAAATAACCTGCCTCACAAAGTAATTGTGCCAAGTAAGTGAGATAATGTGTGTGAAACTCTGTGTAAACTGGGGAGCAGCCACCGAAAGTTAGCTGTTCCTTGAAGACATCACGCTAAGTGATGGACCAATCACAGCAGCACAAATCCCATACAGTCCCGCATATGAGAGGCGCCTAGAGGAATCAAATTCCCAGAGACAGAAAGCGGAGGGGTGGGTGCCAGGGGCTGGGAGAGGGGGACAGGGAGCTATTGCTTAGTGGGGACAGAGCTTTAGTCTGGGAAGATGAAAAAGTTCTGGTGACGGTGGGGATGAGTGCACGACAATGTGAATATATTTCATGCCACTAAAATGTACGCTTAAAAATCGTTAACGCGGTAAATTCCACGTGATGTATATTTTAGCGAAATAAAAACAATCCATGCTCACACTTTCGAGGCAGTAGGTGTGATTCTCAGCTCGCTGGATGGTATCTGGCCCTGTGATGAGAGCCAAGCCCATGGTGCTGATGACAAAGAATGAAGACAGACTTCCTCTGTTACCCCGGGGGGCGTGGCCCTGGCACTGCCTCCAGGGACAGCGCAGAGACAGGAGGCTAATTAACAGTACAGCTCAGAATCAGTTTTTTTTTTTTTTTGGCCGTACGCAGGCCTGTCACTGTTGTGGCCTCTCCCGTTGCGGAGCACAGGCTCCGGACGCGCAGGCCTAGCGGCCATGGCTCACGGGCCCAGCCGCTCCGCTGCATGTGGGATCTTCCCGGACCGGGGCATGAACCCGTGTCCCCTGCATCGGCAGGCGGAGTCTCAACCACTGCGCCACCAGGGAAGCCCCAGAATCAGTTTTTTGAAACGAGTGGCGTCTCCTCTGAAGCAGCCCCACTCAGCCTCAGTGAAGCCCCTGCAGAGGCCACAGAAGGAGCTTTTAGGCCTTCGTGGGCCTTGCTGTCTGTGTTGCAATGACTCAGCTCTGCCATTTCTTGTATGAAAGCAGCTGGAAACAATAGTAAATGAATGAGTACAGCGGTGTGCCAATAAAACTTTCTTTACAGATACTAAAAATTAAATATAATGTAATTATTTTATTTATTTATTTGCAGTACGCGGGCCTGTCACTGTTGTGGCCTCTCCCGTTGCGGAGCACAGGCTCCGGAGGCGCAGGCCTAGCGGCCATGGCTCACGGGCCCAGCCGCTCCGCTGCATGTGAGATCTTCCCGGACCGGGGCACGAACCCGTGTCCCCTGCATCGGCAGGCGGAGTCTCAACCACTGCGCCACCAGGGAAGCCCAGACATCATGTAATTATATGTCATGAAAATTCTTTTTTCCTTCAACCATTAAAAAATGTCTCTTAGTTTGTAGGAAAGCAAGTGGTGGGCAGCTCTGGTGTCGGCTGTGCTTTGCCCCCCTGGCCTAGGTATTCTGGGAATCTCTCTTCTGGAGTGGCCTTCAGTGTGGCAGCAGCACCCCCATTTGGACTCCTGACCTTGCTGGTGGCAAATCTTCATTGCGTCCTGGAGACTGGACTTTGCAAAAGGACCAGCAGACATCCTGACCCAAACCTGGTGGATGAGGCTGGTGTAAAGCTGAGAAATTTCATTTTTGGAAACTCATAAGGTGACACTAGAAAACGAAGGAGAAATTTTCTGTGGTAGAAATATTCTCGGTTGTAAATAGAATTCCAATGCTATGCTCAGAGACCATTTTACTCAGCCATACCAAGCTACATTCTGTGGATTCAGAGGGACTTATCGGAGTTTTTCAGAAACCAGGAATGAAATATTCGTGCTTAAGAATTCTTGTTGGGATTTCAGAAGGATAAAGATCTCGCATATGCCTCTTGGGTACAGCATGAATAAACTCTAATTGCTAACAAATTAAAAAACCAGAACATTTCTAATATTGGGTTGATTAGCACTTGTAAGCTTTGTACCATCACCGTCTTAATTTAGGAACATAAGCCTTGTCCCGAGTTGTGGGATAAATATTACAGGATATTATTTATGCAAAGGTCACGATCACACTGATGTATTGATGTGTGCTTTTGATCAAAGTGTGCCCTTTAGAATGATTTGCTCTTAGTCAAACACAGAAAAAGCTAAAAATATTCCTTAAAGCACAAACAAAATAATGGCACAATGAACCATCATTAAAAATCCTTCAGCCTGGGCTTCCCTGGTGGCTCAGTGGTTAAGAATCCGCCTGCCAGTGCAGGGGACACGGGTTCAAGCCCTGGTCCAGGAAGATCCCACATGCTGCAGAGCAACTAAGGCCAAGCACCACGACTACTGAGCCTGCGCTCTAGAGCCCACGAGCCACAACTACTGAGCCCGCATGCCACAACTACTGAAGCCCGCGCGCTTAGAGCCTGTGCCCCGCAACAAGAGAAGCCACCGCAATGAGAAGCCCGCGCACCGCAACGGAGAGTAGCCCCCGCTCTCTGCAACTAGAGAAAGCCCGCACGCAGCAACGAAGACCCAACGCAGCCAAAAATAAATTAATTAATTAATTTAAAAAAAATCCTTCCAAGAGGGAAGACATATGGGAACATATGTATAACTGATTCACTTTGTTATAAAGCAGAAACTAACACACCATTGTAAAGCAATTATACCCCAATAAAGATGTCAAAAAAAAAATCCTTCAGTCTCATTACTGGTTGAGTGTGCACAAATGTTTATGGGAAAACGAAGTGGGCTCCCGTGTCTTCCTTCCTTCCTTCTTCCAAGGAGAGAGGAAATCAATGGGGCCGGAGGGGCCGACAGGCCTGTTCCCCCACTGCATTTGAGTCAGGGACTCACTAACCCAGTGAGGGCACGACAGCTCAGATTGTGTTTTTGGAGGGCTTAACACCCAACTCTTGCCTTTTATCTCTATAGACCAGAACAAGGGTGTTTTCAGTGTCAGGTTTGAAGGGCCTTCGGTTAGACACATGAAGTAGGAAGATCAATGTTAGTTTCACATGGATGGAGTGTGTCCATCAGGTGGGTGGCCCGGCTCAGTCCTCCCCATCCAGCCGTGTTCTCTGGGCCCGTCCATGGGGAAGGGGTGCAGCGCCCTCTCCCCAGGGTCCTGCGGGTGTTAATCATCACTCTTAGATCATTGCTGCTCACTTTGGCTTTTCCTCACACACTTTATTCCCCACTTTTTATCATTTTCCTTACTCGTCTTAAAGTCTGATGAACTGAGATGAGAGAAGACGATGCCAGTGAGGGCTCAGCATCGTTGAGGTTACAGACGTCGGAAAGAACCCCTGGGTCCCCAGGCCCTCCCGGCACAGATGACAGCGCCGAGGAGAACAGAATGAAATGATAACGCTGCGCAAGTGGCCTGGGAGATGGGGTGAACCTGTGCCCTCTCCTCGGGTTACAGAGAGGCCCTGAATGACCGGGGGTGCTCATCAAAGCCGGTCTGAGTTCAGTGAGGGAGCGTTGGGAGGACGAGGCAGGACACCTTTTTTTTTTTTTTTGCAGTACGCGGGCCTCTCACTGCTGTGGCCTCTCCCGTTGCGGAGCACAGGCTCCGGACACACAGGCTCAGCGGCCATGGCTCACGGGCCCAGCCGCTCCGTGGCATGTGGGATCTTCCCGGACCGGGGCACGAACCCATGTCCCCTGCATTGACAGGTGGACTCTCAACCACTGCGCCACCAGGGAAGCCCAGGACACCTTTGTCTTAGGAGTTGAACGGTATCTGTTGGATGATAGACTAACTCTGCAAGTTAGGGTTTCTCAGGAGGTGTCCCCAGAAAGGTCCCAGCTCCCACCTCGGTCCACAGCCTGGGATGAGACCAGGGGACTCCTCAGAGAAAGAGCCCAGGCCCAAGTGGCTTCTGGAAGGGTTCCTGGTCCACAGGGAGACCACACCAAGAGGAAGCGCTGAGATAATTTATAGTCATTGGACAGAAGAGTTTCACGTCTGTTGAATCTAATAATTAAGATATTGGACTTATATTTTACATGACTTCGTTTTTCACTTCATTTTTCAAGTCGTTTATTTTGGTTATATTTTGCAAAAGAAAGAGTCTGCAGTGGGTTGTTAATAAAAACAAAAGGATAACATCCATGGCCACAGGTTGTCGGCAGACACTGCTCCGAGGCTCTGTGGACTTAAATCGTCCCTACTTCTTCTCCTTTCTCCTCCTGGGGAGTTGTTCTTAGCTGTAAAGTCAGGCTTTTGTGTCCTGCTGTGCTGTGCCACGTTACGCTGGGTACAGGAGAGCGGGCATCAGAGACCTAGAGAACGGAAAGTTCTTGGGTTTCTGTCGAGGAGGCTGAGTGGCGGCAGCAGGATTGGCTGCCCTGATGAGTTGGTCAGGCTGCTGCCGTTGACTCTGGCCACGTCCATCGCCTGGACACCCCCGCAGAGGCCGGGCTTTGCTGCCTGCTGCCTCTGCCCGCCACACAGTTACACTCTCATCGCGTGTGGGCAGAGTCCTGGGCGAGTTTACACACTCAGGACCTGGCCACCACAGGGCAGGTGGAGGGGGTACCTGCCCTCGTGACACCTGGGCCTCTACAGTCCACAGAAGCTCCACATCATGGGACCCTCCGAAACGGCAAATGCCTGCTCCACGCCTTTCCTGCCCACACGTCCCTCCCCCATTTCTAAGTGCTCCCACCTCCCTCTCCAGCTCAAAGCATCTCCAGTCATTGCATCAGCTCCGACTCTAGGATGTCTTGGGGATGACTTTTCTCTTCTTTTTTCTTGCCCTGGAATCCTCTTCTGGGTTTAGAGAGAAGCAACGAAATAGGAAACCCTAAGAAGAAAATCACAGGGTAGCGAATATTCATCATTTTGGTAATTAGCCTCTGAAAAGTTATTTTTCATTCAATTTACATTCTGTCAAGCTTCAATCTGCACACCTAAATGGTGCATCCTATGGTACAGCTCTAGCATGATCTACATGTGAAGGAGTGGATGATAGTAAAAAATTATATAATGACCAGCTGTGAGAGCTTTTTTTCGATTCCATGATTTTTCATAAGAAGCTAAGGGACAAACTTCCTTATCGTTTCAAGAACCTTGGGCAGCTTTAAGTTTGGGTATGTGTGGGACTTGTGTTTTAAACAAAAGGGGGACAGTTGATTTTGCACAGTGAATTTTTCACATCTTTTAAAGCAATATTCTTTTTTAAAAATTCATTTTATTGAAGTATAGTTGATTTACAATGATGTGTTAATTTCTGCTGTACAGCAAAGTGATTCAGTTATACATATGTATATTCTTTTTCATATTCTTTTCCACTACGGTTTATTACAGGATATTGAATGTAGTTCTCTGTGCCATATGTGTTGTTTACCCATTCTATGTATAATAGTTTGCCTCTGCTAATCCCAGACTCCCAATCCAACCCTCCCCATCCCCCATCCCTTAGCAACCACAGGTCTGCTCTCTATGTCTGTGAGTCTGCTTTTGTTTCGGAGATAAGTTCATTTGTGTCATATTTTAGATTCTACATATAAGTGATACTATATGGTATTTGTCTTTCTCTTCCTGACTTACTTCACATGGTATGATCATCTCTAGGTCCATCCATATTGCTGCAAATATCTCACTTTTTTATGGCTGAGTAGTATTCCATTGTATGTATGTACCACATCTTCTTTATCCATTCATCTGTTGATGGACATTTAGGTTGTTTTCATGTCTTGGTTATTGTGAACAGTGCTGCTATGAACATAGGGGTGCATGTGTATTTTTGAATCATAGTTTTATCCAGATGTATGCCCAAGAGCAGGATTTAGAGCAATATTCTTTTCTGGAGTGCACATGAGTTCACAAGTAAGACCAACTGGCCATTGTTATGAGACTTCATTTGCATAAAGAATGATACCTACTTTGTGAGAAGTAGAAACTAATACTACCAACTCACATCGATATCTACTGTTTGCCAGGCACTTTTCTTAGGGCTCCAGTTGTGTATCTCACTTAATACAACCCTATAAAGACATACTACTATTATCTCTACTTTTCAGACCAACGTCCTCACACTAGTTAATGGTAGATGAAGAATCCAAGCTGTGATGGTCTGACTCCGGAACTTCTGCTCTTCGTCTTGCTCCTATATTAGAATCTTTCCCATGTTGACCAAAGATCACTTCCACTGTGGATTCTGAAAAGGAAGTTGAGAAATCTATGTCATGTAGATGACATGAGGAATCACTGGGGAAACATGAAGATGTTCCTTCAAGCTTAATATCTTTCGCAGTGACGAGCGGTGCAGAGTTTAGCTGTTAGGAAGACAAAGTCTTGATGTTCTGGCTCCTCAGTTGTTGCCCTGTCTTCCTCCCCCAGCCCAGCTGCTGCGGTTTGCTGATATAACTGTTAAACTCTACGGAAAAAGCAGAACTGGGGCTGCTCCAAGATTCTCATCTCAGGTTTTAAAGGGAGGTTCTGCAGGACACTGGGCTGCCATTGCCCACCAAGAAGACCACAATAACCCAGGGGATGGAGAATTAGGGCTGCCTCTAGGGAGTGTCTGCAAATTCCTGCTTCATGGGCCATTTTTACCTTGTGGTGGTTCCTCCTGGGAACGGATCCTGTGGACCTGTGCCTTGTAGACGTTCCAGTGCAGAACCTGGCAAGTTGAAGGGTACAGAATGAGAATGTAAGACGGACAGGGCTGGAAACACGAAGGGCTCTAAAGCATCTTGAGAAGAATCGGAAAGAAATCAGTCAATACAACATAAGGCTAAAGACATGACGAAACGCTTGATAGATGAACTAAGAAGGCTGAAATTAGTTTGAGAAAGATAAGAATGAACAGTACACAAACTTATGAATGAAGCATGAATTGTGTCATGATAAGCAGGAATCTATTCCTTCTTTCATCAAGGAGCTTACATGTTTAAAAATACATTTTAAACTCTTTATGTACCCTATCCCCCTCCCCATTTTGGGAGCCCCTTCCTTTTCCAGAATGATCCAGGGCAGTGGATCAATGACCCACCCTTTTAGCCTCAAGCCTCCAGAGAGGCCTCATCTCTGACAGCTTTCATCTCTCAATTAACTGTTGAATGAATGAGTGAAAAAAGCTTTCATATGAAAAGCTAATAATGAGTAAATGAATTTCCTCTTTCCCCTTCTGTGTGCCAGGCTCAGATTCTGCTTTTGGAAATTCCTTCAAGGCAGCCCTAATGTCCTTGTTTAATCTACTCACACCTACATCAACGGCTGCCTTACATTTTCTCATTATCGCTGTCTTTCAATTAACATTTTGTCACACATGCTACATAACATATCCTTTTTGTGTGTGTGTTTTTATAAAAATGGTATCATATTCTATGTAGTTTTCTGAAAAATTCTTTTTCCACCTAACGTTATGTTGAGGAGTTCACCTGTGCTGTTGTGTGTGGTTTAGTTCACTTACTTTTCTGAAATACCACAGTTTATTTATTCTCCTGTCAGTGAACTGTTTCCAGTTTTTTTTTTTGTTTTGTTTTTAAACTGGAAATGGGGGCTTCCCTGGTGGCGCAGTGGTTGAGAGTCCGCCTGCGGATGCAGGGGACGCGGGTTCGTGCCCCGGTCCGGGAAGATCCCACATGCCGCGGAGCGGCTGGGCGCGTGAGCCATGGCCTCTGAGCCTGCGCGACCGGAGCCTGTGCTCCGCAACGGCAGAGGCCACGGCAGTGAGAGGTCCGCGTTCCGCAAAAAAAAAAAATAAATAAAATAAATAAAATAAACTGGAAATGGTTCTGTCTGGGAGTTTTTCTATACATGTCTCTTTGTACACTTGTGCAAGAATTTCTCTTGGGCACATACCTGGAAGTAACATTTCTGGGTCAGATTTATGATACCACAGCAGAGTGTTTTCTGAAGTGCAGTAGGTCAGATGGTGTGAACCAGTTCACACTCCCCCACAGTACACAAGTCCAGCTGACCCCCCAGTGGGTGCAGAGGATCCGGCTGGTCCTCTGTACGTGACTCAGCGTTTGCCAGTCTAGAGGATATAAAACAGTATACTGTTGTAGACTTAATTTGCACTTACCAGAGTCCAAAAGAGTTGAGCATCTTTTTATGGTTATCAGCCATTTATGCTGGGCTGAAGTGAATAGTGTCCCCTCCGCCCCCAAAATTCATGTCCACTCCAAAAAAAAAGAAAAAGGAAATGAATTAAAACTAAATAAATAAATACGAAAGAAAAACAAACAGGCCAAAAAATTCATGTCTACTTGGAACCTCAGAATGTAACCTTACTTGGAAATAGAGTCTTTGTATATGGAATTAATTAATTTAGGATGGGGTCATTCCGGATGAGGGTAAGCCTTGAATCCAATGACGTGTGCGCTAATAAGAGTGCCGTGTGAAGACAGACTCAGAGGGAGGACAGCCATGTGAAAACAGAAGAGGAAACTGGAGTCGCATCTACAAGCCAAGGAATGCCCAAAACGGCCAGCGACCACCAGATGGAGACAAAGGAGTATTCCTCTCCCGAACCTTCAGAGGGCGCACGCCCCTGCCGGCACCGTGCATCTTTTCCCCTGGTCAAATTTTTAAAAATCTCTCTGGCAAGGCCATACTGCCTTAATTACTATAGCTTTAGTAATTAAGTCTTGATATCCGGTAGGGAAATTTCCTCACCCGATTTACTTTTTTAGGAGTAATGTAGCGAATGCTGCCAGTGTATCCCTTGGATTCCTTTACAAGGTCCATTTCACTACTAGAGTTTCCCAGGAACACTTCCTAATAAATTACTTTCCTATGTACCCCTGTCTCAGGGTCTTCTGGAGAACTATTTAAAATTTTTGATATTCCACATACATTTTAGAGTATCTTTTCAGGTTACATAAAAATCCTGTTGCGATTTTGTTTGGAACTGTGTAGAGTATATAGATCAGTTTAGGTGGAGAATTATGCCCTTATGTTACGAAATATTTTTTACATGTGAATATAAAATATTTTTCTATTTATAAGTCTTTAATTACTTTCAACAAATGTTTCATAATTTTCTGAGTAATGATCTTGCACATGTTTTATCAGATTTATTTCTATAGTTTTTACTGCTGTTGTAAATGGTGAGGGTTTTGTTTTAATTTTGCTTCCTAACTGTTGCTACTGTATAGAAAGGCAATAGACTTACTCTTGGTCCTAATGCTTGGTATGCCTGGTAATTTTTGGTTGAATTCTGGACGTTGTATATGAGAACTCTATGTCAGGATCTCTTTGTCAGTCGAGTGAAACCCACAGACTCCTTCTTAGAAGAATCTTTTTAAATGCAGAAAATAAAATGCATGAGATTACAAAGAAACCAGTGATATTGAATTGTAGCCCAAATGATCTGGGGGGTCCATAGATCCTAGTTGAAGAACAGTGTAGAAGTTCTGGGCGATGTTATCTTCCACCAGAGAAGGTTCACGGCAAACTGTGGTGAAGTAGAGAGAGTGGAGTTTGAGGACCTCAATCCAGTCATGAACTGAGCTGATCTGAGACTGACCTGCAGTTTTGGAAGGCTTTGTCTGTTTCTGGTTGGCACTCCCCTGCTAGGGTGCCACCCCTCCAGGAGTTCCAAATAGGGGCTTATTTTAGTGTTTGATACCTCCCAACAAAGAGAAAATCTCAACCACCCAGGGTTTTAGGGAGTAATATATTTAGCAGAAGCAGGTATATTTCTGCAGATAACAGCCTCTGACAGAGTGTAGATATCAGGACTTGATCACAGGTTTCTGACATTTAAGAGCTCAGGGGTTTGGAGTTTTGTTGGCTTTTAAAGATAGGCAGAGCTTAATAAGCCAAATAAATTATCATTTCGTTTTCTGCTTAAAATGCTATAAATAGCATTTTACAAGTTCTGTGTGTCATCTCTTTATGAGGAACATTATTCCTCTAGTATAATATTTTTGTGAAGGACAGGACATTTCTAAATATATTTACTAATTATAAGACAAATGAAAGGTCAGAGGTCACTTGTCTTCCATCTTTTCTTTCAGTGATCCAAAAAATTGTTTAAGATATTCTTAATGTACAGTTCTGAACTTATAGTTAATTTACATTGGGTTTTGGCAACAGAAAGGGTTATAAAATTGTGCAACCTCCTTCTATCAAATAGAGATCTGAGTTTTAAAAAAACCTCACTATTTAAATTTAGAAAATATTGACTCTGGTTATGAAGTAAAATTTTTTAAGACCTTTTTTTTTTAGAGTCTTTTTAGCTTCACCACAAAATTGACAGGAAGATACAGAGATTTCTTATAAGCCCCGCCCCCGCATATGCACAGCCTCCTCCATTATCAACAACCTCCACTAGAGGGTATATTGGGTACCACTGATGGACCTACACTGGCACATCGTAGACACAGTCCATGGTTTACATTACAGTTCAGTTCTTATGTTGTACATGCTGTGGACTTGAATGAAAGCATGACGGTATGCATCCATCATTATCGTATCATACAGGGTAGTTTCACTGCCTTAAAAATCCTCTGTGCTCTGCCTATTCATCTCTCCCCCAAACGCCTGGCAGCCACTGATTTCTTTTTTTACTGTCTTTATAGTTTTGCCTTTTCCAGAATGTTCTATAGTTGAAATCATACAATATATAGCCTATTCAGATTGGCTTCTTACACTTAGTAATTAATTTGTATTTAAGGTTTCTCCATGTCTTTTCATGGCTTGAAAGCTCATTTTTTTTTAGCTCAGAATAATATTCTATTGTCTGTATGTACCATAGTTTATTTATCCATTCACCTATTAAACGATACCTTGTTGCTTCCAAGTTTTGGCAATTATGAATAAAGCCACTGTAAACACACATGTGCAGCTTTTTGTGTGGACATAAATTTTCAACTCCTTTGGGTAAATAACAAGAAGCATGGTTGCTGGATCATATGTTTAGTATGATCTGTCCAACTGTCTTCCAAAGTGAGTGTAACTTCTTGTGTTCCCATCAGCAGTGCATGAGCGTTCCTGTAGCTCCACAACCTCACTAGCATTTGGTGTTGTCGGATTTCTGGATTCTGGCCATTCTAATAGGTGTGTAGTTGTATCCCCCTCTTGTTTTAGTTTGTATTTCTCTGATGACATAAGATGTGGAGCATCATTTCATATGCTTATATGCCATCTGCGTATCTTTTTTGGTGAAGTATCTGTTAAGGTCTTTGGCTATTTTCGTATCAGGTTGTTTGTTTTCTTATTGTTGAGTTTTAAGTGTTCTTTGTGTATTTTAAATAACAGTTCTTGATCAGATGTGTCTTTTGCAAATATTTTTTACCTAGTCAGTGCCCTGTCTTCTCATTCTGTTGACATTGTCTTTTACATAGCAGAAGTTTTTAATTTTAATGAAGTTCAGCTTCTCAGTTTATCAACTATTTTTTCATGGATTGTGCAAGAAGAATTTTTTCCCTTTGGATTTTTTACATATTTTTTCTTGTTAATAAAGATACAACAATAAATATAGTATAATACTCTCCCTATCACATTATTTCAATGACTTGAGGTCAGCTGGAAGAAAAATACCGTCCTCCATAGTATGTGCCTTTAAAATTGTTATTATAATTCTCCACCTTATCTGTTTAAATCAGTTCAACGTTTATTGAGCATCTTCTACATGCTGTGCCCTATGCTAAGCGTCAGTATTGTGGTCCTGGCTCAAAGAGTCTATACGTTACACCATGCCTGAGTGTCAGCAGTACAGGATTGCTCCATAGGCTAAGTGTACCAACAAGTCAGGGATCAAAAACAAAGCAAAACAAAATATTTTTTGAATGCAATATTTATTTTCCATGAATTTATTTAGCCTTTTGCATTCAGAAAAAGCTAGAAATTATTTTTAATTTCAGCACACATGTAGGTTTGGAATTTTATAGTTTAGTGTTCTTATTTTGAAGTTCCTTGAGGGCAGGTGGTGGGCACCATACCCTTTTCAGTGCTGGGGAACACTAAAGGTCTCGGTGTAGTTTGAGTTTAAGTTCTGAATTTGCAAACTCAGTTGAGAGAAGCTTAGAAGATAGAGGAAGGATACTTCTTCATTCACCCTGCCTGCTTCTCCTCCCCAGCAAACCCTCTAGAATTCTTTGGGCTAGGGGCAAGAAATTCAAGGAGGGTGGGGGAAAATTTGATGCAGGGAACGTGGGGATTTCAAGGTTATCTCTCACCTCCCAAGAGTTTGAAGGGGGGGGTAGGAAGGGTCATACAAAAGTTCTTCCATGAGACGCGACTCTTGTGGTCAGTCAAGAGTTTCAAGGCTGATCAAGGAAGAGACAGGACCACGAGGTGGCAGCGTTGCACAATAAGAATTATTGGGTTGTCTATGGGGAAGTCCCTCTCAGCAGGCACCCCTCCAGGGACAGTGGGCACTGGGCCACCACCGAACTGGGGAAGAGGGTGGGAAACTCCCAGGGTGTCCAGGTGATGTCACTCAGCAGCAGGGTGGGTTGGAGAGCTCCCAAGGGCAGCAGGGATCTAGGGTGGTTAATTTTATGTATCAACTTGACTGGACCATGGGGTGGTCAGATTTTTGGTTAAACCTGATTCTGGGTGTTTCTGGATGAGACTGACATTTGAATTGATAGACCGAGTGAAGCAAATTGCCCTCCGCAACATGGGTGGGCCTCATTCAACCCACTGGAGACCTGAATAGAACAAAAAAGCCTGAGTAAGGGAGAATGTGCTCCCTCTGCCTGCCTGTCTCCAGGTTGGGACCTTGCCTTTGGACTTGGACTTGGAGTTGAACTGGAATCTACACCATCAGCTCTCCTGGATATCCCGTTGCCAACTGCAAATCTAAGGAAGTCTCAGCCTCCAGAACCACATGAGCCAATTCCTTATAACAAATCATTTATATGTATATATATGTGTGTGTGTGTGTGTATCTCTATATCTATATATCTTT
Source organism: Stenella coeruleoalba (assembly GCF_951394435.1). NCBI lineage: Eukaryota > Metazoa > Chordata > Mammalia > Artiodactyla > Delphinidae > Stenella > Stenella coeruleoalba. Next base: position 82,625,987 of record NC_137158.1, read on the forward strand.
CTATCTATCCATCTCTCCTATCGATTCTGTTTCTCTGAAGAATCTAATAAGGGGTCTTTTAGAGTTGCAGGGTTTGTCTTATCCATGACTAGTGGATGTGTTAAGTGCAGTTTCATGTGGTATGTAAAGTAGGCAGTCTCCAAATGGCTGAAAATACATTTATTTGGACTATATCCAAAACAACTGAATGTGTGAGAAATTGAGTTTGGGTGCCAATGGGCTCTGAGCTAACAGTCCTAGCCTGCTGTGAAGAAGAAAATGACATGGGGACCATTTTAGGCCAATGTACAGGAGCCCTCTCTGGACCATTTATACAACAACTCTGGAGGGAAAAGAGGAGGGTCCTTAATTAGTGAAAGTCTTGATAGCTAATTGTGCTTTCCCTAATTCTGGAGTCCTCTCTGTTACGGGATGGCAGTGAGCTGAGGGGATCTTATCTTTCATGTGAACTCTCTATCACCCTTGTTTGTCCACACCACACCATCCTGGAGAGGGGAGTGAGGACTCAGGTAACCATAGCAACAGTAACAAGAATAGCTGCATCCTCTCAGCCGCTATCTATGCCTTTACTTTTCCCTGGCAGAGTTCCAGGCAGTTCTACGTACTTCCGTGCGTCTACTGCCGTCACTGTGTTTGCTTAATTTTGTTTTAATAATTTAAAGATATTAAATGCTTATTACAGAGGATCTGGGAAGTAGAAGAACATTGAGAATTAAAAGTGACCCATACTAGAGATAACTACTACCATTTTTATATACTTCCTCTTAGTATTTTTAAAGGCATGTTTGTAAATATTGAACACCATTAATGTTTTGTATTCAGCTTTTTGTACTTTACATTAAATCATACGCTTTTCCTGTGTCATTAAGTATGCTTTAGAAGGAGAATTTTAGTGTCAGCATAAAATTACACTCTACAGTTTTAGCATAATTTGTCCAATTGTTGGATGTTCAATCTGGTTCCCGGTTTTCCCATTGATAACCAATGGCCAATCACTGCAGGGCCCTGGATGCACGCACTGCTGTTGCTCCAGAGGAGGTCGGGAAGGGCTCTCTCTGCCCTGTCGGTGTTAATGCTTCTAGGCATCTAAGAAGATGAAAGCACTTCTCAGTCTCTCTCTGCATCTCTGATCTTACAACATTTCTTTAATGTCGTCCTATTAAGTGGGTCCAAGCTCTCTTCTGAGAAAGGCTGAAGCCACCAAAGCCAATAAACCCAACTGGCTGGAAGAGGAGAGAAGAGCTGGCTGACCGGAAGCTTCCTGGGTGATAATTGAGGCATTATGCCAAAAAGAACACTACACAAACGTGGTGTTTTCACACTGAATTCATGTTAAAACCCATAATGAGCCACCTCGTACCCATTAAGATGGCTGCTATCCAAAAAATGGAAACTAGCCAGAGTTGGCAAGGGTGTGGAGAATAGGAGCCCTTACGTGCTGTCGGTAAGAATGCAAGTGGTGCAGCAGCTATGGAAAACAGCATGATGGGTCCTCAGAAAGTTAACGCAGAACTACCATACCATCCAGCAGTTCCTCTCTTAGTATGTGCCCAAATTGAATTTGGGCATAATTGAAAACAGGGACTTGAACAGGTATTGGTCTACCCTGTTCATAGCAGCATTACGCACAAAAGCCAAAAAGTGGAAATAATCCAAATGTTTACCAACAGATGGACAGAAAAACAAAATGTGGTATGTCCATACAACGGAATATTATTTAGCCTTAAAAAAGGGTGAAATTCTGATACACGCTACAACATGGATGAACCCAGAAGACAACCTGCTAACTGAAGTAAGCCAGACAGAAGAGGATTCCACTTATGTGAGGTACTAGGGTAATGAGATTCATGGGACAGAAAGTAAAGTGGTAGTTGCTGGGGGCTGGGGAGCAGGGCCAATGGGAGATCCTTGTTTACTGGATATAGTTTCAGTTTTACAAGATAAAAAAGTTCTGGAGATGGATGGTGGCAGTGATTGTACAAGACTGTAAATGTACTTAGTACCACTGAACTGTACACTTAAACATGATTAAAATGGTAAATTTTTTGTTATATATATTTTCCACAAAGAATAAACATGCACACGATGGTTGCAGAGCCACAGGAGTAGAGCCTGACGCTGAAACCTAGTAGAAGAGTGAAAGACTATTTTCTTTAACCTTTAAATTTTATTAATTTTTTTCTATTTAGGAGTTTACAACCTTCTTGATATTTTCCTTAATGATTCCATTCTTTTAAAAAATTTTTTAGTTTATATTGGAGTAGAGTTGATTTACAATGTTGTGTTAGTTTCTGGTGTACAGCAAAGTGATTTAGTTATACATATACATATATATATTCTTTTTCAGATTCTTTTCCCTTATAGGTTATTACAGAGTATTGAGTAAAGTTCCCTGTGCTATACAATAGGTCCTTGTTGGTTATCTATTTCATATATAGTAGTGTGTATATGTTACTCCCAACCTCTTAATTTATACCCCCCTGTCCCTTTGCCCTTTGGTAACCCTAAATTTGTGTTCTAAGTCTGTGAGTCTGTTTCTGTTTTGTAAATAAATTCATTTGTATAATTTTTTGGATTCCACGTATAAGTGATATCATGTGATATTTCTCTGTCTGACTTACTTCACTTAGTATGATCATCTCTAGGTCCATCCGTATTGCTGCAAATGGCATTATTTCCTTCTTTTTTATGGCTGAGCAATATTCCACTGTATACATGTGCCACATCTTCTTTAACCATTCATCTGTCGATGGCCATTTAGGTTGTTTCTGTGTCTTGGCTGTGGTCGCACAGCAGCAGAGGTGGAGCCCTATGCTAGAACCCAGTAGAAGAGTGAAAGACCTAAAAAAAAAAAGAGCTCAGGTTGATTGCCAGGTCCACCAGGGCAGGAATGGTGTGTCTACCTTGCAGATACTATACTCTCTGCATATAGAACAGGGGGTGCTCAAGGTTTGTTGAACGGATGCACCTAAGTTGGAAAGGCTCACGGGGAGCCCGCTGAGCCGGTCATCAAGTTATTGTCTCTCAACAAGCAGCCTCTGCACTCAGCTGTGTGATGCTGGGGCTGGGGCTCTGCAAACAAAGGGCTGCTTTGCTAATGGCTCCTCCAAGTTACTGCCAACTGGGGGCCCAAGAGGGAGGTCGAAGGGGGGGCCGCTCCTTCTTGCTTGCTTCCTATGGGCCCCGTGTCTGCTTGTGTGCTGAGAAGCCAGAGCTGGTGTACTGAATGAAGAATATACAGATTTGGGGGGTGGGGGACAAGACATCCACTCGGGGACCGCAGGGAGCTCCTTCGGCAACCGAGCTTCCACTTTGAGGAAGTGAAAAGCCTGGAGTCACTTTGATTGAAGGTGCAGTTTCAAAAGACCCACACAAAGGAAGCAGAGTCACAGGATTTATTATTACTTACAGATCCTAAAAATGAGCGGGGTGCAGAGAGCCGAGGGGCGGGCAGTCTCCCATCCCAGGTCACCTGGGAGTAGGAGACAGAGAGCAGGGCAGCGAACAGCCAGTACTTGTTAGATGGTTGGGGCGAAGGTCGCGGACTTTTCCCAGGCTTCACTCTAAGTGGTTATTGTAAAAGATGTCCCAGGAAAAGTAAAGCAGGAACTGTGGCGGGCGTCCTAAACCCAAGCCTCCAGACCCTGGGTGTGGGAAGTTATCAGCCTATAAAATGCCTAAGCAGCAACTCAGAAAAACAGGGCTGTTTTCCTCAAAAGTTGTTTTTCTCAGAAGTTGTTTTTCTCATCACAGCTTATGATCCTGTGATCCTCAACTCTGCCGGTATCACTGAGCCCACTTCAGAGACCCCAGCACCAGCTGCCGGTACCCCCTCCTCAGAGGCCGGGATTCCAGGGCCACGCCCCGCCAAGAGCCGCAGGCCTAGTAATACCAACCTCGTCTCTGTTCTCCAGCCCCGGGGTATGTCTCCTGCAGTTCCTTTAGTGTATCCTTAAAGATGCCTTAAAGGTACTATAGGAACCTCCTTACTGTTCTCCATAGTGGTTGTATCAATTTACATTCCCACCAACAAGGGAGACGCAAGAGGGAAGAGCTATGGGAACATACGTATATGTATAACTGATTCACTTTGTTGTAAAGCAGAAACTAACACACCATTCATTGTAAAGCAATTATACTCCAATAAAGATGTTAAAAAAAAATGGTATTATAGGGTCTCCTCTTGCCCTTTCAGTTACCTAATTAACAACTTTATATGTAAGTGACAGTCTTTTATATTAAATTCTTTCTGTTCCAATAGATGAGGTGGGCCCTGTCTCCTGCCCAGGAGCTGACAGGGGAGCCTTGCAGGAGGAAGGGTGTACAAGGGTTCCCTGGTGGACGGGGAATTGGATCTGGTGGGGAAAGCCCAGCCACCCTCATTATCTTTAACCTTCATATGGTGCTGGCATGTGGCTACTCCCACCCTTAGGTGCTTCCTACAGCTTCTGTCAGGTCCAGCCGCAGGACCAGTACAGGAAGCTGTACGACCGGCCGTCCCTCCCTCAGGACCAAACTCAAATACCTACAGGGACCGGGCAGCGGATAGAAAAGACAGGTGGCCGGGAGTACAGCGGGAGCGCTGGCAAGGAGATGAAAGGCCAGCGCAAGGGGGGCGACACTGTCAGTCCATCAGCGCCACGAGAGAGGCAGGCTGCGTGGCGCCTGATCGTCTCATGTTTTTTTTTTTTTTTTTTGCGGTACGCGGGCCTCTCACTGTTGTGGCCTCTCCCGTTGCGGAGCACAGGCTCCGGACGCGCAGGCTCAACGGCCATGGCTCACGGGCCCAGCCGCTCCGCGGCATGTGGGATCTTCCCGGACCGGGGCACGAACCCGTGTCCCTTGCATCGGCAGGCGGACTCTCAACCACTGCGCCACCAGGGAAGCCCTGGGGTCTCTTTTTATTTTGCACAAAATAAAGATAATAAGCAACATGGGGTATGAGGATACACAGTAGAGCTTGGCGTTAAAGGGACACTAAGAGCAAAATAAGGGTGCCCCGCGCCTCCCAGAGGCTCTATCGCCGTGGCCTCAGCTCGGAGCTCACTCACGAGCCCCAGTGAGGCCAAGTTCACCGCCTACCACACTTGGAGGAGAGCGGTCCTCAGTGCAGGGCTGTGCCGGGTCCTCGGTCTGGCACCCAGTCGTGAATACTGCTCTCCCTGTTTCCGGGCAGACGGCTGGCCGGGGAGATCTGGCTCTCCAGCCTGAAAGTTGGACAGAAGGCTGTGTAAGGTCGTGAGCTTGGTGAGGGCCCCGCACGACTTCCCTCCCTTCTGAAGACTCAGTGTCCAACCACTCGAAGTATTTTTCTGTCTGAACTGCCCCCGGGGGACCAGTCCCTCCGCAGGGACAGAGTTAATCACAGCAGTGGACTCTAACATTTAAACTTTTTTTTTGCAGTGCGCATTTTTTCAAACAATAAGCAGATAAAAATCGAGCTGTTCGCTTGGACGCAGGGCAGACCTGAGACCTGCTTGCCCACCAGCCCCTTGACGGCAGCTCCAGCCCTGCGGTTGGCCCGAGTCCTCCGTGACCCCTGGTTCTCTGGGGTCGCACGTCCAACGTGGCAGCAAATCCTCTTCCCTCTGCCTCCGAGATCTATCCAGAATTCTTCTCCTTCTCACGTCCCCGCTCTGCCACCTGCTCCAGGCCACCTTCATCTCTGACTTGGATCAGTGCAGGGGACTTAACTGGTCTCTCTGCTTCTTCTCTTGTCTTCTTGCAGGAACGCAAGTGCCCTTTTCAGGTAACAGCCGCATCATGTCATTTTTCTGCTCAAAGTCTGCAGTGGCTCCCATCCCGCTCAGAGTAAAACCGAAGACCCCACAGCAGCTTATGGGACCCGACCTGCCCTAGCCCTTTTAGTTCTCTGGCTCACCTCCTACCCCTCTGCCTCTCATTCTGCTCTAGGCACACTGACCTCCAGGGTATTAACCCCAGCACACCAGGCAGGCTTCGACCTCAGGGCCTTTGCACCTGCTCTGCCCTGGCCATGAATGCTCTTCACGGCTCTCTGACTCCTGTCACTGCTCTGGAGCACAGGTCACTGCTGCCCTCTGGGTGAGGTCTTCCCAGGCCACCACGTGCAGAGTATAACCTTTTCCCTCGGTGAACCCATTCCCCTCCCTGCTTTGTTTTCTCCACATCACCGTGAACAGAGGTATCTATTTTGTCTGTTTCCCACCCCTCCCCCAGCATAAACTCCATGAGGACAAGGATTTGTGCGTTTCCTTCTGAAGCATCTCCTCACAGAGCGAGGGTTGAAAAAGTACCAGGTCGGAGGGCCATGTATGGCCCATTTCTGTACTATATGACCATATCAGACTATGAACACGAATGCTTATTTCAAACAACTGACCTATTCAGGTAAACATAAGTCATCATGCGCCACGGTGTGAGGGTAACACTCACCCCAATATTCTCCTCATGTCAGAAAACCACTGGCGGGCTTCCCTGGTGGCTCAGTGGTTAAGAATCCTCCTGCCAATGTAGGAGACATGGGTTGGAGCCCTGGTCCGGGAAGATCCCACATGTCGCCAAGCAACTAAGCCCGCGTGCCACAACTACTGAGCCCATGTGCCACAACTACTGAAGCCAGTGAGCCTAAAGCCTGTGCTCTGCAACAAGAGAAGCCACCTCAATGAGAAGCCCGTGCACCGCAACGAAGAGTCGCCCCCGCTCACCTCAACTAGAGAAGGCCCAGGTGCAGCAACGAAGACCCAACGCAGCCAAAAATAAATAAATAAAATAAATAAATTTATTAAAAAAAAAAAAAAGAAAAGAAAATTACTGGCTCCCGGTTTCTTGGAGGTGTCTATGTCCTTCTACACCAAGTTGAGAACATGACACCTACTCCTTTAAAAAAATGCTTTCTTATGGTAAATTTCAAATATAGACAAACATTGAGAAAACACTGGTTCCCATGAACTCATGGCTCAGCTTCAACAGTTGTCAACATTCTGCAGGCTGTTTTCCTTTACCCCACCCTGTTTGGTGATGGTGTTTGTAGTGATTGCTGCTGACGTATTTTAAAGCAAATCCAGATAGTGTGTCTCCCATAAATAATTCCAGATGTATCTCTGGAGGTTATTCTTGATCTAAGAAGGGCTCCTCTCTGTCTGAGAAGGTCATGTCCTTCAGTCAAGGGAATATCTTTGCAGAGAGGCACATGGGCCTGGAGGAGAAAGGGAGACCCAGGCCAGCCAGGCTGGAAGCCAGTAGTACACGGTGCAATGGTGGCTCCTCCAGCCGGTGTCCCAGGCGGCTAAGTCTGGGGTTCAAGGACCCCAGTCCCCCATCATCTGGGAAGAGGTAGCTGCCCTACTTGCTAAGGCAGATCACACAGATCTTCTCTTGCCTCTTCTGGCCGCATGTCATCAGACACAACCCCAACTCAACACACCCACGGCATCTCAGCAGCTAATTGGTTAGAAATGACAAGAGTCTGCATGGGCAGCCCAGGAGGACTCATCCTGGTCAGCATCTCCAGGTGGGACGACGCTGAAAGCTGCTACTACTGTATCATCAGATGCGGTTTTCCGAGCACCATTACAAGGAATAGTTTTCCATTTGTGAAATGTATTGGACAGCGATCAGAAATGCACCAGCTCTTTATCACATTGAAAATTATGGGGGGAAAAAGAGATTTTCATGAACGTAAAAGACCTTTTTGACAAAATGAAAAAACCGTTCGCCTAAGTGTGACTTGGAGGGAGTCCGTACGGCTCTATGACACGTCCCACAGCTTGGCCTGATGCTAAAGACTCTGGTTCCACAGATGCTGGAAAGGGGATGCTCAGCCCCTCAGCTCCTTCTCCCCAAGGGCTCGTTAGAACATTTACAGAACCTGTGTGGAAGCACATCAGAACCCAGGTGCGATCTCCTTCTGGAGCCATGTCTCTTTCCTCCTGGGGCTTACCTGAAAGGAAACTCACCACCAGGGTGTCAGATCTGTTGATGATTGGCTGGCATCGTTGCTACATTAGCATGGTCGGGCGCGTTATGTCTGATCATTCTATATTGGTTTCAATGGGCCACCAAGAAGCCTTTGCCAATCAACAACGGCAGTCTTCCTACTTCCTCATTTTCGGGCCCTGGGCCAGGTGGACCATCCCCAGGCTGCAGAGAAAGCCACAGGTCTCAGTGGATACCAACGGGGCAGGTGACCCAGTGGAGGCTGTAATGTGGAGGGGTCCAGAGAGGGTCAAAAGCTAGGGATCTTGGAGTGAGACAGAGGAATCCCAGACCCAAAGAGGGTTGAAGAAGAGGGTGGTGGAGAATGGGAGGAAATAAGGTGAGGAGGTTGGGCCCCTGGGCTGCTTGGTCCCTTCTGGGGGGGTACTGCATTTATCTAAGAGGTGACAGAACGTGGTAATGAGGAACCTGACATTGGGGCCCCTTTGCCTGGGTCTGTGTTCTGGCCGTGGCAGCAGCCTAGCTGGTTGCTCCAAACCTCACCCTCCCCGTGACCCAGTTTCCTTATCTGTACAACGGGGATGAGTATAACAGTGTCCATCTCACCTGTGGTTGTGAGGATTGAACGCCATTATACGAGCAGCACTTAGAATGTGGGGTGCAGTAAACTGCAGGGCGTCAGTCATGATGATTTCTCAGCCCTCGGGCCTCAGCTGTGGCTGAGATGTGGTTACGGAGGCGGAATCGGCTCCCACTGGCTGGGTGTTTATTAAACACCTTGGGCACGGCTCTCACCCATGTCGGTTCACTTGCTCCCCATGGAGAGGTTGTAGGGCAACAGACATCACCTTTATTCTATACGGGAGAAGCTGAGGCTCAGAGAGGGTGCCTTGCTCTGAGTCACACAGCAGGATGTGGCTTCATACTTACCTTCTCTCCTCTATCGGCAACCTCCCTCCTCCCCCGCCCCTCGGCCTTGGGGGAACTGTGGCCATCCCTAAGAGCATGCCTACTGAAATAATAGTAGGAAGCAATGCAGGAGGCAGGGGCCAGAAGCTATTTTCCGAGGGCCTGTCCAGGGACATGCTGCTCCTAAGGGATCCGGTCCACGACGCAGCCGCTCTGGGGATACCAGGGCCACTGCGGGGCAGTGAGCAGCTGTGTTCCGGTCTCAGGAAGCCTCTTTCACATCTACTGCTGCCTTTGGAAGCTCTCGGTGCTCTTGCACCTCAGGTGGGCTTGACGGAAATCACGTGGTGAGGGAAGGAAGCCCGCAGGGGACCTCGGCCACCGAGCCTACCATGCTCAGCACCAAACTGGCCCTGCAGCTACTCATTCATTTATGTAGACTGGAGGGCATTTGACTCTGGGAGCTCAAAGCTTTCTTCCAGTGAGAGAGCCTACATTTCCATCTCTTTATATGAAAAGACCCCCAAGAGTTTTGCGTGTAAGGAAAGAGAGAGAGAAATAGAAGCCCAAAGCTTAGTTCTCTCTTCTCTCTTTCTTTAACAGGTTCGTGTTGGCTCTTCCGTTGTTCTTGATTGTGGGAGTAATTCAAAGTCCCAAGTATGCAAAACCCAGTTGGAAATGTTTTAAAAGGGCAGCCAGATAGGCGTTTCTCTTCCAAATAACAAGTCTGATTCCACTGTTGGATTTTTTAAACTTTTCACGAATAATTTAACTTTGATTTTAATGTTTTCTCACTGAATAAATATGCCTAAATAGGTTAAAGGAACAGAGAAATAAGATCATCCAAAAACATGAGTCATACAATGTGCTCTAGTGATAAGAGTCCTGGACTGGGGATGAGAAAACGTGGTTTTGCTTCTGACCCTGTCATGGGGTGTGGACTCTGGAAGCCATTTACCTCTTGGGGCCTATTTCTTCCTCTGTCAAATTAAGTGGGTTGGACTCTCAGGGGGGCAATTGTTATTTGGGGGATATGCACTTTCTGTTTCCTTTTTCTTCTGATCATGGGACCCTGGCTTTCCCTTGGCGCACCACCCTTCTTCCACTGTCATGTTTTTCAGATGGGGCTCCAACACAAGCCTGGATTTGGGGATCCCTTCTGTGGCAGGAAGGAATCGGAAAGGATGTTTCTCATAGCACGAAGGGACCTCCTAGGAACGACATTTTTATGTTAAAGTAAAAATGGCTAAGGCACAAAAGTATATTTCATCCCCTGTATCCGTCAGCAATGCTGCATAACAAACTGCCACAAATTTAGCAACTTAAAATAACATACATTCATCATCACAGGGTTTCTGTGGGTGAGGAGTCTGGGCATGGCTTAGCTGGGTCCTTAGCCTGGGCTGTGGTCAAGGTGTCGGCCGGGGCTGAGTAAGGCTTGTTCCCACACTCCTTCAGGTGGTTGGCAGAATTCATTTACTTCTTGTCACCGGGCTAAGCCTTTGGCTTCTTGCTGGAAGCTGCTCTTTGAAAATAGAGGCACCCATGATTCTCTGTCTCGTGGGCTGCTCACTGTGGCCCTTGACTTCACAGCAACTTCTTCAAGGCCAGTGATGAAGTGTCCAGCATGTTTGTTAGCAAGATGGAACTTATCAATATGTGGTAAACTGATCAAGGAGCGACATCCCATCACCTCTGCCATGTTCTCTTGGTTACAAGCAAGTCACAGGTCTTGCCCACACTCAGGGGGAGGGGATCACACAAAGGTATGAATCCCAGGAGGTGGGCTTCCTTGGGGGTCACCTAAGGGCTGCTCACACATTCTTACACAGGGCTCACACAGGGAAGGATTGACTTGACCTGTGAATGAGTATCTAACACCTTCCGTGTTCTGTTGGTAAGTACCTAAAAGTCTCAGATTGATGCTGCCCTGTACATACTATGCAGTGGTCAGTATGAACCTGAACTCCTCCTTGTGATTTTTTTTTTTTTTAAGTAATAACTGTGTTGAGGTTCAAGATAGACCTGCCTTTCATGGAATTCCACTCAGTAGTGTGTATTGTCCGAGTCAGATTCCAGGGACTCTGTTTTCATTTAGACACTTGTGTTTACTGGATGGGCTTCCTCCCAGGCAAACCTGTAACCAGGAGACAGGTTGGTGTTAGTGGGTGATAGACCCTGTGTTTTTGTCTTTATCCATTTATGTGATTATCCCCTTAGTGGGATACTCTTCAGTATCAGCCTTGCCAACCCTGCTTCCCAGCACAGAGAATGGATGTTTTTAAGTCCTCCATCTTTATTACACAAGAACAGTGGTGACCATGACAACAGCCTGAAGTTCTCATGTTTAAATTCCATGCTTTCATACCTTCTGTGAGCCCTGAACATCTCCAGACTCTCCTTTGAGGAGGCTTTCAATATCTGTTCTACTTATCTCTGATTAAACCAGGAAAAATGACACAATCAGTGCTGGGGAGAGGGAGTAACAGATGGGTGGGTGTCTTCACCCAGAAGGGTGGGGGAGAAACAAAAACACACTCAGGCTTCTGCTTCCTGCAGCATCTAAGGACCATCTTACAGCTTGAAGAAATAAATACCCAATCAGAGAGAAGCATCTGGAAGATGAACGGTCAATTTTCAGTTGGGAAGATGAAAAGAAAGAGGATGGTTACTTTTTAGAACGGTAGTGTTATTTTTCAGCAATTTTAGTAAATCTTCCCTTTCCCTAACTTCCCTTTCAAATGGCTCTGTTGACTTTTTAAAAATAATGTTTTAATTTTAAAATAGTTTTATATTTACAGACAGTTTGTGAAGATAGTACGGAGAGATTCCAGAGACACTTCTTCCCTTTTGGCTCAAAGCTTTGCAGCGTGCAGTCGTGAAGTTGACACAGAGAGTCAGTACCGTGCCCAGAGGGTGTGGGGAGATGAAAGACAGCCTCTTTTTTCTATTTCCTTTTTAGTACATAACTGGCTCACAATTTTCAAAGCAGAGGGATTGGGAGTGATGTTGGAAGAGGGACAGGGAAGGAAAGGAGATAGGGCCACAGATTCTTTCACATTCTCAAATTGTATTTTAATGGCTAATTTCAGTCTCCTACCATCTGCACATCTCTAGAGAAACTGCTAGCAAGTGTCCAGTTGGGTGACCCCGTGCTGGGAACACCAGCAAGGCTCGTTCCTGAAGGACGATGTTCCTCCCTGCCTGAGGGAAGGACTGCGCCAGGTCACTGGGTTTGCTCTTAGTTTGGCTCAGGTGCTGGTTTAGGGAGCAAGGAGCAAATGACGGGGCAATTTTCTGCAGTTTCCCACACTGATATTCTCCACAGAAGCCCAGAATATTCTCTGCTGCAACTCGTGTGGCAACTGTTCTAAGACCATTTAAGCAAAAGGTGGACCCTGCTGCCCTCTGGGAGGAGAACACAGGCTTTTCATCGTCCTGGGAAAGAAAGAGGAACCTGCAGACTCTCCTGCATGGAATGGACCTCAGGGGCATTTTTAAATCATTTTCTCATCCCACCTTAAATTCTACTACTGTAATCAAAACAGTGTGGCATTGATAGAAAGATAGATGAATAGATCAATGGAACAGAACAGAGAGACCAGGTGAATGGATAAACAAACGGTGGTATAATAGACTATTACTCAACCAGAGAAAGGAACGAACCATTGATACATGTAACACTGTGGATGAATCCCAAAATAATTATTTTGAGCGAAAACCTCCAGTCAAAAGGAGTCCATATTATACGAATCCATTCATGTAAAGTCGAGAAAATGCAAACTGATCTGGGGTGCCAGAAAGCAGGTCAGCAGTTGCTTGAGGGGAGCAGTGAGGGAGGGAGGGTTTACAGACGAGAGACACAAGGAAGCTTTCAGAGGGGGGGTGGATATTTTCACCATCCCGACTGTGCTGACGGTTTCACAAGCGTGTACATATAGCAGAACTTACCAAGTTGTCTGCTTCAAATGGACAGTTTATTGTCTGTCAATGCGCAAATTATTGCATGCCAATGATACCTCAATAAAGCTATTGAAGTTTTCAAAATTCCTCTACTGAACCACTGCCAGGAGCTTTTCAGCAGAGTTCCCTTTATCAGAATCAGAGATAAGCCAGTGCCAGAAACTGCAAACCAGGAATCACTCCTACGGAATGAGAAGAGAATCTTCTGTGTTCAGTCAGAGCGATGGAGTGAGAGGATGGAGAAGAACCAGCTGGCTGGCATGTCCAAGAGCCTTCCCTTCATCCTTCACCTGTGAGACAGCTGCCTCGGATGGGCTGACCTCTAATAGCAAGGCTTCCTGGCACGGTGCAAATGCCCTGCAATTTTCCGCTGGACGAATCTGAACTTGAATCCTGGCTCCACCTCGCACTCGTCTCAGCCTTGTAAACTTGCTCTCTTAGATCCTGGCTCAGTCAACGTGGAGAGGTCATCAGCCCCTCGAGGGCTGTGGGGAGGATTCAGGTATTGATGATAAAGAGTGCCTGGCTTGAGCAGTTATTCAGCATGGGCTTCAGTTCTTCCCTCCCCTTATTCTACTGGGCATGAGTCTCGGTCTACCAAGCCAGATGTGCAAGAAATTGGATAATCGGAAATTTTCTTTACTTTTCTGATAACTGAATTTTTTTTCTTTAACTGTTTTCTAATTGAAGTATAGTTAATTTACAATGTATGTTAGCTTCAGGTGTACAGCCACGTGATTCAGTGATACATATATATCTATTCTTTTTCAGATTCTTTTCCCTTATAGGTTATTACAAGACATTGAATATAATTCCCTGTGCTGTACAGTAGGTCCTTGTTGTTTATTTTATACAGAGTAGTGTATATACGTTAATTCCAAACTCCTAACTTATCTCTCCACCCCCGGCCCGCCATCCTTTCTGGTAACCGTAAGTTTGCTTCCTATGTCTGTGAGTCTGTTTCTGTTTTATAAATACTTTTTTTAAATTCATTCTTTTTTTTTAATTGGAGTTTGACACTGAATTTAATTTCTATGTGGAGACATCAACCCGCTGGAGAGTAGAAATCAACTTGGTCAGTGCCTTTCCCCAGACTAACTTCCAAATTTTGGAGGGTTAGGTGGGGGCCGTGGTGGAGGTGGAGGTCTGATCAGATGTCTTGCCTGGCCTTTCAGGGACAAGTGGTACGGCTCATGGTTGAGTCATACCTCCTGCGACCTCAGCCCCCTGCAGGCTCTGCTCCTTTCCTTCCTTATGCCCCAATCACGGAAGCAATTGGCACGGAAGTTAGAGGCACGGGCCTAGAGACTGCTTGGATGTGAAGACCTGCCCCGCCATTTCCTAGCAAGGCAAAAACTTCATTTTCACATCCGAAAACAATAGGGCTTAAAATAATTTCGAAAACAATAGGGATTAAAATAACTTAACTCATACGGTGGTTGTGAAAATCAAATGAGTCAGAACTAAAATAGTGCCCAGAACTTGGCGAGTCTTTGATAAACGACATTTATTTTGTCGTGCTGGAGTGTGCAGGGCCCTGTCCGTCCTTCTGCCTGGGCTCTTGGCCCCTCTAGGCTCTAACAGGAAAGGTGGCACTTTGCCCTTTTGGTCTTATCTTCCCCCAGATGATCTGGGGCTTCTCTGGGAGGGAGAGGTCAGGGCCCAGGTTTCCAGCATAATTGACTGGAAGGCTCTTCTCTCCAGAGAGGCCCTATCTGGGAATCTTTATCCAGTCTGGGGGAGAAAGGGGAAGAGCAGAACACCTTGTTGCATTCTCCCCCAAAATCCATTCAAAAAGTACCTACAACCAGGCTCTCAAATCTCAAAGCCAAGTACTGACTCTTTTGCTTCTGCATTCTGTGTGATGCAGGACACCAATGACGAGCCATGTGGGCGGGCACCCTGTGACTGAATGTGGACACAGGGACATGCAGGGGGCACCCTGTGTTAACATCTCCAAAGGTTATCCTTTGCCTGGCTCGCTGGGGTCTGAGAGGAGGTGCCTGGTACAGAGGGAGAATTGCCAGCAGAAGCCCCCTGGTGCCCTGACCCCACAGGTATTGCAGCCGAAATGACTGCATTAGATGTCTCCATGCAGAGACCAGACCTGCTGGGTCAGAACCTCCCGCAGCATGGGCTCAGGAGAGCAGCGTTACCTGGGACCTGCTGCCCTTTGCAAAGGTCAGGGCTCAACAGAAAGGGGTGAGGATGACCCAGGAGTAGAATGAACTCCAACTCCACTTTCTTCTGGGGACACGTGATGTGCTCTAAGGTAGCTTAACGGGTAGGCTAATAATGTTTTGGAAGAGAATTCAAGTTGAAAAATACAAATTGAAGAGCACTGTCATCCTGCCACCTGGTGGTAATATCATTCTGTGAATTTGTTTCTGTGGCCAGTAACCTAACGACTGTCAGGTAGCACTAGCTTTTCCTGAAAAGGATGACTGTTTAATCCTACACAGTGTCTTATTAACTACCATTATGCTTTCTATGAAAGATAGGTTATTTAAATGTAAAATATATCATTAAGATCAGTCTTTGAGGTGTATGATACTTAAAATATTCATTCAACAAACATCGATCTTCCTATATGCGAGGCTCTGGGGAAAAATATACAGTCTCTGTCCTCAACGAGGTCAAAATCTACCAGAGAATAACAACATTTTATGTCAATTTCTATATTACAAGGCAAAACCCCAAAATGTATGTGTCATATGAGAATCTCTGGATAAATGAGGAAGGAAGTTGATGATGTGGGAAACTGGGGGAGGTCTAGTGAGGAGGTGACATCTGAGTCCAGGGAGTCACCAAATACAGGAGGGACATAAGAGGATCTGTGAGGCGGAAAGGTCACTGGATTAGTGGCGAGCAGTGACCTGCAAACTTTTTTGATCATGTACCACTAAAAATCAAACAAACAAAAAAGTGAGCATGCATTCCACTAAAATATTTTATTTATAAAAGATAAAAGCTTATGGATTTATGGATATAACATGTAAATTATAAGGCATATATTAAGAGGAACAGACGAAAATGATAGAGTAGCCCTTGCATTTCTTGCTTCCTACTGGACCGTTAGACCTAGCTACGTTGGATGTTGCTGGTGTGGACCAGTGTGGGCAGGAAGATGGAGAGAAAAGAATCAGAGAGACTCTTGGAGGCATTAAGACAGTGCAGGCAAAAGCTATTATGGACCTAAGTAAGGTGGAGACAGAATGTGAGAAAAGGGACAGACTTTGAGAGAGAAAACTAGAGGATCGCCAAGAGTTAGGGAGAAAGAACTGTTAAAGATACTTCTGAGTTTTTTGTTTTATTTTGTTTTGAAATTATATGCCTTTGAGAAGATGTTGAATCCTTTGCTGAAAGAGAATGTAGAAGAAAAGGCAGATTTCGGGAGAAGATAATGAGCTTGTACGTTTCGAGTTCTAAGCCGCAGCGAAATCTGTTTGACTTCCATGGGGATCTGGAAATTTCTTTCCTGAAGTCCAGAGTGGAGCAGTGTCATCTGATTCAGAGGTGATGGCTAGCGGTAGGAGGGTATGGAGTTGCCCAGGGAAAGATTACAGAGTGAGGAGAAAATAAGCCAAGGACAGACTCCCAAGGACACAGAGGCCCAGGGGCAGTTACAGGGCAGGTTCCCCAGGAATAGACTCTGCGATGGAGGATCGTGAGCTTGTGAGAGAGTCTCAGGACCATCGCCTGTAAGGACTGAAGAAGCAGAGCTGAGTGGAGGAGATGCCGAGATGTGATGTGGTTTCAGCGGGTCTCAGTCGATGCCACGGGAGCTCTGAGTCTGACATGGCCCTTCACGAGGTACGCGGAGGTGTGGCTGGCAGGTTCCTACCGGCTCGCGGAGGGTGACTGTGTGCATCTCCCTGCAGCTCCTCATTCAGTGATGAGCTTCATCTGGAAATCGGCCGCAGTGGGTGGGAGTATTTACACCATGGAAATCGCCCAACAAACCAGGGCTTTTCTTCCCAGAGAACTGGTTGCTAAATACGTACCAGGATACACAGCGATGTCTCTAATGAGGTAAGGGGACGGAATCTTCTCAACTTTGCATTAACTAGTCGTTGGCTGGGGGCTGCCCCTGGAGAGGGGATATCATTCAGGTGGGGCATCTCCCTTCAGTTGAGGACCACACCCGGAAAAGAACACAGCTGTGAGCCTTCAGCAGTAGACATCCCCTGCATCTGGAGAAACTAGTGTCCTGAATGTGAAGGGGGAAAGTGGGCAGGGCACCGTCATCCACTACAGCCCACGTTTTGCACAACTGCTTCATATATTAAGTTCACCTCATCTGGAAATAGCTACTCTAGGATTCTGGTCAGTCTCTTTCCCTGGGAAACGTACAGGAGGAAGACTGGTCTGCTCAAGGTCACATGCTATTCATCGTTCCCCACCCCCTCCTTTTCCATCCATTCTAGATTCCCCTGCCACTCAGCCAGTACCTCTGCTGGTCTAGGCAGCCTTCCAGGTAGGATGACCCAAGTATTCATCTCCAGGGGTTGAAAATCCTGGTCATCATGCCCTTCCCAGGCTGTGGCTGTCACATGATGACTATTTACCATCAGAATTGAGCAGGGAAACATCAAGACCACCAGTGTGTAAATGTGCTCTTCGACACCCCCGTGTGGAAGGGCAGACTCTCCTGACGACCAGGGCCAATTCCCCCCCACTGACATGAAGAATCCTTTTTTTTTTTTTTTTTGCCAGCTCATCTCTTGGCACAGGGAGATCTGGTGGCCACTGTGGCCCCAAGGGAAGCATTCCTTCTCTGGAAACCAGGACCTCTCACCCTCCCCCCGACCCCAGATCCAGGATCCTTCTAGAGATTCATCCGTCCAACTTTTACCAAGTATGTTCCACGTGCAATGTTCTTCAGAATGAGTCCGGTTTCCTGTCTGGGAGGAGTTGAACCATTATTAGCCTGTGGTTTGGACTCAGAACAGGGATACAGCTGTGCTCCCTTTTTTTTTTTTTTTTTTGTGGAACGTGGGCCTCTCACTGTTGTGGCCTCTCCCGCTGCGGAGCACAGGCTCCGGACGCGCAGGCTCAGCGGCCATGGCCCACGGGCCCAGCTGCTCCACAGCATGTGGGATCTTCCCGGACCGGGGCACGAACCCACGTCCCCTGCATCGGCAGGCGGACTCTCAACCACTGCGCCACCAGGGAAGCCCCTAGGTCTTACTCTTTAATTGCTCGGGGGGTGTTATTTTTGCCTCTCCCACTAGGTTGTTGATTCTTTGATGCTTCTGGCTTTCCATGCTGTGTACCACAGCTGAGGAAAAGTCAAGGGCTGGTAACAGCAAACAGGGGGGTTGAATCATTTGATTCTTGCCAGAGAAAAGTTCACTGAGCCCTTCCTGGACTGAACTGATTTTCAACTTTATAATGAATAGGCCACGACAGATTCTTCTTCTATATGGTCCAAGCCTTCACGTTAGGCCATTTTTGCCAAATACCTGATCTAAAGCTTCCTCCTGGCATTTATCCCTCTTACTCAGTCTTCTTAGGAAAAACAGAAAATACTCACTCATAAGTATGTTACTTTTCTGCTCATTTATTTATCAGCAATTTTACTGAATTCTTCTTATGTGCACAGCATTGCATTGGTCACTTAGAAGCCACTGTGTTGAATGTGTTCCTGGTTTAAAAAGGTGATGAATAAACCCACGTACATACGGTCACCTCATCTTTGATAAAGGAGGCAAGAGTATACAATGGAGAAAAGACAACCTCTTCAATAACTGGTGCTGGGAAAACTGGATAGCTACATGTAGAAGAATGAAATTAGAACACTCCCTAACACCATGCACAAAAATAAACTCAAAATGGATTAAAGACCTAAATGTAATGCCAGACACTATAAAACTCTTAGAGGAAAACATAGGCAGAACACTCTGACATCAATCACAGCAAGATCCTTTTTGACCCACCTCCTGAAGAAATGGAAATAAAAACAAAAATAAACAAATGGGACCTAATGAAACTTAAAAGCTTTTGCACAGCAAAGGAAACCATAAACAAGATGAAAAGACAGCCCCAGAATGGGGGAAAATATTTGCAAACGAAGCAACTGACAAAGGATTAATCTCCAAAATATACAAGCAGCTCATGCAGCTCAATAACAAAAAAACAAACAACGCAACCCAGAAATGGTCAGAAGTCCTAAATAGACATTTCTCCAGAGAAGATATACAGACTGCCAAAAAAACACATGAAAGAATGCTCAACATCACTAATGATTAGAGAAATGCAAATCAAAACTACAATGAGGTATCACCTCACACGGGTCAGAATGGCAATCATCAAAAAGTCTACAAACAATAAATGCTGGAGAGGGTGTGGAGAAAAGGGAACCCTCTTGCACTGTTGGTGGGAATGTAAATTGATACAGCCACTATGGAGAACAGTATGGAGGTTCCTTAAAAAACTAAAAATAGAACTACCATACGACACAGCAATCCCACTCCTGGGCATATACCCTGAGAAAACCATAATTCAAAAAGTGTCATGTACCACAGTGTTCATTGCAGCACTATTTACAATACCCAGGACATGGAAGCAACCTAAGTGTCCATCAACAGATGAATGGATAAAGAAGACGGGGCACATATATACAATGGAATATTACTCAGCCGTATAAAGAAACAAAATTGAGTTATTTGTAGTGAGGTGGATGGACCTAGAGTCTGTCATACAGAGTGAAGTAAGTCAGAAAGAGAAAAACAAATACTGTATGCTAACACATATACATGGAATCTAAGAAAAAAAAAAAAAAAAAAAAGGGCATGAAGAACGTAGGCGCAGGATGGGAATAAAGGCACAGACCTACTAGAGAATGGACTTGAGGACACGGGGAGGGCGAAGGGTAAACTGGGACAAAGTGAGAGAATGGCATGGACATATATACACTACCAAATCAGTAGCTAGTGGGAAGCAGCTGCATAGCACAGGGAGATCAGCTCGGTGCTTTGTGGCCACATAGAGGGGTGGGATAGGGAGGATGGGAGGGAGGGAGACACAAGAGGGAAGAGATATGGGGATATATGTATATGTATAGCTGATTCACTTTCTTATACAGCAGAAAATAACACACCATTGTAAAGCAATTACACTCCAATAAAGACATTAAAAAAAAAAAGAAACAAAATTGAGTTACTTGTAGTGAGGTGGATGGACCGAGAGTGTGTCATACAGAGTGAAGTAAGTCAGAAAGAGAAAAACAAATACCATATGCTAACACATATATATGGAATCTAAAAGAAAAAAAAGGTTCTGAAGAACGTAGGGGCAGGACAGGAATAAAGACGCAGACGTAGAGAATGGACTTGAGGACACAGGGAGGAGGAAGGGTAAGCTGGGACGAAGTGAGAGAGTAGCATGGACATATATACACTACCAAATGTAAAATCAGTAGCTAGTGGGAAGCAGCTGCATAGCACAGGGAGATCAGCTCGGTGCTTTGTGACCACCTAGAGGGGTGGGATAGGGAGGGTGGGAGGGAGGGAGACGCAAGAGGTGGGGGGATATGAGGATAGATGTATACGTATAGCTGATTCACTTTCTTATACAGCAGAAACTAACACACCATTGTAAAGCAATTATACCCCAATAAAGATGTTAAAAAAAAATAAAGAACAGACATGGCAAAAAAAAAAAAAGATGAATTTATCCGGAATATGTGTGTTGGAAAACCTCTCTAACTCCATTCCATAGCCTGCCTGGTCTTTTAAAAAATTATTATTTAAACAGGTTTATTGAGATATAATTCACATACCATAGAATTTTGCCTATTTAAAGTATATAATCCATGAACCTATTTGTAGGACAGGAATAGAGACATAGACATAGAGAACAGACATGTGCACACAGAGGGGGAAGGGGAGAGTGGGACGAATTGGGAGATTAGGTTTGACATAAATACACTACCATGTGTAGAATAGATAGCTAGTGTATAGCACAGGGAGATCAGCTCAGTGCTCTGTGATGACCTAAATGGGTGGGATGGGGTGGGGAGGAGGTCCGAGAGAGAGGAGATATAGGTATACATATAGCTGATTCACCTCACTGTACAGCAGAAACTAACACAACCTTCTAGAGCAAGTTTACTCCAGTAAAAATTAAAATAAAATAATTCAAAAAAAGTAAAGTATATAACTGAATTGTATTTAAGTATATTCACAGATATGTGCAGTCATCACCACAGTCCATTTTAGAACATTTTCATCACCTCTAAAAGAAACCCCATACTCTCTAGCTACCTGTCCCCCCGCCATCCCTCACCCCAGCCCTAAGCAACCACTCATCTACTTTCTCTATAGATTTCCCTTTCCTGGACATTTCATATCAATGGAATTATATAATATGTGCTATTTTGTGTCCTTGTCAACACTTGTTATCTCATCTTTTTGATTTTAGCCGTCCTAGTGAATGTGAAGTGGTATCTTGTGGTTTTGATTTGCATTTCCCTAATAACTAATGTCACTGAGCATCTTTTCATGTGATTATTGGCCATTTGTATATCTTTCTTGGAGAAATGCCTATTTCATTCCTCTGTCCATTTTTTTTTTTTTTTTTTTTTTTGCGGTACGCGGGCCTCTCACTGTTGTGGCCTCTCCCATTGCGGGGCATAGGCTCCGGACGCGCAGGCTCAGTGGCCATGGCTCACGGGCCCAGCCGCTCCACAGCATATGGAATCTTCCTGGACTGGGGCATGAACCTGTGTCCCCTGCATCGGCAGGCGGACTCTCAACCACTGTGCCACCAGGGAAGCCCTCCTCTGTCCATTTTAAAATTAGGTTATTTGTCTTTTTATAATTGAGTTGTAAGAAGGTGCCTGGTCTTTAAGCGGGGGTGGGGGGCGGGTTAATATTTGAAGCAGCATATCCCAGTCTGGGGACACATGGTCCTTAGGAGTTTCATATATGTATTATAATTTTGAAAAACATTTCCAAAATGTTTACATATACCAGTCACGGGTTCTCACAGAATAATTACACTCTCAGATTTCTTTCCTTGAGTCAAGAATTATAGCAACCCAGAATGGTCACACGAGTTATGTCAGGCTCGTCAGGAGTTGATGACACAGAGTTCTCTGGAATGAGACTGACACGTTGGACAGAGCTCCAACACATTGTACAGAGCCATGTCTCAGGCAGCCACAGTTCCTGACACATCCAGCATGCACTCAGCCTCAGATAAGAATGAATATAAAGTGACACACCAAATCTTAGCAGTGTTTAAGGTCATTTATTCATTCAGCAAACAGTAGACATTTTTGTTGGTGGTGAAACTAAAAGAATAATTTGTAAGGAAATAATTGACTTCATTTATCTCTTCCCTAAATACGAAATTTCTTCTTTAAAAAGAGACCACCTGTATCATCATTATTTTTCAGCATTCTTCTGGCTGCGCAATAAGTGACAATAAAGTATGAAATGCTTTGTATGGCGCGAAAAAGAAAAGAAAAGAGTGCTGAGATAGAGAAGAAGATGTGGCGAGAACAACTGTTTGGCACGGTTGCAGCTGGCCTCTCCGAATTTGAGAAGGCGCCAGTTTCCTCTGCTGGTGTGGGAAAGAGTGTTCCTAGAGGAAGAAACTGTAGAAACATAAGCCTGAGTCAGGAAAGAAGGAGCCGTCACGCTGTTCACAAAGGGGGCCAGTGGGACAAAAGGTTAGTGAGGGGGAGAGGTGGAGCCAGAGGAGGAAGAACAGGTTCATGGTCTTGGAGGCCACAAGCCAGGGCTTGGATTAATTTACAAGTGCAATGGGAAACAATACTCTTTTAGCAGGATATTGCTGTGACCTCATAATAGGCATAAATTTCTCTATCCACAAACTGAGGTGCGCAGAAATGTGACTTCTTTAAAATGGAATTCAACTTAGCTGACAACGTTTCATTTCTTCTGAAGGAGGAGAACTTCACCTTGCCATAATCCGGTTGCCTCTGGTTTACAACAGATTCTTTTGGGAAACCTCTTGGTTAATTGGTGATCCTCTCCAACCTCTCTCCCTTGTCCTTTCTCCCTGGGTGGTGTCAGGGTTCGGGGGAGGGTCCCCTACTGTTCTGGGTCAGGGAGGTGCTCGATGATCCTTGGTCATCTTGTTCTCGCTACCTTCCAAGGAGGTACACTGTCCTGCAAGGCCACCCTCACCGGGCCATCTTAGTTGGTCTCTGTCCCAATCGGGAGAGCCCAGGACCCCTGGCCACTCTGGCCATTTCCTTGTTGCCTTGTCCCCTGTGAAGCTTCTCAAAGGCTCACCTGCCTGAGCACCTCAGCACTGCTGCCCAACCACTCAGGGGCCCCGTGGGCGCAGAAACTGTCTCGGGGGTTTGCAGCCTCTAGGATGAGTTCCTGGGAGCCAGGCATCCTTCAACTTACCTGGGATTTCGACCACGCTTGCTGTACTCTCCCATTGCAGCAGTCAGCCCGGGAGATGGGGTGCTGGACCCCTTCCCAGGGACCCCTCCCAGCATCTAAATTAGGGATGACTCACAACTGCCTTTTTCTCAATTGCAGGCTGAGCTCAGCCTTCTGGGCGGGAAATGGCTCTTGTGTTTCCACGTGCTTCCACTCTGAAGGCAGAGTTACCCCAGTCCTGGGAAGTGTAACAGGGTCACGATATTCCACCTGGTTGGGGAGGGTAAAAAGTGGTTCCACTTAAGGCCTCGGTCAAAGGTCAGATTTCCCTTCATCCCACCAGCCCCACTTTCAGGATGCTCACATCCGCGAGCACCTCCGTCCTCCACATCAGGGGACTCGGGAGTGACCTGGGCCCTCAGACAATAGACAGGGTGCTGCTCATCAACAAAGGGCACCGGGGGCTGGTCTCTCCAACTCTTTCAGGCTCAAGGCTGCCGGAGGCCCACACCCGGCGTTCCCGCTTCCTCTCTGCTTCCTCAGCTCCTGGCATATTTTATCTCAGCTCTGGGAGCTTAAACCAGCTCTGTAACTCTGCATCTGAGTCTTCACATCCTCAGGGCCCCCAGGCAACGGCTCCTGAGCCCAACAGATAAGTATTTGCAAACGTTGCTGTTCCTGGTCTGGGTCAAGTGGGTGACTCAGGCCCACGGCTAAGGAGGAGGGACTGTGTTACCAGAGGACAGCTTTCAGGTGGAGTGGGGTTGAACTGCTGAGAGAGAAATTCACCAGCGAGTGCGTTGAAATCTGATTCTAGAACATTCTAAACATCTAAAACTTCCCAGTGGCTGCCGCCCAGCAGGAGAGGATGAGGCTGCAGTAGGCTAGCACAGATGGTGGCTGGGCCTGGGGTGGCCCTCAGGATGGGGACACACAGAACTGTACTGACTTGTCTTGTATTTTGTATTTGTAGACCTACTATACTGTGTGTACCTCTAAGTAAGGGACCATCTTTCAATATATGAAGGACACTTGGGGACTAGCTCTGCGTATGAGTGGAATTTATGAATTCTATTCAGTCTATTAACCTTTCTCAACCTTTCAGGGTCATCTTGATTACATTCTTGTTCTGGCAAAGACTAGCCATTCCATATAAATTTTGATTAATGGCAACAACTAGCCAAAGAAAGCAGCTGTCTTTTGTAAACACGCTCAGGATCTACTTCGTCTACTGAACAGTCATCTCCGGAGGGGACTATATTCAGGAAGGATCCTGTTTGTAGGCGATTAGACAGTATAATTAAAAGGGAATGTGCATTTGCTGTTTGTTCTTGAAAGGTGTCTAATTTCTCTTTTTAGCCTAAAGCCAGCAGGTTCCAAAGTGCGGGCAAATTAGAGCTCGATTAGCCTTGGTGGAGCCCACACAAGCGGTCTGTCTCATTGTCCAAAAAGGAAAGTTTTGCTGGCGGGATGCCCAGGTCAATGAGCGACACACCCCTGGTACTTGGGTGCCTCCCGCCGAGATTTCCTGTCCCTTTGGTGGCAAATCTGTCCCTGCTGTGTGAACAATCACACCATCTGCCTTGAGTCTGCAGGACAGGAAAGCGTGAAGCAACAGTCCCCAGGTATAATCAGCCCACCCCGCCGGCCCATTCTAACTTCTGTAACCACAGTGCCTATAGCATACGCTTGGGAAACAGAAAATCATTATAAGAACTGCTCAGTGGAGCTATTTCACAAACTCTAGAGCAGAATTGCTTAAAGCAAAGCACAGCGTTCAAGGTGGAAAATCAAATGCAGAACAAAGGGACACTTAGAACAGCTGGTTTGCCGGGACCATTTTCTGGAGCAGCAGCCTGTAATGGTGTGCGCTCTTCTTAAGCTACAAGGAAGATTGATTATTCCATGAGAACATCTGTAGGCCTGGAGCTGAAGAGGGTGTTGCTTTTTTTGCAGCTGTAATTGTAAACAAGAATGCTGGCAGGGCCTCTTTAAACAGACCAGAAATATGTATTCTAAAATCAAAGGGAATCTTCACCCCCGCTCCTGTGGCTTTATAACAGAGGCAATGAAGACTGTAAGGTGGCGGATGCAGGAATGTGGGTGAGGTGACGTCACACACACTGCACTTGGAAACGAGTGCAAAAGCGTCTAATTCTGGGGTTCCTGAGCCTTTCGCTCTCAGGATTCCTTGGCACTCTTAAAAATTATTGAGGAACTCAAAGTACTTTTTTTAAAGTGTGGTTTATATCTACTGATATTTACCATATTCAATATTAAAACTGAGAAATTTTTAAAACACAGGAATAGTGAAACCCTTAAGCCATTAGCTGAGCAATCTGACATCACCACACCACAGGGAGCCTCTGGAAAACACCAGTGTACATGCGTGAAAGAGTGAAAAAAGCAAAATACATCCTAGTATTATTATAAAAGGCGCTTTAACCTCATGGACACCTTAAAAAGGTCTCAGGACCCCTCAGGGGTCCCTGGACCACACTTTGAGGACCACTGTTATAGAGAAATATAAATAATTCCTGGGTCCCTGATGAATACCACTGAAGAACTGAATTCTGTGCACAGAGGGACACTCCATTAGTACTGTTTAGTTTACAATCTACAGTCCAAAGAAAGAGTCACAGCACAGTGTGGAACAGAAGAGGATTCCCATTTTATAGAAATTAAAGATACATCTCCAGAGCAGGTGTACAGCAAGAGAGCAGCACAGTTGAATGTCAAGTTCCTTTCTATTCATTCTTAGTCTACCTTTTCATGTGCATTCAACACATGATTTTGTCACTGATATTTGAAAACCGTCACCACACCTATATTATTTATCAAGCACTGAATATGTATGGAGCACATGGAAGTTCTCTGTCAAGACAGTGGTGGGCACTTTCCAGCCACTAATTGCTATTTGTATTTTGCAGATTCGGAAATTAAAGTGGAGAGAGGTTAAGTTAGTCACCCAGATGGCCCAGCTAGAAGGTAAGAGGAGAACAAATTTTCAGACCCGGGATGCCTTTTGAAAGCCCAGATGCTTAACCACAAAACCATAGTACATCCCATAAACACCCCTGTGCCTTCAAGGGCCTACAGAAAAAGGTCCAGACATGTAGACCTATGTCACCGGTCAGTCTCTCTCACCAGGTCGATTCAACATCAAATAAGGGAATGTTGTCGGGAAGAAAAACTTTTCCCTTCCTCCTTTTGAGGTTCTTTGATTAAATTGATCTAATAATTAATACGTAAATTGACTGGTCTAATAACTAAATTAATAGAAGACAGATTAACAGGAGAAAATTTTAATTACGTACATATGGGAGCTCAATGACGTGAGACGCAGGACAAATTGGGCAGTTGGGGCTTATATGCCATCCTGAGCTAAGGAATGGGATGGGGTCTGGGGCTTCCAAGGGGAGGAGGGGGATTCACAGGCCAAGAGAAGAGCAGGTGTTTGGTAATTAGATGTTTGTCCTGCCACAGGTAGGTCCTTCAGATAAAAAATCATCTCTGATCATAGCTCTCTTTTTGGCCAGGCCCCCTAACTAAATTTTTTCAGGTCGTTACGGGAAGAGTAAACGGTTTTCTTGAATCTGCTGGGTCTTGTTTGCCTTCAGCTCAAAACAATCCACGTGCCAAAGCGGCACATTTTGGGGCGGCCGATTCCGCTCCCTTTCAGCGTTGTATTAGATCCTGTGGAGGACACAAAAAATAACATGTGGGCACAAAAAGTCAATCAAATACAGCCCCTGCCTTTGAGTTTACCGAAGCAAATGCCTCCACATGGGGAGTTAACTAACGACATGAGCGAGTTAGTACATGGCCAACGCCAAGGAAGAGGCGTGTCCTTGGCATTCAGAGCGGAGGCGCCACTGGGCTGGAGGGAACCACCACACCATCATAGAGAAGGAGGGTTTGTGCTGGGCTGCAAGGCAAGACGGAAGGTTTCCAGGAAGATAGACTGGAATTGGGATCAGAAACTAGACTTCAGCTGAGCCTCAGTTCCATCATCACTCAGAGCCCAGTCCAGGCGTCCTGGGGGTGAGGGCAGCCGCGCAGCCGTGACGTGTCCAGGGGCTGGCCCGGGTCTCACTACCTCTGGGCAGCTTGTTGTCCCCTTTCCTTGCTTGTGCGCAATGGGCATGTCCTGAGCCCTGCCACCCCGATGTGGCTTGTGCACTCTGGAGCTGACCCTCAGCCAGCAGCGCCCCGGAAACATGAGCTCTTCTCATACTTCTCATAGTTTCCCACCCGACCTCTTCTCCCTGAACCTCCTCTGAAATCTGACAGACCCGTATTCCACTCGAGGTCCCTCCGCTCCCTTGTTCTACAACCTTAGGCAGTCGCTTTATTCTCTTAGGAACTGCAATTTTCTCATGTGTAAAATGAAGAAAATGATGCCTTACAGAGTTGTTGTGAAGGTGAATGATTGTCAACCACCCCGTACGTGTATAATACTTGGTACACTGTAAGTTCTTGAACAATTAGAATGTCTATTTATTACCCATCTCTCATATACTGTACCTATGACATAGTTGCCAGCAATATAAGTTATGAAATGTTGTATTGGATTACTTCATTACTTTGTTTCAAATTTCAAATCGTCATGGAACTGGGTCATCATGGATAGATAAAAAAAGAAACAGAAAAAAAATACTGCTAGTTGAGAGAACCGTCTCCAGGGGGAGTGGAGAGAGAGGGAGGGAAAATGAGACTGGGAGCATTTTAACTTTATAATGTTCTCAGCACTTTTTGATCTTCATAAATAACCACAAGTCCCCATTAATACCCTTTTGATACTAGAGAATATTATTTATGAGGGCTAGTCAGATCTAGTATGTAATTATTTACTCAGGGGCAGAAGTCGGACGGTCAAAGATGATGATTTTTGACTCTAGTCCCACATTCCTCAAACTTAACTTTCCCCATTGCTGTTTTCCAGAAAATGAAGGAAGAAAGAAAGAAAGGAAGGAAGGAAGGAAGGATGGAAGGAAGGAAGGAAGAAAGAAAGAAAGAAAGAAAGAAAGAAAGAAGAAAGAAAGAAAGGAAGAAAGAAAAAAAGAAAGAAGGAAAGAAAGAAAGAAAGAAAGAAAAAAACAAACTGCTTTATAAGAACCTTCACCCACTCTTGCAGATGCCACTACTTCATCACTTTGACAGGCTAATAATCACTGTTGGTTTCTTTCCACCAAGTCTTTCTTATGTTGGTTGGGTATCTCAAGCTATGAGAAGTGATACTTCGCAATTAAAAAAAATTATTCAAGAGAGAGGATGATGTTCATTTTTAATGAAATAAGGGTGTCAAAGGCATGTGTAGACAGTCAATGTGACTGAGACCCAGTGATGATCTGCGGGAGGATTTGGATTATTTCAATCTTACCAATACCCATATTGGCAGAGATTTATATTGGAAAATTTGCATGCCACGTCACACACACTGCTATCATATTTAGATCTCATAACTACTCTTTGAATGGGGTTTTCACTTAGGATGCCTTTAGCTGAAATAACAGATGACCCAACTTAGAGTTAATAAAGAGAAGTTGGACTTTTTTTTTTTTAGCTCACATGCAAAGAAGTCTAGAGAAAGGCTTCTCTCTGCCATCTGCATTGTCAAATATTCTCTAAGGCTGGTAGGATGGCTGATGGTGGTGACTAGACCTATAAGATTCCCCGTTCATGCCTTGGAGAGAGAGAGAGAGGCTAGTTTGTGCAGCAGCATTTTCTTAAGAGCAGGGATGCTGATTTCCCAGAAGCCTTCAATAACCCTCGCCTTGTGTATCACTGGCATGGAATGGCTTAGGCACACCCATTTCTGAACTAATACGGCCCAGGAGATAGACATCTTCGATTGGCTCAGACTAATCAGCTGCGATGTAATAGATATCAAGCAGTCAACCACAACATCCTCTACATGTGTCCATTTTCTAGATCTGGGTTGGCAGACTATATAGCCCTTGGAGCAAATCTGGCTGACGGCCGGTCCTTGTAAATAAAGTTTTATTGGAACGCAACCGTGCTCATTTGCTTACAAAGATTCATAGCTGCTTTCATGCTACAATAGTAGAGCTGAATAGCTGTGACAGAGACCACAAAGCCTAAAATATTTACCATCTGGTCTTAAGAGAGTGTTTTTGACCCTGGTTCTAGATGAAGAAAGTGTGGTTGAGGTTAAATGACCTCCAAAGTCAAAGAGGCGGAGACTGGATTATAACTCAGATGCCCGAGGCTCTCTCTGCTACCAGTTCTACTGGGAGAGTTTCTTGGGATAGGCTTGCATTTTCTGTGAGGTGTGCCAGTGCAGCCTTTTGCCTACAGCATCACTGACATAGGCCTGCTGAAATAAATATGTCCATAATGACAAATTCAATTCTTAGGAACAATAAGTTCACACGCTACTATAAATAGAGAAATAGGTTGGGGTATGAGAACACTGAATTCTATAATTCATCATGATAAGCTTGACATGCCATTCAAAAAAACACAAACAACTGGGACAGGAATAAAATTTGTCATTAACCATGGGGAATAAAATTAAAGATTTTCAGAAAATAACTTCACATAGATGAAAGGTTGATTCATGTTATCTTGATGAAGTTTATTCACAAAAAAATTAGTTTTAAGAATGAAGGAGAGTGGAATCTAGAAAAATGGTCTGCATGAACTGGTTTGCAAGGCAGAAATAGAGACACAGATGTAGAGAACAAACATATGGACACCAAGGGGAGAAAGGGGGATGGGATGAATTGGGAGATTGGGACTGACATATATACACTAATATGTATAAAATAGATAACTAATGAGAACCTGCTGTATAGCACAGGGAACTCCACTTCGCTGTACAGTAGAAACTAACACAGCATTGTAAAACAACTATATCCCAATTGAAAAAAATTTTTTAAATGAAGGAGAAAACAGTGGAATGAATGAATACTGTATTCACAAAAAAGACTTACCTCTGATATCTGCTTTTCCTTAATTATGCATTCACTATGCCTTCCACCTTTCCTTCTTCAGCCCCTCACCTTCCCCTCTGCCTTTCTGTAGCAGCCAGTCTCCAAGATGACTTTCAGTTACCCTCAGCTTTTGGCATTCATGTTTTTGTGTAGTTCCCTCCCACATTATATAAGTGTTGGTCTACGTGGCCAATAGAATATGGGCAAACTGATGGTATGTAACTCAAGGCTTTGCCTTATAAGGCATTGCAACTCCTATCTTGGTTTCCTGGATTGCTTGCTCTGAGGGAAAT
Organism: Stenella coeruleoalba; assembly: GCF_951394435.1. NCBI lineage: Eukaryota > Metazoa > Chordata > Mammalia > Artiodactyla > Delphinidae > Stenella > Stenella coeruleoalba. Next base: position 82,656,395 of record NC_137158.1, read on the forward strand.
CCGGTCACCATGCTGTGAGGATGCTCAAGCAGCCCTGTGGAGAGGCCCCACGGAGAGGAACTGAAGCCTCCCACCAACAGCATCACCAACGTGCTAGCCACATGAGTGAGCACCATGGAAGCAGATCCAGCCCATCAAACCTTCAGGTGATGGCAACCTTGGTTAACATTCAACTGCAACCTTAAGAGAGACACTGAGCCCGAACTTCTCTGCCAACCCACAGAAAGTGGGAGATAATAAATGCTTATTGCTATTTAAATCATCAAGTTTGGGGGTAATTTGTTAAGCGGCAGTAGATAACATATACATTTCTTCCATCTTAGGTCAAAATATTCATGGTAGAGTGGCAGGCAGGTCAGAAAGAAGGGTTAGCAATGAAACAAAGGACAAAGAAGGAGACTTAGTAAGAAGTCAGATGACCTGAGGAGGGAAATAAAAGGGGGAGTGTATGACAGCTATATGGCCCAGATTTTTAAGAGCAGTACAAGCTCACTATTCTGATAACAATAACAATAGTAGCTTTTATTGAGCACTTACTATGTGTGGTGGTATCTCTAAGTGTACTTTCTTTAAGGGACCACGGTTCTGATTTCTTGGATTAGAAAATATGCACCTTAGAATAAGGGAAGAGGAAAAGGGAGGGAACAGTAAGTACGCGGGAGAAAATCTGGACAGTAGGGAACTTTGAAAATAAGGCTAAACAAAAAATATATATTTATATGGAACTTTTAAAACTGGATGAGGGGCTTCCCTGGTGGTGCAGTGGTTAAGAATCCACCTGCCAATGCAGGGGACACAAGTTCGAGCCCTGGTCCGGGAAGATCCCACATGCTGCGGAGCAACTAAGCCCATGGGCTACAACCACTGAGCCTGCGCTCTAGAGCCTGCGAGCCACAACTACTGAAGCCTGCACACCTAGAGCCTGTGCTCCGCAGCAAGAGAAGCCACCGCAATGAGAAGCCCACGCACCGCAATGAAGAGTAGCCCCCGCTCGCCGCAACTAGAGAAAGCCCGCGCGCAGCAACAAAGACCCCACTCAGCCAAAACAAATAAATAAATAAAAAACAAAAACAAACAAACAAAAACTTGATGAGGTAAGGGGAAATGTTGAAAATATCTATGTGTGTATTATAGATATAAGACACTCTTCCTCTTTTCCCTATTTCATTTCATTTTTCCATTGATTCAATAAATATCTAGGTACTGAGCGATCACCGTTCTGGCCCTGGGATCCAGCACGAGCAAACACAGTCACAGAGCTTGCATTTTAGGAGGATTTTCTCTTTCTCAGTGGACGGCATCACCAAATACCGAGGCATCCTACCAGAAACCTGGGACTCATCCTAATTCCTCTCTCTTCCAACCTCCACAGCTGGTCCCCGACATGCTGATGAGTTTGCACTTCTTTCTGTTCTCTGTTCCCACTGCTGCAGCCTTCACGTGAACATTCATCATTCTATCCTGGTGGATCAGTTTCCTGGGGCTGCTCTAACCAGTACCACAAACTGGGTGGCTTAGAGCAACTGAAATTTATTGTCTCATAGTTCTGGAGGCCGGAAGTCCGAGATCAAAGTATTGGCAGGGCCGTGCTCCGTCTGAAGGCTCTAGGGAAGGGACTGTTCCAGGCGTCCCTCCTAACTTCCGGTAGTTCCTTGGTTCATGGTGGCATAACTCCAACCTTCACTTGGTGTTCTCCTGGTGTGTGTGTCTGCCTCTTCACATGATGTTCTTTTTATTGTTTTTTTTTTTTTGCGTACCGCAAAAAAAAAAAAAAAAAAAAAAGGTTAAGATGGTAAATTTTAAGTTATGTGTATTTTACCACAATTAAAAGTATTTTAAAAAATACAAACCCCAATTTTTTTTTTTTGCGGTACGCGGGGCCCTCACTGTTGTGGCCTCTCCCGTTGCGGAGCACAGGCTCCGGACGCGCAGGCTCAGTGGCTATGGCTCATGGGCACAGCCGCTCCACGACACGTGGGATCCTCCCAGACCGGGGCTTAGAACCCGCGTCCCCTACATCAGCAGGCGGACTCTCAACCACTGCGCCCCCAGGGAAGCCCGTGATGTTCTTTTTATATGGACACCTGTCATATTGGATCGGGGCCCACCCTACTCCAGAATGACTTCATCTTAACTAATTGCATCTGCAACAACTCTGTTTCCAAATAAGGTCACATTCTGGGTTACTGAGGATTCGGACTTTAGCACCTTTCTGAGGGATACAATTCAACCCATAACACCTGGGTTAAGTTACCAGCCTCCTTTTCAACCAGCCTCCCTGCCTCTAGTAAGTCCCTCTCACATGAGCCCTACACCTATCCTTCACAGGGTGGTCAGTGTGATCTGGCTAAAATAAAAATCTGATTATGTGGCTACTCAGCTAAAAATCCTCCCGAGTTTCTCTTCTCTTTATTATTATTATTATTATTATTTTTAATTGAAGTATAGTAGATTTACAATGTTGTGTTAATTTCTGCTGTACAGCAGGGACTCAGTTATACATATGTATATATTCTTTTTCACATTCTTTTCCGTTATGGCTTATTACAGGATATTGAATATAATTCCCTGTGCTCTGTGATAGGACTTCATTGTTTATCCATTCTATATATAATAGTTTGCATCTGCTGACCCCAAACTCTCAATCCTCCCCTCTGCTACCCCTCTCCCCCTTGGGAACCACAAGTCTGTTCTCTACGTCTGTGAATCTGTTTCTCTTTCATAGATATGTTCATTTGTGTCATATTTTAGATTCCATATGTAAGTGATATCATATGGTATTTGTCTTTCTCTTTCTGACTTACCTCTCTTTAGCAAAGCACAAAGTTCCTCAAAATCTGGCTTGAGCTACCCTCACTAGCACCTCCCGTCCCCAATCCCCCGCCCCATCCCCAATCCTTTACTCTGACTTGTGTTCTGGCTAAACCAGCTCAAATCTTCTCCTTCGGGAATCCCTCTTAGAGGAAATTCTGTCTCCCTTAGCTCCCTGTAAGTAATTGCCTACCTCCTTATGACACTAAGTAGTAAATTGTTGGTTTCTCATCTTTCTTCTTAAATCTCTGAGTCCCTTGAGGCAGGGACTGTGCCTTCCTTGCACTCCTAGTGTCGAGTATAGTATCAATTAAAAAATAAATATTCAATATGTGTTTGTTGAATTAACTTTACTGTCTTCTCATGGAATTACGCATTTTGTGGAGAGTGAGTAGAGACGAGAAAGATGGTGGTCCAATGGTCCTATTATAGTTTTTTGAGAGCCCTCACTCGTAGAAGTCTTGCTAATACAAATCAAATGCTTGTATTTATTCATGAGCTCCTGACTCTCCTTGTAGAGAATGTTACAAACTAAGGAAACCACAGCACATATCCTGAGTCACATGATGGTTTGTTTGAAGGACATTATTTCCCATCTTCTCACTTACTTCAGGAGAACTTAAAGAATGAATGTTGTAATTAATCTGAGGACATTCCCTTCCAGCCACCAACCTAAAGTGAGATTCTTGCTGAAGTTGCCACAATGCAGCTGCCACCGTTCATTCTCACATGTGCGTCTCATAATGAGCTCCACACAGTTTTCAAGGGGAATTTCACAGGAACTTTCTCTTCCCCCTCAGCTCCTATGAGTCCCCTCAGTTTGCTTTCCATGTCTCTGCTTCTTTTCTGGCCTGTTCTCTCTTCCCCATAAGGATGGTGCTCCCCAAAGGGGCACTTTGCATTTTCCAAACATGGCCACACCTTAATACCTGTCCCCTTCCACTTGCTCATTGAAAACTGGGGTCCAGGGCTCCTCCCCCGGGATCTGGGCAGGGCCTAGTGACTGCCCTGACCAAGAGTGCACACCCAAACCAGTGTTCTGGGACTTTCAAGCTGAGTCCCCCTCTCTCCCCCTTCTCTCTGTCTCTCTCTGTCTCTCTCTCTGCTTGACTTGGAGCCCAGCCACCATGTTTGAAGGAGCTCGGGCCATGTGTCGAGGCCACATGCAAGGCATTCCAGCTGAGGTCTCAGCCGACAGCCAGCACCAACCATCAGACATTGGAGCGAATGAACCTTCAGATGATTCCAGCTCTGAGCCATCAAATCTTCCAGCTCAGAGCCAAAAGTCATGGAGCAGAAAGGAGACCTCCCTACTGGGCCCTGTCTGAATTCCTGACCCACGGAAACTTGTGAGAATTAATAACTGATGATTGTCACTGTAAGGTAATTTGTCATACTCCAGTAGATCACGAATACACCAAGAATCCATTTTGTTCTCTCCCTGGGCTCTTTCGTTCACTCTGCTGTTGTCCAGTTACCCCTCCCATCACCAATGCTCCTGTCTTTGCAACTGTCTCCCCTGTAATTACTCCCAGCTCTGTTTCATGTTGTATTACCAGTGCCTGCAGGGCACCTTCCCCTGGCTATTCCTGACTAGTTATTGCACAGAAAGACATAGCATCTTTCTTTTCAAATCCATTTTTCTTCTTCTGTTCCCTTTTTCTGTTCTTGGCATCACTCTTTCCAATCTAGAAACTTTATTATTATTATTTTTTTGCGGTACGCGGGCCTCTCACTGCTGTGGCCTCTCCCGTTGCGGAGCGCAGGCTCTGGACGCGCAGGCTCAGTGGCCATGGCTCACGGGCGCAGGTGCTCCGCGGCATGTGGGATCCTCCCAGACCGGGACACAAACCCGTGTCCCCTGCATCGGCAGGCGGACTCTCAACCACTGCGCCACCAGGGAAGCCCTAGAAACTTTAATTTTCACTGACGCCTTCTGTCTGTCCTGTCCAACCAGTTGCCAAGCGTTGCACTGTGTTGTCAGTTGGTATGCTTTGGGCTGCAAGGAATACAAAAGCCAGAAAAACATGGTGTAGCGGTCTGGGTCCAATCAGAGGATAGAAACAGGGGATATTCAATATGGAAAATTATTAACTATGACAAAAGAGAAACTATAAGATTTAAAGGAACTCTATATGGTACCCTAGGGCTGGTACCAAGGGAGGACAAGCTTGGAAGGGGTTTAGATCTCATTGGAGAAGGTGTGGTTCAGCTCACTGAATAGCAGAGTAGTTCCCTAGTATAGCCAGGCTGGTCTGTAGTTGCATTAGGTCACCCTCTGGCATGCAGGTAGAGGGGCAGGCAGTCAGCAACCAGTGGTGTGGATGTCCTGGAAACAGCAGGAAACTCTCTTCTCTTGAGATTTCCCTCCAGAGCGTGTTCTACGGTCAGAAAGCTTAACATCATGCTCATTGTAAAGAGAACTACTTACAAGAATCCCTTTGTTCATAAAATAGCACATATTGAAGGGTGCGCTTGGAGCTGAGAGGCAATAAATTATTAACTAACACACACGGCTTAAGGAAATTTATCATGTCATAAAGTGAATGATCAGATACTGGCCAGTTCTAGGCTTTTGGTGAAGTGGTCGGCAACGTCACCAATGATCCTGACGTTTTCCATCTTTCTCCCACTGTGTCGGCCATATCTTCCCTTGGAGTTACAAGGGGCTGTAGCAGCTACAAGTGCCTTATGCAGACAGTACTGCTTCCAGGGAAAAAAAAAAAAGTGGAGTTGGGGGGGGAGAGGATTTCCTTTGCCTCACTTATTGGAGAGAAAAACATTTTGCAGAAAAATCTCAGGAGACTTCCCGCCAATTTCCACGGTCAGGATTGGGGCATATGCTCTCCCTCCGTTGTAAGAAAGGCTGTGTTGCAAGGGTCTCACATCTTTAGCCTCTTTAGTGGGAGGTGGGCTTTGCCAGCAAACAAGGGCATGGGCAATGCCTGCGGGAAGGCAGCCAACCACATCCATCTCTATTCCCATGCCCCCTCTGTTCCCACCGCCGCTGTTCCAGGTGGTCACTGGGCACCTAAGTGCCCTGCAGAGTCACAAGACCTGAGTTCTACTTTTGGCCGGGTGTTAACCAAATGGGAACTGGGTGTTCCTGGGGAAGGGCAAAAGCCTTTCCACTGTCTCTTTTGTCACCTTAATTCTGGTGCTTTTATTAAAGTGGCTTTTAGTCCATCCTGCAGCTAGATGGATTTTCCTGAAGTATAACTGTGAACTAACTCTCCCTCTCTCTCTCTCATGTTCCAAATCTTTCAATGAGAAGGAAGTTTATGAGTTAAAATCTTGGACTTTCATACTAGATCATATCATTCACACTGAAGCTCTTACTAATTGCATGAACCCAGGGAAGGTATTTAATTTTATACCTGAATTTCTCATGTTTTAAGCGTGGATAGGATTCCTATGCTCAGAGGATTCTATAAAGGGTAAACCATGAAATACAGGAATGGTTTTTGACACAGTGACTTTTTAATACGTAGTATTTTATCAGCCATTATTGTTCCTCACTTTATATCCAATTAAATCTAAATTTCTTAGGTCCCCATTTAAGATCCTGTAGGAGCTGACCCCAATACAATTTTTCCAAATTTATATTAAAATTGACTATCTCCCCTACTAAATCATAAACTACTTGAGGGAAGGATCACATTCTATAAGCCCAGGATTTAGCGCAATCTTTGCCCAGAGTTGTTTCTCTGTGTTCCCATGTGGTTTTCATTCAAGCATTCCTTGGCCTGCAGATATCTCACTCCTCCATCCTCATAAGGCCTTCTTCTCTGTGTGTGTCTCGGTGTCTCTACACCATTTCTTACAAGGGCACCAGTCATATTGGACTGAGCCCACCCTCCTGTAGTACGAGCTAACAAAAATTACCCTGCAACGACTGTATTTTCAAATAAGGTCACATTCCAAGGTAGTGGGGGTTAGGACTTCAGCATATCTTTTTAGGGGACATAACACGGGGTCTTGAGCTACATCTCCAAGTCTCTGTTTTCTCAAAGGTTTGCTGCAAAATTTAAATGAAATACAGGAGAGTTATGTCCTCTACCATTTGACTTTAGAGTATCTAATATGCAATTTACATTCAAGTTTTCCCAGTTATCCCCAAGTGTCCCTTACACCTTCCTTTTTAGGGATCTGGGCTCCAGTTAAGGGTCATGCATCACATTTTCTTGTCTTGCCTCTTTATTTTCCTTTAATTTAAGACAGTGGTGAGACAAGAGGGAAGGGGGCAGGGCACAACCATTAAAATAATGACACAGCCCTTGAGGATAAAACAAAAACTGGTTAGAACCAATTATGTCCAAGATGGCAGAAGATCTGACTTCCAGTAGACCTTGAGCCTCATTATACCCTCACTGTAATACACTAGCATATGCCAAAGGACACACCCACAGGCGCCATGACAATTTCTAGGCTGACCATAATAGGCCAAAAAGTGGGTGGTAGTCCAATTCCTGGAAATCCCCACCCCTTCCCCCAAAATAGTTGGATTAATCCTCCCACTTGTTAGGCTATGAAATTACCCAGCCCATAAAAGCTAACCACCTCCACATCCCCGGGCCACTCTCACCTTCTGAGACGACTGCATTCTGTCTATGGGATGTGCGTCTCTCTAAATAAACTCGCTTTCACTTTACTATGGCTCCGTCTTGAATTCTTTCCTGATTGGAGCCAAGGACCCTCCCTTGGCAGCCCACCCCAGGAACTCTCCAGAGACCTGGGAGTTCTCTCACTCACCCTTTTGCGACAGTGGTTCTCATACCATCACGTGTATCAGAATCCCCTACAAAGCTTATTGAAACAATTTTCTGGGGCCCATCTCCAAAGATTCTGAGTCAACAGGTTGGAGTGAGGCCCATGAATTGGCATTTCTTTTTTTTTGTTTTTGTTGTTTTTTTTTGTTTTTTTTGCGGTACACAGGCCTCTCACTGCTGTGGCCTCTCCCGTTGCGGAGCACAGGCTCCGGACGCGCAGGCCCAGTGGCCATGGCTCACGGGCCCAGCCGCTCTGCGGCATGTGGGATCTTCCCGGACCGGGGCATGAACCCGTGTCCCCTGCATCAGCAGGCAGACTCTCAACCACTGCGCCACCAGGGAAGCCCGAATCGGCATTTCTAACAAGCTGGTAGGTGATGCCGAAGCTGCTGGTCCAAGCACCACACGTTTGATAACTACGGATCTAGAACGAGGGTTGGCAAGTTTCTTCTGTAGAGGCCAGATGGTAAAATACTTTAGACTCTGTTGCAACCAGTTAATTCTGCCATTGTAGGCAAAAGCAGCCATAGGAATGCATAAGTGGGTGCTGCTACATTCCAGTAAAACTTTATTTTTTATTTATAAAACAGCTACCTGGTCAGATCTGACCTCAGTCTGTTGTTTACTCTTGCTGTTTTTTTTGGGGGGGGGTGAAGGAGGGAAGGGGGACATCTTTCAGAGCACTGACATTTCTGAATTGTCCAGTTCAGTTTTCCTGTAGAATGTTTCACAATCTAGATTTGATAGTTTTATCTTTATTAGATTTAGGTTAAACATCTTGGCAATAACACCACATAAGCGATATTGTGTACTACAGGGGGAAATTGTGAAAGACTTTGAAATGGACCAAAAAAATTATTGGGTAACTTCAGTGGAAAGCTAGCTGCTGCCTAATGCAACTTTGGGCATTAGCTGATTCTATGGGGTTTTGAGCCTTTCATTATCATTGAGCTATTTTACAACTCTCTAAATTGTGGAATACTGATGGTAATGTCTAGCATTCTTGTCTTTAGAAATGCAAATTTTGTTCCTTTGACATTCATTTGACCTATGAGCATTGACTAATCTCCCATCTATTAGGCAACTCAACTTCAGCATTCCTGACTGCATGTGTATGTGTTGGATCGTCTTTGGATACTCTTTTGAACCAGTTGGAACATGTTAGTGGTCTGACATTAAGGAGTTAAGTATTATCTTTGACACATGTTCATTTTACACCTGCATCTGAGTCATGATTATACTCTCTTTTAAATATTATCCTTTAGCAGTATTTTTCATTGCATCATTTTAGGAAGCAGAAAATGTTAGTTTTTCCAAATCGTGGTGATATGAACTTTAATTTCTCGATAAAGGTGGTTCTACCAGACCTTTCCATTGTAAAGATATATTTTTCTTTATTAGGGAAATATCCTTTGAGACAAAGTGAATATTCCGATTTGCAATTATTTTTCACCTGATGGTTTTAGTTTCCACTGAAGATCTTTGCCTGTATCAATTATAACACTGGAGTTGCAAAATATGAACCCTTTCATGATGCCCACAGTTGGATATCTGAGCACGCCCTTTGAGCCACCACACCAACTTTCCTTTCTTGGGCCATATTCCTCTTTGGCAATAGAGCATCGTGGCCAAGCCACACGCTCTGGGACTGTCTAGCTTGAGCTTAAACCCTGGCTTCTCCGCTTACTAGCCGTGTGACTTGCAAGCTTTTTAATCTCTCTGTGCCTCAGTTTCCTTATCTGTAAAATGGGTGCTATAAAGATATATCTCTTATAGGATTGTGTTAAGATTAACTGAGCTAGATCAAAGCACCACAACCGTACTTGGCACATAATTACCTGCTCAATAAATGTTAGCTATTATTGTATGCGTTTGAATTCCTGCTTTGCCACATCAAAGTGGCTTTGGGTAAGTTACTTAACATCTTTGTGCCTTCGTTCCTCATTTATAACGGTTCCTGCATTCATGCATGTTAAGTGCTAACACAGTGTCTGGTATGGAGTAAGCATTAAAAAGGATGAGCGGTTACCATCATGATTATTCTGTATAATAATCAGATTATTCTGTGTAAGGTAAACTTTTTGAGTTCATGTCTTTTCGGATTTACCTTCTCATTTTCATTGTGCCTAGCTCAGTCAGTCACATAGTATGGGTTTAATAAAATATTTGAATAGAGGGATTAATAAAGCTTTGCTGAGTGGCACTCGTTTGATAGTTACATTTTTGCCTCCTCTATATTTCAAGTTCCTATATTGGCGCCGCCCTTCCTTATTGTAGGAAGCCCACGCTTGGGAAACAACATTGTCACACAAGGTTGTGAGAAGCTCTGCTGGGCAATGTTAAAGCCTCTGTTAGGGCTCTGCGATCTACTTCCGTAGGGCAAGAAAAGTGGGTTCCCATTCATCAAGGATCCGAAATAACAGGGCTGTGCGGTGGCATTTACGGCACCTTAAGCTAAGCCTTATTTTCCCCTCCCTAACGGTCGAGGGTGGGAAACGGTGACTCCAAGTTGGGAAGCACCTACATCGCGACCCAGAGCGCGCGCTGGGAGAAACTGAGGCGGTGGCCGGGTCCCCGCCGTGGCAGCACCCGGGACGCAGGCCTCGAGCCCGCACCTGCGCCCGCGAGGCCGCCGCGCCGCTTCCTGCCCGGCGCGTGCAACGCTCACGTGACCGGGCCTGGGCGGAGCCCGGCGGGCGGGGATCACCTGAACAAGCGAGTCATGTGAGCTGGGCGGGGGAGGGGGCGGTGCCGCCCGGCGGTCACGTGACCGGTTCCGGGGCCGCAGCTGAGTCCAGACAAGCCGCGCGCCTCTCGGGCTCCTGCTCTGCTCCAGCTCCTCGCGCTCCTCTCCGCCTCCGCCTCCGCCCTGGCGGCGCAGCCATGTCCCGAACGCGGCCCCCGGCAGCCGCGCGCCGCTAGCTCCGCTCCAGCCGCGCAGCCGGGGCCCGGCGCGATGGGGGCCGCTGCCGGCCGGAGCGCCCACCTGGGGCCCGCGCCCTCCGGCCGCCCGCCGCGCTCCCTGCTCCTGCTGCAGCTGCTGTTACTGGTCTGGGCCCCGGGGGCCGCGGGGACCCAGGGCGCCGAGTTCCCCGAGCTGTGCAGGTGGGTGGCCCGCCTGGGTGCAGGCTTCTGTCGCGGTGCCCCAGCGCGCGGCGGGCGGGGTGGGGGGCAGGGGCGCTCGGGGGAGGGGCCGGGGTCCCCGAGTCGCCTCTGGTCCGGGCTTGGGTCAGCCCGTCCCCGAGGGAAAGTTGCCCGCGTGGTGGCGGAGGATAAGAGACTGGGGGTCATGGGCGCGGGCGGGGGGCGCGGGGGGCGCGGGGGCTCCGGCGGCCCGGCGCTGGCTGGGGTCCGTCGCCGGACCACTTGTGGCTGTCACTGAGTCCGGGGCGGCTTTGTGTGCGAGCGGCCGGCCGCCACCACCCGCCCGGGTGACACACTGCGGCCACCTCACGCCCAGCGCTTGCCCTCTCAGCGGCGTGCCTGCGAAAGTTGGAGGACGCAGGAACTGCCGCTCTGCATTGTTCCCACTCCACGTTTTCCTCAAAGTTCCACCAGCGGGGCTTTAGAGGGGGCCATTAGTGTGGAAAGACTCACCCGCACCAGTGGCCGTGGAGTTGGGGGGTTTTGGTTTCATTTGCTGATTGCTTTCCTCCATGTGGGTTTTCCATTTTTTCTTTAAAGTAGCCTTTCTGCAGAAGGTGACTTTTTGGGTTTTTTTTTTTGGATCGGGGGAATGGAGGGTGGTCATCCAGTATTGGCTTTCAAGACTTCACCCTTCACTTCTCCGAGCCTAACTTCCTGTCTAGTTGTTCACATGATGTCATTGTCTCCGGGTGGATTATTCTAGTGGAGTCTTTTGCTCTGGGAACCATGATTGTATAATCGCACGTCCCAATGAGGGCTGTTAGTGTCCTGCCATGGCCGGGAGTCCTGGGGCTGGGGAACTGCCAATTCCGAGAATTTTCTAACCAACTTTCTCTGGACTGTTTAGGATGATGGAAAGTACAACTTTTATTTATTTTTTAAACTTTGGTTAAAAAAAAAGTATGAAAAGTTCTGAAAGATGAGTGAACAGTCAAGTTATCCCTGGTGTTAGCAAGTTACTTCGCAGAATGAAGTGAGGTTTAGCCCACTTTGAGCTGAATTTTGAGTTTGTGGTGCCGTTTATGGGGTTCATATTCTTCCCTGGCATCAGAGATGGTCCTATTACCCCTGAATTCAGAACTTGGAGAGTGAGGCCGAGCTCACAATCGAAACGGAAAGGCCCGTATTCTTTCTTTTCCCTTTTTTGGAAAGGGGTAGCGGGGCGGGAGGGAGAGTTTACAGCACATAAGTTAGTAGGCCAGTTAGCCGCCCTAAGATAGTAGTTACTCACGGAAGCCCCCGTTACAGAGAAAAAGGCCCTAGCTGACACAAGGTCAAGCTGCAACTGACCTTTAAAGGAGGAAGTTTTGGAGTAATGGCTGCTGTGACCAAACGCATCTGTGAGAAGTTAGCTCAGCTGGGCTCGTGGTGTTGAAGTCTTGGTGGTGTTAGCAAATTGGAATTGATTTCTTAATAGTTGAGGTTAAAGTTGGCCTCGAGGGCAGACCCCTACTCCGCGGCTGCTGCGGGGGCCCTCACTTCTGCGTTAGGGTGGTATTGTCCCAGCGCCTGGAACCTGGTTTATGATCCTCGTCTCCAGGTCGACTTTGGCCTCTTGGTCCAGTAGGAAATGGCCGTTGTATCTTGAAATGCTTCGCCTCATGGTCACACGTGGGCATAACTTAGGAAATGCTCCATGGTGTTCTGAGGGGATATGCATTTAGCATGTGCCCTCTGAGGTCTCAGGAGAGCTTGCACGTTGGTTTAGGCCCTTTCTGCCAGCCTTCCTCAGGACCGCAGCCCCAGGCAGGTCACAGCTGGGCTAGTGCACATTGCTTTCCCGTTACTGCTCTGTGGTTTCTCCTTGAGACTTCCCCATAGCTGTGTTTAAAAATCTACACTTCAAACTCCCTACCTGCAAAGTGAATTCTTTCTATTTGTTCCTGTTTCAAATGGATTCCTTGGCTTAAATACTCATTAAGACTTGTTTCTTTTTTTTTTTTTTTTACCCTTGGGGAGGGGGTTTAAAAAAATTGGTTTTCGTGAATGAGGTAACACTGGCTAAAAGTTCCTTAACTCTAGCGCATATTTGAATGGGAACGTGGGCTGAACATCTTTTTAAATGCAGTTTGAAAAATTCTACCAAGTAGCCCCAAAGCCGGATGTTTTCAGCTGCCTTTTATTCCACCCCTGGGCGTCCACTTGTAAATAACTCCCCAGGTCTCACTGTGAAAAGCAGACTTCTGCTGTTACTGTTTGTGCAGCTTGTCGGTGGTAGCAGTCCCCATAGACACCGGGTCACGTTCCAAATGTTTGTAAATTGGTTGCTTGTAACGAGAAACATGTTTTTCCGTGGAAGACTCTCCTGTTCCTGGTGGTTTGGTGCCTGGCGCGGTTTCCAGATCCCCTCAGGCGCAGGTTTGGGGTGCCCGGATGCCACCCAGCATCAGCTAGAGCCCTGGCAGGCAGTTCTCGTGTCACTGGAAAAGGGAGTTGGGTTTCTGGGAAAACCACCTCTCCTCCCAAGCCCAGCTCTCTAGAACCTGAGAGGGTACTTTTCACCTGCAGTCCCTTAGGACCGACACGAGGGAGGTCTGGGCCTGCTTCAGGGTTGCCTGCAGGGCACCCGTGTGGCTCTGACCCCTCCTGGGGTGAGGGTGGTGGGCAGGGTGCTGTCCCCTTGCAGTTCGTTAATGGCGGGGATGAAGGCAACAGCGAAGCAACTGACTCAGCAGCAGCTTTCATATCTTTGTGTCTGTGGAGAGAGCTGGGCAGTGAAAAGCAGGCACGACAAAGGCAAGTTTCCCGAAGTGTATCTGCGCTCTCTGCACTTTTAGCGCTTGTTCGTTGGAGAGCCTCAGTTGTGTGTTTTTTAAGCTTCACAAGGATTGACGCACCAGGTGAGTCCTGTGCTGTGCAAAAAGTCGGTGATTCTTATCACTCACCTATTTCTCGGGAGGTGGTGTGTAGTAGAAAGAAAGCGCTTGAACCCAGAGGCCAGCGTGAGTGCCCGTGGGACTGGCACGCATGGAGGGCCTGGGGCCCGAAGGAGTGCTGTGCTGGTGAGGGATGTCCAAAGGTCGCTGGGGCAGGACCCACGAGAACAAGAGGTGAGGGGGGCAGAGGGCAGCCATGCAGAGTCACCAGAGTGACCAGAAGGCCCTCCACTTGTCCACAGCTTTACTCTTTACTGTGTGAGATACATTTTGTAAAAGGCCATCTTACATATGTAATCGGTTAGTTTCCACCCTTTATTTTGGTGTTAACGGTTCTCAATGAGTGCAGTTCTAACAGTTTGTACTAGTTATAAAGTAACGCTTTGGGCTGGCTTGATTTAGTTAGTTAAGTACCTTAAAATTTATTCAGAACAAGTTTTCCCCCAATTGTTTGGGTATAAATGCTGGAAAGTTTTTGTTACATTGAGGACAAGAGAATAATGAAGCCAGCTGGGAGTTGAGGTTGGTTTAGTTGATGTTTCTAAGGAGATATTTTTTTTCCCTGTGATTTTTCTGAAGGAATAGTGCTTATATGCCTAATTTAGGCCACATGTTGAACCTGGACCACATCCATTTGTGTATGTTTCTTGCAACAATAAGTGTGTGTAGCCCAAGATTGTTAATTAGGGGTATGTTAGACCGCATGCTTTAATTCTTAGAACAGCGTCCTGACAGATTCCCAGGAAATGAATTCCTGATTGGGCTTCATGTCTTTTATCAGTGTTTCACGGAGGGATTTTTAAAAGATGGGGTTGAGTAAAATAATTTAGATGTCTCACCTTTATTTTGATCTTGGCCTATAAAACTGTAGTGTGCTGGGCAGAGAGAATTCATGAGGGTCGAAGAACTGGGACTGATGGTGGAAAGTAGCTTGTTCCTTTGCAGATACTGTTCTTTCTCTCCTTTTTCTTTTCTCTTTCCTTTTTATTGTCCCGGCCACGAGCCCTCTTGGTAGCGCCCCCGCTGGTCATGGAGGTGGAGGTAGCTGAGATCCGGTATACCTGTGGGTCCTTTGTATCTTCCTCATAGCTGGCTCATGACCAGTGAGGGACAGAGGCCTGAATTTATGCTAATGGTGTCTCCTCCCTTTTAATCCTGGCAGGGTGACACAGGATTCATTTATTCTCCAAGTATTCCTTAGGCATTTCTTAAGCAGAGGGGAAAACTGGGAAGGGCCAGAGCTGGAGTGGAGACACCACCAACTGAACAGATCCAGGAGACTGCTGGCTACGACTGCTCCCCCCCAGGGAGGCAGCAACAAACGTCCTTTTCCCTTTAGTTTTGCTAATTTTATTTTATTTATTAAAAAAAATTTTTTTTTGCAGTTTTTTAAATTAATTTTTTTATTTATTTATTTTTGGTTGCGTTGGGTCTCTGTTGCTGTGCGCTGGCTTTCTTTAGATTCGGGGAGCGGGGGCTGCTCTTTGTTGCAGTGCGCGGGCTTCTCATTGTGGTGGCTTCTTTTGTGGAGCACGGGCTCTAGGCGCGGGCTTCAGTAGTTGTGGCACGCGGGCTCTAGAGCGCAGGCTCAGTAGTTGTGGCACACGAGCTTAGTTGCTCCACGGCATGTAGGATCTTCCCAGACCAGGGCTCGAACCTGTGTCCCCTGCATTGGCAGGTGGATTATTAGCCACTGCGCCACCAGGGAAGCCCTGCAATTTTAAATAATGTGTAGTCTTAGTTTTGATTTTCTTTTTGACCCAAGACTCATCTACATGTTACTAGTTTTTGGCTATTATGAAACAAAGCTATTGTGCATATTTGTGTGTAAGATTTTGTGTGGACATACGCTTTTTTTTTTTTTTTTGATACCTAGGAGTGGGATTGTTCAGTGAATGGGGAGTGAGTGAGTTGTCAAACTGACTTCCAAAGGGGTTGTCCATTTTGTATTCCCATCAGCAGTGTGGAAGTTCCAGTGTTTCTACATCCTTAACAACACTTGATCGTATCAGTCTTAATTTTAGTCATCCTAGTGCGTGTCTAGTGGTACCTCAGTGTGGCTTTAATTTTCATATCCCTGCTGACTCGTGGTGTTGGGCATCTTTTTCTGTATTTCTTGGGATGCCTAATGATGAACATCTCTCATGTGCTTATGGACCATTTGGATATCTTTTGTAGTGATTCTTTAAGAAAAATTGTTTTTGTTTTTCCCTCTCATCCCTTAACACACTTTTTTGGGGGGTCATTTTACTGTGTTTTAAGAGTTCTTTATATTATGGATCAAGTCCTTTCTCAGGTACGTATAATGTGTATTTTCTCCCAGTCTTTGGCTTGCTTTTTTATTTTCTTAATATATTCTTTGAAGAAAGGATAGTTCTTAATTTTGATGGACTTCAATTTATCTTTCTTTTTTTTTTAATTGTTTGTGCTTTGTGTAGCCTAAGAAATCTTTGCCTGTACCAGGGTTTCTCAACCTCAGCACATTTGACATTTGGCCTGGATAAATCTTTGTTGTGGGGCCCGTCCTTAGCATTGATAAGAGCACCCCTGGTCTCACCCATTAGATGCCAGGAACAACCCTTCCCCCCATTTGTGACAAACAATAATGTCCTCAGACATTTTAAATGACCCCAGGGGGTGGGGAGGAGGCAAAATTACCTGCAGTTGAGAACAACTGGTCTACTCTAAGGTCAAAAATATTCTCTCCTATGTTTGTTTCTGGAAGTTTTATAGTTTTAACTTTATGTTTAGCCCTGTGATCAATTTTGCTAGTTAATTTTTATGTGTGATGTGAGGAAAAGGTGAAATAGAAATAGATCCGTTTCTATTTCTTGATGTTTTATATAGGAGGCTTGCAGCTGTGTTTTTAAGTGAGCTTGGGCTATAATTTTCTTTGCTGTACTATTCTTGCCTGAATTTAGTATAAAGAATGTTTGCTTTGTGGAGAGAGCCACTTAGCTTTTAGTATTTTATATGCTGTGGAACAGTTTTGTATAGGATGGACAATTTCTCTTCCTTAAATTTTGGTAGAACTCACTAGTAAAACTATCTGGGCCTGGTGCCTTTGTGGAGGTAGAATGTAGTGGAAGAGGAGTTTTGATTATGGTTTCCATTTCATCTACTTTGTTTATTAAGATTCTGTACTTTCTTTGAGCCCATTTTGATAATCTATTTTCTGAGGAAGTTGTCGTTTTAGTTATGTATTCACATATAAACATGTAGCATGTTACATATTTGCTTTTGGAAATACTTTTTGAATCTGTAGGTACCTTTTAAAAATTCCTGTTTTTTTTTCCCTTAACATATTTACTAAAGACTTTTCTACCCTTTTTTAGTCTTTTCAGAAGAACTAGCCTTTTAATTAGTTAATTTATAGTTGACTGCATCGGGTCTTCGTTGCTGTGCGCATGGGCTTTCTCTAGTTGCGGCGAGTGGGGGCCACTCGGTTGCGGTGTGCGGGCTTCTCATTGCGGTGGCTTCTCTTGTTGGGAAGCACGGGCTCTAGGTGCACAGGCTCAGTAGTTGTGCCTTGTGGGCTCAGTAGTTGTGGCTCACGGGCTCTAGAGTGCAGGCTCAGTAGTTATGGTGCACAGACTTAGTTGCTCCGTGGCAAGTGGGATCTTCCCGGACCAGGGCTCAAACCTGTGTCCCCTGCATTGGCAGGTGGATGTTAACCACTGCACCACCAGGGAAGCCCATAGCATTTTTTTTTTTTTTTTGGTTCACCATCTCTATCACCATTAAATCTTGATTTTATTAATTTCTGCTATTTCTAACTTCTACCTAATTTTTATTTTTTCTTTTTTTAAATTTGTTTAATTGAAGTATAGCTGATTTGCAATATTGTGTGAATTTCTGCTGTATAGCAAAGTGATTCAGCTATACATATATATTATTTTCCATTATGGTTTATTACAGGATATTGAATATAGTTTCCTGTGCCACACAGTAGGATCTTGTTGTTTATCCTCTTTTTTTCTAGTTCGAGTTGAAAGCTTAGATCTTTTAAATCAGTTTACATAACTGAGGGATGAATTTAAAGCTATGTGTTTCTTTGTCCTGAGTTCTATACTACTTAGGTTTTGATACATAGTTTTTTCATCCTTCAGTTCTAAATATTTCCTTCTTGTACCCAAAAGTTCTAACTATTTAAACTTCCTGGGCCCACTAATTTTTAAAAATCTTTTCTTTCCCCAGGTAAATGGACTCCCCACCCCCACCCCACCCCCGCACTGTGGGCAGTAAATGTGGTGAAACTGTGGCCTAGCACCTAGTCAAGTTAATAGTGTTCTGTGTGTTTGGAAAAAATGTTCTCTGCTTGGGTCAGAGTTTCGTTAATTGTGCTGTTCAGCCGTTCTTTATCATAACTTACATTTTGTTCTGCTGGGTTTCTCTTTTATACTTTGTATCTGACTACCACTTTGGTCAGGGTTCCAGAAGAATGTCTCGTGTTCTGGCTCCCAGGCCAGCAATTCTCCTGTTGTTCATAAGCTCTTCAACTTTCCTGTTTTTTAAAAAAATTCCAGCAAGGTTTAGAGTTGATATATATTCACAGCTGCCTGTTCTTCATGGATGCCACAGCTCTTCTCATCCCGTGGGAGATGCATTGTGAAGTCCTGCTCTGATTGCTCTATTAATTCTCTTTCCTTGGGCCCAGTTTCTTTGTTGGCATTTGTCATCTCATTTTCATGGTGTTGGTGCCCTCGTGACGACGGGTGCTTCTTGATCGTGCTCTTTGCAGTAAGCCTTCTCCGGGACATTTGTGGTCTCTTTTTGTGCAGCTGTGCAGGATCGAGCTGGGAGCAGTTGTTGGAGCTTGGCTGCAAGTTGCTGGGGGGAGACTGGGGGATGGGCAGGGCGTTCCTCTGGCTGGTGTGTCTGTGTGGCTGGTCTGAGGTGCTTTTCTGTCCCAAGTATCACGCCCAGCCTTGTTCCTGCTTGGAGACAGCTGCTGGATCTCTGTTGATTGCGGTCGGCAGGGTACAGTGAGGGCTGCCTGCAGGTGGAGTCGGGAGAGCCGGGTTCCTGTGCTGGTGTGGCAGATCACCTCTTTTCTCTGGATCTCCGTTTCCTCCTCAAGAGGGCCGAGAGTGGAGTTTTGGAAGTCAGCTGTCCAGCTTTTGAATGTGGACAGTTACCGATCTGCTGAGTTTTGGTTTCCTTCTGTGTCAAATCAGGGTGCTAATCGTGTTTTTAGGGTGGTGTGAGAACCAGAGTGCGTTTAAGTGCCTGGCCATCCTCAGTGTTCATAAACGGCGGTGGCGGCAGTGATTGCTTTATTTCTATAGGTTAAGAGTCTCTGCGTTAGGTCAGTGATATTTTTAGCTGGTTACTCTGAACCCCCGGCTTCTCCGTTAGTGCCTAGGGCTTTCTGCCTCAACCAGAGGGCGTTTCGTCTTTATCCATTCTAGCCATTGGCACTCCGTGTAAGAGTCCTTTTGAGAAAGAAACATCTCCATCATTTAAAAAAGCTTTAAAACCACTGGGCTGTGTGACTCTCAGGGTCCATTTTGCATCCAGAATTCTGTGGTTGCGAGGTATGTATCCTTCAGGATTCCTTTAGCTCTGAGTAGCAGAAAGCCCAACTCGAGTTCGCTTGCACAAGGAGGTGTAGGGTTGGGCGGGTGCCAGGTGCCATATGTCAGGCGGCCCCAGGCCCTTTCCTGCCGTTTTCTTGGCATCGCCCTCCTTCCTGTGGTGGCTGCATTAGTCCACCATCCAGGGGAGAAGAGAGAGCCTCCTTGTTTGTCTTTTGTAGGGGCCCTGGAGGCCCAGAGGACTAATGCACGGTGTCCGTGGTCAGAAGGGGCTCCCATCCCGGCTTCCCTGGAGGGGGTGGGTGCTGGGTTCTGGGGCGTTTGTTGTAGGTGGGGAGCGGGTGCAAGAATGCGGCCTGCGGGATGGATGTGAAAGCCCTTCGTCAGCTCCACTTTGCCGTACAACTTAAGGACCAGCTGCTGCTGCTGGGGTTTTGAGGTGCCCGAAGCAGTGTGTCACATGCCTATTTCTGTCCTTATGGTAACCAGCACGGCGGGGGGGCCGGCCTGTGTGCAGGGTGGGGAGATCCCAGTCCCTCTAGTTTCTGGGAGCATGAAACTTGCCTTTCAGATCGACCAGAGACCTTCGCTGGCATTTTGCTGTTGCTTTTAGATCCTTTGGTGAACCTGCGGAGGGCAGCTTCCCCAGGGCTACAGAGCAGAGTCCTGCACGTGTCACTGCTCATTGGGGGCCAGGAGAGTTGCAGGAAATCAGAGGTTGTGAAAGTATCAATTCTAGTTTTGTTTCAGGATATGGAGGGGCCAAGGAAAGACGAAGGAATGTGGAAAGAGTGCAAACGTGGCCTTTGCCGGTGGCAGCCTGGGAGGAGCTGTCTTTTATATCAGAGCCTTTGTGCTTTAATGCTGTAAATATCCTTCGCACATACGTGTGTGTGGTAATAAAACATGCGGAGCGCACACGGAGAGCTCATCCAGGGGTCGACAGCCCACTGGGTCTTGATCGTGTGTGACGTTAATTTGTTACCATCTGTGTGATTCTCTAGTTGAAAACCAGTTAGACATTTAAAAAACACTGTTCTGTACTGAAAGCCACTCCCCAGCACTCCTGGCCTCTCACCCCTGGCCTGCAAACAGAAACCCAAACCACCAGCTTGGACGTGCTGAAGGGGTGGCTTCCTAGAAGTGACAAGGGCGCGCCTCCACCGAGCCACCTTCTGTGTCCTCTGAGGCCCCTCCACCTGCTGTCTGCCGGAGGAGTGTTACCACAAAACAGAGTGAGAAGCCCACAAGGCTCTCTTTCTCTCTGCCTTTTGAGGGTGGATCCTTTGCAGGGGGCCGTGTGAGTTAGACACTTGGGTGGATGGGCTGAGTGAGGCAGGGGAGAGGGTCTGTGGGTGGAGCTGTTGCATGGAGGGTGCACTGTCCCGGGGTCTTGCTGTAGGCGGAGACCTGCGCGTCTAACAGGGGAAGGGTGTTCTAGGCAGAGGGACCCACGTAGCAGTGCTCCGGCGAGGATGCTGGCTGACGTGGCTGGAACACCGTGAGCAAGGGAGAGGGTGGAAGGCAGGAATGTTTAGCAGAGGATTAGCTGGGGGCCAGGTCCCACAGGCCATCAAGATGACTCTGAAAAAGAACGTATGTGTACGTATAACTGAATCACTTTGCCGTACAGCGGAAATTAACATTGTAAATCAACTAGACTTCAATAAAAAAAATGAAAAAAAAAAGTACAACTCTGGCTTTTATTCTGAGGGAGGCGGGAGCCTGGGAGGATTTTGAGCACAGGAGTGACCTAGAGGGGAAGCTGGTATTTCTGATGGACCAGGTAAGAAGTTATAACAGATTGGACCAGGGTTGTGGTGACAAGTGGTCAGATTGTGGATACTTTGAAGGTGGAGCTGATAGGATTTGCCCATGATTGGGTATGGGATGTAAGGAAAGAAGGAGAAAGGCGGACTCTTAGGTTTTTGGTCTGAGCAATCGAAAGGATGGAGTTCCGTTTTCAGAGGTGGGCAGGGTTGTGGGGAAAGCAGGTTTAGGGACTGCCTGGAGGGATTGGGTGGAGGTTGTGACAGTGTTCGCAGGTCATTCAGGGAAAGTGCTTGGGGAGGGGTGGGGGGATATAGTAGTTCTTTTAGATGAACGCAGGAAGGTGACCGCTGACATGGCACTGTGCTTCCGGTCCCCAGCTGGGTGTTAGGGTTTCTGAGTTGTATGACCCCAGCATCTTGAAGGCAGAGTCTTCTCCTGTGACAACATCACTGGCCTTTGTGAAGAACTCCCCCCAGAGAGTGGCTTCATCAGTATCGCGAGCTAACCAGCTGAGCTGACTGCCCGGAAATTAGGAAGGCAGACTTCCTCTTGTACTGAGGGCTCTGAAGGAAGGGTACCAGATCTGGGAGGGTTTGGGGGACGTTGGTGATGGCGTATGAGGGGACCGAGCCTTAAGGTTTGATATCTTTGCTGTGGGCTGGGTTGACGTTAAAGGCAGTTGAATTCCGACATCCATATAATTAGGGAGGAGGCTTAGGCTGGAATTCAACCCTTCTTTCTGCATTTGAGGAACAAGGTATGAGAGCATCTAGATTTTAAAAAGGTCCTCAGCGAGCAGGGTTTCGGGTTGAAATCCTGGCCTGCATCCTGGTACCATAGAGTTGATGGGAGGAAATACGGCAGGTGTAGCAGAGGCAGGACAGGCGGTCCTTCGTGGTAGATTTCTGTTGTGGAGTGCACGTGCCGATTCACCAAGAAGCCCAGCCTTGCAGTGCGGTGAAACCTCTTGAGGGAGAGTATGACCTATCCTTTTCCACAAGGTTCCGATTCATCGGACCTCTGTTCTGGTGGCAGCTGGTGGCTGCATGGTGCAGGCTTGGGTGCTCCCAAGTGCCTGTTCTGTCTTCTGAGACGTCCCAGGAGGTGGCTGGTGTGTGCGCGGATCTCTGTGTGTGTGAGCGCGTGTGTGTTCAGAGCCCCCGGTCTCTGTCTTGAGCTGCTCCTGGAGATGGCCCCCAAACAAGGGTCTGCCCCCCCCCCCCCTTTCCGTCTCCTCTCCAGGGCCTGGCAGTGTCGTGTGACAGTCCTTTAGGATGGACTCAGCAAGGTAAGTCGGTGAACTCAGTTTTTAGGCAGTCTGAGTCCTGCTGTTGATCCAGGTGAGAGCTTAGATCGTAATAGTCTCAAAAGCTCCACGTTCCCAGTCTTGATTTTCCTCGCTGTGGCTGTGAGGTAGACAACTTTGTAGACTGGAAAGGTGGGGCTCACAGAGCTTAAGTGTGTCCCACAGGGCTGGTCAGGGCGAGGCAGGATTCAGGCCCAGGTGTGTGGGCTCCTTCCCCTGCTGCCCTGGCACCTTTCTGGGGGAGCTTGCCTCTAGTTCACGTGACCTCTCCCGGTCACTCACTCGCGATGCCGGTTTTAAAGGCATCCCTGCCAACCCCCTGGTGCCTTGGGCCCTAACGCTGACTTAGAGCCTCGCCTCCAGCGGATCCCTCTCCAGACACTGGCTTCCTGCTCCCAGACCCTGCGTAACTACCAGGGAAAACCAGAGACTAAAGTCTGGCATTTCCTTGCTTTTTTTTTTTTTGCTGGCTCCATATCTTTATCCACAGCTTTGTGGGTTTCTTAGAATAGGAAGTGAAGTACTTCCTATATAAGCGTTGGCCATGATGCTGTGTCAGACTCATGTGTCCCCCGGCCTTCAGATCAGGGTGCATATTTATTGTGTCAGATCAGATTTTTCTCTCTCAGTGTCAGCAGCAAAAAGTTATTGACAACAGTGGTTACATTATGCTCTTGACATTTCTGCTGCAAATGTCCGTTTTGGAAACCCTGCCTCTTTCCATGACCTCCTTTCCCTCTGCCATTTCCCACCACTCCCTCCCCTCTTCCTATTTTAGGAGACTGTTGCAGATTTTGAAGGTTGGTGGTCTGGAGGTATGAGCTGAGAAACTATCTGATGATGATAAGGGGCAGTAGTGAGCCAAATGTTTCCTGAATGTTCTGTTAGAGGACTTGGATGCAGGCCAGAAGCAGAGAAATCCTTTTTGATGTTCAGGTTGCAAAGACTTTGCATTCCCCTCATCCCCCAAATTTGGTATTCGCTGCTCACTCTAGATTCAGAAAAACATTCCCTTTAGCCAGTGACCATGCTATGTGAGTTTAGCTTGTATATCTTTTTTTTTTTTTAAAAGGAAGCCAAATTATAGATTCGTACATGCTTACTAATTTTGTTACTGATTACATCGTACCTCTATCCTGCTTTATGTATCAATGATTGTAGGCCGGTAATCAAGTGTTTAACAGCCACATGGCCATTACCATAACCCCAAGACTCATGGCGAGTGGGGGAACTAAGATTTCAAAAGAGTGTGGCCGTGTGGCCACATGTGAGTGAAGGACAGAATGAAGGTTCATGGAGCTGTTTTGGAGGGAAGGGACTCAGTTTTCTTTTTTAAAATATTTTAAAAACTTTAAAAAATTATTAGTATTTTTGGCCACACCACATGGCTTGTGGGATCTTAGTTCCCTGACCAGGGATCGAACCCACGCCCCCTGCAGTGGAGGCTTGGAGTCTTAACCACTGGACCACTGGGGGAAGTCCCAGGGACTCGGTTTTCTAAGATTTTTTTTTTTTTTTTCTTTTCTTTAAGGGGTTGGGCATACCATACGTTTTATAGTGGGACTTTATATACTTCATTTTAGATGCTAGCTCTTTTAAAAATTTAGAAAGAACCGCAAATTATATTTG
The DNA here is from genome assembly GCF_951394435.1 of Stenella coeruleoalba. NCBI lineage: Eukaryota > Metazoa > Chordata > Mammalia > Artiodactyla > Delphinidae > Stenella > Stenella coeruleoalba. The sequence goes on from NC_137158.1 coordinate 82,680,243, forward strand.
CAAGGTGTTGCAGTTTTGCAGGTATTCAGTGATGATAATATATGAAAACTTGAGAGGTGTCACATTAAGACACCAGTGTCACATAGTTGAGAATAATTGTCCAGTTGTAGCCTTCTGGCTTTTTTTTTTTTTTTTTTTTCGGTACGCGGGCCTCTCACTGTTGTGGCCTCTCCCGTTGCGGAGCACGGGCTCCGGACGCGCAGGCTCAGTGGCCATGGCTCACGGGCCCAGCCGCTCCGCGGTAAGTGGGATCTTTCCGGACCAGGGCACGAACCCGTGTCCCCTGCATCGGCAGGCGGACTCTCAACCACTGTGCCACCAGGGAAGCCTGGCTTTTTCTTTTGACTGCTCTCTTTTGGACAGACGTTTGCACCGCATTCAGTGGAGATGGCTTTGTGTTTCTCTTCATGACGCTTTCTGATCTCTAGGCACTTGTGATGGCCAGTTAGATTTGCTTCTTCCTTGCTACCTCTAGCTTGGTCCCGTTTTGACCAGGTTGCGTTCTCAATGTGGCATTTGCCGAACAGGACCGGGAAAGTAGAAATGCCTTCCTGCCTCTGGGTTGGTTGACACAAGTATGCTACTTGTGTACTTCCTTCTAATTGGTGATCTGCCAACACCTTTCAGGATATTATGAAATGTAAACCAAATGAGGTTAAAATGGAACCTCTGTGCCACCGAATAGACGCAGACTGACTGCCATCGTCCAGGGTAGTTTCGGCAGAAGCGGTGGGATTACAGTCAGGGGCAGATGGTCTCAAGTTTTCTTTAACCAAGGGAACGACAGCCTGTGTGCTCACCTTATACAGTGAGATGAATTGTCCACCTCCAGGGCATATCTCAGCCACAGAATTCATTTTATTTTTGTATTTTTTAATATAATTAATGAATTTTGGCTGAGCTGGGTCTTTAGTTGGGGGATGTGGGCTTCTTAGTTGTGACATGCATGTGGGACCTAGTTCCCCGACCAGGGATCGAACCTGGGCCCCCTGCACTGGGAGCGTGGGCCACCAGGGAAGTCTCCAGAATTCACTTTAGAATCAGATGTTATCTCTTAAAGCCATTTGCCTTGTGTGCGACTTCTGTCCTCTCCCCTGCTCCCTGCTGGCTCGCTGGTTCGATCGCAGAATGCTTCCCAGTTACTGATGACGCTGTTGGACTGTTGGCTGAGGTTTTCGGAGGGCAGCTTTCTGCTGAGCTAAGGAGTCATTTTAAAGGAGGGTGTGCATCTGAGGCGGGGAAAACAATACAGATGTGTTCCTCCTTAGTGGAATCCTCAACCGGTCTGGATACAAAAGTGAGGTGGGGGCAGCCCATGGGGAGGAGGGGGCTGAGGGAATTGATATTCTTTCCATGGAAACCAGTTGGGTGTGGGAAATAGGTTGCTGAAGGCAGTGCCTCTGGTGTGTGGCAATTCAGACTGTGCAAAAGAGGAAGCAGAACTGGACGGGATGGGGGGGAAATAGTAGCAGAAGTTGAAAACTTAGGCAAGAACTTGAGCTCAGAAAAGTGTCTCATCTGTTGATCAGTTTCACATAGGGTAGCCTGGATCTTCACAAAGGTCACAGCCTCTCTCTTCTCTTGTTGTGGAGCATGGGCTATAGACACACAGGCATCAGTAGTTGCAGCTCGTTGGCTCAGTAGTTGTGGCTCGCGGGCTCTAGAGCGCAGGCTCAGTAGTTGTGGTGCACGGGCTTAGTTGCTCCACGTCATGTGGGATCTTCCTGGATCAGGGCTCGAACCCATGTCCCCTGCATTGACAGGCGGATTCTTAACCACTGTGCCACCAGAGAAGCCCCTGGATCTGCCATTTTAGGGGCATCTATTGTGACAAGATTTAAATTGTAAAGTTTCCTGGAATGGTTTGCCAGCTTCAGTGTTATAATTGAAAGTAAATATTTTCTGAAAAGTTAAAAAAAAAAAAACGTAAAAAAATTGAAAGTAAATGAGGCAGTTTACCTTAGTGTAAGCGCTGGCCCGTGGGGCCGAGACAGGCCTGGCATAAGCCTGGCCTTGTCATTTCATACTTGGGTGATGTTGGGCAAGGAGCTTCAAGTCTCTGAGCCTTGGAGTCTCTGGCTCTGAAGCAGAGGAGTTCGGGAGAGTTGATTAATGGCGTGAGGTGCTTGGGTGGCTTGCTGAGTGGCCGTCAGCACCTGTGGTTGAGAGTTTGCTGTGACGCGTTCTTAGTTCACTGACCGGCTTCCTTCCCAACCTGCCAGCATATATTGATTCTGTCCATATATATGTCCATATGTCATTCTGGGGCAGAGGACACTCCTGTCCAGAGCCACGGGGCAGTTGGGGATGCCAGACACCTAAGAAGATCTAGTGATGGGTGGTGGGAAATGCCAGGAGGGCTGGCATCAGAGCTAAGGATGCAGCAGGGACTAGCCCACGTGGTCTGGGGGGCATTGCATGCGTACCCGTGTGTCTAATCGTCAGGTTTGCTTTGAAATGAATTTGGAGTTTTTAAGAGGGCGAGGGGGACATTGGCTAGCAGCATGTTATACTCTGGAAAATGAGGTAAGAATGGCAAGGATTTTGCTTGCTTTTGCTGATTTTCGAAGCCAGGGTTCTAACACAGGTGGTTTTGTGTCCGGAGGAACATTTCTAACCGGGATTAGGCTGCCTCCTCAGAGGATATGAACTGAATTTTGCAAGACTTGGAAGTGGGTGGGGCTTCTGGGTGATGCTCCCCGGGGACCACCCGCTTCCTCCGGCCTTCGTGGTTCTTCTGTGCCACCTCTTTGCATCCCTGTTTCTCACAGATGAGATGGAGGACGGCATAGAACCATGGTGTCTTTTAGAAGAAGACTTGACCTGATATGAGTGTCAGAGTTTCATGAAAATGCCCACTGGGCTTTCATACCTATCCTGCCGCAGGAGATGCTTGTAGCGCAGATGTATTTAAAACATTTGTGTGTGTGTGTGTGTGTGTGTATCTCTGAATGAAGACTACATTTCCACACAACTTGCAGGTATTTTATTCCACCGTTTGTTTCCTGCTAAAAGTTTAAAATTTTAATATTACAGCTTAGTTTTCTCTTTGGTCTAATATGTTGGTCTCATTTTTTTCCTGTTAGTTTTTTTTTCCTCTTTATTTGTGTAAGTCCAAGTAGCTTAGTTTAGAATGTAGACTTCCCTGGGAATCTCAGCTGAACAGTCTCAGTTGCTTGGCTCTTAAATAAATCATACTGTTGGGTTTCCTCATTTTGGCTGTACATGTTCACTTTATCGCAGATAATTTTCTAGTGGAAAACTTTTGGACAAAAGATTATTATTCATTAAATGTATCATGAAATGTTATTTAGTCTATGAACTTTTATTTCTGAAGCCATTCTCTGGTTCTAGAATATGATCATGGTGCTTTAAAACTTTAGCATAAATTTAAAGAATGGTTTCAGCCTAGGCCATTCTGGTCATGTGGCCTTCAATCTGGCCAGGAGTGTAGGATCATCTAGTTCCAAACATGTAATTTTCTTAAAAAGTGCTATCAGATATTTCTGTGATTTTCAAGTTTAATGAAGTCATCTTTAAAAAATATTTCCTCCTAGTGAAAGCTTATCTAGATGATACTTGAATCTAACTGGGGGCATAGCGGGATACACTGTAGTTTTGGGAGTATGCTCCGTGAGTTTTCAGATCGATGATTTCAACGGAGTGATTATCCCTGAGCTCCTGTTGATACAAGGCACTGGGCATGTGTATCTGTTTTAAAGCAAAACGCGTCCATTGGAATCCAAGCATTTCAAGCCCTGACAGCCTGCAGATGCCCTTTCTCCAGTTTTAAGGGAGATGACTAAGGACTCTTTGCCCAGGTGCTGCAGTTTGGATTTGTGAGTTGCTGCCCTGTGGTGCGTGGTTAAATGAAAGTCCTGAAGAAACCCAGCACTCACGTACTTTCACAGGGTCCTCACCCCTTAATCTGATAACCGCTTATCATTTTTTTTTTTTTTTTTTTTTGCAGTACGTGGGCCTCTCACTGTTGCGGCCTCTCCCGTTGCGGAGCACAGGCTCCGGACACGCAGGCTCAGCGGCCATGGCTCACGGGTCCAGCCGCTCCGCAGCATGTGGGATCTTCCCGGACCGGGGCACGAACCCGTGTCCCCTGCATCGGCAGGCAGACTCTCAACCACTGCGCCACCAGGGAGGCCCACCGCTTATCATTTTGATAAATCTTGACAGAAAGCAAATATGATGAGATACAAATAGAGAAAAGAAATATAGTTGACTAGAGCAACGTCTTTCTTTCTAGGAACGCTGCTTTCCAGATAATCAGGACAACATCCCGCATTTTACTCTTTTCCATCTCTTTTCTGCTCCACAAACACAGGCACTTTCCATCTAGCTTACTTAACTATCACCTCTGCAAAAACAGCAGTGGGTTTCTGTTTTAAGAAAAGCGTAGCATTTTCAGTAACCACATGGATGTCTTTGGAGTTGATTCCTACTCATTCAGTCATTCTTAAATACCTTCACACACCTCTCATGTTCTTAGGATTCTGGAACACTTTAATGATGCCATTGCTTTAAATTTGGCTTTAAATCTGATGTCTGCTATCCTGGAAAAACTTAGGGGTCCTGAGTAAGAGATTCACGATTTTCCTTAATTAACTATAATTAATAGAAAAGTTTACTAATACTCTGCACATGAAAACCCTAGCTTAAATTTTTAAGGAAAGATCCGCAGAGTGGGTCTTTGAGTGGCCTTTCTTTGCTTCAAGTACAAAATCAAAACTGCTTCCTTTAATCTGTGTGACCAGGTGTCCCCATCTCCTGGGCGTCATCTTCTCCTGGTCTCTCTATCCACCTTGCTCCAGCCACAGGGCCTTCCTTTCTTTTCCATCCACATGCTGAGTTTATTCCTGCCTCAGGACCTCAAAAGGGCTAGTAAGTCTGCCCACCACGTCTCCCCCTGGGTTGCTCTTTGTCATTCAAGCCCCAGGGTGAGTATGATCTCAAAAGACTTCCCCAACGACATTAAGTAACTACTCGGTCATTTCCTATCCCATTCTGCTATTTTGTTTTCGTAAAAGCATGCTGGTGTTAGGAGATGGACTTTTCCTGTGTATTTCTTTACCTGTTTATTTTCTGTCCTCCCCTGGAATATACACTCCAGGAGGGCAGGGGTTTTTTGGTCTGATTGTTGTTTGATCATCGCTGTACTCCTCACTAAGTACTTAAGAAAATATCTTGTGAAGCGAAATGAATGAGGGTTAGTGTAGGTCAAAAGAAACAGGCCTTGATGGCTGATTTTCTCGTGCCTGGTATTATTTGGGTCATTTTCTCGGGCCATGTAACTCTCCTGACTCTGGGAGGTATCTCTAAGGTGTTACCGATGAAGAAGCTGCGTTCAGTGGTAACTGCTTTTGAGCCCAGCTGGGCCCTCACCAAAGCAGCCCAGCCTGTTTTTCAGGTTTCTTGCACTTCAGAGGCTGTCAGAACTCCCAGGGGAGCATTCTGCAGCCCTGCCTGCGTGCTGACTGTGCCCAGGTCCTTGGCTTCCTAGCAGGTGGAATTGATGGGTCCCCAGACCTGGGTTCAGGAGAATGCTTGGCTCCTTGCCTGCCAGTAACCCTGGGTTAGGGCTCCTCCATTGCTGGGCGGGGCTCTGGGGAGGCGGGCTCTGGTCAGGGAGGGGTGTGTTGCCTGGTGTTTTGTCTCCGCTGTGGTAAGTGGACTCCTGGGGGAGTGCATTCTCTCCTCCAGCTGGTACTGCTTTGGATACTCCTGACACACACACAGGCTCTTAGGGTTTAGCACCCTCAGGGTCTCACACCCAGGCCCTCCACAATTCCAGGATAGGCCTAGCCGAAGCAAGTCTGATTTGATTTATCTTCCGTTCAACAATACTGTTGCATGAATGTATCCTTGAGTTTTGCGGGGAACTTTTTATTTTCTTTCCTCATTTCCTGTCTACCCTTGCTGAGGAAGTTTTACAAAATGGACACAACATTTTCCCTGGGAAGAGTGGAGAATTGAGAATAATTTTTATGACAGGACTGACAGAGCATTATCGTTGACCCTCGCACAGTGTGGGTGTTAGGAGTGCCACTCCCCTACCCTGCCCACCCCCGTCGAAAATTCGCATATAACTTTACAGTTCGCCCTCTGTATCCGCAGTTTGCTTCTGTGGATTCAGCCAATCGTGGATCATGTAGTTCGGTATATGGCAGTACAGTACTTAGGGGAAAAATACACATATTAAGTGGACCCATGCAGTTCAAACCCATGTTGTTCAAGGGTCAGCTGTGTTTTGTCCCAAGTGTGCATTTTGGTTCATAGGCAGTTTGCTCAATATCTACTTTGCCAGAGATTTGAACAGACAGCAAGTTTTTTTTTTTTTTGCGGTACGCAGGCCTCTTGCTGCTGTGGCCTCTCCCGCCGCGGAGCACAGGCTCCGGACGCGCAGGCTCAGCGGCCATGGCTCACGGGCCCAGCCGCTCCGCGGCACGTGGGATCTTCCCGGACCGGGGCACGAACCCGTGTCCCCTGCATCGGCAGGCGGATTCTCAACCACTGCGCCACCAGGGAAGCCCCAGACAGCAAGTTTTAATGCATGTAAAATGCTGGATAACATTGAATCAACCTAAAGTAAATTTTGTCTGATTTTGGATCAGTTGCCTCATGGCACAGCTTCACCTTGTCAGTTCAGATCTGAACTGTAGCTGTAAAAAGTGAAACCAGAGCTAGAACTGTCTCTTATGCCATAACTAGTTTTTAACTAAGATGAAGTTAAAAACAATCATCTGGCTTTTCAGCATTCCAGTGTGATTGGAAAGGTCACTATCTTAAAATTCAACATGATTCTCGAGCAATGACTTAGACATCTGAGCTGCTATTCTTAAATTAATGGTAGAATTTTAAGTATTTCAATGTTCATGGAGTCTTGAGGCTGCTTCAGGGTGCATTGAACCAGAGTGAGGTGGTATTTAGCGGTTTCTGCCCTGGCTTCTATTCAACTTAACATAGTTTGACTTTAGTATTTTTGGCTAATGAAAGTGTATCTTCTGGGTTATGGTAATCTTAAGCAACTGTGGCTTGAAAATGAAACTAGAGAGAAGTTTAATTATTGGCAGATCAGTGAGAGTGACAAATTGCTTTTCTTCCTTTCTAGTTATACATGGGAAGCTGTTGATACCAGAAATAACATGCTTTATAAAATCAACATCTGTGGAAATGTGAATATTGCCCAGTGTGGAACATCAAGTGCTGTTTGTGTGCACGACTTGAAGACAAACAGCTTTCGTTCCGTGGGTAAGTAAAACTACCCTTAAATTACTGGATGTGCAGGAGCCCAATTTTGCAAAAATGACTCTATGTATATACAGCTGTCTATACAATTACATATGCTTATGTACATAATATACATTTTATGCTGTATAGGAGTTAAAAGTGGTAACAATTTAAACGTCCAATTTGAGACCAGATTAGGTTACTCCCATCTAGCGGATACTATGCAATCATTGTGAAGAATTACGCACGTTTGTGTTTATTGATCTAGAAGGATGTTTTCTCCATGGATCTGCCTCCTCATGTTTTTCTTAAACCCTGTCCTTACTTTTCTCCCTGTTTCACCTCATTTCCTCTAGTACCTAGATCCCTTCCCCCTTGTATCTTTCCGCCTTCTTCTGTGGTGGTTTGAGTCTCAGGCAGTCTGTATTCACATGGGGTCAAAGACGGTCACTGGTTTTGGGCTTACACTAAAAACTAAATAGTCCTAAGGACTGCCCATCCCAGAGGAAAAAGCACAAACCTTTCTCTCCTAGGTAGGGCTCATTTCATTTCCCCCAAAGCCCTCTTTTTTTGGTCAGTATCCCTTTCCTTTGGCAGGGTAATCCAAGTGCTTGACAGCCCTACCAAGTTACATGGAGTGGGAAAGGGGCAGATGCCTAAAGAGACGTAGGGCAGACATAAAGGCAGCCAGTGCCATCCTTGGATGTGATGTCATGGATGTCGGTGGGTGGTGACCTTTTGACCAAGGTGTTCTCAATGGTGAGGTCTGATGGTGAGGGTCAGTCATGAAGTGGAGACAGCGTGTGACCGGGGACAGTGCAGCAGTGAGAAGAGGGAACTCGGTAGGTTTTTGGAGTTGGGAGGGGCAGCTTACTTTGGTAGCTCCATCTCTGATCTTGAATGGAAATTCCTAAGCACAGTTCAAAAGGGCTTTTTAGAAAGTAATGGTTTAGAGTAAGAAGAGCGAGGTCTGGGAGGTCTCCTGGTCAGGTCCAGCGTGTGTTTGATTTCCCTCTCTTCCAGCACGGAGACGGTTTAGATTGAAAACACTGGTAAGAGGGATTTGAGGCCCTGGGTAGAGATCTGAGAAAGCACCAGGTTGTTCTGAATTCTTGGACCAAATTTTATTACTTTGTGATATACTTAAAAAACTTGGAAATGAGATCACCAGTTTCCTGGTTGGGATCTTCTGACCATTCAGAGAGAGAGGCCACAAGTGGGCCTGTTGGCCAGTGTTACTTAGGTTTTCAGAAAGAGGAAAAGTAGTTTTCCTCTTGACTTTATTATAATACTTGGCTATAGCATTTTTGGCTAATGAAAGTGTGTCTTCTAGTTTGTGGTAGTGCAGTATAGTGTAATGTAACGTAGATGTATACCAGATGCACACAAGTCACTAGGAGGGTGATTTGTGAGGTTGGCACAAAATTTGAGAATTGACCAAGTCAGGTCGGCTTTGAAAGCCAGGCAGGAGAGTTGATATTTTCTGGGGTAGGTAGTGGATCTGTTATAGGTTCTTTGTGATGATAATGGGGGAGGTAATCTGATAGAATGTGTTTTTAGAAAGCTGGGCCTGATGGACTAGGAAAGGTTGGTTAAAAGGGAGAGTTAAAAAGATGAATTGTTACTAGTTGATGATGATATAAACCAGCTGTTTCTAATCTCATTTTACCCCCAGACACACATGACATACTTTTCCTAGGGCCTCAAACTCCCTGAGGGAGAGAATGGTATGCTAGATGATGTGTACTTTCAGCACTAGTGGTTATTACCCTGTCCTTCAACTCGGGAAAGCACACTACTATGAACGAATGAGAGGGACATTAACATTATCACAGATAATCTTGAATCTGATCTAATTTTGCTAATTTGTGTTGTACGGTAGAAATAACCAAATTTGTTATTGTAAATTTAGTTTTATAACTAAATAATAACGAAATTTGGTGTGCACTTACATGCCAGGTGTTAACGTTTTTAAGTAGACTATCTCATTTAATTCATTCAACAACTTTTGCAGTAGATGATCTCATTTCCCTCATTTTATAAATGAAGAAACTGAAGCATTAAATGGATAAGCAGCTTGCCAGAGGTTGCATGCTTATGGATTTGAATGCTGGCAGGCCAGCTGCAGAGCCTGTCGATTTATTCAGGGTTCTTGTTCTGCTAGTCACAGGGTCACATCAGACAGTTGTAGAGCTAATATGGGAACTACGGTGGGTAACCTGAACTCCTGGCTCTTAGAGGACAGCTGGAAACTAACATGAACTTCCTAGAAAGGAAAAAAAATGTGAATTTTGAAAATAGCCACAAAAACTGGAGCAGATCAGAGGAACAGAAGAGTTAGTTTAACAATAGATCCAAATACATACGAGAACTTAACGGATAACCTAAAATTTGTATGTAATTAAGCTGTTTATCTGTTAGGAAACAACGTTAGACCTCTCCTTCATATTGTGTAACAGAAATTATGGATTAGTTAAAATTAAAAGTAAAAAGACAGTAGAACATTGGGAAAAACCTAGTAACATAGAAACTTAATCTGGAGGAGGTAGGAATTTCTCTTAATAAATGGTAAGAAAACCCAGTAGAAAAACGGCAAAGTCTAAGAACAGGCAATTCACAAAAGAAGAAATCCAGATGGTCAATTCAGCTTCATTAGTAAGCCAGGCGTAAATGCAAATCAAAGCAATAATGAAATCTAGTTTTCCTTCAGTCACATTGGCAGAAGTTTAAATGGTTGAATCATGGACTACTGGCAAGGAGCCTAGAAGCGGGCACATTCGTACATTGCTATAGGAAGATGGTTGTCTGTAACCCTCTGGGAAGATCGTTGTTGATGTGAGTTTTATAGTGCCCGCAAGGGCAGTTTTTGTACTTAGAAACAAATATTAAGACCTCAGTTTTGGTTTAAATAATATTACAATTTTTGATAAAAATCCTGTGTTAGTTCTTCCTTAGGCCAAGGATATTATATTGTTACATGTATAAATCTAACAGAGTTTAGCAGTCATTTATATGGGGTCTGTGAACAACCATTTGGTTCCATTTACAACCGAGTTGAATCATCTTCACATTTTAAAGTGATTTATACATTTTATATATTTGATTTCTCTTTAAAGTACTTCAGATGTCTGATCTGACAGTAAAAACTTAAGGACTAATAATAATTCTTAAAAATTTAATAGTTTAAATGTAGAAATATGATAAACCTGAAGTTCTCTTAGTTGTTCAAATACTGTCACAATTCTAAATCAATTGCTTAGTTATAACCTTTGAATTAGTTATAAAATTAGACATTGCAAGTATGTAAAAATACTGAATATGTTCACATTCCTCCTAAAATCCTAAATATTAATACCATGGTTTTCATTTAATTAATCTTTCTGAGGGTTAAAAACTAGGTGTCCACTTCGTGAAGGCTGTTACCAGCCCATTTTAACCGAGGTAGCAGACCCACTAAGGAAGGATGTTACGTGAGGTTACTCACCACCAAAGCCTGGGATGCTGCCTGGCTTTTTTATAGGTGACCTGGGTGTAGGATAGAGTGAATTCAATTGTAGTTGCTGGTCATGTGACTTCATTTACTCTTAAGGAGCCTGACCCTTGACTTCAGGTGATACTTACTGTCTGATTCTTGTGTGCACTCACAGAAATCTACAACAGCTATCCAGGTTGATCGCTAGATTCAATTTTGTGTCTCTATTAACATGTGAAAATACCTTTTCCTCTTGTATCTTTAACTTTCTAAAATTATATAATTCTATTGGATATTTAAGGTGATATCTGGTTGATTTTTAGGTATAACTCATGTTTTCATCTCATTTATAGTCTCTCCTGGTTGTCTGGCATTGTCCATCAAATTTAAAAACTTAGATTCCTGTAATGTACTTTTGTAATCTTACCAACAATGGAGGAATTAATACTGTACATAGATTTTTGTACAAAAAAATTACTTGGAGCATTGGTAATGGTGGCAAATATGCTGAAACAGCCTAACTATGGGGATAGTTCAATAAATTTTAGTGTACTTTATTGATTTACTTGGTTAAATCACACCATGACAGATATATGTATATATAAATATTTTTAAAACAGCCAACGCTTAATATTCATTTATTTATTTGTAACAAATATTTGAATCAGTCACCAAAACAGACAAAAATCCCTTTTCTCATGGAGCTTACATTCTAGTGGAGTGGGAGACAGACAAGAACAAACAATGGCTCAGTGGTATATCAGACTGTGATGAATGCTGTAAAAAAGAAAAGGAAGGAGTGTCAGGAGTGCTGGGGGTCTCAGGAGTGTGTGTTCAGGAATATTCAGTGGGGTAAGTGTCGCTGAGAAAGTGACATTTGAGCAAAAGACTTGAAGCCGAAAAGCCGTGGGTCACGTGGCTCTGGGGGAACAGCCAGTGCAGGGGACAAGGGGAGGGGAGTGTCTGGTAGAAGCGAGAGTAGAAATCTCAGAGTGTTCATATAAAGAGGAGCGGAAAAGTGAGGCAGTATAGCTGTAGGGGAAAGTTGGACAGAGGGGACTCTTAATTTGGTGAAATAACACGTGAACAGCACACGTCGAAAGACACGGTACAATAGAGAAGGGAGAGTGGACAGCGAGGGAGGCCTTCCTTGCTGGAGCACGTCGGAGACTAGCACGGAGAGGGCTGGCGGCCTGGCTGGCAGGCTCTGAGCGAGGTGCTGAGGAGGCCCGGCGGCCGCGAGCTGGGCCCCGAGGCAGCAGGGGGAGGCGCGATTGCCAGGCCCGGCAGCCTCAGCGAGGCCGGGTTGCGAGCTCGGCTGGGCTCGGCCGCGGACGGCGAGGGTGGCAGGCGAGGCCTGGCAGGCCCGGAGCGCGGCCTGGTCGGGCGGGCTCTGGTGAGCGCGGCCTGGCGCGCAGGGTCTGCAGGACCCGGCGCGGCCTGGCTGGCAGCGCGTGGCCGGGGCTGGCGGGCGCGGGCGAGCGCGGCCGGGCGGGCCTGGCGCGCAGGGTCGGGAGGACCCGGCGCGGCCTGGGCTGCGGAGCGTGGCCGGGTCTGGCGGGTGCGGGCGAGCGTGGCCTGGCGGGCGCCCTGGCGCGCAGGGTCGGGAGGACCTCCCGGGGCCTGGCCGGTGGCGCGTGGCCGGGTCTGGCGGGTCCGGGTGAGCGTGGCCTGGTCTGGCGGGCCCGGGCGAGCGCGGCCTGGAGGGCCCGGCCTGGAGAGCGCTGTCTGGAGGGCCCAGCGCGTGGTCTGGCGGACCCGGCGCGGTCTGGTGGCCCCGGCCTGGAGACCGCGGTCGGGCGGACCCGCCACGGCCTGGCGGGCTCGGCAAGTGCGGTTTGGTCTGGCGGGCCCAGGTGAGCGCGGCCCGGTCTGGGGGGCCCGGCCTGGAGGCCGCGGTCGGGCGGGTCTGGCGGGCCCGGGGTGCGTGGCCTGGTCTGGAGGACCCGGCCTGGAGAGCGCGGCCTGGAGGACCCGGCGCGGTCTAGTCTGGTGGGGCCTCGCCAGTGCGGTCTGGTCTGGTGGGCCCGGGCGAGCTCGGCCTGGTCTGGCGGACCCGGCCTGGAGAGCGCGGTCTGGATGACCCGGCGCGGCCTGGCGGGCCCTGGTGAGCGCGGCCTGGCGGGCCCGGGGCGCAGGGTCTGAAGGACCCGGCGCGGCCTGGCCTGGAGAGCTCGGCCTGGTCTGGCGGACCCGGCCTGGAGAGCGCCGTCTGGTGGGCCCGGCGCGCGTGGCCTGGTTTGGAGGACCCGGCCTGGAGACCGTGGTCTGGAGGACCTGGCGCGCACGGCCTGGCGCGGTCCGGAGGACCCGGCGCGATCTGGCGGGCCCGGCGAGCTCGGGCTGGTCTGGCGGGCCCAGCGAGCGCGGCCTGGTCTGGCGGACCCGGCCTGGAGAGCGTGGTCTGGAGGACCTGGCGCGCGCGGTCTGGTGGGCCTGGCGCGGTCCGGCGGGCCCAGCGCGCGGTCTGGAGGACCCAGCGCGCGGTCTGGTGGACCCAGCACGCGGTCTGGAGGACCCAGCGCGGTCTGGCGGACCCGGCCTGGAGAGCGCGGTCTGGAGGACCCGGCGCGGCCTGGCGGGCCTGGGCGAGCGCGGCCTGGTCTGGCGGGCCCGGCCTGGAGACCGCGGTCTGACGGGCCTGGGGCGCGCAGCCTGGTCTGGAGGACCCGGCCTGGAGAGCGCGGCCTGGAGGACCCGGCGCGGTCTGGTCTGGTGGGGCCCCGCCAGTGCGGTCTGGTCTGGCGGACCCGGCCTGGAGAGCGTGGTCTGGCGGGCCCGGCGCGCGGTCTGGAGGACCCGGCGCGGTCTGGCGGGCCCGGCGAGCGCGGCCCAGCCCATTTGGCGCCGTCCTCGGGAGCTGGCCGTGGGCCTGGCGTGCTGGCCGCCGCCCCGCAGTCCTCGCCCGGCTCTCGTCCGGGGAGGACGGCCAGGCTGGCCGGTTGCCGCGGTTGTCTGCCGCGGTTCACTGCCGCGGTGCACTGCGGCCTCTCTCCGAGTGCCGGGGTCGGCAGTCGGTCCTGGCCGCCAGGTGGAGCGGGCAGAGGAAGAAGGCAAGGTGGACAGGCGGGCGCGATGCCGATGGGGCCTGACGCTGAGGGATGCCGGTGCCCCGCGCCGCGGTGGCAGAGGTCGGCCGGATCCCTCCCGGCCTGAGGCCAGAGCCCTCCTCGTTTTCTTTTCAGGGCGAACCCAGCAGTTATGAGGAGCCCCCAGGAGCTCTGGGCACAGGGCCGGATGGGGCCGCCGTGTGGGGGGACAGGAGGCGTGGGGGGAGGGTCTTTAAGGTGGGGGACCCGCAGCCTGGGAGCGCCCCCTCCTGGCCGCTGCGCGCGCCGCTTCCCACCGGCCTAGCCCGCCCTCCGTGTCTCCCGGAGCGCAGCGCTGTAGGGCGCGTCGAAGCCCCACCCTCTCTCCCGGTCCCAGGCACGCCCACTGTGGGCGGGGCTACGGGCGCTGTCCTCGGTCCCGCAGCCGCCTCAGGGCTTTTGCGCCTATGCAGTCGAAAAAAGATTTTCAAACAGAACCCTGGAGTTTCTGGCAGAGAAGGACGATTCTGGCAGGCCGAATCACGTAGGCAGGCAGGAGAAAGAACCGCTGTACTGTTGTTGGTATGGTGCTGTGGGTCTGAAAGCCATTATCCGCTCTCCATTGGCGTCTTAATTTTTACCCTTTCTACTCTGTCTCTCTCCTTTAAAGATCTCTGGTGTATTTATCAAATTGGACCAGTTGTAATCCTGAGGTCATGACACGCACTCATCATCAATCTGTGAAGTCACCTCTTCCTGTTTTTTAATTAGTTGTTTTGGATAATGCAACGAACCCCTTCTCTAACAAAATCCAGGACCTTGACAATAACCACTGTCTGTGTGGTCTTCCATCCTCCTGTCTCTCTTCACTGGAGGTAATCATTCGCTCACATCCTGTATTTGTGAGCGAATGATTTTCTTTCTTCTTTCCTCTCTTTTCCCAGAGTCTGTCTGTCTTTCTCTCTTTCTCAAATGTCTGGCTGTATGTGGTGTTTTCAACTTAATAGAAAGTATGTATCACGCTGTGTGTAATGTTTTGGGACTTAAGTGGTAACAATATTATATTGTTGAAAAACAACTATATTATCTTTCACTGTGATTTATTCCTCTGATTCCTACGTAATATTGTAGATCTACCAGAGTTAATTTGTCCACTCTTCTCCTGATGGGCATTTGAGTTGTTTCCAAGCTTTTAAGAAATTAATTAGGTTGCACTGGGTCTTAGTCGCGGCATGCGGGATCTAGTTTCCTGACCAGGGATAGGACCTGGGCCTCCTGTGTTGGGAGCGCAGGGTCTTAACCACTGGACCACCACGGGAGTCCCTGTTTCCGGGTTTTTGCTAGTGTGAAGAACACGAGATGGTCTTTCACATGTCTCTTGTCATGTATACGTCTGTGGCTTTCGCTTACGTATTTACCTAAGAGTTGAATAGCTAGGCCGTAGGGTACATGAACGTTCAATGATAGGACACAACGTCATGCCCACTTATGTAGTGGTTGTACCAGTTCACACTTCCACCAGCAACACAGGAGAGCTCTGGAGCTTCTCTTCTCCCACATTTGGTGTTTAATTTTTGTCGACAGAATGGCTGGAATTGGTAAGTCGCATGGTCTTGATCACCAGTGATGTTGAACATCTCTTTATTTATGAAGGTGTTTTTCTCCTGTCTGATCATGTCTTGTCCATTTTATATTGAGTTATCTATTGCATGTGATCAATTCTTTCCCTCTAGAAGCTTTAGAATTTTATCTTTGCCTTTGATATTAGAATCACCATACTGTGACTAGGTGTGGGTTTTCCCTTCTCTCTCCTCTCAGTATGTTCTCTCTGTCATACGTCGTTCATTTTATTTCCTAGAATTATAAAAAAACTTTTTTTGTTTTTGTGTGTGAGTATATATCTTCTGGATGCTAGTTCTTTGCCAGCTCTTTGTGTCTCCTAGTTTATAACTTGTTCTAAACTTTTTTAAGCTATTTTTTAAAAATAGCTTAAATAGTTTTCCTTAAGCTACTTTTTCATGAATATAAACTTTTTAATAAGCCACAGTTATTATTTTTTTTGTAGTTAATGCTTTTGAGTCTTCAGTATTTCCCTACATTACGATCTAAAAGATAACTCCAGCTTTTACTGAGTTAAAATTTGGTTTCTGACGTTTACATCTTTTAATCCATTTAGAGTTGATCTTTGTATACAGTGGTACGTAGGGATTCAGTTTTTATCCTTTTTCCTGTATGGATTGCCATTTTGTTTCCAGTATCATTTATTGAACAGTCTCTTTGCTCACTGACCTGATACGTTACTTCTATTGTGTATCAAAGTTTGACTCATAGATGTGTCTGTGTGCTCTCTGTTCTGGTGTCTTGATCTTCGTTACAGTCTGTTTGTCAGTTTATTTGTTCCTGTGCCAACTACCATCATATTGATATTATGGAGACTTTTTATTGCAATAATATCCCAGGCAGACTGAGAAGTGATCAGCGTACTTGTGGACCATTCTAAAGAATTTTGATTCTATAGCATGTATGATGGGAAGTTATTGAAGAATTTCAGCAGCCAAGCTATATATTCTGATTTATGTTTTTGGTGCAAGATGGATGGGGAAGAGAGGATGGTGAGGAACGAGACAGGAGTTGGAGGCAAGGGGCCCAATTAGGAGGCTGTTGCCAGAATACAGGTGGGAGGTGACAGTGGTTTCAGTAGTTGTAGAGAAGGAGAGAGGTGGACGCATTTGAGGTGCAGGTAGAAGCAATACAACTTTCTGATGTGACAGGTGAGAGGAAGATAGGACTGAGTGCAATGTGTTTGGGGCTGTGTGGGGATGCCATTCCTGAGACGGAGAACTCTGGGGAAGGGGCCGTTTGTAAGCTTTCAAATGAATTATAGTGCCATTTTTACTTTGCTGATGCTTGGAAATAGCTCTATGGTTATGAATGTTTTATGGCTTGTTCATACTCTTTTCTTTCGAATAGGTGACTCTCATTTGAAGAACGCAACCAGATCTCTCCTGGAATTCAACACCACAATGAGCTGCGGGCAGCAGAGCACAAATCACAGAGTGCAGAGTAGCATCACCTTCTTATGTGGGAAGACCTTGGTGAGTCCACACAGAGGCACTTTATAATCTTTCTTTTAAAAACGTTTGTCCTTGGGGTGTTCTTGCTGTAGCGGGTATTCTAGGACGGCCAAGGGAGCAAAATTAAAAACACGAGCAAACAGATGAACAGGAACCCCAGCCTAATTACCGTCACCATTAAGAACCGATAAGTAAACAAATTCTAAGCCTATAGTTACAACGTTTCAGTGAAATTTGACCCACATCCTGTGTAAAACTCCAGTGTAAAGGTTAGGGTGTTTAAACTCAAAGCACTGTTGAATGTTTATGTTGCAGCATAAATTTTTTTTTTTCTTTCTGAAACTTCTTCTCCCAGCATTTTATTTTGATAATTGTCAAGGCAATGTGTTTATTGTTTTAAACATTTGTCGTCATTTACATTAAATGGAACATATTAACATCTGTCTAGAAGAAGCCTTGGCCAGTGGGTAATGGGGTTCCCAACTTTTGGGGTATCACTAGTGTTGAAGTGGGACCTAATTGTCGAAAGCGTGATGCTGGTGTTCTCACTATCTGCATATTGTATGTGATTTTTTGATTTTAATCTTTAGTGTTTAGAAAGGGGCTCTCAGCAAATGGTTGCTGGCTTTTAGCAAAAGCAATTTGTGTACAAACCCTGTGAATGTTCTCTAATAAGAGTAAGAATCCAAGTGTTCAGAAAAATCAGGTTGAGTGAAACTTAGGCGGTTACCAGATTGCTTTGAAGTATCATTTTTAGAATTTGGTGCTGTGACTGTTGCATTTTCAGGGCCATACTGTCTTGTCTGGAGAACTTTAAAAATAGAACTTACGTTGTTAATTTTGGACCAGCCTATCAGTTGCACTGCTGCCCATGTTGAAACCTTGGGAAAAAAATCTGTTTGCAGTGGTATGAAATCTGGAGGTCTGAGTTACAGAATAAGCTAGCTTGTTGTTTGAATTTTAACTAAATTGTCTTCAAGAATTCTGTGTTCACCCTGTGAGAACCAGAATTCACAGAACTCTTCAGATTTGCACATGGGCGCCCAGAGGTAAGTCCCCGCCACGTCTCATCAACCAGCCACACTGTGGCTGACCAGTTCGGAGTCCTCGCTGGTCCCCTTCTGCTGGGAGGGGCCGCCCTCAAGTGCAGGGGCGTCTGAGCAAGGCTGGTGTACGAGCTCGGTCAGGTCCAGATGGGCCTCCTCCCGCGGCTTCCAGGAAGCATGAGGTCACATTTTCTGGCTTCGGTTTTGTTGGCTTTTGGTTCAGAGAACATTTGGAGTTTGAGAGTGGGAGGTCAGTGAAGATTACTTCCCATGAGCTTACTGTACTTGCATAGTTGGGGCAGTAGAACAGTTTTGGATCATTTATAGCCAAATTCCAACATGATTTTATGAAGCTTTTGTCTCAGAAGTTTTGGGTTTGGGAACTTCTTGATGACCTTGTTTAACTAAAACAGTTGTGTGTCATTCCCCACCTCCCGCTGCTAGTTTAAGATTTTTCGTTAGCCTTCACTGTTTCTGACTTTAAAAAAAGAACACTTTACAATATGCAGTATGCTAACTTATTTTTCCTTTTTTTTTTTTTAAAAAAAGGGAACTCCCGAATTTGTAACTGCAACAGACTGTGTGCATTACTTCGAGTGGAGGACAACTGCAGCCTGCAAGAAAGACGTTTTTAAAGCGAATAAAGAGGTAACAAGGGCCCTTCAAGGTTACATGCTTGTGCAATACATCCTGGGACCTTTAGGATTTGAAGTACTGACGCCAACTTTTGGGGTAGAAATCTTATTGTGGTTTTCAAACTCCATTTGAGCAGAGATACCATGTGATTTAATTGTTCAGTTGTCCTGGGTGGTTCTTATTTCTACGACGGGGCATTTTAAATACACAGGACGGACTGGAAATGGAATGGCTCACTTGCGTAGAGCAGGTTAGCTCTTGGTTTCTGATGCCATGCAACTCAAGAGCCGAGTCCCAAGTCGAGCTTGGGTTTAGGTGCCATGCCACCTACAGATGGCATTTCCTCAGCCTTGGGTTGGCTTCTGGACGCCTTGTGGATCCAGGTCAGGTGTGCCTGGCCCTTCAGTTCTTTGCCAGCTCACCTCAGAGACTAGACGACTGTCATCATTACTTCCCTTCTTTCTCTGGTATCTGGTCAAGTGTTCCTGGTGGTTGATGAAGCACCCTCTTCCCTAGCCTAGAGCCTCTGACTTCCCCTGGTGCTGGAGGGGGCAGAAGACAGTTTCCTCTGCCACTTCCCCACTCCCACCAGCCCGGGTCTTAAAGGTGACTTCCTGTGTTCACCCAGACAACAGTCTTCATGGGTTGAGTTTTCTCACTTTTCTCCGTTAGTTTTCTGTTCTGAAGAAGGGTTGAGTTCAAAGACTCTCAGGAACTAGGAACTGACAGATGGGAGTCATCAGTCATTTCTGCTGATGACCTAATGTGTTGTCATTTAAGAAGGGCAAAAAGAGATGTTTGTTCTTAAAAAATAAAACTGAATTTAGGGATTCGCAGGGGGAGGGGGAGGGAGCGGGAGATTAAAAAACAAAAACAAATTTAGTTATGAATCGTAAGTTATCACCGACTCTTCAGCTGTGGCAATCTACAAAAGAAAAGGCAGTCGGAATGCTGCCTCCATGGGTGTGAGGAATGTTCAATGGGAGGAAATTTCAAAGTGTGGGAAGAAGTAAGGCCTAATGAAATGACACCGATATTTAGTAGGAGATGGTGTCAAATTTAAACTTTGCATTTTGAAACTTAGCTTCAACTATTTGCCAATGTACAGTTAACGGCAGGAAAAGCATCTCTGAACCGCAGTGCCAGACACCTTCTGCTCTCCTGTGAGACCCCAGGCCTTCCAGGCCCCATGGAGGCTCCTTCTCTTGGGCCCTGGTTCTCCAGCTGACAGTTATTACACCCATTTTTCCTGTTTTAACCGAGCGTCCTTTTTCCTTGCTTTGCTGAACTGACAGTTGTTTCCCACCACCTAGGGAATAATTGCTTCCCCAAAGAAATAAAGAAATAGTGACTTGTTTTTGATTTTCTTTGTGCTATAGGTCAGAAGTCACAAACTACATCCTGTGTTTGTACAGCCTCAGAACTAAGAATGGTTTTTACATTTTTATAGGATTGTAAAAAAAAAGCAGAGAAGAATACACAGCAGAGACCTACGTCACTCACAAAGCCTAACATGTTTACAGAACAAGTGTGCTGACCCCTGTTCTAAGTCGTTTTGGGGGGTGGGAACGGGAAGATACAGTCTGTGTTTTTCTCAGAAGTGACGTTTAGCTGATCCAAAGATGCAGGAGGAGTGCTGGTATGTTCCCAGTGGTCAGTTCTTTGGGCCTGGTTGGCAGCCGGGCTTTATTCGTGGAGTTTTCATTTATCGAGGGCATGTTGTGGACTAAGCATTAGGAATTTCCTTACATTTTGAAAGGGTTGTTGCATTCATGGAACTCATAGACCGAAGGTATGGAGGGCATCGCTCTGCCTTAGGTGTAGCTAGATTAGACGGGAAGAACCAGAGAGCATGATGGCTGCAAAAGCAACGCTGTCACCGCCAGCGGATCACTGTGAAGCATAGTCCCTTTTCTCTGCCTTCAGTAGGATTTGATTAGACCTTACAGGCTATGATAGAACTTCAAAAATTACATGAAATGTCGAAACACTCATCATTCCTTAAAAAAACCCCTAGAGTCCGCACCTTATTGATAGCTCCTCATTTCTTCTGTTGGTTTGGCTTTGTCAGATTTAGAATGGTGTGATGAGCAAAGAACACGGTGGTTCCAAAAAGTGCCTTTTAAACCCACCGGTGTAGTGCTTGTTCAGTGGATTCTGGTGGGATCGTTTTAGATCGTAATTTCCGTAAAAGCTCGTGGACACACATCCCCTACCATCCTACTCTTGGGACACGCAGAGAATGCAGAACTGGCAAGCTAGTGGTCTTACCGGAGTTACATAAATACGGTTAATGTACATCCGTACACCGTTAACAAGGGTGACTCAGTGCGCAGTGTGGGGAGCTGGCACCAGCCTCCTTCCCCGGCCGCTGCATTCCTGCGCTGATGAATGTCTCCATTGCTCTGCTCGGGGGAGCAGGAAGTGGGAGGACTTTCCCCAGGAGCCTTGCTTGTTTTTCCGATGCTCCCTCCAGTTCTGGGGGGCGCTGCACTGGGCGTGTCTCCTGTTCCTTCCTGGAGTCGGGAGACAGCCAGAAGTTGCTCACGGCCTTGAGCCGGGTGTCCGCAGCAGGCGTGGCTCACTGGAAGCCTTCAAGCCTTTCGGTGACATCGAGCTAGTTTCAGGAGTGTGGCCCCATCTTCCCTCCTGCTGTGTGCCGTCCCGCTCCCTCGTCTTTATTTTGTAGCTGGAGAGTTGCTGCTTTGTCTCCTTCCTTGAATTGCTGCCCCGTTGGGTTGAGTTCATGTTTCTGTGTTATCCTGCTGGGGGTTGACAAGCTCTAGATTTGCAGGATTATGGACGCGGGTTACTTTTACTGGAGCCTCCTCCGGGTCTGCAGTCCTCCCTTTCTTGCACTTCCGTTGCCTTTCTGCAGGACGTAGTGCCAGGCGTGGTTCCGGCCTCCTGACCTCGCCTGCTCTGTGCCCATGCTCGCCCTCCTTGGTTGGCGTCAGCATCTCTGGCCAGCGTTGTAGGCAACGGGAGACTTTGCTTTAAGGGTTTGGTTGAAGTGAGTTTAGGTGCCCCCCTGAGGCTCCGAGGGGGTGCAAGTCCTTGGGTTCCATCCGTTTGCTCTCCGCGAAGTCTCTGCAAACAGGACAGGGGAAGAGGGTTAGTGGGTCAGCGCATTCCTGCGGGTTTGATAGCATCTTTCTGAGAAACATTTAAAAGCTAAACATTAACTTTTGTAAACGGACCTGCCTGTGAATAGCTTCAGTTTTCTAAAAGCCAATTTAAGGAAAATTATCCATAGGAAGGGATGAAACAAAGTATTTTGAAATGATTGCAGCGAACATGAGTTTTTAGAATACTCCTTGGCCGAGGAGATTAAAATGATATGGGGATGTTTCACGTGAAGACTGGGCGACCCGGGCCTTTACTCGGGGTACATCTCTGGGCTGGGACGCCTTGCCTTCCGAATTTGGTGGAACTTCGAAAGCACAGGGTCTTGCCACCTGTAATGGGTTCCTTGACATTCTTCCTACACCCCTTTTTCTCCTGCTAGCGTTATTGAGGTATAATTGACAAATAAAACTGCATATACTTAAAGTGTATAACGTGATTTGATATACTCCTTGACTTAAAAAAAAAATAAAAGACCATTCGTTCATAGAGATTAGAGAGTGCTCATAAGTTAGAATCCAGCTAGAGGCCCAGAGGAGGAACTGCTCTTCATGTTAGTGAGCAGGTGTTCAACGGACCCCTGTTAGGTTCTGGGTACTGTCCTAAGCCTTGCTTAGGGCTACAGCAGTGACAAAGGCCCTGTCCTCGGGGAGCTTACACTCAGGTTAGCAGGTGGAGGTGCCCGGTGATAGACACCAGTGCTCTGAAGAAGAGAGCTGGCGATGTCAGAAACGGCCCCACTACGCAGGTGGCCCTTCACCTGAGGCCGGGACGCAGTGAGAGAGCCGTGGGGCTCTAAGGGAATCATCCCAGGTAGAGGCAGCATCACTTCCACGGGGCTGATCTGTACCCAGAAGCCAGTGTGGCTGCGTGGAGGGTCCCCGAGGTTGGAGACCGTGGAGGAGCTGAGATCTCACCCTCAGTGTGATGGGAAGCCGCTGGTGGATTTTGAGCAGGGAGTGATGTGCCCCAATGGAATTTTAAAAGGATTGATCTGGTGCTTGTGGAGACATTGGCTGGGGGAAGGGGACACGGAAGCTGGAACCAGGGGTCCCGTTAAAAGAGACTGTTGCAGGCGAGAGGTGATGGCAGCTTGGACACGGGTGGTAACGGAGGAGCTGATCCAGGGTTGGGTTAGAAGCGCTGAGAGGACTTGCCGATGGTTTGGATGTGGAACGTGCGGGTTCTCCATGGCCTTCATGGTTTGGCCCTGAGCAACGGGCTGAATGATTGTGCGTTACTGAGGTGGGGAATGCTAGGATGAGAGCAGGTTTTGAGGGGGAAAAAGGCCTATTTTAAATATGTTAAAATTCAGATGCTTTTGTGTATCTAAGTGACAATGGTAAATAACAGCAGGTGACACTTACATTGACTCACCAGCACCTGCACCAAGAGCATTACGTGTATTAACTCGTTCAGTCTTTACAGCAACCCTGTGAAGTATCGATAGTTACTGTTATTATTCCCACTTGACACATGGGGAAACCGAGGCACAGAGGCTCGATTGGCTCGTGGTCATACTAAGTGTCAGCCCCGGAGTTTGGACCCTGGCGTTCTGTCTGCAGAGTCTGCTCACGAACACATCTTTTGTGCTGGCGTTGGCTGTGAAGTCTGGGCTTGCGGGGAGAGGTCACGGCTAGAAACATACACTTGGGAGCCAGTGGCGGGTACCTAATGCGTCGTGCACGAGGTCACCAGGGGAATGAGCGGCCGAGAAGTCAGCCGTGGGACACCTCTGCACTTAGGGTCCGTTCAAAGGAAGTTGAGGCACATTCCCAGCAGGCTGAGAAAGCAGGCTGTGGGCAGAGGGACCCCAGGAGCCCCTGGAGGCCAGGCAGCCAAGTGAAGAAAGAGTTTCGGGCAGGGGAAGGCCATTGGCGTGAGGCCGGGGGGGAAGGCCGAGAGTGATAGTGAGGTCAGAGTGGGTAGTGGCTGCGTCCAGCAGAGGGTGACGGAGAGGGAGAGAGGACAGTGAGGGTGGGCAGGCGGGAACGTCTGCGCTGGTTGCAGGGCTGCGGCGTGGTGGCCGTGGGGGTGTAGGGACGGGATGACGTGCGTGAGAGGCGGCAGCAGGACAGCACGCCAAGGGGGGACGGGGATGGAGCGACTGGGAGGGAACAGGTGGGCAGA
Organism: Stenella coeruleoalba; assembly: GCF_951394435.1. NCBI lineage: Eukaryota > Metazoa > Chordata > Mammalia > Artiodactyla > Delphinidae > Stenella > Stenella coeruleoalba. Next base: position 82,703,995 of record NC_137158.1, read on the forward strand.
AGCAACCGGAGCCCTGTCGGCCTTGGCTTTGCTGTCATCGGGGAACCTCACGGCGTGGAGACTGGTGTCCCATGATGTGGGGCATAGGCTTTGCTGAGCCCCCAGCCCCCAGGAAGGTGTGTGTCAAAGACTCGTGTTCTCTCCTGTCTCTCCTAGGTGCCGTGCTACGTGTTTGACAGAGAGCTGAAGAAGCATGATTTAAACCCACTGATCAAGATCAGCGGTGCTTATTTGGTGGACGACTCTGACCTGGACACTTCTCTGTTCATCAACGTTTGCAGAGACATAGGTCTGAGTCCGGGGGCGTTGTGGGTGGGGATGGTGAAGGATTTCTCTGGAGGCTTCAGTATTTTTGCCCCTGCACCGTACTCCTTTGTGGATAACCCTGTCGCTGATTGGGCCCTCTAAGAAAGCTTGTCCCCAAAGATGCTCTCTGCACAACCCTTCCCCTTTGCCCCCAGGAAATTCTGATGCCATCGCAAAGTCCATTCTGACCATTGGCCATGCCAACATGTTCTGTCTGCCGGATGCTTTGGGTTTCAGGATTCTCAAGTAAACCTTCCTTCTCACGATGAGGGGAGAATTGGCTGATTTGGGTACTGGGGGTGCTGAGAGCTGCCGGGGCAGAGGAGACATGGAAACCCTGCCCTCGATGAGTGCTATAAGACTTGAACTAGGTAGAGCCCAGGCTGGGTGATATTTACCCATCCACGGCAGAACTGTTTTAGGGCCCCTGTTACGTGGTGGCCTCTAATTTAGGCGCTGAGCTGCAGCACTGAGCACGTGGAGGTTCCTGCACTCTTGGAGAAGATGCACAGTAAACCCCCTGTAACGTGTAAGGTGGCAGGTGACGACAAAAGTAACGCAGCCTAAAGAGAAACACAGCTGTAGTCATTGTGGTATTGCTGCCGGCAGGCTGTACTGTCTGACTGTTATCCCAGGCACATCTAGTTTGTTCTTTTCTTTACTCCTCCCCCGGACTGGTGAGGTAGCGCCCTGACAATTGGATCCGTCTGCAGTTTGACCAAAGTTATAGAGACAGAAAGGAGTGGATCTAAGATTCGAACCCAGAACTGTCCATAGGTTGTTTCCATGAATCTACTCATCCTTCCACCAGTCCACTCCACGGAGACCCTGCCTTTTCTTGTCTGTAGGTGATTCTAAGGTTCCTGTAGCTCTAGGAGAAGGGCTGTGTCCCTTAACTACCAGTAGCACCTTAGTCCCTGTTTATCGGCACCTCTTATGTACCAGGTACAGAGTGAGCATCTTACATTGTTTCGCCCTCACTTCCCGGCTGCCCTGCAGGGCAGGAAAGCTGTTCCCATTTTCCACTTTCAGATTGGTCGTTGGCTTGCCCAGGGTCTCGGGATGGGATGGGATCCTACTCTTCTGGGTTTCCAGACCTCTGCTACCTTATATCACTTATGGAGACTTAAAAAAATTTGATAATTTTTTCAAGGGACCCTGGACCTAAGGTTAAGTGTGATTGCTACACTTGACACATTCTCTGATTCAATGTCACACATTTTACAGAGGTGCTGCGGGCCACGAGTCCGGAGGTGCGTTCCTGTCCCACCGGCACTGCCGCCTGCCTGGTGAGAGGGGACCGGGCATTCGACGTCGGCCGGCCCAAGGAGGGACTGAAGCTCATGAGCGATGACAGGTCGGTCTGCTGGTGGCATGTGTAATCTTCAGCAAGAGCCTGGCTTTTCAGGGAGCTGCAAGAATATCCCTTTTCAGCAGGGCTTGCAGAGTTACTACTTCGCATAGGCTTGTAAAGTTAGCGGTCGTTGCTTGAGTCACGTAGGCTTGGTGACTTAGGCAGGAAAATGTGTATCAGGATCCAGCCCATGTCCATACGGGTATCCACTTCATGAAGTCACGTCTACCTTAAGGTGTGTTTGGGTATCTCCCTTGCTTTGTCACCTGTGACGTTGGTTTTACGTCCGTGGTTTTATCTGTTCTTTAAAAAACACCGTCCTGGAGGCGAGTGACAGGAGGGCCGCTTTGCCACCGTCCTTCTGGGTGCAGAGTTTGCTTCCCGACTGGGACGAGGGGGCGCTCCTTAGTTCCCGGTGGGGATGTTTCATTTCTCCTGATAAGCTGTGTTGTTCACACACATTTTTCTCATGCGTTTGTACCTCTCTCGGTGGGGAGAGGTTTTTCTCCAGTGTGTCACACGTGGCCACATCCTGAACTTGGATCGAGGACTTTGATTTTCTCCCTGTTCCAGGAGCCTTTGGTAGACGCCTCGCTGCACCTGCTCTAGTCTGGAACTAGTGGTGTGTCTCCGTGTGCAGTAGATCACACTTCTGTCCCCAGGGAGAGCTGGGGCATAACCTAAATTTAAAAACGTCTGGGAGGTTCCTGTACGTGCGTCTGAATTCGTTTGCCAGAGCGGCCACGGCGGTGCCGCAGACTGTGCGGCTCCAGCAGCAGAAGTTTGTTTCCTCTCAGTTCCGGAGGCCGAGCTGTCAGCGGGTCCTTCTGAGACCTTTCCTCTCGGCTCGTAGACAGCCACCTCCTGCGTCCCCTCACAGCCTCTCCTCTGTGTGTCTGTGTCCTGATCTCCTCTCCTTATAAGGACACCCATACTGTCCGATTAGGGCCCACAGCAGCGAACTCAACTTAATCACCTCTTCCAAGGCCCCGTTTCCAAATACGGTCACATCCTGAGGTCCTGGGGGTTAGGGCTTCAACATACGAAGTTTGCGGGGACACAGTTCAGCCTGTCGCACCGTCCTAAGTGATAAATGGGTGTCTTTCCCTACTGGGAGGGCTAGAGACGAATTCGGAAAGCGTGGGCGTCGAGCGAAAGCCTGAGCGTGTATTCAGAGGAAAGGAAGGTCATCTGTTTTCGGTGGTCCTGTGGCCGGTGCACTGGGAACTGTGGCCACAACCCACAGCTAGGCCGGCACCCCCATGGGCGGTTCCAGGCTCTGCCTGGCCGCGGGAGGCCGTGTCGCCAGCGCGCTGGGCTGTCTTCAGGCTTAAAAAAAAAAGATCTTCCGCTTGCACTGAGAAGTGGTCGTTTAGAGAAGAAGTGGTTGTGTAGCCTTGCGGGCTGAAATGCAATTGGCCGGCCGGGCGGTGTTTGTTTTGTTTTGTTAGATTGTTTATAATCTTTTTTGTTGTACTTAAACAGCTTTTCTTAGTATTTAAGTTTATATGTTGGTTGTTCTACTTATTTTTTTAAAGCACTCATTGAAGTTTACTTAAAAAAATTTTTTTTTTCCCAAATGGAAATAAATTTAACTGACTTCGTACTATGGCTCCCTTCACAGCGTAAGCTTCTGGTCTCCCTTTCTGCACACGTGGGGAAAGGGAGAACAGACGCTTGAGCTGACGGCTCAGGGCAGCAGACTAATTGGAATGTAATTTGTACTTTCGTAACCCTAACCCTCTTTTCTCGACGTGTATCCTCCAGGCTTGTCCTGAGTTATGTGAAAGAAGGGGCAGTTCACCCAGACTTCTGTGAGGGTCACAGCCCGGCAGTGACTATCACGTTTGTCTGCCCGTCGGAGCGCAGAGAGGTGAGTGGCTTGTCTGAGAGGACGCCCCAGTGGCGTGAGCACAAGTCAGGGTGGGGCTGGTGCAGGACAGATGCCTCCGTGGAGGTGGCAGCCACGCTTCCCGGGACTGACTCGGACGCACATGCTCGGCTTGCTGTTTGCTGTTTCTCAGCGACCCGGGGGGTGTCTATGCTAAGAGAATGGTGTTTTGTTCAGGGTTCAAGTGCGGTGTTAAGTGTTTCATAGACGGATTTAAAAAAATTGTAGAGCGATGCTGGTTGGAATGAATATTTGAAAAGACCGTACGTATCATCCTTAAACCTGTGATTTCACGTCTGTTAGTGCTTCAGATGAGGCACGGTAAAAATAGCTAATTGGTTTATAGCAACATAGTGAGAAGGGAGTAGTACAGATGGCATGTAGACCTGGCAGAAATGGCTCGGGCCAGCGGCTGAGGTTCCGGGGGTGGGTACCAGTGTAGGAGAATTAGAGCCAGAAGGGGGGAGGTTCCTGCCAACTCAGAGTGGAGCGTGTCACCCCGTCGCCTGCCCGCCTCCGCCCTGCCCCCCCACACTCTCCCAGGCAGTTGACCACCCTGTCCTCTGGCTGTTTACTCAATTCGAGTGCGGTTGTAAACTCCTTGAGGGTAGGGCCTGCGTCTGGGGTGTCCTTGGGCCCCGTGCCCAGTGGTGTCTCACCGGTCCACTGCTGCTTAAGTGTCTTTGCAGATGCGGTGCAGATGAGGGGAGACATCCCCAGGGAGGAAGGAAGGGTAGGGCTTTCCTCCAATTTATTTCTGCCTTCTCCTTGTAGAATGAAGTAGGAGGAACTGAATTCTTTTGCCAAAGAATGTCCTCCCCTCCCCCCAAACAAACATGGAATTTGCTCTGGTTTCTGGCAGGCAACTGGCCTGTTGTGTGCGTGTGCGTGTGTGTGTGTGTAGGGGGGCGTGTATGGAGACAGAAGTGCAGTCCAGCCAGCTTTCCATTCGTTGTCCCCAGACTTCTAGGGTCGCGTGATGTCCGCTCAGCAGAGACCTGACTGACCAGTAATCAGCGTTAGTCCTGAACGTGATATTGAGGACTGTTTATTTATACTATCCATCCTACAGATGTGAATCAAAATCTTTTGAGCCTGATGAGATGTTCTAAGCCGGCAGTGGTTTCAGTGTTTCCCTTTCTTACTTGTGCTGCATTCAGTGAGAAATCATTTCACACTATCACGAGGGAGAGAATGGAGAGTTCCCCTCTGTTCTCCATGGGATGTGAGGCCGTTGGGCTGGTGGGCTATCAGTGGAGCTGAGGGTTCTGTTTCCAGCCTGACTGTTCCCTGGGTAGAACTTGGGTGACATGGGCTTGGACCCCTTAATACTTGAAGGTTTACTGAAGAATTTCCACTGGCTCATTGAATGCTTCTAGGAGCCGGAACTTGAGTAAACATTCACCTTGCCACACAGATCTTTTTAAAAGAGTTTTATTGAATTTATGTACTATAAAAATACACCTGTTTTAAGTACAATTTAACGGTCATTAGTGTACTAACAAAATCGCACAGTCAGCGCCACGGTCTGTGTTAGAACTTTTCCATTACCCCAGAGAAGCCTGCTGCCCAGTTGCCATCACTCCCCTGCTCCCCCAGCCCCGGCAGCTGGGGACCACCTTTCTGTCTCGCCTTTCCTGACATCCCACACAAGTGGAGTCGCACAGCACGTGGTGTCCAGCTTCTCTCACTCAGCACTTGGTCTATGTCACTGTATGTATGTCTGACTGCTCTGAGCCAAGGGCTTAACGCGTAGATTCTGAGTCAGTAACCGGGGCTGGACTGCAGCTCTGCACCTCACTAATCATGTGACGGGAAACCCGGCGCTTAGTCCCGTGCCTGGCACGTAGCAGGTGCTTAGACGCTTGCAGAGTGAGGGGCCTGGAATCAGCACAGCTACTCCTGATGCTAAGGCCAGGGAGACCTTTCTCCCAGGGAAGGTTAGAAAGATGACACCGCCCCCCGGTGAACAGTGACTTCGTGGCATCCTTCCCAGAAGCCGGGTGTGTGGTGGGCGATACCCTGGCTTCACCCAGGGGCAGGAACAGATGTGAATACAGGTGAAGTGTGCCCTAGAGCCATGGACGTTCCCGTGGAAAGGGGTTAGGGACCATCTCCCCAGATGCATGCAGCCTCAGTGATGTCCACCCAGCGGGCAGGGGCGGGGGGGGGTCCATCTGGCACAGGCTCAGCGGCACCTGTGATTGAAAGGAGTGCACGGACCACAGGCCCTTCACACGTCATGACTGCTTGCCAGGGGCGTGGTGGGTGGGTGATACCGCGTTCAGGGCGGGCTCACAGGCTGACGCTTGCGCGTGACTCTGGAAGGGTTTCAAGGAAATGCAGTCGTTGTAAGGCAGACAAAAGAACAGAAAAATGTCAAACCCCAGTAACATACCTTTGGCTTTTCAGCAGCACAGAAACATCTGCATTTAAGCTTCATGAAAAGAATTAATTTGATTCCTTTCACCCCGTCCACGATAGGGCACCCTTCCCAAGCTCACGGCGAAATCCCACTGCCGCTTTGAAATCGAGTGGATCACTGAGTACGCCTGCCACAGGGATTACCTGGAAAGTGGGAACTGCTCTCTGAGCAGCGAGCAGCACGACGTCGCCATTGACCTCCAGCCGCTAAGCCAGCCCGGAGGTGAGTGGGTGCCTGGGGGCCGGGAAGTGGGAGAGGGAATGAGAGCCCAGGGGCCGAGCTCCCCCTGCCCTGGGGTGGGCGTTTCGAGTTTGATGCTGTCACTTTGCCACCCACACCTGTGTGCGTAACAGAGCCTCTTCTTGTTTATTCCCTTTTCCTTAGCTTCAAACTCCTCGTACTATACCGCAGAGGGGGAGGAATATGTTTTTTATTTGAATGTCTGTGGAGGAACTGAAGCACACATCTGTGACAAGAAGGATGCTGCAGTTTGCCAAGTGAAGAAGTCAGATTCCACTCAAGTCAAAGTGGCAGGGAAGCTCCAGGGCCAAACCCTTCGGTGCGTACGGCCTCCACGTAACTTCCGGTGCATCGCGCGTGTTCCTGTGGAACGTAACATACTCCCCCGCCTTCCTCCTCCTTCCACCTTCCGCAGAGCACAGGGAAATCAGTTAAGCTGGCATGATTTTCCTGCATGAGTCAGGCAGGTGCCGTTTGTCCCTGACCAGTGGATGCTTTTCCTGGCTTTACAGTAAGAATGCTTCTGTTAATGTGGTTCGCTTTATAATCTGTTGTTTGCAGGGAACCGTACTGTAGGAAAGCTATTTCATTAGTTGATATGGCTTTTGTATGTTACAATTTACGTTTCCGAGGAGTTTTGACTTTTCTCTGGTGGTTTGAGAATCTGAAACACCATTGGCATCACACACAAGCGTTGAACAACTAGGAAAACGCATTCATCACAATTCTCGTGACCCTTCCCTCGGTAGCTACCTTCACAAAAGCTTTATCAGAATGTAGTTTCTCTGACCTGAGGGACCAGGATCCCTCAGGTCAGACTTCATGGCAGCTGCTGGAAAAGCTGTGTCTTCTTGGGCGTTACTTATCTTGTACCAAATCCGAAAATGAGAGCAGAAGAGGCCTCATGGTCCTAGCAAAACCTTTAGTGCCTTTTCCCAGCCAGTTATTACTTTGAAGTAAGAGGACGAGAAGCCCGTCCATTTGGAATTCCTCTCCTGTAGACGGTTCTTCCCCAGCCTGCGAGAGGGCTCGCTCTTTTGTGTCACTGCTGCTCTGTGGATGGTATGCGAAGGCTCACTGTAGAAATGTTTAAGGATTCAAGTTTCTTTCTTGGTTCTACCAAACACGTGCGTGTGTGTATCGCAAAAACCTAGGTACTCAGACGGAGACCTCACCTTGGTATATTTCGGGGGCGACACGTGCAGCTCCGGTTTCCAGCGGATGAGCGTCATCAACTTCGCGTGCAATCAGACGGCGGGTGAGTGCGCCCTGGATCAGCCGCGTCCCTGCGCGGGTGGGCGGGCTCCGTGGAAACGTGGAGCGCTGAGTGGGGTGCTCAGACGTCCTCCTGCAGACGTGGCCCCTTTGAGGCCCCCTCTGTCGTAGCGGGTAGGAGTACCCCACCCCGCCCTGCCGACGCCTGACACACACGTCTCGTTTCTGTTTTCTGTTTGTGTGGGGACTGGGCCCAGCGTCAGGCTCGCTGGGAAAGCCTCTCTGTCCTGAATGCTGGCTCTCCCGGAGTGCGCTCAAAGCCGGCAGTCTGGGTTTACTCAACCACCTTCTGATGGCTTGTCACTAAACAACTCTTCTTTTAGGAACTGAGTTTCTAGGTGACCCTTTTTGCAAATGGTGGCCCTGCTGTAGAGGTGGGATTTGGGGATCTCGAGAGACCCCAGGGCAACTTTAAGTGGAATGTTTGGTTTTTCTGAGTGACTCGGAGAAGCTACCTTGACGTCACAGTGGCACTGGCATTTCACAGAGCCGCACTGCTGTCCGTATCTCAGAGATTTTGAACACAGTTTGCATCTCTTGAGAGGTGATGGGATTCCACCATCTTGAGAGAGCCGTCCAATCAGTGGACCCCCAAGCCATGACCCCAGGTGCCCCGCAAGCCGGCTGAGCCCCTGCACAGAGCTCCGGTCTGGGAGCCGCCTGGGTCTGGCCCCGTCCGCACAGCCGGCACAGTCTCGCACGGCCGCCCCACCCCTGAGGGTCTCCTGGCCCCTCACTGTTTGTTTTGTGTGTTTCTATGGTAGAGCTCTTAACCATCTGGTCACGGGGCAGGTTCCTTCGTGACTCACTGCGGGGCCTGGGGGAGGCAGCTGTGCGTGACGGGAGCCGTGCTCCAGAAGCAGGTCTGGTGGTGGAGGCAGGCAGGAGGGGTGGTGACCACCGCCGAGCGCTGGTAACCCGCCCGGAGAGTCGGCAGAGAATCACCTGGGCTGAAGCAGGAGGGAGACCTCACAGCAGGACACCCCTTGACTCCTGGCGCCGCTGGCCATCGTCACCGTTGTTCTCAGCCCACTGTCGCCTGTCAGCCCCCTACCCCTGCCACGTGCGCTCTGAGCTTACGTTGGAGGCATGTTCTCAGTTAATGCGTTGAACACATTATATTAGTACCTGTTTGCTCAGACCCTGCGAAGCCTAGGGATGCCGTGATGGCTGAGAGCTCCCCGGGCATTTACACACCAGCAGCAGAGAGAGAGATGAGGACGGTGATGACGTAGTGCAGGGGACGCGGGCAGGCTGCGGGTGCCTGGCAAGGTCTGTCACCTGGGCCTTTATCCAGAGGGAGGCCCTGAGGTCAGGGGTCTGGGGTCTGGCTGCCCCCGAGGACCGGGGCAGTTAAGAGGAGGTGCTGGGTGAGGGAGCCCTGCAGGACAGTTAGGGGCAAGCTGGGCGCAGAAGCCGGGTGGCCATGGGGGCTGGTCTTCGTGGCAGGAGGAACAAACAGCTCCTGCAGAGGCGGGAATTTGGGTAGCCGTGAGCAGGTCAGAGCTGGGTGTCCAAGCCATGGCTAAAGAAGGGGGTGGAGCAACGTTGTGAAAAGCTTGTGTGTCCTGCAGAGGAGTTGGCGTGAAGGGACTAAGCAGGGGTGGCCATGCATCTGGCTTGGACGTGGCCTTTGGATCCATCTCCCTTTGGTCTGAATGCCCGCCCAGCCTTCCCCAGATTCTCCATCTTTCTTCCGTCATCCTCACCTCTTCCAGGCTCATAGGAGACCCTCTCCGAAGTCCACCCCTTCTACTCTGTGTCCAGGCCCTTGGGAAACGCAGCCTCCTTCGTATCCCAAGTCCCCAGACCCTCAGGCACTCGGGCTGCCCGGGTCTCCCAGACTCCTCTGCTGCTGGGCTGCTCTGCGGTGGGCAACTTGTGTGGGCTGAGGCTCCCTCTGTCCTGTCGCTACCTCCTTTGGCCCTGTTCTGCCCGCACTTTTTATAAATGATTTGGCCGTGATCTTTGGGAATGCGCTGATCTCATTTGGGCATGTTGGGAGGATGGAATAATGATCCAGAAAGATCCCAGCAGACGAGGAGGATGTTGAGAAGGGCCCGTGGTCAGGGGCTCCCAGGGAAGAGGGATGGACATCCAGGAGTCGTGCCAGGAAGCTAGAGCCCAAGGGGGCTGAGGCGGGAAACAAATAGGAGAGGCCATTTGTTTTTCCTGTATTCTTTTTTGTCATACACGTTTTCGAATATATAAGTAGAAAGTACATTATAGTGAAAACCTGCACACCCACCACTCAGGCTTAACAGCTGTTAATGTTTCACCAAACTTGCCTCACGTTTATATGCTCTGTCACGTCACCAGTGGATCGTAACACTCCACCCAGACTGCAGGAAAGGACGTCCCTTCACGTAACCTCAGTGCCATTATCAGACCTGACAAAACTAATGGCAGTGCCTTAATCCTGAAGACTCATGTCATTGTGATCGTGACACGGAGACCAGATCCAGAGACTTTAGGTGTTTTGAGCCTCCTCTCAGGCTGGAGCTGGATTATGAAATATTTAAGACTCCTCCTAGCTCTGTGATTTGGAGCCAACTGTAGGTACTATGCTCTGTGTACGCTAAAACCATTCCATTATTACCTTGTTTGAATTTAAATTTAGAGTTTTTAGAGAAAACCCCTTGGTGGATTCTGTGTTTATTGGTAATAATGTATTTTTGCATGTTGAATTGGGTGTTGATTGGCTATGGAATATTATGAAATGTGGTTTACAGGAATTATTTATGCTTCTGAATCTAGGGTTTCATGCATTTCAAGACACAGAGGTGCATAAGTTTATTTTTTTGTCCATAATATATATTTTTTACCATTTGTTTCAATAACTTATATCTAGTTTGATGTAATGTGATACCTGATTATTGGTGATCCCGTCACATAAGGACATTAGACCGTTTTGGGGGGAGGAGTGCGGTGTGTTAGCATAGGCCAGTAAAAACTGTCCAGATTCAGGTGACTCATGATCACGCTGAAGACTTATTTTCTTTAATTCCATTCAGGCCTTAGGGGGCTGTGCTCCACGTGGTCGTGTGGGGACCTTTGCATTTTCCACCTCGTGTTGCTGCTGTCTGTGGGCATGGCTTCCAAGGACTCTGCAGAATGGGAACAGCAGTTGTTTTCTTAATGGACCAGAACTAAGAGGCATGGCCCAACCTCAGAGGCAGTGAGGCGGGAAGTGCAGTTTAGCCGCGGGCCTAGAGGGAAAGATAAACCGGTTTGGTGAGCAGGCAGCACGGGTTTCTGTCCCAGAGCGGTGGGGGGATGGGGCAGCCGCCTGCTGCTCAGGCCAGAGCTGGGTTTCACCGGGAGGGTCCACTTTTTGCCTTCAGCTGGTGCAGGATCCACGTACCGCCAGGCCACGTAAAGGGTGTGTGGGGGATGTGCTGGAGCCTGGAGAGCCAGGAAACTTTCAGGGATGAGATTGATGGAGAGATTACAGAAAGTCATCCTCATCCTGCTGGTGGAAACCGTAGGGCTTAGCGGTCCTGATGGCAAGGCCATTGTGTTTAAATAAACAGCGTGGTTTGGTAGTGGGGAGTCTTCCTTTACTATTATCCTCAAATTCTTGGAGGAATTAAATAAGAATGCAGGTCGGGTGCATGCCAGTGGTTATTTAAATTTTATTTAAAATGGGCTCTCCCAGCAGATCATTAGTAAGTTTCAGATGCAAATCTAGCTCCTGAGTAGGAATGGACCCTGGAACCATTCATAGTATCATTTAATCGTCTGTAAACTTATCTGGTAAAAGAAAAACACTGTGAGTGCATCAAGTTTTCAGGAAACACAGATCTTTTCTGAACAGTGAAATACCAATCCAGTGGGACTAAACTGTATGTAAACCTTGAAGGGGCAGACGGGTGGGGAGCATGTGGGAAAGAGGCGAAGCAGCTTCACTGCTCCCTCGGTGGAGGGCACGGCGGACCCCCAGCTAGAGCGGGTGCTGTCGGAAGGGAAGTTGGGAGCGCTGGTTCTTAAAAGAGAATGGCTTAGAGGACTTACTAAAAAAAAAAACCCAACAAACCAAAGACACACAGTAGCGCAGGGAAGTCTTGCCTTGCGGTTATGAGTCTGGCTCCGGGGCCAGACAGTCTGGGTTTGATTTCTGGCTCCTCTGCCCTCTAGCTATGAAGCCATAGGCGAATTATTGAGTCCCCCCTAAATCTGCAAAACGGGACTAAGGTCGTCCCTGTGTCGTAGGATTTCACGGTTGAGATACGCGAATGTATGTGAAGTACCCAACACAGAGCCTGTTCTCTGCATCCAGCCCTGTGGAGGGCTCAGTGCTCCGCGCGGCGCCTGCCTCAGCTTGTGCTCCGTGTGCCTTAGCCGCTGTCGCTGGTGTTATAATTAGGATGTTTATAATATTAAAGATTCAATAGAAGTTGCAGTTGAAACAGCATTCGCCCTTGGTACAGAATATTATTTCCGTTAGAACATTGTGCACTTCAGGGCCCTAAACCTCAAGAAAGGTAAATCATGTAGGAGGTCCAGAGGAGGATTATTAAACCATCAAGGGGTGGAAAATGGACCGTCGTGCCAGCAGTGCACTAGCTCGGAAAGGCAAGGGGATAGAATTTCTGGTACGGGAAAAGTCAACAGAGTTTGCTGAAGCCCACGCTACGTGGGCGGGGGGTGGGGGCGGCACATGAAGGCCTGGCTTGCAGAGCGGAGCTGAGCCGGGAGGGCTCACGGTTGAGAACCCCGTGGGGCTCCCTCGGGCTGATTGGAGCGGGGCGTTAGAGACCCACACGTGCCAGAGTCCCCAGGATCCAGGATGCCGGCCCCTCTCGGGGCGAGGTTACTGAACCTCAGCACCCTTCAGTTGGGAGCGGCTGCAGACCTTACCCCTCTTCCAGGCTCATTTTAGGGGCGAGTCCTGGGGAGCGTGTCCTGCTCACACGCACATCACTAAGCCAGTGGCACTCCTGGAACTGGAGCCCTGATCTCTGCGCCCCTTTCGGTGACTCCCTGTTCTGGCTTGGTGTTTATGAGCCTCTCAGAGACTGACCGCTGCCTGGGGCTCACACCCCGCCGAAAACAGGCTTCTGTCCTCTTGAGACCATCCCACCAAGATGAAAGGGACACAGGCCTGCCCTGCAGGGTTTAGGTCGTGTGAAACGCAGTAAAGCCACTCTGATCTCTGGGGTTTGAGCCCGGAACTTGTTTGCCTGCACAGCTGCTACGGGTGTCCTGTTTGCGATCTCTGCTCCTGGGACGTTCCTGGGTTTTGGTCACATCATGGGTGCTTTCTTCCTTTTGATGCGGCACAGGTAACAACGGGAGAGGGGCTCCCGTGTTCACCGGGGAGGTGGACTGCTCCTACTTCTTCACGTGGGACACGAAGTACGCCTGCGTGGACGAGAAGGAGGCCCTGCTCTGCGGCGTCTCCGACGGGAAGCAGCGCTTTGACCTGTCGGCCCTGGCCCGGCACTCAGGTAGGCCCACCGCCCGCTCCGTGTGTGCTCGCGCACGTTCTCTCGCCTCTTTCCCGCGAGCACGTTTGGAAATGCTGTTACAGTTTTCCTTGTCAGCTAACTGTATCGTGGCCTTTCCCCGCTCCTCACGGGGCAGTATGAATTATCAGAAATGACACTGAATCAGGAGGCGAGATATCTGAACTTGAGGTCGGCGTTACCGTTTTCTACTTGGAATATCTTGGGCTCATCTTATCGTAGTTCAGTAAAAACGGCCAAGTGCCTTCTGTGTGCCAGGCCCTGTGCTTTGTGATTAGAAAAAAAAAATTTTTTTTTTAAACTTCTGTTGCTAAGAGGGTAGATCTTAAAAGTTGTCAAAATCCCCACGAAAATTGGTACCTCTGTGTGGTGATGGTCGTTAACCGCACTTACTGAGGCAGCCGTTGCGCAGTGTATCCGTACGTCGACTCGTACTGTACACCTAAAACCGAGGCAGTGTCGTGTGTCAGTCATAGCTCACTTAAAAAGAGTTTAAGCTCTTACAGCAGCCTTCAAGCAGGCAGTGTTCCCACTTAACACAGAGACTGTGAGGCCCAGAGGGTTGCACACCTGTGGTGACAGGTGTGTGTCGTCTCCCCTGCCCCGTCTCACTGCCTCTTTCCTGTCTCTAAATCAGGATTTACATTCCCTGACCAACCTCAGATTCTTTTGTGAGGCTGAAAGGAGGCGGGATGTGGGACCTGTCACAGGGACTGGCTCATGGTGACGGCCCATCGAGGTTAATTTATTTGTCCCGTGAACCAAGGCTTGCGGAGTGTTTGTTGCTGGCGGGGGCTGGACGAGGTGCTGGGGACATGGCAGCAAACCTGGCGAGCACGACCCCTGCCCCCTCGGGCCTTGGAATTCAGCAGGGGGCACAGAAGACCGAGCAATAAGCGTGGGGTCACCCCACAGGGATAACCAGATCTAGGTGGGGATTTCTAGTTTCACCCTTTTAGCAGCCCTGGAATTGGGCATAGATAGAAGCAAGTTGCCGCTGTAAAGTGGAATAGTGCACAAGACAGGGAGGCCGGCCTGAAGCCATAGTCACCAGCTACTACTGGAACAATTACTCGCGTGTTCAGAGTCGCAGCTGCTTGGGAAAGTATCGTATTAGAAGGAGAATTCCTCCTTCGTGGGGTGCTGGAACGCTCTCCTTTGAACACGAGCCCCACTATAGATGCTGTCGGGCAGCGAATTGCCCGGGGGGAGTAACCGTCTCGGTGCTTTCCTGGTTCAGCGCCTTTGAGCCCTGGGGCTGGTGCCGTGGTTACAGTCTGTGCCTTGGTCAAGAGGCTGGATTTCTGTCTGCCGAGTGGGAAGAGCTCTCACCTCTGGTCAGACATGGGTTTGAGGCCCCGCATCCAGCTGTGTTGACTTGAGCAAGTTACACTCCCGCCCCCCAGTTTTCTTACAGTAAACTGAGTGGTGGTTTCAGATAGTAGGATCTGCGAGGTTGCAGAGATGCATTCGTACTCAGCTGACTGGGGCCACCTCTCCGGTTCTCTGGGACCCGGGTTATTTGTGTAGCGTTTGCACCCAGATATCTAAGGAAGCTGTGAGGTGAGAGCTCACATCCTTCTCTGACAGTTTAAAGAAGTCGTCCTGCCTGAAGCCCTGCAGCCCTCCCCAGCCCAGCCAAAGCTTTCAGGACAGTGTTTGTTGTGGTCGGCCGTGAGTCCTTCCCGGTTATTGACACCGGTGTGTAGTGACTGTGTTACCACGGACGCGGGATTTTCCTTTTAAACCCCAGTCTCCAGTCCGCAGAAGGAGCATCCTCACTATCTGTGTGTCCTTCCCACACGGTTCCAGTGATGCCTTTGGGGGCTGTCTGGGGATGGTCCGCCTTTGACTTGCTGTCTGCTCTCAGCCTGTGCTCCTTCTACCTTCCACGGATTGTCTTCTGTTCATGCATGACTGAGTCATGAACCCTTTGAATTAAGGGACCACGTATCTTGTTTATCTTCCGGGGGCACGGAGCACGAAGCCCTGGGCCAGGTCTGCCTTATCTGTGGTCTGGAGGCAGATGCGTCACCAGTGGCATCTCAAGTCGGGGCTGGCGTCTGGCTTTGCTTTTCAGTTTCTGATTTCAGACTTTGGGGCTTGGGAGAATTTTGCTGTTTAATCCTCTGGCGGCCCCCCCACCCCCCCTTAAGCCTCGTCTTCTGAGGAGCTGTTCGGGGCTGGCTTGTTTCTGTCACATTCAAGACAGGCTTGAGATTCTCGCTGAGTTTGTGTGCCCTCAGCCTGCCGGGTCCAGAAACGTGAGTGCCTGACGTCTAGCAACCACAGGCCTGGTGAGCTGCAGGCCTTTACCTTCCGCTTAATCACCATTTATGGTGTGACTCACAGAGAAATAATCACTGCCTTTGGCTGGAAGACTCTTTTTTTTTTTTTGGTTACAGAACTGGAACAGAATTGGGAAGCCGTGGATGGCAGCCAGAGGGAACCAGAAAAGAAGCATTTCTTCATTAACATCTGCCACAGGGTCTTGCAGAAGGGCCGGGCGAGGGGCTGCCCCGAGGACGCGGCCGCGTGCGCTGTGGGTGAGTGGTGCCCTGTGCTAGGTAACGCGGAGCCCGGCTGCATCCAGGTTGGAGTGAATCAGAAGTTCTTCCTGTGGTTTATCTCAGCCTCCTTTCTCTGCGTTCAGCGTATAAAGGATGGTGAAGAAAAGAGTTTAATGACTCAAATGTAGGGAACTGGTGCATTCGAGTATCTTGAAGTTGGCTGAAGCCTTCTGAGGTGGGCACACTGGAAACAGGAGGAAGCGGCTGGGGGGAACGTGGTTATCTTTCTGCTCCGTCCCCTGTGGAGGAGCATTGCCAGTGCTCGTGTAGGACTGATTTTGATTTTTAACAACCTTTCTGCCTGGAATTGTTCGAGTGTTACGGCTTCAGGCCAGTGGACTCGCGTAGCCTCGCGTGAGAGCACTGGACCCCTTGGGTTCCTTTTGCTGTAACCGTGTTGGTTGCGACTTCTCAGTTGGATGTAAGTGTTGATAGCATATGAGTTGTTGGTCACTTAAGACTCACCTGGAAAACGACAGACAGTGGGAGTAATTGGAATCTGTTCCAAGCATTAGACAAGGGATTGTGAACCCGGGTTGGATTTTAGGAATTATCCCAGGATTCAGAATTGGTGGTGTGTCTTTTAAAAGCAGGTCCAGCCATGTCCCTGCCTTCATTTAAGAAGGACTTGAGACAGACCTTCAGTGAAAGTCAACTGAACCGAGAATTAAAAGGTCACGTTTTTTGGCTGGCTGCACAGGTTTAATTAGTTTCTGCTTCGGTCATGGGACAAATGCTGCCCCCTCGGTTTCGACAGACCTTGTGTCTCAGGAGAGCTGAGGGCCCCACAAATGGGGGAACAGTGTTATTTTCCGGGATGGTGTAACGTGCGTTCTTGCCTTTCTGCCTCTTGTGCCCTCAGAGGACGTTGTTTATTCACTCTCGTACTTTCCTCCTAAGCTTGAAGGTGCCCTTGGGGTCCTCAGTGTGGCTGCCACTGCCCTGCCAAACTTGTCACTCAAGAGAAACCCACTGACCCTGCGAACACCTGCGGGGTCTCGGCTCATTTTTGGTACCTCTTCGTCTGTGTCATTCTCATTTTTAATCACGTCTTCTGTTTTTTTCCCTTTTCTTTTCTCTTTTCCAGATAAGGACGGAAGTAAAAATCTGGGCAAATTTCTTTCTTCTCCCACAAGAGAGAAAGGACACATTCAGCTCTCTTACTCAGATGGCGATGAGTGTGGCGACACGAAAATAAGCACAAATATAACACTCGTGTGCAAGCCAGGTACACGTTGCAAACGCGTGGCGCCTTCGTGGGCTTCCCCAGCGGCAGCCGCATTCTTTAGTTTTCGGTTTGCCGCCGGCCCCTGCCTGGGTGACGAGGCAGAGCGGGCTCGGGCCGAGCCCCGAGGCTCCAGAAGCATTAGTGTTGGTCCATTGGACTCGATCCCCCTCCCCAGCCCCAGCGCAGCGATGAAGAAACCATATGGTGTCCAGGGGGGTTGTGCTGCAGTTTTCCAGATGAGTTACGCTCCTGGCACGGCTTCCTCTTCCTGAGGCCTGGTGCAGGCTGATGTGGAGGCCGCTGCACTTCCTCCAAAGGGGGAGCATCACATCACAAGTGCTTGAAAACACTGTCTGTGATCTCAGCGTCGATACACACAATGCACCTTGTTTTTCAGGGTCAAGGTCTATATAGATCCGCACATTTTTATGTTCCTCACAACATAGTATTTTGTGAAGACTCTTTTATGTTTCACAGTTGTGTTTGTAATTTTTAGGGGCTTCCTTGTTGCTAATGGCTTGGTTTTACTATTTTTAAGCATTTTCCCTATTGTTGGGTTAATAGCATGTTTCCAGTGTTGGTGATTGTGCTGTGACATATCCTCTCTACCTCTTGTTGGAAATTTCCTTTGGATAAATTCCCAGCTGTGGGATAAGTTCAAGGACCAGGACAGTTTTTTTTAATTTTTAAAAATGGTAAAATATACATAATATAAGATTGATCATTTTAAAGGAATTGTGATAAAATACATGTAACATGCAGTTCACCATTTTAATCATTTTTGAGTGCACAGTTCAGTGGCAATTAAGCACCTTACATTTACATTGTACCTTAAGTATGTTTACACCACCATCCATCTCCAGAACTTTCTCGTCCTCCCAAACTGAAGCTCTGTCCCCATTAAACACGGACTCCCCCCCAGCCCTGGCCCCCAGCCTTGTCCTTTCTGTCTCCGAAGGTTTGACCACTCTAGGGGTGTCAGATCGGCATTTGTAGGAGTGTATTTAGAACAAGGGAAGCTTTTTGAGACCGGATCAGTGATGGGTCCTTCTTCTCCTTCGGCAGGTGATTTAGAAAGTGCCCCAGTGCTGAGAACTTCTGCGGCGAACGGTTGCTTCTACGAGTTTGAGTGGTACACAGCGGCGGCCTGCGTGCTGTCCAGGACCGAGGGGGACAACTGCACCGTCTTCGACTCCCAGGCAGGTGTGTGTCCGAGCGCCATGTGGGGCAGGCTCTCCTGCACCTGCTTATTAGCTTGTTTTTGTTTTGTTCTTAACATTTTCTGTGAGTGTTTCAGAGATATTCTGTGTTAGAATTATATTAATACTGTTTGACCAAAACTCTGAAAATCTGGTGTTTCAGGCTTATCTGAGATAATGAAAAACCTGTCATATTCAAAGTCGAGGTAGGTTTGCTGATCGCAAAACCTGAGGAGCACAGGAAGTAAATCATGTTTGAAAAGGCTTTTCGCATGAATTTCTGGCCAGGAAACCCAGCACCGTTGACTTTTCACGGCCATTGGTCGTCCCGCTTTGAACACACTGGTTGTTTATTCACCCAGGAGTTCTGGGCTCTGACTCGGGTCTTCGGTGAATGCAGCAGAAGGGGCGTGGTGATGGGGGACCCGTCTCCAAGGGGAGAGTGTTGGTGATGGCGGTCCTGGTAGCTCCCGTCCCAGCCGTTGGGCAGGCCCGGCCGCGAGCTTCTCCTGGAGGCCGGGAGCTGAGGGGGCTCTGCTTCGCTGTGGTCTCACTGACCTGGGATGGTCTTGATTCCTTTTTAGGGTTTTCTTTTGACTTGTCGCCTCTCACAAAGAAGAATGGTGCCTACAAAGTTGAGACGGAGAAGTACGAGTTTTACATCAATGTGTGTGGTGCGGTGTCCGTGGGCTCCTGCCAGCCGGACTCGGGAGCCTGTCAGGTGTCAAAAAGGCAAGTCACTGTTCCCAGTTCCCGGTCTTTCGTTAGGTATCTTGTGCTCACAGGTGTTTTATTCTGGAGTAGGTGTGTTGTCTGCTGACCTCTTTGCTTTATGATGAGTGTTAAAACTCTGGGAAGACCTGGACTGAAAACTAGAGGATGCTGCTGGGAGCTTTCGTTTCCCAGGGAAGGAGCAGGACAGGAGTGGATTCGTGCAGCGCCTCCCTTCTGTGTAGTCAGGACTTCGCAGTTGTTGGATGGGTTTATGTACACGCTTCTCCCTTCAGTGTGTTAGTCCAGGGAGTTGTGCCTTAACCCAGCCGCGCTGAGCGTGGATTTGGGTCTGGTGTGGGGTGGGATTGCCCTCACACCGCCGCTGCGCTGAGGTCCTAACCGCCGTCCCGGCACTGCCACCCCCTACGCTGTCCCCGGCGCTTCCTTCAGCATCGCAGCATCACAGAGCTTCTGGTCTTGGTATCTTTCCTGAGAAACGTTTGTTTATTTGTTTTAGTGGTGGGAAGTCTTGGAACTTGGGACGCAGTAACGCTAAGCTTTCGTATTATGACGGGATGATCCAGCTGAATTACAAAGATGGCACGCCCTACAACAATGAAAGGCACACGCCAAGAGCCACGCTGCTCACCTTTCTCTGTGATCGAGACGCTGGAGTGGGTTTCCCTGAATATCAGGTAGGAATTGTGCTGTGTGTGTGCACATGTGTGTGCCCATGTGTGTGTCTGCAGAGCAACAGGCAAGGAGGGAGAGAACGTCAGTCTTGTAAAGGCAGGGGAAGAGAAAAAAGTGGTCAGGACAGGGCTTGTGACTTCTCTGGAGCGAGACAAGATTCTGTTGCAGGTGACGTAGGAGCTGGGATGGTCCCTGGGGATAAACCATCAAGCTGTCTGGCTCCTCAGGACTTACACAGGAGCCTGTCCTGGGACCTTTATTTAGAAGGAGAGCTATTTTTAGTCTGGTTTCCTGGGCAAATCGTCATCTCCTATGATTTTAATTAATCCTTTTAGATTTGCCAGAGGACACGGGCAGTATTCATTTTCTGAGCTGTTGCTTCAGTGGGCTGTACACCTCAGTCACAGCCCGTGACACTGTTGGTTTTGGGTACAAAACACACAAAAGCATCAAAACCATCCCTTATTCCCGTTTAACAGAGGATAGATTTCCATCTTAATTTATTGCTGGGCAATCTTCCTTTTAATAAAATGAGAGGGATGGGCAAAGTAAATTAACTTTCCTGGGGTTTTTATTTAGAAAAAAGTGCCCCGTCTTTTTAGAAATGCTGGCTTTGTGTAATGATTACTCTTTTCTGCCACCCCTCCCATGTCTGTCCTTGTCCTGAGATTAGGAAGAAGATAACTCTACCTACAACTTCCGGTGGTACAGCAGTTACGCCTGCCCGGCGGAGCCCCTGGAGTGTGTGGTGACTGACCCCTCCACGATGGAGCAGTATGACCTCTCTAGGTGAGGCATGTCAGCCTGCCCTTGGCCGGGCCCCAGTCCAGATAGCGCTGACTGAGGTCGATTAGACCCTGCTGGTGAGCAGGTAACTCAGCCGATGGTAGGGAATCAGGTTAGCTCTAGGTGCAGGACCGAGGTGGGAGCTTTAAGCAGAAGGAATTCTGCTAATGGTCCTGTAGCCTGTGCGAGATCAACCAGTCTTCGCCCAGCAAAACCTCAGTCTTCACTGCATCATTTAAAGCCATGCCTGTCGGTGCAGAGGTGCGGGGCCAGTTCCAGGTGTGCCGGGGGCCGCATTTAGTGAGTTCGAGAACACAGGTGTGCCGGCTTTGGTAGTTTGGTGGGCGGGGCACGTTTCCTTCAGTATTTCTCTAACTGCTTAGAAGTGAATCGTAGGACCGAAATCTGTCAGCTTGAAAAGCATGGATTTCCCTTTGAAATTTCAGGCTAGCAAAATCCGAGGTTGGTCATGGAGGAAACTGGTATGCCCTGGACAATGCCGGGGCACACAGCACGTGGAGGAAGTACTACATAAACGTGTGTCGACCTCTGAACCCAGTGCCGGGCTGCGATCGGTACGCGGCCGCTTGCCAGATGAAGTACCAAAACGACCAAGTGAGTCTGCCGTCCCCTCCTGAGCCCAGGACTTGGTGGTGGAGGGGCCTGTTCCGGGACTTTCAGATCTAAGCAGGCCTGGCTGCTGACGAGAAGCCCTCTGAGTGGGAGAGGGCCTCGGGGTGAACGCCCCTGCCCCCTACAGATGTGATCCTATTCGAGTCATTGTTCAGATTTAAAATTTAAAAAAGCCTGGGCGTCGGGGACCTCCTGTGCTCACAGTACTCGGCAGAGGAAGTGTCTCTGCGTGAGCAGCAGACATCTGTAAAGCATAGTTTTTGCTTCCCAAAGCTCTTACTTCTGGACTAATTAGGGGGCCACCTGCTCGGTAGAGTTGCTGTGGATGAACTAGATCCAAGTGTTAGCTCTCGCCAGGGTGCGAGCTGCACTTTGTCATCCGATGGAATGCAGTTACTGCTGGAGCTCTGGTATGTTTCCCTGGGCTCCGTGCACACGGTGCATCTTAAAATAAAGATGTATGTGTGCTTCTTTAAAAATAGCATGTCGGGAATGTACTTTCCTGGCTTCTGTTACACGGCAGCTTGGAGGTGTTTTAAGGGAAGCTGGCGAGCGCTCTCTGGTGGTTCAGAGTGAGCACCCCGTGGTGTGTACACGTGTACATACGCGCGCGTGCTCTTTGTCGGAGCAGCGGCCTCAAAGGGCAGTCAGTCCTCGTTATTCTCAGATTCTGTATCTGCGAAGTTGTCTACTTGCTCATGTTTATTTGTAACTCCAAATCAGTACCGGGTGCTTTCACAGTCTTCCGTGGACATGCACAGAGGGGCCTGACGTGGCTCTGCGTTCTCGTCTCAGCTCTTCTACCCAGACGGCCAGAGGGTGGAGACACGGGGGGTGGGCAGTGCGGTGTCAGAAGCTCCTGGCCGGGTGGGCGGGGTTTGAGTCCTTCCTCTGATGCCCGTTAGTGGGGTGGCCTTGGATAAGTCACTTAGCATGTCTGAACCTCGTTTTCTCTTTTGTAAAATAAAGAAAATAGAATCTACCAGGATCTTGAGTATTCAGGATCACAGTCTGTGTGACATAAGTGTACATATAGGTACCTCCAGTCGTCCCTTTTGGTGCGTGGGGTGAGGATTGGTTCCAGGATCTCGGCAGATACCAACAGCTAAGGATGCCCAAGACCTTTATATACAGTGTCGCAGTATTTGCACCTACACACAGCTTCACTTTTGAGTTCCCTCTAGGTTACTTATAATACTTAACACAGTGTAAATGCTACGTTAGTAGATGCTGGTGGCAGATTTAAGTTTTGTTTTTCCTGGCATTTCTTTCCCCTGAATATTTTCGATCTGAAGTTGGTTGAACCTGCAGAGGTAGAGCCTGTGGATATGGAGGGCTGACTGACTGTGTTTCCCCTCTGTGTACGAACGGTGGTTCAGTATTCACTAATTCAGCATTGGTAGCGGGTTTGTAGAACACAACTACTGTGAATAATGAGAATCCACTGTGTTAGTAATGAGGAAATCAGTTGTTTTCTCTTCAGAAGGAAACATAACGGACACGCATGTTTGCAGGGTTCATTTTCTGAAATCGTCTCCATCAGCAACTTGGGGATGGCGAAGACGGGCCCCATGGTGGAGGACAGCGGCAGCCTCCTCCTGGAGTATGTGAATGGCTCAGCCTGTACCACCAGCGATGGGAGACGGACCACCTACACCACCAGGATCCACCTCGTCTGTTCCAGGGGCAGCCTGGTAAGGAAGGCGCTGCTTGTCACCCATGACCTTGGTTGCTTTGGGTGTCTCTTCACAGGGACAAAGGTTGATCTTAATTCTGCTTCAGGCCAGCATGTGATACAAACTCAAGGAGGCAAGGAGCACGGTGATGGTGCTTGTGTGGCTCTCCCTTCTCAACTTTAAGCCTGATCTCTTACTGCTGGTTTGTGACGTACACCGTATGGTCTTCTGTAGACTTGAGTTCTTTCTCTGAGTGGTACAGATGCCGCCCTGCCTGTTAGTCCCTGTGAGTTGGTGATCTGAGGATCACGGCTGCAGAATAGGTCTTAGAGACGGTTCAGTCCAAACAGCAGACTTCATAGAGGAGACTGAGGCTGGGTGCAACTCAGGCCAGTGGGTGAACACGGAGGGAGGTGTGTGTAATACGTCAGAAAAGCAGGAATGAAAAATCAAGGCTGGGAAATGGAGGAGGTGATGGAGATTGCATTTGGGCCCGAGTTCCTCGGCCAGGGCAGAACAGAAGAGAAAACTCCAAATAGAAATGCCCCGGGGTCATTGGGAATAGTCCCCATTGGTTTTTTAAAAACAATGAGGTGGAAGGTGTATAACGTAAGATTTACCATTTCAGCTATTTTCAGATGTACAGTTGAGCGGCATTAAGCGCGCTTACAGTGCTGGGCGCGCATCACTGGTGTCCATTCCCAGAACCCTGTTTTTCTAAACTTAATTCTTTTTTTTTTAACCTGGAGCTTTACATTCATACCTGGGTCACGTGTGTTTTTGAATAATTGCCAAACTCTTGGATGAAACTGAGTGGGAATAATAAAGAGCTCATGTTTATTATCAAACAGATTCTTTCCAAGGGCTGGTTCCACTTTTTAAGGGTCTGCTACAGCGTCCTCTCACTTCGTAGACAAGAACCCAGCCCGGTGTGTCCACTCCTCTCCGCAGGCAGGGGGCCTCAGTCACTTACATACTAGGCGTCCTGCAGACGCCGAGTTTTCTCTGTCCTTTGCCAGCACACGAGGTTTTCCCAAGAGATAATGTCTCTAGAGCTTAAGGTCACTCTGATAAGGGAAGGAAAATGTTAGCTGGCTGAGCACAGCCTGAGTTGTGCAAGGAAAGTGTCGCATAACTGAGCTGTAAACACACACTCTGATAAGCCAGAGTCGGCGTCCCGAGTTCTGCTCTCCGTCCCAGGAAGGAATGCTGGCTGCCCAGCCCGGCCCTCGCCTCCTGCTGGGCACGTCCGGGCGTCCCCTCCCTGGGCCTCATCCCACTCCGCTTCCTCTCTCTGGTGTCTCGTTGCCACAGAGATAGTGGACAGTTCCAGGCAGTTCTCTCGGACCCTTGTTTTTCCAGCTTTCCTGTGACATCCTATTGGGACGGTGCTGGTCAGTTTGCAGAGCGATTGCACGCTGTTAACTGTATCCCTCAGCAGTGCTGTGGGGGGGGGGGGCGCATTTCATGGGCCCAGGAAACACTGAATGAGGGTCATGTCCCGGGGAGTTCCGCAGTCCCAGGACTTTCCAGAGCCGCGTGGTGAGGCAGAGGGATGGATGGGTGTGTGTTTAGTTCACTGTTGGAGATGCTGCCGCTGAGAGCGTGGGGACTTCAGAGGGCGCTCGCTGGGTGAGGCGCGCGGGGCAGCCTAGCATCCCCTTCACCTGTGTGTCTGGGCGGGCGTCTCCCCTCCTCTGTGCCTCCATTTGCTCATCTGTACACAGGGGGCGGGTAGAGGTTGTCCTGAGGCTCAGGTGAGGAATGCTCATCACACTTGTTAGTGAAAACACGCCCAGGAAAGTGCCCAGATGGTCAGCGACTCACCGCGGGATGAGCACACCCGTGTAACTAGACCCACGGCTGCAGATAGAGCCCGGGAGCCTCCGTGTGCCCCTTCCCGGTCCATTCCCCCGCCCCGTGCCGATCCCGCGCCCCATAGGTCAGTCTTGCCTGCGTCTGCGCTTGCGTGGCTGTGATCACGTGCACCGGCACCTTGGGCTCTGCCTCTTGTTCCGCATCTGGGTGTAGAACGGTTTTCAGAAGCGTGGACTGGACTCAGGTTTGGATCCCAGTTCTACCACTGACTCCAGCATCCGAGCGTAAGAGAGAACATCTCCTCGGTAGGAATGCTGAGGACACTGAGTTATAATTAGATGCGTCACGTGCAGCACCTGGCCTAGCACCGTCCCGTGAGAGTCCATAGATTTTAGCCCTTTTTATTTATCAGGCACGTATTCTTTTGGTTAGAGCAAGTTCCATTTTCTCATACTGACTTTTATCCCGGATTTGTCCTTTCAGAACACCCATCCCATATTTTCTCTCAGCTGGGAGTGTGTGGTCAGCTTCCTGTGGAACACGGAGGCTGCCTGTCCTGTCCAAGTAACGACAGACACAGACCAGGTACGGGTGCGGTCCCGGGCCTCTGGCCATTCCCACCCGGGTGTCCCGGCTCTGCACCCCTCCCCTTGTGCTTCTTAATCCCTTACAGCGTCTGCCTTTCCTCCGCCTCGACAGCAGGCATCTGGAAGTCATCCCGCGAGCCTCTCCCTCAGCCCCGGCTCCCAGTCCTGGGATGAGAACCAGGGCCTCCAGCTTTCCTCTGAGTTCCTTCCTTTCTCTCCACATCGCTGTCCCTTAGGCGTGGCGGTGGCTCTGGGCTGTCCGTCACCACAGAGATGGGTGCTTAAATACCACGACCATGCCTAAAACGTGCCCCATCGTCTGTCGGACACAGCCCGTGTGGTTTAACGTGATGTTTAAGGTTTTAATGCTCTGCTTCCAGCCGCATCCCTGCTTCAGCCCCGCGCCTGCTGCAGCGCTGGGCTCACGCCGCTCTTCGGCCTTGGCACGCGCTCCTGCCCTCGGTGAACCCCTGCCTGCAGAGCGTGGCAGCCAGCTGCTCTGAGATGTGTTCTCTGCCCTCCCAGGGGTGCACCTTGTGTTCACAGCACGGGGTGTTTTTCTTTATGATGGGACGGATTTCCCTCCCTCCCTCCCTCCCTCCCTTTTCAGGGCTCCATCAGGCAGCAGAGCCCAGGCTCACCCAGATGAATGTTCCCAGCGCAGAGTCCCGGGCTCGTGGGACCCAGGGAGGGTGGGAGTCGGGGCGGGGCACGCCACCCTGGCCCCGGCAGTGTTTTCTGAGGGTGTGGCCACTGCGCCATTCTCTGCATATGGCGGGTGGGGTGGAAAAAGACACGAGGCGGTGGGGGAAGGGGGGGCTCGTTATCCCTTCTAGAAGAGGGGAAGAGACGGGTAATTATTTGTGGGTCTGTTACGGTTCCTCACTTTCTTTGGGGGTCAGCAGCGGTCTTGTTCAGGTAAGTGAAGCAGTCTTAGGAGCTCAGATGAGGTCAGCGTCTCGGAGCTGGTGTCCCACATGGAGCGCTTCAGATGCGGTATTGGAAGGGGTCGTGAGCTCTCCCAGGGCTGCTTCTCGGACGGGGTTTAGCGTCAGTGCAGTCCACACGGGGCAGGCTTTGGAGCTGCTCTGTCTTCGCCATGTTCTCATGGACCAGGTTTGAATGTGCCTCTTTGCCTCTTTTGTTCCTGCAGGCCTGCTCCATCAGGGACCCCAACAGTGGGTATGTGTTTGATCTGAACCCACTAAACAGTTCCCAAGGATATGTGGTCTCGGGCATCGGGAAGACTTTTGTGGTAAGGCTTGTGTGATGATTTCCGATTTGCCTTGAAAGGATGGGAGGATGCGTGGAAGTCACCTGCAGCTGGTTGCGGGGGAGGCAGGTGCCCTCAGGAATTGCCCAGGGCCCTGTGATGGCAGCTTTTACCCAGGAGGAGATGAGAAAACCCCGATTGAAGGGGAAATGAGGTCGCCCCATCCTGTTATGCTGCAGATGTGAGGGTGTCATTCTTTAGAAAACAGGCTATTCCTAACCCGTGGCCACGCGTCTGGAGTGGTGGTCCCAGGCCAGCAGCGTGGGCATCGCCTGGGAGCTTGCAGGAGGTGCAGTGTCTTGTGGGTGGGGCCCAGCAGCCTGGGTTTTTTGTTTGTTTGTTTAAACTTTATTTATTTATTTATTTTTGGCTGCGTTGGGTCTCAGTTGCTGCGCACGGGCTTTCTCTAGTTGTTACTCTGTTGCGGTGCGGTGGCTTCTCTTGTTGCACAGCCCAGGCTCTAGAGCGCAGGCCCAGTAGTTGTGGCGCACGGGCTCTAGAACACAGGCTCAATGGTTGGGGCGCACGGGCTTAGTTGCTCCATGCCACGTGGGATCTCCCCGGGCCAGGGCTTGAACCCGTGTCCCCCGCATTGGCAGGCAGATTCTTAACCACTGCGCCAACAGCAAAGCCCCAGCAGTCTGTTTTGACAAGGCCCCACGTGGCTCTGATGCCCACTGGGGTTTCAGAGGCACTGGTCAAGTGGAAACGATATTCCCCTATTAGAGGGAGACGACCGACGGCAGTGCTCTGGGATCTTCTGACGGCGCTTCCTTCACGGGCGGCCCTGACAGGGTGTCTGGAGCGGTGAGGAGGAAAATCTCCACTTAATGCTGTTCTGTAGTAAACTAAGCGCTGCTCGACAGGGAGAAAGCTTTTTAAAAATCTTTAGGTTTAACTTCTAGCAAAATCCACAGTGGAAGAAGAGAATACCCTTTGAAAGCAGGAAGTTGGGGTGAGAATGTCACAGCACTTTGATGCAAAGGGGACTTTGCAGGCACAGCGCATGCGGGAGGGCCTGCGGATTGTTCCAGAGCCAGGAGGCACCTGACAGGGCTCGTCACTCAGCAGCACAGTGGCTTGCAGCCCTCCCTCTCCCCACCCCCTCTCAGAAGCTGCTGTTCTGGAGTTTGGCTTGTACCAGGTTATCACAGGTGACAGTATATTTGGCTGTCGGTGTGAGTGTGAGAAGCAGACAGGACCTTTGCTGAGCCTCACAGGGAGCATGTCGGAAGAGGAGAGTCCCATAGAGGACATGCCAGAGGCGGCGAGCCCAGGGAGAACGTGCCAGCAGAGGAGCTCTGTAGCGGACATACCGGAAGAGGTGGCCCCGTAGACAGTGTGCTCGAAGCAGGCCGGAAAGGCTGTGCCCGTGCAGTAGCAGGGGCGGGAGGTGGCAGGTGCACAGTTGCGGACAGCAGGGACAGACTGGACGATGCAAGTGGAAGTGGAGTTGATTCGTGGGTGTCGAGGCTCCTGGGAGTCAGGACACAGCCCTTGTGCTGCCAGAAGGGCTCAGGACGCCACCGCCCAGCAGCCGGCTGCTTGGCACCGTTCCCTCATCACCTGGCCCTGCCGGGCTCAGCTGCCCCTACCTCTGTGACCACGCAGCCCACGTGGCTGCAGGGCACCTGCCTGGGTGTGGTCTTAAGTGGCCATTTCTTAAGTAGTAAACTTTGGTCTGAAGGAAAAATACTTTGTACGTGTAGTTCTTAACTTTTTATACGTCGTCCACATACCAGCTGTAGAGAAGTCTTTCCTTTTCGTGTCTCGTACCGAAGAGCATATCCTGCTTCCTTGTATCAACTACTGGATTTAAATCGAATGGTATCAACAGCTTTAAGAAATACAGGGGTATCCCATTATATTTACTTTTAATTAATGTGACTTCAACCATATATGCTTTTTTTTACTGTAAAATTCTGGCTACTTACAGTCCCTCTCTTACACATGCTGCATTGTTACGTGCAGCGAGTCTCATGCATTTAGAGACACGGGGCTGTATGAATGAAGCCTTACAGGCAATTTATGGGCATTGCCGTTTGGACTTTGATTTCTGCTTTATGTACTAGCTTCAGGGTTTAATTGCCCAGGCATGGAAAGTTGGTCATTTGCCTAATAAGGAACAAATCATGCAATTGTTTGGATAACAAGCAGGCAACCCTGTTTGGCTGGGCAGGGTTTGAGTTGTTCGGGGTTATGTTCGCGGTGAGTCACGTGGCCTGAGTTGGTGTGTGGTTCTCGCTGTCTGGCCTGCAGTTTAACGTGTGCGGCGCGATGCCCGTCTGTGGCACCTTGGATGGAAAGCCAGCTTCCGGCTGTGAGGCAGAGACCCAGACGGAAGAGCTGAAGAATCTGAAGCCAGGAAGGCTGGTGGGACTGGAGAAGAGCCTCCAGCTGTCCACCGAGGGCTTTATAACTCTGACCTACACGGGGCTTCCTTCCCACCCCAGAGGTGAGCTCACATCCCTGTGTTTGCAGCTAACCTGTGTCCTGGGGGTTCCGTGACTGTAAACCTTTCAGAGTGTAACGGGAGTGCCTGTAGACTCTGAGTCCTGGCCACCCTCCCCGCCTCTGAGCCCCACGTGCCCAGCCTCTGGTGTGTTCTCCCAGCCGCCTGAGTGCATCCCGCGGCCGGAGGGGTCTCGGCCACTAGGTTCTGCTGTGCCCGCCCCCAGGTGTCCTCCGCCTGCACCTCCAGCGGCTCCTCTGATAGGAGTGTGTTCGCTCGGCCTTTTGTGCTGTGTTTTTCAGGTATTAAAGAAGCGGTGGGTGAAGGTAACGGAAGTTACTTTGTTTTTTCCTAAATTTCTTTCTTTCCGCCAATTCCTCTACTCAGTCTTGATTGTATCTTTAAATACAGTTTTGCATCTCCGGTGGGTTCACGTTTCTACTCCTTCCTGCAGCTGTGACTGTGAACTGAAAGTTGCCATTTTTGGTGTCATAAGGTGCAAGGCCGAGTCTGAGGGCCTCGGGAGGACGGGGGTGGTGGAGTCACAGCTGCCGTCGTGAATGCTCGCCGCGTGTGCCCCCGTGTGGAGTGCTGTGTGCGCTTAGCGGGTTGGTTCTCCGCCAACCCCGTGCGTCTCATTTGCGCTCACACCCTCTGCTTAGCCACCTTCTTGCTTCACAGGTGACGAAGGCCCCGGAAGGCCCTGTGCCCTGGACAGAGCCACTGGCTCAGCGCCGGGCAGAGCCAGGGCTGGCAGCCAGGTCTCTCGATCCTCATCCTGGCTCTGCCGACTAACACGTTTCTGCTTTGCGTTGAGGATCGGAGGCCCACAGAGGTGCAGCCACATCACACACACAGCCAGTGAGCGGCAGGGCGGAGGTTGGAACCCGCGCCTTCTGGCTTGTGAACCTGTGCTCTGTGCACCACACCGGCATGGACTCAGGAGGGGGCCGTCGTGTGATGTGTGGGGCGGAAAACATGAGGGGCGTCTGAGTCGACGTCAGAGGAACCTAGTATCCAGGAGGGAGTGGGGACGGCTCTGCCCTCCTGCACCCGTGGCAGTGTGCGGTCACTGGCTACTTTTGTGCATCGCGCTCAGGCTGACGGATCCATGAACACGCTGGGAAGAGAACTCTGAGGGCGTCGAAGGAATGAGTTCAGGATTCTTGTGAAGGGGATTGAAGAACTGGGGTCTTCTTAACTTCAGGGACAGAAAACATGGGGCCTGGGGGCTGCTATCAGATCCTGGAAGGGTTGTCCTAGAAGGGGAATTGATCTTGTTCTGTATCATTTGTTGGGGAGGGTTTGGACCACAGACTGAGATAATTTTAGTTGGTTAGAGGAGAATTAGTAGAGCCGGGGGAGTGGTAATCCTTTGCTTTACAGATGGAAAGCTCTTCAGCCCTTGGTCAGAACAGTCAGGTGCTCACTCACTTCAGTATCCAGAAAGCAGCGTGCGTCATTCTGGTTTATAATTCTTCTGCTCTCCAGTTCCAGAGTGCTGTTTAAAAATGAAATAGATTAGGCATTTATATATAATTTTTTTTTTTGGCCCTAATCGTGTGGCTGACAGCCGCTGACACTTATTCTGCTGGGTTTGAATCCAGGCGCTGGCAACCCCAGGGGCGCAGCACATGTATAACCAGCCCTTTTTTTTTTTTACATCTTTATTGGAGTATAATTGGTTTACAATGGTGTGTTAGTTTCTGCTTTATAAGAAAGTGAATCAGTTATACATATACATATGTTCCCATATCTCTTCCCTCTTGCGTCTCCCTGCCTCCCACCCTCCCAGTCCCACCCCTCTACGTGGTCACAGAGCACTGAGCTGATCTCCCTGTGCCGTCCGGCTGCTTCCCACTAGCTATCTATTTTACGTTTGGTAGTGTAGAGCCGTGCTGCCCCAGACTTGCTCCTTACCCTCTTTTTGCCTCAGTTTCCTCCTGTATTAGCCGGGCATCTCTGGTCCCCTGTGAGGGTTAACGTGTTGATGACCCTGGGGTTCTTCCCCTAGCGCAGCCTCCGGTGCTCACCGCCCACCCGTGGTCCCCGCCCTGCGGAAGCCCAGAGTAGCAGCCAGCCCTGTCCGGTGGCCGAGGGACACTGGCTGCTCCTCTGACGGGGTCGCCTGCCACTGTGCTAGCTCACTCCCGCTGACCTCCTGCTTCTGGAACTGGGGAGGCCCACCCTCGCCCACCCTCCCCACCTGAGCCTTGGTCCTTGCTGTTCCCTCTGTCCGCAGTGCTCTCCCCTCAAGACTGCCAGGACCTCCTGCTTCTGGAACTGGGGAGGCCCACCCTCGCCCATCCTCCCCACCTGAGCCTTGGTCCTTGCTGTTCCCTCTGTCCGCAGTGCTCTCCCCTCAAGACTGCCAGGACCTCCTGCTTCTGGAACTGGGGAGGCCCACCCTCGCCCACCCTCCCCACCTGAGCCTTGGTCCTTGCTGTTCCCTCTGTCCGCAGTGCTCTCCCCTCAAGACTGCCAGGACCTCCTGCTTCTGGAACTGGGGAGGCCCACCCTCGCCCATCCTCCCCACCTGAGCCTTGGTCCTTGCTGTTCCCTCTGTCCGCAGTGCTCTCCCCTCAAGACTGCCAGGACCTCCTGCTTCTGGAACTGGGGAGGCCCACCCTCGCCCATCCTCCCCACCTGAGCCTTGGTCCTTGCTGTTCCCTCTGTCCGCAGTGCTCTCCCCTCAAGACTGCCAGGACCTCCTGCTTCTGGAACTGGGGAGGCCCACCCTCGCCCATCCTCCCCACCTGAGCCTTGGTCCTTGCTGTTCCCTCTGTCCGCAGTGCTCTCCCCTCAAGACTGCCAGGACCTCCTGCTTCTGGAACTGGGGAGGCCCACCCTCGCCCATCCTCCCCACCTGAGCCTTGGTCCTTGCTGTTCCCTCTGTCCGCAGTGCTCTCCCCTCAAGACTGCCAGGACCTCCTGCTTCTGGAACTGGGGAGGCCCACCCTCGCCCATCCTCCCCACCTGAGCCTTGGTCCTTGCTGTTCCCTCTGTCCGCAGTGCTCTCCCCTCAAGACTGCCAGGCAGTTCATTTCTTCTCTTCCCTTCTTCGGTGGGGGGGTGGGGGGAGCTCAGACGGCACCTTCTCAGGGAGCCCGGCCACTGCGTTGGAAACCGCCACGCCTCTTCCCCACCACCCTTGGGGTTTCTTAGGCCCCGTCCCTGCTGCGTTTTCCTTCGTTTCCAACTGGTCTGTGAGGGGTTGCCTTTTGCTTACTACTTGGGCGCTGGACCGGAGTGTCAGCTCCCAGTAGGGCGGGTTTTCTTGTTTCTTTCACTCCTGTGTGTAGTAAGGAACTTAGTAAATATTGTCCAATAAACCCGTAAAGGAGAGTGGATGGATAAACGGATATAGCATTTGCACACTTCCTGGAACAGAAGAATGCCAAGACACCGAGTTCACGGTGTACACCGTCTGTACGTGGGTCGCTATCACAGTGAACGTGGCCACTTTGTAGTTCAGATTGGGTCCCTGAACCAGACCCGGCGCTTCGCCGTGGTTGCCTTACAGGGTGGCTTGGAGGCTCGTTCCCGGGCACACTGTCCTGGTGCCACACGCGTGTTAGGCTGCACCGTGATTGCTGTGGTTTCCTACAGTCTGGTCTTCTTGTTCGCAGGGAGGGCTGATACTTTCATCATCCGCTTCATCTGCAATGACGACGTTTACCCAGGGACCCCCAGATTCCTGCATCAAGACATTGACTCTGACCTGGGGATCCGGGACACATTCTTTGAGTTTGAAACTGCATTGGCCTGTGTACCTTCTCCGGTGGATTGCCAAGTCATGGGTGAGGCCGGGGGACCAGGAATTAAGAGGCTGGTCAAAAGCGTGTGTCTTTGCCTGCGTGTGTGTCTGTGTGTGTGCGCACATGTGTCTCTGTATGTTTTACTTTACAGGCAGCATGATATATGTGTTACATATTTTCTTTGAATGATACTGGAATTGTAAAGCTTCTCTTGAAGAGAATCTAGATACATAATTAATGGTTTTGAGCTATAGTTTGGGATCAGAAGCTGGTTAAGAACGGAGAAGAAAACGAGGGGAAAAAAATCAAGTACACTGTCAGAGCTTCTTACAGTGTAAGAGAAGAAAAGAACGAGAGGATAAAGCTCCGTAAGGTGTACCTGGATGCTGAGCCAGGTCTCCAGCAGCCCTCATTCTTTGTGGTGGCCCCCAGCCTCACCTCCACACCCATGGTGATTTGTTGTAATGGAGGCTTTGAGGGTCAGGGCAGGTGTATGTTTCTGTAGGAGAAGCCTCTCGGCTTCCTGGGGATCTCCTCATTTCTCTGTTATGAATATTTTTATTTTTTAAAAAATATTTATTTATTTGGCTGTGCTGGGTCCTAGGTGTGCCAGGCGGGCTCCTTAGTTGCGGTATGCGTGTGGGATCTAGTTCCCTGACCAGGGATCGAACGCGGGCCCCCTACATTGGGAGCGCCGGAGTCTTAACCACTGCGCCACCAGGGAAATCCCTGTTACGAATGTTAAGTTCGTGCATCCTTGGTCTTTGGGGTTGAAAGGCGGTGCCCAAAGCTGCCAGGAAGGCAGGGAGTTCCAGCGTTTTCATGTGTTTCAGACCTCGCTGGGAACGAGTATGATCTGAGCGGCCTAAGCAAAGCCAGGAAGCCTTGGACTGCGGTTGACACCTCGGCTGATGGAAAGAGGAGAACCTTCTACTTGAGTGTCTGCAGTCCTCTCCCGTATATTCCTGGCTGCCACGGTGAGTTCCGAGCAGTGGACTCAGGTTCGTTCTGCCTTTCCTCCCACCCCCGAGTTCATCGGCTTTCCTGGCCCTTCCAGGCAGTGCAGTGGGGTCCTGCCTCGTGTCGGAAGACAACAGCTGGAACCTGGGCGTCGTGCAGGTCAGCCCTCAAGTTGCCGCCAACGGGTCCCTGAGCATCGTCTACGTCAACGGCGACAAGTGCGGGACCCAGCGCTTCTCCACCAGGATAACGCTCGAGTGCGCCCACACGACGGTGCGTGTCTGCCGTGCCGCATTCTCACGCCCCTCCAGTCTCCAGATCTTCTGTCTGATGTAGAACCTGCCTGAGTTTTCAGGGGTTTTAGGCCATCGGTGGGGTTTGACGAGAAGGTGCTGTTTCCCCCCAGATCTGATGTGTTTCCTAAGGGCCAGGTATCTTTCTCGTGGAGGTTAGAAGTTGGGTATTAGTTCTAGCTGCCATTTGACTCATTGTTTAAATAAATGAGAACACAGTGAGCTGTTGGTTTCTGTTGTAGGGATCCCCGACCTTTCAGCTCCTGGACGACTGTGAGTATGTGTTTGTCTGGAGAACCGTGGAAGCCTGTCCAGTCGTCCGCGTGGAAGGTAAGACCCAGCCCTGCTCACTGATGCTGGTGAACGTGTGAAGTAGGGGGTGTTCTAACAGCATCTTAGATGTGAAACCCCATGCATGATCATGAAGCATCCATTAGTGGATGGACAGCTTCTTATCCTTGATTTTTTTTACTCCACTCCATTGCTCACTTTGCCAGCTACGTTTTCCTCACCTACCCAGACTGACGGACTCTCGGCATCTCACGCTTGAGAATATGAACGTGGGGTTTGGTTTTGTTTAAGTGCATCTTCATCCTGTGACCTAAGCTTTTCGAGAAAGCTGTTTGTCAGGCAGTTTGTCTTATCTATACAGACAAAAGAAGAGAACGTGGAAGTGATGTTTAATGCCTCTTTTAAGACAGTACTTAGCTGATTAAAAGTTGCAGAACTTTTGCCTCAAGGTGTGAGTGTGTGTAATTGCCCTTCCCTTCTCGTGTTCTTGAAGGGGACAACTGTGAGGTGAGAGACCCAAGGCATGGCAACATGTATGACCTGAAGCCTCTTGGCCTAAATGACACCATCGTGAGGGCTGGTGAATACACCTATTACTTCCGGGTCTGTGGAAAGCTGTCCTCAGGTGTCTGCTCGACCGATGACAAGTCCAAAGTCATCTCATCCTGTCAGGCAAAGCGGGGACCCCAGGGATTTCAGAAAGTGGCAGGTACCATGGTTGTTTCTTCTCTTTTTGCAAAAGGATGGAATTCCACATTTAAGATGTTATGATTATATCTTATGATTTAAGATCTAAAGATTATAACTTTCCTGAGTAGGAGGAATGTCTGCTGTGTTCCTGTAAAACAGTGTGTGAGTGATTTTTTTTTTTTTAAATCTTTATTGGAGTATAATTGCTTCACAACACTGTTAGTTTCTGTTGTACAACAAAGTGAATCAGCCATATGCATACACATGTCCCCATATCCCCTCCCTCTTGAGCCTCCCTCCCACCCTCCCTATCCCACCCCTCTAGGTCATCGCAAAGCTGATCTCCCTGTGCTATGCTGCTGCTTCCCACAAGCTAAATATTTTACATTCAATAGTGTATACATGTCGATGCTACTCTCACTTCACCCCAGCTTCTCCCTCCCCCACCACCCTGTGTCCTCAAGTCATTTCTCTATGTCTATGTCTTTATTCCTGTCCTGCCCCTAGGTTCATCAGAACCATTTTTTTTTTAGATTCCATATATATGTGTTAGCATACGGTATTTTTCTCTTTCTGACTTACTTCACTCTGTATGACAGACTCTAGCTCCATCCACCTCACTACAAATAACTCAATTTCGTTTTTTTATGGCTGAGTAATATTCCATTGTATATATGTGCCACATCTTCTTTATCCATTCATCTGTCGATGGACACTTAGGTTGCTTCCATGTCCTGGGTATTGTAAATAGTGCTGCAGTGAACATTGTGGTACATGACTCTTTGAATTATGGTTTTCTCAGGGTATATGCCCAATAGTGGAATTGCTGGGTCATATGGTGGTTCTGTTTCTAGTTTTTTAAGGAACTTCCATACTGTTCTCCATAGTGGTTGTATCAATTTACATTCTCACCAGCGGTGCAGCAGGCTTCCTTTTTCACCACACCCTTTCCAGCATTTACTGTTTCTAGATTTTTGATAATGGCCATTCTTCAGAATGGCCAGTGTGAGGTGATACCTCATTGTAGTTCTGATTTGCATTTCTCTAATAATTAGTGATGTTGAACATCTTTTCATGTGCCTCTTGGCCATCTGTATGTCTTCTTTGGTGAAATGTCTATTTAGGTCTTCCACCCATTTTTTAATTGAATTGTTTGTTTTTTTGACATTGAGTTCCATGAGCTGTTTGTATGTTTTGGAGATTAATCCTTTGTCCCGTTGTTTCATTTGCAAATATTTTCTCCCATTCTGAGGGTTGTGTTTTCATCTTGTTTATGGTTCCCTTTGCTGTGCAAAAGCTTTTAAATTTCGTTAGGTCCCATTGTTTATTTCTGTTTTTATTTTCATTACTCTAGGAGGTGGGTTAAAAAAGATCTTGCTGTGGTTTATGTCAAAGTATTTTTCCTGTGTTTTCCTCTAAGAGTTTTATAGTCTTACATTTAAGTCTTTAATCCGTTTGGAGTTTATTTTTGTGTATGGTGTTAGGGAGTATTCTCATTTCATTCTTTCACATGTAGCTGTCCAGTTTTCCCAGCACCACTTATTGAAGAGGCTGTCTTTCCTCCATCATATGTTCTTGCCTCCTTTTTTGTAAATTAGGTGACCATACGTGTGTAGGTTTATCTCTGGGCTTTCTATCTCTGGGCTTTCTATCCTGTACCACTGATCTATATTTCTGGTTTTGTGCTAGTACCATACTGTCTTGATTACTGTAGCTTTGTAGTATAGTTTGAAGTCAGGGAGCCTGATTCCTCCAGCTCTGTTTTTCTTTCTCAAGATTGCTTTGGCTATTCGGGGTCTTTTGTGTTTCCATACAAATTGTAAACTTTTTTGTTCTAATTCTGTGAAGAATGCCATTGGTAGCTTGATAGGGATTGCATTGAATCTGTAGATTGCTTTGGGTAGTGTAGTCATTTTCACAATATTGATTCTTCCAATCCAAGAACATAGTATATTTCTCCATCTGTTTATGTCATCTTTGATTTCTTTCATCAGTGTTTTACAGTTTTCTGAGTACAAGTCTTTCGCCTCCTTAGGTAGGTTTATTCCTAGGTATTTTATTCTTTTCGTCGCGATGGTAAATGGGATTGTTTCCTTAATTTCTCTTTCTGATTTTTCGTTGTTAGCATATAGTAATGCAAGAGATTTCTGTGCATTAATTTTGTATCTTGCAACCTTACCAAATTCATTGATTAATTCTAGTAGTTTTCTGGTGGCATCTTTAGGACTTTCTATATATAGTATCATGTTATCTGCAAACAGTGACAGTTTTACTTCTTCTCTTCCAATTTGTATTCCTTTTATTTCTTTTTCTTCTCTAATTGCCATGACTAGGACTTCCAAAACTATGTTGAATAAGAGTGCTGAGAGTGGACATCCTTGTCTTGTTCCTGATCTTAATGGAAATGCTTTCAGTTTTTCACCATTGACAATGATGTTTGCTGTGGGTTTGTTATATATGGCCTTTATTATGTTGAGGTAGTTTCCCTCTATGCCCATTTTGTGGAGAGTTTTTATCATAAATGCATGTTGAATTTTGTCAAAAGTTTTTTCTGCGTCTATTGAGATGATCATAGGGTTTTTATTCCTTAGTTAATATGGTGTATCACATTGATTGATTTGCATGTATTGAGGAATCCTTGCATCCCTGGGATAAATCCCACTTGATCATGGTGTATGATCCTTTTAATATGTTGTTGGACTCTGCAAGTATTTTGTTCAGGATTTTTGCATCTATATTCATCAGTGATATTGGTCTATAATTTTCTTTTTTTGTGATATCTTTTTCTGGTTTTGGTATCAGGGCGATGGTGGCTTCATAGAATGAATTTGGGAGTGTTCCTCCCTCTGCAATTTTTTGGAAGAGTTTGGGAAGGATGGATGTTAGCTCTTCTGTAAATGTTTGATAGAATTCGCCTGTGAAGCCATCTGGTCCTGGACTTTTGTTTGTTGGAAGATTTTTAATTGCAGTTTCAATTTCATTTCTTGTGATAGGTCTGTTTATATTTTCTAATTCTTCCTGGTTCAGTCTTGGAAAATTGTACCTTTCCAAGAATTTGTCCATTTCTTCATAGTTGTCCTTTTTATTGGCGTATAGTTCGTTTGTAGTAGCCTCTTATAATCCTTTGTATTTCTGCAGTGTCAGTTGTGATTTCTCCTTTTTCATTTCTAATTTTATTGATTTGCGTCCTCTCCCTTTTTTTCCTTGATGAGTCTGGCTAAGGGTTTATCAATTTTGTTTATCTTCTCAAAGAACCAGCTTTTAGTTTTATTGATCTTTGCTGTTTTCTTTGTTTCTATTTCATTTATTTATGCTCTGATCTTTGTGATTTCTTTCCTTTACTGACTTTGGGTTTTCTTTGTTGTCCTTTCTCTAGTTGCTTTAGGTGTAGGGTTAAATTGTTTATTTGAGATTTTTCTTGTTTCTTGAGGTGAGATTGAATTGCTATAAACTTCCCTCTTAGAACTGCTTTTGCTGCATCCCATAGGGTCATTGTGTTTTTGTTGTCATTTGTTTCTATGTGTTTTTTAATTTCTTCTTTGATTTCTTCAGTGATCTCTTGGTTATTTAGTAGCACACTGTTCAGCCTCCATGTATTTGTGGTTTTTACAATTTTTTTCCTGTAATTGATTTCCAATCTCATAGCGTTGTGGTCAGAAAAGATACTTGATACAATTTCAGTTTTCTTAAATTTCCTGAGACTTGATATATGACCCAAGGTGTGATCTATCCTAGCGGATGTTCCGTGTGCACTCGAGAAGAAAGTGTATTCTACCACTTTCAGGTGGAAAGGTCTATAAATATCAATTAAATCTCTCTGGTCTGTTGTGTCACTTAAAGCTTGTGTTTCCTTATTTTCTGTTTGGATGATCTGTCCATTGGTGTAAGTGGGGTGTTAAAGTCCCCTACTATTATTGTGTTACTTTTGATTTCCCCTTTCATGGTTGTTAGCATTTGCCTTATGTGTTGAGGTGCTCCTATGTTGGGTGCATAAACATTTATAATTGTTATATCCTCTTCTTGGATTGATCCCTTGATCATTATGTAGTGCCCTTCCTTATCTCTTGTAACAGTCTTAAAGTCTATTTTATCTGATATGCGTATTGCTACTCCAGCTTTCTTTTGATTTCCATTTGCATGGAATATCTTTTTCCATCCCTTTACTTCCAGTCTTTATGTGTCCCTAGGTCTGAAGTGGGTCTCTTGTAGACAGTATATATACGGGTCTTGTTTTTGTATCCATCCATTCAGCCAGTCTGTGTCTTTTGGTTGGGACATTTAGTCCATTTACATTCAAGGTTATTATCAATATGTATGTTCCTATTACCATTTTCTTAATTGTCTTGGGTTTGTTTTTGTGGGTCTTTTCCTTGTGTTTCCTGCCTAGAGAAGTTTCTTTAGCATTTGTTGTAAAGCTGGTTTGGTGGTGCTGGATTCTCTTAGCTTTTGCTTGTCTGAAGAGCTTTTGATTTCTCCATCGAATCTGAAGGAGATCCTTGCTGGGTAGAGTAATCTTGGTTGTAGGTTTTCTCTTTCATCGCTTTAAGTATATCCTGCCACTCCCTTCTGGCCTGCAGAGTTTCTGCTGAAAAATCAGCTGATAACCTTATGGGGATTCCTTTGTATGTTATTTTCTGTTTTTTCCTTGCTGCTTTTAATGTTTTTTCTTTGAATTTAATTTTTGTTTTATTAATATGTGTCTTGGTGTGTTTCTCCTAGGGTTTATACTGTGTGGGACTCTGTGTGCTTCCTGGACTTGGGTGACTATTTCCTTTCCCATGTTTGTGAAGTTTTCCACTATAATCTCTTCAGATGTTTTCTCAGAGTCTTTCTTTTTCTCTTCTTTTTCTGGGACCCCTATAATTCTAACGTTGTTGCGTTTAGCGTTGTCCCAGAGAGTCTCTGAGATTGTCTCCAGTTCTTTTCATTCTTTTTTCTTTATTCTGCTCCTCGGCAGTTATTTCCACCGTTTTGTCTTCCAGCTTACGTACTCGTTCTTCTGCCTCTGTTATTCTGTTATTGATTCCTTCTAGTGTATTTTTCAGTTCACTTATTGTGTTGTTCATCTCTGTTTGTTTGTTCTTTAGTTCTTCTAGATCTTTCTTGAGCATTTCTTGTATTTTCTCAATCCGTGCCTCCATTCTATTTCCGAGATTCTGGATCATCTTTACTGTCATTACTCTGAATTCTTTTTCAGGTAGATTGCCTATTTCCTCCTCATTTATTTGATCTTGTAGGTTTTTACCTTGCTCCTTCATCTGTGATATATTATTTTGCTGTCTCTTTTTTTGTTTGTTTGTTTTTTTATGAGTGGGATTGTGCTCCTGTCTTACTAGTTGTTTGGCCTGAGGCTTCCAACACTGCAGTTTGTAGGCTGTTGGGTGGAGCTGGGTCTTGGTGCTGAGACGAGGACCTCTGGGAGACCTCACTCCGATGAATATTCCCTGGGGTCTGAAGTTCTCTGTTAGTCCAGTGGTTGAGACTCAGAGCTCCCACTGCCGGAGCTTTGGCCTGACCTCTGGCTTGTGAACCAAGATCCTGCAAGCCGTGAGGGGTGGCAAAAAAAATAAAAGAACAATAACAAAGTAAAAAATACAGTTAGACTAGGAAACTAACAGGTATGTTAGAAAAAATATAAAAAAAAAAAAGGTGGAAAAGGCCTTGGCTGTGGAGGGCGGGGCCTTAGCAGGGGCAGGATTTGGCTGGTGGGCGGGGCCTGTGCTTAGTACCCACAGGGCTGGAAAAGGCCCTGGGGGGTGTAGGGGGTGGGGCTCAGGCTCAAGGAACAGAAGGGGCCCAGGCGTGCCTCCCGCCCCTGGTCTCATAGGGCGGGGGACCCCACCTGGGAGCCCAGCAGCCTTCCTGGGTTCGAGTGGGTGGGGCAAACGCCCTTGCTCCTTTCCTGCTCCTCTGGTCCTGGAGAGCCGCCTCCCTCCTGCCTCTCCTGTTCTCTCCTGGCCTCCCTCCTATGTCCCCAGGATCAACCCGGCCTTGGAGGGGACCTCTGAGGGTGTAGGACCTGGTCCGGGAGCTGGGCAGACTTCCCTGGCCGATTGGGCGGGGAAAACACTGGGCCTGCTCCCCGCTGATCGGAGCCCCTGGGGGTCCCTTCAGGCATGGGAACCCCTCCCCACCTCAGCCACCCCTCAGGGGCGCCGGTCCTGTCGGGTCTCCACTTCTCCAACCCCCTCAGCCCCCCACATCCTACCAGTTTGGTCGGGGGTTCTTCCCGTTCCCTTAGATGTCAGGGTCCCCCACCAGCGTCCGGCAGGCGCCTTAGTTGTGGGGAGATGCGAACTCTGCGTCTTCCCACGCTGCTATCTTGGCTCCGCCTCCGGCCCTCCCCCCCGCCCCCGCGTGCCCAATGACGTTTCTGATTTCGCTTGATGTTTGTCACCATGACATGTACTGATAAGTGTTGTTAGTGTTTATTTCATTCTTATTTAGCAGTACAGTCACCAATTCTGAGATTATATGTCTTCTTTTTATTCCAACTTTGGGACGCACTGGACTATTAATGGGTGTTCTGAGGTAGTACTTTCTAGAACTGAGACAAAGGGGACACATTTCATACAGGGTTGGACTGTAAAATATATAAGACAGGCTGTTGGTCCTCATGCTGTCTCAGCATCTGGGCCAATGATGATAAGTTTAAGAATCTTTAAGAAAGAAGTTGAAGTAGCTGATGGGGTGAGTACATGGGCCTCCCTGAGGGGCTGTGAAGAGGAAGTGCTATCCTCTGAGCTCGTCAGGCCAGGGGTCTCTGTACGTCATCGATCCCGTGGTCAGTCTATAAGATCGTAGCCTTGGGCGAGAGGAGGACTGATTCTGGTCTCTACAGTGGCACGTGACGGAGCCGGTGGTCCAGTGCCAATAGGCCAGGCACGCTTGGTCTTGTGTTTGTTCAGCGTGTGTGAGGCACCATGTCTGTGTTGACCAGCCTGGGGCTTCCTGAACTGATCCTTGTTGAACTGGCTGCTTCTTGAGCAGGTCTCCTTACGCAGAAGCTGACCTATGAGAATGGGGTGTTGAAGATGAACTACACCGGTGGGGACACCTGCCATAAGGTGTACCGGCGCTCCACGACCATCATCTTCTACTGTGACCGCAGCACCCAGGCGGTGAGTGTGCTCAGCGCAGCAGGGGGCCGCTCTGCCCTCACCCCTTTGCCTTTGTCTTTACAAAGTGAACCTGCTTTTACGTCTCATAAAACTTCCTGGTCACTGTGTTCACACCTTGATCAGTCTGTGTAGAGTGTAGTGAGCAGGCCCATCCCGTACCATTTGCATCCTTAAAGCGCCGACTACCTGACGTGTCCCGTTTCACGGACACGTCTCTCCACTTCCGCAGCCGGTGTTTCTCCAGGAGACTTCTGACTGCTCCTACTTGTTCGAGTGGCACACGCAGTATGCCTGCCCGCCCTTCAACCTGACCGAGTGCTCCTTCAAGTAAGTCGATGCGGGTGTTGACCCTGGGGCAGTCACATTTACTTGATAATATCTTGCTTTAATAGTTAGTGGCCGGGGGCTTCCCTGGTGGCACAGTGGCTAAGGCTTCATGCTCCCAATGCAGGGGACCCGGGTTTGATCCCTGGCCAGGGAACTAGATCCCTCATGCATGCTGTGAGTAAGAGTTCACATGCCACAACTAAGGAGCCCACATGCCACAACTAACATGCAGCAACTAAGACCCGGCACAACCAAATAAATAAATAAATATTAAAAAAAAAAAAAAGTTAGTGGCTGGGTGGGGGATGGGATTAGGTTAGTCAGGTGATTTCTCTAAGCCTTAGTTCCTGAATGTTAAACTGAGGAGTTGGATTAGGGTAACTGCTAAATCCTTCACGACTTTCATATTTTTTGATTACCTTGTGTTAAGGTACCTTGTGTTAAGTGACTGGAGTTGAAACAGGAAACCTTGTATGATTCATGGGTATGAGTGGATTGGAGTGACCAGGGTGTCCCCTGGCCTCTGCACCTCCCTGGATGCTGCCTGTGTTTGGTGAAAAGGACGTGGAGAGGGAGATGGTGGAGCTGCATGGTGGGGTGTGCGTGTGTGTGTGTGTGTGTGTGTGTGTGTGTGTGTGTGTGTGTGTGTGTGTGTGTGTGTGTGTGTGTGTGTGTGTGGAGAGAGCACCAGGGGGCGACACCCACCCTGCAGGTTCTCAGCTGCCATCACCGGTCCTTTGTCCTGTTTCCTGTGGCTCACGTAGGCTCCTGAAATGAGGTGGTTGGCAGCTCCTGAGATAAGGTGGAGGTCTTCACTGTGTGTGAATTTCATCAGCGTCACCCTCAGAACTGTTACAAAATACACATCTTGGGTTCCATCCCTGGAGATTTTGGTTTCACGGGTCTACACATTTCTGGATATTTAAGGGACATGCTGACGTTTCTGTTGCATGAGGACCCAGCCTGAAAAGAATCACTGAGTTACAGCATTCCATCCTGGGGAAAAATTAATCATTTCCCTGTTTCCTTCCAGTTTTTATCCTTAATTGAAGAACCAGTTAAAATGAAAGCTTATGCGTGTATATTGTATGAATTCATAAGTGTAGAAAACTGTGTCAGATGAAGTAAGCTTCCCCCACCTCAGCCTCATCCCACTTTTTACCGTGTCTTCTTGTAGTTCTGTCTGGAGCCTTGCATGACTCTACATGATCGATATACCTGTGCTTGTCAACCTCAAATGGTATCGGTCGACTCTGTCTTCAGACACCGGAAATGTAATTCTGGTCTCCTCTCCCCTCTCCCCTGCCCCGCGTTCATTAGTTCCATTTTTATTTCCTCTTCTGGCTGCCTTTAGAATACGGGATGATACACTCTAAGCTCTGTTTCTTGTTTCATCACCTTTAGACATCTCTTGACTTCCCGCTAAGTAAGATGAGGGCCTCGGATGCTGCCTGTCCCTCAGCCGCTCCTCCCACTGCCTCAATGCCAGCAGGCTGTCGCTGGTGCATTGCCAAGGTTTAGAACATGTGTCTCCTGCTGGGTAACTCTAATGGTCTTACCTGCTTTATTCAGAGGGTGGTTCTAAAGCATCAAAAACTAATAAGTGGCGTTTACAGTATTGCATAAACATCATTTGCTGCAAAATCACACGGTCTGATTGGATCTGCAGAGAAATGACATCATCTTGTGTCTCTTAGCTTCCTCTTAACTGAAGGAAGGTAGGCTTAGTGTTTAGGTCAGAAGATTCCCATTTG
This sequence comes from Stenella coeruleoalba, assembly GCF_951394435.1. Lineage (NCBI taxonomy): Eukaryota > Metazoa > Chordata > Mammalia > Artiodactyla > Delphinidae > Stenella > Stenella coeruleoalba. Next base: position 82,747,777 of record NC_137158.1, read on the forward strand.
TTCTATTTCATAAGTTGCTCCAAAAATCATTCCACATTTAGTTTGCTTAATACTTGGAACATAGCTACCTCGAATAGGTTTTAAATCTTGGCATTTTACGTAGTCTTTCTCTTTTATTGTTGACAGAATAATATGCCTTCCCATCGTATCTCAGACTGTCAGGGCTCTTCACGATGCTGTGTCTACGAATAATCACCGTTCTTCTTCGGGAAGGTCTCAGTTCGGATTTGGGCCGTGTGTTTTCTGCTCTTTGATCAGAGCTCATTTGGGGATCACTCCCGGCTTGGATCCCCTGCTTCTTGGATTTCACGCCCTTTGTCATGGCTTCCTTTTTCGTTTGGTTAGAGTGTATCCTCCTATTAGAGAGGTTGGATGGGAGAGAACCCACGCGTTGTCTGAAAATGCCCATAACTTGCTCTTAAATCTGATTGGCTGTAGTAGGATTACAGATTCAAATTAATTTCTCCTCAGTTTTGAAGGCTTTGTCCCATTTCCTACAAGAACTGTGTATGTTTGGTGGAAAAGTTAATTGCTCATCTTCTGTTTTCGTGTTTTTACTCCGTTCTGGAATATTTTCTGAACTTGAGAAAATCAGCTATCCTTTGGAGATTTTTATTTGGAATTTCAAATAAGTCCTTCTAATCATCTCTGAGGATACTAATGATTTTTTTTTTGTTTCGTTTTAAAAAAATCTCACCATGCATTCCCTGAATTATAATTCATTTTCTTTTAATGGTTGCCTTAAACATGTATTTTTGATTTAATGGAAAGCTAAAGTTAGTAACTATACCCATCTCTCCAACAATAAAATAACGTAGAGTGTCGTAGCCCCAACGCTCTCTCCCCATCTCCATGGTATTGTGGTCGAGTGCTTTTGTTCTGACGTGTTTTCTTACCTCTTGAATAAGTCATTATTGTGATTTTTAAAAATATCCATTGGTTGCTTGACTATATAAATTTCTTCTTTTGAAGAGGAAAAGAAACGTCTCGATTTCTTTGGCTTACTTCTTCCTCTTTGCATTTTACCCCTTGCTTTTGACTCAATTCTCTTTCTTTAAGTATCTGTTTAGTATAATGCTATGCATAGTGCTGGTTTGCAAACTATTTGCTTCTGGTCTCTGATGGGGTGAAGAGCTGTGTCCCCTTGCACTAGGGACAGCGAAGGAACCAGTGTCCATTACTGGTTCATCTTGTGGCGCTGGCTCCTTCCATGGTTGCTGACTGGTCCTGGGTACAAATTTCACTGTGAGTCACACTGCTTGGTGGTTCGAACAGAGACTCTGTCGAGTTAAATACTGGTCTTTACTTGAAAAGGCTTAGTTTTATTGTCACTAGCTTGGTACAGAATTCCAGGTGAATACTTTTTTTGTGTGTGTCAGCACTTTGAAGGTAATCTGCCATCTTCCGGTGCTTAGTATTGCTGTTAGAGAATCTGCCCCCGTCCGTCCTGTTTTCATTCCTTTGTAGATAACCTACCTTTTCTGTATCTTTTCTCTCGTATTTGTTGTGCAGTCTCAGTCTGATTTGTTAGGTATGGCTTTGTTATTTATGTTGCTTGGAAGTTGATGCTTTCTAAGCTAAAGATGAATGTCTGTTACTCACTTATGAATATTTGCAATGATTGTATATTTGAAGGTTGCCTCTAACCTATTCTGTCTCTTTTCTTCTGGGACTTGTATTAATCATATCTTAGGCTTTCCTATTCTATCCACCATGTCTTCTATTTATTTATTTTTTTAATTTAAAAAAATTTATTTTTTTCATTTATTTATTTTTGGCTGTGTTGCGTCTTTGTTGCTGCATGCGAGCTTTTTCCAGTTGTGGAAGCGGGGGCTACTCTTCGTTGCGGTGCACGGGCTTTCCATTGCAGTGGCTTCTCTTGTTGCAGAGCATGGGCTCTAGGAATGTGGACTCAGTAGTTGTGGCATGTGGGCTTAGTTGCTCCGTGGCATGTGGGATCTTCCTGGACCAGGGCTCGAACCCCTGTCCCCTGCATTGGCAGGCGGATTCTTAACCACCGTGCCACCAGGGAAGCCCTCACCATGTCTTTTAGATATCTTATTTATCTGTTTTTGGACTGTATTCTGTTTCCTTAGACCTATTTCCAACTTAGTGATACTCTTATCAGCTGATTTAATTTGCTGTTTTGACTGTTCCCCTTTTTTAATTTTCATGACTGTCCTTTTCATGCTAGGAGTTCTGTTTGGTACTCTTTCTGTTTTAAAACTTATTTTAGAAACAGTTTATTATTTTTTTTAACTTAAAAAAATTTTTAATTTATTTTGGCTGCGTCGGGTCTTAGCTGCGGCACATGGGATCATTGTTGTGGCATGCGGGCTTCTCTTCAGTTGTGGCGCTCGATAGTTGCAGCGTGCAGGCTTAGTTGCCCCACAGGGCATGTAGGATCTTAGTTCCCCAACCAGGGATGGAACCCACGTCCCCTGCATTGGAAGGTGGATTCTTAACCACTGGACCACCAGGGAAGTCCCTGTTGGTACTCTAATTCATCATTTCTTCCCTCCATTCTACCCCCCTTCTTTTATTATAGTTTCAATTTCTTCTTTTAGGTCTTTAACCATTTACAATAAGTTTCTATCAGATGGTCCATTATATGAAGTTCTTGAGGACCTGCTTTTGCAAATACCTGTGTCTCCCACATAGGCCGGTATCAATGCCAGCTCCATCCTTTCGCTCTCATCCCATTTATGGCCCATCAACTTTCAAAATATCTAGAGTTCTCTCTTGCGGAAGCACGTCCCTGCCCTGGTTCAGGCCGTCTTCATCTCGCCCCTGCATCGCCGCAGTGGCCCCTCAGGGGGCCCCTGACCCACGCTGGGCTAGTCCCGCACAGTGATTACCGTGGCCCCGTTAGACTGTAAGTCGGCCCAGGCTGTTGCTGTGCCCCTCGATGCGGTGAAGCCGTCTCTGCTGGCTGGAGCGCTCCATGTGATGCTACGCTCAGCCCCTGCTGTGTCACTCCTCGTGTCTGCTCTGCTCCAGCCACATGGGGCTCCTTGCTCTCCTGTGAGTGCACCGGGCTCTCTGCACCTCAGGCCCTTTGCTCCCGCTGCTGCCTCTGCCTGTGTGTGCTGCGCTTTGCCGGGTCCCTGCGTGACTAGCTCTTCCGCGTTTTTCTGAGTTTATTCAGAGGTGGCCTCCTCAGGAAGGCCTTCTGCGGCCATTGTCTAAAATCTCATCTCCTCTTTCCCCTCCCAAACTTCATACCCACCTCCCTGCCTTTTTCCCTCTTCGCTCTAATTGCCACCTGACGTCTGTACGTTTTACAGTATTACTTTGTGACTTCTGCAGACTTCATAAAATGGGGGATTTTTATCTCTCCTTCAACACAGTAGCCCCAGTTGGCATGTAGTTTTTGAATGAATGGGTGATTCGCAGTCAGTCCCCTCTGATGTGCTGAGGTTACCGCCTGGTGAAGCGGCACCTGTGGCTGTCCTCTGTCTCCACCTGGGTCTGGCGCCCTGCAGAGGGAGTGTTTGTCTTGCTTACCATTAACTCTGCACCTGGCGTAGGGCTGGCTCTCGGTGTCTGTCCCTACTTGGGGTTCATGCAGTAAGTAAACCGTTACCTGAGCAGGTCCACGTCAGCCTGGTTTATTTCAGTGACTGTTGGTGTCCTCCAGCTTGGACAGGGCTGCCCGGGCTGCCCTGGGCGCTGCGTGTCTTAGCTGTCTGTGTACCCTTGTCTTCTCACCGGCCTGCGCAGGACAGGTGCTTACTCTTAGCCTTTTTTGGTTAATACATAATTTTGTTGAGCTAAGGCTTGACATTTCCTGAACTCAAGCTGTGTTGCTGCTGGTTCCGCCTGGATCTGGGAGAGTCCAGTGTCGAGTTCTGTCCCTGGCAGGGTCTGATTCCCAGGGTGTCGGGAGTAGACTCTGCCTTTATACTGATCCTTTGCAGACGGAGCGCTAGACTCCGTTAGAATCCAGCCGAACCTCACCGTGGTGCTTTCTTTCCTTCAGAGACGGGGCTGGGAACACCTTCGATCTCTCATCCCTGTCGAGGTACAGTGACAACTGGGAAGCCGTCACGAGGACGGGAGCCACTGAGCACTACCTCATCAACGTGTGCAAGTCTCTGGCTCCGCAGGCCGGCTCGGGTGAGTGAGGTCTCTGGCGGAGGTGCTCATGGCTTGTAGTGAATTTATGGGTGAAGAGGAAGTAAGGACGGATTCTTCAATGGCGCATTGCTCTCTGACACATGAGTGGTTTTGCCAAGAAGCAGCAGGAGGAATTATCTGAGGGTCTTCATGACCTATCCCTGGCGTGGCCCAGGATAAATCAGTGCTGAAGGCTCTGTTGGGAGCGTTGTAACCATTGTTTGAACGTGGGGAGCTGGAGGGTAGGTAGAAAGAATCACCGTGGCAGGTAATTCTTAGCCAGGGCAGGAGATAGGAGGGTGGGAAATGGAGCTCTGGGTATGTGCCCTCTGTATTCATTGAGAGCAGAGTGGGTGGGGTCTTGTTAGGATGCACCCAGACCCTTGGTGCCGGTAACGAGGCTAGAACTCAGTTGCGGCCGTGCAACTGGGAGCAGCAGCCCACGGAGACCGTGGTGCCGCCCGCGGCCCCCTGGGATCCTGGGGACGAAACTTGTCCCGTTTTCTTGGAGTTCTATGCAGCCTCGCTGAGGCAGCCTCTTGTCTGGCTCAACTCAGAGTGGGCACTGCTGCTGTCTTTTTTTTTTTTTTTTTTTTTTTTTACAAAAAAACAAAAACCCAGAAAGTTATTTTTCTCCTGCATGGTTGAGGCCGTGGCCCACTTCCCCTCGCTTTGTATGCTGGCTAGATTGTGACGCCGAGCCTCTTATTAATCCACGAAGTGGGACCCGTTCTTTACCCAGCGCAGATGACTCAGACATTTCGGGGACTGGGAGATTGGCACAGTTCTTGGTGACTTCTTAAAGTAAGGTAGCACGTGAATAGAGGCCATTTAAAATGTTCCACGGGCGTAATCTAGGTGTTTCAGCTTCATCTCGTTTGGGGATCAGAAATAATTGAGGCTGTTCTGCCTTGAATTCTCCCCACACCTCATGCTCACCCCCAACCCATCTGTGGTAAAACGGCGTTTCATGGAGTGAGAACTCACGGTGTCACTGGCATCTGACTTAATGAGAGAAATCACTGATATTTTGAGGTAATTGTTAGAATCAACTGTGTCACGTGCCGGACGTTACGTCCCTTGTTAAGTCCTAGACTGGACAGGGGCTGACGGTCACTCTTAATTGTCTCTGCTTGTGCTGCAGAGCCGTGCCCTCCGGAGGCGGCCGTGTGTCTGCTGGGTGGCTCCAAGCCCGTGAACCTGGGCAGAGTGAGGGATGGCCCTCAGGGGAGCGAGGGCATGACTCTCCTGAGGTACGTTGATGGTGACCCGTGTCCGGACCAGATCCGGAAGAAGTCAACCACCATCCGCTTCTCGTGCAGCGAGAGCCAAGTCGTAAGTGACGCAGCTGTCTCGGCCCCAGTGCGAGTCCAGGGTCAGCGAGACTGATGTCTCACTTCCTGGGATATGAGTTGAAGAGCTCCGGGTGACCCAGCCTAACAAAGGGCGTGGGCGGCGCGGCTCGGGCCCGTGGTCCCGGGGTGTCCACCCTGGCAGTTCTTGTTCCAGAATTCGGTGGTTCTCTTGGGAGTCTGACTCAGATCCCTGAAGGCCGCAGAGAGAACTGGTGTTTGGTAACCTCCCTAAACGGGGCACCTGTTACCAGCACGAGCTCGGCCTGTCCTGCCAGATCGCCATGAGGTTAGAGAGAGGCGGCGTGAAGCGCCGGGCACTGTTTCTGGCCTGTGGTTGGTGCGTGGTAACTGGGTTCTCGTCTCATCTCTGGATGGTTCCTTCCCTGACGGGTTGGTACATGCAGTGCAGCAGGTGGGGGCGGAATTAATGGTTTCTCTGGACTGTGTTTTCACCGCGGGAGCATCTCTGCCACGGAGATTAAGGTGCAGCCTGTGTGCTGTCTTGTAAGGTTCGGGAGTGAGGTCAGGCTGGCCCAGTGCACTCCATCCTCAGTGTCAGGACAGAGCACCACTGTCCAGCTGCGTGCGGCCAGCTGTGGCGGGAGGAGCCTGAGGTCTGCCCCCTTGACGGGGTGGCAGCTGAGGTTCCACCTCAGGAGGCTGTGCAGAGGCTGAGCCTGGACCCCTGTGCTGCTGGGGTCCGGACTCTTGGGCCCCCATAGACTAGCTCTGCTGTGTATCTGAGGAGAGAGGCTCACGGCAGAGCAAGACAGCTGCTTGGTCCGTGGAGGGCTCTGCACGCGGGTGCCGGGGGCTGGTTTATCTGGGAAGGAGGGCGCTGCTGCACGAATCTTACCCTTTTACCCTCGCCGTGTGGACGAGACACGTCTGAGAGGCAGGGAGCCTTAGCCCGGGTGGTGGAGGGGTTAGTTAGTTCATGACTAGTTCTCCCTGAGGGTCTTCCTGTTATGTCCATCATAACAGATGTCGGTTCTGTTTTTCAGGACTTTATCATTTATCTCCTCATTCGTGCCTCACAGTAGCCCTTTTGAGCATCCTTCGCCACCCTGTCCCCGACCCCACCTTAACAGCCTTAGCTGTAGGAAAACGTCCCTGCCCCCTGAGTGGATTTCCGGCTCTGTCTCACCCTGTGTGTGTCAAGCCCCCAGGGGTATCTCAGGAGCAAACCCTGACCCTTAGCTTCTCCCCAGTCTGCCCTCGTCCCGTGAAGACACCGAGACGGGTGTGTCACGGGCCTGTGGTGCGTCACAGGGGAGCTCCTGCTTGGCGCCAGTGGGCGCTGTTACCTGCGTCAGGCGCGCACCCTGTCAGCAGCTGTCTGCCCTTCGCTTGTTTCTAGAACTCCAGGCCCATGTTCCTCAGTGCCGTAGAGGACTGCGAGTACACCTTTTCCTGGCCTACGGCCGCTGCCTGCCCTGTGAAGAGCAACGTGCACGACGACTGCCAGGTCACCAACCCCTCCACAGGTGAGGGCCGCTGCCGGCCACCCGTCCCCACACCCTCAACACACACACGTGCACACACACGCGCGCACACACGTGGGCACACACGCACGTGCATACACATGCGCGTGTGCACGCAAGCGGTGAGAGACCCAGTGTGAGGCTACGGGGCAGCAGCATCATGTCCTGTGGGTGCGCGTTTGGCCTTTTCTGCTGGATCTGCCCGGTCCTGTTGACTTGTGGTTCTTCAGTGGAGAAGAGACTAAGCACCTCCCTGAAAGCCGTGCTCCCCGTAACTCCCGTTTCTGGGGTGCTGGTCCCAAGCTTTAGGCTGGTGGAGCTGGAGTCAGTCTTCCGTTCCTTTCAGAGTTGACGTGGGGCAACGAGGAAACCACAGGATCTCAGCTCTGGGGCCCGGAAAGGTTTGGGGCTGGGTCACTGGCAGCGGGAGGGATGCTGACGGGCCCTCCCAACCCCACTGGAATCGCCGTGGCCCAGGCGCAGGAGGACGCCCTGAGCTGCTGTCTCCTGGGTACTTTCTAGCTGTCAGGAAGGTTTTGGGGGCCGCGTCAGTGAAGGGGGGCAGTGACACGTGACAAGGAATCAGGAGGCCCGATGGCCGGCGGGATCTGTGTGTGAGCGCCGGTGATGGGTCACGGTGTCCCCATCCTTTCCCCCGAGCAGGACACCTGTTTGACCTGAGCTCTCTAAGCGGCAGGGCCGGGTACACTGCCGCCTACAGTGAGAAGGGGCTGGTCTACCTCAGCGTGTGCGGGGACAACGAGAACTGCGCCCCTGGTGTAGGTGAGTGTGTGTGGCCCGCCCTCCCGGCCCCGAGGTCGGCCTCGGCCTCCGCGTCCCTCCGGCGAAGAGGTCAGATGCCTTCCTTCATCGGCAGCAGTGGGCTGGTAGGGGTGTGGGGGCTTCGTGGCCACGTGACGGAATACTAGATGTGTAACGTTTGCTAAAACCACACGGGACCCTCCGGAGTGTTGGCTGTGAATTTCAAAGTCTGGTCCTGCAGAAAGTTCTCATGGGAAAGCGAGTGGTTTGAATCCGTCATTGCGTGTTTTCCGCTCTCCCTTCTGTGTCTGGGACAGGGGCCTGCTTCGGACAGACCAGGATCAGCGTGGGCAGGGCGAGCAAGAGGCTGAAGTACGTGGACCAGGTCTTACAGCTGGTGTACGAGGACGGTTCCCCCTGTCCCTCCAAGGCCGGCCTGAGCTACAAGAGCGTGCTCAGCTTCGTGTGCAGGCCCGAGGCGGGGCCCGCGGACAGGCCGGTGCTCATCTCCCTGGACAAGCGGACGTGCACGCTCTTCTTCTACTGGCACACGCCCCTGGCCTGCGAGCAGGTGGTGAGTCGGGCTGGGCACGTGCGGCACGGCCCCCCGGGCCTGCTCCACCTCTCCTGCGGCTCCCTCGGGCCCCCAGCCTGTCTCCCCCACTCCTGGGCCCCCAGTCGTATGTGGTTCCAAGTGCCCGACGTTAGGTAGCCAAGCGTTTGGGGCACTCTTCCACCCCTCGTGCTTTTTCGGTTCAGCTTCTATTGTCGTGGGTGCCTTGGTCAGGAACACGCACTGCACACACCAACGAGGCGTGTTTCCTGCTTGACAGACGGAATGTTCTGTGAGGAACGGCAGCTCCATCATCGACTTGTCCCCCCTCATCCACCGCACCGGGGGGTACGAAGCGTACGATGAGAGCGAGGACGACGCCTCTGACACCAGCCCTGACTTCTACATCAACATCTGCCAGCCGCTGAACCCCATGCACGGGGTGCCTTGTCCCGCCGGCACCGCTGTGTGCAAGGTTCCCATCGACGGCGCCCCCGTGGTGAGTAGGGAACCAAGGGCGGAGACCATCCTGCAAGATTTTTAACAACCTCCTTCATGCCGTGTTTTTGGCTTTCACTGGAGAGTTTTTAGGCAGAAAGAACGGGGAAATGAGCCAGGACCACGTGAGTCTGAGTCCACTAGGGGAGGCGGGCTGTAGGGAATTGTGCGTTGAGCTGTCGGCGGAGGAGGGTAGTCAGCAGTTACGGGAGACAACGTGGACGCACACGTGTAGACACACCATTTTGTATCAGGTCAGGAGGCTCAAGGGTGTCGATGGAACTTGCTTTCTTGGCTTACACGCGGGTCTTGTGTCATTGAAACGCTTGTGAAGTGCAGGCAGGTTCTTTGGTAAATGAGTTGTAGTTAAGGGTATAAGCTGCTTTGCTAATAGCCAGGTATTCTGCCTTCCGTTATAGATTTGGAACTCTAAACCTTGTCTCCATGAGTTGTATTCACGGTTTGTCAGATTCTTGGTATGTTTTATTTGAAATGCATCTCAAAAGTGGTGTGTTTCTCTGCATTCTTTAAACAGTGAGTCCTGTCATAAGGTATCTAGATGTTCTTTTAAAAAATGGATGTTGGCTGTGGTGTTGGTGGGGAGAGATGTTGGGAGGGGTGGGGAAGTTGGCCGTGTTACGAACTTGACAGAGGCGTAGCTACGTGACAAGTGCAGGGCCTGGAGCAACCAGATGTTGGCAGGAAGTGCTGTGGTGTCAGCCTTTCTAGTGGTGCAGGGGGAAGCCTTGGTGTGAACCACTTGCTTACAGATCCAGTCTGCTTTTCCCATCTGGCTACCTTTTCTCAGATTTAAAAAAACGCAGGAAGTTCTCTAATTAGAGAACTAATTAGAGTGTTGTGTCATTGTGGACCTAACATGCCCCACAGTGGTGAACAAAGCACGTTGTGGCTTCATTCACACACACACACTCATCTCACACACACACACTCATCACATGCACTCGTCACACACTCGTCACCCACACACTCACACGATCATCACATGCACACACACTCATCACACACACTCATCACACTCATCACACATGCATCTCACACCACGCACTCATCACACGCACACTCATCACACACAGTCGCCACACTCATCTCAGTCATCTCACACACGCACACATCACGCACACATCACACACATTTCGTCACACGCAGTCATCACACAGTCATCACACAGTCATCACACACACTCATCTCACACAATCACACTCATCACGCGCTTATCACACGCACACATCACACACACTCATCACACCTCACACTGTCACATGCATTCATCACACCTCATCTCACAGTCATCTCACACACATCACACTCATCGCAAACTCATCACACTCATCACATGCACATTCATCACATGCACACTCATCACATGCACTCATCACACACTCGTCACTCACACGATCATCACATGCACACACACTCATCACACACACTCATCACACACTCATCACATGCATCCCACACCACGCACACATCACACGCACACTCATCACACACAGTCACCACACTCATCTCAGTCATCTCACACACTCACACATCGCGCACACATTGCGCACACATCACACATCTCGTCACACGCATTCATCACACAGTCATCACACACTGTCATCACACTCATCACACACATCTCACACAATCACACTCATCACACGCTTATCACACGCACACATCACGCACACTTATCACACACCTCCCACTTTGTCACACGCATTCATCACACACCCTCATCTCACCCTCATCTCACACACACCACACTCATCGCAAACTCATCACACGCACACTCATCACATGCACTCATCACACACTCACACACGCACAGTCATCACACACACGTACATACACACTGTTCCTGGCCGGGCACTTCCCTTTCACTTGCGTGTTCATTTGCTCGAAAACACTTGCTGAGCAGCCAGTGTGTGCCAGGGGCTGTGCGAAGCCGCAGAAGACGGCGGGGGGGTGAGTAAGCTTGTGCTCAGTGCCCCCTGAGGCCACACCGTGGGCACCACCGAGGAAGCAGCTGTCCCGGCGCAGTGCTGGGCAGGAGGAGACGGGCATCGTTCGGGCAGCCACGTGGGCTCCTGCTTCCCACCAGCCGGAGCCAGAGACTGTGCAGCCGCCCCGGCGTAACTGGGGAGAGAAATTCCTGTTGCCTGGAATCGTCAAAAATTGACCCTGAGTAGAAGTAGAACCATTGTTATTAATGTAGGACCGAAACAGATAACCACTCTGGCAAACTGAGGTTTCTTTGTGGTGCCTTCCTGTCAGGACGTTTCAAGTGAGCTGCTGTTGACCCAGTGTCTTTAGGTGCTACTCATCTTTGAAACAGATGGCATGTAATTTTTGCAATTCTCTGCTAGCCGTTTCTCCACTAACTTGGGGAAAAATTACTTTTCTGAAACATTGCTTTTTTCTTTGTTTAGGATATTGGTCGAGTCACAGGACCTCCAATACTCAATCCCATAGCTAACGAAGTTTACTTGAACTTTGAAAGTACTACTCCTTGTCTGGTGAACAAGCGTTTCAACTACACCTCGCTGATCGCCTTTCATTGTAAGAGGGGTGTGAGCATGGTAAGTGAGCGCCTGTCTACAAGGTAGGAGCCAAAGTGTGGGTCGATGAACCAGAGCTGGAAACCCGTAAAATCTGTTTCGGACCAAGAATGCCTGTATTCGCAGCGCCTGTCTCGCACCATGTGGCATGCCAGTGGCGCATGGAGTAACGTAAAGCCGTTAGCTTAACAATAAGTCAGCCCACCCTGAGTTACCAGGGCAGATTTTGCTCACAGAGGCCTGTTGTAATTTAAAAATGTGAAACACTTGAGCATAGAAGCGGCCTTCACCTTTGCCTACCAATATACAAAAGTGTCAACTTTAGTTTTTTTTTAAAAAATTATAACATTACTGATCTTATTCGGAAGTCAGATGTTTTGGCAGCTGTAGTCACTCAGGACATAATCCAAATTTTGGAAGTTAGCAAACGAAAGAAGACCTCTGGAATCAAGATAGCTACAACAAATTCGTACAATCTACTTTCAAGGAGGCCACTGATTTTTGTTTTACATGCATTTAAAAAACAACTGGTTTCCATTAAAAAAAAGTGCTATTTTATAAAGAGTTTTGCATTCGTTTTCTCTCAACCTCGCTCTGAGAATGGGAGATAAATTGGTAGATTGTGGCCCCTGTTTTGCACTGACTCAGAAGGGCCGCCTGATGTCACATGGCTCTGCAGGGGCAGCTGGGCGCCCACCCACTGCTCCAGTGGAGAACTCTTTGCTCCAGGCAGCCTAGCTTTCGGCCCCTTACCTGTGCTTCTGAAATCTCTAAAACTCCAAAAACTTACAATCCTTTGATGTGAGTGGACTGGGGCTACTTATGGTCTGTATTTGTCTCAGCTAACGTGAATATGTGGAAGTGTTAATGTACTTGATTACAGGAGTGTGTGTGTGTGTGTGTGTGTGTGTGTGTGTGTGAAACGCATATCCTGAACTGCCTGGTGATGAATTCTAAGGCTCTTGTGGCTGAAGGAGTGCGAGTAAAGATCGTGGTTCTGTAACACAGAATCTCAGTAAGATGACATTCTGATTCCCCGGCCTGTAGCAGGTTTGGGGGGGAGGGGGGCTGTGGCTGCCACAGATGGGTGACTGGACAGTGGCAGGAAGTAGCCCGGCAGCAGCCTGCTGAGGAGGGACAGACAGTACCGCCATTGAGAGAAGGGGGAGAAACAAACCATTGCTTTCTGGGGCCTCTGCATATAGAGCCCCACAGCTCCCAGACAGACCTTTCCCTGTTCAGAGACTGTTGGGTGTGAGGATAATCCTGAGTGATCAAGGCGAGGGAAGCCGTGACCGTCGGCTCCCTTGTCTCTGCAAGTGGGGGCGTCTGGACACACGTCCGCAGGTAACCCTGGACTTGCGCTGGTCTCGGAGCAGCGGTGCGCTAAGAGCGATCAGTAATTTGGGGTTTTAGAAACGGTATCTCACGCTGCATGTGCAGTCAAGTTTGGAAAGACTTTCAAGGAGATTTTATTTCCTTGTCTCTTATCTTTAGTGGAGGTATTTTATTCACTTACATTTATAGAAAAACAGATTTTCAGCTACAGCTAAAAATGAAATTCCTCGTCTGTTTTTGTGGCTGTTGCTGAATGAGGGAGGGAGAAAGCACCTTGATTTATATTTATTTATGATACTTGGCCTGTGGAATGTCTTGCTAGGTCACTTCTCTACCTTACTGTAAACACCCTCAGCTTCCAGAGACGGTGGAGCAGAGATGCATACAGAATCGCCTGCCTCCGTCCTTTGCAGCGGGAGGGTCTTGGTTTCACACACTTCTCTGTCACGACGTTTAAAGATCCCTCCCTTTCTGCCTTTGAGCTGGCAGCGTGGAGCATTGAGACGCTGTCCCTCTCTAGGTGCAGGGCCACAGCCTAGGGGCAGCGAGGAGCTGGGGCGTGGGCAGGGCTGCCTCGCAGTGCTGGAGGGCAGTGCTGCTTCCTTGCCGCTGGCAAGGGCGATGGCTCCCTCCTCTTGGAGAGAGGCCACCGTGGGTCACCCCGAGCCCCTGGCGGTCTGGAGGCAGCGCAGGAGCCCGCAGCCCCCGGGCAGGTGTCTCTGGCACTTGGCGGGGGAACAGGGAGGACGCTGTGCTTATTAACCCGCGTGGGTTCAAGCCCGAGCCCTTCCTTAAAACAGGGGACTCCGAAGCTGCTGAGGACCAGCGATTGCGACTTCGTGTTCGAGTGGGAGACCCCGCTGGTGTGTCCTGACGAGGTGAAGGCAGAGGGCTGCTCCCTGACGGACGAGCAGCTGCACTACAGCTTCAACCTGTCCACCCTCTCCAAGAGCACCTTCAAGGTAGCGCTGCTCCCCCGGCGCCGCTATCTCGGGGCCGCCGCCTGGGTTCTGACGCTCGCTTGCATTTCGCAGCGTGGCACGTGTGATCATCGGAGGACATGTGGCCACGAGGCAGTGCGTGGCCGGGGGTGGCCTTACTCTGTCCCGGGTGGGGCTCGGACGGTGTGCAAACCAGTCGCGGCTCACACCTGAGACGAGCGTCGCGGTCAGAGCGATTCTTTGTTTTGGAGGGTTCCGCGGCCTGGTGAGGGGGCAGGGGGTCTCTTCATGTCACAGATGGAGAGCAGGTGGCCGCTTGTGTGTGACCGCGTGTGGACACGTGTGTGACCATGTGCCTGTAAGGGGCGAGGCCGGCAGAGGCCACGTGGACCCCCTCTGTCTCCAGCGTGACCACAGAGGTGCCGGGGGGAGGGAGCCGTGGGCCCCCCGACTCGAACGCGTTTGGGTGTGTAGGGGGCTGGTCCGGTCCCGGCCTGAGTGCTGTGGACTGTTCGTTCCGTGTCTGGGGCCGTGGCCTACGTCCCTGTGATGTAGGCATTGCTAAGTCATATGGCCGTGGACCGAGCCCGCGAGATCCCCTGCCTCCCAGGGGACGGCAGCTGGTGAGCGGTGAGCTCCGAGTTGCGTGCCTACGTGCCAGCGGCCTGGCTGCTGTAACAGAGACCGTGCCTGGGTGCAGGCCCTCCTGACAGGTGCGCAGCAGGTGCAGCCTGCAGAGGCTGGGCGGCAAGGGAGGCACCTTCGGTCAGGCTGCGGCCACTCTGCGCTCAGCTCTGAGTCCTCGGCGCTCCCAGGTTACAGGCGGGACACGCGGGCTTCGGGAAGGGGGGGCGAACTGGCTGGGGTCTCGCAGCTGCCGCCCCCCACGGTCCCGCGGGAGCACGGCCAGCAGGGCTGCCACCGGAGGGCAGGGCCTCGGTGTGGAAGGCGCCCAGAGAGTGGACAGGGCGTCGCCCTCTGGAGGGGGTCAGGGCCCCAGAGGAAGAGGTGAGCGCCAAGGCGCCCGGGCACAGCCTGCGGACCCAGCCGCCACTTGCCGGCACACACCCGCCTCCCGCAGCGCTGGCCCCCTGCACCTGGAGACCCCTCACAGCCACGGGGTGATATCTCTCCAGGTGACCCGAGACTCGCGCACCTACAGCGTCGGGGTGTGCACCGCGGCTGCGGGCCTGGACCAAGGAGGCTGCAAGGACGGAAGCGTCTGTCTGCTCTCCGGGAGCAAGGGGGTGTCTTTCGGGAGGCTGGCGTCGATGAGACTGGATTACAGGCACCAGGACGAAGCCGTCATTTTAAGTTACGCCAACGGAGATAATTGTCCTCCAGGTAAATCTTTGCAGGGGGGTGCATTTTACGTTCCCAGGAAACATGAAAGTAGACCTGGCAGGAGGAGAGAACTGAGGAATGATGCTGTAGGTGCTGCGAGCACTGGGACCTTGGCTCAGACCATGGGACGACCCATCCTAACAGCCCTAGGTGTGAGCTCTCAGGCCCTCGAACTGCTTGTCATGTTGTGGCCGGGAGGCCTGGCGTCCCCACGTTGGCTGAGGGTGACCGTTTCTACGGGGAATCCTTGTTTGAGGTGACGGCGCCTGGTAAGGCACAGCCAACGTGGTGCTGATAATCAGGGTTACGCAGGCTTCTTCTCTTTCCAGAAACTGAAGAAGGCGACCCGTGTGTGTTCCCCTTCGTGTTCAATGGGAAGAGCTACGAGGAGTGTGTTCTGGAGGGCAGGGCCAGGCTCTGGTGTGCGACCACCGCAAACTACGACAGAGACCACGAGTGGGGCTTCTGCAGACACTGTAAGTGGGAGAGCGCCGGGTCCCAGCCAGGCCAGTGAGGTAGCCTTGTACCCGTTGGAGGCCTGCTTTGTGCTCAGATCCTTCTGGACGTCCAAGTAAACGGCAGTGATTCTGTTGCATATAATCTTCTAGCCAGGGCTCTTTTCCATAAAGAAAAGTCGTCTTTAATTGTTCCGTGGGGCGTATTGCATAACCGTGAACGTGCACCGCGGCGGGGCCAGGTGAGGGGCAGGTTCGAGGTGGTCAGCTTGCCCACTCCCCGGCTCGAGGGACTTGTGTCCACACACCAGTTTTCAGCACCAGTGATTCATGTTCACTCTCAGCAGAATTGCTACTGTCCCGGGTCTGCAGGGTGGCGGTGGGGTGATCAGGCCTGCAGGGGCTCGTAGGTTGACCGTCTGCTCTGTGGGGGGCTGGGCTGGGCTGGGCTGGGGCGGGGGTCACGGCCAGCCAGGTCCAGCAAACTTGCTGCTGCCGGGTGGAGAACCGGCACACGAGGGAGTCCTAGTAACACGCGTGGCGCAGACTGATGCGAGTTCCCAAGGATGGCGATGGGATAAATGCACGAGAAGTTGTTTAGTGTTTGTAAGTCATCAGGGAGCAAAATGATACAAATTAAGGAGTCAGGAACGGTAAGTTTACAAGGGACAACTGTAGCTCTCTGTGGAGGCTTATTAGGTCAGGACCTTTCTCCTGGTCTGTCGGATGACGCGTTTTTAGGTAATGAATTACAGGTACCTCATTGTTACTGTTTCCTTTTTTTTTTTTTTTTTTTTTTTGCGGTACGCGGGCCTCTCACTGTTGTGGCCTCTCCCGTTGCGGAGCACAGGCTCCGGACGCGCAGGCTCAGCGGCCATGGCTCACGGGCCCAGCCGCTCCGTGGCATGTGGGATCTTCCCGGACTGGGGCACGAACCCGTGTCCCCTGCATTGGCAGGTGGACTCCCAACCGCTGCGCCACCAGGGAAGCCCCTGTTTTCATTTTTTATTGTCATTCATACATTAATCGAACACTGAATACCTGTCTGCAAGGCACCGCGCTATCGCTGTGAGCTTGATGAGTGCAAAAGGAGATACTGTGCCCCGAGGGAACTTAGTCTATCTAGGGTTGAGATACATGAATGGAACACAACGAGACCTGGCCGGGGCTGCGTGGGGAGCGGCCAGGGATGCACAGGGTTCCTAAGGGCCAGCGCAGCGGAGGCGGGGAGGAGCCTAAGGACGAGCAAGGGACAGGCCGGGTCTGACTGGTCCCCGTGTGCTGCCCCAGCCAACAGCCACCGGACGTCCGCGATTATCTTCAAGTGCGACGAGGATGCCGATGTGGGACGGCCACAGGTCTTCAGTGAAATCCGTGGGTGCGAGGTGACGTTTGAGTGGAAAACCAAAGTCATCTGCCCCCCGAAGAAGATGGAGTGCAAGTTCATCCAGAAACACAGGACCTACGACCTGCGGCTGCTGTCCTCCCTCACCGGCTCCTGGTTCTTCGTCCATGACGGGACCTCGTGAGTGCCCCCCCCCCCCCCCCACCTTGGCCGCGTGCCGACGGGCTGGGTGCTTGGTGCTTGAGCGCAGACTCTGAAGGCGGGATGGCCTCGTTCCTCTGACGCTCAGGGCGGCCTGGTGCGCGGCGGGTGGTTTGGAAGCAGAGGCGACAGAAACCTTCAGAACCCAGAGAAGCTGCTGGTCAGCTGTGGGCCTGGTGGAATTAGTCTCGGTTTGGTTCATGTTTGTGAGGGGCAGCCGTCCGTGGCTGTGTGTGTCGGGGCGCGTGAACCGTCCCAGCTCTGATACCCCAAGTCCCTAGGCCATGCTGGCCCGCGGTGGGTTAGCTGCACTGACTGCTCCCTGCATAGAGCCTTCCCGCAGGCGCTCCGGGATCCTTCCGTCCACACGGCAGGGGGGAGCGTGGAACTGGAGGGCCTAAGCCGTAAGCGAGGGCACGACTTGCCGGGGTTTGAGCCGCTGCCTGTCCTGACTCTAAACCACCCGGGTCTCGGGTCACCCCGCGTGCCTGGTTGGCACACTCGCTTCTTTAGCATGCAGCCGCTCTTTGGCCTTTCTTTACCCAGAGACTTGTTTCAGTGCTGCGTCCAGAGGTGCTGTGAAGTCCTTGGCTATCAGAGCGATTACCTTTTCTGAAAGGAATGGAAGGAGCTGCCCCTGAGTGCGCAGGACAGACACTGACCTTGCCTCTCTCTGTGTCATTTTACAGGTACTACATCAACTTGTGTCAGAAAATATACAAAGGGCCCCTGGACTGCTCTGAAAGAGCCAGCGTTTGCAGAAAGAGCTCCTCTGGCGACGTCCAGGTCTTGGGGCTCGTTCACACGCAGAAGCTGGACGTCATAGGTAAGGCCTGGACCCTTGTCGCATGGTCACAGGTGTTGTGTCAGATTCGGGAATGTGGAGGTGTCTTCCTGTGACCAGAGGGTCAGCACTGGCTTTGGTTGAAGCCTCCAGGTGTCATTTTCAGTAACTGTTTCTCAGGCACTTGGCACCTCCCGGAGCATCAGAATAGGTACTGCTCTGTATCCTCCGGGACGGCAGGTACCTAGTCTGTGTGTCTAGAGCGCTGGGCGATCTTGGGAAGGTATTTGTCCTCAGGAGGAGGGCAGAACGTTCAGGGTTCCTCTGAGTCCCTGCTCCAGCCTCCGTGTATATATGCAAGTGTTTGTCCGGGGAAGCCGAACGATGACGTGAGAGAAGCTGGTAAAGACGATTCAGGGTACATTTTCGTAATGTTGTAATTCGGAAACACAAAATGAAGCTTGTCTTAGTAGTTTTAATAGAAGGTTCCTCTTGCAGTCGGTTGTTGAAAGATTCTTTCATCGCGTAAAAGGAAAAGGCAGGGTTTTCTTAGTTTAGGAGCAGTCAGGTGCGTTGGGAGGACGAGGAGGAAACAACGCTCACTGTGCCTGTCTGGCTGGAGGGGGTCCCCGAGCTGTCCTGATTAGAACACGGGGAGCCTATGTCCACTCCAGCTGTTGACTCCAGCTAGAGAAAAGGAATTCTGGGGAACCACTGTCACCCTTGAGAAAAACCCCGACTCTGCAGGTTGGAAGTGGGGCGAGTCACCCCCCACCCCCCGGCAGGAGTGGCCAGACCTCCTGGCCCACGGCTCGCCCTCCGTTGGAGATCTTGGCCATAGCCGCCACGAAGGGCATGGGGCTGCAGGTGGGTCTGTCCCTGCTGTCTCGTCCTCACATGTAGATATTTGACCCATCTCTCCCTCGGTTTCCCACAGCCAGGTGAGAAAAACTAGAACGTTGAAGCCTCGGGAAAAGATGAGCTAGTAAGACCTGTTCCCTGACGCGCCAGGCGGCGTCTTACCCTTAGGCCCCAAGAGGACGACCATCTAAGGCCAGTCGCCGTGACCCCCATGAGCATTTGGGGGGTGTGACCTTGTGGGGCGAAGAGTTGGACTCTTGTCCCAGGAATTAACATTCCTGGCAACCAGGCTTTATACGTGTGTGTACGTGTGTGATTTACGCGTGTGTACACGTGTAGGCCTCAGTGGCCCGGGTAGGTGTTAGACTCCATTTCACAGGTTGGGTAACTGGATGTGTGGAAGGTTGAATATGTTGTTCATCTAGTATGGGGCTAGGGGTACTTCATCAAGACCTAAACCTGTTGGTTCCACGTTCCAGAAGTTTAAGAATTTCTCTTCAAAGCTGTGAAACCCTTTCTTAACAAAATTTTCACCAAAGCCCAATATTTAAAACAAACTCACCCAGAGCAGCCTTGAGCCTGGGTGGGTCCGGGAGCGTGGGCCTCACCTCCTGTCGAGGGGTCCCCGTGCCTTGGCCACGCCCCGGAGAACACCTGGGCAGCGGGTGCCGTCCCCTCCGCATCCCCTGCCTCAAAGGACATGGGTCAGGTGTGTGAGGGTCAGGCCGGAGGACTGCCCCGTGCTGGCCCCGAGAGCCACCATCTGTGCGCTGAGCTGGGCTGGCCTCGGGCACCCCCAGGACAGCTCTTGGCTGCTGGTCGGAGTCGCTGGCCCCCGTGAGACGTGCCCCTGGAAGCGCGGCCTTGCTTTTCGCGGCCCCTGCAGGCTGGGCTTCCCCTGCTGCTTTGACCACGTCATCTTCAGAAGCAGAAAGAGCTCCACGTGGAGCCAGGGGGCCTGAGGAAACCAGAGCTGTTGTGTGTGGAGTGTCACGCTGGAGGGTGGACGTCTGGTGCCTGCCCTGTCCTGCCCGGGAGGCTCGGGGTGGGGAAGCGCCTAAAACGGCACAGAAGTTGCGCACGGCAGGGGCCCCGCGTGCACGGTGCACCGGGCGCTCCCCGCTTGGCCCCGGACCGCACGCTGCGGGGGTCTCCCGGCCGCACAGGTGAGGAGACGGCGAGCGGGGGTCGGCTGGGGTCTGAGCCCCGGTCTCCTCTTGCTGTGCGGGCAGCGACGCGGGTCGGGCGTGGTCGCCAGGCCTGGCGGTGCTGATGACCCGTGTAATGAGTCTCCAGAGGCACTGATGTTTGTTCGTGGTACAGGACTCGCTTCTGACACTGGGGCTCCGGCGATGCCCTGGAAATAGCGTCAGTTCTGTCGTTTGTGTTTCAGATGACAGAGTCATCGTGACTTACTCAAAAGGCCATCAGTGTGGTGACAATAAGACGGCATCCGCCGTCATCGAGCTGACCTGTGCGAAGACAGTGGGCCGGCCTTCGTTCACAAGGTGAGGGGAGGGGGTCCCCCAGGGAAGCTGTGCGCAGGGTGTGCCGGGATCCCGTCGGAATTTCTCCCCGTGGTTTCCCCTTGGGGGCGGCGAGGGACACCGGCCGCTGAGACCCGCGGCCTGGTGGAGCCGGGGCTGCCCCGCACAGGGAGGGTTCCCTGGATGGGGGCTGCGACAGGCAAAGCAGGATTTCACCGGCTTCCGGCTTTGAATGTCACAGTGTAACCAAAAGGGCATTGATGGGTGCCACCCAAGGCCAGCTGTTCAAGCAGCCTGTATGGGACCCGCGGCCGGCACGGCGGCACCTGGGATGCTTGCTCTTGGACTATCCTGGAAATGTCTGGGCAGCTCCGTGTCTGGGGCTGGGGGCGGCACCGTTTGGCCAGCAGAGGGAGCGTGTGAGCTGCTGTGTTTGTGAACCGACCGATTCCTTCCAGAAACTGGGCTTGGGAAAGGGGAGACCCAGGCGTTGTCAAAGGATTCAATCAGTTGGAGAGCGTGAGGTGCTTGTAAAGCAAATATTCAAAAATCCAGGAGCAAATCTTCCCAGCTTTCAGACGTTGCACAGTTTCTAAATTTTAAGAATACACGTAAACGCTTGCCCGCTTTTCCACGTGGCAGGTACGCCGGGTGGGCATCTTCCTGATCGTGCGTCGCCCTCCTAGCTCGGCGGCGTCCTCTGGTTTGGGAGGGTGGCCGTGACCGTGGTCTGTGTGCCGCCTGCAGGTTCGACGTGGACAGCTGCGCCTACCACTTCAGCTGGGACTCGCGCGCAGCCTGCGCCGTGAAGCCGCAGGAGGTGCAGATGGTGAACGGGACCATCACCAACCCGGCCAACGGCAGGAGCTTCAGCCTCGGGGACATTTATTTCAAGTCAGTGGAGCACTTTCCTTCCGGGCGCTGCCATGTATTCAGATCTCTCCCCGGCCGAGGGCCGCGACATAAAGAGGCCCAAGTGTTTGTGTGTTTTAGTTACTGTTTCCAGGTAGTCGTCATATTTCGCTCAAGCAGAGGGCAAGCACTGCCCAGCTACTGAGTGTGACACCAAAGGTGCTGAGTTCTCTTGAGCGTAAAAATAAAGTCGCCCCTCCTCCCTCGCCCAGGGGTTGGAGCTGGAACCTTCTGAAACAATTTTTGATGAGGAACTTCTGGGCTTACTAGTTTGTGAATTAAAAAGTCAGTTGCTCAGCGGTGTCACTGGGTGGGTCTGGGGGTCCGGGGCTGTGCCTGGGCAGGGGGAAGCGGGCATGGTGCGGGGCACAGCACCTGAACAGCACAGTGAAGCTCAGAGCACGGAGGGGTGGGCAGTAGGACGGAGAGACGGCAGGTGCCCTCGGCAGTATCCTGCAGCCCTGCCCCGTACCTGGACTTTGGGTCCACGTGACAAAGGGCTCTCTTGAAGGACCGTTGGAGTCCCCTGACCTTTACTGTCTCTTTAGGCGATTCAGCGCCTCTGGGGACATGAGAACGAATGGGGACAAGTACCTGTACGAGATCCAGCTGTCCTCCATCACGAGCTCCACGAACCCCGCATGCTCCGGGGCCAACATCTGTCAGGTGAAGCCCAACGACCAGCACTTCAGTAGGAAAGTTGGGACTTCTGACAAAACCAAATACTACGTTCAAGGTAACTCTCCATCCATGTGCCACGTTTAACTTCCTTGGAGGATCTGTAACACATTTTCATGAACAAACGCCCTGCGGTTGAAACGTCAGATCAGTTTTAGCACAAAAGCCCCGGGTCCGATCCTGTGTCTTGACACGCGCTGTCATAGCGGACTGAGCAGCGTGTGTCAGACCCGAGCGGTTCACTGTAGGGAAGATTCACCTCCTAAGCAAACAAGCAAAACCTGGTCTAAAGCAGAGGTGGTGAGGTGGGCGTGCGTGGCCACGTCCGGAATTCCCTTTGGCTTAGTTTTTGTCACAATACATCTTTATTTTGAAACTTCAGATGTTACTGTAGAAGGGCGAGAGGTTTCGTGTTTGTCAGAAGGATGAGAAGAAAAGAGAGGCCTGACCCAGGTGTTTGGGTGGGTGTGGAGGGGAGGGCGCGCCGCTGCGCTGAGGGAGCTTCTCCTTCGTTCCTTTTGTTCCCTTCCAGCTTTGTTGAAATACAGTTGACATACAGCACTGTATAAGTTTAAGGGGCGCAGCATCATGATTTGACTTACATACATCATGAAATGATGACCGGAAGTTTAATGAACATCTGTCATCTCATGTGGACACAAAATTAAAGAGAAAAACAAATTTTTTTTTTCTTGTGATGAGAACTCTTAGGATTCACACCCCTAGTGACTTTCAAATATAACACACAGCAGGGCTAATTATGTTCAGCATGTAGCGTATGATATCCCTGTTACTAATTTATAATTAGAAGTTTGTACCTTTTGACCACCTTCATCCAGTTTCCTCTCCCCACAGCCTCTTCCCCCGGTAACCACAAATCTAATCTCTTTTTCTGTGAGTTTGTTTGTTTTTGAAGTACAGTTGACCTACAACGCTATTTCAAAATGGTCACCACGCTAAGTCTAGTTACCATGTGTCACCACACGAAGATATTACGTAATTATTGACCATATTCCCCACACTCTACACTTCATACCCATGATTCATTTATTTTGCGCCTGGAAGTTTGTACCTCTTAATTGCCCTCGCTTGCTTCTTTCCTAATTCCTTCTTGACCTTGAAAGAATATTTCCAGGAGGCAGCTCATGTGCTTTTGTTTTAAACAGCTAGTCTTTCACTATATACCATTTCATGATTTGGTTTTTTTTTTAATTAATTAATTAATTTATTTTTGGCTGTGTTGGGTCGTCGTTTCTGTGCGAGGGCTTTCTCTAGTTGTGGCGAACGGGGGCCACTCTTCATCGCGGTGTGCGGGCCTCTCACTATCGCAGCCTCTCTTGTTGCAGAGCACAGGCTCCAGATGCACAGGCTCAGTAGTTGTGGCTCACGGGCCCAGTTGCTCCGTGGCATGTGGGATCCTCCCAGACCAGGGCTCGAACCCATGTCCCTTGCATTGGCAGGCGGACTCTCAACCACTGCGCCACCAGGGAAGCCCCATGATGTGATTTTTGAACGAGGTGAATGAACTCGCTTTTTAAACAATTAAATGTGTTTACAAAACCAGCTGACTTCGACCTCAAAGGGCTGCTGAGAGAGAGATTCCCGGCGAGGAGGGGGGAGCAGCTGCTCCCTGAGTAGGTGTAGCCTAGAAGAGGGAGTTTCCGTGCTCAGGTACCGAGCTGGTCGCTGCACTTGACAGCGCCCACCAGGGGCCGGGCAGAGACCTGCCAGGTCAGTCTGGCTCGCTTCCGTGATTCCCTGTCATAGGGTCAGCCCGCTGGTCCCCTGTTCTCTTCCGGTGATTCTGGGTCAGATGCTGGAGTCGTGCAGTGGCGTTGGGCCCTCTCTTGAGGTGCTGTCCTCAGGGCCTGGCCCTGTAGTAAGTGCTTGGTAAATGTTTGTTGACTGACTGAAGGGCTGCTTTAAACGCCTCCAAGGCCACTGCTCTGCAGAGAAGGAAAGTCCAAGCTGTTTTGAACACAGCCTGGAAGATTTTGACAGACTCCCGTTTTCTTAGCAGCTGGTCCTGCAAATGCACCCAGACCCAGCCATCAGGTTACTCACGAGCCCCTGCAGGTCCCACGCTGCCACTGCACGGGCCTTCCCGCTGGACTGCCTCCGCCTGCCCTATCCTTCTCCTGCTGCCTGTCCCAGCGACGTGCTCCCTTCTCACACCCAGGGGCGCAGCTGCGGGTGTGCCTGCAGCAGTGGTCAGGCTCCACGCCACAGCCCAGGTCAGGGGCCCAGCCACTAGAGTGAGAACCTTCGCGTCCGTAAGGCCTGCGTCTAGTTGGCCTCCTGCGGCCCCCCAGCTTCAGGGTGCGCGTGCGTCTGTATGTACACACACACTTGTGTGCGCACGTTTATTTATTCTTGGTTAACGAAATCATTTCCGACGTTTTCACTGCCTTCATTCCCCAGCGCTAGGAAGTAGGTTTAGTTTTAAGCCTTCGTCCACATTTCAGGAAGAATGCAGTTTAACGCCCTTCACGAGTCTGCATGCATCCGAGTGGGCAAGAGTGGGAAGCCGCAAAGCCCGTCTCTGGCTGAGATTCAGAGCTGCCACCTCGGCCCCTCACTGGCTCACCAGTTTGTGCCCTCGTTCCAGCCTGGGGGACAGCCCACTCGGGTCATGGCTCAGACAGTTATGCGTAAGGACACGCGGGGCGTTCCCGAGCCCAGCCCGCGGGGCCGGGTCTCGGCCGCCCTCCGAGCGTGGTGCTGCACACGCTGCACTCCCTGGTGCCCCAGTGGTGGCCGGTCGTGAGGATTTTGAGTCTCCAACCACAAAGCTGTCCACACAAGGCAGAGTCCACACAAGCTCCTCTCACTTCTGACGCCAGCTGCAAGTTCAGGGGGCTCCATCCCCGCCTCAGATTGGATAATTCACTAGACGGATGCTCAGAACCAAGAGCTGTTTTAGTCGTGCGTACAGTTTATTACAATGAAAGGACGTAGAGTCAAGTCAGCCAGTGGGAGGAGTATGTAGGGTGCGGTCTGGGAGGGAGCCAGAGGCTTCTGGTGTCTTCTCCCTGTGGAATCAGGACGTGTTATGTTCTCAGCATAAACGTGGCAACGCACACACAAGAGCTCAGGAGCTGACCAGGGAAGCCCACCCATCCCTCAGTGTCCAGAGGTTTTATTGGGGCTTCATTACGTAGGCTTGACTGATTGATCACTCGGTTGGTAGGTTGGATGGCTGGTTGGTTGGTTGGTTGACTGGCTGGTTGGTTGGCTGGTTAACTGATTTGTTGGTTGACTGGTGGGTTGGTTGGCTGACTGGCTGGCTGGTTGGTTGGTTGGTTGGTTGGTCAACCTCGGTCTCCAGGTGCACTGATACCGTGTAGGCAGCCCCCCCTCCAGGTCATATTGTTAGTGGAGGACAAAGGCCAGACCTCTTTTTGGGCAAGGTTCAAGTCTTTCCCACATTCTGACCTAGGGCAGGGGCCCCATAATGTGTGTTGAGCAGTCTGTGAGAGCTCATCTGGGACATTTGATGAAGGACCCTTACATTTGATTTTAAGTCTCTGCAAACTTTTTACAGGCTATGAAAAGGTAAACTTGGCCCACTACTGAGACACCAATGGTAACGGTGCTGTGCTTGTGTGTGCGCCTGCCTTGTTGACAGATGGCGATCTGGATGTGGTGTTTGCCTCTTCCTCCAAGTGTGGAAAAGACAAGACGAAATCTGTCTCCTCCACCATCTTCTTCCACTGTGACCCCTTGGTGAAGGACGGGATCCCCGAGTTCAGCCACGAGACCGCCGACTGCCAGTACCTCTTCTCCTGGTACACCTCTGCCGTGTGTCCTCTGGGGTAAGTGGGGTCCTGCCCCACGGTGTTCCCTTAACTCCAGGAGCATTGAGGCTGTGTCCCAAGGTGAGTTGTTGAGAGGGAGAAGCTATTACCTGGGCTGTGATCACTGTTTCCTCCCAGAGAAGAGAGCCGTGTTCCCGGGAGACGAGGGCGGCCAGCGTGTCCCTGAGTCTTTGCTCCAGAAGCGCCTCTGTGCTCTTGGGGCCTTGCAGAGGGATCAGAGAGGCTGTGGGGAGGCGTGTTGCCCAAGCTCGGCGTTTCTTGTTCCCTTAGTGACGAGGGTCGTGTGGCTGGGGGGTCGCCTTTCCTAGTCCTCTTGCCTTGGTCTCATCATCAGAGGGGTTTGTCCGCTGTTGACCTCCACCTCTGGCGGATCCCGTCTCACTGTGCGGGGCTGCAAAGGCAGGGCCTCCGCCTGAGCTGGGCCTCGCTAGGCACTGGCGGTGGCGGTGGCTGAGTGTTGTGGCCTCCCCGCAGGGTGGACTTCGACAGTGAGAGGGCCGGGGACGACGCGCAGGAGCGCAAGGGGCTCTCGGAGCGGAGCCAGGCCGTCGGGGCCGTCCTCAGCCTGCTGCTGGTGGCGCTCACTGGCTGCCTGCTCGCCCTGCTGCTCCATAAGAAGGAGCGACGGTAAGGAGAGGGGAGTGGGCCGGGGGACGGGCCAGTGGTTCAGAGTCGATACCTGGGCTCCTTTTTTTGAGCCCGTCAGCAGCCAGTGTGGAAGCGGTCCCCAAAGCTGTGTTTTGTAAACGTCTGCATCCTTGTGACGATGTGTCCTGTCTGACCAGGGCTGTGGATCCTGTCAGGTCACGTGGCAGATGCTCTGCGGGCCTTGGCCTGGCCCACCTGTTCCCAGGATGTGGCTCTCTGCACGTGTCCACAGATGGACAGAGTTAAACACCTGTCACGAGCTGACTTCCTTCTGATCAGCTGGCTTGTCTGCCCTTTAAAAGGGGAGCATTTGTTAGGGACTGGCTGTGACACCTTCTCTATGGGCTCCTCTTTGCTTGTGAAAGGTCTTGTCACTCACAGGCAGCACGACCGTCCAGCAGATTTCATGTCACACACGAATGAGGCCCAGGGCTCTGTGTGTAGTCAGCCCTGTCCAGAGCGCAGGGATGGTCCAGCTCTGGGGCTCCCTGTTGCCTCTCTCACCTGCCCAAGGAGCCAGAGGCAAGCGAGAGAGGGTCGGGGAGTGCTGACCACAGCCATCCCGACCCTGAAAGGCTGTCAGCGGGACGCAGGATTGGGGCAGGAGGTCTGGGTGGGAGCCGGCCCTGCATTCATCCGTCGGCCCAGTAATCTCAGCGCAGCCCTGGGGTGGCGGGAAGGTGTGGGTCATCGTATTGACGTGAAAAAGCAGAAGGACAAATGCTGGCTCACTCACTCTGGCCCTTCTTACACCATGAAAACGGGGAGCAGGATTTGGACCCGCGTCCGTCTGATTGTAAAGCGTCCTTCTTGCTGAGCTAGTTTACAGCCCTGCTGTCGTGGGTTGAGGGATCGCGTGCTCTTGGGGGTGCAGCCTCCCGGTAGCAGGCACTCGGGAGCCGGAGGGGGGCGCGGCTCCAGCCTGGAGTAACTTGGGTCTCCTTTCAGGGAGACGGTGATGAGCAAGCTCACCAGCTGCTGTCGAAGAAGCGCAAACGTGTCCTACAAATACTCAAAGGTAGTTCCCTGCTGAGGTCTGGGTGACTCAGCATGCAGGCGCGCGCTCGAACCGTTGTCACGCTGTTGGTCAGTGACTACAAGGAAACTGACATCGCGGGAAGTTTGAAATGGACAGAGGGAAAATGTCCCTCTGCTCTTAACCAGAACACACTTTTTGTTCTTTTTCCTTCAAGTTTTTGTCGTGGTTGCAGCTAATTTCTTACAGTGTTCAGTATTAGCTTACTTCTACTTTTTTGGCTATTCTACAAAAAAAGATGGTAATGAAAATTCCTGTGCCTCTGGCATTTAGATGGCTTCCTTAGGATAAGTGTCTAGAAATTTAGGCCAGAGTGCCTGAATGCACTCACGGCTCTTGACTGGTACTGCCAACTGCTTTCTGAAAGGCTTCCCTCAACTACAGTCATCCACGTGTCCCGCGCGCGGCCCCTCTCCCTGCTGCCCGAGGGCACCTGGAGCAGAGGGGCTCCGTCCCCCAGCACTGCCGCCTTGTCGCTGGCCGCCTTCTTGCCTCCTGACACCATCTGCCTTGGTTGGGTCTCAGCAGGAGCTGGCAGTCGCCAGCCCTCCGCTTCTCCCTGAGGAGGAACATGGGACCGTGATGGCTGTGGTGGGCTGGGAAGAGGTCCCCGACTCCGGGTGGGTCATGGAGGGAGGGGGGCAGAGGAGGCTGACGAGGTCTCAGGCGGACCCACGGTCTCTGCTGTGTCCCGGCAGGTGAACAAGGAGGAAGAGGCGGACGAGAACGAAACTGAGTGGCTGATGGAAGAGATCCAGCTGCCGTCACCGAGGCCCGGGAAGGAGGGGCAGGAAAACGGTCACATCACTACCAAGTCCGTGAAAGCCGAAGCCCTCACCTCCCTGCACGGGGACGACCAAGACAGCGAGGATGAGGTGCTGACCATCCCGGAGGTGAAAGTGCACCTGGGCAGAGGGACCGGGGCGGAGGGCGTGCAGCCACTGAGGCCCCCGCCCAGGAAGGCACTTCGGGAGCGAGCAGACGACCGGGTGGGGCTGATGAGTGGGGAGCAGGCCAGGAGGGGGAGGCCCCGGGCCACGCAGAAGGCCGTGAGCTCTTTCCACGACGACAGCGACGAGGACCTCCTGCACATCTAGACTGCGGGGCGCGCTCGGCGCCTCCGCCGGCACCTCCAACCAAATGAGACTTTTGACTCCGTGATGCTTCTGTCATTTTTGCCTTTAACAAAAACTGTTTCAAAAGGGAAGAGTTTTGCTGATGGGGGAGAGGGTGAGGAGGTGGTCACCGGGATGGGGCATCGCTCCAGCTGCCAGAGGGCGGCGCCGGGGCCCGTGTTCAGTCCCAAGTCCTCGCATAGAACGTGGCCGCCGGGCGCTTCCTACTGCGCCCGGGCCAGACGCGTCTGGGAACAGAGGGCTGCGTTTGCGGAAAACCCGTGCTGCTTTAGGCCCTGTAGGGTATTTGATCATTATATTTTAGCATTTAATTCTCTCCTCCTATTTATTGACTTTGACAATTACTCAGGTTTGCGAAAAAGGAAAAACACAATAACAACAACAGTTTTTTCCTGCCGGCAGGGGGTAATCTATCTGTCTGTCCCTTAGCGGGGAGGCTGCTGGGGCGCTCGGGTGGTTTCATACGAGGTGTTGAACTGCTCCACGACACGTCCTCTAAGTTAGACTCCGCCGTTCTGTCTCTTTTCCCTTTTGCTTCTGTCTCGTAAGGGCGCGTGTGTGCGTGCGCGCACACACACACGTGTGGGTCCCTAGCGCCTGGGCTCTGGAGGGTCTGCCTGCTGTTTGCCTCTGGTCAGTAACGGCTGCAGCTTTTTGCATGACGTCTTCAATCCTAGGTGCACAGAGCACAGTTATCAGTATTTCTTTCGCCAGCTGGTGAAGTCAGACAACCCACCCAAAGATTGATTTGTGCGTGCGTGTGTGTGTGTGTGTGTATATGTGTGTGAGAGAGAGAGAATGGAGTTGAGATGTCAGACTTTTTTCCGGACTTGGGGGTGTAGGTCTCACCTCTTCAGGTTCACATGATACCACCTTTACTGTGCTTATTTTTTTTTTTTAAGAAGAAAGTGTTTATCAACCATTCGACCTATAAGAAGCCTTAATTTGCACAGTGTGTGACTCACGGAAATTGCATGAAAGCCAGTGGGCCAGATTCTCGCTCCTAGCGTTGCACCTGGATTCCTGCTCGGTGGGGGGTGGGGAGGGGGGCGGCCAAGGCCGGCCTCTCAGTCTGCAGGACGGGAGGGCGAGACCACTGTCCTTCCCGGCTGTCGGCTCCTTTCTTGAAGTGTTTAATGAATGACCTTTCTTGCATTATAGAACTGTATATAGACTCAGTGGTATTCATATCCTGGAAAGCAAACCAGCCTAAGGGCTCCTTGCTTTGTACTCCGTTTGGCTGATGGCTTATTTGATTTCAACATGAGTGTATTTTTAAAAGTTGATTTCTTTCCTCATTTTTTTTTCAATCAAATTTACTGTAATATGAAGTATTCAACAATTTGAATAAAAGATAAATTATTAACCGGGTGTTCCTGCTTTTTCCCCACGGGAGTGAAAAGCTGCCTGGTTAGTTGCCAAGCCCAGTGCCCTCTCTGTGCTTCCTGTTACACGTCCGGATGGCAGCCGACCCTTCACGTGCAGCACATGAGCTTTCTCTCTGGAGTCTCCCTGCGTGTAGGTGCTCACCCGAGGTCCCCAGGGCTTCTGTCAGCTTCATCCACGCCTGATTCTTCCTCCTTCCGAGAAAGGGTATTGTTACCAGAACAGCCACCGTGTGTGCAGATCCCATACTACCAGAGGCGTCCTGGTGCGCAGCCCGAGCCAACATGGCGGCAGGAGGGCTTCTCTCGCACAAATCGGGTTTCCATCTGAAATTACTGACTAGTGATGAGAGCTGCTTAGATATTAATGTGAAAGCAGACCCGACAGGGAGTTACTACAGTGTCAGACTAGACTTCTCCGCGTTAGCATCCTTCCCTCCTCATTTTCTGATTATTTCCAATTGGGGTGACTTTTTTTTTTTATGTTTAAGGATTTTACAATGTCACTCCTGAGACAGGCACTCTGGGGTCTTATCAAGGTTTACATTGTGACCCCAGAGTTGCTGGTCCTTGGACACTGCCCAGGGGGCTGTTCTCTAAGCCACTCGCCTCTCTTCCGGGGGCGGGGCACTTGCAGGTGCTCACTGGCCCTGTTGGTGAACTTGATGGTGGGGGAGTTCTCCGTCTGCACCTCGGGCCACCTGCCCTGGTGCCCAGCTTGTGCCGGCCGCAGAGGGATGGGGAAGTGGCCGTGTGCGTGAAGCTTTCGCTCAGGCTCTTTTCTTGAGCTCCTGCAAACAGACTAACAGCCCGTGCCAGCTGTGGTCACAGGTAGTTCAGGAAAACGCTCCCTGACAGCAAATAGGAATTAGAATCTTTAAGATCCCAGTTAGTTTCCTTTTAACCAAATTCTTTAAGCCCCGCTGCTTTTTTGAGACTGTCCATTGAATGGCGGAGGAATGGGATAAGTGGAGGGTCAGGACGGTGTAGGCAAACCCTGGGCCCAGGAAATCCACGGGAGAGTGGAAACGCGGCTCCCGCCAAGAACATTCTAAACGCAGCTGAGTCCATTTCTCCACCAACCTCTGACATAGGCTGATCGTCCGACGATTCCTTTAGGGGGGCTGACTGCCACCCGGGCATTCAGAAGGAATTCTTTGGTCCCTTTGTACCAGTTCAAGAAGTGGGCGTGGAGGTCTTAGCTCCCTTCCAGGGGGTCAGGTCACGAGGGGATGGTGTGCCTCGGGAGCGGAAGGTACTGGCCAGCTTAGATTGATAAAACCCCCCTCACCAGCTTTGGAGAATCCCCGCGACTCTGACGTCACGACACGACTTCTTATTTCCCCAAATGAACGTGGCTGATGTGGGGCCGGCGTCTCTCAAGGGAAGCTGAGCGTGCTGTGCCCCCTGGAAGGACGGGCACCCGGGGTGGCCTGCTGCACAAAGCCCGGGCGGGGTGGCCTGGCCGGGTGGTCCTGCAGCTCCTCTCTGGGCTGGGGTGGGCCCGGAGACAAGCAGCCGTGTGCTCGGGGACGGAGGGGCTGGAGGCGCTGCAAAGGTAAGGCTGGAACAGTCCTGGAACTTGGAGAGTCCCATGGAAGTCGCTGTCAGTACCACCCTGAGGGAAATGCAGTGTCTCCTCTAAAGGTAGAGGGAAAGGCCAAAGGTAGGCGGCGAATTATTAGCTACTCATGTTTCTTTCCCTCTTACTCTATTTTGTTTTTTGTTTTTTGTTTTTTTGTGGTACGCGGGCCTCTCACTGTTGTGGCCTCTCCCGTTGCGGAGCACAGGCTCCGGACGCGCAGGCTCAGCGGCCATGGCTCACGGGCCCAGCCACTCCGCAGCATGTGGGATCTTCCCGGACCGGGGCACGAACCCACGTCCCCTGCATCGGCAGGCGGACTCTCAACCACTGCGCCACCAGGGAAGCCCACCTCTTATTCTATTTTGGTTTTTTTTTGTTTGTTTTTTTTTTTGTTTGGTTGTTTGTTTTTTTTTGCAGTACATGGGCCTCTCACTGTTGTGGCCTCTCCCGTTGCGGAGCACAGGCTCTGGATGTGCAGGCTCAGCGGCCATGGCTCACGGGCCCAGCTGCTCTGCAGCATGTGGGATCTTGCCGGACCGGGGCACGAACCCGCGTCCCCTGCATTGGCAGGCGGACTCCCAGCCACTGCGCCACCAGGGAAGCCCTCCTCTTACTCTATTTTGTTTTGACCAGTTAGTGAATCAAATTCAGTGAAGTTCATACTGTTACTCTGATACTCGCGGAGTCAGAGGAGAGCACAGCTGAGTGGGGTCTTGTTGGCCGTCGCCCCTGGACAGGGTGACAGAGCAGGTCACTCGGCAGCCTGCTCTCAGCGCCGTCCTGGAGAAAGCGGCCCGGGGAGCAAGGCTCATTCCACCAGAGCAGGGAAGTGACGTGGGCGCTGGGTCCCGTGGGGTGCGTGCGTAGAGGGTCAGGTCCCAGGCAGACCCTGTGACCCTTGGCTTCAAATTTTAAAAAAGGTTGACAAAACACAGAATTTGAACATAAGGACAAAGAACTTTTTTCCCGCAACTGCGAGAGTGAGCTGCCCCTGGTGCCTTGTCATCCCAGGCCCCTCAGGATGTCACCCCCCATGAGCACAATGCACTCTCTGGACCCAGAACACCCACGTGGTCCTGCCAGTTGTCATGGCAACACCGTTTTCGCTAAGAGGACCCCGTTCAGAATCCTGTCCAATTCAGTTGCCCTGTCTCTCTTGAGTTTCCCTCAGTCTGGAAAGTTCCTCAGCCTTTGACTTTGGTGACCTTGACACGTGAGGTCACCCTCCTCATCCTGACGCGCTCTGACACGCCTGATGGTCACTCTCCCCTCAGGGACGCCCTCGCCTACCCTGCCGCTGGGACGAGGCCTGTCCTGCTCTGCCCACCTCACGGCTTTGGGACTCGTTCTAGAAGCACAGGGCAAGAGGCGAGGGGCTCAGGATGAATGAAACCACACCTGAACTAGAAGATCGCGTTGGCATGCAGACGGATTGTCGTGTAGTGGCATTTCCCGAAGTGCGCCCCACGGAACACTTGTTTTGTGTGATTGTGACAGATGTTCTGCAAAAATTGGAAACGACTTCTGCGCAAGGAAGTTTGGAAAATGCTGAATGCAAGGTAAATGCCTGTTCTTGCTATGAGGCTTCCCAGAGAGTCTAGAAGGAGACACTGCTGGGCGAAATTACAGTAGGAAACGTGGCCGATGAGTCTCCGAGCAGGGGAGCGGCACGCGGCAGTCCCTGGATGCTGGCCCGTGTCCCCTTGGGGGACCTGGTGGGGCGTGGACAGCCCACTGACGGTGCTGTCACCATGGGCATGGCTTTGTCGTTCTCTGGACAGTCCCAAGGAGCAGGGTCGTGGGTTGTCTGTTCGAGAACACACCGCTGCTGATTAACGACCACAAGGCCAAGTGGGCACCCACTACCTCAGACCTGCCCTCCCCAGAGGAAGCCTCTGCTGCCTCCCCCACCCTTGCCCCCGCCATTTGTGTCCCCCCAGTACTTCTCTCTCCTTGGGGTCAAGTTCCCCAAGAAGTTGACCCTGAGCCCTGATCTTGAAGTACAGTTGACCCTTGAGCAACACGGGTTTGAACTGCACGGGTCCACTTAGACGCGGGCTTTTTTCAGTAGCTACCACAGTACCACACGCTCTGTGGTTGGCCAAATCCGTGGGTGCGGAGCTGTGAGTGTGGAGGAGGGTGACTCTGGGCTTGAGCACCCCCGGATTTCAGGACACGTGGGGGTCCCTGGCACCAGCCTCCTGTGGATACCAATGGACCACTGTACTGGAACCACTGAAATGGTGCTCTGACCCCATCCTTCATCTATTTCCCCTCATTTGAATACTGGGGTATAGACGTTGTTACGGGTTGAATCTCGTCTCCCCAAAACCCACATGTTGAAGTACTAACCCCAGTACCTCTGAATGTGACATGGAGACAGGGTCTTTACTGGGGTGATCAAGTGAGGTCAGTGGGGTCAGTCCTAACCCACTAGGGCTGTGTTCTTATAAAAAGGAGAAATTTGGACACAGGGACAGACGGCACCGGGGGAAGAGGTGTGAGGAGATAGGGAGGAGCCCGCCAGCCACGGGGCAAGGACGGAGGCCTGGGACAGCCTTCGCTCGGCCCTCAGTAGCAGCCAACCCTGCTGACACCTGAATTCTGGACTTCTGGCACCCAGATCTGTGAGGCCATGTATTTCCGTTGCTTAAGCCACCCAGCCCATGGTGCTTTGCTACAGGAACTAATCCAGAGATCAGAGGCCCAGCCTCTGGCCTCCAGGAGCTCACAGCCTCCCAGAGCGGCTGGGCAGTGATGAGACTCGTGGAGGGCGACCCCATGGCTGTGCCGGGCACTGGCCCCTAGGCCAGGCTGCCCTACGTGACCTTTCCCTACTTTTCATGCCCATCATGGCCCACGCCAGTTGCCTTTCCTGGAATTTCCTGAAAACACTATGCAGAAGATCCATGCAGACAGTCCTGAAAGTCTTTCAGGCCAGGTACCATGAGAGATGCTAGCACACCTCCTGAGTCACGATGCAGGTTACAGTCGTGCCCACAGGTGCAGGACCCTGGGGTGGTAGCTGGTACGGATACACCTTTAACTGTGTGCCAGGCAGTTGACAGATACCAACTCATCTAGTCCTCACCTCATGGCAACCCTGTGGAGTGGATACTCCTGATATCCCATTTTGCAGATGGAAAACTGAGGCCCTGAGGGTTAGGCAGTCAGTCTAAGGTCACAGCTGGTGAACGACGGAGATGGCATTTGAACCAAGTGTTTCTGGCTCAGGATTTGCGCCCTTAACTGCCTGTGTATAGTAGCCCCTCAGAGGCCAGTTCACGGGTGGGAATGAGGCTGGAGGAGGCCGGTGGTTTGGTTGTGAAGGGAGGGGTCAGGCTTGGCGTTGGCTTTGCATCCAAGTAGCTCCTGCAAGTTAGTTACTTAGCTTGGCTTCTCAGGTGAGCAGAGAGTGCTTCCTGCTTTACCGGGTTAGCATGGAGACTGAGAAGTAACAGCTGGTGCTTGGTCCGCCCTCAGTGCATCAGCGTTGTTCTTGGTGGCAGAGAAGGGCCCACAGACTGGGGCTTCAACAACAGAAATTAATTTTCTCACAGTCCTGGAGGCTGGAAGTCTGAGGTCAAGGTGGTGGCAGGGCTGGTTCCTCCTGAGGCCTCTCTCCTTGGCTTGCAGACGGCCGCCTTCCTCCGGGTATTCACATGGTCGCCCTGCCCTCTGTGTGTGTCTGTGTCCTAATCTCCTGTATATAAATAAGAAACTCTATGTATAAGTTTAGGGCGCAACCTACTGACCTCATTTTAACTTGATTACCTCTTTAAAGACCCTGTTTCCAAATTCTGAAGTACTGGGGTTAGGGCTTCAGCATGTGAGTTTGGGGTGAGGGAGAGCACAGTTCAACCCCTAACTGGGAACAGAAGCTACAGTCCACTCAGGAGGTGGGGAACACAGATGCTTTTCAGGCCAGGCTTCTGGGAACCTCTGAACACCCCTTAGGGGCACCCCTACGTGTGTACACACATACACACACAGTGCTGGCACACCCGTAAAATTAGATCCAGTCATAAATGTAAGAACTGTTTCTTGAATGCTTTCTATCTGCTGGGCACAGTGGAGCTTGGCAGTTGTGAGCAAAATAGAGGTTTCTGAGTCCCATGGTCCTGAGTCTCTTCCTTTAACTGTCTTTTCTTTTTTAAATTTAATTTAATTTTTTTTTTTTTTTTGGCCCCATGGCACGCGGGATCTTAGTTCCCTGACCAGGGATTGAACCCATGCCCCCTGCAATGGAATCAAGGAGTCCTAACCACTGGACTGCCAGGGAATTCCCTTAACTGTCTCTTCCTTTTTTCTGTTTTGGATTTTCACCAGAGACCAGTCTGGGAAATGCATGTCATCCAAGAGGGGGAAGTTGTGCATTTGTGCACAGCCAAGAGGAGTCATCGGACTCCCTCCCCTGCTGTCATAACAACAGCTCACCCCGACCCAAGGCCTGAGCTTTAAGTCCATCTGCTGTGTCCCACCTGAGTTGGTTCGGCCCACAAGCTAAGCATGGGGTTTATGTTTTTAAATGGTCGAAAAAAATTAAAAGAAGAAGAATATTACGTGACACATGAGAATTGGATGAAACTGAAATTTCCATGTGCCGAAATGAAGCTCTATGGGGAGCTGGGCGCACGTGTTCATTTACGTCTCATCCAGGGCTGTGTTAGCGCTTGGACTGAAGGGGAGCAGCTGCAGAGACCAGACGGCCCAGAAAGGCCACTACGCCCAGGCATTTACCGCGGGGGCCCTTTACAGAAAAGCTTACCTCCCGCCCCAGGCTTTCTGATCCGCATAGCCACGCCGTGGGGTGGGGCAGGTGCAGACCCATTTTGCAGTCGTGAGGATTAAGGCTTAGAAGATGAATAGCGTACAGCTTGGTGCTGATGGAGGCAGGCTTTGAACAGGCTCGCTGACTCCAAAGCCCCTCTCCCATGTGCTGTCCACACGCTCTTTGGACGTGGCCCGGTTCACAGCAGCCCCAGACTAGTCCCCTCGGTTAAGGGCAAGCCAGTCCTTCCAGATGCTCAGGCCAAACGCCTGGTACCTCTGGACCCCTCCCTTGCTCTCATACCCACACCCAGTCCGTCAGCAAATCCTTTCCTCTCTACCTTCAGTCATATCCTGAGTTTGCTTCTTTCCATCCCGGCCTCTTGCTCAGGCTCAGACTGTCTCCGGGGGCCCACAGGGTAAAGCCCCAGTCCCGGCGGGGCCTGCAGAGCCCTGTGCCCTGGCCCATGGCCCCTCCGGCGTCCGTCCTTTTGCTCCCTACGCTGGCTCTCCGGCAGTCCTGCTGGCCTCCTCGCTAAGCCCGCTGGGCCCCTGCTCTTGCCGGCCCCTCTCTCTGGAACACTCTTCCTCCATCCACAGGGCTTGCCCTCCTCCCTCCCTCAAGGCTCACATCACCTCTGAGAGGCCATCCCTGACCGCTGGTTCTGCGGTCACAGCCCGCACCTTCCTGCTTAAGACCTTCTCCGTCGCTCTTCCCACCTACTATGATACAGTCTAGCATGTCCCTTGCTGAGTACAGACCTCTGCTCTGAGGTGTTTGTTTCTTCGTTCACTGCTGCGTCCTCAGTGCCCAGAGCAGAGCCTGGCAGACAGTAGGCACTCTACTTTGTGCAGTGGGGGAGTGAGTGGGTCCCTTTGTGGGGACAGGGCGGTGGGTAGCTGAGGGCTGAGCGGCTTCCCTTGGACAAGGCTTCCACACAGTGTCTCGAGGCTAGCCCGCCCTGGAATGTTGGATCCTTATCAGGAATAGAACCGAACCGGCTCCTGCCTGCACTCGTGGGCTAGCCCACGTCCCAGGAACCCCAGCCTCAGTGGTGGCGTCTGTGCGCACCCGGCCCTCTGAGCTCTGGAGGTGGGGAGGGTAAGTAGGGATTTAATAATGCCCTGCTGCCTGTGTCCTGGGACAGGTGAGGACAGGAAGACTGTCATGGGCAGCGGAGGCAGATGCAGGCCATGGGGAGGACAGCCCCGGTCCCTGGAGGACAAGGTGGAGGCCGAGGACGCCTCTGCTTTGTCCTCTGGTTGAGGCCTGGGTGGGAACATCCTTCCTGGCAGCCTTCTGTGTCAGTGGCTTGGGTGCAGGCAGAGCAGAACCGTCGGAGCTGGCCGCCGGCTTTGGGGAGGAGCCTGGGGTGTGAGGGACAGTCCGTGCCCCTAAGAAAGGCTGGGCCTTTGATGGCCAGGCTGGAGCCTCACGGCGGCCTCCCGTGCTGCTCCCACGCTTCTGGCCGTTTCCGTGCTTCTTGGTGTAGTTAACACCTGTCCCCTAATGGCCTTACTGAGCGGTGCTGCTTTGGAAGAAGGTGCCGGGGTC
Organism: Stenella coeruleoalba; assembly: GCF_951394435.1. NCBI lineage: Eukaryota > Metazoa > Chordata > Mammalia > Artiodactyla > Delphinidae > Stenella > Stenella coeruleoalba. Next base: position 82,785,391 of record NC_137158.1, read on the forward strand.
AGGGGCTGAGAGGAGAGGTCTGCTCCACCAGGACGGTCCCCTCCTGACAGCACGGAGAGGGAAACAGCGACCCTGGGGTTCGGTGGCGGGGCAGCGGCGGCCCACCCCGTCCCCGCCCCACTGCAGCACAGCCCGGGGGGCGGGGGATGCCCAGTGGCGGCAGGTCAGGAGCTCCAGGGCCGGGATCGCAGGGTGGCAGGCAGGCCCGTTCTCCCACAGCCCTTCTGGAAAGTCAGCCCGGTCGTGGTGGAATCACGCCACTGTGAGGGTCACCTGAACCTCGGGAGCCCTGGTGGCCGGGTTTTCACCTGCAGATCTGGGCTTGCCCCTAGCGCCTCCTCCTTCTCTGTTTTCCCGGAGGGGATCCCGGCCTCTCTTCTTACCTCTGAGGCCTCAGGAGGTCCCAAGGCCTGGGGTGAACAGTCCTGAAACGAAAGAAGCATATTTGCGTGAAATCTGTGTTTCGTTGGCCGTTGGGCAAGTTGAGTGGCAGCGTAAGAGTCCTGGAAACTTGGTCGCTGGTCACTGGCCCTGGGGCTTTCGAGCCAGCAGCGTGACAGTGGACAAGGGACTGACCTCTGGGGCCTTGGTTTCTTGTCTCTAACACGTGGGTAACTCGAGGGTTCTCGCAAGATCACGTAAATATCAAGATCAGCGAGGAGCCTGGCCGTCACCCGAGGGGCCAGTGAGGACGGCGGCGCCGGCCTTTCCCAGCTGGCACTTACCCACGGGCCTTGTCGCTTCTGCCCTCTGCGATCTGAGCCCAGGAGGACCCGGCCACCCCGATGTGAGCCTGGACCAGGGGCTGGGAGACCGGGGGAGGGAGTGATGCAGGGCAAGGGGAGGGCCTCCCTGTTCTCCGGTCCAAGAGGAAAACAGAGCTCCCAGGCCACGGAGAGCCGGAGGGCGCTCTCTCCCCGGAGAAAAGTGGGCAGTGGTGTCGGCCTGGCCGGGGAGGCGGGGGCAGGGAGGGTCCTGCTTCCTCCCCAGGTTGTGTTGGGGGCAGGATCGCACCCTGGCTGCTTCCCAAGCCGAGGACTCGTGTCAGGGGAGCCCGTGCATTTGGGGCTGGCTGTGTTAGAAAAACCCAGTCGCTTCCTCCCAGAACCCAGCTCTCCCTTCTCCAGGGAGTCCCCTTCACTCCTCACACAGGACACTTCACTTTTGGTCACCAAATGTGGGGTGTTTGCCCCACGCCAAGCACTTCTCTGCAATACCAGCTGAGTGTCCCACAGTGTAGCCCAATTCTGACGCCATCTACCTGGAGAGAGCGTCAAACCCTGCAGGTTAAGGGCTCGGACCCATGACACTGCCCCTGCACCTCAGATGCCAATCACTGTTAGGTGCCCAGGTTACCCACACGTCTGTCCGACTTAGCCGTAAATCAGGGTCCCATGACCTCTTCCCCCTTTGGATTCAAGTGATTTGCTAGAGCGGCTCAGAGAAGACAGGGAAACATGGATTTGGTCACCAGTTTATTAGAGGATGTGGTGAAGGATCGGAGGACAGCCGCAAGAGGAGATACACAGGAGAGGTCGGGGAGGCTCCCAGTGCAGGAGTTGCTGTCCCCGTGGGGCTGGGGTGTGTGGGTGTGTTCGCTCCGAACCCTGGTTACTGAGATTCTAATGGACACTTCTCATGTCGTCAGCACAAACCCCAGTTTCAGCCCTTCTCCCCGCTCAAGAGAATGGGGGCAGGGCTGGAAGTTCCAAGTCTCTAACCACGGCTTGGTCTTTCCTGTGGCCAGGAGCCATCCAGGAGCACACCTGGGGCCACCTCGCTGAGCGGAAGACACTCCTATGGCTAGGAAATGTCAAGGGTTTCAGGGGCCCCGTGCCAGGAACAGGGCGGGTGGGGGGAGACCAAGATATAGTTTCTATTATCTAACTCAGCACCTGGCCTGGGCGTGCCGAGGCCCTGCCTTGGGGAGGTTTGCCCCCAGCACTCTTCCTTCCCTCCCCAGCAGTGAGCGCTCAGGCCAGGTGAGGGGGGGTGGTTTGCAGAGCTGCAGCTCCCTGAGGCGGGCTGTATTACCAGGCCAGCTGGTGGCCAGCTCCCATTGTCCACGGAGTGAAGAGGCGGGAGTCCCAGGAACGAGACGGTGCACGGGCAGCCCCTGCATCTGTTATCTGTCCCTCCTGTGTGCACAGGGAGGGACCTGGCCTGAAGGTCCGGGCTGAGCTGGGGGGGAGGGGGAGGTGTTTTCTGCCTGGGGCTCTTTGAGGTCTTCTATCAGCACCTCTGGCCGGGGCCATGGAGGTCTGTGCCCAGACGGCCCCGTTGACCCTCTTTCCTGGAGATTCAGGGTGCAGTCCAGCAGCCGGGAGCCTGCCTGGGGACGCAGTGAAGCTGGGTGAAGTCCCACGTGGGTCCCAGAGAACACGGTCGTCCTACGCTGGGACAAGGAGGTAGGGAGACGGGTCTGTCTGGAGGGCTTGGCTCTCCCATCACCCCAGCCAGACCCTCACTCCACCCTGCATCAGATTCCAATCACAAGTAGTAGGTCCTGTAGCTGTGCCCGGTGGCCAGCTGCTGTCTTTGGTTTGTCTTTGGTTTATCTCGGTGATAAAGAGTTTTAAAGTAGGTAATCCCTTTGGAAGAGAGTGCGGGGAGGCTCGAGGCGCCCTTGCTCACTGCTCTTGCTCTGTGAACTCCAACTCGACAGAATTAGGCCCTCAGCCCAGGGGACTCCCTGGCCCAGCAAACAATTTGGCCCGTCATCCTCCCGCCCTTGCCTGAAACCTGTACCGCAGGGTGAAAGATTATTTCCAGTTGGTTGGCTTCCAGGGCTGTTACGCTTAGACAGCAAGTTGATTTCAGACCAGCCCACTGCACAGAAACCTACATGAGACCCTGACCCTGGGCCCTGCGGCCGAAGAGGTCCGGTCAGAGCCATGAGGGTGGTGCTCCAGCCATGCTCACCGTGGACGACGCTCTGGAGCAGGTCGGGGAGTTTGGCTGGTTCCAGAAGCAAGCCTTCCTGGCGCTATGCCTGCTCTCTGCCGCCTTCGCCCCCATCTACGTGGGCATCGTCTTCCTGGCCTTCACCCCGGACCACCGCTGCCGGAGCCCCGGGGTGCCCGAGCTGAGCCGTCGATGCGGCTGGAGCCTGGCCGAGGAGCTCAACTACACGGTGCCGGGCCCCGGGCCCGAGGGCCAGGCCTTCCCCCGCCAGTGCCGCCGCTATGAGGTGGACTGGAACCAGAGCACCCTCGGCTGCGTGGACCCGCTGGCCGGCCTGGCCGCCAACAGCAGCCTCCTGCCTCTGGGCCCCTGTCGGCACGGCTGGGTGTACGACACGCCCGGCTCCTCCGTCGTGACCGAGGTACGCGCAGGCCCTGCGCTGGGCCGAGCCTGTGGGTTTCAGGGCCAGGGAGGAAATAGATGACGAAGACTACAAGGTTCAGCTTCACGGCAGGAAAGAGGGAGCGGGGCTGTGTTCCCTGAACTGTAGCATCAGCAGGCTCCAGGCTGGGCACTCGGGATTCTTCCCTTGTTTAATCCTGCACAGACTCTGGGTGTTAAAGGAAGAAACTGAGGAGAGACCATCGAGAGCCAGGCCGAGCTGGGTTGTTTGAGCGCGGGTCTCTGGGGAGACCGGGGCTCCTCTTCTCTCTGCCCCGCTGGCTCCTCGGCAGGCCTGCGGAATTCACCTGGGGTCTAGCTTCCCCACTATTAGAATTGTGAAGCGCCCCCCCCCCCCCGCCCCCGCTGCATTCAAGAGCCATGGACACGTGACAGCTAGACACTGGCCTCCTAGCTGGGTGGAAGCTGCCCTGCAGTCAGACAGAATCCCAGCCTTGCCCCGGATTGGCTGAGCGAAACTGAGTAGGTTACTCAACCTCTCTGAGCCTTAGTTTCCTCATCAGTAAACCAGCGATGACAATGCCCTGCCCTCACAGGGGTCAGCATGAAGGTGTTGACCAGACAAGCCGAGCTGCGCTGGGTGTCCCACGGACGGCCCACGGGGGAGGGAGATGGCGGCAAAGGCTTTGCCTGCACAGTTTAATGAGTTATCTGAGCGTTTTCTTTGTGAATATTTTAGTAAAAAGGCACCAGGCTTTTTTTCCTTCACAGACCCTTTGGAAAGCGTTGTACCGTGACAAGCGTGGGCACTGGGAATCTAGAAACAGACCAGGACGGGGAAGTATTGTTCTCTGTGTCTGCAGTATACTCTGCTTGGAAAGGGTCAGATGCAAGAATTCATCCACTCAGTCCTCCATCTGTTCATTCAGTAAACGTATTCCGAGCTTTTCCTCTGTTCGGGCACTGGGTGTGATGCCAGGAGGGAGACAGAGAAGAAACCTATGAGGTTTAAGGAATTTGCAGTCTCCAGGGAGTGAGGGACAGATGGCAGTGGTGAGAATAAGACCGGCATCCCAGACCATGTGTGGGAGATGCGGAGGGGCCAGTGGGCTCTAAGGATGGGGATCTTAGCTACTGAGCTGATCATGGGGGTCTTCCAGGAGGAGGTGGCATTTTTTAAAAAATTGAAGTATAGTTAATGTACAATGTTGTGTTAGTTTCAGGTGTACAGCAAAGTGATTCAGGTATACATACCTACATATCTATTTTTTTTCAGATTCTTTTTCCTTTAAGGTTATTACAAAATATTGAGTATAGTTCCCTGTGCTAGACAGTAGGTCCTTAGGAGGTAGCATTTGAATGGAGCCTCGGGTGGTATTTTGAGCAGCAAGGAGGGGGAACAGAGTGGGCGGGGAAGCGTGAGCCAAAGCTCAGGGGAGAGGGAGCCGGTGCTACATTCGGACAGCAACGAGCTGTTAAATTGATTGGAATCCAGGGTCCAGTAGAGGAGTCCCAGGGGAGAATGGTGGTACCAGCTCACCTTCAGGCCAGAGCACTGAGTCCTTACGCAGGTCACCAGATGAAATACAGGACGCCCGTTAAATTTGAATTTCAGGTCAACAGCGAACACTTTTTCAGGATAATTAAGTCCCAGGTATTGCACAACATTTGCTACAATTGTTGTGCAATACCTGGGAATACAACCGAGGCTGGGAATGCAAATACTGCAGGGGGCATCCTTATACTAAAACAAGAGTTGTTTATCTGAAATTCCAATTCAACAGGGCACCATGTATTTTTCTTTTTTTCTCTAAATCTGGCCACCCTGCCTTTGTGCCAAACAAGGGAGCTTGCTGGTCAGGCAGAGGACAAAGACCGTCCTCGCTGGACCTTGGGGATGGTCCAGGCGCTGGTGGGCGTGGGGCTGGGGGCTTCGTCAGGCGGGGAGAGCCTGAGGAGGCTGAGACATGAGTCCCGGTGGGACTGTCAACCAACATGGTTGTCACAGGAATGAAAAGAAGAACCGATTTAAGAGACACAGGCCCGGCAGGGGCTGGGGGCCAATTTGCCAGAGGGCTCTGGCTGGGAAGGAAGGGGAACCGAGCTCCTGAAAACTGAGGCTAGAACACAGGGCAGCGGCAGTCTGTGCAGGTGTGGGAGCCTGGCCAGGTGGTGGCCTGAGCGGGGCCGTGGACTTGGAGAGGAGGGGACACAGAAACGATTGGCCAACCGTGGGCTTCCAGTTGCCCTACGATCCAGCGTTGGGGAGGCCTGGGAGGGCGAGCTGAGGGGCTGTAGGGTAGAGCTCATCTGGGGACCTGCGGAGTGTGAGGGCCGGTGGGACCCGGCTGGAGGCGATGAAAGGCCATGAGAGCGCGGGCCTTGAGGTCAGCAGCGGGAGCACAATTTCTCCTGGAAGGAGTGGGCTTCCCTCTAACTCTCCCTTCCCACTGCCTCAAAACCCCTTTTGCCCCCCTTCTCATCCAAAGCTGAAGCTTAATTTGGGGAGAATTCACCTTTGTTGTTCATTTCTGCAGAAATAATCTTTAACTTGGCCTTGCCTTGGACATTGGAACCGGCTTAAGGGAGGACGATGAGGCGACCTGTTTGAATACCCGGCTCCGCTACCCCCCTCGTCCTGGGGACGGAGGTCAGGGTCCATCTGGGGCAGGAATGTGCTGTTTCCAACCTCGCCTGATCCCAGGGATCACCTGGATTCTGACCCATATCTGCTGAGACAGAGTCCACGGGAACCTGTATTCTAACGAGGACGCTGGGCGATTCTGTGCTCGGGCGAGCTTGGTGGATACCATGCTCTCTATAGGTTGTATTCCCACCACACTTCCTGGTCCCAGTGAAATTCCAGCAGGGACAGTGACCCGGCCTAGGACACCCCATCCTGCACTCCCCCTGTGCAGCCCCAGGCTTTCCCCAGGGGCCAGGCTTGTCTTCCTGGTGGCACAGAAGTGTCTGGGGGCAGTGGCAGGGTTTGGGAGCACAGGGCCAGGCAGGCTCACGAGCCTTGCAGATGCCTCCAGACCGAGACCCTCAGCGCAGCTGGGGGCAGAGTCCTCAGGGAAGGCGGAGTTAGCAGGGAAGGCCGGGTGCCCCTTCCTTGAGCTCCGTGAACACTCTGGCTTCTGCACGCCCCCGGGGAAGGATGATACCCAGGGCATTTCAGGAGGGGTGGCAGGGACATCTTACAAAGATGCTGACTGCAAAGAGTAGAACAAACCCAGGGCAAAAAAACCGGTGGCCTGCGGCTTTGGTGAAATCTAGAATGCACAGAAAGTTGTCTTGGGCGGAGTGGGCGGAGGCTGCAAAGAGGCAGCTGCAGGTGCAGGCCTGGGACAGCTAGATAACACCCAGGAGTGGCCTCCCCCGCATTCTGCTGACAGGGACCAGGCGGCAGGAAAGCCAAAGATCTGCAGGAGGAGCTTCCTGGCGAGGGCGTTTTCAGCTGAATTTTAAAGGGAATAAACACCTGGACCGGCAGAGAACGGGAGCTACTGGTATCTCATCCTGTCTCTCAGATCTGAGCTACTCTTGCGAGCAGACAGCAGGCTCTGGGCATGAGACAGATGGTAGCGCGAGCTCAGTATTAGTTTTTGAAAGTCCAGTGGTAGCAAGGAGTTTTACCTGTGTTTTTTTAACAGTGCTCATGACGGAGCCCCGGGACCAGGAAAAGGGCATGGCTCGTGTAGGCAACTTCAGATCTTTAAAGGTGGTGGGTACAAAGCCTCCACTGAGAAAGTTAAATGGTTTACTATCTACCAAACCATGTGCACATGATCTGTCCCTGCAGTGCCTGCACTAGCTCTGTGACGGCGACAGGACGGGCACCACACACCTATCAGACTGGGAAACTGGGAGACTAAGGCCCAAAGTTGCTAAGTGATCTCCCTGCATCACACCCCACAGTGTCGCCTGGTGGGGCGGAACCATGACTCCAAAGTGTCCCTGGACACCACCCAGCTGGTGCTGTGCCAGGAATGGGGAGGCGAGGGCCCCGGCTGCTACCCCGCAGCCCCTCTCGCGTCCCTGGGGCGCCGTCCTGCTTTCTGCACCGCTGAGCTCTAAGCGGTGATGCTCCCGCATTCGGGCCTCCCAGCTTGCCCAGGCGTGTGGGCATCACCACGCGTGTGCCAGGCATGGAGGGAACCCCGCACACACCAGTGTCCTTCCCCAAGGAACCCGCTCCTGCCTCTGCCTAGGTCTTTCCCCCTCAATCCCTCCCTCTGAGTCTCCTGCCACCCCTGGGTCCCCCTCACCCCACTCCCTGCACACTGTGCAGCACACAGGCTGCTCCCTAGAAGCTCCCACCGCCGGGCCTGTGTGTCTTTGCTCAGCGATTCTCGTGTTGACACTCACAGCTCCATCAGTCATGACCAATTTACATAATTATGGGTAGAATTTACATAATTAAACATATAATTAATATGTACTTAATTAAGGGCCTTGACCAACTCTGGAAAACATTTATTTTACCACATTTATGTCTTTGGATAATTACTTTGCTGTATTTCCTTTAGAAACCTTCCCTTTTGGCCATGCTGTCTTTTGATAGCTGTCAGCGGCACTTGACAACAGCCTCTTTAGTGTATATTGAGGGTAAAGCCACGATAAGTATATTAGGCATATAATGACATTGACTGAGATTCACCAGAAACCTTGAATTTGTCTTATGAAAATGTGGTAAAGAGAAAAAGGTGTGAAGCACCTGGGGGATCCCACATTTTGTGTTGTACGTTTACATTGTCCGGAGGGAGGATGGAAGGTGTAGTTTGACTTACAAACGGTCTTGTGTTTTCGGCCCCTCCGACCGCGGTGTGACCCGCAGTTTAACCTGGTGTGCGATGACTCTTGGAAGGTGGACCTCTTTCAGTCCTGTGTGAATGTGGGCTTCTTCCTGGGCTCTCTGGGCGCCGGCTACATTGCAGACAGGTACGTAAAGGCCGATCCGACTAAACAGCACCAACACCATGGAGAGAATGGACTTTAGGGGCCAATGGCGGGATAACGTGGCCAGTGGGAATCTTTGCAGAAGTTGAGGGAGACAAGACATGACAGCGAGTGCTTTGGACTTTGTGGGGCAGCAGGACGGAGGCAGGTGGGGATTTAGGATGGGTTTCAGAGGTTGAAACTGCACGCAGAGTGTATAGCTGGGGTGTGGGGCTGAGAGGAAGGGGGACAAAGCCACTGTTTATGCTTCTAGCAGATGGGTGGAGGCGGGCAGGGCCATTTTTTGAGATGGGACAGAACAGGTTAGGGACAGCCTCGGTTGCTGCTTTTTGGGGTGAAGCGGGTGGGAGCAAGCAAGAGTTCTGTCTTGGGGCTTCCCTGGTGGCGCAGTGGTTGAGAGTCCGCCTGCCAATGCAGGGGACACGGGTTCATGCCCCGGTCTGGGAAGATCCCACATGCCGCGGAGCGGCTGGGCCCGTGAACCATGGCCGCTGGGCCTGCGCGTCCGGAGCCTGTGCTCCGCAACGGGAGAGGCCACGACAGTGAGAGGCCCGCGTACCACAAAAAAAAAAAGAGCTCTGTCTTGGAAGTGGTAAGATTGGAGATGTGTTCAGGGTAGCCTGTGAGACAGAGAAGAGCTGCCAAGTAGGCAGCTGGATTATGAGGTTTGGGCTAGAGTTAAATACTTGGGATTTGTCACCGGCAATTGGTATTTAAAGCTATAAACGATGTCTGAGATAAGCGAGGAGAGGGCATATGGAGAGAAGAGCCACATGTAGGAGTTGGTGGGCAATGGCAGTGTCAGTGGAAGGTTGAAGGTAAGTGAGAGATGAGAGAGTGGATTTTTGTGTGTGGACGACTCTTCCCCACACACCCCCCCACCCCGTATTTCCTTAAAGCACCCCGTGTTTCCTTAATTTCATCTTTACATGTGGGAAGAAGTTGGAGTGAATTTTTCAGTCACAATAGATTAGAATATTTTTAGCATTTATATTTATTTTCAGGAGTAGATAATTTTCATGTATGAGTTTAAAAAATATATATTTGTTTTGTTTCTTAAATTCCACATATGGGTGAGATCACATGGTATATGTCTTTCTCTGTCTGACTACTTAACATAATACCCTCTACGTCCATCTATGTTGTCACAAATTTATTCTTTTCTATGGTTGAGTAATATTGCATTATTTTATATATATATATATATATATATATATATATATATATACATATACACACACACACACACCAAATCTTTATTCATTCATCCATTGATGGACATTTAGGTTGCTTCCATATATTGGCTATTGTAAATAATGCTGCCATAAACATAGAGGTGCAGATATCTTTTTGAATTAGTGTTTTTATTTTCTTTGGAAAAATACCCAGATGTGGAACTGTTGGATTGTATGGTAGTTCCATTTTAAATTTTTGGAAGAAACTCCACACTGTTTTCCATAGTGGCTGCATCAATTTACATTCCCACCAACAGTGTACTAAGGTTCCCTTTTCTCCACATCCTTGTCAACACTTGTTATTTATTGTCTTTTTGATAATAGCCATTCTGATAGGTGTGAGGTGATATCTTGTAGTTTTGATTTGCATTTCCCTGATGATTAGTGATGTTGAGCATCTCTTCATGTGTTTGTTGGCCATCTGTATGTCTTCATTGGAACAATGTCTATTCAGATCCTCTGACCATTTTAAAATCTGGTTGTTTGTTTTTTTGATATTGAGTTGTATGAGCTCTTTATATATTTTGGATATTAACCACTTATCAGATATATTATTTGCAAATATCTTCTTCCATTCTGTAGACAGCCTTTTCATATTGTTGATAGTTTCTTTTGCTGTGCAAAAGCTTTTTAGTTTGATGGAGTACCATTTGTTTGTTTTTGCTTTTGTTTTCCTTGCCTGAGGAGACATATCCAAAAAATATTGCTAAGACTGATGTCAAAGAGCCTACTGCCTATGTTTGCTTCCAGGAGTTTTGTAGTTTCAGGTCTTACATTTAAGTCATTAATTCATTTTGAGTTTATTTTTGTATATAGTGTGAGAAAGTAGTCTAGTTTGATTCTTTTGCATGTAGCTCTCCAGTTTTCCCACCATCAGTTATTGAGGAGGCTGTCTTTTTCTTATTGTATATTCTTGTCCCCTTTTTCATAGATTAATTGACATATAAGTGTGGGCTTTTTTCTGGGCTCTCTATTCTGTTCCACTGATCTATGTGCCTGTTTTTGTGCCAGTACCATAGTGTTTTGATTACAGTGGCTTTGTAGTATATTTTGAAATCAGGGAGCCTGATACCTCCAGCTTTGTTCTTCTTTCTCAAGATGGTTTTGGCTATTTGGAGTCTTTTGTGTTTCCATACAAATTTTAGAATTATTTGTTCTACTTACATGAAAAATGTCATTGGTATTCTATGGTATTGTATTGTATTGAATTCAATACATTGTATTGAATCTGTAGATTGCCTTGAATGAAGTATAGTCATTTTAACAATATTAATTCTTCCAATCCATGAGCATAGTATATCTTTCCATTTTTTTGTATTGTCTTCAATGTTTTCATCAATGTCTTATAGTTTTCTGAGTACACATCTTTTACTTCCTTGGTTAGATTTATTCCTAGGTATTTTTTTTTTTGATGCAATTATAAATGGGATTGTTTCCTTAATTTCTCTTTCTGATAGTTTGTCATTACTGTATAAAAATGCAACAGATTTCTGTAAATTAATTTTGTAGCCTGTAACTGCTGAATTCATTGATTAGTTCTAATAGTTTTTTTGGTGGCATCTTTAGTATTTTCTACATATAGTATGTCTTCTGCAGTGACTGTTTTACTTCTTCTGTTGGATTCCTTTCTTCTTTCTTTTCTTTCTTTCTTTCTTTGTTCTTTCTTTCTTTCTTTCTTTCTTTCTTTCTTTCTTTCTTTCTTTCTTTCTTTCTTTCTTTCTTTCTCTTTTCTTTCTTTCTCTTTTCTTTCTTTCTTTTTTTGTCTGATTGCTGTGGCTAGGACTTCCAATATCATGTTGAGTAAAAATGGTGAGAGTAGATATCCTTGTCTCGTTCCTGATCTTAGAGGAATTTCTTTCAGCTTTTCACCACTGAGTATGATGTTGGCTGTGTGTTTGTCATATATGGCCTTTATTATGTTGAGGTATGTTCCCTCTATGCTTACTTTCTGGAGAGTTCTCCATTATAAATGGAGGTTGAATTTTGTCAAAAGCCTTTTCTGTAACTATTGAGATGATCGTATGGTTTTTATTCTTCAATTTGTTAACGTGGTGTATCACATTGATTGATTTGCAGATATAGAACCATCCTTGTATCCCTGAGATAAATCCTGCTTGATCATGGTGTATGATTTTTTTTAATGTATTGTTGTATTTGGTTTAGTAATATTTTTTTGAAAACTTTTGCATCTATGTTCATCAGTGATATCGGCCTGTCATTTTCTCTTTTTGTGGTGTCTTTGACTGATTTCAGTATCAGGGTGATGCTGGCCTCTTAGAATGAGCTTGGAAGCATTCCTTTCTCTTCAATTTTCTGGAATAGTTTGAACAGGATAGGTGTTAACTCTTCTTTAAACGTTTGGTAGAATTCACCTGTGAAGCTGTCTGGTCCTGGGTTTTTGTTTGTTGGGAAATTTTTTTAAAAATTACTGAGTCCATTTCATTACTGGTAATTGGTCTGTTCATATTTTCTATTTCTTCCTGATTCAGCCTTGAGAGATTGTATATTTCTAGAAGTTTATCCATTTCTTCCAGGTTGTTCATATTTTTGGTGTATAATGATTCATAGTAATCTCTTATGATCCTTTGTATTTCTGTGGTGTCAGTTGTAACTTCTTTTTCATTTCTGATTTTATTCATTTGAGCCCTCTGTCTCTTTTTCTTGATGAGTCTGGCTAAAGATTTATCAATTTTGTTTATCTTTTCAAAGAACCTGCTCTTAGTTTCATTGACTTTTTCTATTGTTTTCTTAGTCTCTATTACACTTATTTCTGCTCTGATCTTTATAATTTCTTTCCTTCTACTAACTTGGGTTTTATCTGTTCTTCTTTTTCTAGTTCCTTTAGGTGTAAGGTTAGGTTGTTTATTTGAGATTTTTCTTGTTTCCTGAGGTAGGCTTGTATCACTATAAACTTCCCTCTTAAAACTGTTTTTGCTGCATCCCATAGGTTTTAGATCATTGCATAGATGACTCTTTAAAACAAGATGGCTGTGAAGGAAATGTGGAAGTGGAGAGGTGAAGGGTCCAGGAAGATGAGAACAATATCATGGAGAGAGCAAGGAACCAAAGGGGCTCAGTCAAGGGCTGGACCCAAGTGCAGTGGGTGAGGCTGCCTTTGGGAGGAGACACAGGAGAAAATGGATGCTGGTACTATTATGTCTGAACATTCTTGGGTAAGAAGATGTGGGCTTCAGACAAGAAGTGTCTCTATATAGAAGTTTGAGGCAAGAAGACATGGAGTAGATAAATGAAGTAGACATGCTGGAAGCCAGGAAGGAGGATGACAGGGAAAGGCAGAGGGCTTGCTGGGCCTGGTGGGGAGAGATCCTGGGTGTGGGCAAGTTCAATGTAACCACGTAAGAGGTTGGTCCCTTCCTTCCTTGCCTTACTGCCAGAGAATGTGGGATAAGATTTAAAAGATCGAATCAATAAAGCACAATTATGGGATGAAGTTTTAGCAAATAATTTGCCCATTTTATTCATGAAAAAGGAAGGGAAAAATGCTTTTCAATAGTTATCCTATTAGGGGCTTTCCTGGTGGTGCAGTGATTAAGAATCCACCTGCCAATACAGGGGACATGGGTTTGAGCCCTGGTCTGGGAAGATCCCACATGCCGCGGAGCAACTAAGCCTGTGCGCCACAACTACTGAGCCTGCGCTCTAGAGCCCGTGCTCCACAACAAGAGAAGCCACCGCAATGTGAGGCCCACACACTGCAACAAAGAGTAGCCCTCGCTCACAGCACCTAGAGAAAGCCCACACGCAGGAACAAAGACCCAACGCAGCCAAAAATAAATAAAATAAAATAAATAAATTTATTAAAAAATATTTATACTATTAGAACTGAAGGTTTTCCCAGAAAAACTAGTATGACCATCGATAAGACTAACTATGTGGGGGAAAAGCCTGGCTTCTGGTGCACCCTGTTAATAACAATACAGTCTGTTAAATACAAAGGTAACGAGAGGAGATGAGCCTGAGAAGCAGGAGAGTCAGTGAGGGAGGCCACTCATCCTTGACTGAGATGCCATGTTGCTGAGAGCGCTCAGGATTCCTCTTCAGTGTGGCTTAATGAACCCCGCAAGAGCCGCTGGTCGCTGTTCACTGAGGATGGACAAGGTCAGGCTTTGAGGAGGGGCAGTGATCAACGGACTGCATGGTCCCTCAGAAAAACTGTCTTGTCTCCCACGAGAGACACTTGCTGTCCCATCGTCCCTGTGAATACTCAATACTCACCTCACCTCGCTGTCTCCTTGCCTCTGAAGGTTTGGCCGTAAAGTATGCCTCTTGGCCACCACCCTCATCAGCGCCATCTTGGGCGTCCTGACGGCGGTTGCTCCAGACTACACGTCCCTGCTGCTCTTCCGCCTGGGGCAGGGGCTGGTCAGCAAGGGCAGCTGGACGGCTGGTTACACCTTGAGTAAGCACCTGCTGGCCTGAGGTTTCCACACACTGTAAGGAGCCACGGAAGTCAGGTGGGGGGGTAGAATGGGATGAAGCCGAATGTGGAGGTGGGTTTTTTTGGGGAAGAGGATGTTTGCAGGGTCTAGAGAAAGGGTGGTCATTCCAGCTGTAGCTGTTGTCTGCGTGACTAGGGCTGGGCATGCTGTCAGGATGGCCTCCTTCTCTCTCTCTCTTGCACGCTCTCTTTCTTTCTGTTTGAGAGACACTTATATAACCACTTTCATAAATCAGTGTTTCCCATCAACTAATCCATTTGGGAAAAGAAGATCACATGTGATGTGGTTACAACGATGGGGGTGTGCAGGAAGGGGAGGCAGGTGGGAGAGTATTTTAACATTTTAAATAGGAAAGAACCAGCATCTTTCAAAGTAAATACAACAAACTCAACTGGTTTGAAGGACACTAAACAGTTAGGAGAGAAGACATAGAGGAAATAAAAGAAGAGATAAACATAATGATTTGTAAAAATGAAGTGCAAAGCAATGTAATTCTATATACTATTTTTTTTTTCAAATTTTCTCTGAAGGGTAAGAATAGAAAATGAAAAATACTTCCTTAGAAGAAGGTAGTATAAGAACCATCTGTGCTTCCCTCGGCCGGTTTTGGGGCACGTCAGACAGCAGTGAGGATAACCCACATTTCTGCCATGTCTTGCCATCTCTGAAGACGAAGTCCTATGGCTTGGCATCCTGAGAAATAGTTCACTAGAGCCAAGAAAAATCATATTCCTCCCTTGAGAAACCATGAACATGCCGGTTAAGTGTAGTGAGTTCAGCACATATTTAGTGAGAGCCCAGCCACCTATAGGCTGAACGTGCACTACTTGGCCCGTGGTGAAGAGGATTAATTTTGAGGTCAAAGCTACACCCAACACGGACCGGCTGTGTGGTCTTACAGACAAGTTCCATAACCTCTCCGTGCCTCAGGCTCCTCCGCATGGGAATGACAAGGCTGTGAGGTAGATGAGGTGCCCCAGGCTGTGAGGTAGACGAGGTGCCCCAGGTGTAGCTTAGAGGGAAGCCCACCCCAGACTCCTCCCTGCAGCGCGCGCACCTGCTGCCACTTGGCAGGCAGGGGGCGAGATGGGGTGCCAAGAGGGATAAGGCCCCCGTCCTCCCTCAAGGAGCTCAAAGGCTAGAGAGAAAGGGAGACCCACCGGGAACCCCATTTACCCGCGGTGGAGCGAGAGCTACCCCTGGCCTCGTTCTTCCCGCAGCTGTCCCCGCTTGCTGTGGGCCACACCCCCCCTGGTCCCGTGCGCGTGGCTCCTGCGCAGTCCCCTGTATTGACTCCTCTTCTGCTCCCCGACCCCTCAATGTGGCAGGACCCGGGAGACTGTGCTCCCCCATCCCCCAGTCTGTCCCACCTGT
Source organism: Stenella coeruleoalba (assembly GCF_951394435.1). Lineage (NCBI taxonomy): Eukaryota > Metazoa > Chordata > Mammalia > Artiodactyla > Delphinidae > Stenella > Stenella coeruleoalba. The sequence continues at coordinate 82,800,728 of NC_137158.1, forward strand.
GCCCCCCTCCCCAGCCCTGCTGTCCCCTTTACTTTCAAAATCCCTCCGGAAGCCCATCATCTCACTCCTCTGCTGTCTCCACGGCTCCCAGACACCAGCGTCACCTCACCTCCACGGTGGTCTCCCTGTGGCACCTACAGGCAGCAGCACAGTGAGCCTTTAATAGATGTGGGATCGCGTCACCCCTGTGCCGTGGCGGCTCTGCGTTTCCCGCAGTGGAAGCCAATGTTCTCGGCAAGCCTATGAGGCCCCCCAGGAGGGCGCATTGCCCCACTGACGGGGTCCTCGTCCACAGGGCCACCGCGCTGCTGTTTCCTCTGCCTGGAACTCGCTTCGCCCTTCTGTGTTCGGCTAAACTCCCTCAACTCTTGCAAGTCTTGGCTCAAATGTCATGCACGAGCTCCACCCCACTGCTCTCTGAAAATCTGCACCCCCTCCACCCTGGACTCTCCTGAATCCCCTCGGGCCATCTACCTTCTCTCTCCGCACAGCGCGCAGCGCGTTATGCCCCGGCTGTGACTTCTCGCTTGTGTGTGTCGTCCGCTATCTCTCACGAGAATGCGGGCTTAGGAGGGCAGGACTCTGCCGACTGAGCTCACGATACATCCAAACACCCACAACACGCCCAGGTCCCTGGCGGGCACTCAAAGACCGTCGTGAAATTAACGAGCGCTCCCGGAGGTCGTGGAAAATAGTCCAGCTCGGCCTGGAGCCGATGGGAGGAAGGCTCCGGGGAAGAGAGCCCGGCAGACTGAATCCTGCCGCGTGAAAAGGAGAACTCCAGACGGCAGATGGGGGGTTTGCAGAAGGGGCGGCTGCAGGAGAGCCGGGACAAAAGGACCTCGTGGGGAGGAGACGGAAGGGCGTTTGGGGAAGGACCCCCGGAGGCGCACGGAGGAGGCGGGGGCGCGCCGCCCTGGCTTCTCTCTTCGGTGGAGCCCAGCAGTGACGCTTCTCCTGTTTCAGTCACAGAATTCGTGGGCTTGGGCTACAGAAGAACGGTGGCGATCCTCTACCAGGTGGCGTTCACGGTGGGGCTCGTGCTGCTCTCCGGGCTGGCCTACGCTGTCCCTCACTGGCGCTGGCTCCAGCTGGCCGTGTCTCTGCCCACCTTCCTCCTCCCGCTGTGCTACTGGTACTGTGTCCTCGCGGGGACCCCGTCTTCCCGGCGGCCAGGGCGGCCCTACCCGCAGGCCTGGGGCTTACAGCCATCTGTGCCGTTTGGGGAGCTCTGTCACATTCCCCCGGGGGCGCTGCCCTCAGATAGAGCTTCTTTCAACTCGCGTCCCCAAGATAGAGGCTGGGATGCTACGAGTCAGACAGAAGGGCGCCGAGTCACAAAGGAGGCATCTGCTGTCTGTTGAGTGAAGGAAGGGATGAAATGACCTTTGGGGAGTGTGCACATTAAACCGTTAGGAACAAAACCCGTTCAAGTGAGCTGTTAATCTTATTAGCTGTCAGCCCTTGGCAGGGTGAAGCGAGGGGCAACTAGACAGCTGAGTTTTTATTGTGGGGGAGGGAAGCGGGGGTCGGTGGGGGGGGGTTCGTGGTAGCAGAGAGGTTTGTGGAGAGAACGATCGCGTCCATGCAGCTTTTGTCACCGTTTTGCTGAGGGCAGATCTTTTCCGTGGGAGGCATCGAGTCCACCCAGTTTCTCAAAACTGCGGCTCTAAGTACACTCCCGTCCAGGAAGAGCCTGCTCCCTCCTTGTCAGTGTGAAACAAGGGGCCCTCCAGTGACGGGACCCCCTGGCTGAGTCCCGATGGCCGGGCTGGGTGAGACTATACCTGTGTGTTTTCAGATGACCAGAGATTCCCAATCTTTGACTTTATAACATCCCTGTCCCATTTGAAATAAACACCATGGTGTACTTGATGCTAAAAAAAAGTGACTATAGTTTATTTTGTTTTGGAAATATTTTGAGACATGTTCCACAGCCCCTGTCTTACGAGGAGGCAGCGGCTGTATCGCAAGGGGTAGGGCATGTGGAGCATGTATCATGTGTGAGAGATTTCCTGGGGTGGGGAGAAGGGCTGCTGGCTTCCAGGAGAGCATGGGACCCCCGCCCCGCCGGATGAAGGCTACATAGGAAGCGATGGTTCTCTTCTGGTCCGTCAATCCTAGCAGGTGGCACTAAGAGCACGAGTGACTCACAGAGCTCCTGTGTGGGCTCTGGGCCAGCACACAGTGGCCCCAGATGCTCGTCCACCAGACGCTTGAGGAATCACAGTCCCAGCGTGAGCCCCTGATCGGGGCTTAACATCAGATGAGCTCCGCAGAAAACGAGACGTCGTGATGATGTGTGTCCACAGGTTTGTGCCCGAGTCTCCCCGATGGCTGTTGTCGCAAAAGAGAAACACTCAAGCAGTAAAGATAATGGACCACATAGCCCAGAAGAATGGGAAATTGCCTCCTGCCGACCTCAAGGTGACAGCCCAGCAGAGGGTTTCTCCCGTCACTGAACCTTGGGTTGCATTTATCACTTAGAGCATGCCTGTGGGGCTGCCTTGGGAGGCAAGAGGGCACTGGTGACATTTGGGGTGATGGGTGTGGCGGGCAGCCATGCGAGGACCGACCTCGGGGCGGGGGCCGGGAAAGGGGGCCCTGATGGCGTTTCCTGCTCACGGCAGCTTGGGTGCAGCTGACGCCCTGACTCCTTCCTAGATGCTGTCTCTCAAAGAGGATGTCACTGAAAAGCTGAGCCCCTCGTTTGTAGACCTGTTCCGCACGCCGCACCTGAGGAAGCACACCTTCATCCTGATGTACCTGTGGTAAGGGCCCTTTCCGACGCCTGTCCCCAGATGGAACTGGTGGGCTTACCTGCATACCCGGGTACAAGTTAAAGACAGTGGAACAACTCAGGTGGAAAAAGAGAAGCATGAAAAGGAATTTCCAGATGGTTTTCCAGTGGTCAGAGAGCCCTTAAAAAGACACCTGATTTCTCCCTTGAGGATTGCATAGTAGAGGAAGGGCCTCATTTTAGTAAGAAGAAATTCTTACGTGGGAGAGGTCAACAGTAAGCTGGACGGAGGGTTCTCAAGGTTGCCTCAAATCCCACACGTCTCGTCTTTGGGGAGTAGCCGAGTCTTGACATAGCGTCAGAAGGTGGATGAGATGTCAGTGGCTCTTGGTGCTTTCACGGAGGAAGAGCCCTTCCTCGCATCTAAGACCTTTATAGACCCCGATGAGAGTATCAGTGCTTTTTTTCACCCCCCAATTAGGAAACTCACATCCACATCCAGATTCACCCATGTACCCCCGGCACACCCCCGGGGCTGCATCCACCTCCCAGGTAGCTACCTGGAGACGGGGTCTCCGCGCTCTTCCCTCAAGGGGCGCCGGGTCAGCTCCCGACATCAGGGCTTTCTCCTCAGCACGAGGGAGGTTGTTCAGTTACTCCCCGAATGCCGGGGCTGAGTAGCTGCACCCTGGGCTTCCCTTCCACTGGAGTCGCTCTGCTGCCCTGCCCTTGTGTGCCCTCCCATGAAATCAGGGTTCCAACTAAGAGGGCAGCCCCTGGCACCCTCAGTAATTATTTGCTGAAGGTGGAATGAATGACCACTGTTCCATAGAGTCCATCCCAGGTTCCTTCGATGCCAGGCTAACCTGACCCTGTCCCGGCAGCCCCGGTCACCGTGTCTCCAGGCAGGCCCAGGAGTCCTGTGCCCGCTATGTGATGGGCCTCTGCAAACACCCCGGGTGCCTGGTGCATTTCTCATGATGCTCAGTATTCGACTCAGCAATGTCTCTTCGGTGTGGAGGCCCGGGACGCTGCAGATAGGAAGGCTTGCTCCCCTCCTATATTACTCCACGGCCCACTCCCATCCCCTAAGCACTCCTGTCAAGGTGGCGGTTTTGTCCCCTCTGCTGTCTTACGCCCCTCCACGCAATCCTTGGGCAGATTCTGCTCTGTCTTGAAAATATACTGAGACTCTGCCATTCCCCGTCACCTGCTCTCTCAGGTCCCCCTGGGAGTGTCGTGATCTCTCGTCCGTGTTGTTGCGGTAGCCTCCTCGCTGGTGGTCTGCCCCCACTCCTGTCCCCCCAGGAACTGCCTGTCCCCCCAGGAACTGCCCACAAAGCAGGCAAAGGTCACGGCCCGGGTCACCCCCTCGTCCACATCCTCACCGGCTTCCTAGTCCACTGAGAAGAAAACCAGATTCCTTCCTACAAGGCCTCACGCGCCCTGGTCCCTGGACCCCTTCTCCTGCTGTCCCCTCCCCTCCCCCCCGCCCCCCCTCCACTCCATTCATCACAGCATCTCGGGAGGGGTGCCCATCACTTCCTGGCTGTGTGACTGTCAGGCAGCTTCGTGATCTCTGTGACTCAGTTTCCTCATCAGCCAGTGGATGTAATGATAGGACCTACTCACAGGCCTGTTGGAAGAATTAATGAGATAATATGTATAAAGGGCTTATGCCTGACAACTACAAATTGCTGTTTGTTTTAATGTGTGCATGCAATTCGCGGGTCCTGCCAAAAGATGGCAGCCCTGCACATTTGTTAACTGTTGCTAGTTTTTTGTTTGTTTTTTGGGGGTCTTTTTGGACAGAAAATTCAGGGTTCTCCATTCCTTTCTCTTGGATCAGTCTCTTTGTGGGTTAAAGGTGACCGTTCCCATTTAACTGGCTAAGCTAACCAGCATGGAGGACCCTACCGGGCTCATCTTAACTCACTGAGTTGCTGCCAGGGCCTTCCTTCTTGTATTCTTTTATTTTTTTAATTTACATTTAAAAAATATTTATTTATTTGGCTGCGTCGGGTCTTAGTTGTGGCACACAGGATCTTTGTTACAGCATGCAGGATAAGTGGGCTCAGTAGCTGTGGCGCGTGGGCTTAGTTGCCCTGCAGCATGTGGGATCTCAGTTCCCTGATCAGGGATCGAACCTGCGTCCTCTGCACTGGAAGCCGGATTCTTAACCACTGGACCACCAGGGAAGTCCTCTTGTATTCTTGACCCTTTGGTTCAACCAAGAATAATTTAGGACTAGAAACAAAAGCACCCCATGCTTCTCTGGGTGCAGCTTTATAAAACCAGGGGGTATAGTAATGAGAAACATACGCTGTGATCTCAGTTTTGGAGCTGATGGGCAATTGGCATTTCTATAAGAAAATAATTTCTTATCCACCTAAATCTCTTCTCACAGTGTAAATACAGTCGACCCCCCATATCTGCAGGTTCTGCATCTGGGCATTCAACCAACTGCAGATCGAAAATATCCGAAAAAAATTCCAGAAAGTCCCCAAAAGCAAAACTTGAATTTGCTGCATGCTAGCAACTATTTACATAGCATTTACATTATATTAGGTATAATAAGTTATTAGAGATGATTTCAAGTATACGGGAGGATGTGCATAAGCTCTATGCAAATACTACGCCAACTTATACAAGGGTCTCGAGCATCCTTGGATTTTGGTATCCCGGGGGCTCCTGGAACCAATCCCCAAAGGATAGTGAGGAACAGCTGTACCAGTAGAATCATTCAACGTTCCAAAATTATGTAGTTTGACCAAAAGTGACACATGGGACTCTCTGAATTCCCCCCTGAGTGGGAGTGGCTGTGCTGGTCCCCATCGGTCTGTGTGCCATTTTCTATGAGACTGCTGTTCTTTCCTCCAATATGGATGAAGGGGTCGTGCAGCGGGAAATGAGGTAAAAAGAGTAAGGGAATAGTGCCTGTTAAAGATGGTGTGATGTGTGGAGGGAGGACCACTGTGGAGCTGGAAAGACTTGGCCGACTTCTCCACCCTGGTGTGCTCTGGCTCCTTGCCCTTGGAGAGACAACAATGACAGCAGTAAAATCTCATCTTCACTGAGTGCCCACTCTGTGCCCGGAACTATACTGAGCACGTCTTGTCCATTACCTCAATGAATTCTCAAGACAACCCAAATTCACAGCTGAAGGAATTGAGGCACAGAGAGGTTAGTTAACTTACTTAAGACCACACAGCTCATACAGCAGTCTGATTCCTGAAACTGCTCACTCACCACTGCCTTCTCCTGCCCTTCCCCTTGGAGGCCGTTGGAGCATCTGATGAGGTAGGGCATATGCAGTGCTCAGGGCAGGGCCAGCACCCAGGTGCGCGGTAAACAGTAGCTACCATTGTTTGCCATTTCTCGAAAACGGGAACCTATCCTGCAAGTCACACCCTCCCATAAATTGTGAAAGGAGGGTCTCATCGAGGGCCCCTCAAGGGCCCCTTTCTTGATTTTGATCCCCTCTTCTCATATCGCTCTAGAACATTCTACACCCAGCTCACGGTGTCCTTTATCCTCCCAGCCAGAATCCTAAATCTCCCCTCCTCCGGGGAGCTTGCCTTTGACCCGGCCTCTCCTCCCTGCTCAGGCTCACCAGCTCCGTGCTCTACCAGGGCCTCATCATGCACATGGGCGTCACCGGCGGGAACCTCTATCTGGATTTCTTCTACTCGGCTCTGGTCGAATTCCCGGCGGCCTTCATCATCCTCGTCACCATCGAGCGCTTCGGCTGCCTCTACCCGCTGGCTGGGTCCAATCTGGTGGTGGGGGCAGCCTGCTTCCTCATGATCTTTATCTCACACGGTGAGTGGTCCACTTTCATCATCTTCCGGGTCATTGAATTGTGGGAATGGTGTGTTAACTCTTTCATAAGCCTCTGGAACAGACACAAAGACAAGGCATTACCCGAGTCTAGAATCATTTTTTAAAACATTTACGTTGAGGTATAACATACGTACAATGAGCCCATTATAAGTGTTCAAGCCAGTGAATTTTTACATAAGTGTATGTCTGGGCACCACGACCTACAAAAAGATAAAGAACATTGCCAACATCTCGGAAGGTTTCCTCACCCTCCTTGACCGTCAGTATTCACCACCCCTGCGTGGGTCACCACTACCCTGGTCTCTGCCACTGCAGATTAATGTTGACTGTTCTTGAACTTCATACAAACGGAACCATACCACGCGTGCTCTGTGTGGCCTCACTTCATTTGCTCATCCTTACGTCCACGAGGTTCGTCCACGTTGTCACGAGAGTGAAGTTTGAACTTCTTCCTTACCGTGAGGCATCCCAGTGTATGAATACCCCACTATATATCCACGCCACTGTTGATTGACAGTTGTGTGGCCTCCAGTGTCTGCCTATTGGGATTAAGGCTGCAGTGAACATTCGGGCACATCTTTTCGTGGACAGTCATTTCCCTTGCTACGAGGGGGATGTATGTTAGTTTTAGCAGATACAGCCAGACAGCTTTCCATGCGGTTGGACCAATTCACGCTCCCACCGCGATGCGTGAGCATTCCCATGGTTGCACGTCCTCACCAATGCTTGGTATTGCTGGCCTTTCTAACACCAGCCATTTTGGTACCTGTGTGCTTTACTCCATAATTCTTAGCAATCCAAGATAAGCCAAAGGAGATTCATTTGGGTGGTTTTAATTTAAGTACATAAATTGCCTTTCTCATCTGTTACTTTTGGAAATGTTAAAAAAATACGAAGGCAGATTTGCTATTTTCTCAGTTTTTATTGCTTGTGCTCTGAGCTCATTGGTTTGAGTCGTTTGGGCAGGCTTTTGGATAGGATATTACGGGAAACGTCCTGTAAAATCTGTATTCTCAAGAACCAGGTTCTATAGATCAGGCTGGAAATTTAAAGAGATGGGAAAAGGTAACTCAAGTTTTTTTCTCCCTCCTTTTGTGGAGAGAGAACAAAGAAGGCAGGAAAAGAGGCAGAGTGCACCTGAAATCGATCTTACCCATTCTCTCCCCATCTCCCTTTTTCTGGAATCCTGGTAAAATGGAATGAATGGGCAGCTTTTTATTTTTATTTTTTAGTCACAGCATGGAGTGCTGAGAGGGAGCCTGAGGTCGAGACTGTTTATCACCTCAGGGATAAACCTTAGGTGATTCCTAAGCTGAGAGGGGACTCAGGCATCACCCCCTCTGTCCTGCGCCCCCTGCAGGACCCTCCTCCCAGTGCCCGCCCTCTCCGCTTGCCCCCATTTAGTCCCCATCACATTAGATGATAAACCTTCACTGCCACCCACCCCCCCGCAGCAAGGAAATATTTCAGTCACTTCTATGCACTCGATGTAGCAGCACCTCGGCCCTAGGATCTCAGATGTGAGCAAAGCAGAGAAAGTTTCTGTTTTGTGGAGCTTATGTTCTAGATGAAAAAGAGAAGGAGGGAGAGGGACAGGGCGATAATTCTTTGTCTGGTGGTCACAGGTGGCCTTAGGAAACCTGAATGAAGTGGGGACGAGCCACGTAAGCATCCGGGGAAGGAGCTTTGCAGGCAGGGGAGCAGCAAGAGCGAGGACCCCGTGGGTGGGGAGAGCTGGCACTGGAGGAGGAGCGGCGGGACCCTTGTGACTGGGGCTGGGCAGGCGGGGGCGAGGACAGCCAGAGTGAGGTCAGGGGTTAGCAGGAGATGCCAGCGTGGATTTTATCCTGATCATGGAAGGAAACCACCTGGCTCTGCACGGGGCGGCCACGCGGCAGGACTGTGGCTCTAACTGGGCCCTCTGGCTGCTGAGGAGAGGGGCCCGGGCCCTGACAGAGGCAGGGCAGTTCTCTGAGGGCAGGGATGCTGTGCATGTCCAGTGGAGCATCTTGCCAAATCGATCAAAGGCCACAGGATTTGTGACAAGGGCCCCCCTCTAGATATCTGAGTGAATTCCTTTATCTTCTATCTTTTGGGAGCTGGGAGGTGTGGTCCCTCACTAAAGGCTTGACTTGGGTTCTCCAGCAGGCGGAGGGCAGCTGAGACCTGGAGAGACTATGACGGCCCTGGGCTGTCTGGGTCTTAGGGCCACCGGGTCCGCTCTCCCGGGAGCCTCATGCTGGCGGAGTGAAGGAAGCATGCCTTCCATGGGTAGCCGGCTCGTGGGGACAAGGGCCAAGATGACACGCCGTCTGTGACCCCAGAGGCTTTGTTGGTGAGCTGGCCTGTCTCAGGAGCCACTGGTGGTTTAGGGCTCGGGTAAACACCTACCAACCAAGTGAAGTGGATAATGGTGCCCCAGGAAGGAGAGGGCTTCCTGTACTTCCAGCTAATCAAGAACCGAGAGCAGTCTCCTGGGAGGAGGCGAGGGTTCGCTTTCCTCATGTTCTCAGACTGTTCTGAAAGGTGTTTGGGTTAAAAATGTGTTGGGAAATGAACACTCGACTGAGGATGAGAAATCTGGTCTACCAGCCCCAGGACTTCTGCCCGAGAGAACCATGCTGTTGAGGACCTATTATATTTCAGGCACCGTGCCAGCAACCACAGTATCCACGATAATTAAAAAGCCAACACTGATGGAGTGGTCACGGTGCACATCTGACACGTATTATCTCTAAATCTCACAACAACCTATAAGCTGGGTAAAATTATTCCCATTTTGCAACTGAGGAGACTGAAGCATGAAGAAGTAAATCGTGGACTTCCCTGGTGGCGCAGTGGTTAAGAATCCGCCTGTCAATGCAGGGGACACGGGTTCGATCCCTGGTCCGGGAAGATCCCACATGCTGCGGAGCAACTAAGCCCGTGAGCCACAACTGCTGAACCTGCGCTCTAGAGCCCGTGAGCCACAGCTACAACTACCCAACACAGCCAAAATATAAATAAATTAATTGATTAAAAAAAAAAAAGAAGAAGAAGTAAAGCACTTGCCAGGTCCCACCGCTGACGGGAGGCCGAGCTGAGATTCGAAAATCACATTCGTCCCTCTGCCCAGCGGGGCCTCCCCTCATGCGTCATCATCAAGTCCCGAAACCTTTCAGGACTCAGTTTACGTATCCACAATGGAGGGGTCAGATAAGACAATCTTTCCGGCCCTTCCAGCTCTGAAGTCCAAGGTTCCGATCACGGCTTTTCCCGGCAACTCCACGGACACAGTCCTCACTTGCTCTCCACGCCCTCTGTGTGTTTCTTCTCCAGATCTGCACTGGTTGAATATCGTGGTAGCTTGTGTTGGCCGAATGGGAATCACCCTCGCGTTCCAGATGGTGTGCCTGGTGAATGCTGAGTTGTACCCTACGTTTCTCAGGTGAGTGCACGGTGGTGTGGGCTGGGTGGCCGCTGGCAGGGCTGTGGGCCAGCCAGGCTCGGTGAGTACCATCCGCCAAGATGCCCCAAGGGTGGATTGTCTGATACTGAGATGGGGGCTGGGCATCAAAGACAGGGCCTCGCCTAACCTGGTAGAGAAGGTGAAATGCACAGGTTCAGTGGACTAAGGGTCGCATCGTGCCCTGTACGGAGGGCAAGCGCAAGAGAAAGGCACCTGGCACAGAGGAGAGAGCCCTGGGCGGCGCGTGGGAGGCTGAGGTGCAACCCTGTCCTTAGCGCCGACCAGTTGTCTAAACTTCCGCAGCTCCACTGACACCTCTGGACATAAGTTGCTTAAGAGCAGTTCATATTTGTACAGTGACATACAGAGCATTGCCAGACATGGGCTGCGGGTCATCCTATAATATCATTGTGATCCCCATTTTACATATGAGAAAACTGAGGTTTACAAAGAGAAAGAGACCTTCCAAGAGTCACACAGCTAGAAAGTGGCAGGGCCCAGACAAGAACCCACTTTCTTTCTTTCTTTCTCTCCCTCCCCCTTCCTTCCTTCCTTCCTTCCTTCCTTCCTTCCTTCCTTCCTTCCTTCCCCCTTTCTTCCTTCCTTTCTCTCTCTCTCTTTCTTTCATTGAAGTATAGTTGATTTACAATGTTGTGTTAATTTCTGCTGTACAACAAAGTGATTCAGTTATGCATAATATGTATATATATACTTTTTCATATTCTTTTCCTTTATGGTTTATCACAGGATATTGAATATAGTTCCCTGTGCTCTACAGTAGGACCTTGCTGTTTATCCATTGTATATATAATAGTTTGCATCTGCTAATCCCAAACTCCCAGACTATCCTTCCCCCACCCCCTCACCCTCTTGGCAACCAAGAACCCACTTCTTTCTGACCTTGAAGCTGATGCTTTTCCCATGATGACTCTGTAAACATAGCAACAGGCCTAGATGACTCATTGCTTAAAGCCAGGTTTGTTGAAGTAGAATTTTCTTAGAGCAAAATTCCCCCTAAAAGGTACAGTTTGATTAGTGTTGATTATACTCGTTTCACCACCATCACAGTCAATGTAATATAGAGACATTTCCATCACCTCCAAATGCTTCCTCATATCCCTTTGTGGGCCATCTTCTCCCCTCCCACCTCCAGTACCTGGCAACCACTGGTCTGATTTCTCTCCCTGTGGTTTTGCCTTTTCCGGAATATTACGTAAATGAAATAACATAGCGTGTAGCCTATTGTGTTTGGCTTCTTTCACTTGGCATCACGGGACCCGTCCACGCTGTGGCGTGTATCAGTGCTTCGCTCCTTCTTATTGCTGAGTAGTGTCCCGTGTGTGGAAGATGTGCCAGGATGTGTCTGTCCATTTCCCAGCTCGTGGAGGTTTGGGCTCTTTCCAGATTGGGGTAATTACGATACAGCTGCCAATAAGAATGCACATACAGGTCTTTGAGTGGACATATGTCTTCATTTCTCTTAGGTAAAAACTTAGGAGTGATTAATTACGTGGGACTGAGTGAACTGATGAGGATGATTATAATTTTTGTGACTTTCTGTTTGAATAAAAAAAAAATCCCACAAGGACTCAGAGGCAAAAAATATACAAATCAATTTTCACTGCAAAGTAAAGGAGCGGTTACGGTGGAGGATTCCTGGACTGAATGTCAATGCTATGACATAGTATGAGTGTGTTTCGTGTCTGGTAATTGCAATCATTGTTGCTTTGTGGGTCACATGGTGGATGTGAGTTTCAATTCATGAGAAACCGTCCGCATGTTTTTGAAAGTGGCCGCCACCAGCTGCACATGAGACAGCTGGCCGTTCTACATCGTCATCAGCCCTTGGTATCGCCAGCTTTTGAAAAAATAAGTAATTCTTGGAAATGGTGGTATTACTGTGACTTTTTTTTTCCCCAAGGAGAATTTTATTGATGGGACTAGTTTATTTCCCTTCCAAAATAAATAAGTAAATAAACAATTGAAACTAAACGAAGTAAACAATCTCAAATTTTTATTGTCTTCATAACAAAACAAAACATGAAGCTCAGAACTGGATCACTTGGCCCTTTCTCTTCTTATTTCCTCCCAGCTCAAAATGCCTGCATCTCTTAATAGCCAGCATCCTCTTAGATCTGCAGTTCCGCTCAACGCATTCAAGCCTCAGCACAATGTTCTTTGTAGTTTTAGCCTTTTTCCGGAAAATCGGCTTAGTCGGCCCACCATAGCCACTCTGCTTCCGGTCATACCGCCGCTTTTGCTGGGCACACAGAGAATCCTTGCCCTTCTTGTACTGTGTCACTTTGTGGGGTTGGTGCTCGCCACACTTCTTACAGAAAGTCCGGCGGGTTTTAGGAACGTCCACCATGTTCGCGAGGGCACTATCGGCACGGAAAGAGCTATTATTGTGAGTTTGATTTACATTGTCCTAATTACTAATAATGTTGAGCGTCTTTGCATGGACTTGTTATCATCTGTATCTTAGAAGACTTAGTTTAAATGAAGAGCATTTTTTTTTTTTTGGTGTACGCGGGCCTCTCACTGTTGTGGCCTCTCCCGTTGCGGAGCACAGGCTCCGGACGCGCAGGCTCAGCGGCCATGGCTCACGGGCCCAGCCGCTCCGCGGCATGTGGGATCTTCCCGGACCGGGGCACGAACCCGTGTCCCCTGCATTGGCAGGCGGACTCTCAACCACTGCGCCACCAGGGAAGCCCCAGATGAAGAGCATTTTTATTGTAAAAGTAATTAACCACTTTATTTAAAGGTTTAATTCTGATCTTTGTTAGAATTTGGCAGATTTCCTTAAACTCATTTTTCCTCTGTATAAATTGTTTCTTCTCCCCATGTCATCAGACCAGTGAAGCCTAAGAAATATTCCAGCTCCCCATATCCCCCTCTTACAGCGGGACAGCTCTCAGAACCCCTCCCTATGCCAGAAGACACAAGGGTGACTCTGATTCACTCTTTCCTCTCTCCTGCCCATCCCTTTGTTAAAAGGTCCTCTCTCATATCCTCATCTGGAAAAGGTTGCTTGGAATGAGTACACAGAGACGAAGACAAATGAAGGAGAAAAACCTACATCTGGCAGTTCTGAGCCGAGTCTAAAATAGCCGGGCCAAACAATTCCATTGTCATGGCCACTGGACCCAGGGGACTGACTCAGAATGTAAACTGCCTAAGGTACTGAGTGCCTGGCGCTGGGTGGAAGAAGGCCAAGTGACATGTCCTCAAGGAGCCCTTGACTGTGCAGAGAGTCAGTTTGATGAGGATTCTCAGTAATTAGGAAGGGAGGCCAGGTGTTCAGAAATAACTTAAACTTGATCCACACACACCACACACCAAAGTAAGGCAGTCATGAAAGTTTCAATATTTTCAATCAATTGAATCAAATTGAAATTGGAAAAAAGGGATTATTACTTTACAAACACTTCAAGTGCAAACAGTTTCTAGTTAAACCATTTTGACCCTGCTTCTTATTCATAGGAGGCTTTAGAGTCGAACGGCGTCCTCCTTCTAACTGTCTGCAACATATATTGTCAAGAACGTTCTTTTGGCTTCAGTACGCTCTGCCTTGTGTTGAAAATCATCCTCCTGCTTTTACCTCATCACTATATTATGAGCTCCTTGAAAGCAGGAACTACATGTCATACCTCTCTGTACCTCCTGACACTGTTCTATAGCTATACTAACCAGTCACCTGGTGCTTGTAGAATGAACGAATGAAGTATCACAGATGTATGAACTTTAAAGAAGGGGCCTAGTTCTTCACTTCGTCTAGCGTCTGTGTGCTTATCAAATTTTTCTCTCTTTTTAAGACTTATTTTCTTAAAATTGTAAAAAAAAATAACGGTGTCTTTTTTTCCTCCTCTTGGAAATCACACTAATGCTATGAGAAGAATGAGAAACAGAAGGAAAAAAAATGCAAATGCCATTTTTGAAACTAGGATGACCCTGAAAGACAATAGTGAACAAGAAGGGCTGCCTAATGCAATGAGTCTAAGAGGATCTGGAAGACTCCAGGGAAGCTCCCTGTGACAGCAAATTGGAGACAAGGCCAGTCGTTTTCCAAAGCAGGAAGTGTACATTGAAGGGTCTAACCCACAAGCCCTTGTTGCAATAACAGGGAGGATGCAGGGCTGGGGGCATGTGCTTCCTCCCCTGGGTGTTGTGTGGCTGGAGATGAGCCAGGGAGGGCAAGGCTGTGGGAGAACATTCAGGAACCTTTGAGGGAGCAGTGTGCTGTGAGGTGGGGTGGAAGAGAGAGACCCTGCAGGGTGAGAAGTCCTGTACTGTCAGCCTCTGTAGACTAGGGATAAGAGAGGCCAACGCATCTAAACACAGACAACCCTGGTCAGAAAGAAAACGTCTAGTAGCCTCGAACGTGCCCCTCCCCACAAATCCTTCTAAAATAGCTGATACAGAAAGAAATCAGAGTACTGAAAGAAGAAGAATAAATTAAAAAGTAACTTGCCCAGGAGCTATACAAATATATCATGAGATGAAAGGGGGAAAGGAAGAGGAAAAGCAAATGGCAAATGAAGAAAATGCACAGGGATAAATATTGTCAGAAAGCAAATAAAAAGTGTGGCCAAATATACTACAGCTAAATGCAAAATATTAATGAATCAATCATCTCTATAAAATAAGAGTGTAGGGCTTCCCTGGTGGCGCAGTGACTGAGAGTCTGCCCGCCGATGCAGGGGACGCGGGTTCGTGCCCCGGTCCGGGAAGATGCCACATGCCGCGGAGCGGCTGGGCCCGTGAGCCATGGCCGCTGAGCCTGCGCGTCCGGAGCCTGTGCCCCCGCAATGAGAGAGGCCACAACATTGAGAGGCCTGCGTACCGCAAAAAAAAAAAAAAAGAAAAAGAAGAAGAGTGTAAAGCAGAGATGCAAGTTCTTGGGAGACTATGTGATAAGACAATAGATGAAGTCAGCTCAGGCTAAAAAAAAACAAAAAGAAAAATTAAAATATTTGACAAATGAAAACTACTTTGAAAGCATTACAAAGGAGAACTGATATAGTAAAGGCAAGACAGGCCTAAGAATTGCAAAATAAGATTGAAATAAACAGAATTTAAAAGGCTTAGAGATCATGTTTAAACATATGTTCCCCAGAAGATAATTGAAATAATGAAACAAAAGAACTTCAAGAAAAAAAAAAAACTTGAAGAAAATGTCTGAAAATAAAAGAATGCTTGGATTTATAATTTGGAGTGGCATATGCCGTGTAATGGAACAAACTGACCCAGAACACACACACACAACATCAAGAAAGGCACATCACAGAAACCTTAAAAAGCAGTCAGAGAAAAAAGACATCAGAAAAAGGAACAAAGATAATAAGGCCAGTAGATTTCTCATTGGAAACAATGCAAGCAAGAAGGTGGTAGAACAACATCTTTGACGTACTGAAAGAAAAACTGTCAACCTAGAATTCTTGACTCATCAAAAAATAAACTTTCAAAAAATGGATGGAAAATAAAACCTTTTTCAGATATATAAAAGCTGAACAAGTTCGTCGCAAGCAGACCTGTACTACAAGAAATGTAAAAGTCTTTCAGAGATAAGGAAAATGATATCAGGTTGGCAAAAAAAAAGACCCAACTCTATGCCGTCTACAAGAAACTAACTTTAAATGTAAGGGCAGAGATAGTTTAAAAGTAGAAGTATGGAAAAGATATTCCATGTGAACACTAATAAAAAGAAAGCCAGAGTGGCTATATTCCTATAAGACAGAGTACATTTCAGAGCAAAGACTATTGTCAGGGATGAAGAGGGAGGTCATTTCAAGTAGACAGTTTCCTTACATTTCCCCTCCGGCTTTCTTTGTCCTCCATTTCTTAATATCCTCTCTTTATCCTTCCCTGTCCCTCTATGTGAAAGAAAGAACTCTAATGACACCAACCAATTCTCCAATCTCCAAACAATTCTTACAATCCAATTCTGACATTAACTACCTGGAATTAGTGCAGACTTCACAGGTTAAGGCTTCGTCCCACATGACTGCCCTTACTTTAGATGCTAGTTGCAAGCCCCGCATTGTACACCTACACTTCTGACCACTGGCTAGAAATCAGATTCCCATGACCCCCTCCTTGAGTTCAGTAACTTACTGTAATGGCTCACAGAACTCGGGGAAGCACTTACATCTACTGGTTTATTATAAAGGATAGAAACAGCCAGATGAAGAGGTACACAGGGCAAGGTCTGGAAGGGTCCTGAGCACAGGTGCTTCTATCCCTGTGGAGTTGGGGTGTGCCACCCTCTCGGCACATTATGTAGGTGTGATTGATTAAATCATCAGTGATTAACTCCATCTCTAGCCCCTCTCCCCTCCCTGGAGGTTTGGGAATGGTGTGTTTGCTTTAAAACGAGTTTATCATTTGGAAAATTGATTCACAGAGATGTCATCTTTTTTGTTCTCTGTATTTTATCAGGAACCTTGGAGTGATGGTGTGTTCCTCCCTGTGTGACTTGGGTCATCTTTTTTGTTCTCTGTATTTTATCAGGAACCTTGGAGTGATGGTGTGTTCCTCCCTGTGTGACTTGGGTGGGGTCATCACCCCCTTCCTGGTCTTCAGGCTGATGGAGGTTTGGCAAGGCTTACCGCTCATTTTGTTTGGTAAGACTTCGTGAAACATTTATCATTTCTTGTTTCCAGCTCAGTGTGAACACTCGAGAACTATTTGATGAGCAAATGGTACCCCCCAGCGAGTGTACAGAAGGGAAGGATGGCCCCTGCTCTTTCATTGGCTCCTGGATCACTCTGTCTTGCCTCACGGGGAAGATAAGATGCTGTTCCTAGAAGGTGGGGGCCAGAGGTTTATGTCCTACGGCTCTGGAGTCCAATAATTCATTCTGTGGAATAGAATCGGAGAGAACATTTGACACAGCCTCCTGGTTTCTTACGAATTTGACTCCCAATTTTTGTGTATTTAACATGTAATTGCTAGAGGTTTGAAGATGCTAGATTATCATCCCTGTTCTGCTTCCAGATCTTAACAATTGACAGCAGACACAGGGGGACAAATGGGAATCAAAGTTTAGTATCAGCTTTGTTACTGATTATATTGGGTTAGAGAAGGAGGAGGGGACTCTCCCACCTCTTCCCAAACCTACCACTTGGTGGAGGGCAAAACGGTTGCCCATGTAGAGAGTTTCCATGCCTGGGCCCAGGCGAACCCACGAGGGGCGACGGGGAGTGATGAGTAACAAGAGAGGCCCACACTACCCACATACATATCACCTAGGCTCCATATCAAATGTACATATGGTAACATAATATTTATATATAGTAACTGTAATATAATGTTATAGTTTATATATAATGTATGTTATAAAGTATTATATAATTATATATTACAACAAATTATTGTATATAACATATATTATAGTTACTGAATATAAATGATAATATATAAATTATAGTTAGTATATACAAATACTATATTATATTATGTTAAATTAATTAGTCAAAATTGAGTCCCATATTGTTTTTGAAGTACCTGAATCAATAAATCCCCTTAATACTTAAACATCAGTTACTGTGGAACTATATACTTATGTGGAAGTAAAACAAAGACAATATTCCCTTTTCTTACTCTGCCATTTCCCCAGTTATTCTATTGCTTTAATTTTCTAGATGTTCCCAGCTTTTTAAAAGTGACCCTCACACACGTGTTACCTAGGCATCTCTTTAGTCAGCTGTCATCGTATGTAAATGGTATTGACCATGCTCTAATGGCTCCATGTGAAATCTGTCTCATCTGAAGCGGCTTTGGGGCTAGTTGCTGGGGGAATGACGCTGCTTCTTCCGGAGACCAAGGGGGTCACTTTGCCAGAGACCATCAAGGACGCGGAGAACCTGCGGAGGTGAGCTCTGGGCGCTGGGGCAGACAGTCATCTGGTCTAAACTGTGAGATAGAATGATTTGTCTGTGATACTGGTCACATGGAGCACCAAGGTCCCTAGGTCACCCCCCGAGTTAACAGCTCTGAGTTGGAAGTTATTTTTAAATCAATCTTCTGTCTTTTTAGCGATTGTTGGTTCAGATTCCTTAGTGACTTTCTTCACAAAGAAGAATGACTTAAAACTTTCATTCCTATGATGGGGACAAGTGCTCAATGGAGTCCCAGGTCCTATCCTTAAAGCCAGAAAAAAGGAAAGGAAGGGGCTTCCCTGGTGGTGCAGTGGTTGAGAGTCCGCCTGCCGATGCAGGGGACACGGGTTCGTGCCCCGGTCCGGGAAGATCCCACATGCCGCGGAGCGGCTGGGCCCGTGAGCCATGGCCGCTGAGCCTGCGCGTCCGGAGCCTGTGCTCCGCAACGGGAGAGGCCACAACAGTGACAGGTCCGCGTACCACAAAAAAAAAAAAAAAAAAAAGGAAAGGAAGAAAGACAAAGCACTTGATGATGTGGTCGTTGCAGGCTCGGTTCTCTGGATCCCACAGTAAGGACACACGTGTCCCTGGGAAGTAGAGAATAGACTCCGTGGACTCATTAAGGCCTGGGTTCAGTCCAGGGGTGGTCGCCTACTTGGCCAAGGGACTTTGGGAATGTCATGGACCCCTATAACCTTCATTTCCTCACCTGAAGAATAGCCACGATAATACTTGAGAGGGTTGCCGTGAAAGTCCAATGAGATAAAGTAGGTGATAGCGACTACTCCATTGCCTGGCACATAGTAGGTATTCAATAAACCTTAGATTCTCTCCATCCTTCTTGCATATGGTGTGATTTCCTCAGTGACTCTCAAACTTAGTATGCAGAAGAATGCAGACTCCTGGGCCTTCTAGGTTTCTGACTTGGTAAATGAATGGGGGAACCCGGAAACCTGAACCTTTAATGACAGTCGATACCTGTTCAGGCCCTCTGTGCTCCTTGCTTTGAGGAAATCTGCATTTCTCAGTGCTGATAAGGGACGGACACTCTACTTTAACTGTAAACACATCTTGTAATTGCTGGCAATAAGCTTCTTGTTGGTCCCAAGTCGTAGACATATATAGCTAAGGTTGACTCTCTGATTTTAAAATGTTTCATTATAATTTGTTAATAGGCACTTTGTCGTCTTTTAAGATGTTGTGTTTATCCCTTCACTCCATCTTCATGGCCATTCCTGGCCTGCCAGGTGAGGCCAGGGGCTTCTGCTCTGAGCCCAGCACCTCCCTGTTCATCCTGTGTTCTTGATAATGCCCTGCACAAAGTATAATCATCACTTATTTCATTATCTGCTTTCTCCGCTATCCTAATTCCATAAATAGTGGCCACAGTCTCTTGCCGGAGAGATCATTTCAATGACACCTTCTTCCCTACTTTCCAGGAAACAAGGCCAGGGAATGGCAGTAGTGGTAGCTCTAGCTCACAGAGGGCGTCAGCTTCACTGAGTTTCAGGTGCCTTCTCACTCCATCCTCCCAAAACATGGCGAGGCAGCTCCTGTCATTAGCATACCCATTCTACAGATGAAAGAAATAATGACAGATACCCTCAAAGTCCCCAGCTTCAAAATGGAATGTTGACTGTCAGGTGATGGAGTGAGGCAGCAACACAACAGATGCTCTATGTGAAGGGTTGGCAAACTCTTCCTGTTAAAGGGCCAGGGAGTAAATATTTCTGGCTTCGGGGACATTGTCTCTGTTGCTAAGTTCTGCCCTTTCAGCAGGGAAGCAGCCACGGACAGGACACAAACGAATGGGTTTGTGAGCTCCGGCACCACTTTATTTATGGATGTTGAAATTTAGATTTCATCTGATTTCCAAGTGTCAAGAAATAATATTTTATTTTTGATTTTCAAACACTATTTAAAAATGTAAGAAACTGTTCTTAGCACACAGGCCATAGCAAAACAGGCAGAGAACCAGAACTGGTCACTGGCGGTCTCTGCTGACCCTTGTCTTCTTTGTCACCTGCTGTTCTTGTTCTCACCTCTTCTTTTGAGACTTATTCCTGGGTACAACTTTGCAACAGTTTCTTAATCAAGCCATTATGTATTTTATTGAATTAATTAATTTTGATTAATTAATTAATTAATTTTTGGCTGCACTAGGTCTTCGTTGCTGGGCACAGGCTTTCTCTAGTCGCGGTGAGCGGGGGCTACTCTTCGTTGTGGTGCGTGGGCTTCTCATTGCGGTGGCTTCTCTTGCTGTGGAGCACGGGCTCTAGGCGCACGGGCTTCAGTAGTTGTGGCACGTGGGCTCAGTAGTTGTGGTACGCGGGCTCAGTAGTTGTGGCGCATGGGCTTTGTTGCTCCGCAGCATGTGGAATCTTCCCAGACCAGGGCTCAAACCCGTGTCCCCTGCACTGGCAGGCGAGTTCTTAACCACTGCGCTACCAAGAAAGTCCCCCATTATGTGTTTTAACTTAGATTTTAAATTTTTGATTGCTACAGGAAAGCAAAGCCCAAAGAAAACAAGATTTACCTTCAGGTCCAAACATCAGAATTCAACTCGCAGGCACCCGAGAGAGATGCTCCGCTGGGGACCGGGTGGCAGAGATGAGGACAGAGTTATCATCTGAAGAATTGCTCAGAAGCCCTAAGCTTTTCCTCTACTTGCCTGCCCCTAAGTCAATATCAGTTCTAAAGAACACTGTGCTTTGTTTTGTTTTATTTTCTTTGTTTTAAGTCTCTCAAAGCCCTGGCTGTCTTTTATCTACTTATCCTTTCCAGTGAAAGCTGTTGGTGGTTACCAGGTACTTAATTATCTAAATTATTTGGAAGGTCCAATAGAATTTAAATACTGTTATAAAAGAGACCTCCGTAACTGGTTTCCTAGAATAAGTATTGTTTTATTCACTCTCTGAAAGAAAATGTCTTTGTATTTGTAGGTGCCTGTGTTGGCAAAAGTATTTCAACATGTAGATTTCTTGGAGGGCACTTTTTTTTTTTTTTGAGGTACGCGGGCCTCTTACTGTTGTGGCCCCTCCCGTTGCGGAGCACAGGCTCCGGATGCGCAGGCTCAGCGGCCATGGCTCACGGGCCCAGCCACTCCGCGGCATGTGCGATCTTCCCGGACCGGGGCACGAACCCGTGTCCCCTGCATCGGCAGGCGGACTCTCAACCACTGCGCCACCAGGGAAGCCCAGCACTTGGTTTTTAAACATGGTGGTTCCTCCAGCAAACTCTCCCCGAGTCCCGCTTACGCATAAAACCTGCTCCTCCTCCAGAGACCAGAGGTACTGTGTGCTTTATTTTAGGGAAGACGTTTCTGCCACTTACATTCTAAGAATACTTTCTTCTATTTCACTCTTGCTTTTAGTTCTTGTTGGAGATACTAGAAGGTGAACTCATGCCAACTATGGAATATCACAGTAAATATAGCAAAGAGAGGAGTTCAGTTTACTGTGAGTTAGTAGTAACTGGTTCAAGATCTGGTTCAAGAAGTGATTTCATTCCTGGAGTACACAAAAACTTTACTTAAATTTCTTTAAGCGTGAGACAAACCACAAAGGCAACATACTGGGCACCCTTCGGAGTACATTGGGGGAAAAGAGATTCTAATGTGAATTGGTGGCATGATCAAAGACCTGTGGTCGGGCTTCCCTGGTGGCACAGTGGTTGAGAGTCCGCCTGCCGATGCAGGGGACGCGGGTACGTGCCCCAGTCCGGGAGGATCCCACGTGCCGCGGAGCGGCTGGACCCGTGAGCCATGGCCGCTGGGCCTGCGCGTCCGGAGCCTGTGCTCCGCAACGGGAGAGGCCACAACAGTGAGAGGACCGCGTACCGCCCAAAAAAAAAAAAAAAAAGGTCCTCCTCTTTCCAGGCCTAGATTTCAGGCCCTTCATCCTCCAGCTCTCTGACTTCTTCTCCATGTGCTGACATCCTCTCTGACTCCAAACACTGGCGCTCATAATCTACCCTCTACAGTTTGCCGTCCAGTCCAAAGGTCCATACGTCTCTAACTGTCCAAAGAATGTTTGGTTTTTAATCTGCTCTGCTATCGTAGCCCCAGACATTAATATTAGTAATAAAATCTAGAATAGCTCTTCATTAAAAGAAGTACCCTTTAAACATTTGGTCGTTGACCTGCGTACGGCCAGCTTTTGTGGCCTAATCTTAGTCTCAGTCCAAATTTGAACTTGTGGCCAAGTGTCTTGGAAATACTTGTAACTTCGCTCGTGGTTGAGGCTGCCTCTGCCCTGCCTGCTGACAGAGTCAGTGGGACCATCTCATATGCACTCCAGGCGCCCATATTTTAGTCTCCCGTTCACACTTGCTTGAAAGAAATTAAGATCCAGAAGGAGTTGCTGTGAGTGAGAGGCCCACGTACCGAAAAAAAAAAAAAAAGTACCGAAAAAAAAAAAAACAAAGAGTTGCTGTGGCTAGGCCTATAGGGACAAGAAAAATTCAAAATTCAAAAGTGGGGGGAACGTTTTTGCCAAAGAGCAAAGACTGTCAGGGATGACTAAGGTCACGCTAAAAAGACAAAGATGCCTACATATGGAGGGCTCGTAATGGCCAAGCAGGGACAATTTCAACATCATGAAAACAGTAATTAGAGTCTATTGGAACAAGCTGAGACTATAAAAAGAGTCACAATCCATGATAATACTTAAAAGGAGCAAATAATAGGAATTGAGCCAAGGAAAAAGCACACATGAGTTTCCAATAAAGTTTATAAGGCATTGTATTAATTGTTCAACACAACTAATATGAATTTGCTACTCACGGTTAGATTAATGCCAAGGTTAACAATCATAAATCAGAAACAGATGTAGAAGGAAAGAAAACATGCTAAAAATATATAACATCTATGGTTTTATCATTTTAAATTAAAATATGTGGGCCATCCAGAATTAAACTGACCTGGAAACCAAGGTCAAGCCTTTCAGGGACTCATTCCAAGTTGAGAACGATAGGTTAGGAATAGAGCATGTAGACTTGCTTGGTCCACATGGGAAAAGATGACCCGAGCAGGATGGAGGGCTGGCAGATGGAGAGGGGCTACAGAGGTCCATGGGCATTGCCCCAACCATGACTCACGATGCCAACAGGTAGCTGCTGATGTGGGCCTGGCTGCCCAACAAGCCAGTTGTGTGTTGGGCAGAAACAGTCATGGAATTATCACCTTCAAAGATTAAAAAAATAATAATATTTCAAAGTGATACAATTTCTTAATTCATCCTGAAAAGATGGAAATTACGAGACTGTTCCTTCCTACCTTATCTATCACACTCTAATAGTAATTAGAGTCAAACCTTCAAGTGGCACTATAAATCCCAGGCCAGCACCCTGAAAAATTCTGAAATTTTTGCAGACATGGGCTCTCCCCACTTCCTCCTGCTCTTGTGGACATGATCAGGGAGGGTGAAGACAGTGAAGGGGCCATGGCCCAGCGAGACCTGGTGAAGCCCACCTTCACGGGATTGCGTCGCACCCCATGGAGGAGCAAGTCCAAACTGTTGCCTTGATGATTGAATTGGAAGAGAACAATCAGACATGTGCACTTAAAACAATATGTATTCTTCTCCTTTTTTCCAGAAAATATGAGGGACTCACTTGATGATAATCCACTAACAATTAGCCGGAAGGCTAATAGGGGAGGGGCAGAATAAGGTGAAAAACCCAAGACTAAAATAGATGACTAATAAGGACCTGCTGTAGAGCACAGGGAACTCTACTCAGTACTCTGTAATGACCTATACGGGAAAAGAATCTAAAAAAGAGTGGATATATGTACATGTATAACTGATTCACTTTGCTGTACACCTGAAACTAATACAACATTGTAAATCAACTCTACTCCAATAAAAATTAAACACAGATATAAAGAAAAACCTATGACCCAATTCAAGGGCATGGAAAAATATTGTCCAGGGATTTGGGAAATAAAACTGATGACCCACTGTCATTTGAAATTGGGAGACTCTTGAAGATTTTTCTTTTTCCAGTACGGTCCCTGTGGACCAGCTGCTCCTGACATGGTTGTGATTGTTAAAAGCTGGAGACACAACCCACTGCATCTGACCACTGGAGTTCCAGGTCCTAAACCAAAGGCTGTCCTCTAACAAGAAAGATGGATTTCCATCTCATCCCAAAGGCTCATGGAAGACATACAAGTGGCCCTTGAAATCTTGTTCTGTGCTGGCTTTGCTCTAAAGGACAGTTGTGCGATGTTGGACCACCACTATCTGTGGGAAAAGGCTGGGTAATTCTAACATTTGGTGCAGGAATCCTGGTTAATTCAGTCAAAGTAGCATAGTTTCTGGCAATGCATGTGTGAGAGCCACTGCACAGAAGGATGCAGAGATGCTAATTAATTGCAAGTTAAAGAAAAATGACATACTTGGTAAAGACAAAAAAAATCAACACCAAAGAAATACAGTGAATGAATTAATGACCCTAGGTAAAAATGCTCTTACCTAGGAATTGGGTCATTATCCGATAATCATTATTGTCAGGCTGCACAAATGGGCTTCTCTCACCCATATCCCCAGACTTTTATTTTGTCTTGGATAAATAAAGGCCAAGATCAAGGCATGCTATGCCTCAAGAAGTGTCTTAACTGCTTCCATCAATTCATCAATCCATCAATCCAACCATTAATTCACTTAGCAGTCGTTAACAAACCATCTATTATGTGCCAGACAGTTTAGGTACTGGGAATCCAGTTAGAGAAGAAGAAACAAAATCTCTTGCTCTTATAGAACTTAAGTGCTAGTTGGGGGAGACAAACTAAACCAATAAACAAATGATTTAAGTAATTTTCAAAGGAAGTGAAGTCACACAGGACAACCGGATGCAGAAAGACTTGAATGTAACCTCCCCACCCCCCGAGCTAATTTAGTTTAAGTAATTCTGTAAAACATGTTTTCCTCTTTTCTCAGACAGAGAATATGTATACATTTATACCTTGGTTCCTGAAAAGTGTATATCCCTTCTCTCTTCTGAGGAAGGATTAAAAATACATGTAAATCATTTTATTTGATGTTCTTTTCTGCCCCCTGGTTGTAACACCCCTTCCTAAATCTATTTAGACAGAGAATTGTGTCTTAGTTTACTGTTCTTGTCCAGTAAGATTTGTTGACATTAAAACTCTGGGAGGCTGTGAGTGAATTTCTTTATGAAGCTACAAATTCTGCCTTCTTAACTTTCAATTGCTGGAGTGGGATGGCCCCCCAGTTCCCAAGTTTCAGCTCTAGGCAGCGGGCACACTATTTTATTTGTCTGCTTCTAGTGGGAACAACAGCTCCCACTGTTGCTGTAATTTTGGGAGCAGGGCCTCCCATCTGCTCTTGTAATTTTCCAATTCCCATGCAGAAGGCTGAAAGCAACTCAAGTAATATTGAGATACTGTTTAGGTGTCACACTTAATCAGAAAAAATGGGTGGGTGGAACCCTTTAACCAACATCAGACTTTTAAAAAAAATAAATTTATTTATTTATTTATTTTTGGCGGTGTTGGGTCTTCATTGCTGCGCACAGGCTTTCTCCAGTTGCGGCGAGCAGGGGCTGCTCTTTGTTGTGGGGCGCGGGCTTCTCATTGCGGCGGCTTCTCTTGTTGCGGAGCACGGGCTCTAGGCCCAGGGGCTCAGTAGTTGTGGTGCATGGGCTTGGTTGCTCTGTGACATGTGGGATCTTTCCAGACCAGGGTTCGAACCCGTGTCCCCTGCTTTGGCAGGCAGATTCTTAACCACTGTGCCACCAGGGAAAGCCCCAACATCAGACTCTTGATGCCAGGACATTTCCATCTCATTGTGAGCCAGAGAATCAAAGTGCAGTCTGGCTGGAGATGGGGGGCAAACCCATTTTGCAGTGAATTAAAACTGTTCTAATATCCACTTGTCTGTACCCCCAAACTTTGAAGAGTGACCCACACATTCTGCTTGTGTGAATGTGGTGGTGACATTTCCATTTAATAACAAGAAACACAGTCCAGGAAACTACCTTAGTTATTAATTCTAGGGGAAAAAAAAGGAGATTTCATATTCAAAAAAGAAATCAGCAGAGAAAACGTAACCAAATATTAGAAAGATTTAGGAGTTCAAGCCAAAGTGACAAACACAAAAAGTGAGCTATCAGCGAATGTTTCCTTTTAAAAGAGTTCCCCCCACAAAAAGGAGAAAATTCAAGAAAATCCCTAATTCATGTCCTCTCCCAGTTTCTAGAAGATTATGAAGTCATGAAGAGGGAAAAGAAATTTTTTTTTTTTTTTTTTTGCGGTACGCGGGCCTCTCACTGTTGTGGCCTCTCCCGTTGCGGAGCACAGGCTCCGGACGCGCAGGCTCAGCGGCCATGGCTCACGGGCCCAGCCGCTCCGCGGCATGTGGGATCTTCCCGGACCGGGGCACGAACCCGTGTCCCCTGCATCGGCAGGTGGACTCAACCACTGCGCCACCAGGGAAGCCCGGGAAAAGAAATTTTTAATAGATATACAGTAAGTCCTCTACATATGAACCTTCAAGTTGCGAACTTTCAAAGAGGTGAACGTCGGTTCCATCAAAGTCAGGCGAGCGTGACATTGCAGCTCGCCCTCCATCTCCTGTTGCTGATGATCCTTCAGCTCTACCATCTCCCACCTTCTTTCCCTCCTCCAGTCAGTAACTCTTCTTGCTGTTCACTCGATGCCAGCCCCTGGATGCCCGCTGTTGTACTGTACTACTGTACCTTTCAAGGTACTGTACTGTAAGATTAAAAATGTTTTCTTTATTTTTTGTGTTTGTTTTTTATGTATGTTTTTGTGAAAAGCATTATATACCCATTACAGCACAGTACTATGTAGCCGATTGTGTTAGTTGGGTACCTAGGCTAACTTTGTTGGACTTAGGAACAAATTGGACTTCAAACGCGCTCTCGGAATGGAACTTGTTTGTATGTAGGGGACTTACTGTATTGCTTTTAGAAGAAAAAAATCTGGAACACCAACAGAGGTAACAAAGAGCACACTGAATACTACAGAAAACCAAATTAGTGAATTAGGAGATGAGCTTGAGAAATTCTGCTAGAACGAGGAGAAGTGTGGCAATGGTGAGCAAGCAACTCATGCAGCTCAATTTCAAAAAACAAACAACCCAATCCAAACATGGGCAGAAGACCTAAACAGGCATTTCTCCATAGAAGACATACAGACTGCCAACAAACACATGAACGAATGCTCAGCATCACTAATCATTAGAGAAATGCAAGTCAAAACTACAGTGAGGTATCACCTCACACCAGTCAGAATGGCCATCATCAAAAAATCTAGAAACAATAAATGCTGGAGAGGGTGTGGAGAAAAGGGAACCCTCTTGCACTGTTGGTGGGAATGTAAATTGATACAGCCACTGTGGAGAACAGTATGGAGGTTCCTTAAAACACTACAAATAGAACTACCATACGACCCAGCAATCCCACTACTGGGCATATACCCTGAGAAAACCATAATTCAAAAAGAGTCATGTAAAAAAAAAAAAAAAAAAAAAAGAGTCATGTACCAAAATGTTCATTGCAGCTCTATTTACAGTAGCCAGGACATGGAAGCAACCTAAGTGTCCATCGACAGATGAATGGATAAAGAAGATGTGGCACATGTGTACAATGGAATATTACTCAGCCATAAAAAGAAATGAAATTGAGTTATTTGTAGTGAGGTGGATGGACCCAGCGACTGTCATATGGAGTGAAGTAAGTCAGAAAGAGAAAAACAAATACCGCATGCTAACACATATATATGGAATCTAAAAAAAAAAGAAAAAGAAAAAGAAAATTGTCAGAAGAACCTAGGGGCAAGACAGGAGTAAAGGTGCAGACCTACTAGAGAATGGACTTGAGGATATGGGGAGGGGGAAGGGTAAGCTGGGATGAAGTGAGAGAGTGGGGTGGATATATATACACTACCAAACGTAAAATAGGTAGCTAGTGGGAAGCAGCCACATAGAACAGGGAGATGAGCTCGGTGCTTTGTGACCACCTAGAGCTGGGGGGCGGGGGGGGGCGGGGGGATAGGGAGGATGGGAGGGAGGGATACGCAAGAGGGAAGAGCAATGGGGACATATATATATGTATAACTGATTCACTTTGTTATAAAGCAGAAACTGACACACCATTGTAAAGCAATTATACTCCAATAAAGATGTTAAAAAAAAAAAGTCAAGGAAAGCAGAAACCCTGGATGCAATACGCAGATGCAGAATATTCGATATGACGTCTCCTTTTGTTTTACCCCTAAGCTTGGGGCTTCATCTGAGTTCCACAGAAAGCAGAGGAGTGCTTTGCCTGGGAATGGAATCTGGGCAAAGCTGGCAGTGTGGGAAGAGGAAGTGGGGCAGGGAGCCCCTTCCAGATGGCAGAGATATGGTGATATCCAGAATTACTGGATCGAGAAAAAAGACCTTCCAATCTAATCACACCAAAGTTACCCCACAAGCATGGAGACAATCCTGAACCCCCCTAGAAGGTGGGGAATTCCAGCAATGCCCTCCAGTTTACATCAAATACATTCCGGTTGAATTATCTAAAAGTGGAAAATAAAACCATTTAAAATACTAGAAGATGATATAGGCCAAGATTTATATAATTTTGGTTTAGGCAAGACCTTCTAAATATAATACCAATCAAGAAACCATAAAGGAAACCACACATAGATTTGTCCACTGAAATTTTAAAAACATTTCTATATGTGAAAAATCCCAAATAAGAAACTAAAAGGCCAACGATCAACTCCAAGACACAAATTGAGGATTCCATGCCAATCAAAGTGTTAATATTCTTAATATATAAGAGGCTCTTGCCTATTAATAAGGAAAAGTGGAAGATCCCAAAGGGAAAATGGGCAAAGGACAAAAATAGTCACGTTACAGTAAAAAGAAAATTGCCAAGAAATATGAAAACATGCTCAACCTCACTGCTCAACGAAATGCAGGGTAAACAGCCATGAGGTGTGACCTTTTGCTGATCAACTTGGCAAAACTGTGTGTGTCAGTGGTGCGTGTGTGTGTGTGTGTGTGTGTGTGGGTGAGAGAGAAAGAGTGAGTGAGCGAGAGAGAAACCGTGTGTGGGGATGCGGACACGGAAAAGCACACTCTCCCGGGTAGTGTTGGTGGAATTAACTCGTAACACATTCTGAAGGACAATTTGATACATGCGGCAAAAGTCTTTAAATGTACATCACATAGCTAGTAAATGGAAAGCTCTCATCTCTACACTATCCCACCTCTTAAGCACTCCTGTCTACTGCCTCAGCTTTACTGCAGTTGCAGACACAAAGTAACAGCAGTAAAGACAAGTCAAGCCTCTCTCTCTCTCTGGCCTTCCTCACTTCTCTCTGACACTGTCTTCCCTCTTTATCTTCTACTGTCTCTTCACCCCATCGCAATGACTTACCTAGTTTGATCTGTTGGAGAACCCTGTTTAATCGGTTTAATGGGACTTCCTTTCCTTAGGGACACTTGACCAATCCCCCCTTCTCTGGGATGCTTTAGAAAGAATCACTCACTAGTTGAACTTGGCCACGTTCTCTGGAGCCACATTTAAAAGGAGGGAGGGGGAATCTCTTTTTTAGAGTTTCCCTTTGTCCTCTCATTAAATTAATTACTATCCCCGCTGCACTTCACATTGAATAGCGTTCTCTTGGCCCTAGAAGAGAGAAAACCGTTACGTGTTTGAGCTGAGATGATGATGTGTCAGTGTCTCACCCGGGGCAGTCTATTCCCACGTAGGAAAATTAGAGACAGCAGGGCTTGGCTTTGGAGGAGTCCCCAGAAAGCACCAGTGGCTGCTCTCCTTTGAAGACCCAGGAACAGATGTTTTCCTGGCCTCCCAACTCAGCACGGCTCAAAGAAAAAAGCAACCCACATTGTCGGCTGTGGGAAAATATTTTTGTGTATTTTGTACCAACCCGTGTTGATAAGGGGCCTAACAGAGCCTGTGAGAGGGGATGGAGCTTTGGGACTGTCTCCCAGTTACGTTCTGAGTGTGAGGGTCCCAGCCAGGGAACATGGGACAGGGGCACAGGATGTGGGGACGTGGCGAACGCTTCCCAGGTGGGAGCAGCCTCCCAGACAAGAATCAGCCAATATCCTAGTTATTCATGATGGTTGAGGCTCAGAGTCTAAATGGTTATTCAGAATAGGGAATTAGAAAAAGAACCACAGAATAAACCCAAAGTAAGAAAAATGAAGATAAAGATAAAAGCAGAAAATAATGAAATACACAACAGAGATGAAAAGAAAGAGATTGAAATCAACTATGCTTCAATACAGTTAAAAATATATTTAAAAAAATAAAGTAGAGATTGATAAAAGAAGACCACAGACCCAAAATGGAGTCACTGACGCTAGGTCAGGCCACCAAACCAGAGCTTAATACCTAACTTAAGTGAAGCTTCAAACTCCCCCAGAAATATAGCCTTAACCTGTCAATCAGGGATTTTCTGGTCAGTACCAGTGAGGGAATCTGTCACATGGGCCCTCTCCATCCCCCAAAGGAAGGTGAGGTAGCCCACCTAATAAGACCCCTCTTTCACCAAAGGAAGTTGACCTAATCTGAAATAATCCTATTTTCTGTTTATGACTTCCTTGTCCTGCCTTTAGAAAGTTTCCCTTTCTGTCACCCTTTGGAGCACCCCTGTACACGATGGATGGGACACAGGCTCATGTATGAATTGTTCAATAAAGCCAATTAGATCTTTAAAATTTACTCAGGGGAATTTTGTTTTCTAACAGGATGCATACATACGTGAGTGTGTGTGTGTGTGTGTGTGTATGCATGTGTGTGTGTGTGTATGTATGTGTGTGTGTGATAAACATTAAAAGCAAGGAAATGAGAGAGACAAAATCTGGAACAGTTGTTACCTTTGGTGTGATGGGGGCTGGACCAGGAATGGATTCGGGAAGGAAACTTTTATCGGTGACCCATCTGTCACATAGGTACTTTTGTAGGCAGCAAATACTGACTAAGAAATATATATATTTTTAAACTTTATTTATTTATTTATTTAGGCTGTGTTGGGTCTTTGTTGCTGCGCGCGGGCTTTCTCTAGTTGCGCCGAGTGGGGGCTACTCTTCGTTGCGGTGTGCAGGCTTCTCATTGCGGTGGCTTCTCTTGTTGCAGAGCACGGACTCTAGGGGCACAGGCTTCAGTAGTTGTGGCTCGTGGGCTCAGTAGCTGTGGCTTGTGGGCTCTAGAGCACAGTCTCAGTAGTTGTGGCACATGGGCCTAGTTGCTCCGTGGCATGTGGGATCTTCCCAGAGCAGGGCTTGAACCTGTGTCCCCTGCATTGGCAGGTGGATTCTTAACCACTGCGCCATCAGGGAAGTCCCTAACAAATATTTTTAAAAAATACATGCATTACAGAAAATCGAGGAAATGCCAAAATTATGAAGAAGAAAATTTATTATTATCCCTACTCTCGATCTTTTTTTTTTCTTTTGTTTTTGTGGTACGCGGGCCTCTCACTGCCGTGGTCTCTCCCGTTGCGGAGCACAGGCTCCGGACGCGCAGGCTCAGCGGCCATGGCTCACGGGCCCAGCCACTCCACGGCATGTGGGATCTTCCCGTACCGGGGCACGAACCCGTGTCCCCTGCATCGGCAGGGGGACTCTCAACCACTGCGCCATCAGGGAAGCCCCCTACTCTCAATCTTAACGCTATTTCTCTTTGAACCATTTTTGGATCGAAGCGTTTCTAAAATATTTTCTGTTTTTTCTTGCTTTCTGAAAGAGTACTTGAAAATACTTGAAACTGTTTTTACGATTTCTGGTTGTTTTGTGGACAAAAATTACTGTGTGGTGCTCTAAGCTACCGACAGTCTCAGGACATCTAGACCGGCTCCTGGACATTTGCCCCTTTGTGAAGTGTCCCCGGGCTGCCGAGCATGTGCAGTTAGTTTCTAGTGTGTCTGTTTTCTTAGATTGTTACGGGATAAGTCACACTGCTAGACTCTTCTGAAACGCCTCTTTAGCCTCTGGCCCCACATCTAATAGCCATCCTTTCGCTTTCCTCCCTAAATCTCTCTCTCATCGGCCTCCCTCTCTCAGCCCCTGCTCGGGCCAGCACTTGGCGGCCTCATATGCCTCCTGCTGCCCAGCCAAACTCTCCCTGCCCGACTCTCTGCCCACAAGGTCAAGGTCAACACCCCTGGCCACTCTGCCTGCCTGTCCACTTCCTGCACACACTGAACCTCAACCGCCCAGGGTATTTTCCCCAAACCTGCTGCCATCTCCGCATGGAACGCACTTTCTCCTTTGTCTGCAGATTCCTGGAACTGTAGCTAAGTGTCAGCTCCCCGGGGAGACCTGTCCCCATTCAGGAAGCAGGCCCAGCTCTGACTTTGGGAGCGCAGGCATTTCCTTCCTGTTTGTCCCCAGGCACACTCTCCACACGGTGCTGTCATTACCGGGTCACTTCCTCCATCGCCCATGAAGTCAAAGCCCACATCCATTTTGTTCATCTCATCCCGACGCCTGGCGTCATGCTGGCGCTATTATTCAGTAGCCCGTAACTCCCACGTAGAGAAGACCTGCACACTCGGACTGCACTGTGGTTGGTAGTCCGTGGTTAGCCCTCTAGTGATGAGGGACATTCCAGGCACGGTCCTACTTACAGTACCTGTTTGTCGTGTTTGAACTGGGCCCCTGCTGGGCTATGACCTCCGGGACTCAGCGTCTGGGTAGGCTCACTCCTCCTACGGTTTCTGACCCTTGTAGCTCTGCCTGACATGAAAATTATCACTGAACATCTGTTTGGGGGTAAATACCTGTAACATTCCACAAGTTTTCCTGGGGATGAGAGTTGGCTTAGAAAATATTCATATTTTCTAAGCCAATATATTGTGCAAGCAAAAGATGAATATGGACCTTTTCAGAATTCTTCTTCTTATCAAAATCTAAAGATGATAAACATTTTTGTCATTGGCAGTAAAATCTCAAAAAGAAATGCTGGCTACAAGGAACCCTCAGGACATCTGGAGCTGGGAAAGGAGTTCTGGGCTGGGGCCAATGACTTGGAAATCCCAGCCAGCACCTGGTGTTCGGAGTCATTGCTTTTTAGGAGTTTCTGGGCACACGAGCACTGAAGTGATTGAAGGACCAATGGCACTGGGATGGAGACCACTAGTTTCTACAGCACAGCCAGGCTGGTTTCCAGGATTAATGCCCTCTGCTCCCACGGGTCGCTCCCCAGGAGAGCCCTAAGATTCTGGGTCACAGAGTGCCTCTCTTTCGATGAGGCACCAGAGGGGAGATTGCTTGGTGTCAAAGGGCCCTGGATTGGCCAGGAAGAGTGGGTGTGGGGAGGGAAGAGAGGCAGCCCAGGGACAAGTGCACCCGGAACGTGGATGCCTCAACTTTGCCAGGACCAGTCGTGATAGAGGTGGTATGTTTGTGAGATTTATGCTTGGAGAAAAGCACTCCTGGTGCAAGATGTGCTGGACTCCAGGCAGGGAAGACACAGCGCGAAGGCGCATTGATATCACACAAACCTGAAAATTACAGCAGCTGGAGAGCGATGGATGTGTACACCTCTCACTCCACATCTTCCCGCCTTAAACAAATTGTTGCCAAAGACATCTGAAGGTGAACTTGAGCCCAAGACCCATTTGTCTGGTGACATAACATAGAGTCAGACTCGTTTGGAAAAGAAGTCTTTGCCAAGTCACCTTTGATTCCAGAACTTAATGGGGGTCAGTCCAGCTCACGGCTTCAGAGTCCTTGTTAATCATGGATCTTGTACTAAAAGCGGCCGAAAGGGAAAAGGGAAGAGAGTGTTATTCTTTGGGTGCAGTTCGGGTGGTAGTGTTTTATACACATTGTCCTATTTGTCGAGTCTTGCGTGAGAGAAGAAAAGAAGATTCTATGTTTTGTTTAAACTCCCAGCATTGGGCTTAGGAGAAGCTCATGAAACCAGCCTCTACTAAACCGGTTTACAGGATGAGCCCTCTGTGATGATTTTGTGTCCAGATTAAACATGATACCTGGGTGAGTCTGTGAGGGTGTTTCCAGATGAGATTAGTGTTGGAAGCGGTGGACTCAGTAAAGTGGACGGCTCTCCCCAGCGTGGGTGGGTAGCATCCAGTCCATGGAGGGACTGAGCAGAAAAAGAAGCAGGGGAAGGGAGGGTTGTCCCCTGCCTGCCATCCGCCCTTCCTGCCTGCTGTTGAGCTGGGACATCTGTCTTCTGCACTGGGCCTGGGAGTTACAGCATCGGCTCCCCTGGTTCTCAGGCCTTCAGACTGGGACTCAGTGGCACCACTGGCTTTCCTGGGTGTCTGGCTTGCTGACAGTAGATCGTGGGATATCTCAAACTCCACCATCGTGTAAGCCAAAGTTTCCTTTCGTGTATGTGTATATCTTCCACTGGTTCTGCTTTCTCTGGGGAACCCTGACCGGCACACCACCTCTCTGTGCAACCGTAACTGAGCAGGACCCTGTGGGGCCTTTCTGGGACAGACACCCTCCCCCATATCCTCTGCTGTAGCTCCTCTCTGAAGTACCCAGATAATAGTATCTCATGCGTATTTCCTGAGTTTTTCAGATGCTAAAAACCACCACCAGATGGAAGAAATTAACTACTTGATGATCACGTAGCCCCCAGACCTACTGGCGCCTAAGGACTGACATTGCTAACCCCTGAGACACTGCCCTGTTACCTCAACATTAACCAGTCAGAGAATTGTGCAAGAGCTGATCACCAAACCTGCCACTGCCCCCCCCCCCCAATCTTGTCTTTAAAAATGCTTTGCTGAAATCCTTCAGGGAGCTGGGGGGGGGGGCGGTTTGTGGGGCATGGGCCACCCATTCTCCTTACTTGGCCCTGCAATAAAACCTTTCTCTGCTCCAAACTCTGACGTTTCGGTTTGTTTGGCCTCACTGTGCGCTGGGCACACCGACTTGTGTTGGGTGGCAAAACCAGCCGATGACTCCTCAGCTTGGCTAGGTGGCCACATTCTAATGTGCCCACCCAACTGCATCTCCTAGTTGAGTTACAGGCTGATGAAGGATCAGTTAGATTTGTTCCTAAATCTGTTTTTTCTCATTGAACTTGGTATTGTAATTACCTAATTTGATAACATCATGCACCCTGATGAAATAGGAAGGTGAAAATGCATTTTTATTATAATTTGATTAAAGTAAATTAAATGTCTTCTTGATATTCAGTGAAATGAGTGCCTAAAAATGTCATCTAAATGTGGGCAAGTCAGATGTTAGAAGAAGTGTAGTAAGAATCTGGGATTTTGGATTCAGGTTGTTTCAAAGTGTTTTGAGTTCTGGCTCTAGTTTAAAGAGACCCAAATTGCAAATCATAAACAATGCATTAGGTTTATGCAAGAAAGAGCACGTAGAACTCCTATCAGCAGGCCTACACTTAAAGAAAAGATCTTCATCTGTCGTTGAAGAAATAGAAATATGTTCTTTTTGTTTTAGGTTAAATTAAAATAATAGTGTTTGATGACTGGGATGTTAGGTAATGGGGATTCTGCTGAGCACATCTTACAACACAGATAGAGTGGTCCCCTGCCCTTCCATTCACAAGCTGCCTTTCCCAGTTTACACAGCCAACCCATTTCTTTTCCTCAAGGGTGTTGGGGCTTTTTGGGATCACCACCCCCAGAACACACCCCGCGGCTGCTGGGTCCAGCCTGGAGGTTGCAGCCCAGCCCACCTCAGGGCATAGGGAGGGATCCACAGGGGGCCATGTCCACGAGCACACTGACATAATGTCAGCTCTTCTTCTTTCCAAACTGCCACTTTTCATCTGACTTCTTGCCTGTTTGCCTGCCTACAAAAACATGCTGTTGCATTCCAGGCACACAGAAAAGGGAATGCGGATTTTAGAACGTTAATTGTATTGTCCTCTCTGTGCTCTTATTATGTTTTTATTCCAATGTTTCTTTCAGTTTACAAGAGGTGGAATTCTACCTAGGGGTCAGCAGACTTTCTCCATAAAGGGCCAGATAGTAAATCTTTTAAGGTTTGTGGGTCAGAGAATCTTTGTAGCAACAACTCACTCTGCTGCTGTCACTGCAAAGCCGCCATAGAGGGTATAGAAGTGAATGGGTGTGGCTGTGTGCCAATAAAACTTTATTTAAAAAACAGGCAGTGGTCTGGATTTGGCTTATGGACTGAACCCTGTGTCTACAGTAAGAGTTCTTAACTGAGTGAGGGATTGGTAAAACCTGTGAAGGTGTATGCAGATTTGGGGTTTTTCTGGACAGAGGAACTGTAGTTTTCTTTGTATTTCAAAGGCATTTTGATCACTAACGTTAAGAAACATTGCTATAGAGAAATGGCCTCTTCTGGGTCCCCATAGGATTTAATTTTTAAAAATATTGTACTTTTAATCATTTATTTTCAAAAATTTTATTTTGAAATAACTATAGATTTACAGGAAGTTGCAAAGATAGTACAGAGAGGTCCTGGGTCCCCTTCACCTAATTTGCCCCAATGGTTACATCTTACATAATTAAAGTATAATATCAAAACCAGGAAACTGACATTGATGCAGTATGTGAATATGGATCTATGTCATTTTATCACTCATGTAGGTTTAGGGAACCACTACCGTAATTAACCGCTAATCTGTTCTCCATCTCAATAGTTTTTCTTTGAGATTGGCTTTTATCACTCAACATAATGCCCTTGATATCCATTCAAGTTGTCCGTGTACTGTTGCTTTGTTGCTTTTCTTGTTGAGGAGTATTCCTTGGTATGAGGGGCATTTTGGTCATTTGCAGATTTTGTCTATTATAGATAAAAACTGCAATGAGCAATTGTGTATGGAATTTTGTGTGGATATATGATTTCCTTTCTCTGGGATAAATGCCCAGGGGTCCAATTGCTGGGTGATATTGTGAGTGCATGTTTAGTTTTTTTAAGAAACTGCTGAACTATTTTCCAGAGTTAATCATTTATTTTTAACAACAGTATGAACATGCCATGGACATGCACATGAAAACACAAAAGTGCAAGAATTACAGAAAAATCTAAAATCTTTCCTGCTGCACTGCCCAGTCCCATTCCTCCTCCCCCTAGATCATTAGTAGATGTACATCCGATCATTCCTACATTATTATTCCAAAACTCACCTTTGCCCTTCATCATGGAGGTCTTTCTATGGAGTAGATACACATCGTTTTCATTCCTTTTTAACCGTTAAGTCGATATACCATATTTATTTAAGCACTCCTCATAGTTAAGGACGTTGGTTATTTCCAGCTTTTGCTGTCATCAACAAGTGATGCAATGAATACCTCTGAGATGCATCTGTGTGCACATTTGTGTTTCTCAAAGATAGATACCTAGGGGTGAAATTGTTGGGTCACAGACATGTGCATTTCTACTATTGATGGACACTGCCAAATCGCTTCCCTAAAGAAGGTGCCAATCAATACTCCTGCCGGCAATGCATGAAAGTTTCTTCATATCCTCATCCATACTTGATATTTCCAATTTCATTAAGTTCTATTAATTTTATTAATTAATCTGATGAGTGAAAAATATTTCACTGTTATTTGTATTTCCCTGACTAACAGTGAGGGTGCACATCTTTTTTGATATAACTTAACCATTTTTTTGAAGTTTTATTTTATTTTTTATTTTTGTTCATTCATTTATTTATTTTTGGTTGTGTTGGGTCTTCCTTTCTGCGCATGGGCTTTCTCTAGTTGTGTCGAGCAAGGGCTGCTCTTTGTTGTGAAGCATGGGCTCTAGGTGCATGAGCTTCAGTAGTTGTGGCACGTGGCCTCAGTAGTTGTGGCTTGCGGGCTCTAGAGGGCAGGCTCAGTAGTTGTGGCACACGGGCTTAGTTGCTCCGTGGCATGTGGGATCTTCCCAGACCAGGGGTCAAACCCTTGTCTCCTGCACTGACAGGTGGATTCTTAACCAGTGCACCACCAGGGAAGTCCCTAACTTAACCATTTTTTAATGCTACTTCTATGAATAACTTTGTATTCTTGGACCATTATTTTTTTGTAATGGTCTGTCTAAAGGATTGTCTTTTCTTTATTGATTTTTAGTAGCTCTTTATTTCTTTTGGATATTAGCCTTTTGAATATTTTATATATGTGGCAAATATGTTCCCAAACCCATCACTCATCCATTAAATTTATTTTTGGGGTGTGTGTGATATAGCTAGCCTCATTGAATTTAGACTTGTTTTGTGTGGTCACATTGATCAATCAATCATTCACTTTATGGCTCTTGGATTCTGTTCTTGCCTAAGAAGTCCAACTTATTTCAAATTATGGAAATAACTCTCTTATATCTTTTCTCATGTTGGTCTGCTAACGGCTGGGGCTAATGCTAGATGCTCTGGCCAGCACACTAAATCTAGAATCTTGGTTTAGAGCACTCATGTCAATAAATTTGATCCGATCCATTATTATGTTTCATCCTCCTGGGCCTAGTAACATTACAATTCATTCCTAAACTCTTAGCCAGATTTCTCCTGATATAAGTTACAAAAGCTTGACATTCTTTTCATGTGTAAGCTATCTCTTTCCTAGACAGACTTTTTACTTCTCCCCTTGGGACATTCTAGCATCTACCTTGGAAATATCTGGTCCAGTGGCGTACAGGCATTCCCTCTTAGGGTACCTACGTAAGATGAGGTCATTGAAAGTGTTCAAGCAAGGGAAGAGTGCGGGACCTCATCACATAGGCAGATTTTATACAGTAGCACAGCAAACTCCATTTGGTTATTGATCGAGGTTAGCAAAGAGAAGAGAGAAGTAAGGTTGAGTTGTATGGGCTTCGTGATGAGAGTAGAAATCTCTGATTCTGGCCTTGTTTAATCGAAGCAAACCAGAGCAGCTCTCTCTTCTTAGTTTAGTGGAGTGTCTAGCTTCTTGACTTGGAGGTAAATCATCTTTTCTTTGTTTTTTCTTGGTCTGCAATAATAAAACAAAAATGGAGAGGGGAGAAAGAGATTATGAGGAGCTGAAAACCAAACTAAAGAGGATAATAGGTAAATGGAGCAAACAATGGGTATAAGTTTTGTCCAGGATCAGCCTTGCAGAGAGTTCCCAGTGGTGATGCTCAAAAAGAAAATGGACAGAGCGTGGTGAATAGGTAACGTGGATGGAGTCACACCTAAAAGTCTCTCCCAGTAGTGGGACTGGCCTACGTCCCTTATTTAAGGTGTTTCACCCCTCTCCATAATAGAGAACATGGTAAATGTCTAAATTTAATTCTCTATCAATTAAAAATGATGACTGCAAAATATAGACACTGTTATCATCAGTTCTGCAAATAAGACTTGAGAAATTATCTTTATCAAAGTTTATTTACTTTTCAGTCAAAGTAAATAAGTAAAAAACCAATTCAAAAACTTGTTCAAATCGCAACTTTTCTCAGTCATCTTGTCCTTATGAACACCAGGATGTTGCTGATACTCAGTGCAGAAATGCTGCTTTCTTCACTGTGCTGTTCCCAGCCAAGCCCTCTTGACATGTTTCTGCTGATAATACTGAAATCTGGCATGGGGCTGCTCCCGGGGCCCAGCTCCTCACAGAATCCCCCTGACTCGGGGCGCTTAGTCTTGCCTCAGCCTCTGGACCCATCTGAGACGGGGAGAGGAGCAGAAGCTCACCCAAATCACTGGTCCTCTCAGACTCCAGATTCAGGGACCCATGCTCATCAACCGAGCTCCCAGGGTCTCCATGTCAACAGCAGCAGCAGCAACAGCAACAGCAGCAGCAGCAGCAACAGCAACAACAGCAGCAGCAACAACAGCAACAACAGCAGCAACAGCAACAACAGCAGCAGCAACAGCAGCTGCAGCAACAGCAGCAGCAGCAACAGCAGCAGCAACAACAGCAACAGCAGCAGCAGCAGCAACAGCAGCAGCAACAGCAGCAGCAACAGCAGCAGCAACAACAGCAGCAACAGCAACAGCAGCCACAACAGCAACAGCAGCAGCAGCAACAGCAGCCACAGTGACTGGTAGCTGAACACAGCTCGGCACGGGCACCTTGGGTGAACCCAGCCCTCTGAGGTGAGGCATGTCCATGAGCCCTGGCCCTGGGCTTCCAGAACGAGAACTTTGCTTTGTCACTTACTGACTTTAGGCAAATCTCTCTTGCCCTGTTGTGTTTTTCTGTTGTCAAATGGGGTTAATAATACTACCTATTGCATAGGTTGCTGCAAGGATTAAATAAGGTGATGCATGCAAAGGGCTTGCAAAGCACTAGTGAAAGCTCTTAGGACATGTTAGCTGCTGTGACCCCATTTTACAGAAAAGGAAACAGGCTGCAGGGGTGAAATGAGGCATACGTTAGTAAGCCAGAAAGCTCTCTTTGTACCTCGGATGGGCTCAGGGACCGAATGACTTGGGTGGTAGTGGGGCTCCTGCCCTCCCTGTTCTCTCCGCTCTCGCTCAGTGTCTGGGATGGTCTGCCTGGGTCGATTTTCCTGAGCTAGGAGCCTGCCTGACCCCAGGGGCCAACTGCGGTCGGGCGCCCCC
The DNA here is from genome assembly GCF_951394435.1 of Stenella coeruleoalba. Lineage (NCBI taxonomy): Eukaryota > Metazoa > Chordata > Mammalia > Artiodactyla > Delphinidae > Stenella > Stenella coeruleoalba. Next base: position 82,841,133 of record NC_137158.1, read on the forward strand.
TCCTGGCCGCCTCTGCCCGCTGCAGGCTGCCCCTCCTCACCTTTCTCTGCAGGGGGAGTCTCTGCCCACCTCTGCCTCAGTCCCCCATCTTCCCACAAAGAAGCCCCGAGGCTTACAGGTCTGTCTTCTATCTTTGAAAAGTGAACTGGGTTATATGTGATACAGAAAATAGGAAAGTGCAAATCTTCGCAGAAGTATCTGTAGATCACATAATTAGTGAGAATATAAAATAACAACACGAGTAATCTTTTAAAATATCTCTTTAGCCTATTCTGAACCAGCCTGATGAAAATGGAAAGCTCTTTCAAGTACAGGTGTAAGTGTATATCACTGAGCTGCACTTCCCTATCTCAAAAACCATTCGGCATGTATTTAAAAATTTGGCTTCCAATAAATCATCTGGGTACATATTTTCCTGTTTTATAGAACAGCTGTGAAAACTTCTATGAATACTCCCGGTGGTTACTGGACATTTACTAAGGGCCAGGCACTTTACATGTATTACCTCATTTAATCATTACAAAAATCCAACGAGTAGGAACAGTTGTCCCCATTTACAGAAGAAAAATGGAGGCCTAGAGGAGTTAAGGCCACACGATAGGAAATGTCCTATAACCCAGCAGGACCCTATGAGGCCTTCCCAGAATAGACTCCCACCCATGTCCTCTACCTGCCTTTTGTCTGTAGAAGAACTTTAGCCAAAGAATAAATTTAATCAGACAAGTGAGAAAATGCAGAGAGAAACACAGTCAAGCAAGAAAAAATAATAATACGTTAGCCAGTAACCAAAGTCAAGGACATTTATTTCTTCCCTAAGGACTATAGATAATATTCTGAGCTGTGTCCTTTGAGCTGTTTTGCAGATACTGAAACCCCCAGCAGGTGGAAGAAGTTAACTGTATGCTGCCCACAGGCACGTAGACCACAGACCAGTTGGAACCAGAAGGTTGATGATGCTGACCCCCGATTTCACCACCATCCAACCAATCGGAATGGTTGGCGTCTTTTATTGAATGACATACCATTCCATGAGCTGATCACACACCCCATAAAAACCCGCACCCTCACCCTGTCTTTATAAACTTTTCCCTGAAAGCCTTCGGGGAGTTCGGGTCTTTTAAGCACCAGCTGCCCTGGACTCCTAGCTTGGCACCTGCAATAAAGCTATTCTTTTCTACTTCACCCAAAACTCTGTCTCTGAGATTCAGTTTGGTGTCGGTGCACAGAGGCCAGTTTTCGGCATCAGACCTGGCCCGTTCCTCGCCATCACATGTTACTGCCTTCCTGACGCTGGAGCTGGCTGGGAAAAGCCTGGGGGAACGTCACTTGGGGATGCTGTAGAAGGAGCTCTCCAGTTATGCCACACATATTTGGGGAGCACCTGCTCTGTGTGTGTCGGGTTCTGTGCTTACCTCTAGGGACACGACCGTAAATGGGGTAGAGTCTCTGTCCTCGAGGGGAGGCGCTCACGTGCATGACAAGCTGCACTGAGATGGGGTCTATGGGGCCTGGTTGATCACGGTCAAGGATCTCAAACTCAAATGTCTACACTCGCCAGGTGGAAAACAGAAGTGTCCTAGGCACAGGATGTAGGGAATGCGGGTCTGTGGCCGACTCCAGCGAGCATGCCCTCCTACGAGCTGAGCTGTCACCACTCGGCTCCTGCAAATTGTCAACGGGAGGAAATGCCTGTTCAGTGTTACCCTATCCTCTGATTTTTAAAAAACAGATCCTGGAAATTCGGCTTATGTGGATTTCCCACTTTAAAAAATATGGGGGCCAAGCGAAGCTCTTGAGACCCTTGTATCCTGTGGGCTGCCAGTGCATGACATCTGGCTGGATTCAAAGCCTCTTCCAAGTTCTAGGGAAAGCCTCAGACCACTGTGATTCTTCTGCTGTGACCTTTCCCAAGTGCTTAATATGCGAAATGTGAAGGGTTTGTAGCATGGATACAATTCAGTTCAGTTCATGGTGCCAAAAATGGAATATGGTTAAAATAAACAGTAATATCTAAGCATATCACATAAACAAATTCATGGGGAATGTGTCATATGTGATTCTCTTTATTTAGATTTTTTAAGGTTACTTTTTAAATAGATTCATATGTATTCAGAAAGTACAAAAAGTTAATACACTGAAAAGTCTCCCTCCAACTGATATCCCATAGCCTCCCAATTCCAGAGACAATCAATGTTATGCATATTCTTCCAGAGATACAAGTAAATTGTATATATATGTTTTCTGCTCTTTGTACACAAATGATAGACTCTATACTTTTCTATGTTTTACTTTTTCTTCATTAATAATACCCGTAGGAGAATTTCCTTATCAGTGTATATCAAGCTGCCTCATTCTTCTTGATGACTAGGGAGTATTTTATTGAACAACATACCATAATTTATCTAACTGGTCTCCCAATCGATGGGCATTGAAAGTTCCCAATCTTTCATCACATAAAAAATATTGCTTGAATGAATAATCCTATACATACACCATTTTGCACATGTAAATTCCTAGAAGCGTGGAATTGCTAGGTAAAAAGATAAGCACATTTGTAATTTTGATACTATTGTTATATTGCCCATCATAGAGGTTTTAAATCTGACTCCTACTCGCGATGTAGGATACTGCCTATTTCCCCACATCCTTTCCCAACATTGTACAGCTGACCCTTGAACAGCACGAGTTTGAACTGCACGGGTCCGCTTATGTGGTCCACTTTCAATAAATATATTGGAAAATTTTTTGGTATTTTGTGATGATTTGAAAAAGCTCTCAGATGAACCATGTAACCTAGAAATATTGAAAAAATTAAGACAAAGTTAAGCATGTCATGAATGCATAAAGTATATGTAGACATTAGTCTATCCTTACATAGGCATAAGGTGAGTGATATTTAATATAAAATTAAAGTGTTCATTTTCTGTGTTATAATTTTGGTTTCAAAGAATTACATTATCGTACAATACGCCTTTCTCGCTCGTATTGGAGAAACTGTGTATCGGCCTATCATCGCAGGTAAGTGGTGTTTAAAAAAATGTAACAATGTTTCCAATAATGTATTATGAATATGACTGTAATACTGTATGACGTAAACATTTTATATCAATTCATTCATTAGTGCATGGGCTAGGCTACCATGAAGCAATTGTATTATCAATTACACTAGGCGACCATAAAGCAATCATATTGCTGCTTCTTCATTTTCAATGCTTGGGTCACTACATCTGTTAATAAATATGGACTTCTTTTTTACATTATCTTTTCATTTTTGATGTCTAGTGTTAGTAATACGTATAACATCTACAGTGTTTTGTATCATATAAGACAATGTTAATGCAGGTACTGACAATTTGTCTATAAACTGGTGATATAAGCTTACAGTATCGATAAATACAGTCTAGTACTGTAAATGTATTTTCTCTTCCTTTTGATTTTCTTCATAATATTTTCTTCTCTCTAGCTTACTTTATTGTAAGAATACAGTATGGAATACATATAACATACAAAATACGTGTTGATCACCTATTTATGTTATCCATAAGCTTCTGGTCAACAGCACGTTATTAGCAGTTAAGGTTTGGGGGAGTTGAAAGTTTCATGTGGATTTTGACTGCACAGGGCGTTGGCACCCCTCACCCCTGCATTGTTCAAGGGTCACCTGTATGCCGCCAAGCAGTCTGATATTTAACAACCTCAGTGGCTATTACTGCGGTGTTACTTTGCACTTCTCTTATTATGAAAGAGATTTGGCATAGGTTAATATATGTTGGAACTGTTTTTTTTCTTTCTGTCACTAAATTGTCTGTTCAAGTCCTTTGCCCATTTTTTCTGTTGAGGGGCTGCTCTTATGGATTTGTTAGACCTCTTTATATATTTGGAAAATTAGCCCTTTATGAAGGAGTGAATATTTTCTCTAAGTTTGCTAATTTTTTGAAGTTTATGGTAGTTCTTCAACATAGAATTTTAAATTTTTATGAAGGCAAACTTTTTGTAATGGGTCCTGGATATTTGTGGTCAAATTTTAAAGACCTTCCCCACTATGAAAGGCTAAAGGTATCTCCCATAGTGTCTTCATTCTTTTAGTGTTTCCTTTTTGGTGCATTCTGGTCTTTGATTTCATTTGAATTGATCTCACTGTATATGGTGTGAGGTATAGATCCAACCTCATCTTTCTTTACAACTGGCTCCAGAGTTTTCCCAAAGCGTGTATCGAATAGTTCATTTAGGAATCCCAGCTCCCTACCTCTGCATGTTTTCAGCTTCCTCAATGGTCTCAGGCAAAGTCTTCCCTTTGGTCTCTGGGAGCAATAACACCAGTCCTCCAGCAACCAGGCCAACGACAGCTGAAAACCAACAGACGCAAATCACATTCAGAACTGAACCATGCTGGCTCTATAATTAAAGCTCTCCTTATTTCTTTAAAAAAAGTGTGTGTGTTTTTGTGCTGATTTCCTATACTTAACAGATTCCTTTGCTATCTCTGACTGCCCTATTCCCCATCATAAATATTTTGCCCATTCCAAACTCTGCTGGATTACAATTCCTTATAGGGAAATGAAATACTTAACATTTTGAGTCAAGGTTATTCTAGGCTAGAGGAAATTGCCATGATATTAAGATACTTTGGAGTCAGAAAATAACTCTGAAAAAGAACCAACGCTAAGAAAAGAAAGAATATAGCTCTGCCAATATAAAGCGCTCGGTAACGAAAACGAGTCAGAAACTTGAATCATTACTAGCAAATAAAAGCAATGAATCCCGCATTATTTCATAACAGCATTAAATAGTATAGCCAGGCCTTTTATTGGATTTTTATTTATTTACTTTTGCTTTTTATTTTTTTTAATTGAAGTATAGTTGATGTACAATGTTGTGTTAGTTTCAGGTGTACAGCAAAGTGATTCATATATATATATATATATATATATATATATATATATATAGTCATTTTCAGATAGCTAGGCCTTTCTGTTCTGATTCAGGTATTGGATAAATTTCTCTTATTCCTTTTTTCCTTTGTCTCCAGCTGTAATTTTTTGCAGATGTTGGTGTTTTTGTTTCTCTAAATTCCCATTAAGATTTTAGGATTTACGGTTACATCTTTATATGTTTTTCCATCATTGAATGCAGGAAGTAGGATGTGGGTTCTTCACTAGCTGGGGGGTTTCAAAAAATGCCTGTTGGACTCCACTTTTTGCACACTTAAAACTGGCAGAAATACGGGCCTCCAGTGTGTAGTGGTTCAGGGCACCGGCTGTAGCTCTGAGCACCTGGGTCTAGTACTGACACCCTGAGTACTGGTCTCAGAGCCCTGGGAAGTTCTATGATCCCCCTGATACTCCAGACTCCCCGACAGAAAGTGGGGTGGTATCTCCACCACAAAGGCTTGTTTAGAGGCTGAAATGAATTCATATTTGTTAAGTGCTTAGAAGAGTGCCTGGCACATGGCATGAACTAGATAGTTAACCTCTCAAGATCTCCCCAAACCTCGAGAGATTCACTTGGTTGTAACTCATGCAAACAAGAGACATATTCAGCTGGCTTCGATTCTCTGAAGTGAGTGAACTGTGAAGAATATATTAGATAATCAAATTGTCATCCATTTAGTACTTTATATTTGCAGAGATAGGCCTAATTAACTAGGATATCACTTAGCAATTTTTCCAGTGCTCTTTCAACCAGGATTTTCCAATGTGTTTATTTGTTGGTTTTCAGGCTTCTAGATGACCATTTCTGGCTATTTCAAGAGCACAATTGGCACACCATTATTGTGTGAAAAGAGAAAGAAAATGTGTAAAACTGTTAGTTTTGCTTCCTGCTAGCTATTAAAGGTTGGTGAGAGAAGGAAACTACCAGCAAAATAAAATTGAGGATTGTCTTTGAGTTTACTTCAATGTTGAAATGCAGTTAAAATCCTTTATCTTTAGACGGAAAGGCAAGGTCCGAGGGAGGGTCTGGGTATGGGGGGATCCTCTGGGTCTGGACTTAGCAATTTTTTGGTTAAATGGTACTAAGAGAAACAAAATAGATACTAATGAAGTATCTATTTTCTACCCAGAAATGTCCCGCTGACCCATGCATCACTCACTGCCCACCTAAGGGAGTGGGCAAGATTGGGATGGAAGGAAGGATCCAGAGCGTGTGAGGGAGCTTCCCCAAGATGGAAAGGGGGCTCTGGGGTCAGGTCCCTTGGCCAGAGCTGGGCGAGGAAAGAATCTGGGGCATGTGCCTCCGAGCAGGGCCAGCCACGCTGGTCATCTCAGGATAAAGAGCTCGTGTTCTATCAACCTGGGCCATCCTGTTATTAAGTTGGAACGCAGAGACATTCACTGGGTCTCTTTCAAGGGTGAGTTCTAGCAAAGGTTTGGAGCTTTTCCTGGCAGATCTATGGCAGTAGAAAATTTCCCCTTCACAAATCCCTTGAGAAGAAGGGAATGAGCAGAGACACTTGTGTGTGACAACGCATGGCACTAAGAGGAGAACCGTCCGCTATCCCCCTGCTGTGCACCCGAGCTGGGCTTTCCCTTCCTCCCCCCAGATTAAGTCTTGTATGCCCCTGGGGAAAAGTGTTACACTTCTGCCAAATTAAAAGAAAGACTCAGGGACTTCCCTGGTGGTGCAGTGGTTAAGAATCCCCCTGCCAATGCAGGGGACACGGGTTCGAGCCCTGGTCCAGGAAGATCCCACATGCCGCGGAGCAACTAAGCCTGTGCGCCACAACTACTGAGCCTGCGCTCTAGAGCCCGCAAGCCACAGCTACTGAGCCCACGTGCCACAACTACTGAAGCCCACACACCTAGAGCCCATGCTCCGCAACGAGAGAAGCCACCGCAGTGAGAAGCCCGCGCACCGCAACGAAGAGTAGCCCCCGCTCGCCGCAACTAGAGAAAGACTGCCTGCAGCAACGAAGACCCAACGCAGCCAAAATTAAGTAAATAAATAAATAAAGACTCAGAATGCGTCTGAAAGAAGATTGAAATGTGTCCACCAAGACCTTGGGGCTAACACTGACAAGGTGAGTGTTAACGTGTATGGCTCTGGAGCTGTGTCTGCGTGGACGCATAGAAGGAGAGGACCTGTCCCTCCGTCTACCGCGGTGGGGAAAGACGATGGGAAGGCCCAGGATTCCCAGCCCCTTTCACGGTCTGCAGACTCGCGTTCAGCATGTGCTGATAACTAGGTTTTTCTCTTCCCTTCTCTCCTGTGGGCTGGTCAGGGAGAGGCAGGCTCAGGGTCAGAGGGAAGAGCTGTGCCCATGCTCCTTAAATCTAATTGCCGAGGAATCTGAGGACCGGGGTGCCCAGCACGCACACAGGTGTTCCTGTTATTCTAACGCATTTTCTTGGTCTTTGTTTCCCCTGGGTTTTGAAATTGCCCTTTGCAAAATTTTAACTGCCTTTTTTGAAATAACGAAGTAAAAGCATTTGTATTTTTCTACATCTGGGCATAGAGGAGGCGGAAAGAGTGAGCTCTTGGACAAAGGGGTGGAAACCAGTGAGGAGAGAAGGGTCTTCTTCAGGGGAAACTCCACCTCACTCTCCCTTGACTATGGGCGTAAGTCCTCGTGGGCTCCCAGACTTGAGTGCTGGCAGCTGCTAATACTATTAGTAATACTAGTATTACTACACTACTGGTAGTACCAATGACTAGTCATACTTAGTAGTCACTTGCAAACATAGCACTTGTTTCGAGGTAGAAACATGGAGGTCTCTTAAAAATAAGTTTTCATTCAAAGACACCTCTGAGGATTTCTTACCGAAAACCACCAGTGGAAGCTCATGCCAGATGCTGGTGAGCCGGTAGACCAGGAACGGCGTGATGATGCCCCCGATGTCACACATGGAAGAGCAGACGAGGACCCCAAGGTTCCTGAAACACAGGACACGGATGCATCCTTTGACTTATCAGAGGACAGTGGTTATCTCCCACCCCCACCCCCCAGATAAATACTTCCCCACATCATCAAAATGTGTGTGTGAACTGAAAGTGTACATGTTATTGTCAATGCACATAAATGATACATGGTACATAATTCCATTCATATTCTGTTGCACTTGTTTTTTTGTTTGTTTGTTTTTTGCAGTACGCGGGCCTCTCACTGTTGTGGCATCTCCCGGCTCCGGTCGCGCAGGCTCAGTGGCCATGGCTCACGGGCGCAGCCGCTCCGCGGCATGTGGGATCTTCCCGGACCGGGGCACGAACCCGTGTCCCCTGCATCGGCAGGCGGACTCTCAACCGCTGCGCCACCAGGGAAGCCCATGTTGTACTTGTTTTATATGAACTTTCTTGAAGATTTTTAACTAGTGTTGGGGACAATTTTCATGTTTTAATTTCATCACTGTCTCCCCTGCTCTGTTCTATGGTCCTGCTTGGGCTACTCTCCCTCCTGTTGACGTTTGGTCATCCGTCTCTGGCAATTCAATAGCTTCTGTTCTCATCACATGGTTTCTGGGTTTTGCCCTATCCTGTAAGTGTGAGGTGTGACCTGCATACTGCCTTGAAATGGCGTCAACCTCTCTTACCCTGCATTTTGAAAGGTAAGCTGCCTCCCTAGAGATAATCATACTAAGTAAGTCAGAAAGAGGAAGATAAATACCATATGACATCACTTATACGTGGAATCTAAACTACGACACAAATCAACTTATCTACAAAACAGAAAAAGACTCGCAGGCATAGAGAACAGACTTGTAGTTGCCAAGGGGGAGGGGGTGGCAGGAGAGGGCTGGATTGGGAGTTTGGGATTAGCAGATGCAAGCTAGTATATATAGGATGGAGAAACAACAAGGTCCTACTGTATAGCACAGGGACACAGGGAACTAGATTCAATATCCTATGATAAACCATAAAGGAAAAGAATATGAAAAAGAATGTGTGTATGTATGTGTATATATCTATATCTATATCTATATCTATATCTATATCTATATCTATATATAAAATGACTGAATCACTTTGTTGTACAGCAGAAGTTAACATAACATTGTAAATCAACTGTGCTTCAATAAAATAAATTGAAGAAAAAAGTACGGTGTCCTCTGCCGGCACCTGTGGTCGTTCTCACCAGTAAACAAATGTCCCAGCTGCTTTCTTCATGCTGAAGGAAATGGGCTCACCTGATGCATGTGGGGTACAGTTCCGCATTGACCAGGCAGACCATTTCATAGGCCATTGTAATCCCCATTCTACCCAAGCATACGACGGTAACTCTTAGCCAGCGTAGATCTGAAGGGGAAAGCACACCGCTGACACATGCTGCGCTCACTCCCTGGTCTCCCAACAGTGCCCCAGGGGCGTTTGCAAGGAGAAAGTGCCCCCTCCAGAATGAGACAAGAATGCGCAATCGGTTCTTCTATAGACTCAGGACAATTCAGCAAAAGTCCCCATGTCTGTTTGTTTTAGCCTCAGACACAATTCTGATGCTCTCTTCACTTTAGATCCCAGTCATTAATGACAACACAATTATACCAGCTTCCAAAGTTGCACCAACTTCAGTCTATAGAAGTCACCCAAAAGAAATAGCATACACCCCCCCAAAATAGCATTTTTCTCTCTGTGGTCTTCTAACCCCTGCTCTGGGCCAGCTCGATGGCCTGTGGCATGGGTCCTCCTAGCCTCTCTTGTTATATTACATCAAAGAACCACTGGGTGTTATTATATTACATCAGGCAACCACTGGGTGCCACTGTTCTTAAAGGCAGAGTTGCCACAAGAGTTCACTCAGGAAGGTCCCAGATATTTTGTTCATTCTTTCCAAATTGACTTGGATGTTAAATGACAGGGTCTTTCTCTCAAAGGGCTGTAATACCCCCTCTTCTCAGGGCCTTGGAAGACAAGACCCCAGCTTGGCCTGACACTTACCCTCAGGGATAAAAACCGAGGCCAAACAGGCTGCCCCTGCCACCATATTTGATGCCGCCCATGGATGACGGCGACCCACGCGGTCAATCGTGACGAGGATGATAAGGGCGGCCGGGAATTCGACCAGGGCAGAGTAGAGGAAGTCCAGGTAGATGTTGCTCCCGGCGAGGCCCATGTACATGATGAGACCCTGGTAGAGGACAGAGCTCGTGAACCTGAGCAAAGAGGAGAGCTCAGGTCAAGCCGGGCGCCAGGAGCAGGTCCCTGAAAGGTTGATCGTAGGTCACCTGTTTTTGTCCTCTTATTATTGCTTTTCCCTCTCTTCCATTGCTTTAACACCATCTGACCCACTGCGGGGGCTGGCTGTGACCCCAGAACCAGGAAAGGGGGAGAATTAGGCTAACATTCCTTGACCAAATTGAAAGGCAAGAAGAAATGTCTTACTAGAGTGATTTATTTAGTAAACTGTATCGAGCTCTTAGTGGTTGTTAATTATTTTTTTCTCTTTGTGGCCTTCTAATGCAGTCGAAATCGCAGGGATTGACTACTTAATCCAAATATTAGGAACCCAGGAGACCAAATGGGTACCAAATTCCCAAATGGGTACAGGCCCACTTTGGATGATACATCTTCTGACGTGATACAGCAACATTTTGATCTAGTTTTGTTGGCTAAAAATGTTCGTTGTCTGTAATGGAAAATATGAGGATGATTAGCAAGAATCACAATTACTCAGAAAAAGAAAGGATAATGCAGCCAAATGTCCCTGATGCGTTTTACATGCAATACTGTGAAGGTTGCTAGACTAATTCCTGATGAGCTTAGCTTTTGTCAGTGACCGTGACGCTTCCTTTAGCTGATGTGAGTCGTCCCAGCGATGCCGCCCGGTGGAGGGAAGCCTGCTGCAGCAAAGGAGGCTGTTGCAGGGCCCACGGCACAGGGCTCTGGGGCAGCCTGCAGGCGGTGAGGACGCTCAGGCTTGCTAGTGGATTGTGGAGCCAGTGGATTATTCCTGTGGTTTATTCGTTTTTTTTTTTTTTAATTTTTGAACTTTGTTTTATTTTTTTATACAGCAGGTTCTTATGAGTTATCCATTTTATACATATTAGTGTATATATGTCAATCCCAATCTCCCAATTCATCACACCACCACCACCCCCTGCCACTTTCCCCCCTTGATATCCATACATTTGTCCTCTACATCTGTGTCTCTATTTCTGCCCTGCAAACCGGTTCATCTGTTCCTGTGGTTTATTCTTGTTCGGGAAGTTTACTCATTTATTTTCTCCAGGTAGAAAAGAAAAATAAAAGGTCTTGTACAATCAGGAGAGATGTACACTCATCATCAATTAATCTATACCACAAGGACCTACTGTATAGCACAGGGAACTGTACTCAATATTTTGTAATAACCTATAAGGGAAGAGAATCTGAAGAAGAATATATACATGTACATATATACACATATATATATCTGAATTGCTGTGCTGTACACCTGAAACTAACACGATATTGTAAATCAATTATACTTCAATTGAAAAAAATTAATCTATACCAATAGTTCTCAGTTTGGCTATATATTAGAATCACCTGGAGGATTTTGAAAGTATTGGTTCCTGGGCCCTTCCCTCGACCAATTAAATCCATATCCTTGTCGGGGAGGGGTCTGGCCTTGGCATTTTACTATCTCCCAGGTGATTCTTAAGGGAAAGCCAAGGTTGAGAATGTAGTGATCTATGCGTTGGGACTGTAAGCCGATTTCAACATCTGCCTGAGAAAAATGATTTCAGGAAAACCACCTATAAATGAGACTACTTGCAAACCACTGTTGATGCTAACTAGACCCAGGCTGTGTTTTTTTTTTTGCGGTACGCGGGCCTCTCACTGCTGTGGCCTCTCCCGTTGCGGAGCACAGGCTCCGGACGCGCAGGCTCAGCGGCCATGGCTCACGGGCCCAGCCGCTCCGCGGCATGTGGGATCTTCCCGGACCGGGGCACGAACCCGCGTCCCCTGCATCGGCAGGCGGACTCTCAACCACTGCGCCACCAGGGAAGCCCCCAGGCTATGTTTTGAAGGTACTCTTGGTCCCTCCCTTTATGTGGATGATTCAGATTAAAAGAATTTGGAGGGATTTTAAAGTGAAAAATAATCTTTACCAGTTGTACATCAAGATCAAAGTGTGTTTCCTTATCTGAGGGGTTCTGACCAAGTCGAGAAATGAAGGATTCAACTTCTCGCCAACTTCCTCATCAGATCCGAGGCTCTAAGAATAGAAGAAATAGGAACAGCTTTGTATATTTCATGATGGCGTCCCAGGGTCATCCAGGGAACATAATGCCTTACACTTGCTGAGTGCTTTTAACGTGCCCAGGACTAGCTAAGCCCTCCACGCACATTAGCTTGTTTAATCATTACAACTACCCTACAAGTTAGGTCTACGTTTTTCACCCCATTTCACAGAAGAGGAAGCTGGGCTACAGAGAAGTGAGGTAACTCAGCACGTATATAAAGGGATACTGCTGGCAAAGCGGGTGGAGTAAAATCAAGGCCCAGCCCAGTGGCCCTGAGGGCTGAGGGCATTGACACGCCCTCTCTGCACACCTGGACTGGTGTGTGGCCCAAAGGTCAGGAGAGTGATCTGGGACCCTGGCACTCAGTCCAGCAATGGAATCACCTGGAGCTCGTTAGAATGAAAGATCTCAGGCCCCAGCCCAGACAGATGGAACCTGAATCTGCATGTTCACAAGGTCCCGAGGTGATCCCGTGCACAGAATTGAGAAGTCCTACTCTAGGTGACACAGTAGGTGGTGGAGGGGACATTTCATCTCCAAGGTTCAGGCAGCAGAACCCTTGTGAGACCCACTCCCCTCTGTCTCCTTCCTGGAGCAACACGTGATGTTGTGTGAAAGACCCAGGAAGAAGGGGAAGAAGTCTCCAGGAGACCAGCAGTGACCAGACTTACCACCCTCACGTGAACTCTGACCTTGAGCGAGACAGTGACCCACATGTGCCTTATTCCCTGGCCAGTTTCTGAGAGGATCTGAAATCCAAGAATCAGGGCTATGCCTGTCATTCTTGGGAAAAAATACATATTCCAAACACCCAGAAACCAGAGAGGAAATGAAGAAAAAAGAGCTCTGAGCTCCCACATCCTCACTCTAAATGCCACGTCAATCTCAAATTCTTACAGGTCACTCATCTTAGAGCCTCATCAGAAATGACTTACTCTTATTTCAGTATAAATTCCTAATAAGCTTGATATTCTCTTTTCCAAGCCTTGTCAGATGGAAAGGTTTAAATTAAACGTGATGAGGTCCGCTAAAGGCGAAACACTAAATGCAGAGAAAATGAACACTTCAGTCATTTGTTCTATTCAGGAAGGCAGGGGTTGCTTAAAATATTTTGGGATAACTTCTATCCAACATTTTAAAAATTCTAAGAAATTATTTGTGTTTGAAGAAGCTTCCCTCTGGAGAAAACCTCCCTCCCTGAGGATGTTGATGGACACACAGGCAAACAAGACTTCGAGTACCGGGGCCTAAGGGGCAACATGGTCGAGAGATGAACAAGATAGAAGCTCCTCATTTGACTTTTAAAAGGCTTTTGGCTTCCTTTAGTTTTGTTTTCCATCTGTTTAAAATATTCTACCAGGGAACCACAAATCTGAGTACAACAGAAATGTCCTGTTGCACAAGGTGGGTGGGCCGCTTCTGCCACTCCCCATTGAGACAATGCACGGTTTTCCCAAATCTTCCTTTTCACTGTTCCCTGATTTGATACCTCAGCTGCTGGCTCACCTGAAGAGAGGTAGGCAGAGATTTTCCATTTTTCTTTGCTATGTGCTTAATGATTTTCATGGCTTTAGCGTCTTTGTTCTGGGAGATCAACCACCTAGGAGACTCAGGTACACACCTAGGGCACAGAAAAAGTGTCATCAATGCTGTTAAGTGGAGGGAAAATCTTACTGAACACCCACCCCCAGGGGTCACAGCAGATTTCTGTGAGGGATCGTACACAGTGAGGTTTGGTTGGATCTACAAAGGAAATAAAACTGTGCAGGGGCTACACAGCCAAGGGAACCATCCACAAAATGAAAAAGCAGCCTACTGAACGGGAGAGAATATTTGCAAACCATGTATCTGATAGAGGGTTAATATCCAAAATATATAAAGAACTCATGCAATCCAATAGCAGAAAACCAAGCAATTCAATTTAAAAATGGGCAGAGTATCTGAATAGACATTTTTCCAAAGAAGACAAACAGATGGCCAACAAACACATGAAAAGATGCTCAACATCACTAATCATCAGGGAAAAGCAAATCAAAACTACAAGATATCACCTCACACCTGTCCGAATGGCTGTTATCAAAAAGACAAGAAATAAGTGTTGGCAAGGATGTAGAGAAAAGGGAATCCTCGTGCACTATTGGTGGGAACGTAAATGGGTGTGGCCACTACGGAGAACAGTATGGAGGTTCCCTAAAAAAATTAGAACTACTGTATGATCCAGAAATCCCACTTCTGAATATTTATCTGAAGAAAACAGAACACCCCAAATACCTATTTTCTACTCTTCTGTGGAGCTTGTAGAATTGTAAGAAAATTAAATTTGACTCTATTGAGTGAAAGTGGCAAGAAGTGCTTCAGAAATAGTCAGAACGTGGATAATAGGTGGGCCTTCTGTGTCATGCTAAAGCACTAGGTCTTTATTCTGAAGGGAATCAAACTACTGAAAGACGTTTAAGCAGGAGAGTAACGGGGTGGGCCTGGAGTTTTACAATGCGGCGTGAAACATGGATTAGAGGATGGGAAAGCTGATGCCAAAGAGACCAGTTATGAGTCTACCCAGAAATCCAGGCAAGACATAATGGATTCCTAATGAGAACAGGGGAAAAGAGGGATGGTTTCAGAGACATAAAGGGGGTAGAAAGGATATAGGGATGAAACTAAGGATCACTCTCAGAGTTTTAATGGCTTTTGGAGGAGAAATAGGCTTCCTGGGAAGGGTTGAGATGTTTAATTCTTAGACAAGACAGCTATGGGAAGAACAGGTAGATATGTCCAGGAGCTAAATAGGTGGGTTTTTTCATAGGAGAGAGATGTGGTTGATAATCTAGCATCCCTCTTGCTTTATCTCAGGTAAGCTTGCATTAGGAGTTTCTGATAGTTTCTTCTGTTTTTACTGTGTTCCATGTTTCCCTTGGGCAGGGGTGACAAACATATTTCACTTGCCCTGGTAACTCTGATTGATTGGTATGGTCTCTCTGGGGTTCCATTTTGGCCTTATCTGGGGTAAAGACTGCTGTGATTGATTGGGGATGTCTGCTTTGGGCATGGTATTGGAAGTGGTGACAGAAGTGCCATACTTCCTCTTCTCTATCCTGAAGTTTCTTCTGGGGGGGGGCAGAATCAGAACAATAGTATTGTCAGTCTCTTTAAAGGGTATCATGGCTACTGGAAGCTACTTTAAACACCACAAAAATAAAGTGAAAAATGTGAGATCCAAGTCATAAAACTCTTAAGTTCAAAGTGAAAGAACATCTGATTTCCAGAGGGGAAGACAGATTAAAGCTTATGATTTTTATCCCTGAAACACGGACCTGGGTTTCCTGTGAAACAGAAGAGTGAAGGATATCTTAGATTCGAAGGATGGCGTGCATTGGGGAAGACAGTCTTTTTAGCTAAATGAAATATTTCAGTCTATCTCCTCTTGGTTCCACAGGGACTTACCAGTAATAGAGCAAGAAGCAGAAGTTGGGCAGAGTCACTGTGAACTGCAGCCACCTCCAGTGCGGAAGTACGTATGCCACCCCAGCAAGCACCAGGAGCCCAACCGTGAAGGCCACTTGGTAAAGAATCCCCACTGTTCTCCGGTAGCTCAGCCCAACAAATTCTGTAACTGCAGAGACAACCCAAAGGGTCAACGCAAGTCAGTACAACAGGGAGTTAGCTGTCTAACTATGGGGAAACTAGAATGCCAACACAAAAAGTAGTCCAAGTTCTAGAATTTTCTATACAGCTCTCTGAAAACTTTTAAATGTTCTTTGGGACCTATTTTATTATAATTACTGCTGTTGTGTTAATTAATGTAAAATCTTATAATCCCATATTACATGGGGTAAACATTGACTTTAGAGCAGAGATGATTTTCACGTAAATGAATAGCTCAATATAACTTGCCCTCTTCCATGAGTTAAACATTTTCTTGGCAATCCTGTTAATGTGTTTAAATGGCTTGGAAACCTGGTGGTGGGGTTCCAAGCTGACTGGAGTCAGCTAGTACTGGCTTGCAAGAACTGATTTTTAAATTTTCAGGAATTTTGCAAGCTGGTTTTTAACCCATTGGTATCTTAAAAGCAGTCATGGTGGGAGTATTTACAACTTAGAAATTGGAAAACACTATGAATCAGGCTTTTTATTTTCCAGGAGCTGGTATATGAGCATAACACGGCACATGGTATAGTAAACAGCCTTATCCAATCCCATGACTACAGCATGGCAGGAGTATGAAGTCTGGGATACACGGATTTACGAAATAGTCATTTTTATATTACAGACATTCTAGAATTGAGATTCTAGATATTCCATGAACCACAGAGTTTTGCTTTAAATGTTTGGTAATCATGTGAAAGACTTCAACTATTTGTAAACCAAATAGAAGTGCACCCGAAAATTATTTCTATAAATCACTGTGAATTATCCAAAAGCATTAAAAAAAGACAGACAAAATTATGTACATGCTTAATAAATAGAAATGTCTGTCTTTCAAAGTGGTTGGGGTCATGGATGAGGTCTTGGGGTAGCAGGTGAATGACAGGTGCACCTTAAGGACATCCAGAGGGACTGGAGAAGAAATTAATGGGAGGATGAAACTTAAATTCAAATTTCTCCATGTCACGTGTATGAGAAACCAAATTTCTCATCGAATAACTGCGTACATTAACTCCTTTGTTGCCCAGACATAGATCAGGTGACGACCGTGACAGGCACCTGAGAGTGTTAGGCACCATCTCCTCTTCATCTCATAGAATCCCCCAAATTAACTTTACTGGGTCAAATTTTAAGCACACATATTCTAGTTCTCCTGTGTGAAATGAAAGGTTGATTAATATTCTTTTAATTTCAGTGTCCATTTCCCTTGGTGTGGTTGCTATTTGAATGTAGCAGAAGGGCAAGCAACGATGGAGTGAATTCCCAAGACCTAATTATGGTGGTAATTCTCCTTAATATTAATTTACAGATACTCTGCTGTTATAATTCAAATATTCTCTTATAATCCATGGAGCTTAAGCATAACCCTGGTTCCTAATGAGTAGGATGTAAATGATATTCCTGGTCCTACAAATGGCTCGCTGAGGAACCGGGATTGACCACAGTACTTCTATCCTTGGTTTCCTTGCATATACATCGAGGATAACTGTGGTTTGCTAGAATGGATGTACTCAAATTAATAAAGCCCCTTATAAATCTAATATATTCTCATCAATGAATTTTCTCTCTGTAAAGCCTGGTGGGCTGGATTTCCTCTCTACGGTACACCCCAGGGCACAGAAAACAAAAATTCCTGAAGAGTTATATAAGAGTTTGGATGGCATGATGTTTACTCTCATTCCTGCTTCATTGTTTTCTTTCTAGGAGGAATGCAGAATGAGTTTACTGAAAAGATTTCAGAAATTCTTTTGATACAGAAAAAAAATCTTTCAACATTGTCTTGAAGCTGAGTCCATTTTCCTGGGCAGCTACCCTCACGTGACTGACTATGTTTTGCCAGCAGTGTCCCCCACAGCTAGAATCACAAGCGTTCTTACTCAGGATGTACCCTATTAACCAGCCTGCCTTGCTGACCAGTCCTTGGATCAAGCGAAAAATTAGCATCCATGTATAGTTTGGGGAAATAGCCATGAGAACTCCAGATGAAGCATTTATGAGGATTGTAATCAAGAGGCAGAGCTTACGGCCAAACCTGCAGGGAGAAAACAAAGAGACGGAATGGAATTAGATTAGATTCATGAGGGTTGTAGAAAATTCACGGAAGTTATGGAACTCTAAACTAAAGTGGAGGTTATCTCTGAATGATGGACATTCAGGAGGTACAGACGGATACCCACCAAGAGAATCCCTGGCTTCAGGTCAGTTCCATCAGGACTTTGCACCAGGGCACTATGTATAAACTTGAAGCCCAGTGAGGCCCATTCACCCTGGGCTGGAGCACCTCTCAGCCCCCGCACTGTGGAGGGTACGTGGGGAGGGGGTGATTCTTCAGGCCACCTAGCGCTGAATGCCCCAAGGGCCCGTCTAGGGCTTCTGTCTTCACATGAGCTGGGCCTTTGCACCAACAGTCTCAGCTAGCTGCCCACTGAGGAGCTTTTGCTTTAGAAAAAACAAAATTCCGTGTTCAATGTATTTCCCCATCCATTTTCAACACTGCCTTTGGACTTCATGGTATTTGTGTGTCTCCATGGCAACGGTCTTTTGTGTGGCGCTGTCATCATCTCACCTGTTGCCATCCCATAGGCCTTTGCCATGGAGTACCTTAGCAGGATTGCTCCCGCACATTTTATTTGAGACTTGGGTCCCATCGGTTTAGGGACCTGGGGAGTGTCTCAGTGCACAGAGTAGACGGAATCGTGGGAACCTGGGTTTAACCTCGGCCTTACCGCTGACTGGGATGTCGGGCGAGTTATGCGGCCTTTCTGTTTCTTCATCTGGAGAAGAGCTATCTGACCCAGCCTGACCAGGGGATTCAGTGCGGTATTACACCTAAAGAGCTTCGCACCCAGCCCTCCTCCCTCCCTCCCTCCCTCCCTCCCTTTGCGAAGCTGCCTCTCAGAAAGCTGACTTGAAGTTCAGTCTCTTTTTTTCCACATTTCTTCATGTCCTCTTGGTTTTGTTCTAAAAGACGCCCTAACTAGCTGTTAGTGGATATTTTAAAAATTCTTCATGCAAAGCGATGTTTTCTTTCATTTTTGTTTGTTTATCCACTTCAAACTGCAGGTCAGTAGCGCTGCCACGTCATTAGCAGTGCACGTTTGATGCGGCTGGACATTTGTTAATTGCCGCTCTTCCTTTAGGCAATTTGTGCTCTAGTGACCATTTCAATGCTAACTGACCACTTGAAAAGAATCCCCAACATTGTTAACAATTACTTGGGATTATTAATGCTCTAAATCTGAAATTTAAAGATCAAGCAGTCTCATTAGTAATTAATGGAAACTGCTAAACTTCTTAAAACCCTGTTTTGACCACATCATTGTAAAATTCTCAGTCAGTGGTTCCCCACTGTAAACATGTACCCCCTGGACTTTTATCCACAGCCTTCCAAAGTCATATCAGCACAATGTTTTAGCCTTTCTTCCTGAACCTCTCCCTTTACCCTCAAAGAATTTATAAGTATGTGCTGGAGTGATAATTCTTCAACTTCCAAAGTTGACTCAGTCAAATCCCAAAGCACCATAATCATGTTCCAGTATATGGACAAAATCCCATGGTGGATGAGAGGGAACATTCACCATCTGAAACTCAGTGCGTGGAAGCCTTCAGAGAATCAAATCTACCAATGCAGAGCAGCTTCACTAGGGGACATGTTCACATAAAGACACAGTGCTATTAAAACAATAAGGCAGGGACTTCCCTGGTGGCGCAGTCGTTAAGAATTCGCTTGCCAATGCAGGGGACACGGGTTCGAACCCTGGTCCGGGAAGATCCCACATGTGAGGAGCAACTAAGCCCGTGCATCACAACTACTGAGCCTGTGCTCTAGAGCCCGCAAGCCACAACTACTGAGCCCGTGTGCCACAACTACTGAAGCCCGCACACCTAGAGCCCGTGCTCCGCAACGAGAGAAGCCACCGCAATGAGAAGCCCGTGCACCACAACGAAGAGGAGCCCCTGCTCGCCGCAACCAGAGAAAGCCTGTGCGCAGCAACAAAGACCCAACACAGCCAAAAATAAATAAATAAATTAATTAAATTAAATTAAATTAAAAACACACTGAGGCAGGGCTGGAAGAAATTTTGGAGATTTGGGAGAGTGGTTCGAGAACCTTCCCCCCCTTCCTACCCTCCCACAACAGAACCACTTAAGTGGTTAAATGAAAGACGAAGAGCAAATAAAAGAGAATGGGGTGAACTCCAGGACTGCTGGCTTCAGAAGTCCTTTAGTTACCTGCTACTGAGACTGAGGTCTGGGGCTCTCAGCATCACCGTCGAGTGGTTAGAAATGCAGACTCTCAGGCCCACTCCAGACCCACTGGATCAGAATCATAATTCTAACAAAACCCCCAGGTGGTTACTATGGACGTTACCATTTGGGAAGCACTGCTTTCATTTCACTGAGCCTCCGTTTCCTCATCTGCAAACGGGATAATCCACTCTCCTTTCAAAGGCTGTTATGATCCTAAGTGAAATGTAACACACAGGGATGCCCAGTAAAATGACTGGCGCATAGCAGGTAGGGGAGAGCTAGTTTTGAAAGATTCCACAGAGTTGAGTAAGTTTGACTGCGACCCGCTGGGACTTTGATTCTGCCTTGATCTCGGTCCGCTGTGAAATCTGGGCAGTGCAGTTCTGGCTCCTGCGAGCTGATTGATAGACTTTCAGAAAATTTGTGAGCTGACTGTTAAACACAGCCATTATTAAAAATGAAAGCACACACTTACAATAAAGTAAATTATGTTAAAAGCACGTGTAATAAATATGCAAAACTTATCTCTTCCTAATTATTTTACTGTGTTTGACCATTGTCTATGCTCAGGAAGTTTTTTATGTCTACCTGTTGTAGTTGTATGGTGGAAATACCATAGAATGGCGCATCTTTCTAGCCAACTCTGTGTTCAGTGACCTCACTTTGGTAGCTTGAAATGGACCACCGTGGGAGCCTTGACAACACGGAGATCAACAAACCCTGCAAACTGAGGCTTTTTCCTTCAGAGAGTCAGTTGTTAAACATTTACAAGCCTGACACTAAATTACTGACCATTAGAGTAAAAAAACCTTGAATTGGTGAGAGATTACTGTTTTGGAGTCAGGTGATTCTGAAAATCATTCTTTAGGAGGTTTGAATGATGAAACAAATTAGACATCTTACAAAAGGTTTACCTTCAAAATCTCTAGCATATATCCCCCGTCTCTCCCTCCTTCTACTTGCAAAGATGACCTTCTGAAAGTTGACTTGGTGTAAGGCTCGGTATTCTTATTATAACCTGCTCATAATGTGCTCCTGGCTTTCTTCTAAAAGACACCTTCATCAGCTGTTAGGTCATATTGTTACAGGAGAGAACCAGGTCTGACTACATGTTGGATCTGTTTCTTCTACTTTAACCTTTGCTTTCTGCTGTTTTTGTCCACTAAAAGGATCCTGTCTATACACAACAGCCTGCCTCAGGGAACCCTGCCCCTCTGCCTGAATGTTAAACCAAAGTGCCTTTGTTCAGGGAAACATCCGGACCCTGTCCACCTGCCGATGGCTGCAAGGAAGAAGAAATGAACACATCCCCTCCCTGAGGCTGACCATTCCAGGGGACATTTGCAAAACTTATGGTGTTTTTACTTTACTTCCCCATCTCCTCCCCCTCTCTGTTCTATAAAAGAAACTGGCATCCAAACCCCGATAAGATGGTTATTCTGGGGACCCTCGCCCGCCATCTTCTCGGTCTGCTGGCTTTCCGAATGAAGTCGTGTTGAAGTCGTGTTCCTTTGTGTCCGATTTATTGGCCTGTCAAGCGGCAAGCAGAGTGAGCTTGGGCTCAGTAACAATATATTTTAAATTCCTCCTAGCTGACAATCTGTTTTATTTAGTGTTGGTTTAATCTGTAGCAGCAGATGGGTTTCCATGAGATTCTTGTTCCATTCTATAAAACCTGACAATTATTCAGTAATAGGCATTAAACGTGCAATAGATAGTGTCCTTTCTGGAGCCGTAGGGTGGTTGTCTTATTACGCACCCTTACCTGCATACACAAACCGAAGAGAAGCGGGCAGCAACCAACCAGACTTCAGACAGTTTAAGAAAAAGAAATAGAGGGATGTACACAGCTTTGGGGGGAAGAATAATGAGTAGTCAACTTTACATGGGAGATTTCAACAATAGGAACAAAATAATGAGGTCATCTAAGAAGGTGGATAATTGACCGGGGATTTTAAGTCAGGAAGAGGATGATAACTGGTCTCCTACTCTGAGCGGGATGGGAATAATCAACTCATTCATTTAACCAGCTGTGAAGCTCAGTCCCCTGTTCGCTCACTTCTGTGCTGGCGAGTTGAGTGTTAGAATCTGCTCCTTACGTTGGAAGAGCCAGTGGAGAGGGAACCGGGAGCCAGGGGTCCAGACCGCCACACGCAGGGGGCGGGGCGGACTCCCGACCACCCTCGTCAGGCCACCTCTCAAGACTTCAGGGGTCATTTCCAAACCACCGTCCTTATTGCCAGTTCTGTGGCAATAAAGGTAAAAGCGAACGGCCTTCCTCTGCACCTCACAAGCCTCTTTGCCACACAGCGTCCCGGAAGGAGCCTTTGAAGGGAGGCTGAGTAGACAGTTACAGAAGTGATGTGACGCACGGGGCCGCCTCGTGACCCAGCGCCTTCACTGTCACCTTCCCTCCCTCCTGCTGCCACAGGGGGCCCCGGCTGTGACAGTTCAGACGCCCCTGAGGGTGTGATTGAGTCAGCCATCCTTATTAATCTTTAACGCACTTGCAAGTTTTAATCCAGACTGTAGTATCATCAGAGAAAATGTTCTGTCTACATCTCAGATTAAGCTCACGGCCTTTGGTTTACCTGTATCAAAGATATAGCTGGGGAAGGAACAAGCATAGCGTGTATTTACTTTACCACTTATTTCAGAATTAAATACATATAGTTATAGCGTATAATAAACTATAGAAGATTGTATATTTATTATAGAGTTATATGGTACTATCTCACTAGGTGACTAATGGTTAAAGAGGAGGAAACTGTCCCAAATGTTGCACACGGTGCCTGAAACATGGGAAATACTCAATAGACAGCCAATATTAGGAATATTAAATAATTAGCACTGATGGCCAAATTACCTAAGGTGCTTATCAAGTATAAAGCCAACTTTTCTGTTCCTTTCCCTTTGGGGGACTCCTAACAATGCCTAATGGATCATCAACAGAGTAAAGAGGCACCTTATGAGGAACTTCCAGCACAGTGAACCTGGAATTACAAAATAGTGGATAACCAAAAGACATAGGAACAGGTCGATCAGTATGAGTCACTGAAAACTAGCTCCCGGAGACACGGACCCATGTACGAGGACCACCTGCTGTACATTCCATGTGGAGGGGTCTCTCCTAATCTCTCTCCAGGGACGTGACAGTATGGAAGTGGATAGTTACCTCTGCCAGTGTGGAGACCCTGTTTCCCTTTCACCAAATTATATCTTAGATTCCATACATATAATTACATCTGGCCCCAGGGCCCCAGTTCAGGAATCCTGCAACGCCACAGGCTCAGGTAAGAACAGAAGGGAGAGTCTACCTGGTTCCAGCACAGGAGAGGCAAGCGGAGGACGGGACAGAGCTCAGAGGCCCTGAAGACGCATGACCAGGTGGATGGCATGAGGCCAAAGAAAGAATTGGGATTACAAAAGGGATCAAATCCTCTATCACTCTCCCTTCTAACTCTAAGCTTCTGGATAGCCCACAAGGAAACACTGCTGCCCAGTGTTGAAACATCCCTCTGCGACCCAAGAGAATTAGAAAATAAAGACATTGGTCATGCTTATCAAAGCTGTAAAGGAAATCTAAGACCGTCACGACAATTCAGGAAAGTGTGGCCTGTGTGCTCTGGGAATGGAGGGTATTCAAGCCGGGGCAGGTGAACCCAAGCGTTCTCCTTGGACGGCTTACATTCCACCACTTTTGTACTGTACCTACCTGTCTGCTATGTAGCCGATACCCACAGAGCCGATAAAAAATCCTACATTCACAGCCGACTGAAACAGGTCCAGCATCCAGGAGTTGGTACACACTAGGTTAAACTGCGAGGGGCCAGGGGTGTCCCGGGTTGGGAGGGAAAGAAAACAAAATTCTGTTAGACACAGCTCAACCCAGGGAACTCAGGAGGTATTCCTTGCATGGCACTGATGTGACTGGATGACAATAAACCAACTCTTTTCTTGCTTGTGTTAATTTTCTTTACACAACCCCGAAGATTTGTCCTGCAGTCTGTTTAGCATTCCATCTGGCAGTATGTCATCAGGCTGAACTCTGTTTTGGCTAAATGAGCTGAAATTGGGTAATTACTTGTGCACCAACCATTTCTTTCTGTAATTTTATTAAATAGGTGTGTGGACACATACAAGCATTGCCCTAAGGGAGCCAGGCTGTTCAGTGTCTCTTTAAATTAGCATCTTGCTAATGGCTGTTACCTTTGTCCTCACCTGGAACAGGAGGTGATGCTGGGGAGCCACAGGTGCTGGCCTGGAGGTCGGGAGAAAACCCCTTTCTAGGGCTAAGGACGAACTTTCTCACTTTGTGGCCTTGGGCAAAATTTTTCTCTGCTCTGGGCCTCAGTCTCCTATCTCTGTATGAACAATGAGATGAACCACGCTGCAAAAGCCTCTTAAAAGTTGATGGTACTTGACCAACAGAATGTGCTGGAAGTTATACTTTGCTATTTTCTGGGTCCAGGCCTTAAGAAGCAGGTGGCTTCCTGTGATGGTTAATTTCATGGGTCAACTTGACTGAATCACAGGATGCCCAGATACTTGGTTAAACATTATTTCTACTTTTTTTTTTTTTTTTTTTTTTTGTGCAGTACGCGGGCCTCTCACTGTTGTGGCCTCTCCCGTTGCGGAGCACAGGCTGCGGATGCGCAGGCTCAGCGG
Organism: Stenella coeruleoalba; assembly: GCF_951394435.1. NCBI lineage: Eukaryota > Metazoa > Chordata > Mammalia > Artiodactyla > Delphinidae > Stenella > Stenella coeruleoalba. The sequence goes on from NC_137158.1 coordinate 82,865,849, forward strand.
CCATGGCTCACGGGCCCAGCTGCTCCGCGGCATGTGGGATCTTCCCAGACCAGGGCACGAACCCGTGTCCCCTGCATCGGCAGGCGGACTCTCAACCACTGCGCCACCAGGGAAGCCCTATTTCTACTTTTTAATGATTTTGTTTAATCAAAAATCACAGGCATGCTAAGCCAATGGAGGCTGGAAATAAAGAATCAGTGTAGAAGAAAAAAAAAAATTTTATGGTGTTAAATCTTCACTCCTCCACATTTCATGTAACTATCAGACCGTTTTAGATCCTTCAAATGGCTCTTCTACCTTAACACCTGTACAGAATATCTTCACGTCATCCAAGCGGTCCTTTTAAGTTAAGCCAGGCACCTGGCTCTCTTTGTATTTGCAGAATAATTTTATCCCCCCATTTTGCTTTGTCTCCAATAAAAGCAAGTCTTACTACTATACATAAAATAGACAACTAATAAGGACCTACTGTATAGCACAGGGAACGCTACTCAATACTCTGTAATAATGGCCCATATGGGAAAAGAATGAATGTAAAAAAGAGTGGATATATGTATATGTATAACTGATTCACTTTGCTGTACACCTGAAACTCACACAACATTGTAGATCAACTATATTCCAAGAAAACATTTTAAAACAGCAAGTCTCCATTTTTTCTTTCTATCCATTGAAAAGAGGCCTCATGATTAGATGTTAATGCCAAGTGTAGTTTTTAATAAAATAATAGTACCATAGCATAAGTTCCAACCCCAGATGGTTTGATACGGATACTTCGAGCAAATTGAAGAGAAAACAATTAGCCATCGAGAGAAAAGTACACTGTATCACAGTAAGGCACCCATTCAGGTGAGTTCCATGAGGTGTCGGGTGTCCATCTGTACCATGGCAGAGTGGAGGGGAAGTCAGGGCCTCCAGAAAAAGAGGAGGCGTGAAAATGTTCCCTTTCCTGGCATAATTCCCAGGAATTCTGATGTTTTTGCTTGCTTCTTACCGCTGAGACTTGCATACACTACAATCATTATTGTTAGAATTTGAAGCTTAAACTCACCTGCTCAAACTCCAGACAGATAAGAGGCTGTATGTTTTCTTGAAAACTAGGATTTTATTTTATTTAATTAATTAATTTGTTTGTTTATTTTTTATAAGATACTTTGAGTCCAAAGAGCACACCTGGCCCTCCCTGGGTTCATCCTTAAGAAAAACTGCACCCTCTGCTTTCTCCATCCCTTCTAAGTCCCACGATCGCCTACCTCGGTCACGATGGAGGAGCCGGGCGTGTCGTACACCCAGCCGTACCGACAGGGGCCCAGAGGCAGGAGGCTGCTGTTGGCGGCCAGGCCGGCCAGCGGGTCCACGCAGCCGAGGGCGCTCTGGTTCCAGTCCACCTCATAGCGGCGGCACTGGCGGGGGAAGGCCTGGCCCTCGGGCCCGGGGCCCGGCACCGTGTAGTTGAGCTCCTCGGCCAGGCTCCAGCCGCATCGACGGCTCAGCTCGGGCACCCCGGGGCTCCGGCAGCGGTGGTCCGGGGTGAAGGCCAGGAAGACGATGCCCACGTAGATGGGGGTGAAGGCGGCAGAGAGCAGAGCGAGGAAGAGAAATGTTTGTTTCTGGAAAAAGTTGAATTCCCCTATGTGTTCTAGGATGTCGTCCATCGTCGGCATTATTCTGGGGAGAGAAGTCCCAGTGCTGTCTCCTGCGCTGCTCAGACGCCACTGAGCAAGGTTGGGCCCAGCTCAGCACAACCCCGACCAAAAGTCAAAGGGTGAGTTTATTTTAGAAAGCGACCAGCCTTTGGTCCAGACCTTAACTGGTCAGACCAACTCCCAGCCATGCACTTCCCCGTCCACGCCGAGATCCCCGAGCAAGTCACAGGGCAAGATGCTGTATTTATTGTGACATCCCTCCAGTGAGGGGGTCCCTGCCTCACGCTGGCCCCACAACAACCCTCCCTCTGTACCACACGGGGAGAAATCCGAGCACTTTCACGTATCACAGCCCTGTTGATCTTCTGTAGTAAACTGAGTGTCCAGGAAATGAATATATTCATATCTCACTCACACAGCCAACCTTTTAGCTAAGGTGTCGCGGGGAAACGCACACAATGTTGGCCTCGCTTGCCGAGTACGATGCGAATCGTGGTCTCCCGGTCAGAGCTCTTGTCTGGATTCAAGATGGTTTGCAAATTCTATCGTTGTGCTTTTTCTACAAACAACAGTCAGGGCACGCGGGGTACGTGCTGGGGCTGTTTGTTTTGATTTTTCCAGGATTTTATAATTCTGCTCTTTAAAGAATGACAATTTGACATTCTTGCCTTTGAACCCTGGAACCCCTTGACCTGTTTGTGAGGCAAGAATAAAATGTTCTCCACACATGTAGGTCAAGTGCAATGCAGGCAGGAGTGGTCTCATTCTGCTGTTTTTTGGTCTTAGTCATTTCTGCCTGTGGTCAGGGGTGGAGGGGCTCTTTAGGATGGTATTGGCTGCGTCCAAACACAAGGGAAACAGGCAAACATCTTCCCTGGTGGGGAAAGGATCCTCACTGCGGTGGGCAGCTGTCACATCAGGAAGGTGGCCTGCTGATATATCTGCATATTAAAATACCAGAAATTTAATCCTGTTTTCTTCTTTTTTTCCGTTGGGGTCTGTTTTCCTGTGGGTAGAACAGCATGGGTTGAAAAGTAGTGACCCACAGAAGTCTTCCTCCCCATTGCAGCTGCAAACTTTGTTTTCTTAAAAAAGCAAGAACCAGGGTGCCTCTGGGGACCTTGTCAACCTCTTCTGGGCTCTATCAGGCTCCTGGAGGTTCTCTGCTTGGTGGTAGCAGCGTGGGGGGACTCCTGCTGCCCCCCAGCCCCAGTTTGAGTTCATGGGTTCAGATTCTATAGAACCAGGAGCTGGGGGAGTATTTCTGGCACAGAGTCATGCATGCAATTCTACCTGCTGACTATTCAGTGGGCTAAAACAAAACAAAATAAATGAGAACTGGATTAAATTGCTGACTGTACCAGGACTGGCCAAGGCCAAGTGTGGGCCGTGGTGAGCAGGGGTCTCGGCTTCTGAGATAATAAACTGTCACAGACTAAAAACGCCAGCCCCCGAAAGCTGTGGCTCGTCCCACAGCCATCTTGGGTAGCAGGTAACAGGAAGGATTTCCAGAGAGATGAGGCCACGGCCGGTTCCCTGAATCTGAAGACGAGTTCCGGTTCTTTGCTCTGGAGCTCTCTAGAGGCAGAGAGATTTTTCAAATAAAGATGAAAAATCATTAATAACATGAAGGACAGATAAATAATGCCAACTAGCAAAAAGATATGGTGATATCAAGCAAGAAAAACATACCTTTAACTTCCATTTCCAGGAAAATGGAATAGATGGCCTTCTCCTTTTTCTTCCCACTGAGCACAACTAAAACCCCAGCATGCTGCATATAAGACAATTGCCAGGACACACTGAAGAGTGGAGACAAGGAAGACTGGGCGGGGACCTCTGGGCCCAGAGAGTGACACAGTGGGCAGTTTTCCTGCTCACAACCCACACTGGGTGCTGGAGAAGCAGCAAGCCAGAAATACCAGTGGTCCCAACAAAATACCATCAAAAGTCCCAACGAAAGCCTGCTCTCTCGAGAGTCCCAGGGATAAGCTGAAGCTTTTCAGTGACCCTAATGGATGTCTCGTTCCTCTTTTCTTAAGGTTTTTTCTTTTTTATCAGTCTCTTGTTAGCCCCAAATCACATTGTCTCTTAAAATAATCCCATAGCTCCGTAAGACGAGACACTGCCTTAAGAGTTGCTGTCTGCGATTCCGCAGTGTGATTTTGTCCTCTGAACAAGGTTGCTGAGCACCCTGGACATTATTCCCCAGTTGGAAACAATCGGCAGGACCAGGTATCACCTCATCCCACCTCTGTCAAATGTGTGGATCCCTCGACAGGATCCTCAACGCACAGCCACTGGACCTGGGAGGCTGCCAGCTTCACTGCCCGACATTCCCTGTTGATGGACAAATTCATCTTCTATATGCCTGTCCACGTGCTCTCAACCTAATGGCCTAGTTCTTGCCTCCAGAACTACCAGAACAAGACTCCTGACTGCCCGAGGTGACACCCCATCACACAATAGAGGTCTGTGCATTGCTGTGGCTGACGCGGGGAGACTGGGGCGGTCTATGTTTCCTTCCAGGAGTCCAGCATGGCCAGCTGGGGCTTCGGTCTTACTCCCTGACCTCCACCTCCAGCCTCTTCTCTGATCCCAGGTGCCTATGGCGGGAACCAGAGGAGGACCGGCAGGTGGCAGAGACCGTGACAGGGAGGAAAGGAGGAAAGAAGGCGACTCACGTCTGCTGAGCGTGTATTCTGCTCCAGGGAGCCTTGGAGGAGCCGTGTCTCTCCTGTAATCCAGAGACCATCCCTATGGGGCAGGTGTGAGTGCCCCTATTTACAGAAGAGGACACTTGAGGGTCAGAGTGGTTTAGGGACCTCCTCAGTGTCAGCCAGCCAGCTAAGGATGAGTCAGACCTGAGGCAGGGGTGTCCCCAAACCTCCCCTGCCTTCTGGCATTGGCCAGAAGTGATGTGGGACGAGGCGAGTTAAAAAGTGACCCAGGTCCTAAAACACCTATTCCAGGGACCCAGGTGGTCCTCACTGCCCCTTACTAGGAAATTGTATAAACACCTGCACCCTGGATTTGACTCGTTGAAACGGTCCACTTCAAGACACCAGATCTTCAATGCCATCAGCAAGAGAGCACCAGGTGAGGGGCAAGAAGAGTGTCGTTTGCCAGGGAGAAGTGATGTTGAAACTCACTGTGAATTACTTACAGTAAATGATCAGATAAGGAGAAGGCAAGACCTCAGATCACTTACGGCAATCGGTTGCCTGGTCATTTGACACTTTTGCATTGAAATACCAGCACAGGAGCAAAGCCCACAGCACGGCCACAATAAAACCCATCCTCCTGAGGTGACAGACCCTACAGCAAAGCCGCACAGGCGGAGAGTGAAAAACCCCAGAGAGGGAGGGGATGGAGCGGAGGGGAACCTCCAGGCTTACAACCTGAGTCTGGTCTCCTGTGCACCGACCACTTCCTTTGTGGGGCCGCTTACACACTCAGGAGTGTGGCGAGAGGCTAATCTGATCCAATGCTGAACGATCACTTCATCCATATAATCGGATGATTCATTGTAATGAGCGTTGGAAGTATTTCTCAATCTTTTATCAGGTTCTTTTGTAATGTAAATAAATATTGTCCCCAGATGCTATGTTCTGGAAGCACCAAGGAAGGCCAGTTGTGCCCAGACTGACTTCTGAGCTCTCCCCACCGGAGGACAGGTGGGCAGCTAGAACTGTGAGTCCCACCCAGGAACAAGCTAGCGTTTAGGCGGTAGACACATGACTTAGAGAAAAAGTACGATGTGGCCTCCGGTCAGTGGCGCCCCGTACGTAGGAAACCTGGAGCCCACCTGAGACCAGGATGACTGGAAGCAGGTTGTCTCAAGGTGGGGAGGGCTGTGTGTTCTCCAGGCAAGTCACAGGGGTAATGGCAGCAGACCGGGCGGATCAGGAAGGGAGAGTCCACACAACCAGAGTGCGCCCAGCCTTGCCCTAGAGCATCCGTGAGACTGGGCTGGCTCCTAACTTGTAAGCTGTTGACTATACTCGAGTCAGAGAGCTGACGAGCGGGAACGCTCAGGACCCCCAGTGCCGTGGCTCCCTGCCGCCAGCCTCACCCACAAGACATTCCTTACCCCCCTCCCTTCCGCCTTCTCCCTCCTCGCTCTCCCCGCCCCATCCTGCACTGGCCTCGGTCCTCCTCAGTGCCCTGCTGCCCACCTGCGTATATTGGCCACAGCGGCAGGAGATCTGCTTTGACCCAGAATCATGAACTTGTAGAACCTCTGGATAGAGGGACCTCAGAGGACATCAGAACTGACACTTTGATATCTCAGAAACATCTGCCCCACATGGTTTCACACACACGTCCTGTGCAGGTGAGCCCACTCCGCTGTTAGGCATTACCGATTGCTGGAAAGATCTTCCTCATCACGCATCAGGAGTCGGCTTCCAGAATCTTCCACGCACTTGGACATTATTCTTTCTTTTGGGGTCAGATAGGTTAGGATAAAACCCTCTTACACAGAAATTCTTGTATTGGAAGATGGCTTTCTTTGACCTCAGAATCTTCTCTTTCCAGAGTAAACATCCCCCGCTCCGCAGGTGACAGGTGTTCTATTCTCCTCACCACCAGGGACGATCCTGATGTGTGCTCTGGTTTCCCCTTAACTTGCAGAGTCCGGGTCCCAGAGCACCACTCCAGGTGGGATTCCCCTGGGTGCTGGAGAGCTGGATGCCACCCTCTCAAGCCGGGGTGGGCCGACACCAGCAGACAGGCAGCTCCTCCGTCAACGTGCTGCAGTTACCATCCCGTGGAGGAAGGGCTGATCGGCTCTCCCTGGGCTTCCTTCATCGATGAAATCTCTTATCTTGTTTATCCTTATTGGTTCTGCTTTCCCCACAAAATGGTGGTCCTGTTCTTATTCCCTTTAAGCCAGGAAGGTGGAGTTAGACTGGCCATGACATCAAGGTGGCTTCTTAGAAGGGGCAGGAACGAGGGGGGTGACTGAGGTTTTGGGGGTCCCTCCTTCCTGTAGCACCTTCTCTCTCCTCTTAGCTCAGCTCTCGGCAGCTCTGGGGGCCCCAAAAGGCCTGAACGCTGCATGTTAAGATACAAGACACGTGCCTGATACCAAACCACGAGGCAGCCTGGCTGACTTCGCAGGTTTCATTTGAAGCGCTTCAGGGAAAAGGAATGTCTAAAACACTCAGGCAGTTAACAACTACAGTTTCCTTCTTCACAGACACCACTTGTCTTTAAAGACTGCTATTTCCTATGTAAATAGTGCAGAGAATTTGGTTTTGGCCTTTGGTTTCTGAGTCGGGGTGAGCCTGCAGCTCGGACAGGCCCCGAGCTCTCTAATCTGGTAGCTCGACTTTTATGTGGTTTTGTTTGCCAAAGCAAACTCCGTATTAATGTCCAAATATTGGGTTGGCCAAAAAGTGCCTTCAGTTTTTCAGTAAAAATAAAAGGCACATTTTTCATTTTCACCAAGAACTTTATTGAACAATGTATTCACCCTTTTGTTCCACTACCTTCTGCCATTTTGCAGGCAACTTCATAATCCCATCCTCCTAACACTTTTTATCTTTTTGAGCAAAGAACTGTTCCAGGTGCCTTTTATAGTCTTCCAGGGAATTGAAATTTTTTCCATTAAGAGGATTTTGTAAAGACCTAAATAAATGGAAATCCTAAGGTACAGTGTTTGGTGAAAATGGTGGATAAATCAGAAGTCCCCAGCCAAGCTGTAACAGTTTTTGCCTGGTCGTCAAAGAAACATGTGGTCTTGTGTTATCCTGATGGAAGATTATGCGTTTTCTGTTGACTCATTCTGGACACTTTTCTTCGAGTCCTGCTTTCAGTTGGTCTAACTGGGAGCCGTGCTTGTTGGAATTAATGGCTTGGTTTTCCGGAAGGAGCTCATAATAGAGGACTCCTAATCCCACCATATATACAACTTCACCTTCTTTGGATGAAGACCGGCCTTTGGCGTGGCTGGTGGTGGTTCATTTCACTCGCCCCAGCATCTCTTCCATTCCACACTATTGTACAGTATCTGCTTTTCATCGTCCGTCACAATTTGTTTTAAAAACAGAGCCTTTTCATTACATTGAATCGCATGCAGAAATATGGTCAAGAAGGTTTTTTTTGCTTAATTTATGTGGAACCCAAACATCAAAGCAATGAACATAACCAAGCTGGTGCAGATGATTTTCAGCTCTTCATTTGGGTATTTTGAGTCTGTCGGCTATATCCCTTGTGGTATAACGTTGATTGTTCTCAATTAATGTCTCGATTTGATTGTGATCAACTGGTCTACCGAACCGTGGAGCATCGTCCAGCGAGAAATCTCCTGCACAAAACTTCGCAAATCACTTTTGACACATTTGATCAGTCACAGCACCTTCTCCGTACACTGCACAAATCTTTTTGTGTGTTTTGGTTGCATTTCTACCTTTCTTGAAATAACAAAGCATAATATGCCCAAAATGTTGCTTTTTTTCTTCCATCTTCAATATTAAAATGGCTATACAAAAATTCACCGGTTTTGATGTCTTTTTTTAAATGCACGCTGATATGACAGCTGTCACATACTATCTAACAAAATTGTTTTGAATGAACTTAAAGACAACCGAGTGCTACTAGACCCATCTTATGGAAACAAACAAACAAACCTTTTGGCCAACCCAATACAATCGAACTTTCATGGGCATTTAACCAAGACCCAGGAGCGAGTCAACTTGATTGGACTGCTTTCTTCAAAGGGATAGTGAACCTGGTCTGGCTAGAAGGCACACCTTTTAATGTTACATGGGTGCCACTGGAGAGCGAGAAGAGAAAAATCTCTAAGAATTTTCATTTCCATAATTCTCAGCTTTTTTTTTTTTTGAAGTTTGGATTAGTGATCAATTTCCTCCTCAACTGACTTATTATTTGTTTTTTTTCTTTTTTTTTCAGTTGCATTGGGTCTTTGTTGCTGTGCGCGGGCTTTCTCTAGTTGCAGCGAGCGGGAGATACTCTGTTGTGGTGTGCAGGCTTCTCATTGCTGTGGCCTGTCTTGTTGCTGAGCGCGGGCTCTAGGTGCACGGGCTTCAGTAGTTGTGGCTCGCAGGCTCTAGAGCACAGGCTCAGTAGTTGTGGCGCACAGGCTTAGTTGCTCTGCGGCATGTGGGATCTTCCCGGACCAGGGATTGAACCTGTGTCCCCTGCATTGGCAGGTGGATTCCCAACCATTGTGTCACTAGGGAAGCCCCCGAGTTATTATTTCTTAAGACCACTTATCCAGAGCACTGAGGGTAACACTGCCTGTCATCCTCTCGTATGCTTACGAGGTGGGGATTTCCACACAGGTATGTGTGCCAGAGTCGAAGGGAATAAATAATGCTGATGTCAATTAATCCCAAGCTGACTTTTTTAAAAAAAGTGTCAGAAACAGAGCTTTTAATTCACAGCAAAGCCGTAAGCTTTGTTGTGCCTGAGGTTCAAAGAACTCTGGTTAGAGAGGACAGGCCCAGGACGTCTTAACTTTCTTGTCACTTCAGCTCAGAGCAGGGGTGCAGCAGATGAAAGGGAGGGGCATCTCCTTGGAAAAACTGCTGATTCCAGATCGGGGGAGTAAATCAACATGATGAGCTGGGACATCCTGTCAGGTCGGAAAATAAGAGAGTACTGGTCATGCCGAAAGGGCAAAGGAACCCCGTAAAGATGCTCCCTTTGACCTACAACATGACAATCGGGGCACCAACAAGAATCGTAACTGCAATGCATTGAAACACATGTGTATTTTAAAAATCTATTGGCTCATAATGATTTTTTTAATCTCATGAAATAATCTAGGCATCAATCTTTAATACACTCTAAATTCGTTAGGTGAAATGACGATGAGAAATTCTATATTGGAGGGGTAAGGCTGACACCACCTAAATTTCCCCATCCATAAATAGAAGGGAACAGACTAAATCTCTAGGGACCTTTAAACATCATAATTTAAGGACTTAGTGATTTGCTAGCTGTAAATCCAAAGTCTTCTGTGTCATGCACAAAGACCCTCATAACACTTAGTATGCTAGAGATCTATCACCACAGCATAAACACGTATAAACTCTCCCCTCTTTCTCTCAACCTTCCACATTAATACAGGTAGAGCCAAGCTGGGCTGTGTGAGGTATATGGTTCCTGGATCAACTACTATCTATGTCCTTTTCATCTCTTTGGGTTATGACCCTCATTTATTAAGAGAAAAGTTATCGAGTACATCTCCAACAGAATTAATTCCTCTAGAAATTCTTCATCTTCCCAAGAAAGACAACTTCAAGTAGAAGATGAAGGAAAGGCTTGTCGACTTCTGGTTGAAATGAAAGATGATGGCAAGTGATCAAAGTGTCGTTTATATTTGAGATTTCCTCAAGATCGAGTCTCAGAATTTAGGTTCCTTTGATTCAGGAATAGAAAGAACAGACAGCTTAAGGTCGTGGTTTTCATAGGACTGGAAGTAAATTGGGGGACCTACAAGCCATATTCATTTACCCAGAGCACGCAGGAAAGGAACACAGCGTGAAGAAAATCGTGTATAACCGAGAATTAAATTGAAGAATTTACCTCTTTTCTTCATATTAATTTTAGAGGGTGAAATAATTCATTTTTAGAGGAAAAAATTCATCTGTGCGAAAAGCTAAAATGAGCAAGTGTGGAAATGAGCAAAATCCATGCAATGGAGGACAAAGAAAAGGCTCTCTACTCAGAGCTCGCTGTACCAAGGGAGTCAGCCCCTTGCATTTTGGCAGAGACTCAAGGGCAGGCAGAGGAGTGGGAAGCCTTCTTAGTGGAGAAAGGCACAGCTCCAGGCATGCCCTGATGGAGGCTGCGGGCACGGGGAAGCTGGAGGCAGCTGACCAGAAGCAGGGCGACCGTGTGATCGGTTAGGGCTGCAGATTTCATTTTCTGTCGTGGGTCCTAAACAGAGATGCCATCGGTTATTAATCAAGTTCTGGTTGTTTTGGTTCAGCTGCTGCAGGCTGTTATTTGGCTCCCTGAACTGACGGCTGAAGAAGTTCTGTCTTTATACAGTCCGGCCACTACTGTGTATCTGTTCCGTCTCTCACAAGCTAGTCATGTGTCTGAAGAAGCTTTAACTACTCTCTGCAAAGAAACCAAACCACACCTTTTAATGTTACATGGGTGCTTGGTCGGAGACATAACAGCATGATGGGAACAGTCCCGGAGAATGATAAGACATGACATCACGTTTGGGGGTGTGGTCTCGGAGCAGGGAGAATTTGCCTTGTAGACCACTCTCTTCCAGAATCTCCTAGGCTAGGTCTCTGAGACTGTAGTAACGCCATCAGCAAGCAGACTTACCTGGTCAGAGAACAACAGCTCCACCAACGTGAGGGGAGAAGTCTCGTAGGAGTTCTTATTCAAGAAGATTCTCTAGTTTTCCTTCAAATATATTTCTGCTCCATTCTCTCGGCTGTCTGTCAAGGGGATTCTTCATAAGTAAGCTGGAGTTTTTCATTCTTTCCTCCATTTCTTTTAACTTTTGCCTACATTTTCCATCTCTTTATTTCTCTGTGTTGAGGTCTCTGTTATGTTCCCAGATGTATTTCTCCTCTGCTGTGCTTACCCTGCAGTTTAATTTGTCTGAGGCATTTTATTTAAATGGCTGAATTTCTATTTGGCGGCTTTTCAATCTCCTTGGTTTTTTTTTTTTAATGTAATTCTGTATTCTTGCACCACACAATCAAATACTTCCTTTCCATACTTTTAAAACCTTTAAAACTGTAAAAGTCTACTCATTTAAAAATATTTTTTAGATTTCCTTATTTTTGTGTTTCTGGGAGTGAATTTTCTCCAACCCTTAACTTTATTTGGGGAGCTCAGTTTCAGCTGCTCATCACCTCCAGGGCTTGTATCCATGACTTCTGTTCTTCCTTAGCATTAAACCCCAGCACCAAGGGGTTTATGGCATTCTGTGGACTCAACTCATGCCGAATCTCAAGGACCACCTCTCTGATTCTGAGTTCCTTCTATGACTCTAGCCTCTAGGGAGATCCCTTTCTTGCTTTGGAGCTTGGCTCTCTAACCGGCAATGGTGCTATCCAGCATATCCCTGTGTAGGAGCGTCATGGAGGAGATCTACTAAGTCTGCCATGTTGGCCAGTGTCAACTAATATTTATGATGTGTCTACTGTATACCTCCTGTAGCTAGGTGATGAGGATGACAAATGAGCAAGGCACAGGCCTTTTCTTCAGGGAAACTAGAGTCCAGAGGGCCAGAGAGACAGATGAAACATTTATAATAAAATACAAGAATTTCAATGCTACATGGGATTCTATAGAAACACCAAGGAGGGTGCATCTGACTCAGGCTTTAGGAAAGGTTGGGAGTCTGTGAAGAAATGTGTGCCCTTCTAAACAAAGGCTCTATTGGAAAAAATGATTTTGTAGGGAAAAGGTTTTTGGCTTTATTTTATTTTAAAAATCTGTGCGTGGGCCCAACAATGACAGTCATACGCTGAAGTCCTTGCCTCGCTGGTTCCCACAGTTTAGGACTTTCCCAAGCTTCATGTTTCTTTCAACACCAGAGACATTATTTGATGAATCATCTATTCAGCAAACAGCATCCAAACAGCTATTAAGGTAGCTGCTCAAAAGATTAATTTTACTGCTGGGACATAGATGATACCCTGGAAAGATGTGGAATCATTGTCAACTGCCATTGTAAATATTGATTAGGAGGCTGTTCCCAATGACTTGGGAGCCTTTATTCTATTGTTGCTTTTTTTAAGCATTAAAAAAGTGCTACTTACCTGCATATTTTTGGTAACATATGAAAATTATTACTTATATTGAAGATAAATAATCTGGGACAACTTAAAAACAAGGGATCTGGAATGGAAGAAATATAGTGAACTATTTATAGACCCATAAGATGTTTGAGCTACATATCGCCTTGTTGGAAATCCAGTCCGATCTAATGGAAACCAGGTTTCTCACATAGCAGCATCACTAGTCCCTACTCCCTAGATGCCAGTAGCACCCCTCCCACTCCAAGTCATGATCAAATGTCCCCGACGTTGCTAAATGTCCCCAGATGAGAACTACTGGTCCACACCCTTTCCTTTAGAGATGAGAAGTGGAGGCCCTGAGAGAAAATGATGTTATGCTACACAGCTAGTTAGAGACAGTCCCTGCAATAGCATCCCTGGTCTCCTGCTGCCTCTTCTCGGGCTCTTTCACAGAAACTGCAGTAAAACCTCCAGGCTAGTATTAGTTGACTGCTCAGTCCTGCTTGCAAGAGAGGCCTGGGCTCAGACCCTCAAAATAATGTAGCTTCTACTGACTCCAGCTTGGCAAGCTTGTACTCTTTGAGTCGTCCCCAATGCACTTAAGAACCAAGATTTTTGGGAAATTTCAATGATACTCATTGAGCTGATTCTAAGTAACCAACATGTTCCTTCCAAGCTCACATTCTCTTTTTAAGAAAGTACCTATTTCTCTCTCCATCTCCTTCACCTGTGAAAAAATAAATGCCTTGAGCCAAGCCCAGAGGATTGCGTGTTTGATCATTTTCCATGGTGCTGGTGATTGGATGACCACATGCTTGCCAAACGGTAAGCAAATCCTTACACAGCTTTTGTTCATTTCATAATTGGTTGTAATATATGCAAAGTTAAAGTTCACTTCTTGAAAACATCCAGTTTTACCTGGGATCTTTTCTTCTGGTCAGTACATTCAGATACCTAAGGAAAAAACCAGATAATCCAGTTTGAAACCCTGTGGTCCCATTTTTTAGCCTCTTATTCACCATGTTGACAAATAAGTGAGACAGCAGAGGGTGAGTGAAACCAGGCCCCAGAATGTTCTTCCTTGGGGACTGTACCACCATGACTCAGCCCTTCCTGGCTGGTGAGATGCTCCCTTAATTACAGGTTGCTTGGGGTCACTGGCAGGCCTGGCTTGGATTCTGACTCTGCAGAGCTGTTGTCTTTGAAGTCTAGCAGCTTGTGGTTGGAAAAGACCACCCGAGCCAGAAAACGGCCAGTGAAATTCAAGCTCAACTCCAATTTATGTCAGTGTGCCAGTGATGAAATTCACAAGTCTCCCTCGGCACTGCTGAGCATCTGATGGGGAAAATCCTTGCCGACAGCCAGTGCCAGCAGCCACAGCAGGTGCTGCTTCTTGCTCGTTGTTGAAATGCCCACAGCTCTGGGAGATGGCTCAGGAATGCTGCTAACGCCACCCGAGAGCTCAGCACCTCTACTTGCTTACACTGCCACTCTGCCAGTTGGTAAGAGGAAATATGTTTCCGTACTGGGAGACGTCCTCATGGTACCAGGTGATGAATTTTGAGTTGGCTTTTGTGCAGGAGCCAGAGATATCCACAGTCAGATTGAAAACTGGGGGTGGAAAATAATCGGGTCAGTGCTTCATGGTCAGGGCGCGTGGAGGCCCTACATACCACTGATCTCTTTCCCCTGAATTACTACATCTTCTGCATTGTGAACTGAATCTTTCTGTGATTAAGTCCAAGTAGGCAAGGACTATCTCCTGGTCCCTTTTCGTGCACAGCACTATGCCGGATGTGGCAGCATGGGATAGCAGAACGAGCACTGACCAAGGAGGGTCTAAAGATCACGAGTCAGGGTCCTTCAAGACGGCAGAAGAGTAAGATGTGGAGATCACCTTCCTCCCCACAAATACATCAAAAATACATGTACATATTGGGGCTTCCCTAGTGGTGCAGTGGTTAAGAATCCACCTGCCAGTGCAGGGGACATGGTTTTGAGCCCTGGTCTGGGAAGATCCCACATGCCATGGATCAACTAAGCCCGCATGCCACAACTTCTGAGCCTGCGTGCCGCAACTACTGAAGCCCGTGCACCTAGAGCCCGTGCTCCGCAACAAGAGAAGCCACTGCAATGAGAGGTCCATGCACCACAACGAAGAGTAGCCCCCGCTCTCCACAACTAGAGAAAGCCCGCTCGCAGCAACAAAGACCCAATGCAGTCAAAAATAAAATAAATTAAATAAATAAATTTTAAAAAATTACATCTACTTGTGGAACAACTCCTATAGAACACCTACTGAATGCTGGCAGAAGAACTCAGACATCCCAAAAGGCAAGAAAACCCCCAAGTATCTGGGCAGGGCAAAAGAAAAAACAGAGACAAAAGAATAGGGACAGGACCTGCGCCTCTGGGAGGGAGCTGGGAAGGAGGAAATGTTTCCACACACTAGGAAGCCCCTTCGTGGGTGGAGACTGCGGGTGGCAGAGAGGGAAGCTTCAGAGCCACGGAGGAGAGCGCAGCAACAGGGGTACAGAGGGCAAAGTGGAGGGATTCCCACACAGAGGATCGGTGCTGACCAGCACTCACAAGCCCGAGAGGCTTGTCTGCTCTCCTGCCGGGGCGGGTGGGGGCTGGGAGCTGAGGCTCCGGCTTCGGAGGTCGGATCCCAGGGAGAGGACTGGGGTTGGCTGTGTGAACACAGCCTGAGGGGGCTAGTGCACCACAGCTAGCTGGGAGGGAGTCCGGGAAAATGTCTGGAGCTGCTGAAGAGGCAAGAGACCACTGTTTCAGGATGCTCAAGGAGGGGGGATTCAGAGCACCGCCTAAATGAGCTCCAGAGATGGGCGTGAACCACGGCTATCATATCAGATCACAGAGATGGGCATGAAATGCTAACGCTGCCGCCACTGCAAGCAAGAAGCCTGTGTGCAAGCACAGGTCACTACCCACACCTCCCCAGGAGCCTGTGCAGCCCGCCACTGCCAGGGTCCCGAGATCCAGGGACAGCTTCCCAGGGAGAACACATGGTGTGCCTCAGGCTGTTGCAATGTCAAGCCAGCCTCTGCCGCTGCAGGCTCGCCCCACATTCCAATTATGACTACTGTAGCCCTCCCTCTCCCTGGCCTGAGTGAGCAAGAGAGCCCTAATCAGCTGCTGCTTTAACCCCCTCCTGTCTGGGTGGGAACAGATGCCTGTGGGCAACCTACATGCAGAGGCGGGGCCAAAACCAAAGCTGAACCCCAGGATCTGTGCGAACAAAGAAGAGAAAGGAAAATCTCTTCCAGCAGCCTCAGGAGCAGAAGATTAAATCCCCACAATCAACTTGATGAATGCTGCATCTGTGGAATACCTGAATAGACAAAGAATATTCCCAAAATTGAGGCGGTGGACTTTGGGAGCAGCTGTTGTCTTGGGGGGTTTGTTTTTCTGCATCTGATTTGTGCCCGGTTTTTATGTTTATCTTAGTTTAGTTTTTAGTGCTTGTTATCATTGGTGGATTTGTTTATTGGTTTGGTTGCTCTCTTCTCTTTTTATTTTTTTATTGTTTTTTTAAATTTTTATTATTTTTTTATATATGTTAAAATTTTATTTTACTTTTTTCCTTTTTGTGAGTATGTATGTGTATGTTTCTTTGTGTGATTTTGTCTGTTTAGTTTTGCTTTTACCATTTGGTTTGTGGCTCTAACTGTTCAGTTTTTTTTTCTTTTCTTTTCTTCCTTTTCTTCTGAGCCGTGTGGCTGGCAGGGTCTTGGTGCTCTGGCCGGGTGTTAGGCCTGAGCCTCTGGGGTGGGAGAGCCAAGTCCAGCACATTAGACCACCAGAGACCTCCCAGCCCCATGTAATATCAATCAGTGAGACCTCTCCCAGAGATCTCTGTCTGAACGCTAAGACCCAGCTCCACCCAGTGGAGTGCTGGACGCCTCATGCCAAAGAACTAGCAAGACAGGAACACAACCCCACCCATTACCAGAGAGGCTGCCTAAAGTCATATTAAGTTCACAGACACCCCAAAACACACCACCAGATGTGGCCCTGCCTACAAGAAGAACAAGATCCAACCCCACTCACCAGAATACGGGTACCAGTCCCCTCAACCAGGAAGCCTACGTAAACCACTGAACCAAACTCACCCTCTGGCGGCCAAAAACAACAGGAACTACGAACCTGCAGCCTCCAAAAAGGAGACCCCAAACACAGTAAGTTAAACAAAGTGAAAAAACAGAGAAATATGCAGCAGATGAAGGAGCAAGGTAAAACTCCACCAGACCAAACAAATGAAGAGGAAATAGGCAGTCTACCTGAAAAAGAATTCAGAGTAATGAGAGTAAAGATGATCCAGAATCTTGGAAATACAATGGAGAAAATACAAGAAACCTTTAACAAGGACCTAGAAGAACTAAAGAGCAAACAAACAATGATGAACAACACAATAAATGAAATCAAAAATTCTCTAGCAGGAATCAATAGCAGTAAACTGAGGCAAAAGAACGAATAAGGGAGCTGGAAGACAGAATAGTGGAAATAACTGCCACAGAGCAGAAAAAAGATAAAAGAATGAAAATAATTGAGGACAGTCCCAGAGGCCTCTGGGACAAGATTAAATGGACCAACATTCAAATAATAGGGGACCCAGAAGAAGAAGAGAAAAAGAGAGGGTCTGAGAAAATATTTGAAGAGATTATAGTTGAAAACTTCCCTAATATGGGAAAGGAAATAGTCAGTCAAGTCCAGGAAGCACAGAAAGTCCCTTACAGGATAAATCCAAGGAGAAACACGCCAAGACACATATTAATCACTATCAAAAATTAAATACAAAGAAAAAATATTAAAAGCAGTAAGGGAAAAGCAACAAATAACATAGAAGGGAATCCCCATAAGGTTAACAGCTGATCTTTCAGCAGAAACTCTGCAAGCCAGAAGGGAGTGGCAGGACATATTTAAAAGGAAGAAAGGGAAAAACCTACAACCAAGATTACTCTACCCAGCAAGGATTTCATTCAGATTCGATGGAGAAATTAAAACCTTCACAGATAAGCAAAAGTTAAGAGAATTCAGCACCACCAAACCAGCTTTACAACAAATGCTAAAGGAACTTCTCTAGGCAGGAAATACGAAAGAAGGAAAAGACCTACAATAAGAAACCCAAAACAATTAAGAAAATGGTAATAGGAACATACATATCGATAACTACCTTAAATGCAAATGGATTAAATGCTCCAACCAAAAGACATAGACTGGCTGAATGGATGCAAAAACAAGACCCATATATATACTGTCTACAAGCGACCCACTTCAAACCTAGGGGCACATACAGACAGAAAGTGAGGGGATAGAAAAAGATATTCCATGCAAATGGAAATGAAAAGAAAGCTGGAGTAGCAATACTCATATCAGACAAAATAGACTTTAAAATAAAGATGATTACAAGAGACAAAGAAGGACACTACATTATGATCAAGGAATCGATCCAAGAAGAAGATATAACAATTGTAAATATTTATGCACCGAACATAGGAGCACCTCAATACATAAGGCAAATGCTAACAGCCATAAAAGGGGAAAATGACAGTAACACAATAGTCAGAAGGGACTTTAACACCCCACTTTCACCAATGGACAGATCATCCAAAATGAAAATAAATACAGAAACACAATCTTTAAATGACACATCAGACCAGAGGAACTTAATTGATATTTATAGGACATTCCATCCAAAAGCAGCAGAATACACTTTCTTCTCAAGTGCTCATGGAACATTCTCCAGGAGAAATCATATCTTGAGTCACAAATCAAGCCTTGGTAAATTTAAGAAAATTGAAATTGCATCAAGTATCTTTTCCGACCACAACGCTGTGAGACTAGATATCAATTACAGGAAAAAACCTGTAAAAAATACAAACACATGGAGGGTAAACAATACACTACTAAATAACCTAGAGATCACTGAAGAAATCAAAGAGGAAGTAAAAAAATACCTAGAAACAAATGACAATGAAAACACAATGACCCAAAACCTATGGGATGCAGCAAAAGCTGTTCTAAAAGGGAAGTTTACAGCAGTACAACCCTACCTCAAGAAACAAGAAAAATATCCAATAAGCAATGTAACCTCACACCTAAAGCAATTAGAGAAAGAAGAAGAACAACAACAAAAAAAAAACACCCCCCAAAGTTAGAAGAAGGAAAGAAATCATAAAGATCAAATCAGGGCTTCCTTGGTGGTGCAGTGGTTAAGAATCTGCCTGCCAATGCAAGGGACACAGTTTCGTGCCCTGGCCCAGGAAGATACCACGTGCCACAGAGCAACTAAGCCCATATGCCACAACTACTGAGCCTGAGCTCTAGAGCCCACATGCCACAACTACTGAGCTCACATGCCACAACTATTGAACCCTGCGCACCTAGAGCCAATGATCCACAATGAGAAGCCATGACAATAAGAAGCCCACGCACCACAACGAAGAGTAGCCCCCGCTCACCCCAACTAGAGAAAGCCTGCGCATAGCAATGAAAACCCAACGCAGCCAAAAAAAATTAAAATAATTGATTAGAAAAAAGATCAAATCAGAAATAAATGAAAAAAAATGAATGAAACAGTAGCAAAGATCAACAAAAGTAAAAGCTGGTTCTTTGAGAGGATAAACAAAATTGATAAACCATTAGCCAGACTCATTAAGAAAAAAAGGGAGAAGACTCAAATCAACAGAGTTAGAAATGCAAAAGGAGAAGTAACAACTGACACTGCAGGAATACAAAAGATCATGAGCGATAACTACAAGCAACTCTATGCCAATAAAATGGACAACCTGAAAGAAATGGACAAATTCTTAGAAAAGTACAACCTTCCCAGACTGAACCAGGAAGGAACAGAAAATATGAACAGACCAATCACAAGCACTGAAATTGAAACTGTGATTAAAAATCTTCCAACAATCAAAAGCCCAGAACAAGATGGCTTCTCAGGCAAATTCTATCAAACATTTAGAGAAGAGCTAACACCTATCTTTCTCAAACTCTTCCAAAGTATAGCAGAGGGAGGAACACACCCACACTCATTCTATGAGGCTACCATCACCCTGATACCAAAACCAAAGATGTCACAAAAAAAGAAAACTACAGGCCAATATCACTGATGAACATAGATGTAAAAATCCTCAACAAAATACTAGCAAACAGAATCCAACAGCACATTAAAAGGATCATACACCATTATCAAGTGGGGTTTATCCCAGGAATGCAAGGATTCTTTAATATATGCAAATTAATCAATGTGATACACCATATTAACAAACTGAAGGATTAAAACAATTTGATCATCTCAACAGATGCAGAAAAAGCTTTCAACAAAATTCAACAACTATTTATGATAAAAACCCTCCAGAAAGTAGGCATAGAGGGAACCTACCTCAACATAATAAAGACCATATATGACAAACCCACAGCCAACATTGTTCTCAATGGTGAAAAACTGAAACCGTTTCCTCTAAGATCAGGAACAATACAAGGTTGCCCACTCTCACCACTATTATTCAACATAGTTTTTGAAATTTTAGCCATGGCAATCAGTGAAGAAAAAGAAATAACAGGAATCCAAATCAGAAAAGAAGAAGTAAAACTGTCACTGTTTGCAGATGACATGATACTATACATAGAGAATCCTAAAGATGCTACCAGAAAACTACTATAGCTAATCAATGAATTTGGTAAAGTAGCAGGATACAAAATTAATGCATAGAAGTCTCTTGCATTCCTATACACTAACGATGAAAAATATGAAAGAGAAATTAAGGAAACACTCCCCTTTACCATTGCAACAAAAAGAATAAAATACCTAGGAATAAACCTACCTAAGGAAACAAGAGACCTGTATGCAGAAAACTATAAGACACTGATGTAAGAAATTAAAGATGATACAAACAGATGGAGAGATATACCATGTTCTTGGATTACAAGAATCAACATTGTGAAAATGACTATACTACCCAAAGCAATCTACAGATTCAATGCAATCCCTATCAAATTACCAATGGCATTTTTCACAGAACTAGAACAAAAAATTTTACAATTTGTATGGAAACACAAAGACTCCAAATAGCCAGAGCAATCTTGAGAAAGAAAAGTGGAGCTGGAGGAATCAGGCTCCTAGACTTCAGACTACACTACAAAGCTACAGTAATCAAGACAGTATGGTACTGGCACAAAAACAGAAATACAGATCACTGGAACAGGATAGAAAGCCCAGAGGTAAACCCATGCACAATGGTCACCTTATCTTTGATAAAGGAGGCAAGTGTATACAATGGAGAAAAGACAGCCTCTTCAATAAGTGGTGCTGGGAAAAGTGGACAGCTACATGTAAAAGAATGAAATTAGAACACTCCCTAACACCATACACTAAAATAAACTCAAAATGGATTAAAGACCTAAGTGTAAGGCCAGACACTATAAAACTCTTAGAGGACAACACAGGCAGAACACTCTCTGACATAAATCACAGCAAGAGCCTTTTTGACCCACTTCCTAGAGAAATGGAAATAAAAACAAAAATAAACAAATGGGGGACTTCCCTGGTGACGCAGTGGTTAAGAATCCACTTGCCACTGCAGGGGACAGGGGGTGAAGCCCTGGTCCGGGAAGATCCCACATGCCATGGAGCAACTAAGCCCGTGCGCCACAACTAGCAAGCCTGCGCTCTAGAGCCCACGAGCCACAACTACTGAGCCCACATGCCGCAACTACTGAAGCCCATGCACCGAGAGCCTGTGCTCCGCAACAAGAGAAGCTACCTCAATGAGAAGGCCACACACCGCAACAAAGAGTAGCTCCTGCTCGCCACAACTAGAGAAAGCCTGCGTGCAGCAACAAAGACCCAATGCAGCCAAAAAATAAATTTAAAAATTAAAAACAAACAAACAAAAAAATGGGACCTAATGAAACTTAAAAGCTCTCCCACAGCAAAGGAAACCATAAACAAGACAAAAAGACAACCCTCAGAATGGGAGACAATATTTGCCAATGAAGCAATTGACAAAAAATTAATCTCCAAAATATACAAGCAGCTCATGCAGCTCAATATCAAAAAAGGGCTTCCCTGGTGGCGCAGTGGTTGGGAGTCCGCCTGCCGATGCAGGGGACGCGGGTTCGTGCCCTGGTCCGGGAGGATCCCACATGCCGCGGAGCAGCTGGGCCCGTGAGCCATGGCCGCTGAGCCTGCGCGTCCGGAGCCTGTGCTCCGCAACGGGAGAGGCCACAGCAGTGAGAGGCCCGCGTACCACAAAAAAAAAAAAAAAAAAAAATCAAACAACCCAATCCAAAAATGGGTGGAAGACCTAAATAGACTTTTCTCCAAAGAAGATATACAAATTGTCAACAAACATATGAAAGGATACTCAACGTCATTAATCATTAAAGAAATGCAAATCAAAACCACAATGAGGTATTACCTCACACTGGTCATAATGGCCATCATCAAAAAATCTACAAACAATGAATGCTGGAGCGGGTGTGGAGAAAAGGGAACCCTCTTGCACTGTTGGTGGGAATGTAAATTGATACAGCCACTGTGGAGAACAGTATGGAGGTTCCTTAAAAAAACTGAAAATAGAGCTACCATATGACCCAGCAATCCGACTACTGGGCATATACCCTGAGAAAACCATAATTCAAAAACAGACATATACCACAATGTTCATTGCAGCACTGTTTACAATAGCCAGGACATGGAAGCAACCTAAGTGTCCATCGACAGATGAATGGATAAAGAAGATGTGGCACATATATACAATGGAATATTACTCAGCCATAAAATGAAATGAAATTGAGTTATTTGTAGTGAGGTGGATGGAGCTAGAGTCTGTCATACAGAGTAAAGTAAGTCAGAAAGAGAAAATCAAATACCGTATGCTAATGCATTTATATGGAATCTAAAAAAAAAATGGTTCTCATGAACCTAGGGGCAGGACAGGAATAAAGACGCAGACATAGAGAATGGACTTGAGGACACCGGGAGGGGGAAGGGTAAGCTGGGACGAAGTGAGCGATTAGCAGTGACATATATACACTACCAGATGTAAAACAGATAGCTAGTGGGAAGCTGCTGCATAGCACAGTGAGATCAGGTTGGTGCTTTGCGACCACCTAGAGGGGTGGGATAGGGAGGGTTGGAGGGAGACGCAAGAGGGGGGGGATATGGGGATATATGTATACGTATAGCTGATTCACTTTGTTTTAAAGCAGAAACTAACACGACATTGTAAAGCAATTATACTCCAATAAAGATGTTAAAAAAATAAATAAAGATGAGGAGTCCATTCAGACTCTGACAGGTTTATAAGTCTGGGTAAGTAGCTCAGTAGCTGGGGGTCAGGGAGGGGCAGGTGGACAGTAAAGCTCATGTCCTACGAATCCTTGACAGGCAGGGAGTTCGCTCCTGCACCTCCTTTTCTTCCACACCTTAAAGAGCCCCCTGCCCCAGCCTCTGCCTACTGGGCATCAGCAGCTCTGTAGCACCTGGCCAAGCTCTCTGCTTCTTAGGCATCTTCCCCCTCGAAGGTGGCTGCTCTCACCCCCATGCTCCTTCTCTTTGCTGCCCATGTCAGGACCCAGAGATGGTCCAGCTTATTTTTCTCTGCAGCTCTGCTTACCAATTTACAGGGTGGCAGAAGCCACAACTGAATGAATATTAAATTATATAATGCAGAACTTCTTAAAGTTTCCTCCCCGAAAAACACTCTTTTTGCCCAGACTGGATCTATTTTAGTTGCAGCTAAAACCGGACTCTGTCTCTCCCACCCACCCCTCTGTTATTAACCAGAAAGGAGCGTTTCATTTTCAATTTTTTTTCTCTAGCAAATTTTTTAATCTTATATTTCTTTGGCTGCTACCAATTTTCAAACAGACAACTAATCAAGTAGCAAGTGAAGTCATTTTAGTTTTAAGCTTGAAATATCTCTATTAACAGTCTTTTTAAAACGGGCTCACATTGTCAACGTTTTGAAAGGAATTTTGAAGCAAGCTTGCAAGCTAAGACTCCTGAGCTCTGAGTTAATGGCAAGTCCTTTATTCCTGTTGTTCAGGCCAAGAAACCTTAACGTCAGTCTTCACTCCTATTTCTTTTGCACACACAGGTAACCCATTAGCTCCAGCTGGCAAAATGAGCAGAAGCTGACACTTCTCACCACCTTCCCTGCCACCGCCCTGGCCCAAGCCACCATGCTTTCTCACGGGGATTGTGGCGAGGCTCCTCTACCTGGTTTCACTACTTCCCCAGGGCCCTTTACAATCTATTTCCGACCCGGCAAACAAAGGGATACCATTCCTCCTCCACGGCTCTACTTCTTGCTCTAGAATAAGACCTTCGGGTCTCCCCACCTTACCCCACACTCGCGCACACTATCCCCTACTTTCCTCACTGACCCGCTCTCTGCTCTCCAGCGCCCCCTGCAGGACCTTGCTTCAGCTGGAAAACCGACAGAAGTGCACATTAATCTTGTACCTTTTTATTTGCTTATCAGCTATCCATCTACCTCCTTTTGCGAAGTGTCTGGTCAAATATTTTGCCCATCTTTTATCACTTGTTTTCTTATTGTTCAGTTTTGGGAGTTCTTTTCACATTCTGGATGCAAGTTCTTAATCAGCTATGATTTGCAAATATGTTCTCCAGGTCTCATTCTCTTAATAATATCTTTTAAAGAGCAGAAATTTTTATTTTTGATAAAGTCCAACTTATCAATTTTTTCTTTTATAGATGGTGATTTTGATGTCATATCTAAGAAATATTTGCCCTACCCAAGATCACAAAGATTTCCTCTGATGATTTCTTCTACAAATTTTGTAATCTTAGGTTTTGGTCATATATCTACTGTGTGATAATGTGTAGACCGAATCCATGATTCTTTTTGAGCTAATTTTTACATCCAATGTGAAGTATGTGTCAAAGTTAATTTCTTGGCAAATGGATATATCCTATTGCTCCAACATCATTTGTTGAAAAGTCTCTGCTTTCTCTACTGAAATGCCTTTCCACCTTTGTCACAATCTGTAGTCCATAAGTGTATGGGTCTATTTCTGGACACTGGACTCTTCCATTGAT
Organism: Stenella coeruleoalba; assembly: GCF_951394435.1. Classification (NCBI taxonomy): domain Eukaryota; kingdom Metazoa; phylum Chordata; class Mammalia; order Artiodactyla; family Delphinidae; genus Stenella; species Stenella coeruleoalba. Next base: position 82,890,337 of record NC_137158.1, read on the forward strand.
CTATTTGGCTATCTCTATGCCAATACCACATTGCCTTGATTAGTGTAGCTTTATAATAAAATTTTTTTTTTTTTTTTTTTTGGCCATGCCACACGGCTTGTGGGATCCTAGTTCCCTGACCAGGGATTGAACCCCGGGCCCTCGGCAGTGAAAGCGTGGAGTCCTAACCACTGGACCTCCAGGGAATTCTGTATAATGATCTTGAAATTAAGTAGTGTTAGTTCTCCAACTTTGTTCGTTTTCAAAGATCTTCGCCTATTCTAGGTCCTCGACATTTCCATATGAGTGCTAGAATTCGCTTGTGAAATTCTACAGAAAAGCCGTCTGGAATTTTGATAGAGATTGTGTTGAATCTGAGGATCAATTTAGCACAAGTTAAAATTTTAACAATATTGTCTTCCAATGTACGAAAAGGGCATCTCTCTCTCTTAGGTCTTCTTTAATTTTTCTCATCATTCTTTTGCAAGCTCTCAATATAGAGGTCTTGCATATCTTTTGTCAAATTTTTCTCTAAATATTTCTTATTGTTGGTGCTATTTTAAAAGATGTTTAATTTCAATTGTTATATCTCACCTAGAAAAACCCTTGCACAGATGCATTAAAGGATATGTATAAAGACCAAAAAAAAATGTAATTGTTGATTGGTGCTAGTATATAAACATATTTTGCATATTTATCCTGTGTCTTGCAACAATGATAAAATCCGTTATTAGTTTTAGTAGCTATTTTTAATGGTTTATTTCTGTGTTTGTGTATATATCTTCAATTATTTTTAAAAATTTATTTATTTATTTTTGGCTCTGTTGGGTCTTCGTTGCTGTGCAAGGGCTTTCCTCATTGCAGTTGCTTCTCTTGCTGCAGAGCATGGGCTCTAGGCGCACTGGCTTCAGTATTTGTGGCATGCGGGCTCAGTAGTTGTGGTACACAGCCTGAGTTGCTCCATGACATGTGGGATCTTCCCGGACCAGGGCTCGAATCTGTGTCCCTGCACTGAGAGGCAGATTCTTTTTTTTTTTTTTAATTTATTTATTTTTGGCTCCGTTGGGTCTTCGTTGCTGCTCGAGGGCTTTCTCTAGTTGCGGTGAGCAGGGGCTACTCTTCGTTGCGGTGCACAGGCTTCTCATTGCGGTGGCTTCTCTTGTTGTGGAGCAGGGGCTCTAGGCGTGCGGGCTTCAATAGTTGTGGCACACGGGCTCAGTAGTTGTGGCACGTGGGCTCAGTAGTTGTGGCTCACAGACTCTAGAGCGCAGGCTCAGTAGTTGTAGCGCACGGGCTTAGTTGCTCCGCGGGCATGTGGGATCTTCCAGGACCAGGGCTCGAAACCATGTCCCCTGCATTGGCAGGTGGATTCTTAACCACTGCGCCACCAGGGAAGCCCTGGAAGGTGGATTCTTAACCACTGTACCACCAGGGAAGTCCAATTTAGTAGGTTTTGTTTTAAAAAATTGTAGATTCTATCATAGACAACCAAATCATCTGCAAATAAAAAGTTTACTTTTTCTTTTCCAGTCTGGTAGTTTTTTATTTCTTTTTCTTGCTTGATTGAGCTGGATAGAATCTCCAGTACAATTCTGAATAGAAGTGGATAGAGGAGACATCTTGTTTTGTTACTAATCTTAGGAGTAAAGCAATTAGTGTTTCACAATTAATTATGATATAACCGCAGGTTATTCATAGACCCTCATTATCAGATTAAGAAAGTTCCCTTCTATTCTTAATTTGCTAAGAGTTTTTTTTTAAATCACAAATGGATGTTGGATTTTGTTAAATGATTTTCTGCCTCTATTGAGATGATCATAAGATTTTTCAATTTTAGTTTGTTAACATGGTAAATTACATTGATTGATTTTTGAATATTAAACCAAGCAAAAATTCCTTGAATGAATTCCCCTTAGTCATGATATGTTATCTTTTCTGCTAGGTGGTCAAATTTTGTTTATTAAAATTTTGTTTTGAATTTTTGCATCTATATTCATGTGGGATATTGATCTATAGTTTTCTTGTGATATCATTGTATGTTTTTGGTATTAGGGTAATGCTGGTCTCATAGGATAGATTGACAAGTATTCCTTTTTGAATTTCTGGAAAAACTTGTGTACAGTTTTCATTATTTCTTTCTTAAATATTTGGTAGAATGCATCAGTGAAAACACCTGGACCTGAAAATTGTATTGAGACAGTTTTAACTACAAATTCAATTTTAAAAACAGATATAAGGCTATTCAGGTTATTTATTTCTTCTTGAGTGAGTTTTGGTTTTATATGTCTTTCAAAGAATTTGTCCATTTCATCTAAGTTGCAGAATTTATAAGCATGAAGTTGTTCATAATACTGTAGTCTTTTATTATCTTTTTAATACCTGTTGACTCTGTAGTGCTGTCCCCTCTCTCACTGCTGATATTGGACTTTGTGTTTTTTCTTTTCTTTTTGCCCAATCAGTCTGGATAGATGTTTATCAGTTTTATTAATTTTCTCTGAGAACCAGCTTTTGGTTTCATTAGTTTTCTCTATTCTTTTACTGTTTTCTATTTCATTGATTTTGCCCTGATTTTTAAATTATTTTCTATTTTCTGCTTACTTTGGGTTTAATTTGCTCTTCTTTTTCTGGTTTCTTAAGATGCGATCTGAGGTCATTGATTTGAGACCTTATGTCCTTTTAAATATAGATGTTCAGTGCTACAAATTTTCCTAGAAATACAGTTTTAATGTCACTCTACAGAATTTGGACTATTATGCTTTCATTTTCATTCAGTTCAAAATAATTCCTAACTTTCCTTTCAGTTTCTTCTTCATTGAATCATGGAATATTTAGAAATGTATTATTTAATTTCCAAATATTTGGGTATTTTCCAGTGATCTTTTTGTTATTGATTTCTAATTTAATTTCATTGTGATCAGAGAAAATACTTTGACTTGAATTCTTTTAAATTTATCAAGACGTATTTTATGGCACAGAATGTGACTATCTTGGTAAATGCTTTGTATACACTTTGTATACACTTTGTATACACAGGAATGTGTAGTCTGCTATTGTTGGGCAGAGTGTTCTAAAAATGACAATTAGGTCAGTTTGGTTGATAATGTTCATAATGAAAGGCTATAGTGCCTAAATAATATCATTTTGTTTCTGTTTACTTGTTCAATTATTGAGAAAGTACTACTTAAATCTCTACTATTATTGTAGATTTCTGTATTTCTCCTTCCACATCTATCCTTTTTCTTCATTTTTATTTTTTTGAAGTTCTATTGTTAGGTACATAAACTTTTAGGATCATTCTCTTGATAAGTTAACTCTTTATCTTATTGAAATTACCCTTTTACCTCTGGTAATATATATGCTCTATAATTTACTTTGTTTGATATTAATATCCACTCCAGCTTTTTTTTTGACTAGGGTTAGCAAATCACCCATACTTTTCCTTTTAACCAATTTTTTTCTTTATATATAGGGTGTGTTTCTTATAAGCAACATTTAATTGGATTTTGCTTTATTTATGCACCCTGACAATCTGTGCCTTTTAACTGAGATCTTTAGATAATTTACATTTAATGTGATAATTTATATGACTAGATTTAAGTCTGTCACCTTGCTATTTATCCCATCTGTTTTTTATTCCCTTTTTCCTGTGTTCTCCCTTCTCTTGAATTAATTGCTTGTTGTTATTCCATTTAGTCTCTTTTGTTGACTTATTAGCTAAAACTTTTTGCTTTGCTATTTTGTGGTTGCTTTAGGGTTTATAGTATACATATGTCAAGTGTTATTATATGACTTCCATATAGCATAAGCATGTACAATATTAGAACCCCTTGCTTTCATGCTATTGTTAATACACATTTTTACTTAAACTCCACATCTTGTAAAATCAACAATTTTTTTGTTTGTTTAAAAGTTTTAAAAGTTAAAAAGTTTATTTTAAAAGTTAAAGATAAATTACTTTTGCTTAAAATGTCAATAATATTTTACACAGACTTAAATAATAAGATAACAGTTTTACATATTTACCAATGTAATATTATTATTGGTACCCTTTATTCCTTTCTCTACTGGGTGTAATTTTTGCCTCTGGGACATTTGGCAATGTCTGGACACATTTTTTGGTTATCAACACTGAGGGAGGCTACTATTAAGCATCTAGAGGGTAGAGGCCAGGGATGTTGACAAACATCCTACAGTGCACAGGAAAGCTTCCCCACAACAAAGAATTATCCAGCTCCAAATGTCAACAGTGCCAAGCTTGAAAAGACACTGGTGTGAATCTGTATTTCCATTTGCTTTCACTTTCCTTTTGCCTGAAGAGATTTCATTAAAATTTCTCGTAATGTGGCTCTGAAGGTGAATTTTTCAACTTAGAATTTTTGTTTTAATTTTGCCTTCATTTTGGAAAGGCATTTTTTGGGAAATAGAATTTTAGCTTGAGGTTTTTTTTTTTCTCTTTCAGTCCAGGCATATCTCGTTTTATTGCTTTATTGTACTTTGCAGATACTGCAGGGGTTTTTTTGTTGTTGTTGTTTTGTTTTTGTTTTTTTGTTTTCTACAAATAGAAGGTTTGTGGCAACCCTATGTCAAGCAAGTCTATTGGCACCATTTTTCCAACAGCTTTTGCTCACTTCATGTCTGTGTGTCATATTTTTGTAATTCTCACAATATTTTAAATATTTTCATTATTATTATATTTGTTAGAGTCATCTGTGATCAGTGATCTTTAATGTTACTATTCAAAAAAGATTACAACTTGCTGAAGCCTTAGATGACAGCATTTTTTAGCAATAAAGTATTTTTTAATTAAGGTATGTACATTGTTCTTTTAGACTATTGCTATTGCACACTTAATAGATTACAATGTAGTGTAAACATAACATTTATATGCACCAGGAAACTGAAAAATTAGTGTGATTTGCTTTATTGTGGTGGTCTGGAACAGAATCTGCAATATCTCCTAGATGTGCCTGTACTTTGAAGATGTTGCTCCACTATCTTCTTGCTTGCACTGTTTCCAAAAAGAAATCTGCTGTCATCCTTACCTTTGCTCCTCTCTATATACACCATGTCTTTTTTCTCCAGCTGCTTTTCTGATTTTTTCTTTATCAGTGGCTTGTGAAATTTGATTATGAAGTAACCCAGTGTGATCTTTTTCATGTTTTGTGCTCAGGCATATTCGATCAAGCATTTTGGATCTATGGGTTTATACTCTTCACCAAATTTGGAAAAATATCATTCATTATTTCTTTAAAATAGTTTTTCTGGTGTCCCCCTTTATACTTTTCTTGCAAGACTCTAAATATACATATAGTCGGTCATTTGAAGTCGTCCTATATTTTGCTGATGATTTTGTCATCTTTTTAAGGTTTTGTGAGGTTTTTTTTTGTATTTTATTTTGGATAGCTTTTATCACTCTGTTTTCAAAGTCACTATCTTTTATTCTACAATGTCTAATCTGTTATTAATCACATCCCATATATTTCTATCTAATAATTGTAGTTTTGTCTCTAAATGTTTGATTTGGACATCTAGAATACAGTTATACAGTTATAATATTTCTTGAACATCTAAAATACAATTGTACAGGTATAATAACTGTTTTATGTCCTTGTTTGCTAATTCTAACATTTAATCAGTTCTGGGTTGGTTGTGAGTGGTTGATTTTTCTCCTCATAGATATTGTCCTGTTTCTTTGCATGCTTGGTGAATTTTACTTTGTTTGGTGCTGAATATTTTTCCATATCTAAGTATTCTTGAGCTTTGTTTTGGGATGCAGTTAACTCACTTGGAAAAAGTTTCATCCTTTCAGGTCTTGCTTTAAGAATTTAGTTGAAACAGAGCAGCATTTAGTCTCAGGCTAATTATTCCACGTTACTGAAAAAATATGACTTTGAGTGTCCTACAAAATGACGCATTAATTATGATGCTTTCCTGTCTTGTTGTGGGACAGGCACTCTTTCTCGCCCGGTGTGAGTAGCAGGCACCCTTCTCACTCATCCTTTCAGACAGGTCTTTACCCAGCCTCACAGTTTCCTCATGTGCATGTGCCTAGCAGTACTCTGCTGCATTCTTGAGAGGACCTTCCATAGACCTCAGGAATTCTCTCTCCATGCGACTTTCCTTCTAGTATTTTATTCTGCAAACTCTAGGCACCCTGTTCTCCCATACTCTCAGCTCTGTTGATTTAATAGAGCTCTGTTGACTAAGGAAGTCCACTGGGCACCACCTGGATTCCCTGTTCCTGCACCATGGCCTGAAAACTCTCTCATGGCAGGAAGGTGGGGTCATCAGAGGGCTCACATGGCCTATTTCCCATCTCTTAGGATTACTATTCTTCACTGCCTGATGTCCAGTACCTTGAAAATGGTGGTTTGATGTGTTTTACTTGGTTTTTAATGATTGTTTCAGGCAGAAGGGTAAATCTCTTACTCCGTCTTGATCAGAAGCTGAAGTTACAAATTAACTAGATTTTATTTCCTTTTAACAAGCATGTATGCGTGTGGCTATGATTTTATATTATATACATGCAATAAATATTTGCTGTAAGTAAAATTAATCCTGGTTTTATATTGGAGCTGAACAGATGAATTATCCATGGATTTTGTTTGCTAGGTAAGTCATATCTGCCAGGTACTGATGAAGTTGGAGAATCCTGCCCTCACTTATCTTCCTGTCACCGATGTGCGTTCAGGGACCTCTTGTCCTATCAAGGGAGTCATATCCCCTTCCCAATGAAGTCCTTTGCTCCCATCAAGTATCCACTTGAAGTTTGGTGAAGTTCACTCCTTCAAAATCCACTTTTTGCCTCCTGAGAATTTTATGAACCAAACTTTCTTAAAGGGACAATGTCACATTTCTAGTTTTAAAATCTAAATCTAAAGTAATACACTTATAAGAATACACTTACCATGATGAGTTTCTTAAGCATAGAAGTATTGAGCTATTTTACATAGATGTTCGGAAAGTAAACAGTGGAATTTCCACACGAGGTGTTCCCATGTCTCTGATGGATGGGCACAGAGGTCTTGAAAGCAGAAATAAGAACAGTACAGCACACACCAACACAGAAATAGCCTGTTCTCTCTTGGAATGGAGAGCCAAGGCAAAGCCAGTGCATTTTAGGAAGGTGGAAACTTGTGCCAACAATTTTTTCCCAGTTTATTTTTGGCCTTTTTATTTTAAGAACTTTTAACCTACAAAGGTGCTCAAAACTCAAATAGATTTTTTTCTTTTACTTCTTCCATTGCTTTTATGCCTTGACTCTCATTACTGAGAGGGTATAAAGTTTTAAAATATGTGATTTTTATGGGGTTATCTTCCCTGTATTATCATTTAATTCATATGGAATTTATTAGGGATGTGAGTAAGAAGCCAACATTATTTTTTCCAAAATGTCAAGAAATTTTGCCAGCACCATTACTTTAAAAACTGTCCATCACCATTGATTTGTGATGCCACTTTCATAAAATATAGAGTTCTTATGTGTACTAAGAGCTGTTGTGGGTTCTTAGCTCTCTTCTGTTTATTTTTTCTGTTTATACTTCTATAAGCCTACTCTAAATCATAGAAAGGGTCTTCTGTAGATAAGACCTACACTATTCTTATTCACTGACTGTTCTTATTTATTCAGTCCATGTTCCAGATAAACTTTATGTTAACTTTTTCAAGTTCCAAAAAAAAATAAACAACCACCATTAAAATTTCCTTTGAGATCAAATAGAACGTCTCAATTCTTTGGGAGAAGAACTGCCAGTTTTACAGTACTTTAATCTCTTCAATCTTACCATCCAGAAATATTTTCTCTCTCAATTTATGCAACTCAATTATGTCACTCAGTAAATATGTAAATATTTACATATTTACTGAGATAGACATATATTCCCTGTGCATTTTTAATAAGTTTTTCCCCAAGTTATTTGTTTTTGTTGTTACTGACGTTGTGATGGGAACACCGGACTTTATAACTGAGTTTTGCTAGTTGATAGAAAAGATATTGATGTCTCTACACTTTCCATTGGTCTCTTTTAAATGTTTCCTGTAGTTTTCAGTTGGTTTGTATTTAAATCAATAGAAAGAGTTTCACTTGAAACTCTTAATATTCTCTTGATTATGATTCTGTTTAATGAATACCAGGAAGCGCTATGAAATGCTGAGTTGGCGAGGAAACAATACTAATCCCACACTTCTAAGATATCCTCACTATCTAATGTATTTTGCTATAAAATTCTAGAATTCCTTAGAGATGAGTAGAACTTTAGGTGTAACAAATCTAATTCTTTCATGTACAGAGAATAAAACAGTCTCTGCTATGTCACTGTTGTAATGTTAGATGCTGTTGGAGAGGGGAAAGAAACATTCGTGACCATGTTATAATGAGCAGTCATCAATTTCAGTATTCTGCTAATTTTACACTTTCATTACCTGTCATTTTCCCCATAAGTGGTATCAGCATCGCTCCGTTTTGTTTCAAAATGGCACATTTTATATCATAGCAGAGGCAGAAAAGAACGCTCCACCCACTCCCCCAGGCTGTCTTTCTAAGCTGGTTTCTAAGCACACAGCAAGTCATGGGAAGAGGCATGCACTGGCCGCATCTCCGGAAGTGTGAATGGCCAATGCAAACAAACTGTGAACCTCCAAGTGGAAGCTCACTGCTTTAGAGTCTTGTGTATCTGGGGAGACGCAGGGATGCTTGGAACTCAGGGCAGCTCCACGGAGACAGACCCTGGTGGGAACTTGCATGCTTAAAGCCACCAAAAAATGCTTTAAGGAGCTCTGCAAACACACACCACTTATTTGCCTTGGAAGATGGGCCATTATCTAAATCCCCTGGAGGGAGCCAGCCCTCCATCAGAGGCTGATGCAACCCTGAAATCAGAGACAACACAGACCTTTCTCATCATTTGTCACCAGTCTGGAATAATCCTGCCCTGCCTCCTGCCATCTCTGCTTCTGTTGTGGCTGGAAAGCCCTCTGAGAGCAATTCCCCGGGGGAAGAAATGAGCTTGACGCCAAGGTCATGTGCAGCCAAGTTCCCTAGACAGCTGAGGACCACCCATTTTTGCAGCATCACCTCCAAAGCTCACTTCAAAGGGGATGGGGACCAAATCTCCAGCTTCATAGAAAACATTCATGAATTTAGTCAACAAATACAGAGGGAGTTTGTTGCGTGCCCCAGACTTTGAGTTACAAAGGCTGCTGAAGACCTGGTCTCAGCATCAGGGAGAGCATCACCTAAGTGTGGGTAGCAAGGAGGGAGAGACCCCCATGTCCAAGACAGTCTTTGCTATTTTCACCCACAAGAGTCAAGCATCACGCTGGATACGAAGCACATAGAATAGTTTGAAGGGAGTATATTGTAATGAGTACAGGGGCCCTTATATATATCGTGAAGTTTAAAGAGGCAAAAACCAATGGGATATATCAGAACACCGAGGCTGGAATCTCTGCTCTTACCACCCATATGATTTTGAACGCTCATGGCACATACAAACCACGTGCGTGCAATCCAAGAGGCCCTGACGGGTTATGTAAGGAGACCCAGGAAGACTTGCTGGAAGAGGTGGTTTCTGGGGTAGCTGAAAGGGGCAGAGCCAGTAGGAACCCTGAGACATAGACTCTCACCAGGTGCCTTTCTGTTTCCTTTTTGGGTAGCAACGCAAGCCCGCAGCCCTCCAAGGTGAAGTTGGCGTCCTGGTGACGGGTTTGTTACAAAGGCCTCAGGCACACAGGTGTTGCAGAAAGATCTACAGGTATATGGTCATCTGTGCCATTACCGGCTTCACTTGTTGAGCAGAGGGGAAAGAAAGTATTTTCCAATGAGAAAAAAGAACCCAAAATGTGAGTTTCAGTCACAACCAGTATTCAGCCCTTCTACCTACAAGTTTTAAAACTTTAGTGACTTGTCTCATAGAGGATCAGAAACCTGGCTTCAAGGGATCAAGGTCAAGGATTGGCTCCCCATTTAGGTCCGTTGGACTGGATTATTCCATAGCTACACTCTGTAGCCTCTAAAAGTTTTTTTAATGAATAGGTCAGTATTCCACATTAACAGGGAGGGGCATGCAAAGTGTGGGCTGTGCTCTTCTATCTGCACATCAATCAAGTATTTATTGGATACCCATGCCTTCTGTGTGCTCACCCCTCACTAGAACATGGACTCTCTAAGGACAAGGACGGTGTCTTATTTGTCTGTGGGAGCACAGTCCCCAGCACTGAGCTGAGTGTAGGGTAGATTTCAGTAAAAGTTTGAATGATTGAGAGAGCGAATCCCTAGCATGAGAAGAACATTGAAGAAATTCATAGCACATGCACTGTCCACTGTGAGCCGGTGAAGACACTTCACTGCTGGCTACCACAGCTTTGCAAACTTGATCTGGGCTGATGGGCCAGTGGGACGGGACTCCCTGCCCCCCACTTTCTGGAGCGTGCTGAACGAGACAATCACGCTTGGCAGGGAGCTTGCACTCAGCTTAGGGGCAGAGGTCCCGAAGATCCGCTCCCTGAGGGAGACTGAGTCGTTGACTCCACCTGGTGGTGTCTGCAGAGTACTCACCCACCTGGTGCGAAGCAGAGAGGAGCCGGCAGCCCAGCGCCGGCCATTCAGGTGCGGCAGGGCTGGGGCTTGAATGAGCCCCTGAGAGCATCCGTGGGCTCCGAAAGCTGGGCTCCGAACCTCCCAGGCACGGTGGGCTCTGCTCCCGTCATCCCACCGCAGACAGCAGCAACCCTAGGCAGATGGCCTTATTACTCCCTGAAATAGGATAATAAAGGGTTCTGGGAAAATGCTGTCTGAATGCCCCTGGATGGTCTAACTGTGGAGCAGACAGCTGTGAGGTTGGCTCGTGAACCCCCATTTTCCCAGTGAGTAATCTGAGGTTCAGAGGGAGCTTCCGAGGGAGACATGTCACCCAGATCTCCCACCTCCCAGCCAACCCCTCATCTCTGCTACACACATGCTGCCTCTTGCCTTCCATGTACACGGGGCTCTGCCATTACGGAGCCCAGTCATATGTGACCTAGAACCTAACAGGCTGTCCAGTGAATACAGAAGAGGAGTGTCCTTGTCCATGACACAGGTGAGAAGGCAGACAGGTGAGGTCAGTAGCGAGTGAACAGCGGAGTGGCACTAACCCAAGGCCAGCACGCTCTGCGCCCTCCACAGGGGCTGAACTCCCAGAATCCAGCGGTGCCTGCTGTTCTATGTCCCTGCAACCCCAGTGTCTGATTTGAGGAAAGACACCACGTATGACTGGTACAGCTCGCTCCATCTAGCAGACCATGAAGGGGAGCTTATTTCTGTCCACTTCGTGGTTTGACAGCCCATCTAGATTGATTGGAAAAAAGAAAAAGAAGAGACCTGAAGGTTTATTTGAGGTATTTCTAGAGCAAGCAAAGCACTTCCCACATCTCTGTAGGCCTGACAACACGGGAATTGAGAAGCCACAGCACCAAATGCGCAATGGATGTTCCAAAGAAAATGCAGGTTGTTCTTTTTCGAAACCAGGCTCTGGAGATGGTGTGTCTTTTCTTTCTTGAGGTGGTGTTGGACTGTTCATTCAATATGGGTATGTGGGTCTTCGTTATGAGAGAAGACAATTCCAAATGCATAGACTGAATTAGCTGAAACCAAAAAGTGTAAGGGAAAGAAAAGGAAGTGGGGAACTTCCCCACTGCGGGTGGGGAGATGAAATGTCTTGATGAAGCCACAGAACAGTATATGAGACAAAGAAATGATAGGGACAAACATATATACTCCATGAGAAGTGGAACTGTCTTGAAAAGACAGTTTGATCTCTGATCATTTGACCCCAAAGGGAAGAGGACTCTGTGTAGCATTTCATAAACATCCTGTTATCAGAGAGGATTACCCGAACCCATGTCATTTCCCAAGACTGGGTTAACCTAAAATGAAGCAACAGAATTGCTTTTGACTGGAATTAAGAAAACTCAGGAAACACACAACCCTATAAAAATATTTTTTTAAAGAGCAAGGGTCACCAAATGTCCTCAACAAGAAATTCAGAACAAGTCACAGTGGATGTTTGCTGCGACTGGGAACACACAGGATGATCGGTCTAGGCTTTTACATATACGTCCACAAACGTATACACATATACATATACACACGTGTGCACACGTATATGTTCACGCTGACATGGGCTGGATCAAGTCCCTCCCAAATTGCTAACCTTAGTAGCTCAGGATGTGACTGTACTTGGAGACGGAGCCTTTAAAAAAGCAATGAAGTTAAAATGAGGCTGTTAGCGTGGTCCCTAATCCAGTGTGACTGGTGTTCTCAGAAGAGGAAATCTGGACACTTAAAGAGAGTCCAGGGATGCGCATGTGTGCACGTCTAAGGAAGACCATGCGAGGGAGGACCCAGCGAGAAGGTGGCCGTCTGCAAGTCCAGGAGAGGTCTCAGAGTGAAACCCACCCTGCCCACACCGTGACCTTGGACTTCTGACCCCCAGAATTGCGAGAAAATAAGTCTGTGGTTTAAGCCACGCAGTCTGTGGAATTTTGCTTTGGCCGCCCCGGCAGATCGATACACACATTATTTTACATTAAGTGAATGACTGAAAGGTTTTTATCATTTTTAAGTTAGTCTTTTCCTTATTCTCCTTATGCTTGACTCCCTCTCTCTGCTCCTGGCTCCACCCAAGGTCACTGTGTACAACGTACTTCGTGGGAGTTCTTATTTCTCTCTGTACTCGTGTAGTCAAAGAGAGACACACGCACGTACAGAGGTGAGGGGCTGTCATTGCTCTACACAATTAGGATCATATTTCACGGGTTTTCAACGTCTTGCTTTGCATCACTCCTTAAATCTTATGGAAAAGTTGCAAGTACGATGCAAAATACCTGTTCATTATTTTTTTTTTTGAAACTTTGATCCATTTGAGACAAAAATTGCCAACGTGATGTACCATCGGCTCTGAACACTTCGGAGTGTGCTTCCTTGTCATCTTTGGCAGGAATAGTACAGAAATGATGGGCTCTTCCCGTGGGAGCCTATCGGTGGTGCTCAGGTTCTACTCATCGTTGCTGATGACACACAGTTTGATGGCTGGTCAAGTGGTGCTGCCAGTATCTGTTTTAGCAGTCACTTTTTCTCCTTGTAGTTAATAAATAGTTGACACTATGCAAGCATCTTGTTCTTCAACTTTCAGTTCACTCATTTATTTATATTAGACGGACTCATAGATCCCTTTTGTATGTAATGGCTTATCATTTGTTAACTCTCATGATTGACTTTGATGTCCACGTCTGTGTCCTTTGGACATGTCCCCCTCATTACCTGAACACTTTCTTGCTTTCTGATACCCGATGTTACAGGCTCACCTGTGCTTTCCCTGCCCCGGCACTGGAATTGGCCATTTCTCTAAGGAGCTTCTCTTCCTTTTGCAGAGAATGATATTTAAAAGCCAAGATTCGGGCATTGGATGCACTCATTGCTATGGGGGGACGGCAAGGGCAGGAGGTGGCTGCTTCCAGTCAACAGAGTTACAGATTATACAGACATATGCACACACTCACATCTATACCCACGTACGCACACACATATATAACTACACCTACGTATACATATTCACACACATATGTATATACGTGTACACACGCATCTATACATACACACATCTGAATCTTTACTTATTATGTATATTGACGACCATGAATTCACACTGGTACCTCCCCTTCCCATTTAACCCCAAAGAGTTTATCCAAGTTCCGAGTTGTCCTTATCTGTACCTCCCAACTCTGACAGTGAGGCATCTGGGCTGTTCCCCCAGGCAGACTCCCCCTCAGCCCTCCTGGAATTCTCGCCTCACCCTGCCAGGGCTCTGAGCCCCAGCCCAGGCCCCCATAGGACCCTCCTCTCGGCTGGGCCTCTGATACCCCTCGCCGGGCATCCCCTCTAAGCAGATGCTCTCCTCGCTCACCCAGGCCCTGACCCTCCCCCTGGGCCAGCGTGCCTCTAGGCTTCCCCCTCCATGCCCTGCTCAGAATCTGACTTGTCCTGCAAGCTGCCCTCTCACCCTGACTGGCCCCAGCAGCCCGGGTGTGGTTGCCTGCCCTGCACACACAAAGTGGATGAGTTCTTCTGGAAAGGACGAGAAGGGCAAGGGAAGGGAGGGCCATGTCTGCGACCCTCCCTGGGCAGGATCCCGGGCAAATCACTCCATGTCACTTCGTGGAGGTGGGCGTTCCCCCTTGCATGGCACGGGTGCGTCATAACAGCCCACGTGCCCCTCGTTGGCGTCCCTTTGTTTCGGTGTTTTACCGCCACAAACAAAGCTGCAATAAGCATCCTTGTGTGTGCCTGTGGACTGGGTTTTATGCTTATTTCTATGGGACAGGATCCCAGGGGTGGGATTGCTGGGTCAAAGGTAAAGACTTTAACAATGTCCAGCAACCCTGTGACAATCCCTGAGAAACTGTCTCTTGACACGAGGAAACCGAGGTGCTGAGAGGCATCTGACATCCTTGGTAGCCCTGGAGCCCTGGCGGGTTTCAGGTGAACCCAGGGAATGCAGGCGTATTCTTCTCGAGTAACCATACCAGTCAAGAAACTCCCTTTCAATCCTTGTAGGTCCCCATAAGGGGGCGGAGCGAACCCCATCCCCTCAGCTTTCATAATTCAGCCCCTCCTCCCTCCTCATCGGGCTCCATGTTCAGCGGACTTGAATGCTGACTCTCTGCTGCCCCCGGGGTGCCGCCCGACAGCGCTCACGACCTAGTAGGGAGGTCGACCAGCAAGCCAGTCCTTGTCATCGCGTATGCCGAGAGCCCTGGGGACACAGGCAGGGGCAGTTCAGACGTGGGGGTGCGCAGGGAGGGAGGCGAGGCAAGGGCTTCCCAGAGGGGTGAGCTATGACCCTGGTCTCGGAGATCAGGTAGATCCCAGCAGGGCAAAGGAAAGGCAGGGCGTGTCCCACAAAGGAAACAGGTGACAGGGAGCGTGGCCCGTATGGGCAGTCAGAGAGCACACCCTCCACCGGGGATGCAGGGACCCCACCTGCTCCAGTAGCTCCCTCCGCCGGCCCGGCTCCTTCCAGCCTCGTGCTTTCCCTCCGGCACCACCCTCGCCCTTCTCCCGAGCAAAAGCCACCTTTCAAACGCCTGGTGTGTGCAGCGGTCCCTGGCTGCTGCAGCCACACTTATCTCTTGCCCTGGGAACAGCCAGGTGCCTAGCGCCTGACGCCTCGTGTGTGTCAAATCCCTGCAGCACTGAGCACCGGAAACTTACCGCGTGCCTCAGCAATTGATCTTAGCCTGGGAAGTGGGCTTGGGGTTCCCCGCTCCGCCTGCTAGAGAGTAGCTCCCTAGGGGTCAGGTGTGCTGTACACAGATGGGGCTTAGCCGGGTGGGCACAGAGAGAAGGAGTAGCTTTGTTCCATTATCTTTACACATCACAGAGGCCTCATTCCCTGAAAATCCTCCTCACCATCCTGGGGCTCCGCTGGGAATCTAGGTGCACAAGCAAAATCCTCCTATCTTCAGTTATTTGCAAAGTCATCCAGTGTCCAGCTTTCCCGTCAAGGGGGTGGGGTGAGCACTATGGCAGCCATGGGAAGAGGGGAGGAGATCTTCTTCATGCTTTCTCTTCCCATCAAGGCGGAGGGTGACTACATGTTGGCCAGCTGAGTAACCCCCATGTCTCATGGGCTCCTAAGGGTTTAGCTTAAGCAGTTGGCTCAGGGAGCTCTCAGGTGCAGCTGGGACATGTGATAAACGCCGCTGGTGGAATTGCAGAGTGCGGACTAGTGACTGGAGGAAGGAGGGGTCATGAGCAACCTCACTGCCGGGGTCCTGTGGGTTCTAGCCCCTTCCCTGTGCTGTGAGGGCAGTGGCCGGGTATCCAGCATCTGACCAGCTGCTGCCCACCCCCACCACCCCACCCCCAGCCAGCGATGGATGAGGACAGCTGAGACCCACTCACCCTGCAGAGACAGAGTCACACTGGCATTTTTGAGGTCTTTTCTTTGAAAGAGTTACTAAATTCATCATTAAAGCTAATCTCTATTGGATCAGCTCGGTGCTTTGTGACCACCTAGAGGGGTGGGATAGGGAGGGTGGGAGAGAAACGCAAGAGGGAGGAGGTATGGGGATATATGTATATGTATAGCTGATTCAGTTTGTTATAAAGCAGAAACTGACACACTACTGTAAAACAATTATACTCCAATAAAGATGTTTAAAAAAAGTTAATCTCTAAAGGCCAATTTTGATGTATTTTACAGTCTAAACAAAGTTGCACTTTATCTCAAATTGAAGTAACTAAAATAAAATCCATGTTTGGTGGTGGAAGTCAGAGCATATAAAGGAATAAGATGTTTACGGTGAGAAGTGTGTGCACCTGAGGCACTGTGGTTCAAAATAAGCGTGCTGAAATGGATTAATGTGCTTCTGAAATTACTAGACATCAAAGTCCTATCTATAAGGCAGACCATTAACAGCTATGGAGTCGGGAGGGTGGTGATTTCAAGGTCTTAGCCAAGACCATGCCTTGGAAATGGCTAGTTCAGAGAGATATGATTAATTCTGGGCACAGCGATTTCTAGGAAACTGCTGTAGCCAATCTCTAAGAGAGCTCTTTATCTGAGTGCCAAGTGTCTCCTGGTTAGATTCTGAAATCAGCCAGTAAGCGTTAAGTTGATATTAAAGCCAGCAGAGGTTCTCCCAGGAATTCCTGATGGGATGGGGGTGTGGTCAATGTCACCGACCCTGACAGGAAGAGGCAGGAGGCTGTTCTTCCTGGAACCAGCTTTGTGACCTTGGGCAAGTCACTTAGCTGCCAAGACTTCTTCCAGTCCTAAATGCTCTGATTTATTAACTTTGGGGAGGTAGTTACAGGGTATTAGGTGGACAGAGGCTTTGCTGATGAGAAAAAGAGAAACACATGTTCAACAGTCTATGCTTTGTAATATGCATTGGAATCATTTCTCTGTGTTCATGCTATCAGGCTATAATCACTTAGATTACAGTGACTGGAATAGGGTGGAACAATTCAGGAAATGTTTGTAAAGTAGGCAAGTCCTGAATTTACAGGGAAAGGAGGAGCCTGACCCGGAATAGGAGGGATGTTCCAGGCAGGGATTAGCTTATCTGGTGCCTTGGAGGAGTGGTGGGTGGGATGAAGAGTGGGTGCTGGGGTTTGGGTGACAAGAGAAAGACTAAGAGGCTAAGGTCATGGTAAAAATGCTTTACTTGCTAAAATAGATACATGCAGACTTTTTGGAAACAAGAACTGTGGACTTGAACAAGAAATCTGCTTGTCTATCAGTTCCAGTTGGTTGTACTTCATGGACAAAGAAAATAAATTTCAGACTATGATGATTGACATAGTGTAGCTAGCAAGATACTCAAAAGCAAAAAACAAACCAAATAAACAAGAACAAAATTATCTCCTATTAGTCTGATTTAAAAAAGGAAGATATGGCTACCAGAAATTGTTGGAATCATCTCAGAATTTAGACATAGAAAAAAGGTAGCTTTAAAAGAATTGAATAGGGCTTCCCTGGTGGTGCAGTGGTTGAGAGTCCGCCTGCCCATGCAGGGGACACGGGTTCATGCCCTGGTCCAGGAAGATCTCACATGCCGCGGAGCGGCTGGGCCCGTGAGCCATGGCCGCTGAGCCTGCGCGTCCAGAGCCTGTGCTCCGCAACGGGAGAGGCCACAACAGTGAGAGGCCCGTGTACTGCCAAAAAAAAAGAAAAAAGAAAAAAAAAAAAGAATCGAATAGCATTGTTCTCATATCCCTTCCCCATTTTGACGCAAATCAGCAAAAGTTGTCATGTACCTGCACCGTGATTTAACTGACCCATTTTACAGACAGAGAGACTGAGCCCTGGGAGATAGAATCTAGAATCACAACATATGTTAACTTCCACGGGTTCTTCAGTAAACAGATCACTTTAGCAAGATCTATGAAAATAAAATGATTTGTGTGTAAGCAGATAGGATACGGAGTCTCTGGAGAAAGAGAACCAAGCATGGCTTTCTTGACATAAGAGAAGACATTTTTGGCCCAAGCCATTATGGGGTCTAAGCATGGCCACAATACTTGTCCTTGAACAGGTCTCAGTTATCATTGATCTTGAGGGAACAAAAGAATGAAGAAATGTACGACTGTCATCAGGCAAGGGAAGTAACAATAGCAAAGATAACATTATCAGTTGTAAAGGCTCCCAGTTCTGTTTCAATGATACAGATTAGCCGGAAGCACTCAACCACCAGATCCACTGGAACCTAGTGGATGACGATGTTGACCTTTTCTGACACTCATGACTTCAGTCAACTGAAGCCTGGACTTAGTCAGCCACCCAAGCTCCTTCATGAATGTGCGTATACCCTTCGCTTAAAGCTCCCCCAGTTTTGCTGTTCAGAGAAGCACTGCTTTGGGAAAGACCCCGGTGTTTCCCTTGGTTGTTGCAAGTAACAAATCCTTCCTTCTCCTGCTCTGTAGCTTGGTTGTGTCTTGGCTCTGACGCCGAAAGCTCAGCCTCTGTGCACCGGTGCCGAATCAAGTCTCAGAGACAGAGTTTTGGGTGAAGTAGAAAAGAATAGCTTTATTGCTTTGCCAGGCGAAGGGGGACAGAGCTGGCTCCTGCCCTCGAAAAACTATGTGTCCCAACTGGGGAGGATTTGATGAGGAGCTTTACAGCAACGGTTCAAGGGTGGGATGGCTGATAGGATTAGGGTGTGTGCAGGGCTTGCACTCCTCTATTCTGGTCTCAGGTAATCTTTTTTATAGAGTTTTTAAAAATTGTATTTTATTTATTTACTTTTGGCTGCGTTGGGTCTTCATTGCTGCGCGCGGGCTTTCTGTAGTTGCGGTGAGCGGGGACAGCTCTTCGGTGCGGTGCGTGGGCTTCTCATTGCGGAGCCTTCTCTTGCTGCGGAACACGGGACTCTAGGTGCGTGGGCTTTAGTAGTTGTGGCGTGTGGGCTCAGTAGTCGTGGCTCACAAGCTCTAGAGCATGGGCTCAGTAGTTGTGACACACGGGCTTAGTTGCTCCACGGCATGTGGGATCTTCCTGGAACAGGGCTCGAACCCATGTCCTCTGCATTGGCAGGTAGATTCTTAACCACTGCGCCAGCAGGGAAGTCCCTCAGGTAATCTTTTTTTCTTTTTTTTTTTGTGGAACGCGGGCCTCTCACTGTTGTGGCCTCTCCTGCTGCGGAGCACAGTCTCCGGACGCGCATGCTCAGCGGCCATGGCTCACGGGCCCAGCTGCCCCGCTGCATGTGGGATCTTCCCGGACTGGGGCACGAACCCGTGTCCCCTGCATGGGCAGGCGGACTCTCAACCACTGCGCCACCAGGGAAGCCCCAGGTAATCTTCTTGATGAGCTTCTCTGGTTACTTTAATGTAGCCTCAGGTGGTCTTTCTCTGGTATGAAGAATGCTGACATTTTAAAGAGCTTAAAGACATTGTTATGTATATCCCTTGAGGCGAAACCAGGACTCTGCCCCTAGGCTGCACTATTGTTTCTTAGCTGCCCCTCCCTTGTCTTTGCATCCTTTCCCTTCCCAGGTTAGCGACTGTTTGAATCTTTGGAACACAGGGAAGGTCATGGAGGCTGGAGTCAAGAAACAGGGGACAGAAAAGCTTCTGGCTTCCGTGCCCAGGAGCCCCACAGGGTCCTGCTGGGTTTCAGCTCGACACCCACCAAGAGGCAAACCAGTTTTTTGGGTAGCATGTCTTGCTCTTATTTGCAGGGGAGCTTTGGGGTTGGGGGTGGTGGTAGCAGGAGACCTTTGTGTTATACTTTCTTGCTAGATTTAAATCCTGAAGTATACTCTAAGCTCTAGAACCTTTAGGATTAGAATATTGTAGAATCACAGAAACATGAAGTCTTCATGGATCTAGTCTTGTTCCCCGAAAACTGGGCTCACCTCTTGGTGGGTGTCGAGCCAAAAGGTTGGGAGACGGAAGGGTTTATTATTGATACTTGCAGCAAGTAAGGAGAACCCCAGGGATCTTCCCCAAAGCAGGATCTCCCCGAACAGCAAAATTGGGGAATTTTTAAGCTAAGGGTACAAGCATATTCATGAAGGGGCTTGAGCAGAGCAGAATTCAGCATAGAACTGGGGCCAAGGTCAACGGAGTCCTAGCTTTAGTTGATTGAAGTCACGAGGGTCAACACTGTCGTTCTATCCTCCTCCTGGGTGCAGAGCTCAAAAACTGTATCCGATTGTCATGTATTTCCCTTGAGAAGGAACTAGGACTCTTTTATCACTGAACGATTGTTTCTTGACTGCTTTCCTTTGTTTCTGCACTTCCTTAACTTCCCTTAAGATCACTGATTAGTGAGACCTGTTCAAGGGCAGGCACCGTGGCCAAGCTGAGATCCCCAAATGGCTTAGGCCAAAAATGGCTTCTCTTATGTCAAGAAAGCCACGCCTGGTTCTCTTTTTTTTTTTTTTTTTTTTTGACATCTTTATTGGAGTATAATTGCTTTACAATGGTGTGTTAGTTTCTGCTGTATAACAATGCCTGGTTCTCTTTCTCTGGGGACCCCCTACCCTACAGTCTGTCTCCTCATTTAACAGGTGAGTCAGCTGAAGCCACGGAGACCCACATATGACTGATTCTACTTGGACACGTGTGCCCACAATGAAACTCTGAAGCCATGTGCTGACCACCAAGGTTGAAGGATGGCTTTAACGTGGTCAGGCTGAATAATTGTGGGACTATCATTAATAACTGTGGGGAAGGGATACATATCTGATTGGAACTTTTCTATATAAATGTTTGTTGTAGAAATATAAGCAGATAAGGTAGGGGATCCCCAGAGGAAAAGAATCAGATAAAGCTTTTTGACATAAGAGAAGCCATTCTACATCTAGGCCACTTTGTGGTCTAAGGCAGGCCACAATCCTTGCCCTTGAACAGGTCTCAGTCATAATGATCTTAAGCGAACAAAGGAACAAACGACTGTTATCAGGCAAGAGAAGTAGCAACAGCAAAGATAATAAATCAGTTGTAACTCCCAGTTCTGTATTAATGGTAAAGATTAGCCTGCAGCACTGTCTTGAGCTGTTTTGCAGAATTCAACACACCCTCCCCCCCCCACCCTGTCAAGCACTCACCTACCAGATCAACGGGAATCTAAAGGATGAGGGTGTGGACCTTCGTGACTTCAATCAACTAGAGCTTGAACTCTGTCGACCTAGGTCCCAATTCTATGCTGAATTCTCCTCCTCAAGTCCCCTCATGAATATGCATTTGCCCTTCCCTTAAAATTTCCCCCGTCTTGCTGTCTTTCCCACTACTTTGGGGAGGCTCCCCCGTGTTCTCCTTACTTGCTGCGAGTAAGAAACCCCTGCTCCTCTTGATAGTTGGCTTGCTTGTGTCTTCTGGCTGAACACCCAGCAAGAGGCACACCCAGTGTTCGAGTTTTAGGGGAAAAGGAAGATGTTAAATCGGGGATAATTTAAAATTTTTTTTTCCCAAACAAACAACTCTTTATTGAAGTTTAGTTGATTTACAATGTTGTGTTAGTTTCAGGCATACAGCAAAATGATTCATTTATATACACACATACATATATATCTTCTTTTTCAGATTATTTTCCATTATAGGTTATTACAAGATATTGAGTATAGTTCCCTCTGCTATACAGCAGTCCTTGTTGTTTATCTAGTTTTTTAATTTAAATTTTTATTTTTTTATTAGGATATAGCTGTTTTACAATGCTGTGTTAGTTTCTACAGTACAGCGAAGTGGAGTTCCCTGTGCTATACAGCAGGTTCTTATTAGTTATCTATTTTATACATGTTAGTGCATATATGTCAATCCCAATCTCCCAGTTCATCCCCCCTGACCTCCCCCCACCCCCGGAATTTAAAATTGTTGACAAAGCATATTGATATCTGTGGAAGAACTCTAAAACTTCCTGAAATAGCAACACTGTTCACTTTCTAACGGGGTTGGCCGAGGGTTAAGGAGAGAGGTGTGGGGAAGGCTGGACTCTCCTCGGCGGGGCTTGCCTGCTCTGTGTGTTCCTGTGGAGCGGAGAAGGGCAAAGGCAGGGGTGTCAGGCAGGGCATCTCCACCAGGCCCCCAGGCTGGGTCTGTTCAGCTTCTACAAGACAGGACACAGGAGCATCTTTCCAGGGCTCCGCAGACAGGCGATCCTTCCGCACATCACATGCTGCTAAAGGAAGCGCTGCCTTTAAAACAGAAAAGCTTAAAAAGAGCAGTCATGCCTCATGCCTGGAAAGTACCTCCGCTATACCAAACACCATCACATCTGCCTTCTTATTTGACCTCCACAGTGAGCCAAAACAGATTACGTAGGACAAAATAAAAGATCAGTGAACTTGCAGATTCACTAATAAAAATGATAAATTCTGAAAAACAAAGAGAAACAGAATGAAAAGATATCGACTGGTAAGACAAGATCAAGCAATCTAAAAAGGTGTAACTGGAGTCCCAGAAGAAATAAAAAGAGGAAAATATGGCCAAAAATATTACTTAAAAAAATAATGATATAAGACTTCCCAAATTTGATGAAAAACCATAACCTTATAGATTCAAATAGTTCAGAAAACATATGTAAGACAAATACAATGAAACACACACCTTGGCATGTCATAATCCAACTGCTGAAAATCAAAGATAAAGAGAAAATCTTGGGAACAGGAAAACAAAAACAAAAAAGCCACAATGACTATAGAGAAGCAACAAGAAGAATAATAACTGACTTCATATCAGAAAATAAATAAATAAATAGGTGAGAATGCAGTGGAGTAACATCTTTAACGTACAGAAAGAGAATGCCTGCCAACCCAGTTCTTATTTATTTATTTAAAAAAATTTAAATTGAGGCAACCCAGAATTCTATACCCAGCAAAAATATCCTTCAAAAATGAAGGGAAAGACCTTTTCAGATGTCTGAAAATTGGGAGAATCAATTACCAGCAGATCCACATTATAAGAAACAAAAATGTTCCTCAAGTGGAAGAGAATTGACTCCAAATGGAAAATTAGACCTACAAGGAAAAAAAAAAAGAGGACCAAGAGTAGTAAATATGTGGGCAAACATAAAAGATTACATATTTTTTATTCTCTTAATTTCTTTAAAAGACACAGTTCTGTGTAACACCGTATTGGGGATTTATAAAGTATGCAGATGTAATATGTATGACAACAGCAAAACTAAGTATGATGAGGAGTAGAACTCTATTGTTACAAGGTCCTTACATTTTCTGAGAAGTGATACCACATTAACTCTGCATAGATTGTGATAAATTAAGGATTCGTATTGTAATCCCTATAGGAACAATTAGAAGAATAGTGAAAAGAGATGAGCTGAAAGCCAGTCTTTCAGACTGATGGACATTGAGTTGTGCCTCTTAGATCCCCCTTCAAAAAAAGACTGGTTGCCCCAGCTGCTGGAGTGCCCTTGGCAGACAGCCTCCCACTGGCAGACCCTTCACGGGTTATGCTAGGTGCAGAGAACTGTCTTGCCCACCCCTCCTTGGGCAACTCAGGACAACCCTGAAGGACCATTGTAGGGGGCCTGTGGGGTTTCTGCGGGGTCTTCTGGGGCTATTGTTGAACCTACAGCACAGGTCAACTTCTCCCCCTGCCCCATTCTCCTTTCTCCTCCCTTCCCAAAGCTTTGCTCTCAAGGCCACGTCCTGACCAAGCACTGTGCATGCTTGATTCCACCTCAGAGACTTCTCTGGGGAACCCAATCCACAGCACTTGGTAGCAAGACTGGGCTGAGAAAGCAGGTGAAAATACGGAGTTTGGGAGCCATCACACACACTTGTCTGGCTGGTGACGAGGACCCCATCACTGGTGACAGGTGGAGGTAGCCCCTGGTGCAAGGCAGTAGCCTAATGGCTTAAACGTTCTCTGGTGGTGAACCGGGATGGCCTAACGGGGCCAAGAGATGCGATGTGATAAAGCTGATGTGATACATCAGGTGCTTAAGAGAAAAAGAGAGCCTGAGATTGATGCTCAAGCAAGTGAAGGCCTCCTTGGTAGCATACAAAGATGCTCTCCTTTCCGGCAGAAGGAAGGAAAATAAAGCTGAGGATGACCCCAACTTATCGGTCAGAGTAGTCAAGCTCCAAAGGTTAAATGCCAACCAAGGCAGGTCGTGTTGCCAGAGTTGGGGCCCTTATGGGAAAGAATATGACCAGGACTCATGCAGTGGGGTCAACTGGGTCAGTGGTCTTCCAAATATATATATATTTAATATGTTCAAGATAAATTTCACCATCACAATGATTTTAAAGTCTGAAATTCAGTGGGTTTTAGTATATTCAAAATATCATGCAACCATTACCACTGTCTAATTCCAGAATTAGACAGTGGTACCATGTACCTCCCGATTTCCTCTTCCTCCAGGTCCTGGAAATCACTAATTTACTTTCTGCCTCTACCAATGTGCCTATTCCGGACATTTCATATAAATGGAATCTTACAAAGTGTGGTGTTTTGTATCTGGTTTCTGTCACGTAACATAAAGTTTTACAGGTTCATCCATGCCGGGTCATCCACGTGTCAGGTCACTAAGACTTACATCTTTGTTTCTTCTGAGAGTTTTATAGCCTAGCTCTCATGTTTAGGTCTTTGCTTCATCGTGAGTTAAATTTTGTATATGGTGTGAAATAGGGAGCCAAAGTTAGTTTTTGCACGTGGCTATTCAGTTGTTCCCACACCATTTGCTGAAAGACTTCTTTTCTTCGCTGAATCATGTTGGCACTCTTGACAAAAATCAATTGACCATAGATGGTCACTCCATTGTCCCAGCTGCTGCCACCATGTCTGCACTCCAGACAGCAAGAAGAAGAAAAATAAGGAAGAAAGGCACATCAACATCAACTCTCTTTCAAGGAGACTTCCCAAGGTTCTACCCAATCTACTAGCATCTCCGTGGATGGAACTGGGTCCATGGCTGCACATCTCTGCAGAGGAGGCTGAGGGATGCAGTCATTACTCCAGTTGTTAGAACTCACTGTGAATTTTAATTTTTCATTCATTTACCTCATTTATTGGGAGCTATTGACAGATTAATATAAAAGTGTAATTCTTCAATAAACTTAAAAGATATTAATATTAATTAAATATAAAACATGCATATAATATAGAGATGATCAACCAAGCTAAAACAAATTCTTTGAAGAATCTAATACAAATGGACAAAACTTGGGTTAGATTAATGAAGAAGAATAAAAGAAAGCACAAATCACTGATGTAGTCGATGAAAAGAGGGACAGAAGGACGGATGCTGCAGTGGAATTTCCTCCTGCCTTAGAGATGCAGGCAGCTCTGCATTCTGCCGTATTAACCTCCTAACATCACTCAAACCTGAGCCCTCTCCCATGCCCGGAGCCCCCTTTGCTCGGCCCTTCGTTACTTTCATCTGTGCCCTTGCCCTGGCCCCTAACTGGACTCCCCACCCCTGCCCTCCTCCGTTCTACCTGAACCGTGCTCATCAGATGCTGGTGGCCTGCAGGAGAAATCTTCCACCAAGAACCTGGCATTCAAGCCCTTCTTGCTCTGGAGCTGATCTCTTTTCACCTCTGATTTCTCTACTTCAGTTAAAATACGCTCCGTTTTCTAAATTCACCCCTGTAACTTCCAACCTCCACAATCTCACTGATGCTTCTCCCTGCACTTTTCCTCTCCTCAGAGAGCCCAAATGTCACCCAGTAAAACTGCACTATTCCTATCAAGTCCCCAACTTGAAAACTGGACTTCTTCCACTCAACACTTTAATAATTTTGTGGATTTTTAAACTTTGATGTGGTTTCAGACATATAGAAAAGTTGCGAGAGTAATAAACAAGTCTGTGTACCATTTCTCACAGTTACTAACTACTAATATTTTGCACTATTTTCTCTCCCCCTCCGTACACACACACACACACACACACACACACACAGAAAGGAAGTTGGCGACGTGGTGCTTCCTATCCCTTAAATACTTCTGCATATATTTCCTAATAACAAGGATATTTTCTTACACAACCACAGTGCAATTATCAAAATCTGAAAGTTCAACATTGATGCAATACTATTATCTAACCCAAAGTCAGTATTCCAGTGTCTCATCAATTGTCCCGATAATGTCCTTCATAGCTATTTTTTCCAGTCCAGGATCGGTCCAGGACCATGCCCTTCCCTTAGTTGTCACGTCTCTGGTCTCCTTTACAGTGGATCAGTTCCTCAGCATTTGTTCGTCTTCCTTCTAGGGCTGTGACCGAATGTGTCATACAGGGCTTAACAAATCGGCAACCCAGGAGCCATCTTTATGCCTTCCCCTCTTTCCCCCACTTACCTACCATCACCAGCTACTGTTGATTGTAACCTCCTAAATATCTCTGGGGTCATCCATTTTTTCCATATCCATCTCTCAGTCTATCCAGCTAGAACACCTGTCTCACCAGGACTCCTGGAATACCCTCCTAATTAATTGTTTTTCCTCCTCTCGTGATTGGCCCTCTCCAATCCATGCAGTACCTGGCAGCCGCTGTCATCTTTTCCAAATGAAAATTGGATCCTCTTACTCCCCCAGTTAAAAGCATTTGATGGTTTCCCACTGTCCTCAAGGCAAAGGCTACAAAGCCCTAGGTGGTCCCTGCACCCCACTGCCTCTTCAGTCTCGTGCTGAACCGAGAAATCTCCCCTCGTGCTCCAGAGTCCAGCCTCACCAGCTCCTTTCAGCTCCTTCAAGCCTGTGTGCCTCCCAGTGGGAGAGACATTGCTCAGCTTCCCCCCGCAACCCCGGGGAGCACCCTCATCTCCTTGCCCACTGCTCATCTCTGTCTCTGAGCTCTCAGCTCACAGAGCATTTCCTTCCAAGTTCTTTCCTGCCCGTCTGCTTGGGTGGGGTTTCATCATTATACCTGTGAAAAGACGAGTTTACCTTCCTCTCTCTCTTCTTCCTGAAGCCTGGCACCTTGTAGATCTAAAATAAGAGAAGGGCCCTTTTGCAACTCCAAGCCAGAAAGGAGATGGACAATCTTTTCACCTGGTGAAAGTACAGGAGATGTGCTGGTGGCAGGCTGACCTCCAGAGAGCTGGGAATCTGACTGGTTTGTAGATGTCCCTCCTGGAGTTGGAGCCACTGTGGGGGAGGGCTTTCTCCTGTGTCTCAGCCTCGGGGATCTGCACCTCACACCCCCTTCCGGCAGCAGAGCGTGATGGAGAAGTAACAAGTGCCCACCCACGCTGGAGGCCACACAAAAAGAGGGGAGGCTTTGGGGATCCTGGAGTTGGAGCCACTGTGGGGGAGGGCTTTCTCCAGTGTCTCAGCCTCGGGGGTCTGCACCTCACACCCCCTTCCGGCAGCAGAGCGTGATGGAGAAGTAACAAGTGCCCACCCACGCTGGAGGCCACACAAAAGGAGGGGAGGCTTTGGGGACCAGGAAAGAATGAAGTGACTTAAAGATACAAGGGCTTTGACATATATACACTAATATGTATAAAATGGATAACTAATAAGAACCTGCTGTATAAAAAAATAAATTAAATAAAATTCAAAAATTCCAAAAAAAAAAAAAATGATCCGAGGGGCTGAGGGAAGATGGTATAAGAGGGAGGGTCCCCCCAAATCCAGAATTAAGGCATCTCTCTCTCCATGAGTGGTCTGTGCACTCAGGGCAAGTGCAGAGGATGGTGCATGGTGTAGAGAATCCAATCCCAAATTTCTATAATTGTCTCTGGGCCAAAGTATGGAATGACTGAACACTCTTGGCAACCCACACGCGTGCTGCACTGGGCTTGTCCCGCCCCACGCCTGTGCTTTGGCCAGGCAGAAGCACACACCTTGACCTTCCTCCAGAGGATGACAGGGGTCAAAGAGCACATCCAGGCAGGAGAATGCTTTTGTTACTGACCTCGCCATCTTCCCTCTCCAATTGGAGGTTACATACATCCTCACGGTGCCCTGCCCGCTTGGCCACAGCTAACTGGACCAGGCGTGGATACCTGGCTCATGACTTACAGATTCTCTTTTCTGCAAATCTGAAATTAGAGCTAGCAAGCTTTCTTTAATTTCTTGGTTTAGTAGGCCTTAGAGTTCAGGCAGACACATTTGCTGTGCGGATAAGGAAGGAACAAACCAGGTCTATAGAAAGTGAGAGAAGAATGGCCAGACACGCAAGAAACTCTGCATCTTCCAGGAAGGGAGACAGAATGAATAGACGCTTCAGTTGCTGCCACCTTTCCAGCTCCAGGCTTTACAGTGTTCGGCTCTAGTTTTGCATTTGGTCCCAGCGTTTCACCTGCCCTTGATCTCCATGAGCTACTCCTCTTTCTTCTGATAAAGTCTCCTTTCAACTCCAGCTAATTTAAGTGAACTTCTGTTTTTATAAATGAAATAATCTATTACTTAGAACCAATAATCTCTGAGTTGGTTTCCATTACTTATCACCAGTAATAATCTGAGATTTGTAGCCGACAATTTTATGATGTGTACTTAATTTTAATTGCTTGTAACCCATCAAAAATAACAAATTAAACAAACCAACAGACCCAGCTGGTGTGGTTAAGACAGAGCTGGAAGGTCGCTGTGCCAGGAATCTAAGAAGTCCTCAGGTTCAGTGTTGCTTTGGTCAGCAGAATCCTAAAGATACCCCAGGCTTCCCATCCCCTGGCTGTTCAATCAGACACTAATCTAGATAAGAACTTTGCCGGTGCAGTTATGGTTAGGCATCACTTGACTTGTAGATAAGATTATCCTGCATTACCAGGTGGGCCCAGTGTAATCACATGAGTCCTTTAGAAGAAGAAGAGGCAGAAGGGGAAGGAAAGAGACATTCCAAGCAGAAGAAGGACTCAGTGCTCTATTTCTGGCTTTGAAGATGGAGGGGGCTACAAGCCCAGGAATGTGGGCAGCCTCCAGCAGGTGAGAACGACTCTCAGCTGACAGCCAGCAAGGAAAGGACCTTAGTCCTACAACCTCATTGGACTGAATTTGTCCAACAACACAAATGAGCCTAGAAGTGGATTCTTCAGATAAGAGGCCAAGCCAGTCGACTCCAGTGAGACCCTAAGCAGAGAACACAGTTGAGCCGCACTGTGCCCAGATTTCTGACCCACGGACCCTGTGACCTAATAGATGGGTCTTGTTTTAAGTTACTCTGTTTGTGGTACATACTATTACAGAAGTAGAAAACTAATATGACTGTCATCTGTGGTACATCAGCACCACCTCAGGAATCCAACACACTCCAAGGCCAGAGGCCATCCTCTCTACCATCTGGTTCAGGTCTCTTGCTTGTAAATCAAACAAAGGGAAAAAGAAACGGAAAAACCGAACTTTAGGCCAAGCCTTGCAGTCTCTCCTTGGGACCTCTTCATGTAGGTGTGGGCTGTATGTGCACATTAAGGAGGTTTTTTAAATCACAATAAATGATAAAGTAACTGATATCCTTAACTGAAGGTCAAAGTCGTCCTAATTCACGGGACTAGGAATCTCCAATCATGGAATTTATAATTAACCCTCCTCCCATGCAGGTTGGCAATACTTTAAAAACAACCTCTCTCAGGATATTTTGGGAGTTATATTCCCAGTGAGAAATGAGAAATGCAGACCCACATGGAACTGGAAAGGCTATCAAGAGAAAATAACTTGCTAATCTTCATGGGGCTGGAAAGGGAGAGAGAGGATACGATCTCAGGCTTAACATGTTTAAAAAGAGAGAGAAAGGCTCAGGGGAGTCATTTGGGTATTAGACCCAGGCTCCCAGCTGTGGCCACGAATCAGGGTGTGGACGTTCCGATCCCCACTCCTGGAGCTGGATGGGTCAGCAGAGCCTGGACTGGATTTATGTTGGTGGAGTTTATGGGGGTGCGAGAGGGGGAGTGTGAGAAAGTGAGTATTTTAGTGCTCCAAAAGGAGGAGACCAATGCCAGGGGTAGGGATGGTGCTTCTCCTGCTATGAACGTGAGATTTGGAGCCCTGGGAAGGAAGGGGCAGCCCAAAGGCTGAAGGACCTCTGCTTGGAAGGCCTCTGAGTCTCTGAGCAGAAGCTTCACGGCCCAAGAAAACCCTCAGCGACATGGAGGCCGGCCTCACCCTCCCTCCAGCCCAGAGCCCCAGGGCCAGCTGCGCAGAGTGGGCAGCAAGAGGGTGAGCGGAGACACCTACTCACGGGGCTGCCGGCAGAAGGGTGATGGGGAAACGCCCGGTGAGCCAGAGCAGGGCCAGTCCGCAGGCTCATTTCCGAGGGGGGCGGAAGCCTCTGGGGTGGGGGACAGGCAGCACCAGGGGCCTGACTTAGCAGATAAGGTGCATGGCCTCAAAGCCCTCACCATTTAGGCAGAAATGCCAAGTGATGTCATTTGCTCCCAAAGGCTGGTGAGGCCAAGAATATTCAGTCTGCACCCTCATGCCCAAAACACGAGTGTGGGCTCCTTTAAGAGTCTGTGCCAAGATGGAAGACAGCTTTTTCCATTGAACAACAAAAGCAAAAAACCCGAACGTCCCTCAGAAGAAACCTGTGTCAAGGTGGAGCGGAGGGGCTTCTTTTAAACAGCCCTCCCTCCGGTCCCTGAACATCCCCAGGCATCTCCCCCAGGTCATAGAAAGCACAGTTCCACGAGGGCTAATCCCCATGCCCGCAGCCTCCCTCCAAGCCCCAACCTCAAAAAATTCTAAACACAAAAAATCAAGAACAACAACTCAGTTGAGCCCTGGTTTGGGCAAGAGATCCTGAGTTTGCCAGGGGAAGGCTACCTTCCCTGGCCTACCTTTAGAGCACAAAGTGGGGGTGGTGGGAAGGACTCGTCCTTCATTTTTACATCAACATGTATTTTTCCAGGTACAGGGTAGTGGGTTGAACGGTGGCCCCCCGCAAAAGACATGTCCTAAGCCCTGGACGTTGTGATTGTGACCTTATTTGCAAAAAAGGTCTTTGCAGATGTAATTAAGGAAAGTGTCTCAAGATGAGATCATCCTGGATTGTCATCCCTAAATCCCACGACAAGTGTCCTGATAAGGGACGCACAGAGGCGAACCACAGGGCGCAGAGGACACGGCCACGAGAAGACAGAGACAGAGATTGGAGAGATGCTGCCACCAGCCAAGGGCTGCCTGCAACCCCCGAAGATGGAAGAGGTAAGGAACGGATTCTGCCCTACAGGGCAGCCTCAGGAGAGAGCCCAGCCCTGCCCACATCTTGGTTTTGGACTTCTGGTCTCCAGAACCACCAGAGAATAAATTTCTGCTGCTTTGAGCCCCTCAATTTGTGGTCATGTGTCACAGTAGCCATAGGAAATGGAGACACGCAGTTACAGGAATTAAGTCTACGTTTTAGCCTATACTCTCCACTCCTTCCCTTTCTGTCACTCTCAGTTCTGGTCAGGAGGCGGCAAAAAGCTTTCTGATGTCTTTATTTGTGACTGCCTCAAAGCTGGCCAGTGCAACAATTGAACATTGAAATAACAGTAACTGAAGGTACGGAGCATGATGTCAGAATCCTCACTATTTTGAATGCTGGCAGCCAATGCTAGGAAGACTTGATTGACAATGGACTTGCGAGGGGGACACCGAGGGTCCGCAAGATTTATCAGGTGACTTAGGAATGATCTGTTTCATCGTCTACATCGGAGGTCTTATCACCTGTGACGGGGGAGGTGAAAAGGGTGGAAGATGAGGGATGAGGGATGCCAGTATTCTGCTATGGTTGAGTCAGGAGACACTTTCCAAGGTTGCTAGAATAAGAAATAAAGATTAAGGGCTTCCCTGGTGGCTCAGTGGTTGAGAGTCCGCCTGCCGATGCAGGGGACACGGGTTCGTGCCCCGGTCTGGGAAGATCCCACATGCCGCGGAGCGGCTGGGCCCGTGAGCTGTGGCCGCTGAGCCTGAGCGTCCTGAGCCTGTGCTCCGCAACGGGAGAGACCACAACAGTGAGAGGCCCGCGTACCGCAAAAATAAAAATAAAAAAAAGAAAGAAAAATTAATAACTTAATTTTTAAAAAGAAGAACTAAAAATTGTTCTGTGGTCATAAAATATGTAGAGGATTATGGGAAAGGAATGCTTACATTTTGTAGAAGAGTCACTAGACCCTATCAGGAGTTGCTAAACAAGAAATGGAGGGAGTTTCCTGGTGGCCTAGTGGTTAGGACTCTGCGCTTTCGCTGCCATGGCCTGGGTTCAATCCCTGGTTGGGGAACTGAGATCCTGCAAGGTGAGCAGCATGGCCAAAAAAAAAGGCAGTTGAAAAAAAAAAAAAAAAAAGAGAGAGAGAGAAATGGAAGTAACATCCGGCAGGACTAAAGATGGAGAACAGTCAGCTCTGGGAAGTCCTGAGAATGAAATCATTACTAAACGGTTAGTTCTGGGAAGTGGCCCCAGGGACGTGGGCGGTTCATAGGGAGATTGTTGATTTTCCACATTCCCGTCTGTATCTTTTTTTTTTCATGTGTATGTATTATTTTTAATTGATTTCTTAAATAAAATAATCCAATAATCCACCTTCTCTCTCCCTTGCAGTGTATTTCAAGGTAGAAGTTGGGGGCAGTGAAAAAGGAGGACAGAGGAGGCAGGGTAACCACGAAGTCGGGTCCCCTGTGACCCTTTCTCCCACCCTGGGTATCAGGTGCCCCAGAAAGGACAACTTGTAATGAGCTCCAGAGTTCTTGGAAGGTCGCAGTGTCACGGAGGCCCTGGTTGGACTTAGGTCCCAGCGCCCACATTTCATGAAGTCAACTCTGGCAGCCCCAGGGTGCCTCTGTGCCACGCCTGGGCTGGGGTCACACATCTGTGAAGACAGGGAATAGCAGGGGAATTCAAAGATTGACGAAAGCAGCACTGAACGCATCTGGGATGCTGCTTCTCTGGGAATAGCTATGCTGGCGTTGGACCACCGCTCCTGATTTCACGTGGAAGGTACCGTGAGCACTAATATCTGTGGCAAGTAACAGAGCATGTTGTCAGCACTCATGGGCTTGCAGGTCACCCAGAAGATCCTGGATAATTTTGGACTTGGGAGGGCTTTAAAATTTATTTAGAAAAGAGTCAGGATAAAGGAGTCAATTCCATCCAGTTCCACCCAGTTTTCTCTCCCTCTCTCCCACCTCCATTTAGGATTCAGTTCAAAGGTGGATTTGGGAGGCAATTTTAATTCTTTGGGGGCTATGCAGCTCTGCTTATCACAGACAGAAATTAGCGAGCCTTTTCACTAGGTACTGGAGAAGCCTGTGCTCAGAAATGCAAGGGGCGATCCGTCATCCAACACTTTTTTGGGGGGGAATCCTATTTTCTATGATCTGGACCATGTCGATTTCAGGCAGTCACCATTTACCATCTAGAGCAATAAGGAAGGCCTTTTCCATGACAGACATGGGAGCCAACAGGAGTGTGGATGGTGCCCACAGTGACCCACGGACATTCCTCGGGGTTCTGTCCAAGCCTCTTGGGCCACTGTTAACTGATTTGCAAATACAGAGTCAGGGACCTGGGAAAGTCATCACTAATGCTGATAAAGACACGGAACAGGCAAATACAGAAAGGACTTAGAATCCTGGTTTTAGACTCAGAAACCCGAGTCTGAATCCCAGCTCGTTCTCTTGCTGATGGTCTATTTTTTCATGTCTGAACTTCAGTCTCCCTGAAAGAGAAAAAAGCAGCATGACCAGGTGAGAACCCCATCAGCTTTAGAATCTGACAGATTTCGAGCTGGATTCCATCCTTGCTGTACTTTGTATGAGTCAACTCTCTGCCAACCTTGGTTTTCTCTATTCAAAATGGGCATGAAGATTAAATGAGATGACGTGTGTTAAAGTGTCTGGGACATTCTAGTTTCTATTCCACTGAAAAAGGTAAGAGATGAGGAAGTTAAAAAGAAATTCTGCCTTCCACAATGAGGCAGGAAAAAGAGGCAGGGAAGTGGGGAGGACTGAGAATGGAGGCAATGGCAAGTTTGGGACCATGAGGTGAGAAGGCTCTGGTTGCTCCTTGAATGACAGAAAGAAGCCTCCATTAGCTTGGAGGCATATATAGACTTGGGATCTATTTGCTATTAACTTTGAGGCATATATTGTATATTCTTGGGGTACATTTGCTATTATATATTGTGTATACTGGGGGTACATTTGCTATTATATATTGTGTATACTGGGGGTACATTTGCTATTATATATTGTGTATACTGGGGGTACATTTGCTATTATATATTGTGTATACTGGGGGTACATTTGCTATTATATATTGTGTATACTGGGGGTACATTTGGCTACTAACTTTGAGGCCTGCATACACTTGGGGTACATTTGCTTCTGCAGCCACAACTACTCTCATAGTTGCCCAAGAAGGGTCTGTAGAATGAGAAGAAGAGAGTGATTTGGGCAGAACCTTGTTGAATGCCCACTTTGAGGCAGTGGTCAGAAGGAGAGAACCCACCAAGAGGTCTGAAGAGTGAGCTGGGGCCTCACAGAAGCCAAGGGAAGAAAGTGCTTCAATAAGGAGGGAAAGTCAAAGAAGAACTGCCTTACCAGTTGGATTTAGCCCAAAGGAGGTCTGTAGTGATCTTGTCCGGATAGTCTTAGAGGAGTGGTGGGTACCAGCTCCCCTGCAGAGGTTGAGGAGGGAGAGGGAGGGGGGCGGACACGGGCTCTCTGTGCAGGGTGGGTAGCGCCCGGAGGAGAAGTGCGGTTGCAGGAAGGTGTCTTTCTTTCTTCTTCCTCCTTTCCTTTCTATCCTTTTATTCTATTCCCTTCATTCCTTCCTATCTCCCTCCCTTCTTTTCCTTCGATGAGTAGAAAGACATAAGCATGCTTAAATTCTAATGAAAGAGGAAATGGAAGCTACAGGCAAACAATTTCCAAAACTCTTATCTACTGCCCAGATGGCTTTCTCATAGAACCAGTAAATTGCCCATCAAACGCCTCCATCTGGATGTCCCTTGGGTGCCTGAAGTTCAATATTGTCTAAAACAGCTTCTTCTGTCCTTCCTCCCAGTGTTTGCTTCTTTTATCCTCTTGACAGGCACCACCATCCACCCTCCCAGTCGCCCCAGTCAGGGACCTGTGGGTCACCATGGATTCTACCTTCGCCTTGTCACCCACCCAGTACGGTCCTGCTGTATCCTCAACATCCCTCACGTCCGTCAGGCTCTTCCATCCCCACTGTCCCTTCTTAGTGGAGCTGCCCACCTTCTCTCCCCTGGACCACTGAGAGTCTCCCGAAAGGCTACCTTGCCTCTAGTCTCATATCTTTGAAGCATCTTTCCTCATTAAGCAACCTCATCTTCAAAGGAATACTTTTCCTTCTGTAGGAGAAGTCTTGCATTCTTCCAACTGTGATATGTGGCTTCTTCGTCTTTACCTTTGCAGTTCATGCTCCTCCGTCTGGAATGCCACTTACTCCTTTGTCTCAGACTCAACTCAAGGGCTTGTCTGACTCTCAGACAGATCCGATGTCTCCAGTGTTCCAGCCTGACACCTCTGATGTGTTCTCATAGTCTCTCCCTAGACAGTAAGCTCTTTAAAGGCAAGGATAGTATTTTATTAATCTCTGTACTTCTAGTCCCCGGCACCATTGCAGGAACTGATTGAATGAATGAATGACAATGAAAAAGACAGGGCTAAATGCAATTTCATGGAACCGATTCCTCATTACACTTTTTGGGTTCAGTCCTCTAACGAGTCATAAGCCGTCAAATCATATTATCCGTGTTCAGGCCACCCCACTCCTCTCAGTTACCCACAGGATATTGTCACAAACCTCATACAGCAATTTGCCGTGTTCCCTGTTTCCCAGAGTACGGCACCAGGAAATGTCAGTCCTTCAAGATGTTCTGGGACAGAAGGATTCCAAGGTCACAGTAAGTTTTGGACACAGTGCAAACCACCTTCTCCTTTTGGGGGTGCACCATGTAGCTTAAGGGCTTTGAGAAGTTGAACAGAAAAAACGTTGAATTTGGCTGTCAAGGCTTCCCAAACTTATCTGAACCTTTTCTTTCTTCAAGTCACACTTTGAAGCTTTAATATTTCTGAAAGTTGGCCTGTGGCAGTCCTTCGATTTACTCACAGTGGGGTTCTTCTAGTAACACGTGACGCTGGAATCCTACCTGATTCCTATGCAGTGACTTTTGATGCCATCTTTTGCCGACAAAATGGCCTATGGCCGTTTTAACGATGTCTGTTTCCCAAATAAGCAATGTATCTTGAGTTTATGACATGTTTTAGAGGGTAATGATTTTTCCTCAGTTAAGAAATTCTATGCCTATCTGAAAGATTCCATGTATCTTATGAGGTTTACTTTTTTTGTTTTGTTTTTGCTTTTTTGTAGAAAACTTTTTGTTCCACCTAACTGGGGATTAAAAATAAGATATACCCAAGTTACCCTTTTGATTCCTTAATTGAAACGTAAGTGAGTTACAGTGAGGTCTTGCTTCCTTTTAGGCTTCACTCCAGGGTGCTTAAGGGAAAGCAACACTGTTTTCCAACATGACCTGGATGGTGAGGTTCAAAGCTGAAGATTTCATTGTTTTAAATTTGAAATTTCAGAGACAGAAACTTAGGGTGTATCGCTACAGACATCCTAGACTAAAATCCAAACGTCTTGTTTAAAAGTGAATAGATACTTCATGAAAAAAAAATCCATCTGTCTAGCTGACTTCTATAGCTCAGCTTGTACAGAGTGAAATGATATTTCTTTCTCTAACAGCACTTTGGATAGTTTAAGGGACGGTAGTGTGAGCAGGGAACACCGCCCAGCAGTTCATTCATGCGGCATCTGCAACAATTTCTGCCACTCACGTCCATTAGAGTTGCTTTTCCTGAAAGGATAATGTATACTAATCTCAAATCCTATTGCAGAGCTGGTATTTAAAAGCTCAACTTCACATTTTTTCCAAGCCAAATTTCCTAAATATTTGGATTAATTAATACTCTGGAGAAGGGACTTGCCACTGGAAAAATCGTACTTAGAATTATGATTCTGGGGTATTTGCATCATTTCATGTCTGGACGAGGATTATGCTAATAGTTTCAGACATCACATCTGCAAAACATTGTTTGATGTCCTCTAATGGAGATTTCTCAGTCATAAGATAGCCGAGTGGAAAGACTTTTAAAAAAATCGGTTTGTCTCCCCTGTATCTGGTGCATAAAACAGAATAAATGTCTGCCAACATCACGACCTGAGGATTTTTAGATCGTGTCTATATAATACCCGCAAGGGCAGGAAGGCATAAGTCACCCATTGCCCTGCCAAGTTTCCTTTGTAAACTTGTTGTGTTGGCATCACCAGCTCATGACAAGCACATCAGGGCACATCAGAAAACGTCAGTGGAGCAATAATTAGCAACTGCATCAGGCGCCTGGGCCCATTTTGATAATGTGAGATCATAGCTTTCTTGCTCTTGGATGAACAGGAAAGAATGGTTTCTGGAAGCCACAGAGCATCTAAATCAGTTTTCCCACTTGTATTTGGGGTAAGGTATTAGACCAAAGCATTAAGAAAAAAGAGGTTCAGAATATATGAATATTTGAGACTGAGAACCAGATGAGTCACTGAGTTTCCCTAAAAGGACTCCGAGAGTTGATAGATATTGTAGACGATCTAGAAAAATGCCCAGTGTTACACTGGGAAGTACATAAAAGAGAAATACACAATGTAGTCCTGGTCGTCAATGACAAGGTTAAGAAGACAGAAATAACTTGTATGACACAAGTGGAAAGGAGTACCTCCTGCTACGTGCTGTGTTGCCGATCACAGAGTGATTTGATATGGGCGTAAGCACTCAGGAGTGAAGAGAAACAAGTCAAGTTTAGGCAAGAGGCATAGGGGAGGCATGATTGAGTGCAACTGGAAATGGAAAGAATTTTGCAAATAGTCAACGTTGATTGAGTCCTGCGAGTTTAATGCTCTTATTTATCCCCATTTTACTAATGAGGACACTGAGACTCAAAGGGGTAAGTGATGTGTCTAAGACGCACAGCAAATCAGTGGCAGAGGGGCAATTCCAGGGCAGCTTGCAGACCACTTAGCCACCTTGCTACAATAGCTAGCTCTGTTGTCATCAGAGACATGGGTATACATATGAATACGGATATAAATGCACACGTATGTATTCGATGTGGTAGAAGCAGAAGATGGTCACAGGGACCGCATTTCAGAGATGAGAGAAAGATTAAGTATAAAAGTAGGAACTGGCATGGATGTGAGGGGGTGGATGAAGATATATGACTATGGAAAGAAGGGCGTACCTCGGGAGGGTCGTGGAAGACCTCCGTGGGCAGGCTGGGGTTAGCAGGTAACAGGGAGGCTGGCTGGTCTGGAGCTGAGATTCAGGTGTGGACTGAATGGCCAATACTGACCACCATACTTTGTCTCTGTGCTTTGGGGGCAGAGAAAAAATATTTAAGGACAGATGCCCAGGCACGTCTTCTGATGTGACTGTAGCCCAAGAAACCCATGGCAAAGAGCTTGAACCCTGACTACATCTGGGGGTCAGACACATGCAGACTCAAAGGCGAGGAGCAACGGAAACCTGAGGGCTGAGGACGAAGGGAAGCCACATCCAGCCCCTTTGACCCCCACTCAACAGACACAGGTTCCCGGTGAGGGTGACTCTACTCTTCCCCGGCATTAGCAAGCCCCCGACGTGTACACACCACCATTCTCATCATACAGTTTCAAACAAGACGATGCTCCAGTTCATGCCCATCACTTCATCCGGTCCCTGCCCAGAGAAACCGTGATCTGTAATAGCTCCGGACCACCGAGAAGACTTTCAAGTAAGATTTTGGACCAAATACTCTTTTCTTTGTGTGCTCTGACTTGAAAACTTAACCCTTGAATGAGATATGATTCCACAGTGCACATGAGAGCCCCACCCACTATCATCTTAGATGTTCCTGGAAGGTACAAGAAGGAGAGGTGCAGGAAACTGTCCAAATGGATGTGGGGCACCCATAAAAGACAGTCCTGGGCATTCCCAGAGAAGCTTGGGTGTGAGAAGCCGGCAAGGGTTACAAGCCTTCCTGCAGGAGCAGAGCCGGGGCAGAGCTGCGGAGATGAACAAAGGGATCTTGAAGTGGCTGCATTTGTGAGCTTAAACTGGTGGCGTCCAGGAGAGCCACTTACCACATACAAACTGTTCCAGCGTGTCCTTAGGTGTGTTATGGAGTGTGCACACAAAGGGCACACTTTATCAAGCAAAGAAAGCACGTATTTTGCAGGAAGATCACGAACACCAATGATAGAAGCAGTAACAGAGCAGAAGAAACACAGATCCTTTCTTTTCGGTCACAGCCTTCTGATCAGACTTTAGGGAAAAATGATTGATCACCATTCAGCAAATCTTCTTTTTTGCCCATCTAAAGATAAACGTTTATTTCGAGGCAGAAGAATTCCATAGCTTATGGCTTCAGTTAACTTGTCCTCTGTGCTAAACCCAAGGTCACACTCAAGACGGCACGCACACAGACGATCTCCAATTTACAAGTGGATGGGGCTCTGAGAGGACACTTATGAATTGGTTCTCTGGAGCACAGGAGCACCTCCCCATCGATTCTCAGGCCAACCCGTAAAACTCTCTGAACCCCCTGAGTTGCGAAGCTGGTTCCAAGAGCCGCCCCAGAGCAACTGTGAGACTGAGGGTGGAGCAGGGCCAGGGGGATGGGGCTGGACTTGGAGGGCGGGAACTGTCATGCCCTTGAAAGGAAGAGCTCAAAGTCACGGTGGTTTTGGGGACAAGTTTTCCAGGACTGGTTGTCATAGCAATATAGCATTACTTTTATTTCTTAAATAACTTTTTGCGAAACAGTTTAAGACTCACAAGAAGTTGCAAAAATAGTACAGATTCTGTGTATCTTTCACTCAGTTGCTTTAATAATCATCTCTTACCTAATCACGGTATATTGTCAAAACCAGAAAACCGACATTGGCAAGATACTCTTAACTCAGAGATTTGACCAGTTATCTTTTTTTCTCCCTAAACAAATATAGTGCTTTGGAATTATTAGATCATATTATTTTTCCAATGTTACGATGCTAAAAAAGTCTCAATTTTTGCAACAAAATCTTCCATTCTTTACTATAACTGATGGTGTTATTTGAGTGAAAACTGAGTAGGTTTTATATTTATACAAATCACTTTAATTTTGATATTAAAAGGCAAAGATTTTATTTTAAGTTTCTAGGCTATACAATATTTGTAGCCAAGAGAATAATTTATGAAATGACAACTTTAAAAATTAATCTAAGTCACTGTTTGATAAGTGTTTGGGCCTGGCTCCTGGACCTACTGGTGCTATAAACTGAGTGACCTCATTTTAGATGAGTTACTTGATCTCTTTGGTTCTTAATTACTTGATTGCAAAATAAGGAAATTAGACTACATGACTTCTGAAATTTTTTTCAGCTAAAAAAACCCCTATGGGACCCCCATGTCAAAAGTATCATACAGAGATTGTTATAGAAAGCATAAGATAGTTTTATGAAGAACAGACAAAACAAAAACAAAAACCAAACCCTAGAGCTAAAGCGAAAAGGGGAAAATACCTTGTATTCACCTAAAAGTTATGGAAAGAGTACAAAAGAACATTTGAGGGCAGCATCACTGTGGAGGGTGAGGACCACTGGCCTGCAGGTGGTCCTGAGGAGCAGACATGGTCTGAATTCCCCATAAACTACTTAAACTTGTGTGACATTTGGACCATCCCAAGCCTCAGTTTCCCCATCTGTAAAAGGATGATGGACACTGTTAGTGGGGCTCTGAGGAGGAAAAGGGATATGACAGGTAAGGCGCATGACAGTCTTGTCCCATGAATGTTAACAGAGCCCCTGAGTGTCACGTGTGAGTGGGAATAGAGCGCATGTTGCGTTAAGATGGTATGAATGCAGTGCGGGTCCGCCTGCCTCTGACGGTGTGGTTAGCTTAAGCGGGGAGCCTCCACTTCCGGAGAACAAGTTATGGGGCTTAGATGTGGTTGTCACCCTGGGCACTTGTGAACTGAGAAGGCGGACAGGGTTTCCCCTGTGATGCGGAAGAGAGACCCCCGGTCTCAGTGGGGGGATCTGAACCGGCAGAAACGAGGAACACTAATTAGAGAGCATTCTATTTTGTTTTTAGGAAAAATAGATATGTCCCACATACTTTTTATCTCACTGTAAATTTGGGATTAGAATTTAGACTCTGGATTTCAGTCTAAGGCATCTTACTATGAAAATGAAAGAAAGATGTATTATTCTCTCCCCATCTTGCTACTCATACTAGTTTCTTATCTACAAATGCCTTCTCTTTCGCCTGGCCTTTTCTCCTATTTATAGCCATGTCTCAAACATAGCCTTCCAATTGCGATACTCAAGGTAAATGGGAAAATCATCTAGACCACAATCAATTCAATAAAAAGATAGAAAAAAATTCATTCAATAAAAAGACAAATATTTGTATGGACTCCGGTCCAGCAGCCATTTAACACTGCTATGTACATCAAAATTTCCTAGTGGGTATTCTTGTTCTCCTTATACTATTTCTTTGGGCCATATTTTTTAAAGTTTTCATTTTGAGTTTTTCAAAGAGCTTTCACCTTTTCATGTTTAAGACATAGCTTTAAAATCTTACAACATCGAATATTCTGTCTGCCAGCATTCTACAACCTGCATTAGAAAACCAGTGTTAATATATACATATATATACAAACTGCATGAAAACTGACCTGGATTACTGTAATTTATACCTTTTATTTTTGTATTTAAAGGAAAAGAGAGCTTGAACTCATTGCATTTTACAGCCAGGAAATGGTCTAAATTATCTTAATTTCATTGTACTTTTAGAAATTATTGGCTCAACCAGAACTAGAAACTACTCTTTGACTCCAGTATAGACTGGGAAAGTAGACATTTGTAATTTGAAAAATACAAACAAAAATTAATTCCGGAAGGAAAGTAATCTACAAGCAGAACGCCTTGAAGCCATGAAATCAGCTAAGGACTCAAAGCCCCTTGGTGTGACTCTGCTAACCCGGGGCTCATCTCTCCAGACCACGTTTCATGCATAGACAGACTCTGGAAATCATTCATTGCCTACAGTGTCACAGCATCTGTTTGTGTCTGGGGTACAATAAAGAATTCTTACGGAGACATATGTTATTTTACAAAAAACAGGATTGCACAGGAGGCACTATTAGAGCCGGTCTGTGAATCCTTGTCCCCCGTCTGCAATTAGATAAGTGCAGAAATTGGCAGTAAGCACTTAGAAACTTTTATACCCATCTGGCATCGCCATGACATCCAAGCGTGTGACTGGTGTACAGGTCTCCCTGAATAGGATGGAGGCCAGTTCCGATGCTGCTGAATTCACCTTGGGGTTGTACGTGTCGTGAGCTGCAGTCTATTCGTGCCCAGTAAGACCCTATATTGATCTGCAATAGATCAAAACAGACAAAGAAACATGCCTCCTTTACCACTAATGGGTCGAGAGGCATGGATATCACACGTAGTGTTTGAAACCTGTTTCTTTTACACCACGTGTTGTGAGTATCACTCATTTCAGTAACTATGTCCATAAACCTTATTTTTAGTGAATGTGTTATCCTTCAGTGTTTAAGTTGGATGCATTGAGAGGTCACTCAAGTTTTCATCGGTGCCTGCAAATCTCCTAAGTCTGCCTTTTCCCATTTGAAGATGGCATTACTATGATTTATGTACAATGGTACTAAGAGTCAGAAACAGTGGATCGCTCTAGAATGCTTTGCCCAGGGGGACCACTATCACACTACAGAAGGTACCTCACTAAAAGACAGTTTCATCCAGAACGAGGTCCAGCCCCAGAAACTTCTGGGCAATATTTTAGCAATTAATAGCATAGTGGCCTCTTCACCGAGACTTTCACAAATCCCCAAAGTAATAGATGTTTTAAGAGTTTTGGAGACCCACGGGGAACACTGTGTCTATTTGGGACTTCCCAGGCTACACTGACAGTAGCAGGGTGACCACTGTTTTGCCCTCATACTCCTGTCCCCTTTCCTCTACCTGACATTCCTAATCAGCCGTGGTCTAATTTCCACTCCACCTCAGAGTTACCCTCAACATGCTCTAGATGGCTCCTGACAGATGACAGGAGTGGGACGTAAGAAGAAACCCATTTACCATTCCTGCCCTAAACCATTTGTGATGAAAAGGTTTTCCAGGGAGGTAATGTGCTTCACCTTGCACTTGTTGTAATGGCACAAGCCTTGAAAGGAAAGTGGCAAAGGACTTGCTATTGTATATGTTCAGAGAGTAGAATACAAACTCTCAAATCTCTTAGGCTTGACTAGGTTTTTCTACTTTGTCAAAATTCAACTCTGGAATATTTTAGTGCTGTTTAGCATCTTCCTTCATGGCTACCATCTTCTCCAACGGTGTCTTTAAGTCTCATATCCTAGATGCTTCAAGTATAGGGAGCCTCTATTTCCAAAGGATAATAGTATCTGTAATATTTGTCCCCCAAACCAGAAACTTTCCTCTAAGGAAGTCCAAATTGTAATCAAGTAACGAGAGAATGGATCAGAGAAACAAAAGAACATTGGTCCGTCTAAATCAATGTTAGGGTCCAGCATTCTGCCATATAATAATGGAAGTGCTCTGTGGCTTTTTTTACTATGTTCACATACTAAGGTAAAAAATAGCTACTCCGTGCCTAATAAGGTAAGAATGAGAGCGTTTCAAATACTCTTACCCATTTGTTAAAAAACAAAAAAGAAAATAAGATTCCTAGTTTTTCCCCTTAGACCTGAGCACAGGCCACGATTCACTTGCCAAATTTTCTCTCAGTGGATTGTTTTCAAAAGCTTTATTTCTAGATTTATTACAGCATTCCCAAGGAAACGAATCTTTTTTTGTGCTTTACAAACAGCACAAATGTCATTACGACGTATTTTGGTAACTCAGTATGTGGTGAATAAACCCTGATACCTGGTATATCCATTCCTAAATGCGAGAAAAAAAATACCAACTATAAAATTTTAGATGAATAAACCCAAGCAATTACCTTTTCAAAAAGAGTTAAAGTCAGCATGCTTCACAAAAGCTAAACGTTGTGGGCCAGTAGACTTTTATTGTTCTTATTCAACAATCATTTATTGGTCACTATGTGTGGACCAGCTCTGTCCAACAGAAATTCCTGTGGTGACGGAAATAT
The DNA here is from genome assembly GCF_951394435.1 of Stenella coeruleoalba. NCBI lineage: Eukaryota > Metazoa > Chordata > Mammalia > Artiodactyla > Delphinidae > Stenella > Stenella coeruleoalba. The sequence goes on from NC_137158.1 coordinate 82,934,428, forward strand.
TCTGAATGGACATAGTCCAATATGGTAGCCACCAGCCACATGTGGTTATTGAGCACTTGAAACGTGGCTCAGGAGAAACACAATCTTTCATTTCACTTAATTTTAATTCATTTAAATTTAAATAGCCACATGTGGCTAATGGCACCTTACTGGATGGTGCAGATATAGAATAGATGTCAATGTTTTAAGATAGAAAGATGAGCATGATTTGGCTTTTCTCCCCAAAATCTACAGAGTAACAGGAAAAATAAAATGCATACATAATTTTACATAAAAATCCTGATCAAATTTATATGGAACTTAATAATAAGATAAAAGTTATATGGAAGAAAAAAGCCCCCAAATTGCCAGGGTAACTCTGAACAGGAGGAGGGTGAGGGGAGAGAAGAGGTGAGACTTGTCCTACCAGATACAAGAATCATCATAGAACTATCATGATTAATAGTAAAGTATTGTCACGGAGAGAGACAAATGAACAGCAGTAGAACAGCCCAGAAGCCTGTTTGTGCAGGATTTTTTTTTTTCTTTTTTGGCAAGAGGCAGAAAGCAGAAACTATAAAGAAAAATGATACATTTTACTATCAGAATTTAAACTTCTTGTAGTCACCAAGACAACATAAATACAGTTAAAAGACAAGCCACAGACTAAGGAGACAGAACATACACAGCTGACAAAGGAGCAGAATAAACACATATACGAATAACTTCCCAAAACGTCGGTAAGAAAAAACAAGTAACAAAGAGAACACAGCCAGAGGATATGAGAGGGTGATTCGCAAGAGATGAATCTGAAAGATGAATACGTGTCAAATGTCCTCAGTTACAGGAAATGAGCTAGATCCATATTTATCAAGGCTAATAGGTCTCAAAAATATAATGTGGGGACTTCCCTGGTGGCGCAGTAGTTAAGAATCCACCTGCCAATGCAGGGGACATGGGTTCGAGCCCTGGTCTGGGAAGATCCCACATGTCGCAGAGCAACTAAGCCTGCGAGCCACAACTACTGAGCCCACGCTCTAGAGCCTGCGAGCCACAACTACTGAGCCCACATGCTACAGCTACTGAAGCCCGCGTGCCTAGAGCCCGTGCTCTGCAACAAGAGAAGCCACCGCAATGAGAAGCCCGCGCATTGCAACAAAGACCCAACATAGCCAAAAATAAATAAATTCATTAAAAAAAAAATATATATATATATAAAATGTGGAGTAAAAAAGAAAAGTGACAGAAAAATAGAGTATCGTACCACTTGTGCAAACTTCAAAGCACCCCAAGCACTGCAGAGGTTTCCCTCGCTGTCTGAAAGTAGAGCTTTTCTTACGAAAACTTTGCTAAGCCAAAATGGCAAAAAGCGAAGAAGCAGCTACCTGAGGACACACCTTGCTAACAGATGCAGAAAAATAAATTGCAATGAAGCACAGATGCTCAGAGATAGTTCAAAGCTATGCCGGCTTGAAGCTGAGGTGCTGCATGTAGTTTCTGGGGAAGGAGCTTGGCAGGGGTGAGCACTGCTTCTATAAGGACTTGCCGCAAAACAAGAGGTGAACGCTGTTTTCGATTTTCATCTTTTATCATAAAAGTGAAAACCTCTTTGATTTCTTACGGTTAGGAAAAACAGGTGCTAATGTAGGTCTTTCATAAAAGTAAAGTGGCATAAGGCAAACTTTTGTTTTTTATTTGTTTGTTTTGTTTTTGTTTTTTTGCGGTACGCGGGCCTCTCAGTGCTGTGGCCTCTCCCATTGCGGAGCACAGGCTCCGGATGCGCAGGCTCAGTGACCACGGCTCACGGGCCCAGCCGCTCCGCGGCATGTGGGATCTTCGCGGACCGGGGCACGAACCTGTGTCCCCTGCATCGGCAGGCGGACTCCCAACCACTGCGCCACCAGGGAAGCCCATAAGGCAAACTTTTGAAGAGCAAGGGACACTTGTCTAGTGTTTGTGTGTAGTACCTAGGTATAAAAAGGATTAAAACATGGAGGAGATGAATAACGACTTCATGATAACTATACCTGGGCAAGAGACGGCCTGAAACTTCATCAGAGGGGGCCACACTTTCGCCTCCCTCTCCCCTAGAGCCAAGGGCTTGTACCCACCTGAAGCCCATCCCCCTTCCCATCCTCCTGTCTCACACCAACACGCTGGGATCTGAGATCCCAGGTTTCCCTGCTCAATGGTCCTGAGCCCTCTTCCTGAGCCTGTGTGGCCTTTTCCCCAGGCCCACCTTCTGAAGAAAGGGTCTGGTAGCTGCTCTGGGAGGAAGGGAGGGGACAGGGGACAGGACCTGAAGGCATACGAAGGAGACTTCAGCTGTGTCTAGGAGTGTTAGTTCTTTATAACAATGTACCTAAAGCACGATAAATGACACTTGCTAATTCTGGGGAAGGGTGGTATTTTTGTACAACTCTCTTTATTAATAGTCAACTTACATATAGCATTTATCATGTTTCAAGTACTGTTTTAAGCGATTTGCATAAAAAATGAAAAGGTGTCATTGCTACTCAGTGTTACAGAAAAGGCTAAATAACTTGCCCAAGTCACTCACCATAAAGAGTAGAAGGGGATTTGAACATAGCAGGTCTGGCTCCAAATTCCATGATCTTAGCAACTGCTCTAGGTCTACTTGTCCAAATGCTCAGATTACTTCATTAAAAAAAAAAAAAGGAATTAAAGTTAAAATAGCCTGACAACTGCAATACAAAGAAAAATGTAGTAAAATTCCTTCAGAAGGTTCTTAGATGTGTTAGGAGCACAGACAAGGACGGCAGACGTGACTTGGGGAAGAAGGCCGTTTCGGCGGTTGGGGAGGGCTCGGCGGAGGGGATGCGGACTTTCGGCCCAGGCCTTGCTGGGCAGTGGCTGCGAGGGCAGGAGAGTGAAATGCCAGGAAGAGGAAACTTCTTTGTGTGGACAGGCACAGATTTAGGAAAGTTAAAGAAGGATTTGAGAATTAGCAAGTCGTGGTGTTTGGCTGTCACATGGGGGGACAACTTGGTGAGGGACATAGGTTGGGATCTTGAAAGGGAACGTGAGAAATGAGTATTTTATTTGGAAACCAAGGCAAGCCCTTGAAGGCAGCACCTCCGAGCTGCTCCGTGGGAAGACAACAGTGCAGCCTGGCTGCAAGGACAGCGGCCGCAGGTGAGGGGCCCCTAGGGTCACTGCGAACAAAGTTGGTTAACAAAGTTGGTGGACGAGGAGAGGAGGCCGTGCCTGTGGGGGGCAGGGGAGGAGGGAGGTGTCAGGAAGCATCCAGTTGTCCCACCATATTTATGGAGCACGTACTAGGTGGTGGCAATATAGAAATGAACAGAACAAAACCTTCTGTCCTCGTGAAACCTGCCTTCTTAGTGGAGGCGGGGGCAAAAGTAAGAAAAATAATAAATTTAGTAAACAAAGGGATAAAAATATGCATATGTTAGAGGGTGATAAGCACTTTGCAGACAGATAAAACAGGGAAGGGAGCTGGGGGCTTGCCTGTGTGTGTGTGTGTGTGTGTACTGGGGCAGGGGTGGTGGGGAGATGGCCAGGAGGGGTGAGCTGAGGGCACCTTTGAGTAAAGGCCTGAGGAGTGCTGGGTGTTGAGATGATATTGAGAGTCTGAGTCTTGGGGTGGGACCATGGTTACCCCAAAAGAGAGGGCAGAGGAGGAGCTGGGTGGGAGGAGGACAGATTGAGTCTGGGGTCCCAGGGGGCAGTCAATAATATGGACTACACCCTGGAGCTTCTGTACACACAGAAGTCGCTGCTAAGCAGGTGACAGATGAGCTTCAGTAGCTGGGAACAAGGATGATAGAACAGTGAGAACTCTCATTCAGTGAGCCCCTCATGTGTGCCCACCTGCCACCAGGTGTTTTATCCTTCCTAGTACCCAGGATCCTTAGGACATCCCTGCACAGTATTAACTCAGCAGCAAATAAGAACGACAGTAATAAGAGCTAACATGTGAAAGGGCAGACTGTGCGTCGGCAGGCACTTTATGTGTAATAATTCATTCAATCCTCACAGCGACCCCAGGAAGGTATCAGTCTCATTTGACAGATGAGAAGACTGGGCTGGCCCGGTAAGGTGCCCAAGGTCACAGCTCGTGAACGGAGGCAGCCTGGCTCCGGTCCTTGCTCTGGAAGGAGGAAAAGTCAGCCTGCGCTCTACCGGCCTCTCTACTCTCTGAGGAAAGTGAGCTAAGGGTAGAACGCTTTTCAGACGGCTGGGGTGGGGTTCTGGGCAGAAGAGCTGGAGAAATTCTCAGAAGATACGTCTTGACGGGGGAGGCTGGGCCAGGGCAGGGAGGGCGCTGTTAGGAGTGCAGGGTGAACAGCATAGCTGAAGGCTGCAGCCGCGAAGGGGCTTTTAACCCGGCCCGGGGAGGGCATCCGAGTGTGGACATGGACACAGCAGCCTGGACGCGGAGCAGAGGCCAGGACGCCAGATCGCACACAGCTCTGCGGATCTCTGGGAGCGAATAAGGGAGCGAAAAACAACGATTGAAACCAACCAACAAACACCCTTTCTGGGCGATTTCAGGGCCAAGAGCGAAAGCCTTGGCTAAAGAAACCTGTAAGGGGCTGAGGTCCGTTCTCACTTAGAACTCCAGGACTCTGAACAAGACGCCTCACACCCCTGTGGGTTGCCCAGCTGCTCTTTTGAAAAAGTTGGACGCTCTCTGAGATGTCGCCAAAATCTAATCCCCCGTGGTCCTAGCTCTGCAGTCGGTCCACTGCTCTGGGATCCGGCTGCCCGGCCCCAGGGGTGCGCCGGGCGGCTCTGATCACCCAAGGGACGATAACTGGCGGGGTGTGGGGGGAAGGGGGCTCCCCCGGCACGGGCGCGGGACCCGGGGCGCGCGCGTCGTCGGTCCCCTAGGCGGCACCCCGGACCACCTAGAGACCGAGTCCCAGGAGCCTGGAAGTCGCTGGGTGGCCCTGGAACTTTCTTCTCTGGAGCCCGATCCGGGACCGCCGCAGAACAGGCTGCTGGCAAGGACCAAATGGAGCTCCGCGCCAGGCCGGAGGCTATGCGCGTCACTCGCTGTCCCGGGCCGGGTCCGCGGCGCGCGGTGGCGCTCCGCCAGGCCGCGCCGCCCGCGCCCCGCCGCGCGCCCACCCCGACCCCGCGGCGGCGCCCCGGGGGAGCGCGGCCCGGGCCTCCGCGGGCGCCCCCGGACCGGAAGCGGGTGCGGCGGGCGGGGGCCCCGGGGCCGGAGGAGCGGCGGCCGCTGGCGCGGCGCCCAGGGGCGTGAGGCGGGTGCGCGGGGGAGGCGGCGGGGCGGAGGAGGCGGCCGGCCGGCCCGCGGGTCACTCGGAGGCCCGGGCGGCGGGCGACAGGACGCGCTCGGGGAGTCGGGCGGGCGGGCGGCGCGCACCATGCCCTCCTTCGACGAGGCGCTGCAGCGGGCCGGCGAGTTCGGGCGCTTCCAGCGGCGCGTGTTCCTGCTGCTGTGCCTGACGGGCGTCACCTTCGCCTTCCTCTTCGTCGGCGTGGTCTTCCTGGGCAGCCGGCCCGACCACTACTGGTGCCGCGGGCCGAGCGCCGCCGCGCTGGCCGAGCGCTGCGGCTGGAGCCCCGAGGAGGAGTGGAACCGCACGGCGCCCCCCCACCTCGGCCCCGCGCCCTCCGAGCGCCGCGGCGACGGCCGCTGCCAGCGCTACCTCCTGGAGGCGGCCAACGCCAGCGCCGCCGCCCCGGGCGCGCTCAGCTGCGCCGACCCGCTCGCCGCCTTCCCCAACCGCTCGGCGCCGCTCGTGCCGTGCCGGGGGGGCTGGCGGTACGCCCAGGCCCACTCGACCATCGTCAGCGAGGTAAGGGCCCGGGTCCGCGCCGGGCGCTCCCGCCCCGCCGGCGAAAGCCGGCCGGGAGCGGACGGCGCGCGGAGCCCTCGCGGACGCCGGGAGTCGGTGAAGCCGGCCTCCGGGAAGGTCCGCGGAGGCAGGGAGCTGTCGGTTACCTCTGGGGACCGACCGGGTTCATCCCGCGCTTGAAAGCGTGGTGCTGCGTCGTAACTGCCCTGGCGGTGCCTTTGCTTTCTCTCTCTCTGCTAGTGAGGCAACGGAGTGGTGCTTCGGTTTAGGTGTGAACGAAAACCGCCCTGGAAGCCAAGTGCTAAGATGCTTCGCACACATCTCCTCAGGGATCGAAGCATCCTGTACGATGCTCGTTGACTGTGAGATGTGTGTGCGCAATAGTTGGAAATGACGGATGAACGCGGGTAGAGAACCTCAGTGTCTGGGGCGAGCGACGCTGAGCACGTCCGCGCCAGCTCGTGGTCCCCAGGGGGCGAAGGAAAGGAGAAACCAGCGTTTGAAGGCAGCGCCAACTGTCTGTAGTTGCCCAAATGATTATCTGAAATGCAAAAGTACAAAGGTCGAGGCTTTCCCGGGAGCATGATTTTGGCAAAACTGCTTTGGGGCAAAGAGCAACATTTGAGAGAAGTTGGGAAAGATGAGGTTTTGAATTAAAAAAAAAATTTTTTTTTTCCTGCTAATAAGTGACAGGAACGCAGCAGAAGAGGCTGTAAGGCATACATAGTGGACACCCCACTTATTGGGGGGGGTAGCTGCAGGGGTCGGGTGGGGACAGTCCCCACGGTTTTTTGGCTGCGTTTGAGCTCTCAGTGCCTTGGGGGTTAGGTGCCCTCACCTTTGGCGGCAGAACTGTTTCTGCGCTGCGCTGGGCTGGCGGTTTGCATCTTCATCTTGGTGAGTTCTGACTTTAGGGACTGCCTCCACTGAGCTTGCAGGGAAGGGATGAGCAGTTTTATTGAACTTTGCTGCAAGCATGGATCAATTTAATTTCTAACAAGGGATTGAATGTGCTCAGGCAAATTGGGAAAGAAAAATGTTTGTCTTTCATTTATTGTCATAAAGAATTTTTAAGCACCTACTTGAATAATGGGGGGAACGCTGGCTTCAGAGTTCGCAGTGCCTCTTCTGCCTGTTAATGGTGTTCTTTGGTCTGGTGGTGACCTAGTCTCTCTGAAGCTGGGATTGTAGGTCTTTGAGGTTATGCATGTTCTGTGTGTTAGCACACTGGGTGTGGTCCTCTGCTAAGTGCTTTAGAGATCAAACCCCATGGCAGCCCAGAAAGGCCATGTGTATGGGTGTTTGGGGTACTTTAATTTCTACCTAATTTGAGGGTCATGATCGGGACTGCTTTATAAACTGTGGTGGTCTTGTTGTTAGGGGTGTCACTCTTGAAATGGATAAGGTGTGGGCTTGGGTGGGAGAGGGTGTTATCACTGGTATTTCCTTCGAGTTGTATCCATTAGGTGGCCGCTTAGTGCTACTTTCCAGGCAAACCAGAAGACGCTGCTCGGAGAGTAGATGCCTGATTTTTGAAGACGTACAGATCTCAGATGAAGAATCAAATGAACACACACTCCAGTGGGGTTTCCATGAGCAAGCATGATCCATAGACATCAGAGAGGGAGACATAAAAATCTCTAAGTTAGTGTCCAGACAGGTACTTTAAAAGCATTCTGGGGTTCCAGGGTTGTTTCAAGCATCCCAGGGTTATTTCAAAGGAGGGACAGTGGGTCTTATGAAGGTCTAACAGGCACTGTGGAAGATGGGAGTTCCGGAGACCTGGTCCTGGCATGGTCTCCATCCAGCTGTGTGGCTTGGGTGGATAGCTTAACCCTTCTGGGCTTAGCTTTCTCATCTGTAGTATCAGGGCTTGGATTAAACCCTTTACAGTCCGACCAATGCCATCAGTGTCGTCACTGGATGGCTGTTCTCAGTGTGCTCAGAACAATGATAAAAATCTTCAAGGAAAAGTAAAGTGCTGTTCCGAATGCTCCCTTAAGGCCTCTGACAAGTTTTGGAAGTATATTGGAGAGAGGTTTTTTTGTTGTTGTTCTAAATTGTTTGCTTCTTCTGGTTTGTTGTTTTAATGTTTTGATTCTTGAGAGGAAACCCTCCATCTGTTCAGGAAGCTCAGCATCTAGAACAACTCCTTCCCTCGCAGTTCTGCACAGCTAATATGTTACTGTCTTTGGTTTTGCATATGATCCAATTAGTGTTTGTTCTTTCATATGCTGTTAGCGTGACCCATCTCAGTGTGTTTTCAGAGACTTGAGACCTAACATATGAGTCACGGAAAGGGGGTGACTTGGGAGACTTCAGAACGCGGAAGGGGAGACCAGATTCCAGAATGGCAACATACGGCTGTTATATTTAATCCTTGCGCCATTGCTGGGGAGACAGCATTGTCCTGGCTTTTAGAATAGGAACCTGAGGCAGGAGATGCGAAGGGACCCACTAGCGTCCCAGACCTTTTATGTAGCCAAGGTGGGTTCAGATCCGGGGGTCTTGATTGTGAATCCGTCTCCTTTCCTCCAGGCAGTGCTCTAAGTCCTTGAAACAGGTCCACACAGCATGATACCAGATCACTCACACTTTAGAACCTGCAAGAAATCTAATTGAACCTTCCTGTTTACTTAGTTACTATCCTGGTCCTCTGGCCAGCGTGTCATTTTATTTCATTTCACGGTCCGGAACACGATCCGCTGCAGATGAGAGGCAGTCTGTACTCTCGGTGTGAGTGTTGCAGAATGGGCACTTAAACCTCATCCACCCTTTTTTCGTCTTACAAAGAGAAACAGCGCCAAGGAGTTAAGTCAGAAGTCAATGCGAAGTCAGGGCCCTTTCAGTCCAGCTCCCCCTCTGGTTTCTCCTGCTAAAGGGGATGCAGTGGATTTTTCACCTACATTTAATGACCTCAGCACAGACTTTTCTAACGTCTGAATCTCAGCCCTATGTGGTTGTCAGACATTGGGCAGAAGAAAGCATGATGTGGTGCAGAGAAGTCCAAGCCCTTACCACCCAGATGTTTCAATTCATTGCCCAGGGAGTGAGACTCTGAAATTAATGTTAAGACTTTGAAATGCTTGCTTGCGTACCATGGATGGGGAGATAAAAAAGCTCCTCTCTCACTAGGAACCAGGCCTCAGAGCACCATTAAAAATAGACCGAATTGCCCTTTCTAGATAATTTTTCTCCCACACACAAAAAATGAAAGTCCATTTGAGGGAAGTGGCTGACCCATTGAAGAATGCGGAGGCTGCTTCGATCTCTGGGGCTGTCCCACTGCTTCTCATGTCTCTGCTTTGCTTCCTGCATGTCCAACCCACAACAGGAGGCCAACCCCAGACATTGTGTCATCAGCATCTGGTCCCTACTATTTGCTAAGCATGGAAACACACCGCCATGAATACTGGAGAAAGGAGTTCAGCCAGGCCCAAGTTTTGTTCTGGGCTGAGTCTCTGATTTGCTCTGAGCACTTGAGAAAGATCTTACTTTTATATTATTTTTATTTTTAATATTATTTGTGCTTTCCCTGGTTTTTGCTGAATCAACCTCACTAAGAGAACATCTGTTTTATTATTACTTCAAAGGACCAACTATGGTATTGTTCATTTTCTATTTCATTAGTTTGTCCTCTTTTTTTTTTAGTTTGCATTAGTTTTTTGAAGTATAGCTCAAAAAAAATTAGTTTATTTTATTGAAGTATAGTTGATTTACAGTGTTGTGTTAATTTCTGCTGTACAGCAAAGTGATTCAGTTATACATATATACATTCTTTTTCATATTCTTTTCCATTATGGTTTATCACAGGATATTGAATATAGTTCCCTGTGCTATACAGTAGGACCTTGTTTATCTTCCTGTTTATTATTTGTTCTGTTTTTTTGGATTTACTATGGGTGTGCTTTTTTTCCAATTTAAGTTAGCCGCTTAAGCTCAATTCTTTCCTGCCTTTCTTCTTTTCTAGTATAAATGTTTAAAGCTATAGATTTCCTTCTGTGTACCTTTTTTTGACTATACCCAGCAAGTTTTGAAATGCAGGTTTTAGTTATTATTCCATTCTTGGTTTTTTTTTTTTTTTTTTTTTTGCGGTACGCAGGCCTCTCACTGTTGTGGCCTCTGCCATTGCGGAGCACAGGCTCCGGACGCGCAGGCTCAGCGGCCATGGCTCATGGGCCCAGCCGCTCCGCGGCATGTGGGATCTTCCCAGACCAGGGCACGATCCCGTGTCCCCTGCATGGGCAGGCGGACTCTCAACCACTGCGCCACCAGGGAAGCCCCATTCTTGGTATTTTTAATCTCCATTATTTCCTCTTTGACCCATGATTTATTTAGATATTGGTTTAAAATTTTTAAACATACATTGATTTTTAATCTTTTAATTGTTCTAATTTAACCTTGGAGTGGTAAGAGAAAGTGATCTGGATGATACTGATTCTTTTTTTTTTTATAATATTTGGCTTTATTTTCTAAGTATTCTATTGACCTTTTTATTTTTACCATTTACTTTTTAAGTCTCTCTCTTTTTTTTAATTTTATTTTTGGCTGTGTTGGGTCTTTGTTGCTGCTCGCAGGCTTTCTGTAGTTGAGGAGAGCAGGGGCTACTCTTCATTGTGGTGTGCGGGCCTCTCATTGCAGTGGCTTCTCATTGCGGAGCACAGGCTGTATGCGCGCGGGCTTCAGTAGTTATGGTGTGCAGGCTTCAGTAGTTGCAGCACACGGGCTCAGTAGTTGTGGCACGTGGGCTCTAGAGCGCAGGCTCAATAGTTGTTGTGCATAGGCTTAGTTGCTCCGCAGCACGTGGGCTCTTCCCGGACCAGGGATCGAACCCGTGTCGCCTACATTGGCAGGTGGATTCTTATCCACTGTACCACCAGGGAAGTCCCTGATACTGATTCTTTGAATTTTATTGGAACTTTCTTTTTGGCCTTCTAGGAGGTCAATTTTTATAAACATTCCATACATGCTTGAGAAGAGTGTGCAATCTTTAGCTATTGGGTGTAGGGTTTTATAGATAGATGTCCAATATTTGAAGCTTGTCAGTTGTGTTGTTACAATATTCTATATTTTAATTAACTTTCCATCTGCTTGGTCTAGCAAGCATAGAGAGTATTGAAATTTACCATTATGGTGGGGGGTTTGTCATTTTCTCCCTATATTTCCAGCAGATTTTAAAAGTTGTACACATGAGATTGGATGCATGTACATACAAATTTAGAATTTTTAAAAATCTACATAGTGAATTGAACCTTTTATTATAGTGTTGGTACTCTGTCTAAAATCCATGATGTATATTGTCCCGAGGTCTACTTTGTATAATATTATTTAGCTACTCCAACTTTCTTTTGGTTAATATTTGCCTGCTATACGTTTTGTTATCCTTTACTTTCAAACTTCCTATATTCTAATAATTTAGATGGGTTTCTTATAAAGTGCATATAACTTGATTTTGCATTTAACTACTATGCTTAGCCTATTCACCATTTCTTGTGGTAATTGGTATATTGGGGCTTATTATACCACTTTTTTCTTTGTCTTGCTCTTTTTATGTTTTTTCCCTTCCTTTAAAAAATGATTTTAGATTTGTTTCTCTTATTCTATTTACTCCTTCCTTTATTTGTTTGGATTTTAGATTTTTTCCCCCCGCTTTTCTACCTTTTTTTTTTTTTGGAAGTATAGTCGATTTACAATGTTGTGCTAGTTTCAGGTGTACAGCAAAGTGATTCATTATATATATATATTTTTCAGATTCTTTTCCATTATAGTTTATTACAAAACATTGAATATAGTTCCCTGTGCTATATCGTAGGTCCTTGTTGTGGAATTTAGATTCTTTATTTCAATTCTTTTAGTGGTTACTCCTGAAATTTTGCTAAGTTTACTTAAAAAAACCTAAATTTAATACTCCAACCTCCTCCTAAACAATTTAAGATCTTAAACACTTTCATTCAGTCACTTCTCCTGTATTAGAGGCATTAATAGCCAATATTCTAGGTCTGTTCCTTTACTGTTAATTTATGGGTTTTGTGTAAATCCTGTATGCTTGGGTTTATACTTACACTTTATCTACTCATTATTCCATACCCTTTCTCTTTTCCCCCCTTCCTTTCGTATAGATCTTTAACATTTTTTCTTTAGTGTGTATCTCTAGGTGGTAAATGTTCTCAGTTTTTGTTTATATGGAAATGTCTTTATTTCACCATTATTCTTTAAGATTTTCTTTTGATGTGGACCATTTTTTAAGTCTTTATTGAATTTGTTACAATAGTGCTTCTGTTCTATGTTTTGGTTTTTTGGCCGCGAGGTATGTGGGATCCTAGCTCCCTGACCAGGGATTGAACCTGCCTCCCCTTCATTGGAAGGTGAAGTCTTAACCACTGGACTGCCAGGGACGTCCCCGCTATTATTCTTGAAAGATAGTTGTGCTAGGTAAATAGTTCTATGTTGCCAATTATTTTTCCTTAACCCTTTGAAGATGTTAGTTCGGCCTTGTAGCTCTCATTTTACTTTTGAAAAATCTGTCGTCAGTTTAACTGTCTTTTTCTCTTGGGTTGTGTCTAGATGGGTATTTCTTCTTTTTTTTTTTTCGTGGGTATTTCTTTTATTTATCCAGCTTGGTTTGCATTGCCTCTATAGGGTGTCTGACATATAGTAGGCACTCAATAAACAGCTGTTGAATGAACCAGTTGCGTTTCCTTTCCACTGTGAATTTTGGTTCTTTGGTAGGTTCTGGAAACTTCTCAGCCATTATCTTTTCATTTTCTGCTCTCTATTCTTTCCTTCTGAGATTCTACTTGGACATAAGTTGGACCTTCTTTTTCTGTCCTTCATGAGTCTTAACCTCTCTCTCGTATTTCTCATTTCAATATCTATATGATAGTTAAGATATTTTCTCAGACCTGTCTTCCAGATCACAATGTTTCTATTCAGCAGTATCAAGTCTGCTGTTTAATCCATTCATTGAAGTTTTAATTTCAGCAATTATCTTTTTCATTTATCAAAGTTATATTTGTTATCTTTCAGATATCTCTGGTCATTTATTGGTAGTCTCTTATTTTTTGCTCATTCTTGTGTTTCCATTTTTCAGTTTCTTTAAGGGTTTTACGTATGATTACTCTATATTTTATATCTGGTAATTACACTGCCTGAAGCCCTTGGTGTTTTGAATCTCTTATTTGTTGTTTGTTATGTGTTTGGCACTTGTTTGTTACATGTTGGTTGTGAGTTCCCAGCTGGTTGAGTGTCTCTGTGGGAAACCTGGCTGCCTGCAGAGAGGATTTGCACTTGCTTCTCTCTGAGCTTGGACACCCACGATCTGGAATCATTTTCTTCCTTCCAGACTTCCTGGTGCATCTACAACTGCTGAATCTGTCATTGTTGTTTGTTTTTATTAGAGGTGTATGATTTCCCCTTACTTTCTGAAACACCAACAATTCAACAAAAATTATGTTTTATGCTAAATCTCATTTTTTCAACAAGAGTCCCTTAAAATAACTAGTCCTTTCTGCTGATGACAAAAGTGTATTAATAGTTTAACAGATTTTTTTTAATGGAGTGAAAGCAAGACCTTAATGAGTGAGCAGTCACCCCACTAGGTGTCTGCTACTTGGTGTTGGCAGCAGGATGACCAGGCAGATCCATGCAGTGATGTGTGTATGAACCCCAGAGCCAAAAGGAACGAGACTATGAAAAAGCATCCCCTGCTTCTTTCTGGCAACTGATTTATTAGATTATCAGCTACAGATCAATTAAAATTTCTTTAGCATTTGTTATATGCTAGGCACTGGGCTAGGCTGGTAATACAAAGGTAGATAAAATTGTCTGATGAGTTCTGGCAGAGAGACTTGCCCCGAGACAGTAATGTACTGAGAGTGGTAACAGGTGTGGTGAAGGGATGCCTTCTTATGATTGACTGGGGGTGAATCAAAGCAGAGTGTGCACTGACCTTGACCTCAGCCCCAGAGGAGAAGGAGGAGTCCAAGAGGAATATATGAGGAAAAGGATGTTCTATTCCCACATTCTCTCATCTTCAACATCATTTATTTGTAGCCATTTATTGACTGCCCTCTGGAGCAGTGGTTGATGTGTATTCCTTTGACCCACCCACACAGACATGGAATCAAAAGATCAGGGTGGGGTTCAGGAATCTTTGTTGTTCACAAGCGTGTAAAGCCCCTGCAGGCGGTCCCTAGACTACACCTGAGGAGTGTGACAAGATCATCACAAGTGGAACAGCCCATGTGTGGGTGAAGCAAGTACCACCTCCCCCAAACACACCCTGCAGACCTTGGGATGGAAGCCTCGTCCCTTTACCCAAGACAGGAGTCCCACATTTTTCTTTAAGATGAGAAGACAGCCCTCAGAATGGGAGAAAATATTTGCAAACGAATCAACAGACAAAGGATTAATCTCCAAAATATATAAACAGTTCATGCAGCTCAATATTAAAAAAAAACCCAATCCAAAAATGGGCAGAAGATCTAAACAGACATTTCTCCAAAGAAGACATCCAGATGGCCAAGAGGCACATGAAAAGCTGCTCAACATCACTAATCATTAGAGAAATGCAAATCACAACTACAATGAGGTACACCTCACACCAGTCAGAAGGGGCATCATCAGAAAATCTACAAACAACAAATGCTGGAGAGGGTGTGGAGAAAAGGGAACTTTCTTGCCCTGTTGGTGGGAATGTAAATTGATATAGCCACTATGGAGAACAGTATGGAGGTTCCTTAAAAAACTAAAAATAGAATTACCATATGATCCAGCAATCCCACTACTGGGCATATACCCAGAGAAAACCATAATTCAGAAAGACACGTGCACCTGTACTTTTCCTCTGGGACACACAGCTAGGTTGTGTTTCCCAATGTCCCTTGCAGCTGGTGGGGGGCGGTCCTGTGATGTGTTCTGGTCAGTGATGTTGGGAGAAGCAACACACCTGGAGCCAGAATAACGTTTCTCCTCGCAATCCCCCTGCTTGCTTCCTTCCCTCATCTGCCGGCAGAGAGTCCTGAAGACCCCAAAGACAGCAAAGCCCTTAGCTGGAAGATCGGGGCTTGAAGCCTGCAGGGAGGGCACCCCCATCTTCCTCCCCTCCACCTCCTCTGCATGGGAACGTGAAATTAATGAAAAATAAACTTTCTTGTGTTAAACCGCTGAGATTTGGGGGGGTTTGTTACAGCTCTTACTGTGAGCCTACCCTGACAAATACACATTTTGGTGTGTTTCCTGGAGGCTACAGGCACCTGATGAAATGGTAGGGAAGCTGGTTCCATCGAGATAGTCCTCCCCTTGGTCTGCGCACAAGGTCACCATGACCTTGCCTGAGGCCCCTACGGGTCCCTGTCCTCTGCAGGCACCCCTGCTGCAGCCCTTCCAGGGCATGCCTGGCTGTCCTCCCTGGGCAGTGAGCGTGCTGTTTCCTCTTCTCCAAATACCTTTCCTCTTTCTTCTTGAGGATGTTCCATTTTTTTTTCCCTAAAGATGCAGCTAAGAGTTACCTATTCCAGAAATACCTTCCCTGTCCCGACTCTGGGGGTCTGCTTTCCTTCGTCTGCCCAGCCACCCTTTCTTTTTTTTTTTTTTGTGGTACGCGGGCCTCTCACTGTTGTGGCCTCTCCCGTTGCGGAGCACAGGCTCCGGACGCACAGGCTCAGCGGCCATGGCTCACGGGCCCAGCCGCTCTGTGGCATGTGGGATCTTCTCGGACCGGGGCACGAACCCGTGTCCCCTGCATCGGCAGGCGGACTCTCAACCACTGCGCCACCAGGGAAGCCCCCAGCCACCCTCTCTGTGTGCTGAGCCTATTACCTTCCTCATCAGACTGCAGCTTTCTTTCTTTCTTTTTTCTTTTTCAGTGTAAACCCCAACACAAATACACCAACATGATTTCGTGCACTTAGAGGGGAAACGTTTCTTGGTTAAGTGGAAAATTGTGCAGATGCCTTCCGGAAGACCTTCATTCTAAGCAGCTTTATAGTGAAACATGGTATTTAGAAGTCTGGACCTTCTTTCTTCCATTTGCTGTAATCTACATTCACTGAGTAGAACTTGTACTGATCATTGGGACCCAGTGGGTTCCAGGGTTCTGGGTTATTCTTTCTGTCCCGGCTGACATCTGGATTGAACAAATGCCAGGCGCAGGTGTACAGCGCTGCGCCAGTACCTCCTGCTCCAATAAATACAAAGAGGGGGATCAAACTAGAATGCTTCTTGGCCTGACCGATGATCAGGCAGAGCGTGGTTGCGACAGAGGCCTTGAGTCCAAATGGAGAGAAAAACAAACCTGCAAGGCCCGAGACTAAATGCCTCCGCGCCGCGGAGGAGTGGACATCCAGGGTCACCCAGGACCTAGACTGCAGCTTTCTTGGGGGCAGAGACGGTTCAGTATATCTTTGTGATGAAATCACATGGCATTTAATAAATCCCGTGATTAAATTAATGAGTGAACGGGAAAGGGATTGAGTGAAATATTTGACCCCTTTTATAACTGGCTCAGCCAACCCTGAAATTGACCTTCGGAGACTCTAACAAGCTCTTTCCCCCTCAACAGTGCTGCTTTAGTTTTGCATTAATTCTGTATATTAATTTAGAGAAAATGGCCATTTTAACAATTCTGATTTTTTGAACATGGTGTATTTGATGTAATTTGAACGTGATGTGTTGCGGCATTTTCTTAGGCGTAATTCAGTCTGTCTCACAGTGTTTTGTAGTTTTCAGTATGGAGGTGTTACAGAAATTTCACAGGTTTTATTCTTAGGTGTCTGTTTTATTGATAACCTTGTACAGTGTTGTTTCTTCATAACTTAGCCAGCAAGGGCTTTTCTTCCTCCCCTTCACACCAACGGGCTCTGACAGATCACTGGGGGGGGGGGGGGGGGGGCCACGGCCACGGCCCTGCAGAAAGTGGCTCTAGGCCTCTGGAGCAGGGGGACAGCCGCCACCGCCCGACCCCTGTCTACATGGGGACTCTGTCGTCCTCAGATCCTAATTGGGGGATGCGACCTGGAACGTGAAAGGGAAGGAGCCGGACGGCTGGCTCTTTGGGGCCATTATTTTTATGTGCTGACGTCCATTGTGCAGAAAAGGCCTTTCTCAGCTGTCCTGGCACTTTTGGCCGCGTCTGTGTCATCAGCCGAGCTGGGCTCCGGGAGCAGCAGGGCACAGGTGCAGGGCACAGGTCAGCGAGGGGCACATGGGCGCCTGGCTGGCAGCAGTTCAAGGGTGCAGTACTGAGCCCTCCAAGGCCATTGGGGGCGGGGTGGGGAGACACTGCCTACATTTCAAAACAAACTAAAACCTCTCCAATTTTTTCTCATTTTTTTTCTTAAACTATAACCAAGAAAGGAAGTTTATTTCTATTCTGTGAGGAAATAGCAAAGTTCCTTAAGGTTCTTGGTGTAGCTTTCTAGAATGGCAATGACACAAGCATGGCCAATGACAGTTAATGCCTTTTTATGTGGGTGAGAGATCAGTAACACGGCTGTTTAAGGATTGCTGTGCTCTAACTTCTCTGTGCTTTGTAATAAAGCAAAGTAACTTCGGGGCTGGCGCTCGTGTAACACTAGCGGAAAACCACGGGGGATGCAGTGTAGGGGCTCACACGGAGGTGAATAAATAAATGTGATTAAAAAGAAGAAAATCTTGCGTTTAACTTGTATGGCTAGTACGGGCCCAGCCAAGCACGTCCCTCAAAGTGTGTGACTGATTTAGAATTTAACTTTAAAAGCTGTGTTCAGGGAAATTAAAAATGAAAGTCAGAAAATGAGTGTGGTGATTACCGTTGAATATTTTCCGAAAGCTTGGATCCTAGTCTCCGATTAATCAGTGAAGCAGACGTTGTAGTGGAAAGGGTGCTGATCCGAGATGTGGGAACCCTGGCACAGGTCGCTATGAGTGACTGGGAGTGACAGGGAACATCCCTGGACCACTGTTTCCTTATCTGAGTGGAGTAGTCAACTGTCAATGGATTTCCAAGGTTCCTCTACCTCTGTCATTCTGCAGCCAAGTTCATTTTCAGGTATTTAATTCCTGACCCTGAACTTGGGGTTACCATATCCATACAACAGTGGGAAAGTGGCTTGGGATGAAGCTAACTTAAAAGCTGGAGGTGTTCAGTTCCGGAAATCAGGATGGATTCTTCCCCAGGACACCTTACTTCCTGGCGGGCGTGCTGTGAACCGTGTGGACAGAGGAGAGGGTGATGGCACGGGTGTGGCCACATTCTAGAGCAGGTGCCCGTCCCCGCCCTCTGTAGCATCTGCTGTACACCCTAGAGTTTCATGGGGAATCTGAGGAGGGGACACGCCCTGGGCCACCTACACAGTGGAAACCACCCGAGGGAGGCAGGATGGGGACAAGCTTGGACTTCAGAAACGAAGGTGATTATTCTGCTGTGAAACCCAGTCTTCTGAGACAGGGGACCTCCCTGTTGGAGGGTTATAGGCCAGAGCAGGAGAGATGAGCAAGTGACAGGTGAGGCTCTGGATTTGCATTTTAATGGCCACCACTGGGACCAGAAAGTTGAGACACTCATGAGGAAATACAAACCGGAGCCTCACAAGCCTGTCCACACTCACCCGCTCTGGCCTCAGTTATCTGATTATTAACAATTTAACATTAAACTTAACATTTAACTTAAGTGTCAAGACATTTAAGTATTTGAAAGTAATTCTGACAAGACTGTGTCTGTTTAGGGAGTATATAACCTTTCTTTTATGGGTTTTCTTGTTAACTTGTGTTGTATTGATTGGTCATAAAATCTACAAATAAGTGTGGGAGACTGTGTTTTCTTGTTTCTTAGAAAATAGTTCAGGGAGGAAATTTGGAGGCTTCAAATAAGGTGAGAAGTGAGACACGTGCCTCCTGACCGGTGATTCTGGTTCCTGTGCAGGAAACTGCAAACCATCTGTCTTGCTCTCCTCCCCCAAATGATGGGAGACATTTTCCTCTTGGGTGGATGTCAGCTATTTTAGCAGTTGTTGGAATCTAATTGTTTAATTTTTCTTGGCTTCATAATGCAGACATGAGAGTTTCACTTGTCAGACAAATTTGTATATCATTGCCTGGAATGCAATTTTATTTTTTATGCAGTGAAAAGTTAATTTTATTACTGCTTGTATAACACGGGGGCAGCTTTGGTAAAATGGTGATTTTCTATGAAATGCCTTCCGCACAGCGGTGTCCAGTGTGAGAGACCCAAGTGAGGCCATCCTAGTCGGACGGAGCTAGGGCCGCCGCAGGCCCTGCTGCCCAGAGGAAAGAACATTGTCTTGATTCTTAGGACAGGGGGACCTGTGAGACAGTTTGGTATTGGTGACTTCTGAGGGCTTTGAAAACTTTTGCCGTTGGTGTTGTGAAGTCTCTGGAGCCCACCTCCTCAGGGGGCTGGGGGTACTGCGCCCCTTCTGAGAGATGACAGAGCATCCGTTGTCTGGACGGCGCTCATGTGAAGCGGGTGAACCCACTCCCAGGTGTGTGATGAAGGCGTCCCCCTGGAGAACAGCAAACACCCTCTCATCATCCTGTCTGCTCGATAGCGTCACGTCTCAGATGCCTTTCCCAGAGGTGGCTTATGCCCCTCGGACGCACAGGGTGGCTCCGATTTCACGGGCTTCTGCCAGCTGGAAGCGTCGTGCGGCCGCCGACAGCACAAGATGAAAGACGACATGTGTGTCTCTTGCCCCCAGGGAGGGATGCTGTAAGCTGATGCCTGTCAGACATAAACAGAGGGGCCTAGGCACCAGAACCTCTTATTCTGAAGATTGATGATAGCACATTTATGGGAATCCAAGGACCGTGGAGAAGACAGTGTGGGCTTTTAATATGGATAATTCTTTAAGAGCAATGCTTTGGAGACATTTATTGAGAGATGAGTGCCCTCTCATTGCCCTCAGATGAGGGTTTCAAAGCAAACCCTCATAGGGAGGTCACGTGGACAATTGACAGCCTTAAGTATCCAGGGCAGAGGAGAAAATTAAATGGAAAGTAATTAATATTAATTTGGCATCGACTTCAAAAAAATCAAATAAAGAGATAAATTTCAGAGTTTCTGTAGTGTAAAGGAAATTGTTCCAAGAACCTTTCCCACAGAGAATCTTGCTCTTTCTGTGTCTCAGCTACTTGGTAATAATGGTAATAACACCTTTACCTAAGGCCTCCATTTGTCCGCCAGCCAG
This sequence comes from Stenella coeruleoalba, assembly GCF_951394435.1. Taxonomy (NCBI): domain Eukaryota; kingdom Metazoa; phylum Chordata; class Mammalia; order Artiodactyla; family Delphinidae; genus Stenella; species Stenella coeruleoalba. The sequence goes on from NC_137158.1 coordinate 82,954,406, forward strand.
CATCCCTGTCAGATGGCTGCGCTCCCCTATCCAGTGTGTATGTCTATAGGGCACTTCCAGAAGAATTTTAAATCAAACCAAGTGCATTACAGAACAAAATAAAACTACCTATGTCTTTATCCACTATATAGATAATTAGATAATGACCTTGATTGTTGCAAAGTACCGTGAAGAAATGATCAACTTGTAGATAACTCGTTCATTGTGCCTATCTGTAAGGCGAGTGAGTGGCTAAGAACACAGGATTACTAGTTGTGTGAACACGGGCAGATTTCTTAGTTTGAGACTGTTCCGAGCTCAGGTTCTTACCGAAGGGGAATAATCGCTGCTGGGTGGAGCTGATGGGAAGCTTATGTACGTAACGCATGCAAAGTGCATATCCAGTTGTCTGCCCAACCTAAGTGCTACGTGACTGGTGATATTGCCGTTGTTGGTCACAGATATTGTGGAAGTCCACTCAGAGAGGCAGCTTGGGTCTGGGAATTAGGGGCAAACCCCTAGAAGCTTTTGTTGGGCAGAACACTGAGATTCCAGCCCCAAGGGACATGGCAGGGATCACCTCCCTAGAGCTGGTACATCTGCAGCCCAGTAATAAAGACTAAGAAAAGACCCAGAATAGATTCTCACAGCTACAAGCTTTGGCAGGAAGTCCCGAGCTTCCATTTCTTCACCCCCCTCGGGCCCCTATGGATCTGGGCGGGGTTACGGTCCACAGTTGCTCAGAGGCAGACTGACAGTTCTGCCCACTGCCTCCTCTCCAGCCCCAGTTTGATTGAGAGATTGTGAAAAGAACTAAAACATCATTCTAACGTGAAGCTCCCTCCATTGCATGTTTCATTCACAAGCACAAGAAATCCTTCAGTAAATCTGGAAAGCAAAAGTTTCTCTAAAGATGCTGTGGTTAGAAAACCACCGACGTGGCTCACGCCTATGTTCTAGTTGGGTCAGTTACACAAATTTGCTTCACATTTTGGGGCAGTTTGCAATGGCCATATCATGTCACAGTTTGCTTGGCCTGTCATGAGAATCTGGCCTTAGAGAAAAGACCGAAAGACTCCCCTCTGCCCCTGAAATCTATGAAATGAACACAGGGCAGTGATGGTGGGGCAGGAATTATGAATATTGAGATTCGGTTTGGGGTTGAGATAAATTTGGGCTTAGTTGTTCTATGCATTAAGCAACCCAGTTCTCGTGACACTGAATAGACCCTACAGTGTAATCCATGAAGGTAGCTCAATACCCAGTAGGCACAGAAAGCCATACTATAATATACTACATGTAACCTGTTATTGACACACTTTCCTGCTTAGAAACCTGACTGTCTTTTTAATTACCGGATGACATTTAAACATAATGTTTTATGTTTTAACTAGCTAAACTATTTAAAACATAATGAACTCATTTAATCGTCACACACGCTGTGAGGCGTGGGCTGTTATCCCTGTTTTGTAGAGAAGGAAAGGAAGGTGCAGAGAGATTAAGTAATTTGCCCCAAGTCAGGCGTTACAGGATGGAAGAATTGGAAAAGATATTTTTGATGTCTGAACCAACAAGAGATTAATTGATAGCTCTAGAATATGAAAGGGACTTCCATAAATCACCAAGGAAAAGATAGCAAGCCTTGTAGCAAAATTGACAAAGGATGTAGACAGTTTTCATGAAAGGAAACCCAAAAGGCCATTCAGCATAGGAAGCCCATGCAGATTCATCATCAGAGAAATGCAGATACAAACAAGATAGTACCTTACCCTTGTTAGGCTGGTTAGAAACCAAAAAGCCCGGTGGTACCAACTGTTGGTAGATTTCAGATCTACTGCTGGAGGGCAGGTGGAGCTGTTCTCAAGAACAATCTGAAACTACTGATACAAATTAGGTGTCTACAAACATATACTGTGACACAGCAATTCCACTCCCATGCGTGAGTCCCAAAGTAACATCTCAAATCTATCAGGAGGCAGGTATGTTCACTGCAGCGTTATTTGGGCAGCAAGGAGTTGGAGACAAACCTACGCATACGTTGACTTTCAAAGGTGTTTTGTTGTATACTGAAATTTAACAAAAAGAGGCTGAACAAGCATCAGGAAAGTTGTGCGTTTTACATGAAATTAAAAATATGTAGATTCTGCAAGAATGCAAACAAAAGATATACCTTGACACATCAGGATGGTTCATTTGTGGGGATGGGATGGGAGTAGGAATAGGGACAAAATAGAATAAATAAAATAAGATACGGGTCTTTTATAACCAATGATTATAATACGTTATAGTTAACCCAACCTTCTGCCCTTGAGGTTCAGAAGAGACAAAGGGGTAAAAGGAAGGAAATGGATTTTTCTACCCAAGACACTTAATGGGTCTTGCAAGATGCCTTAGAAATTACCCCAGGCCCTGGCCTATTGAATGAATTGACCTATAACCTAGAAATGTAGTTAGGATCTAGGTTAGTGGATTTCAGACTGTTTTGGTGACCCTAGACATTGCAACGCCTGCCCCCTTCAGGAAAGTAATCTTACTTTTATCAGTTTTATTTTGGTGTTAAGATTCTGTTTTTTTAAAAAATTCTTTTCTGTTTTGTTTTTAAGAGGGGAAATAGAGTTCCGCTTCTAAAATAATGTTTGAAAAGATACAGGATCAATATTCCCCAGGATCCCTTCCAGATCCAAAATTCTATATTTTAATCAAAACAACCAACTTAACAAAAATGTTTTCAAGCTCAAAAGTTGGAGTGTCAGCATCCCTTATGATTGTGTATAAGATACTTTCTTGGGAAGGTGTTGGGAGCGTCTTTTCCTGAGTCTTGTTCAGCTTCTTTGTGTTAAATTTCAGTACACAACCAAACATCTTTGAAAGTCAAAGTATGAGTAGATTTGTACTTTAGAGACTGAATGCATCTGATGGTACTGAGCCTGCAGATTTCTTTATCCTCTTGTGACGGCTGACCTGAGACTTCCCCAGAGCTGTCCGCCTGTGGGAATCAGAGGCCGCACTGCTGAAGGTCGGTAGACATGACGATTTCAGCTGGGGATGCTGTGTCCTCGGATGCAGACCACTGACTGAGGTGTGGATGGAGGCCTTTCCTGAGCATGTCACATGGAAGATGTCTCTCAGTTTCCATCTCAAAAGTCTCCTATAAAATGTCATCATTCAATCATCAAGTCCAGTAATGCATTCCCAGTATTGCCTTCTAGTTAATCCATAGCTTTTATTATGTTTTTATGTGATCTCAGATAGAGAATTTCAGGCATCACTTTTGCCTTCAGTGATCATATAATCTTCCTAGTTAGGAAGACGAGGGGGCAGATACTGTTCAGAACCTTCTGGGGGACTAGGTTCTGGAAGTCATGACTAGATAACTCTGCAAGTCATCCTGAAACGAGATGCTTTGATCCGTCATCTCTTTCTTTTTTACTTTGCCCTTTTCCCACTGTCCTTTGGTTCTCCAGGGAGGAACTGTCTTCATCTGAGTTCCCCACACAGCAGAGCCTGAGACAGGGCGTATGTGCTAGTTTACGTCTCTGGGCAGCCAGGGCGTAGAAGCGGGGGCAGGGAGGTGAGGTCGGGGAGAAGGGAGTGGACCCCTCACCGCTGCATCCTCTAAGCCCCTGTGCAACTGACCCCCGAGAAGCTGAGTAGAGGGTGGAGGACAGAGCTGGGGAGGGAAAAGGGAGGAAGAACATTCCCTGGGTTCTGCCTCCTCGGGGTCAGATGTTCCCTCCCAGGCATTAACTCCCTCACGCTTTCAGCTGGAGCCCAGAGGCGGAGCCCAGAGGCGCAGGAGGCCAGCAGCTGGGAGGGGCCTGCATCAGGTGATCAGAGCTCCCGTGGGCCAGCTTAGGAGGCAGGTGGCGCCTAGAAGACCCGAGGGGGCAGGGAGAATGCGACATGGGACCAACAGATCGTTAGCTCCTGCCCAGACTCTGTCCCGAAACCTTAGCAGGGCCACGCCCAGTGGCTTTCTGCCTCCCTGTTTCCACACATCTGCACGCCCCCACTTTTGGTTCACCCTTATGTCAGACTCCCTATGCCCACCCCCTCCCTGTGCCCTTGCAAGGGGGCTGCCTTGCATCCCCCCTTTGTCTGCGGAGTTTCCACCTTATGGTACCGTGCTCTGCATGCCAGCCACCACTTTCGTCTTCTGCTTGCTGGTCTCTTAGGGTGACCAGCTGTCCCAGCTTGCCTGGCATTGAGTGGGTTCCCTGTGACTGAGGACTTTCAATGCTAAACCTGGGAGAAACCCCGGCAGACCAGGACAGTGGGTCATCCCGAGCACTCCACAGGTAGAAAGAATGCTTCACAAGATGTATAATAATAAAGAGCTGTGAACAACGCAGATGTGTAATATGGTTAAATAAACAGAATGTACCCACTCGATACAATATGACAGGGATGATAAAACTGGATTGACAGATAATAATGTAGAAATGTTTATGATGCAATTATAAGTTAAAACAAGAGGCTGAGATAACAGTGTGTGCATATCACATGATTTCAGTCATATACTTAAAAACCTCTGCATGGCAAATTGACGATTGAAAGTAGGGACTGCTACACAGAGATCTTGAAGGAGAGAGCTTGCCGTTACGGCCGCTTACACTTTTCTCTTAACTAATCGAGATATTCTTTTGCCAAAGACAGTGCTAACGTAGTGATAAAGCTGAATTAACTTATGGTCGTGCTACATTAAAAACTGACGAGGAGAATGCATGCAGAGTGTTCAAAGGAGCTATAGTTATTTTGTTTAGCAAGTCAAACCTGGAAATGAAAGCATGCAAATGACAGTGGGTTTTCAGCAAAGGAAGAGGCACCAGATTCCTTCTCAGCAAGGCCCACGAGAGAGAAAGGCTGTGAAAGCTTCTAGTTAGTGAAAGAACTTTATTGATGATCTCTTACCCAAAGTTGCTTTACTAGTTGTTTACTAGTTGCTTATGTGAATGAAAAGACTCTCAGAAAAGAGGAGGCCTGTTCAGAGAAGACAGCTTGGGGGAGAATAAAAGCCTCTGGCATCAAACTCACTCAGCCTGGAAACTGTCATAAGATGACAGAAGGACTTTCCTTCGCTCAGCGCAGGATCAGAAAGCGAAGCGGGTGAAGTGGATTCGTGAAGCCTATAATTGCCTCCCTTGACCTGAATCATCAAAAAGGCGATTGCTCCATGCAGAGGAACTAAGGTTTCATCGGACCTCCCTTTTAATAGCGAGCGTCTGTTTAAATGTCTTAGTTATATTTTGCCTTATCCAGTTCATATTGTTTTCTATTAGTGATTTTTTTTTTTTACTGAGTGACAAGATACATGTACTTGATCCATGAACCATTAATTTATGTGTCTGTCTGAGATTATGTACTCTTGGGGGCCATTTTGATTACCGTATTTATTTTCGATCATAAAAACATAGTAGTTAGGTATGTTCCAGGCGCTTTGAATATATTATCATCAGCATCAAAAGAGCCTATGAGGGAAGTGTTATTTTCCCATTTTCCAAAGGATGGAATCTCTGAGGCTGGGAACACCTGTGTGATGTGCCCAAGACAGGACAGTGTGAGAGTTGGCTTTGTCCTGAGGCCAAGCTCACCCCACACCAGTGTCCTGTCCCTGCCATCTGCCTCCAGAGCAGTGGCTCTCAAAGTGTCGAGTCACCAGGAGGCCTTGTGAAAACAGCTTGCTGGACCCCACCCCAGTGCTTCTGAATCAACAGGTCTGGGGTCGGGCCTGAGAATGTGCATTTCCAGGTCCCCCCGTTGCTGCTGATGCTGGGGGTGCCGGGGTCCCACTGCGAGGAGCCCCTGGTCCAGAAGGAGGTTTGCTTTCGCTACTGACTTTTCCATTGTGATGATGATTGGCTTACCTCGCACAGGGCCGTCCTTAAGTCAAGTTCCCGTGAAGTCTGGTTCTTCGCAGAAACTCAGTTCCTTGCTCCTTGGCGGCGTTTCTTTCACAGCCGTGTTTCCCCTTCCGGTCCAGCTTGCGCAGCTCTAAATGGGTCTTAGGAAAACAACATCTTGGTCACGTAACTTTCTATTCAGAGAGCAAGCAAGACTCTTGTCTATGAAACCGTTCAGGTGCCTCGATCCGGCGTCGATCTCACGTCCCTGCCTGATGTTCGGATGGCATCGAACCTTCCTCTGCCGCACGGAGGCTCCGGTGCCGCGGTCCTCCGCCCACCAGTCCCCCGGAAAGCCACGGCCATCACCGGGGATGCCCAGCCCTGCCTTCGAGAGGCGGTGGCTACGGAGTGGCTGGTGTGTGCCAGGTGGGTCGTAGGCACTGGGTCGCCAGGTGAGCGAGGTGCGCAGGCCCCGCCCCAAGCCTCCGCAGGCCCCTGCGTACCCCCGCCCTGGACCCCAACTCCTCTCCAGCCCCGTCCCGCTTAGATTCCGGGTCCCGTTCTGCAGCCGGGGCTGCGGAGCGCCGTGCGGGACCCTCACCCCACGGCTCGGGGCCCCGTGCCCCCCGGCCGCGGGACCTCAGCGCCGCCTGGCCTTCCTGCCGGGTCCTCAGCCTCTCTCACTCTCGTTCTCCACGAACTGCCCCTTGCCCCTTGCCCCTCACTCTCAGCAAAGCCCCTCCCTTTACCTTTCCCGACAACCGAAGACCCGGGATGAGAGGCTTCTTCCGTGCCCTGCCGCCAAAACAAGAAAGGCACCCGTACCCGTTCCCAGCCTTTCCTCCTGACGACACATCACGCTGGAAGTCACAGCATCCCTTCCCACAGACGGTGTGTGTCTCCCCCTGTGCTGGGTCCTGCCCGCTTCTCAGGCCAATGCTACCTCCCCGCGCCCCGCCCTGTCCCCTCCACGAGCATCTTTGCCCGCCTTGCAACGCGCTCCAGTGTGTCTGGTCTACACAGCCCCTCCCCGATGTCTGTTGTCTGCCCACAGCTGAGGACCCGTATTTCGCCTTCAGAAGCACGTTTCTTCGAAGGGTTATCTTGTCTCATGGCCTCCCCGTTCTCACCTTTCACTCTCCCCTCGGCCGGTGCGGTCCCCTCCCACCCCGCCACGGTCTCTGGAGACCCCAGGCTGCTGCCCACTGGCCCTCGCTCCTGTTCTGGTGTGGAACCCCAGGGTGCCACCTGTGCTCCAGGGAGGAGCGTGATTCGTACTCCCTAGTGACCCTGCTGCCAGAGTCACCAGTTCACATTTCACTGTTCTGCTCATTTTGTGCGTCCCAATGCGTCTCCCGTTTCACTTGTGCAGCCCTGTCCAATGTGTGCTGAAGCCAAGCACATTTAAACAGATGGGCGCTGCTGGGCGTTCCCCCGTCTGCTGGTTCCTGCTCACTTCCAGGAACCCTGGATCCCAAATCTGGAGATGCTCTGCAGAAAATACTCTATTTAGTAAAATGTTGAAGTAACTTAGCTTAACTGTCACGTATTTCATTAGCTCCACTGTTGCCATGGTTACCCAGTGCCTACGTGGAAAGCGGGCGCTTTTAGATTTTCATCGTGATGACTTCATTTTGCCTTTGTTCTTTACTTTTGCAGTGACACTCCATCTGTAAACAACACAATCTCCAAAGCATGACAGAGTGTATTGATAAACTACCCCTGAATGCCTGTGTTTACTTGTTAAACCTTCCCAGTCAGGTCAGAATCCATTAATGTTTCAAAAAATCATGTAAATAATGCTGCTGTAGCATGCAAACATATTGCAGAGTATTAGGAAAATTTTAAACTCATTTGTAAGTACACACCTACGACTACTGTGATAAAGCAAATATTGCAATAAAGCGAGTCACACAATTTCTTTGGTTCCCCAGTGCGTATAAAAGTTATGTTTACACTACACCGTAGTTTAAGTGTGTGATAGCATTATGTCTAAAAAAACCTAAAATGCACATACCTTACTTAAAAATTATGCTGTTGGAAAAATGGCGCCGATAGATTTGCTTGATGCAGGGTGGCCACAAACCTTCAATCTGTAAAAAAACACAATATCTGCAAAGTGCAATGAGACGAGGTGTGCCTGTAATGGAAAACAGTATCAGAATTTACTACCGTGTAGACCCATTATCAGAGCGAGTCCTGTGATGTGCTTGTGATGTTCATCGACTACTTTACGATATTCTCATCTCCATCGTTGAATCCTTAAATGGACAAAGTAAAATACAATAGCTTTCCATGTAAGTCTCTTGGAATGCTTTCTATCTTTTTTCTTTTTTTTGGCCACGCCCGCATGACTTTCAGGATCTTAGTTCCCCGACCAGGTATTGAACCTGGGCCACGGCAGTGAAAGCCCGGAATCCTAACCACTAGGCCACCAGGGAACTCCCTGTCTCTTCTTTTTAACACAAGCACTTAGAGATTTACTGGAAATTTCAACAATGCTGTTTTATGGTAGAAACACAAATGTATTTCATGTAAATGTTTCAATTAAAAAATATAAAATTTTTCAAAGAAAAACATAACAGATATCCACACACTCATCACCCAAGATGAACAAATGTTAGCATTTTGTCATAGTTACTTTTGATTTTTTTCTAAAAAGAAAGGAACCATTGCAGATGAAGTTGAAATTCCACTTCCTATTGCTGTAGAAGAAATTACACCAAAACTTAGTGACTTAAAACCACCACTTTTTTTTTTTTTATTGAAGTACAGTTGATTTACAGTGTTGTTCCGATCTCTGCTGTACAGCAAAGTGACTCGGTTTTACACCGATTCCGTGGGGCAGGGGTTCAGAGCACGCACAGCAGGGAATGCTCGTCTCTGCTCCATGATGTGTGGCCTTGGGTAGGAAGGCTCAGGCTTTCTAGTCCTATATCTGGGCAACCATGTGAATGTCCCCTTGTAACCCTATCTTTCTAAAAACGAATCACAGAAAGCAGTGGAGATGCAGCGTCAGAACCAGGTGTTGTCAGTGCTCTTACATTATTATTATTTTATTTATTTTTTTTATAATAGTGTTTTTGTTTTATTTTAACTTGTTGACAGTTTGCTTTATTTATTTGTGGCTGTGTTGGGTCTTCATTTCTGTGTGATTGCTTTCTCTAGTTGTGGCAAGCGGGGGCCACTCTTCATCGCGGTGCGCGGGCCTCTCACTATTGCGGCCTCTCTTGTTGCAGAGCACAGGCTCCAGATGCGCAGGCTCAGTAGTTGTGGCTCACGGGCCTAGTTGCTCTGCAGCATGGGGGATCCTCCCAGACCAGGGCTCAAACCCGTGTCCCCTGCATTGGCAGGCAGATACTCAACCACTGCGCCACCAGGGAAGCCCATCTTACATTATTATTTATCAAGCTAGGTTAGAAGGGAGCTGGTATTAATTAATCAAAGCATGTACATTTGACTTAGTTATACTATACTCTCTAATACGTTCTAATCATTAGTAGTAAGTACTCACATCTTACTTCATGTCACATTTTACAGTGTTTAAAATACACTCGCATTTATTCCCTCATTTGAAGCTTCATGAAAATAAAACCTGATAAGAATCTTAAGTTCATATTTTGTATGAATCAAATAGAATACTTAATAATAAAATGCTTTAGAAACCGTATAGAGCTATCAACATGCCCATTGCTATTAAGACTCATGGTCCAGTTTTTCTGTGATCTAGTTTCGTACTGCAATCCTGCCCCATGCGTAATCCTGTATCTCGTTGGTGACCCTGTTCCCTTGGCTTCCACCTCATCTCTGTGTGTCAAAACACAACCAGATCTTCACGGCCCGGCTCCAACACTGCCTCCTCCAAAAGCCTTTCCTGGCATGTACTTCCCAGCTGGACTGCATCTCTCTCTGCTTTGTGCTTGCGTAGCATTCTGTGTTTCTCTTGTGAGATTTCAACACATTCCACCTTGTATTCTGTTTCACATACTGCATCACCGGTGCTCAGCTGGGAGCTTCGAGCAAACCGGAGCCTAGCCCTGCTCCCTTCTCGCTGCACGACAACATGCCTGGCACCGGGAGCCTCCTGGACAAGTGTTTTCACTGTGCTTAGCTGCTTTTGCTGCTCTCAGACTGGGCAGAGTACAAGATCCAGACGTGCCTTCAGTGTGGCCATATCTGTCAGGACAGAGGACTCTCCCCTGGCTTACCCAAAGTCACCCAAAGCCCCCCAGTTTAGCGAGAGGACGCCAGCCTCTGACAGGGGCGTTTCCCGGGACTTACACCATCCCGGGACCGTGGGGCTCGTCGGTGAGGGCTGCAGTATCCAGTTTGGAGCAGATGTGGATCGAGAAGAGACACAAGAAAGAGAAAAAGACTTGGCAGCGGCAAGGCCGTTCAGGCCTTTTCTAGGATGGGTGCCTACCTCTGGTTTAAGAATTAAGTAATGAAAATAAATGAATGTCTGTCTCGTGTCCAGCTTCACTTGTAAGCACTGCAGTGACAGTGGCTGGAGCATCTCTGCCTCCCAGGGACACCGGGAGGGACAGACCAAGTGGGTGCACGTTATTTTCTGAGTGGCTCGCTTTGGAAGTCTGGCACCTAACGCTTCCCCAGGTGGGTTGGTGGACAGCACTGTGAGAAAGACCACGTGGTCACCTTACACCTTGGTGGCAGCGTCTCTCTCCAGAAACTTATCAGACCAGACCTGGACCTTTGATGTGGCTTGAAGCGGGGTCTCACAAGCAGCCAGGTCCACATGAGTGCAGCCAGTCGGCACCACCGCCCTTCGGAAATGCCCTGTCATTTCGACCTAAGCAGTGCAGTCTTAGCAATGATCTGTTTTCCTGCCGTTCAGCCTACTCTGGGCCAATAAAAAGACATAAACAGTCAAGGTGACACTCTACTCTAGAACCTTCCTTCCTTTGCAAAACAAACATAATTTTAGGACCAAGATGCATACATACCTCTTGTACTCAAGAGCTTGTACTCCCCCCACCCTGCCCCTGCCAAGCAATTGGTTCTAAGAGCAATATAAAACTGCTAGAGTAATGCTTGAAGAGAAAGCAAAAGTATGGTGTGATACCAACATCTTTTTAATGTTAGACCGGTAGCAGAAAATTTTACTGCAAGCATGAGGCAATATTCAGTTGGCAAAAATATGATGGAAGTAGTAGCTCACCTACTGAAAAGAGAGCGCTTAATGAAGTCTAAGTAATTATTAAACATTTGTTTAAAGAAAAATGCCAAGGGTTTAAAAAAAAACTCAGAACAAGAGAGTTTTGGATATTTGCTGCAGTATATACATCTATCCAAGTAAAAGTAGTTAAAGAATGATCACTTGCACCTGCTTAAATGAAGAACGTATATTCCAGCAACTTTTTTTTTTTCTTTTTTTTTTGCGGTACGCGGGCCTCTCACTGTTGTGGCCTCTCCCGTTGCGGAGCACAGGCTCCGGACGCGCAGGCTCAGCGGCCATGGCTCACGGGCCCAGCCGCTCCACGGAATGTGGGATCTTCCCGGACTGGGGCACGAGCCCGTGTCCCCTGCATCGGCAGGCAGACTCTCAACCACTGTGCCACCAGGGAAGCCCCCGGCAACTTTTAAAAACTGCATTTCTTGGTATGAGGCTGCAAGGGTGGCAGGTCGAGGCATATGGGGTGTCACAGGGGGTGGACTCAGGAGTTAGACGTTTCAGGTCAGCCTTCTCCCCACCTGCTGACGAGCATGTAACCTCCAACTGCTTTCCTCATCTTCCTAATCTCAGTTTCCTCATCTGTAAAATGAGGGTAATAATCATGTCTACCTCACAGGGTTGCTGGGAGGATTAAATGAGATGGTGTATACGACGAATTGAAAGCTTGACTCTAGGGTACTCAGTAAATATTAGGGGTCAGTAAAAATGAGTTTCAGCCACTAGATTCCAGATGTGAAGCCTGCCAGAGTACCTATGATGAGACATCATCTCTATATTTATTCACCTGGACACCTGGATGTGTGGACTCAAATGGCCAGGCTGCTGAGCTGCTGTATTGCTGTGTCCTGCTTATTTGGTTAATGTATGTTCAAGGCACTACCCGCCCTGACATCTGCTTTAAGGAGCCTTAAAACAGGGTCTTCATGAAGTCCATCTACATTTTTTTTTGTTTGTTTCAATAGCTCCAAGTAATCATAAGGAAAAACAACTTGTTTTTAAAATGTAGTAAGAAGCAAAGATTTTCAGTGTGGGACCTTGAACAACTAATGGTAATGTGGTCTTGGGTCCCATGAGGAACTAGAGTGGCAATCCTGGATGATACGTTAATTGTGCCCTGGAACTAACAGCGTCAGAGTGCATCTCAGTCCTGGGAAAGGAGCTGAGATGCCTTTCAAGCCTTCCTTCTAACACCCCCAACACCTGGACAAGGGCAGTTCCGGGCATCTTAAGGACTTTGGGAAATACACTGTTTTGTGTGTGTGTGTGTGTGTGTGCGCTAGAAATAGTGTTCAGAGTAATATAGATTACAAAGTTTGTTCTGTGCTTTGGGTCAAATATTATCATTATAAACTCAGCAGTCACAATGGGGAAACACTTGCAAAGCAGTGTTCTCCAGGTGGAGTTTAGTCAATAATCCCATTGTCCCAGACTTCCTTGAAGTGCTCTAACCAAAAATCCTGGCCCAGACTCTGCTGAGATTGTTTTCTCAAGCCTCTTTCCCTGATTCTAAACAATTGGAAATGTTATGAATATAATTCTATTGTCAAATCCCACTTATTCCGGCTCTCAAATACAAACCACCGAAAGAACAAAAAATAAACAAAGTGAACACAAGACACAAACGGAGGAAGAGGCCATCTACAGAGGCTCCTGAGAAAGCTTAGTTTGGGCACAAAGACTTAAATTTTACTGAAGTATAATTGATTTACAAAGTGGTGTTAATTTCTACTGTACACAAAGTGATTCAGTTATACATATATATATTCTTCTCCATTATGGTTTATCACAGGATACTGAATATAGTTCCCTGTGCTCTACAGTAGGACCTTGTTGTTTATCTATCCTTTATATAATAGTTTACATCTGCTGACCCTGAACTCCCAGTCCTTCCCTCCACTACCCCCCTCCCCCTTGGCAACCACAAGTCTGTTCTCTATATCTGTGAGCATGTTTTTGTTTCATAGATATGTTCGTTTGTGTCGTATTTTAGATTCCACATCTAAGAGATATCATGTGGTATTTGTCTTTCTCTGTCTGATTTACTTCACTTAGTATGATAATCTCTAGGTCCATCCATGTTGCTGCAAATGGTGTTATTTCATTCTTTTTTTATGGCTGAGTAATATCCCATTGTATATATACACCACATCCTCTTTACCCATTTGATGGACATTTAGGTTGTCTCCATGTCTTGGCTATTGTGAATAGTGCTGCTATGAACATTGGGGTGCATGTATCTTTTCAAATTATAGTTTTGTCTTGATATATGCCCAGGAGTGGAATTGCAGGATCATATGGAAACTCTATTTTTAGTTTTTTGAGGAAGCTCCATACTGTTCTCCATAGTGGCTGCACCAATTTACATTCCCACCGACAGTGTAGGAGGGTTCCCTTTTCAGCACTCCCTCTCCAGCATTTGTTATTTGTAGACTCTTTAATGATGGCCATTCTGACCTGTGTGAGGTGGTACCTCATTGTAGTGTTGGTTTGCATTTCTCTAATAATTACTGATACTGAGCATCTTTTCATGTGCCTATTGGCCATCTGTATGTATTCTTTGGAGAAATGTCTATTTAGATCTTCTGCCCACTTTTCAATTGAGTTGTTTGCTTTTATGTTATTGAATTGTAGGAACTGATTGCACATTTTGGAAATTAATCCCTTGTCAGTCACATCATTTGCAAATATTTTCTCCCAGTCCATAGGATGTCTTTTCATTTTGTTTATGGTTTCCTTTGCTGTGCAAAAGCTTTTAAGTTTGGTTAGGTCCCATTTGTTTATTTTTGCTTTTATTTCTATTGCCTTGGGAGACTGACCTAAGAAAAACATTGGTGTGATTTATGTCAGAGAATGTTTTGCCTATGTTCTCTTCTAGGAGTTCTATGGTGTCTTGTCTTATATTCAAGTCTTTAAGCCATTTTGAGTTTATTTTTGTGTATGGTGTGAAGGGTGTGTTCTAGCTTCATTGAGTTACATGCGGCTCTCCAACTTTCCCAACACCACTTGCTGAAGAGACTGTTTTTCTCCATTGAATATTCTCTGGCACAGAGAATTTTTTTTTCTTTTTTTTTGCGGTACGTGGGCCTCTGACTGTTGTGGCCTCTCCCATTGCGGAGCACAGGCTCCGGACGCGCAGGCTCGGCGGCCATGGATCACGGGCCTAGCCGCTCCCGCAGCATGTGGGATCTTCCCGGACCGGGGCACGAACCCGTGTCCCCTGCATCGGCAGGCGGGAAGCCCCCTGATGGCTTTTAGAGAAGGGTCTTTAAAGGCAAGGTGAGGGAGAGGGTTGCAGGGTGCATGATCAGCTCATGAACGTTCTTCCAATTGGTTGGTGGTGAGGTAACGGTGGTATTTCTGGAATCATCATCATCAGCCTTCTGTTTCCAACTGGTCTACGTGCTGGTCGTCAGTATATAGTTAACTTCTTCCACCTGGTGGAGGCTTTAGTATCTGCAAAACAACTCAAGGATATGGCTCAGGATATTATCTATAGCCCTTGAGGAGGAACTGTAGCCCTTGATTTTGTTTTATGACCAAACTATTATTATTTTGTCTCGCTTGACTGCCTTCCTTTGTTTCCTCATTTTCTCACTTCCCTGATTAAATTTTTCTTTTTCTTTTTTTTTTTTTTTTGCGGTACGCGGGCCTCTCACTGTTGTGGTCTCTCCCGTTGCGGAGCACAGGTTCCGGCGGCCATGGCTCACGGGCACAGCCGCTCCACGGCATGTGGGATCTTCCCGGACCGGGGCACGAACCCGCGTCCCCTGCATCGGCAGGCGGACTCTCAACCACTGCGCCACCAGGGAAGCCCTGTAACCTGATTTTTAAATCTACTAAAGTGTAGGTCTCTTTCCATATCAATAAATATAGACCAATGCCTGACTTAACCGCCCCAGAGAAAGCTGAATCCCAAGCTAGGGGCAGGAGGGTGTGCGATGGGACACGGGCAGGGACAGAGGGAGGAAGCTCAGGTGCCTGTGGTGCTGAGTACAGAGGAAACACATCTTTCATCTCCAGGCCCCCTACTCACACTCAGGGGTCTCTGAAGCGAGGGTGGGTGTGGGGATTGAAGTGCAGGTATTTACAATGCAGTGGGACCTCTCCTGCCGGTCACTGGGCTCAAATCTTCCTTCCACTCACAGAATTTCTCTCTGCACCTTATCATAACTTCTCCTCCCCCCTTATGGGTTCCCATTTATGGAAAAACCAGCGTTAGCACCTTGGACTGCTCTGTGCTTCTCTTCTTTTCTCTCAGGTATCTCCTCTGCCTTTTTTCTCAGGTTCCTGGAAAACTTCTTCAAACGGATGTTCGAAGTCACTAACTCGCTCGTCCCCAGCGTTCCTCAGTGCTACTCACTGCCTCCGTTTGTTTGTAATTTCAGCAGTTACGCTTTTAATCTCCAGCAATTCCTTTTTGCAGATTGCTCCTTTTCCCCCGACGAACCACTCTTACTTTATCAATGTGATGGCCCCTGGCGTCTCACCGAAACTCTGAATTAGGGTTCTTAGTGATCCTGTTTCTTGCAGCCACTTATCACCGAGAACCATTTGCTCCGAACATTCAGATGGTTCTCAGTTGACTTTCGGAGCCTTGCCCCAGCCTGGGTGCTTTCCTCTGCTTGTGTCTGCAGATGGGCACGTGGCCGACTCGGAGCCTGGTGAGGAGTACGCGGTGTCTGTTCAGTTCTGCCGTTTCCCACTGACTGTGATTCTTCTCTGGTTTGCATGGGATCAAGAGGAGGCCTCCCTGGGCTCAGAGAGTTCTAGCAGCTTCTCCTCGTGGGGGGTTGACATGGCTGCACAAGACAGCTGGGCAAGGAAGGAACCGCCTCTGCTTCCAGCCATTCAGCAGCTGACCCTGGAGTATCTGTCCCGCAGACCCCCTCTAGACATGCGTGCAACTCAGGCCCAGCCCTCCCAGCCGGTCGCCGGCAGCCCACACCGCAGGCTCCTGCACCAGCTGGATGCCCAGAACCCTCCCGCTTCCTCAAGGCTTGGCTCCAGCCCAGGAGCTGTGAGTGAGGGGCATAGAGAGGGGAGGGGACAAGGGTTGAGTGTCTTTGCTCAGCTCCCCGACAGGCTTGCTTCCCTTAGCCAGGTTCTGTGGCAGCAGGTGGTGCCCACCTGGCTGGACTCAGACCCCCTTTGCTTTCTGCTGAAACTCCTGAAGCTTTAGGTCTCTGGGCAGGACATGTCTCTAGTTTCTGTGTGTGGTTTGCAATTTTTAGGATTGTATTGGTTGGGCCCTTTTAGCTGGAAATTGGGAGAGAGAGGAATTCATAAATATATGGATCTCTGTGGCCCTTGACAGTTGGAAGCCAATGTGGATTTCTTAAGTCTTACTGCCTGAGCAGGTCGTGGTTTCCTCAGCTTTGAACCCAACCCCTTTAGATAGACACGGCCCACCCATGACCAACTGTGCCATTCGGTGGTACACACAGCCCCACCCGCGTCGTGAGAGTCTCCAGCATACAAGGCAGCTGCTGCACCGTCACGTGGGGCAGAGCAGCCCTGCAGGGCATCCGTCTCAGTTACCATGTTGGTTTCACCTCCCGGTGCCTTCCTCTTTGTCCAGCCCCTTTATCTCATTGTCTATTTTCTAATCCCTCTTTGCTTTGTTTCTGAAGCCTCTGCTTTCCCCTCCACCTGGGTGGGCTGGGCTGTGGAAAAAGGAAAAGAGAGAAGAGAATGCAGGCAGAAGAAGGCTCAGGCGCAATGGGGCGTTGTGGCTTTATTCTTAACTGCATTCTTCAAGTGAAATCCTTTACGTTTAGGGTATCTCTTTAAGTCGTTTTACTTATTCTAACAAAATCTTATGAAGTGGTCCTATATCTTTTTTTCCAGCTTATAATAATTCCCTAGAAAACAGACCTAGAAACAGAACTTAGGTGTTCAGTCTCTACCAGGAAGAGAACCTGCAGGTGGGGAGGGGGATAGGGGGAGTGAGGTGGGGTCCACAGCAGTGCCCAATTTGAAAAATTACTAATGTAAGTAACATGTTAGATTCTGTGGTTCTCAGACTCGAGCATGCAGCAGAATCCCCTGGAGGATTTGTTCAAACACGGGTTTCTGGGTCCCACCCCAGAGTTTCTGATTCAGTGGGTTGCAGCTGGATCCCAAGAACCTGCATTTCTCACAAGTTCCCGGATGATGCTGTGCTGCTGGCCCGCGCGTTTGAGAACCACTGTGTTAAGTCATTTAATATTATGAACAGAATGATTTACCAAACTCCTATGTATTTCTAAATCTCTACTTTTTTTCTAGTAAAACATTTTCTAGTAAAATGCTCATAGAGATGCATTTCATTATGAGCTTAATCCCCCATTTAGTTGTTTCTCTACATTGTCCTTCTGCATTTAGCCATTTTTCCCTTTGAGGACTGTAAACCTCCTTATTCATTATTCTTATTTTCTTAGAAATCAGCTTTATCAGAAAATGTGGGTATGTTGTTTTGAGATATAGCTTAAGAAATCAATAGCAATTAATCTGCAACCAGAATAAATATCATTAAAATAAAGATGTTACCTGCTTGCAGTTATTTACAAAAGACCAAAGGTAAAAAGAGAGAATAACAGCAAAGCCCACTATGTCTTAATAGTAAAGATATGGGACCTGCATTAGAAAACACAAAAATCCAGCAAGGTGTCAGCAAGGCCTGCTCCCTCCGAAGGCTCTAGGGGAGAATCCGCTCCATACCTCTCTGGTAACTTCCAGGGTTGACTGCTGTTATGGGCGAAGATATAACCCCCCCAAATTCATATGCACCTCAGAACGTGATTGTCTTTGGAGATAGAGTCTTTTTTTTTTTAATCCTTCAATGGCTTCCCTAAGCCTTATTTTTTTTAATTTAATTTTTATTTTATTTATTTATTTATTTTTGCGGTACGCGGGCCTCTCACTGTTGTGGCCTCTCCCGTTGTGGAGCACAGGCTCCGGACGCGCGGGCTCAGCGGCCATGGCTCGCGGGCCCAGCCGCTCCGCGGCATGTGGGATCTTCCCGGGCCAGCGCACGAACCCATGTCCCCTGCATCGGCAGGCGGACTCTCAACCACTGCGCCACCAGGGAAGCCCCTAATTTTTATTTTATATTGGAGTATAGTTGACTTACAATGTTGTGTTATTTTCAGGTGTACAGCAAAGTGATTCAGTTATACATATATCCACTCTTTTTCAGATTCTTTAAAGGGGAAATTAAGTTGGAGTGAGGTTGTTCAGGTGGGCCCTAATCCAAGTGGCTAATGACCTTGTTAGAAGGAGATTAGGACATAGATACACACAGAGGAAGACCAGGTAAAGACAGAGGGAGAAGACAGCTGTCTTCAAGCTAAGGAGAGAGGCCTCAGAAGAAACCAACTCTGTTGACACCTTGATCTCAGACTTCGAGCCTCCGGAACTGTGAGGAAATAAATTTCTGTTGCTTAAGCCACACTGCATCATGGCAACCCTAGCAAGCAAACACACAGGCCACCCTTGGTGGTCCTTAGCTTGTAGATGCATCATTCCAATCTCTGCCTATGTCTTCCCATGGTGACCCCCCCAGGTGTGTGTCTGTGCCTCTGCTTCCTCTTCTTATAAGGACACCAGTCATTGGATTAGGGCCCACCCTGATCCAGTGTGACCTCATCTTAACTAATTATATCTGCAAAAACGCTACTTCCGAATAAGATCATCTTCTGAGGTTCCAGATAGACATAAATTGGGGGAGGGGTGGGGAGAACACTATTCAACCCAGTACAATGTGCAAAAATTAACTACCCGCCAGCAGGCATGTAAATCACTGATAAGCTCCATACGAGTGGTTTTCAAACTCACCTTCTTGTTAGACTAGATTCTGATTTAATTGGTCTGGAGCGGAGCTTAGGCTTGTTTTCACTTACTCCAAGTCATTTTAATGAGCAGTCAGTGTTGAAAACCACATTTTAAAACCACTCATTGGGACTTCCCTGGTGGTGTAGTGGTTGAGAATCCGCCTGCCAATGCAGGGGACATGGGTTGGATCCTTGGTCTGGGAAGATCCCACATGCGGTGGAGCAACTAAGCCTGTGTGCCACAACTGCTGAGCCTGCACCCTAGAGCCTGCGAGCCACAACTACTGAGCCCGCGTACCTAGAGCCCATGCTCTGCAACAAGAGAAGCCACCGCAATGAGAAGCCCACGCACTGCAGCAAAGAGTAGTCCCCGCTTGCCACAACTAGAGAAAGCCCGTGCGCAGCAACGAAGACCCAATGCAGCCAAAAATAAATAATACATTTATTAAAAAAATAATAAAACCATTCATTATGCTATTTATTATCATCAACATTAGATCAGTAATCATAATGCAATTGGGAACGTTTATTAGGTATTTAATATCTCGGGCATTGGGCTAAGTACTTTACATATATTACCTGAGTGACAGCATCAGTCCAGTTCTTACCCCCATTTTATAGATAGGGACACAGAGGGTTAAAGACACTAAGAAAATCACCAAGGGACACAAAGCTAGGAGTGTTAGATCGACACCTGGGCTGACTCCAGAGCCGCGGTTCCTCTCTGCCCTTAGATCTGTCCAGATTCAGAGCCTGTCATCTTCCTCTCATCTTCACATAGTCTCAGTTATTTAGAGAAATCGTAAACATTTTCAGATGAGTAATTGCTTGTCTTCACTACAAAGAAATAAAACAGCTTGAACGTTGATTTGAGGGTGAGTCACGAAGGTCTTCAGTTAATAAATGATGAGGCATTATTTGTATTATCCACCTTGGAGAGCAGCTGATATGACAGGTGATGCTCTATAAACCTTGCATCACACAGTGGTGCCTCTTTATGCCTGTGAAATCACCTGTTCTAAGTGATTGTTGCAGACTCTTGGGTTTCCTGTCTCGTCTCTGAGTCTTGCTATCATCTCCTTGGAATCTCGTTCTGTCCCGGGACCAGGGCTTCTGCTCTGGACCTCTCCATTTGCAACCTTCCAGACTCTTCCTCTAGCTTTTAGAACTTCCTCCTCCCTGTTGTGAGCTCTCTCGATGCCTCTGGTGTCCTGAATAAGAAACTCTGTCCCTGCGGGACCTGCGCCCCCTTCCCCGCTGGGGGCACAGACACAGGTGCTTCTTCAGCTTCAAACCTGAGCCTGGCACCTCCACTGCTGCAGGCAGATCTGAACCTCATTGGCCCGCACGCTTCTGTCCTTGAGCGTCGGCTGCCCATCGCCCTGCTCAGTACCCTTCTTTTCCCTTTTTTTCCCGTCTAAATGCAACTCCTTGTTGAAGGATCTGTTTATGTCCCACCTTCTTCACGAATGTGACGGCTCTGGGTCCCAGCAGTCCTTTCTTTCCCTGAGGCCCTCACGCATTTATAGTCAATCCCATTCCATTCAGATCTCAATTCCTCTGCATTTGCTGCCCATGAATTGATCCTGGCTCTCTAAGCCGTATAATAAGCTCCTCACAGAGGCAGAAGCAAAGCCTGCTCATCACTGGTACTGCTCCCAGCCTCGTCTGCATGATGCCAGGCCCACCACTGGAAGCTGTAAATACCTGATGGTTAGTTTTCATACCTGCAGCTCATCATGATGCTTCATACAGATCAGAAAAGCATTAACTTTTTGGTATTAAGATACCCAGCTAATGCTATCGGATCATGTTAAAGAAATTTTCATTGAAACTAGAATTAATAATGACATCCTTCCCCCTCATGGAGACCCAACCCAAATGATTTTCTTTATGATTACACTATTTTTAACCATTATTAGGCTCTGTGGTGGCGGCTTGTTGATTAGAAATGGAATCCATCCATGGGGGTCAATGTGTGATTGTCTGGCCAGTGCTAAGTGTAGCCAGAGGCACCCGACACCCAGTGGTCAAACCGAAGGCACACTGGAGTCAAATACCGTGATGTTCCTCTAAACTTAGAATCTCTCACGTGAGAATTTGTTCAAGAAGGCTAAACGAGACATCTATGGAAAAGCCAGCTGCCGGTCATCAGGGGTCATTCCCTGTGGTTTCAGGAGCGGGCAAGCCCCCCTCCTGAGGTCCTAAGTCTCTTGCATCCCTGCATTATTTTTACCTTATTTCCTACCTTTGGCCTTTGTATTTGGGAGATATTCTGTTACTCTGGTTCTAAGGATAATTTAGAAATCAAAACTTGAGCATAGATCTGATGATGACCTGCTCCAGCATTTTATCACGACAACCCAAGTTAACATAATGTCTATTTGGATTTTAATGACTAGGAAAAGCTAAAAAAATCACTTGGTTGGAAGCTCTTCGAAAGTATCTAATTAGGCTAGAGTTGTGCTTTCTGCAAAATGAAGCAATGTGATCCCTTCCAGCATTCCATGAACAGTTGTTTGAATCTTTTATCAGA
Source organism: Stenella coeruleoalba (assembly GCF_951394435.1). Taxonomy (NCBI): domain Eukaryota; kingdom Metazoa; phylum Chordata; class Mammalia; order Artiodactyla; family Delphinidae; genus Stenella; species Stenella coeruleoalba. The sequence goes on from NC_137158.1 coordinate 82,975,769, forward strand.
TTGGCTTTCTGCTCATGCGAAGGGGAGTAATTCTCTTTGTGTAAAAATGACTTGAAATTTCAATAAAAGTGACTTTAAAAGAAAATTAACAGGATGGGTACACCTGGATTTATGAGCATTTTATGAGCATTTAAAAATAACTTGTACACTTAGGAAATATGTACACTTAGGAAAAAAAAAGGAGATGCTTCCCTTGTTCTTGGAAGATTGCCTTAGGACAGACGTAAATGCTTGTGTCTTTGATTCAAACTTAGTTAAATTTGACAAGAGATGGGTTTTAGGTCTCCCTGGTAACTACAAACAGCTTTTAGTACTTTATTTCAGGAAAAAGTCTTCAGCCTATGACGTTCATTGGCTTTGGTACATGCCAACCTCTCTCTAGACACAAAAACATATCTCAGACCCAGAGCTGTTTTGGCAGCAGACAGCGAGCTCAGAGCCGATTAGGAAGCACCAGCCCCAGGAGGCAGGGGTCTGACTCCTGACTGTACGTGCAAGAGTCAGAACCAAGCCCTTCCATCCTTGTGACTGCAGTGTCTGTTCCCTACTGGGAACCTAAATGTGTGTGTGTGTGCATTTCTTTTAAAGGTATGTAATTTGTTTATATTAATTTCTTTTGTGCTTTTGAAAGATGGCAGGCTCCCAGTCATAAAAAGAGAAACTAGGCTAGGTATTTCAAGTGGGAAGGGATTGAATAAAAGGATTTGGGTTTGAGCTGTTTTGGAAAGGCTAGAAAAGCAAGGAAGGACAGCTCCTGCAGAACCCCTGCCCTGCTCCACAGCATTTGCCCCTTTGTAGCCGGGGAGTGGTTAAAAGCACTGACTGTTGTCACTGCTACAGTTGGAGCCAGTGCTGCTGCCACAGCCAGAAGCAGAATCCCCACTACCTGCCTTCTGATCTTGCACCAGCGCCCCCTACTGGCAGAACCTAAACAGAACGCCTGCTGGCAAGGATTCTGAGAATTGTAGTTTCCACTCCTCCAGCATCTGAGATGCAAAACAAAGTATAGAGGACTGACAATATGTGGTCTGGATGGTATCATAGTGCTTTAGAAACTAAGTTATCATAGCCCTTTAACCACTTAAACATTTATTTTATTTTACTTTATTCTATTTATTTATTTATTTGCGGTACGCGGGCCTCTCACTGTTGTGGCCTCTCCCGTTGCGGAGCACAGGCTCTGGACGCACAGGCTCAGCGGCCATGACTCACGGGCCCAGCCGCTCCGCAGCATGTGGGATCTTCCCGGACCAGGGCACGAACCCGTGTCCCCTGCATCGGCAGGTGGACTCTCAACCACTGCGCCACCAGGGAAGCCCTAAACATTTATTTTAAATTAATTTTGTTGTGATACAAAATACAAAAAAATCCTTTTTGACAATTTCTTTTATGGGAGAGTGAAAAAGATCACTTTTTTTAAAATAAATTTATTTCTTTTTTATTTCTTTATTTTTGGCTGCATTGTGCCTTTGTTGCTGCGCACGGGCTTTCTCTAGTTGCGGAGAGTGGGGGCTACTCCTTGTCGTGGTGCGCGAGCTTCTCATTGCGGTGGCTTCTCTTGTGGCGGAGCACGGCCCCTAGGCGTGTGGGCTTCAGTAGTTGTGGCTTGCGGGCTCTAGAGCACAGGCTCAGGAGTTGTGGCACACGGGCTTAGTTGCTCCACGGCATGTGGGATCTTCCCGGACCAGGGATCGAACCCGTGTTCCCCGCATTGGCAGGCGGATTCTTAACTGCTGTGCCACCAGGGAAATCCAAGATCACTGGTTTTATATTAGAGAATATCTTTGTGTTTAAAGAGTATTTCGAGGTATTTTAATTCACGCAATTCAAAAGCAGCTAAGTATGTTCATAAAAGGATAGCTCTTGCTGGGCCTTGCTGTGTCATCTATGAAAAGCATTCCTCTATCTTTAGTTAACCAAGTTATCTGAAGCTCAGCTGGAGGATTTGAGAGGTTATATTTGACACTGGCTGACATTTTTCTGTGTCAAAATACTTTCTCTGGCGGTTAAATCACCTGTTTGACCTCTGAGATTTTATATACTTTAATTGCATCCTTTATATGTTTAATTCTAATGGGAAATTATTTCAGATAAAATAATCATCTGCAAGCTTACTTAAAATGAAATTATTCTGCTTTGGAAAACCAGTACCTACATTGACAATAAATCTCTTTTAAGTTACTCCTGCTATGCATATATGTGTATATTCTTACTTCTTTAATCTCCATAAATCTTTTCAGTAAGTCTGTGAAGTGAGCCAGCTACTACTGACCCCAGTTTTTTTTTCCAGCTGTGTTAGTCGACAGGTCATTAGCTGTAGAATCAAGACAAGTCAGGTTCTATAAATAAATATTATTACAGTTTGCTTCTGAATCTGTATCTATAAGACCCCTCACAACTCCTGTTCCAACAGCATTAATTTTCTCATCGTGCCACAGTCTAGAGCAGCGGTCTTCACACTGAGGCAAGCATACCATTTGGAGGTGTGCAGAGAAAATCACAAGGTAGAGGGCCTGGCTACTTTGAAGGGAATCAGTTTTCAGAGCCTCAACGCACATATGTCCAAAATGGATCTGTCTGAGGATATGTACATGATGAGGATACAGGTCTTTTCCTAACGTCCTTCTCCCCCTTCGTGGAAGGACTCCTACCTCTCTTCCATCTTCCTGCGATGTATTGACCTGGGGTTTTAAAACCTGTGGGGAACCAAACAGTGGGACAGTTTGGAGTATTGGTAAGAAAGTAACCAAGAAAGAAAGTAAATGACCCTAATGATTTGATTAAACAACTTTTTGTAAGTCTGGTGGTTTCCATTTCTTTCCTGACAGCAAGACTGTAGGAGTCTTAAATGGCATGTTGGTTAATAGAAAAGTTAAAAATAATTTTGATGATAGATTATTCTGTAAATCTTGGCACTGAGAAGGAAGCAAAAGAATTGAGTAACAATACTGTAACAAAACTCTCTCCATTCCCATTAATTTATTTATACAGACAAGTTTTCTTGGCACATAAATTTATAAAAATGAAAAACAGGAATAGAATTGATGTTGAGCCCTAACTCATTCTAGTAATAAAAAATCTTCAACCACAGATTACATGAACTAAGTGGAAAACCCCGGACTTTTTTAACATTCTTCTAGAAAAGGGGCAGTGCATTTCTAACAAAATTTTACTCCTGAGTAATAATTCTTTTTCAAGATTCATCATATGTTATGTTTTTGTCAATTGTGTTCTAAAAGTAACTGTTATAACCCAATCAGAAAGGATTCTAATAGTTAGAAACATTGTCACAGAAAAAAATGTTAATTAAACGTCAATTTATGTACATAATTTATTACATGCAGAAGTATTTATTTACCTGTCCATTAACATAATACACATTAACACAAAACACATTTTCTACAAAAAATATTAGGATATATGTATGTGGAAATGAAAATAAGAATTCAAAGAGAAAACAGATTAGCGTCAAATTTTAGGCTGTTGAAGAACTTGTTTTCACCGGATGGTGGTAGGCGTCACGTGGCTATAGTACTCTATCAGATACAGTTGAAAGAACGATTGAAAAATGTCAGCCTTTGTCGTGTACTGAAAGTTACATCCATGGCAGATAGTGAAACTGATAAAGAAGACGTTTATATATCACTGTAAAAATATCTGCGATACACTTAAAATTTTTATTTAAGGAGCATATGAGCAAAAATGTTTAAGGATCACTGGTCTGGACAGATGATCGGGTGTCTTGAGGGTAAGCATTGCCACACGTCTCTGTCTCCCATGTGTTTTCTTTGTTTTCCCAGTTTGACCTCGTGTGTGGCAATGCGTGGATGCTGGACCTCACACAAGCCATCCTAAACCTGGGCTTCCTGGCCGGGGCATTCACCTTGGGCTATGCAGCAGACAGGTAGGCATGGGTGTGGCAGCCAGTTTACATCTAGAAAATGATGTGTACCTATGGAGAGGAAGATGTTTCATGTTAACTATTAGAAAACTATTCTTGCCAATTTTGGAAAAAAATCTGAATTCCTCCACTTGGGACATTCATACCTGTGGGGCTGCGCTAATTCCTTCCTTCGTAAGCTTCGTCTCCTCACCCCTTGAACTGTACAAAAGGTTGGGGCTGCTCCCCTTGGGTGTGAATGCATCTGAGAGGAAACACAGAGCCGCAAGGCCGTGACTTCATGGCGGGGCCCACGGCTGGCTGGCTGGATGCCGTGGAGGTGATTCCATGGGCTTCGGTAACTCGCTGATCGCGGCTTGACTCGCTGATCGCGGTTTGATGAATTTAGTCATAAGGTCGCCCCCTTACAAATCTGTTTCATTTAATTAAAACAAATTTTTGTATTTATTCTACAAATTAAAAACTCTGCAAAAAAAAAAGTTTTCCAAAAACCATGAAAAGAATTTGATCCATAAATACACAAATACACCAGTTAGTGGCAGAGACAAAGTGAGTGTATACATTCAAGACAGTCGTGCTCGCTCTTCAGAGATCCCCGTTTCAGGCATTATTGATGTAGGCTGTTGTACTCCTGTTTAACTGTTCCTTTATGCCAGTTCTCGGTATGAACAGACTTGCAGTGATTTAACAGTTCTCCCTGTCCCCCATGTCTGGCTCACTGTTGCTCCCAGCACTCCAGCCCAGCATCAGTGGGTCAGCGTGACCCTGCTTGCAGTGGGCAGGGCTGGGAGTGTCTCTTGCAGAGCTGAGAACGGCAGTTAATTGGAGAATTCAAGACAAAATGCCCCCAATCCTGTAGGCAGTTGGTGGTCTGCACTTGACCAGACCAGGACTTCAAAATGGGTAGCACCTTTGGTTCCTGTCCCTTCCTCTGTCGTCTTTTTCTTGTGTTGTCCCCCAGCCCTCCTCGGCATGTGACGTCCTCCTTAATCCTCTGTGTCTGGTGCTCTCTCCTTGTCTTTTATCTGTGTCTTTCCTACTGTTTCTCCTTACAGCCTTTTCAATTCATTTTTCCTTCCTTAATCTTCCGCACACAACCCTCTCTTTCCTAACTGGCTGCCGTTTGGAATTGAGTTACAGATTTTCAATATGTATTTCTTTCATTTTGTTGTTACTCTTCCTAATTTAAGCATTAGGTTTTGCTTCTTCGGCATGTTTCTCTTTCACAGCCAATCAACGTATCTTCAGACTAAAGTAACTTGACTAAAGGAGGGGGCTTTTCCTACCTGTGTTCCAGGAGGGGCTGAGCATCTGTCCTCAGATGTGACCCGGTACTTTGGGGAGGAAGACAGAGCTGTGAATAATGCTGCCTCACCTCGGGGCTGACCATCTTTCAGCTCCTTCAATCTCTTATGTTCTTGAAGGAAAGGACAAGAAGCAATTTAGTAGGTCCTATATCTGTGAGAGGAGAGTGGGAAGGGCAGAGAGTGAATTTTAAAACCTAGGTAAACCGAGACTACATGTGTCTCTGGAGACTCTGAAGCAAGATGCTGTGTGAATGTGATGGAAATTTCTATGGGAAAATGTCTTTGAATCAAATCTCTCAAAGGTCGTTGATGACAGGGCTTCACCAGCCAATAATCTGGCTCAGCTATACTGAACCACTTAGCATCAGACTCTCAGAATATTGCCCGCGGTGACCTGTGTCTTTTGCCTAAGCGCTTTAATAACGGCTACGTAAATGGTGAAAGTAAAACACAAAACTTAAGAACAAATCACATTTATTGTGAACTTGATAGTTTGTAAAGAGCTTTCACATTAGCATCTCAGTTTGGTCTCTACAACCTCACTGTAGAAAAGATAAAAGAAAAAAAACCACAAGCAAACAAACAAAACCTGCATCTTGAATTGTTTAAGGAATTCACCCAAAGTTGCATGACTTGAGCCAGAAGGCCAGGCCTCCTGGCTGTCATGACCATTTTGACTTCTTTCTGTCCCTTTCTCCTCTGACCCCACCCACAGAAATGCTAGGAAGTGTCCAAGCTGTGCCACTGGAGTGACTGTATGGGAAAAAAACGTTGTAATGGAGAGGATCATCTCTTTGGAAACTGCAATCCCAAAGGAAGCATTCCATGCTTTAAATTTTGTAATGTCATTTCAGAGGCATATGTTTTCATTTGCCCTGGCTTTGCTTTAAAACAAAGAGTAACACTTTCAGCGATCCTTGACATGGTAATAGTGAACCTATAAAGGACACAAATTCTGTACTTAAACCTACTTTAACAACACTTGCAGTGAGAGTCTTCTCATTGTGTTGAAGAAAACGTTTAAGGTAATCTCATCCTTTCTCTTCCTCCAAAAGGTACGGCCGAATAGTCATTTACTTAATATCCTGTTTCGGTGTTGGCATTGCTGGTGTTGTGGTGGCATTTGCACCCAATTTCCCTGTGTTTGTGGTCTTCCGCTTCCTACAAGGCGTGTTTGGAAAGGGAACGTGGATGACTTGCTACGTGATTGGTAAGAGCTGGCTACGCCTCCTTGTCTGTTTGAGAACCAGGGTTAGGTGGGTGAGAAGTCCCTCTGGTCAGCCTTCCTCCAGCAAGTATGGCGAGGCTTCACTGCTGCCACGTTATTTCTGCAAATGGGAGGATGCAGGGGCAAGATGCTGACTCTTTAGAAATTAAAGTTCCATCTTGTTTTGGGAACCAAGTATGGACTCTCACCAAATACTGGGGTGAACCACTTTCTGGCACGGCCATACGGTTATCACATGGTTTCTTGCTTTGTTTTCTTAGAGACTAATCTTTAGAAAAACTTCAGTAGTTCCTTGAAACTTTTTTTTTTTTTTGGCTGTGCCACGTGGATTGTGGGATCTTAGTTCCCTGACCAGGAATTGAATCCAGGCGTTCAGCAGTGAAAGCACAGAGTCCTAACCACTGGACCACCAGGGAATTCCCCCTTGAAACATTTTTAAAGCATTTTCCATGTATTTCTGTGATACAGTTTGAGATAACATTGCTGTGCTCTCAAATATTATTTCTTTAATTCTATTCCTTCCGCACAAGTGGAGAACTTTCTGCCGTGCAGGAGATATGGCCTGAAAAGGAGAAGTTCATTTGTAACCCTTTGCTATCTTCCATACCTAGAAAGTTGGACGTCTGAGTGTGAGGAAAGAAAAACTTCTCTTTGCTCCTATTACTGGGGAAGGTCCTGGCTGCTACCTTTCCAGTAGTGTCTTGGGTGGGCACCCACTCAAAGTCGTGGTGGATTTGTGACCAGGGAAATACGAAGCCTCCTCTTTGATTATCACCCCAGATCTGTGGGCTTCCACTCACTTCTGTTACTGCTGGACAGCCCCTCTTTGGGGAGCCCGCTTTGGGGACCCTTTGAAGATCTTTTTGTGGGTGAGGAAGGAGAGAGAGAGCTGGGGGGACTGACGGTTTGATGGCTGGAGCAGAAGGGATAACTTTGGACTATGAAGCGTTTTTAAGGAGACCCCAGTCTAGGTGAGTTTTCCTGGTTGTGATCTTAGGGCAGCAATAAGGTAACATACGCCAGGATGATCAGAATGGAATTAGGGACAGATAGAAACAGATCAGCAGGAGGGGAGGGGAGGAAAGGATGCCAACAGTAAAATTCCTCATGTGATTTTCAAAGAAATATCACACAAATGAAAGGTCCAACACTGTGGAGAGAATTATCACTTGATAGAAACTCTCTTGTGATAGTGAAAAATTTATCTGTAGAATCTAATGTCCATGATGAATCACCTAAAGAGACTGTAATATGCAAATCTTTAAAGACTGATAAAATCTAGCCACTTTATTATATTTATGTTTTGATACTTACAATTACTTTTCAAAATAGTCATCGTCTAAGCTTTCCTAAAACCAACACATATGTTCTTTGTATACCCGGAAGGGTGCTGGGCTGGGTGTGTAGGAGGATGGCATATGCTTGTTGATAACGCAGAGGAGAGGGGGAGAGGAAGGGACCTGAGCTGTCTGGGAAGCACATCCCCATCAGGGCAGTGCCTAAGGAAGCTTCGGGACCTTTGAGAGTCCTGTATAGTATTCTAGCGCCGCTGATGGATGGACGTCACAGGTGTAACGTCTGTTTGTTTGTTTGTTTGTCCGTTTGTTTTGGAGCTGGTCTTGAGCTTCCCTAACCTCTCTGTTTGTTTTCCTTCAGTGACAGAAATAGTAGGTTCAAAACAAAGGAGGATTGTGGGAATAGTGATTCAAATGTTCTTCACCCTTGGAATCATCATTCTCCCTGGAATCGCCTACTTCATCCCCAATTGGCAAGGAATCCAGCTGGCCATCACGCTGCCCAACTTTCTCTTCCTCCTTTATTACTGGTAATGTGGTTTTGGTCATTATCAAATCTATTCTTATTCCACAGAAATGTAGAATCTGTGCTTCCAAACCAACATGAAAACGAAGGCGAGATTTTCTAACATCTCCAGAATGGCTGTGGGCTTTGCGAATTTCTAGAGATTATTTATTGGTTTTTGACTAATAGTTATTATTAAATTCATAAAATTGAAAAACACCTTTAAAATAGAGTATGAATTATGTTTTATTATTTTGTAATCTTTTTATGAAAACTACAAGGCAACAGACCATATCTGCCAGTATTTCAACACGCAGTTTAAATGCAGTGAACAAGATTTGCTTGTCTGTATGTTTTATTAAGCAAACTAATGTGACTCAGGAATTCTCAGGGGAATAAGAAAATGTTAAGAGCATCAGAAAATTAAGTTATTGGAAAGCTACCGGTGTATGCATTTGACTCCTGTTAGAATGAACATATTTTAATCATCCTCTAATCTAATTTTAATAGATGAGCAAACCAGTTTATGTAAATTGGGTTCTTAACCTTTTCCTAAATGTTCATTAAATCCCAGTGTTTTTCATCTTTGTAGTTGAGGACTGTATATTCTAAGACAGCCTTCTTGCAAGAGCAATGTAATATTGATTCCTTTTATCATGAGCAATAATTCAATTATCAAGTGAGCATTTTTTCCCGTCGTTATAAACTTACAAAGATAATCTATGTTTCAGAGAGCCAGTTCTAAGCTCTCAGAATCTCCAAAACATGTATCTGATTGCAAGATCCATTTCAATAGAGAAATTCAAGTCATAAACTTTTAAGTTTTGAGATACGCAGGCATAACTCAAAAAAGACTTCTTCTCACCAGGGTGGTTCCTGAATCTCCCCGTTGGCTGATTACTCGGAAGAAAGGAGATAAAGCATTAAAAATTCTGAGGAGCATTGCGAAATGCAATGGGAAGTATCTCTCGCCAAATTACTCGGAGGTAATCTTGCATATTACTAGTAACAAGTATTGTTCAAGTGGGTGAATTAATGTCACTTATGCACATATTATCAAATATATGACTAATCATTTTTAGTTTGACTTTAAAAAAACCTTGGGAAGAATCATATGGTGTATTAAAGAAGAAATAATTGCAAAGTTGTACTAGCATTATAATTGAGGTGAATTGGTCATTTAGTCCATATTTTAATAGTTGCACCAAGTTACTTGAATTACTATACTTGAATCACCTACTATAGGCCCCATAGTAATTAATCATTCATTCATCTTAATTGGACAAACTATAAATCTTTTCTTGACATTCAATTTAAGTCTAAAGATTTGTCTTTAAATTTAGTCTTGGAAGTATTATCTCTGCCGACCAGAGCTTGGGCAGTAATGTAATAATTCAACCTTTAGACTTAGACAGGCTGAATAATCTGCCCTCCCTCCCTCCCTTCCTCCCTTCTTTCCTTCCTTCCTCCAGCAAAGGCTTTTTGGGTGCCTCTGTGTCACTGCATTAAGAGAAAAGGGGGCTGTGTATTAAAAGCTCATTCTTGTCTTTTCAAAGATTTGATATGCAGCCGAAGACATATGCATGTATTTGAAGCAATGCCTGAATAATTAGAGAATAACATATAAAAAAGATACGATTTTTGCTTTAGCTGCAAAGACTAAGTGAATGCAGAATAACAAAGGATTATTATAAAAGGAATATTTAAGAATAATTTTTTTAAATTTATTTATTTTTGGCTGAGTTGGGTCTTCGTTGCTGTGCGCGGGCTTCTCTAGTTGCGGCGAGCAGGGCTACTCTTTGTTGCAGTGCCCGGGCTTCTCATTGCAGTGGCTTCTCTTGTTGTGGAGCACGGGCTCTAGGCACGCAGGCTTCAGTAGTTGTGGCATGTGGGCTCAGTAGTTGTGGCTCGCAGGCTCTAGAGCACAGGCTCAGTAGTTGTGGCACATGGGCTTAGTTGCTCCGCAACATGTGGGATCTTCCCAGACCAGGGATCGAACCTGTGTCCCCTGCATTGGCAGGCCGATTCTTAACCACCGCAACACCAGGGAAGTCCATAAGAGGAATTTTTAAATGTTTAATATTAATATTGCTAACATTGTTTTCTTTTGTAGCATTCAGTTTGTCTTGCTAGAAACGTTCTGATAAAAATGGGTTTGTGGGTTGTATTGTCAACTCCCCAGCTTCCTAGCTCCCCAGAACCTGGTCGGTTATTTTCGGATTTCTACCTTCTTCTTTCACTCTTACATTAAGCGACAAGCAGTAGGCTCTGTGTATACAAAGGTTTCAACTGACCAGTTGTCACTGTTGGAAGTAGATTAATGATTTACCTTGAGGTTTACAGGTCATAAAATATATGGTAAAGATAAAACGTGATCTGTTCCAACCATGAAGACTAGTTGATCCTTGTCATTCTTTGACTGAGAACATTTGAGCTGTGCTTCTAGGGAAAATAACATCCCACTGCCCTCTCAGCTTGCTCTGGTCACACGAGCCATTGGTCTGCACAGCTGGATCAAATGAATGATACTTTGTACTCAGTTTTAATGGCCAAATGAGTATTTTTGCTATTCGTTCATCAGTATCCTGAAGACATTGCATGTAGTCCCAGAGCTAAGCATGTGTAAGATCTAAATCAAGGTTTTAAGAGTGTAGAAAACATAGTGTGTGCTGATGGCTTATGAAAGAAGATGTTGCATTAACCATGCACATTGTGTGTTACCATGCGTGTTGCTGAGACGCCAGAGGATGATTCCCAAAATAGCTGCTATTCCACATCCTATGAGTGTCCGGTCCAACACCCCCTGACCCGCTTCGAATTCATGAGCAGGATAGAGATCGTTTCAGCAGGGAAGTACTTAAATGCTCGACATCGTTGTGATTGTAAATGATCGGGAACTATGGATCCGATGGCTTCCAAGACACTTGAACTCTAGTTTTTAGCAGTTAGATGATCTCCATTTGAAAGTCAGGTTTGATCAGACTTCAGTTTCTCCAGGACTTCAGTTACTCTAGGATCCTAGCTACCGCTGTGGGCGTACGATCCTAGTGATAGGTGTTGTGATAGGTTGATGAGCCTCTTCAGTCTTTTTTTAATCTATAGGTTTTCTTTTTCTAGCAACTTTTTCTAGCAACTTCGGTGGAGAATGCTACGGGGTTTTCTCTCTGTTGAGTTTTCTGAAGTCTAAATTTCACTGATTACATCTCTTCGGATCCTTTAACGTGACCCTCTGTCTTGTATTCTCTGTGATGGAATACAACTAAATATAACTAAATTGGTAGTTAGATCTAGAGTTAAGCAAGTTCAGGTTTGTCATTTTGGGCAAGACTACTTCATAAGTGGCTTTGTACATTTCCATTAAGAGACACCTAGTATCTCTGTGCCTCTCTATTCTTTTGTGATGTTAGCTGCCACTGATAATCATTGCCTGGATTTATTCATTCATCAGAGATTGCAAATTGACAATATTCCCATTTTGTCATTATTTCTTCATGTGTTACTGGAATACTTACATAAAGACTAACTTATCCCATCAACTGAGATGACTCTCACATACAGTTCCTATAGGAAAGGCAGGATATAGGCATAATTCTTTCTTTTCAAATTAGCAAATTGGTTGCCTGAATTCTCGAAGTGATCAATGCATTGTGGGCTGTGGGTTTTTTAAGCCTCATTATGACCTCCTGGATTTATACATACTGTGTATGTTTCAGTCTTCTGCAGTTATTGTTATTATCCTACTGATGCTCAAATTGCCCCTGTCTTTGGACAGACGAGGCTCATCTTTGCTGGTTCCTGAGTCCCTCTGCCACACCTCTGGTAGTTTCTGAATGCTTCCTTGCTCATTAGCACGACAAGATTTTCCAGGCTTGTCTTGTAAGTTCCAGTCTCATGCTTGTAATCACCTGCTTCTCAATGGGGGCTTCAAGTTTTGAAATAAATGTCTTCAAACTGACCCTGTCCATCTCCAGCCTTTAAAAATTGTACAACCTAAGTAGAAAGGCAAAGTATTGTCTTTAAAAAGAGAAAGAATTTTAAAACGTAACGATGTTTAAAACACCTTGCTAATAGCTGAATTCAGTCAAATTATAGGCCAAACCATAGTTTTCTATTTCAGAGATATTAATGTTTCCACGAAGCATGGTAATGTGCGAAATCCCTCTTTCAATGCTCAGAAATACTGGTGGGTAGTGCAGGCATTTGACTTGAACTCAGCACCAGCACCAAGGCAGGATCCTATTATAGTTTTGGGGGTAATGCTATCAATTACTCCTCTTTTGGCAACTCAAGGAACTATTGCCCATGTCAACAGTAGGACCACCAGGAAACCTTACGGTTCCACAGTCACCTCACACCTTCAGAAACCCTCCATTACCTTAGCTGGTATCCCTGCTCTCTGGATATAATAACATCAAGGCACCCATGCCCAAGGCTGGTTGCCCAATGCTCTCCTTACACTTTTCACGGAACCTCTCTTTGGTAAATCCTGACTTTTGGAAGAAGTTATTACCATGTAAATGACCTCATCCCCCAAGACCTCTCCAATTCCCACCCCATCCTAGGGGTGCACATCCTAGGCTGCAGTGAAGCTAGAATGAATTAGAAAGAATCTGCTTGGTAGCAAAGCGGCCCTAGGAGATCTGGCAGGTCTACCCTCCTCTCATCACAATAGCCTCAGCTACCTCCCCACACCAGCCTGTTCCATCGCTGACACCAGAGGTGCTGCTCTATTTTAGACCCGAGAAGCAGAAGCGGTGGTGGGGTACCAGTTCAGAGCAGAAGCTGTAGAGGCATCACGAGTTTCTGACAGCTCTTTTGCTCTTTCCTTCTGCTACAAGAACAGCACATCCCAAACTGGAGCTGTTCCTTCAGCGTGGGTCCAGAATGAGAAGAGCTACAACTCGGAACAGAGCTATAGCAGCTGACCTACAGCTGAGACGTGGAATGTGGCCAAGAAATCATTGTTTCCCCTGTAAACTACAGTCTGCTAAATGTGTCTCAGTAAGCTACAGAGATTTGAGGGTGTTTGTTTTTGCAGCCAAAGCTAACTAATGTAGCTGATAGTAATAGTACTGGTTCAGGTGCCAAAGTAGGGTTTGGTGATCCAACACATTTTTTGCTATCTAGATGACACTGGATTGTGGTAGATTAGATTATTGTTTGAAATAGTCACATCTTCCCCCTCGTTTCCAATGCATGAAGGTACTTCCTGGCTCCGTTGATGCGGGGCAGAGCAATGTAACCTGCTCTGGTCTCATGATGGCTGAAGTGTACGGCCTGCCCTTCGACTTCGGGCTTGGCCGTTCGGGTTGCTCTGGCGAATGGTAGGTGACCAGATGTGATGCAGTAGAGTCATGAAACGTGCTTGGGCTTGATCTCTGGGCTTCAGCCAGCACTGTGAAAAGAATAGTTCCAGGTTCTCCCACTGACCACATAGAAGGCTAAGAGACATTTGGAGGAAAGCTGCTCTAGCAAAGTTTCCCCAAACCTAGATCAGCAGTCTCCCAGCCAGCCCGCAAACGTGTGAGCTCAGTGAATGCTTATTATTTTATGCCACTATGCTTGTTACAGAGCACTATTTATCAAAAGTCAACTGATATCCTGATTAAATAGCCATCGTCACTTACTGACCTGGATTCTACAACTACATAGGTAGTAACTCTGGCAGCAGTTTTGGTTTCATTTTTTTAAAAAAGGATTTTAAAGACGTCTCTCTCCCCCTCTTGTCTTCGTGTGGGATATGCTCATGGAAAATAGTAGGCTACAACTCTAGTTAACAAAGAGGCTCTGATACTACCGAACTGAATATGTCCGTATTCGTTGGCGATATTGTTATGCTCTGTTGACTCAAAAACCTATAAGGCTTGATTGTAATTTCCTTACTTGTATGATATGCTTATATAGTTCATTGTTCAGAGCTAATCACAGTTTATTGAAATGTCAGTAGTAGATGTTACACTGATAGTCATGCATGCATAAACACACTCATGGGCAGTTCCCATGGTGACGTGTTTGGGTGACATCAAGAACTGAGACTTGAGCTTTCTGATCGCAGAGGGAACATCATCACTATAAATGATCCCACTCTGATATAGTTCCAAGATTGGATATATTAAAACCTCATTAAAAAGTGTCAGGCTAATTTTTAGGTTACCTTAGTTACCAGAGAGACTTCCAACTCTTAACAGCTGCCGTGTTTCCTATATTTTAATGAACCGTCACAGAAGCATCAGTATTGCTCCAGAGAGGGACTTTCCAGCTTTGGGAATGCCTGTTTCTGACATTTGCTTTCCAAAGGGGATTTTTATAAACATAATTTTTGTTCTTCCGAAAGAGAAACCACACCATGATTCTGGCTGTCATGAAGCCCATGTGAGTTGTGTGGTATTTTCGTCCAGCTGTGCTGTCTTTGTTAGTTTTCATGTTTAATTATTATCTCAGACTTGAAACTTAAAAACCCTCCCATAGAATTCATTTCAAAAGATCCAGAGAAAGTAATTTAGGCCCAAGCAGTGACCGTGTCAAGAGTGGGAAAGGTGTGAGTCTAGAAAATAGTAAAAGACAGTGGGGAAAAAAGTCTCTGGAAACTTGTACATTACTTGCCCTTAACAGAAGCAAATCTTCATTCTTCGACTTCACACAGAATAAATGATTCCTGTTCTACCAGCAAAGCCGTCATCCTTCACATGACGTGTTAAAATGATTACTGTAATATGCCGCCACCTTAGCTTTAATTTAGAGTATTCTTGAATGCATAAAAAAAGCCAGGGCGCTTCATATGCTGAACATAAAATGGACCTTTGGAGCTGAGAAATAATTTAATAGTACTCTAGTGAAATCCATTTTTGGAAATAGCCTGGGTTCTATAAATGGGCTGTATTTCAATTCTAATTAGTTCCCATGTCTTTAACTTTGTGAAAATAAGACAATATTGCATGAATAGGGAAAAATGTTTATGCTACCATTTAAAAAGCCATAAAAACAGCAGTGAAGGACTGTTGAATCCAGAGCGAGTTCCTTTCCCAAGCTGGGTGATTAAATAGTAAGTCTCTTCCACTAAAGGAAATTTGGCCTAAAATCTTCCAGGTCAGCGGGCTCTCATTTCACCTGTACAAATCTTGAGGGAGAGTGGTCCAGAGCATCATGTGGCTTTAACTGAGCTAGAAATCCAAGTGTCTTATCCCTTAAAGAAGGAGATTACAGCCGTGGAGAGGGCAAGGCAGATATTCAGGGCAGCTCCTCAAAGAGCAGCATCTTGAGTGAGGAACCCTGGGAGACAGGCCTTCTCTCCCCTTCCCTGAAATTGACCTTCCAGAGTCCCTCCTGAAATAACTGGGCTATATGCTCTTGCCACGGTCTTAAGGCTTGAGAAGTATACATCGGAACTGTGAAAGAAAAGCACTCAGCATCATTGTTACGTAAATATAAATAAATATATATGTAGATATAGTGATACCAGTCAGTCCTGGTGTCTGATGACATCTTTCTAACAAGTAATTGGATCTACAGAACCCAGGACAACTAATGGACTCAGATGGTGACCAGTAGGGTGACCAGTTGTCCTTGTTTGCCCAGGACCGGGAGGATTTCTAGGATACTGAAGTCGCAAAGCGAAATCTAAAGAAAGTCTCAGGCAAATGGGGGTGACTAGGTCAGTCCTCCCCTTCCCAGCTATGCTTAGAGAAGGATACCAAAGATGTACATTTCCTGGCTTCAAAAGCCCCTCCCAGCCCACTGGGACCCTGATCCCTATGAGAAGACAGTGGGCTGCCTGGCCTGACTAGAGGATGGGACCTGGGATTTCCCGATGTCAGATGCAAGCTGCCGGGGCCCCCAGGTGGCTGCCAGGCTTCCTCTTTCTTCCTCAATCCCTAATTCTTTAAAAAAAAAAACACACACAAAAAAAACACAAAAAACTTTTACAGCCTTTATTTGAAGGTCTAACATGAAGTGATATTCCTTTGAAAAAACCACACACTTTATTGACGTATGATTGACATGCAGAAAGCGGTACATATTTCATGTATACAACTTGCTCAGTCCCCTGTTTCTACTATAGTTCTTAACCTGGACTTGAACCCTAGTTGTTCGACTGGGGCCCTGGCCCCCTGCTTACTTTCTGCCTGTTCTTTCTGTCAAAAGTGGGGTCCCACTGCTGATGTCTTTACTCATCTGTTGTCATAGAGTTAGATGTTGCCCCTTCTGATAACTGCTGCCTGATCTTTCTGGAGACTGCAGCTGCTGAGAACCCGTCCTCCAGGTGGGGCCCACACGGGACAGCAGTGCTGGCCCACAGGAGACCCAGGTGTCCCCTCCCCCCACTGGCCTCTCTTGGTGTACATTCTTGGTCCAGACACAGAGCCAAAGCACCTCCATTCACCTGGCCTGCTCTCCCTAAAGCTGAGATTCCAGCAAACACCTAGGCAAAATGATGTTGGATTATGACACAAGGGGAAGAGTTCCAAGCTCTATATAGTGACATTTAGAGCCATGTCAACTCCTCATTCATTAGTTACAGAATCTGGGAACAATGGACTCCTCCCTTTTTCCATCTCAAAGGCTGATCCTTGCCCTTCAGAACAACAGCCCTCCTGTTTGAGCCCCAGCACCCCTGTGGTGATGCAGAGAAGCATTTGCCTTTTTCTGGCCTAGCCCAGGCCCCGGTGGCATTACGAAGAAAACTAATTAAAATATAAAACAAAATGAATAAGCCACACAGGCTTATTTTATTCTGTTAATATTGATTGCTCTTTTTTTGTGAGAATCGTGAAAATGCCTACTTCAGTTATTTTAATTCTGGCTCTCGCTAATAGAATAAAAAGTGAGTTTGCTTTTGCTCTTGCCTTTTGAACACTTGCCAAGAGAATGGCCCTCTAACACCATCTTTGAAATCTTCATATTCTATCGTGTGAGAGAGGAAGATAGCAGCCTTTTCCAGTGTTTTGTTCCTGTGCCACTTGGCCCACGCTTGTGTTTTTGGCAAAAGCAGTCTCTGCAAATCCAAATTGCTGTGCTTGCCTACTGTGAATAAATGAGAAAATACTAGCTCTTTGGGAAAGTGTTCCTTGCTGTGGAGGCCATGATGGGTGCAACTTCCAGAACCCTGCGCATCCAACTCCCTGGCAGGATTTCCCGGGCATTATTCCTAATCCAGAGCTGCTGTTGGTATGACAGCGCTGCTTGCTAGATCTCCAGTCCATTAGGAAAACTGCCTTTTTTCAAGAAATAATCCTAAGAAAAGAGATGCAGCCTGGGTGAAATCATTTAAATTCTCCAGGGCTGGGCTTCCCTGGTGGCGCAGTGGTTGGGAGTCCGCCTGCCGATGCAGGGGACACGGGTTCGTGCCCCGGTCCGGGAAGATCCCACATGCCGCGGAGCGGCTGGGCCCGTGAGCCATGGCCGCTGAGCCTGCGCGTCCGGAGCCTGTGCTCCACAACGGGAGAGGCCGCAACAGTGAGAGGCCCGCGTACTGCAAAAAAAAAAAAAAATTCTCCAGGGCTAGGTTGATTGTTGGAGTATGCAGACATGCTCCTTTGATGTAGATAAACATGAGAAAATTGTGCTAAATAGTAACAGAGAAAACACACTGGGATCTATTCGCTTCCATCCCTAGAGGTTCCCCCCAGGTAGATGGTATAAAGGTATCAGGTGCTAGATTTTCAAGGGCTAAATCTTCCCTTCCCTGGAAAAAATAAAAATTAAGATCCGTCTAACAGATGGCTGGATGAAGAACAGCCAGGTTGTGTTGCAGTAGCAACACTTCTTCACGTGGGTGCAGATATGAACGGGACCAAGCCCATGCAATCCAAGGATGGCTAGATTTCTTGGTTTAGAACAAGTAACGTGGGTCTGTGCTGTTTTCGTTTTTCTTTGAATCTGGCACTATTGGAGGGAAGTATAACTGAATGTACAGAAAGGGGACCTGATGGAGAGGAAGCCTTCCTTCTTCAAATAGTGAAGGTACCTTTCTTAAGGTGACTGAATAAAGGAAGCTTTAGAGTGAAGAATCCTTATATCCTTCCCAGGAAAAGGACTTAGGGAACGTTGGGGGAAATGGCCTGAACCAAGGACACTCTTATGCTAGAAAAGTAGATCTTTGTTACCATCCCTAGGAATGGGCATGGAGGGGGACCAAAGAGGAACGTTCTGGCTAACACACTCCTGCCTCGCAGCACCTGTGACCTCAGCCCCAGAGTCGATGGAAGAATCATGTGGTAGTCTGTCCCGGGGGGGCCACTGATCCTTGGGGACCATCAAGTTACTGCCAAAGTCCACAAACCATTTGCAGCCAAGTCTTGTCTGTAGAATGAATGAATACATCTTGGATACATGTATACTATTATTTCAGATGAAGGTAGATGGCCGTTGTGATGAATAATGACTAAGGAACTGAAAGGCGTTAAGTTCATAGCAAATCTGTGTTATGTTGTCGTCTCAATGAACAGAATTAAAAGCACAATTCCTATCATGTGCCAGAAGTTCTCATACTCAATTAGGACAAGAGTCAGTGATCAGTGAGCACAAACAGGATTAGTTTCCACCAGCTGGACAGCTGTTCCCTGAGCTCTCAGAGTTCAAGTTATATGACGTTCTCAGAAAAAGCTGAAGGACTCCACAGAGTCTCGATAAACAGAATTCTCGACAACTTCCGAGATTTGTTCAGTTTTTTAAAATTCAATAAAATAAACTCAAGTTCATTATTTTCTGCTCTTTCACTGACCTTAAGGACAAGTTCTTCCTCCGAAGTAGCGAGAGTTGAGCAACTTGGTGTACAATTGTCTTACTGTGTCTCAAAGGTGGGTCCTCGTTTTCTTTCTTGTTCAGGTTTCAGAGCCAACACACCACTAACAGTTTAGATCTTGAGGAAGGCTTCCTGAATGAATACTCAGCACGATTATTTCTATGGCCCCAAGAACGAGAGAGATTAAGTACTTGCCGCATGTGTTGATCACTAGTGGAGTCTCCAGGCTTAAATACTTCTCTTTGAAACCTGACGCGGACAAATCTTACCAAAGACAATTCAAGTATTCACTCTGCAATTCATAACCGTTAACATGCTGTATTTATACAGGCTGATCTAAAATTAGCAGGGGACAGATTGGATGGCAAGTGAGTGAAACATGGGCTCCATGCCATGTAGTGTCCTTCCCACAGTTCTGTAAACTATGTGGTACACTTGGTTGTCTAAAAACAACCGGCCTGTAAAGTTCAAGTTGATTATTAGTTACTGCATTGAAAATATTTTTCACCTGGCGCACTGAATCATGGACTATTTTATTTGGTCACCACATGTTTAGAAAAACCATTTAAATGTATTGACATGAGGTTGTCCCACAAACAGACACACACCATAGCAGGAATTCATCTTCATTTGTTCACCCATTTATTCAGCAAACAGTTACAGAGCACTGGGTTCAAAACATCTAGTTTTAAACAACCTCTGTGCAATAGTCACTTTCAAAAATGCCTCCCAACAGGCATTCAAGGTGCCTTACATTTTCTCTAATTCTCTATGGTTGGTCTTATTTCTTGTTTTTTTTTTTTTTGAGCTGTTTTCAGGTCCCCCCTCTGATAGTCCCTTACCTATTCAAATATACTCAGTTTCATCATATAGATAAGTTTAATACAACTAAATATAAATATTTCCTCTTATTTAAGGCTGAAGAACAGCTTAAATCTCAAGTGTGGAGTTTGGAAACCGTATCAGTGTGTTTTAATTTTGATGGCATTGTCTACAGAAGGGTATTCTAATTGGGTCTCAGTTAGTACATCTGTTAAGGCTGGAAACTCACCTATGTGTTTCTTGGAATATAATAAAGCAAGTCACATTTCACAGTTAGAGTAGAGAGTGAATGCAGTATAACATTAATACACGTCACTGTGGTCCAGAGTGAAGCCATGAGACTGAACAGGCTTCACTATCAAAAACCTCCAGAGTCAGAATTCCAGGCATGGTGTGTACCACCCACTCGTGGCTTGCACTTAAAAGCATCTCATCCCTCTCTGTAGTTCTGCCTGAACAATAAAGTACATGCCAATGAACAATAAGTAACTGTATGCAGAAAAATATTTTGTAAATCAAGAAATAGAGAAGGGAGAAGCTTGCAAATTCTAGAACTCACCAAGGACTACGATATATATTGGGGTGCGTGTCAACTGCTCTTTTAGCTGTTCAGCTGTACTTGACTTTCTTTGGAAAATTTCTCAGCTTTCCCCAATGCACGTACATAAACATGAAACTAAGGGCTTTCTGAGGTGCAGAAGTAAGGCAAAATTTGAATAGTTGGCAAGCCTGGAAGCAGTGAAAGCAGAGGAAGTTCCAAGCTGACCTCTAAGTAGCTCTGTAGCAGGTGGTTTGGGTGACCGTCATTTTTCTTTGAGCGCAGAGTTGAGTTAAGCCTGTCTCTCTGCGCGCGGTACAGTCATCGTTGGGCTGTGCAGGCCCCTCTCCTGTTTGGTCGATTTGATTTTCCCTTCCTCCACTCTCCCCACTCTGCCCTCAACAGGCCCCCAATTGAATGTGCTTGATGTATGCCCTTTGATGTTGATGTGTCCTTATAAACCAGAGCTTGTGGTATGTGTGGGTTTAGGTGACATACATGGCGTTGTGCTGCCCTAGATCTTGTCTCATTTCTTACCTTTTCATGGAGCAATGTTTTAAAGGTCTCCCTGTGTTGCCCACACGTGAGTGCTGCGTGGTTTTCGTCAGTACCTTCTGCTGTATTTGACATCTCCGTCCTCCAAACCTGGGCTGCCTCCAGTCATCCTGATAAATGTTTCCATACATGTCTCCTTTGTTTATCCATTCTCTACATAATAGTTTGCATCTGCTAGTTCCAAACTCCTAACCCATCCCTCCTAACCCCTGCCCCTTGGCAACCACAGTTCTGTTCTCTATGTCTGTGAGTCTGTTTCTGTTTCGTAGATAAGTTTGTTTGTGTCATATTTTAGATTCCACATATAATGATAGCATATGGTATTTGTCTTTCTCTGTCTGACTTACTTCACTTAGTATGATCATCTCTAGGTCCATCCATGTTGCTGCAAATGGCATCATTTCATTCTTTTTTTCAGCTGAGTCATATTCCATTGCATATATATACCACATCTTCTTTATCCATTCGTCTGTCGATGGACACTTAGGTTGCTTCCGTGTCTTGGCTATTGTAAATAGTGCTGTTAGGAACATTGGGGTGCATGTATCTTTTTGAATTAGAGTTTTCTTTGAACATATGCCCAGGAGTGGGATTGCTGGATCTTATGGCAACTCTATTTTTAGTTTTTGAGGAACCTCCATACTGTTCTCCATGGTGGCTGTATCAATTTACATTCCCACCAACAGTGTAGGAGGGTTCCCTTTTCTCATACATGTCCCTTCGGACATTTGAGAGGTTTCCCGTGGAGTATAATGCCTAGAAGTGGAACGACCGGGTCCTGGGTTGCATGCAAGTTTAGTGCCCTAAATAATGCCGCATTGCTTTCTGTGTACACCCATTGAGTGTCCTGTTTGCCCATGTACACGTTTGGTACTTTCCAATTTTCTAATTTGGCCAGCCTCCTGAGTGTTTTAGGTTGCACGTCTCTGGTTACCAGTGAGGCTCAGCACATCTTCGTGCGTATTGCTTTGTTATTTGTGTTTCTCCTCTGTGGATTGCCTTGCCATATCCTTGCCCACGTGTATGGAATTTTCTGGATTTGTTGGACTTATTGGATTGGATTTGTCCCCTTCTATTTATAGGATTGCCTTTTATATTCTAAACTTTACCCTGTTGTTGGTTTTAGACATTGCGACTATGTTTCCCTCAATATTTTAGCTACCCATTAACTTTGCCTATTTTTTGTTTCATTGACCAAAAATTCTTAAATCCTTAATTGATTTGATACGGTCAGATCAGTGTGTTTTCACCTATTGATTGTTTTCTGGGTTTTGTTTAAGAAATCTTCTGTACCCAAATAGGAGAATGTACAGACATTCTCCTATTAGCTTATGGCTCCGTCACATTCAGGCCTGAATCCACCTGCCCTGCTCCCTCAATGCCACTGTGAAGCAAGGATCCACCTTTATTGGTCTCAGTACTGAGCTGGTTTTCTGAGCACCAGCTAATAAGCGAAGCATCATTTATTAAGTTCCCATTTCTGAGTCTAAATTAGTTTACAGCCTAAAACCTGTCTACTATTTTTAAGGGACCCAACAACTCGTAACTTATCTATGTGCTCCTGGGCTTCAGATCGGGGCTAAGATGCAGGCGCCTTGCCAGTGTTATCAATGAATGTCCCACACCTGTGAAGCTCCATGTGGCTGGAGATACGTGAACCAGATAATGAACCAGGTCACTTAGACCTCAGATTCATATACAACCAGCAGACAATCATGTTCACGCTCTTGGCCTTAAAAGATTGATACGTGATAACACGTTTGTTAGCAAATGCCCACATATCAATACTTATCCTCTAAAACACACTTTCTGATTCTGGACTTCGCTATCTAACTGCCCATCACTGAAATGAAGGAGAAATACTCTTCAAACCCGGAACATCAGTCATGCAAAAGCAGAAGGGATATAATGTCCCCCCAAGATACTCAAGTATTTCTTTAAAAAATGAGGATTGTCTCTGGGAGAATGATGCCTGCGCTGCATACCTCTCAAAAGGAGATGACAGCGTATGAACATACTTCATCAGTGTAGAACGAGATCATGATTTTCAGACCCACCAACACCTTCACTAGGTGTACTTGGGGGCTCAAATGGGACTTGTTAACTGTTCCATTCCCTAGGCAGTGGCGTAAGCTCTTAGTCACAAGCTTTCAATGGGACGGCAGGTCTACCCAGGGCTCCCTCTGCTTCTGTGTTAGTTTTATGATTTATGTCAGTGATAAACTAATTAGTGCCTGTTGATTGAAAAAGCAGTAGAAATAATCCTCATTCCTTTTTAGGAGTTTTAAAGGTGGATTTTATCAAAAAGACTTATTATTTATAAGAAGCAAACAAAATTTCATGAAAATTGCCATTTCCCCAAATTTAAGTTGAAGTCTTAGTTTAATTACTTCAAAATAGAAATATAATACTTAGCATAATAAATTCCTATGAAGAAGAGGGTATAGACCAGAGGGCTTTTTTGTAAACTTGAGAAATCTATGGACCCTTTATCATTCAGGATAAGCCAGGTGTGCATGTAACAAACACTCCCCAGATCTCTGGAGATTAAAACCACAAAAGAGGGACTTCCCTGGAGGCGCAGTGGTTAAGAATCCGCCTGCCAATGCAGGGGACACAGGTTCAAGCCCTGGTCCGGGAAGATCCCACGTGCCACGGTGCAACTAACCCCGGGCACCACAACTACTGAGCCTGCACTCTAGAGCCCATGAGCCAGGTTTACTGAGCCCATGTGCCACAACTACTGAGCCCACGTGCCTAGAGCCTGTGCCCTGCAACAAGAGAAGCCACCGCAATGAGAAGCTCGCGCACTGCAACGAAGAGTAGCCCCCCGCTGGCCACAACTAGAGAAAGCCGGGGTAGCAGTGAAGCCCTACGCAGCCAAAAAAATAAATAAGTAAATAAAATTTTAAAAATAAATAAATAAATAAAACCCACAAAAGATTAACTCCTGTCTGTGCCACGTGGATTCACTGGGGCCTCCTCTCCTTGTCACAGAGTCCTCACTCTTTAATCCACGCTGTCCTAGCAGCCACTGCCTGGACCATCGCAGAAAAGGGGGAGTTCTAGAGGGTCTTGCTTCAGCAATTAAATGCTCACAACTCCTTGGCAAATCTGGGGAGGGGGCCCCACTCAATCACGCAGGACCAAGCACTGCAATCCTATCACGTCCCTGTGATGGGCTGGGGAGGGAGGAGAGGAAACAAAAACGTTTTTGGCAAACAGCGCTCGTGAGATGAGTACCACCATAGATCTCTTTTAAAAGAAAAACTAAATTAAGAATACAGAATTCAGTCTGAGAAACACTGACTTAGGAAGATACATGCTTTTGAATGCAAATGATTACTACGAAGTAGCTTTCGCCTTCACAACTGGTTAAAAAAAATACTTTGGTCAAAGTGTAAACACAATTTCAAAAGTTCTTACTGAAAAATAGGAACTATGACGACCCATTTCTCAGAGAAACCACGGCTTAGGGGCATTGTGAGAGCAGAAAGAAGATGGTACCCAAGGCACCACAACTCTAGGAGCACATGTTAAATAGAGGACAAGGAAGGGCGGCCAGGCCTCTCCTCAGTCACAGCCAGCAGGCAGGGCCAGCTCAGCACAGGGATTTAGAGAAAACACCCTGAAAAGATGCCTGTGAACCTAGCTGATGGCGAACACCAGAGAGGACGCCAGGACCACTGCCGGCTTGCTGAGAGGCTGGTAAGAGCTGGACGAAGGCAAACAGGAGAGGGAGCCAGTCCCGGAGAAGAAGACCCACAGGAATGCAGGAGAGCTGACCCAACCCGCGGGCGCTCTGAGAATACCAACCTGGACTCGCCCTGTCACCACGGCTGGGAGCGCTTGTGCGATGGAGCTGACGTCGCCCTGGGTCGGCCTGGCTGTCGTTGGCCTGCATGGAAAGGGCTGGCAACCAGAGACAGGGTGGTAGTGCCTCCTGCTCCAGGCCCAGGCAGAAAGACACCTGCCAAGAGTCCTACTGGGCGAAGCTGCACTTTGGCTGGAATCCTGCAAACACCTGAAGCCCTGGAAAAGCTAGGAAAAGAAATGATGATAAGAATGCGGTGGGTGGAGATGTGGTTTGGCTTTTATTTGTGACACAGCAGATGATTTGTTTATTTCACACTAGCTTTCTCCTCTCTAGAAAAATCCTTGGCTAACTAGTTACTTACAGATACTCAATTTGCCTAGTTAGAACTAAAAGTTTGTGTATCTAGACATGTTCCTATGGTTTAAGACACTGGACATTCTTCTTTTAAATTTATAATTCTTGGAGTTTTTTATTGAGATAAAATGACATAATATTAGTTATAGGTGTACAACATAATAATTTGGTGTTTGGTGTATTGCAAAGTGATCACCGCAGTGAGTCTAGTTAAGACCATCACCATACATGCTTAATAAATTTTTTTCTTGTGATGAGAACTTTGAAGATTTGGTCATGTAGCAACTTTCAGATATGCAGTACGGTATAATTAACTATAGTCATCAGACTGTACATAGTATCCCCTTATTTTTTTGGACATCCTTTATCATTTGATATTTAGAACTTTTCTGTTTCAGCAGCCATCAGTGACATTTATTGGTGCCACTGGGGAGTTCAGTGACATGTTTAATCCCATCCACTCACATCAGATTTTGGTGTCCGACCCCTGCCAAGTTCTGAGTCTTTAGGATTAGAGTCTTAGAGCTGAGAATGCCATCTGTTTTTCCCTCTCTCTGTCATGTGCTTTAACACCTCTCCTCCCCCAAATCCTCGCAGATTTGTTTTTAAGATATGAAGCAGTGTTCCACCATGTGACCCACAGCTGCAAGCCATCAACCTTTGCTGATGTTAAGGCTGCACTTTGGATCCCTGGGGAACTCTAGAAAGATGCACTTTTGCTGTTCCAGGGAGCGAGCCCAGTCGTGGGATGGGAGGGGGACTCCCTCCCGGGCCAGACGCAATCTCTCGGAATAAGTATCTCCTCAGCAGAGCATCCTCACGAAAGAGCTGGCTGAGCCCGAAGTCCAATACAGGGACCACCAGCCACATGTGGCAGTGGAGCCCTGAAATGTGTGGTCTACACGGAGGTGTGATGTGAGAGCTGCACCGTGGATTTCCAAGATTGAGTGTGATGTAAACACATCAACTATCTCATCAGTAATTTCACATTGATTACATGTTGAAATGATTGTACTGGGGATAGATCGGATCAAATGCAACATAGTCTTAAAATTAATTTTGCCTCTTTTTACCTTTTTAATGTTGCTACTAGAAAATTTAAACTGACGTAGATGACCCTACAGTTTTATTGGACAGCGCTGGTCTAAGTGTCTGGAATTTGGTTTTAACTATTTTAATAAGCGTCGAATACTGATTATCATTTTGATTATGAGCTTTGCTTTACCATATGAACTCTGTATGGTGAATACTTTATCTACTCTTGTTTTCAAGTATAATGAGGTTTTTAAGATTTTTCAAGCCACTGTGGGTAATTTCGCAGATTCTCTTTTATGTTTGCCAGGCAGCATTATTGCCACCTAGAAGCCGGCCAGTGTTCTATGACGTTAAACATTTACTCCTGGACCTTCTGGTTCTGGCCTTCATCTGACTGATGGGGGTGTCCGTGAGGCAGCAGCGGCGGCGGGGATTGGTGTACCACAGCAGTCACCGTGCACTTCCCCCTGGCCTCACCCAAGCTCTCCAGCTCCTGATGCTTCTAGAAACGACCTATATAGGTGGTTGAACTTTGAGCACAACTCCTGGTCCTCCAAATCAGTGAACGCCGAATCCTCAAGTTATATTTTGTTCACACAGACTTCTTAGAGGGTAAAAGGTTCTAGAAAACAAAGCATGTTGGGAATTTGTGACAACACTTACTAAGTCAGTGTTAGGTTCAAGAAGAGATGAATTCCCCTTCTCATCAGTGGCTTCGCCTTTCCTTGTGAAATATGACAACTGTTGAAAAATCCACCCACTGAGATCAAGCAGGTGAAACTGCAAGGCTGGAAATGCAGCCACCTGACGCTGTTCCCTCCCCTGCCGGCGCCAGACCCTACTGATCAGCTGGGTTCTTCCACCTAAACCCGGGGGACTCATGTTCCATCTTGGCCAAGAAGAATAAATGCTAGGAGTCAGCAGGTGAGGCAGGACTTCGTGGACCATCTGGGCTTCTCACCCGAGTCTCCAGGGAAGTTGTTAATATGCAGATTCTGATCTGAGGTAGGGCATCTTTAACAAGCTCCCTGGTGACCACACTGTGGACTCATGGACCACACTTTGAGCAACAGGGTTCTCCAAGCGTCATTTACTTGTGTTCACATTTGTGAGAAATTACCCTGTCTAAGGCCTGGGAGATCAACAGTGCCAGGTGAACATTAAATATACCTGGTAAACTTAAGAAAATCTAATAGAAAAGAAATCCATTCCTTTTTTTAAAAAAGGCACAATGACAGTTGTCTTTACAAGGGGATTCATGTAGGAGTACCTTGAAAAGAATCTCCCCACCTAGTGCATTGTAGTATAAGGTACAGTTTACTAACTGAAAAGATTCTTGAAAGTGCCAAGTGAATTATCGTCTGGAAGTAAAATATCCCTGAAATGTTGTAAAAATAATATTAGTGTCAACCGCCTCCATTTCTGAGCACTCACTGTGCGCCAGGCGTATGTATTGCTGACCTTAAACAAAATTAACAGTCATTGTTATTTAGCAAAAGTGAGTTTACTCGGGAATAGCAGAGGAATCACATTTTGGGACACGCAAACTATGGCAATGCATAGCCCAGTCTGAGGAGACAAAGGGAAGGTTAGCTTTAATTAGGTTCTGGGAAGAAATTGGGGAGGGGCATTTTGAACAAAAGTTCATTGGAGGATGAGAGTTTGGGGTTGTGACAGTTTCACGTCGGTGGCATTGACAGGCAGTTTGCTGTTACTGAGGACGGTGGAAATCTTTCACCCTCTGCTATGTAAGTTGAGGTGAGGTGTATGTGCCATTCATATGCTACTGATGAGAGTTTAAATAATGCGTGGGTAAGAAAATGTTCCGACTAAAATACAACAGCTCTAGCTTGACCCTGGCTGGTCATCTCTCTCTTTTTTAAAAAAATTATTTTGTATTGAAGTGTAGTTGCTGTACAATGTCGTGTTAGTTTCAGGTGTACAGCAAAGTGATTCAGTTTTACATACACATGTACCTTTTTGTTTTCAGATTCTTTGCTCTTATAAGTTATTACAAAATAGTGAGTATAGTTCCCTGTGCTCTACAGTAGGTCCTTGTTGGTTATCTATTTTATATACATAGTAGTGTATATATGTTAATCCCAATCTCCTAATTTATCCCTCCCTGCCTTTCCCCTTGGGTAACAAGAAGTTTGTTTCTTGACCAGAAACCAATCCCATGTCAGGAGAGCTCTGAACACCATATTTATAACATTGTTATTTACAATGTCTTTCTCTTTCTTGGCAATTTAAATTAAAATGTCAACTTCAAAAAGTGTTTCAGAAAGGCACCAGAAAGAATTGTAAATAGAGCTGAACTAATCAAAAAAAGATGACTAAAGTATGCTTTTAACATCACTGTTGATGTAAAACAAAAGTCTTGGCAGAATTAAAAGACACTTAAGAGTCAAATAGAGCAAATAGCCATTAGTTCAGTAAATGAGTGTCGGGGCACCAGCGTGTACAGTTTACCTGTGAGCAACCCCTTTTTCAACGAGTGTCATTACTAGGTAACAAGACTCCAAACAGACAGATGTTGCCAGGAGCATTTCCCATCTTCCTTTGCTCCTAATGAAAGCAGGCAGACACCACTTAGATGGATAAATGTGTGACAAAATACAATGCCAAGCTAGATACGAAAGATAACATTGTGCATGGTTCCATTTATGTGAAATTCTAGAAAGGCAAACTGTAATGACAAAACGGAGATGAGGGTTTGCCAGGGGCCAAAGCTGGGGGCAGGGAATTGACTGCAGAGAGACAGGAGGAAACTTTTGGGGGCGATGGAGATATTCCACATCACGATGGCAGCGGTGGTTATATGACTCCACATTTGCCAAAATTCATTGAAATGTAACTTAAAATTGCTGAATTCTACTGGACATAAATTATATTTCAGTAAAGCAAATTTTAGAATCTATCTATCTATCTGTCTATCTATAATAACCTGACATAGCATTTCTATTCTTTTGTATCTGACTCAGGCTATGCAAAATCTGGTAACGCTTTGGCAATAGAAAAGAAGCATGATTTAATTTAAAAATATAGAGCTAGAAGTTGTTGTAAAAGAATAAGAGCTGCAACAGTTACTACACACGAGTTGCCAAGACTTTCCTGGATGAATTCCATCCAAGATATGGCTTTTAGTCTCTCAAGGTCTTTGGACACCCAGAAAGTGGGTCATCTTTCAGAATATCTGCGTCACTGTAGAGAGCGTGTTAGTAAATCAAAGACCAGCTGGATTTGTTCTTAAACTGGCAAAATACTTGCTTGGAAGCACTATTAATCCTTTCATTTACTGAATGGGGAAAATTGGTTTTATGGTCTCGATTACCTTCAGTTGCTATCAACACTTCATATTCTGTTGGTGTAGGATATATACTAGGCATTGAACTTGTGCTTAGGAAAAGCAGAGATCATGTGACTGCTTGATTCTAATAAATGTTAAAAGTTTGAAATGAAGACTAATACTAAATATGTTTATGGAGTAAATTTGAGTAGTGAAACAATTATTTTCATTCTTTAATGCAAAATTATTTTGCCTGAAGTATTCAGTTGTTATGCAAAAGCATTGTTCTGGACTGAATTCTCCAGATAATTCTGCTTTTGACAACAAGTAACAGAAAACCAACCTACATGGGCTTAGACAGTGAGCACAGCTCCAGGCTCCTGGATCTGGGATTCTAGAGATAGAACAGCATCCAGGGTTGTTTAGACCTTGGTCTCCACACTGAGCCATGGTTTCCTCCCCTCCTCCACCCTCCACTCGGCTTCTCTCCTGGGGGTAGGATGGCCGCTAAGATCTATTTGAGCCCACTCTTTCCTCATTAATTCCCTGAGGGGAGAGAGAGAAGATTCCTCGGATGCCTCTGTCTTAAAGGCAATGAAGCACTTTCCCAGAAGCCCTTTTTCTCATTGGTTCAAATTCGGTCACATGTCTATCCCTCATTGGTTCAGAATGGGTCATGTGCCCAGTCACTGACATAAAGGATAGAATTACCCTCAGATGATCAGACATCCGCCTACAATTGGACACAGAGTCAGCTTCCCTGACAACACGAATTGATGAAGTATGTGTGTGTGTGGGGGGGGATGGTGTAGTGGGGGGGTTCTACTAAGAAAAAGAAAGGGAGAGTGATACTGAGTCAACAACAAAAAAAGGTGCATAATGTCTAATTTAAATCCATTGCTTTAAAAGTGAGTTATCTTTTCTTGCTGCAAAAGTAATGTAGGTTTACATTTTAATTTTTTTTAATAATGAAATATTTTCTATACCCCTATTACCCAGATTCAACGGTTAACTTTTGCTGAGTGTACCTAGGATATCCTTTCTTTCTTTTTTTTTTTAAGATGTTGGGGGTAGGAGTTTATTAATTACTTAATTAATTTTTGCTGTGTTGGGTCTTCGTTTCTGTGCGAGGGCTTTCTCTAGTTGTGGCAAGCGGGGGCCACTCTTCATTGTGGTGCACGGGCCTCTCACTATCGTGGCCTCTCTTGTTGCGGAGCACAGGCTCCAGACGCGCAGGCTCAGTAGTCATGGCTCACGGGTCTAGTTGCTCCGCGGCATGTGGGATCCTCCCAGACCAAGGCTCGAATCCGTCTCCCCTGCATTAGCAGGCAGATTCTCAACCACTGCGCCACCAGGGAAGCCCCAAATTTTAATTTTAAGAGAATATTTATAGCCCAAA
The DNA here is from genome assembly GCF_951394435.1 of Stenella coeruleoalba. Classification (NCBI taxonomy): domain Eukaryota; kingdom Metazoa; phylum Chordata; class Mammalia; order Artiodactyla; family Delphinidae; genus Stenella; species Stenella coeruleoalba. The sequence goes on from NC_137158.1 coordinate 83,006,555, forward strand.
AGAAGAAAGTAAAAACCACCTTAATCCCACTATCTCTGAGAACCATTAATGATATGATACAAGCATACTTTTAAACAATAAAATAAATATTACACTCTGCAGACACAGTACAGCATAATGGTGAGCAATACAGACTCAGGTAGCAACTTCCTGGTTCAACTACTCCTTGTCTGTCTTTGTTGGGTTAACTACTTAGCTTTCCTGTGCCTAAACTTCTTCTTCCCTGTAATGGAAATAACAGTACCTGTATAAGTTCGTCCAGCACTAACCCTCTAGTTCAGAGGTTGGCAGTCTGCCGCCTGCAGGCCAGACCTGGCTTGCTGCCTGTTCTGTAAATAAAATTTTATTGGAATCCAGCCACAGCCATCCATTTATATATCCACTTATGGCTGCTTTCACAGAGCAGTGGCACAGTTAAGTAGTTGCAGCAGAGACCTGATAGCTCACACAACCAAAAGTACTTACTATCTGGCCCTTTGCAGAAAAAGTTTGCTGGGTTAGACCATCAGAGCTCTATGGTCTTGTCAAAATTTAACATGTCATAATTCTGTGGTCATGTAGTAACTTAACTAGCCTGGAGACCTGCTCAGGAAAAAGTGACATCTACATCTTAGAAAGAGTTAAGAACCATGAAGAGCTGAAAAATCTACAAAGGTGTTTAAGTGTCAAATTATCTATCTGAATTGACTAGAGATCTTGAAATATGTGAAGTTTGAGTTCCCTTAAACTCTGGGATGTTGACGTTGGATGGACCAGAATGAAAGTAATTTGTTCAGTCTTATCTAAGACATACGAGTCATGGCTATAGGCAGAAAATAAGAAGATTGAAGAGGAAATAAAAGAGAGTCCATAATAAATTGTTTTGAATATTGCTTTTGAAAAGAAAGGATCGTCCCTATCTGTGTGCTCTGAGTGAACAGTGATGTACATGTGTGTACGTGAGCAGAGCTGTCGGCTCTCCCTGGAGAGAAGAGAACAGTCTGAGATGAACATGACCCGGGTCTAAGTTGTGGAAAAACCCTAAGTGAAAAGATGAGAATCACTAGAATAAGTGATACATTCATGGAGGAAAATGGCTCTCATATGATGAGTGGTTTTAATCTTGAATTTAAAGGTCCTCAAAATCTAAATTATTTTAATCAAGGCCAACTTTTCCATAAAACAGTGTTTTAACTAAAGATTAAATACTTGGTCAAGTGCATAATATCCTTCTTTAAAATTATACAGAAGTCACCGTCAACCACAAAGAGATTTTCTGGAATAAACAGCTTTTTATACAGTCAGCAATGCAGTGAGAGGATTAAGAACAGAGGCTCTCCATCAACTTCCTCGATTTCAAATCCTAGCTTAGCCACCTTCCTTCTAATGAATCCTTAGTGTCTTAAGCCTTGTTTTTCTTGTCTATAAAATAGGATCAATAAAAGTACTAACTTTAGAGGGTCTTGATGAGAATTAAATGAAATAATTCATGTCAAGTACTTAGCCCAGAATCTAAGAAATATTGCACACTCCATAGAAGTTAGCCATTTTAATGTGGGCAATATATAGAAACTAATTGTGAAAAACATTTTGATGACCTACCATGTAATAATATACAGTCATCCCTTGGTATCTGTGGAATATTGGTTCCACAACCCTCTGCAGGTACCAAAATCCTCGGATGCTCAAGGCCCTTCCATAGAATGGGTCTCAGTTGATGCTCTGTATCCACATGTTCTGCATCCACAGCTTCAACCAGTCACAGGTCCTACGGTTGGTTGAATCCACAGATGCAAAACCTGTGGGTGTGAAGAGCCAACTGTACTGTGATATACTAAGTTCTTTCACTTACGCTATTTCTGCTTTATTTTTTGGAGCAGCAAAGGTGAAGGTAGGGGTCTTAGAATTTCGAGGATTAGCTCAGGGAACATTTTAATAAGGATTGTATTAGTGACAGTACAGGTCGACTTGCTGCTGAAACACCGCAAAAATACAGTGACAAAAAAGAGAAAAGTTTCTTTTTCTTTAACGTGCCCACCCAGCGTTGAGTAGCCCGGCGCTTAAGGCAGCTCTGTTCCATGAGGTCCTCTAGGACCCAGGTTCCATTTATCTTGTTTCTCCATCTTCGCCTGCAATAGGGTGTGTAATCAAAGCCGTTTCACCAGCATTGTCTTCTTCCATCCTTCAGGAAGGGAAGACGGTGAATGAAGAGCAAGCCATTTCCTTTTTAAAGGATGGGGCACAGAGCTTGTACACGTGGCTTCTGCTCCCACCTCATTGCTGAGATCTTAGTCACTGGGCCACCCGTGGTTGAAAGAGAGGCTAGAAGATATGACTTTAGCTAGGCTGCCATGCCCCCAACTAAAATTCCATGGGTTCTGTTATCAAAAGGGAGATGAAAAGAATGGATGGTGGAATCAATTAGCAGTTTTCCACTGGCGTTGCTATGGTAACTACTAATATTGCTTCATTGATCCCTAGATACTGTTAATTTTGAGACACATCATCATTTTATGCAACACTCAGTAAGAAAAACCATGCTATTGAAACTGGGCACATTGCTTTCTTATCAGCCGAGTTGTAGGACACGTCCTAATTTTGAGATTTTTCAGCTGTGAAGAGTGTGTGTCTTGGTATAGAAGAAATACAGTACTGGAAAGACTTAGGAAAAGAAAGTGATCTAAAGACATCCATTTTGCAGTCTTCTTCTGTGTGTGTGCCTTTCCTTGGGGCAAGCATAGGCAGCAGATATGCAGCTTTGGTTGACCTGTTGAGCGTAATGTTTAGAACAGGTGATTGACAAGGTATTGTACTATCCGCGTGAATTTAAGTCAAATTCCTATGACTGCTGGTAGAGGGACTTTTGACTCAAAGTCTTGGGGAAAAGTTGCCTAGATTTTCAGTCATTCTGGACCGGATCTGGAGTTGAGTAAACAGACAGTGAGGGTCCTGTTTTTGCTAGCCAGGGTTCTCACTTAACAGAAGGACAAAGACCGAGGGCTATAGTCTGAGGGAACAGACGTGGCCATGGCATTTGACTTCCTGTCGCAACATTCAGTCATCACCCAAACACTGGCTGAACACCAAGCACTTTGCTTGGTGCCCTCCAAGACCTCCAGAGCTCATGCAGGGAGAAAAATAAGTAGACCCGTAAAGGCATGCAGTTGCGTATGGGCTATGATAGAAGTCTGGTAAGTAGAGGCACAGACTGGGGATCGTCAGTTCCCAAGACCTCCCAGTGGCAGGGAAATCAGGACTGGGGAGGTGTAAGGACTCTTCAAGCAGAAGTAACAGAATATGCAAGTGCATGGAAACGTGAAGCAGTGGTCACTTCAAGGGGACTGAGTTATGATCCCTTTGGCACACAGGACTAGAAGCAGTGGGTATGTCCAGCTTTGTTTCCCTTACAGTGCCTTATACATAGGAGGCAAACAGCAATATTGGTTTAATCGAATTAAAGAAAAGACCAACTTCTTGGATGGCCAAATAGAGCCGAGCTGAATTTTCCTGGATCAAAAAGATGCCGGATTCCAGTAAATGGACAGAAGCAAAAAGATACCTTTGGTGCCACGCTTGTTCGGGAACTTACCGTTATTCTAGCTTATTTGGCAACTTAAGGTTTGAGGATTTAATGGATAAAGGAACTTGTTTGGAATTGCTCTCACCAGTCTTATGCTTATTTTCTCCAATTTAATAAATGCACAAGTGTATTGTACTTTAGAACACACCTTTCATCCTTGTTTACTCAGCGCATATAGTACTGCTGGTATTACCGTAAGAATAGATTCTCAATGCAGCAAGTACATCTTTGTGAATTTAACCTCTTACAAAGGCTAGAGAATCAAACTTCTTATTCTCAGGTTTTAAGATGTAGTAACGAAAGACCCTGGTCTGTTCAGTAAGATCATCTGGTAGCTTTGAATCTGGTCAATGACAAATCTATAATATGCAGATGTCTCTTGCTGTATATTGCTACTGAAATCTGCTTCTATCTTATATAGATCACTGTTACAGATGAGGAAGTTAGTAATCCATCCTTTTTAGATCTGGTGAGAACTCCCCAAATGAGGAAGTGCACACTTATACTTATGTTTGCTTGGTAAGTTTGACTTGTGATGGATTCAAAAGCTTGTGTCAAATTTACAATGCATCCCGTCCTTCAGATCAGGTTGAAGTTATCTCTCACTTGTTCTCCCTTGTCTTTCAATGTTGCTCCAGGTTCACAAGTGCTGTGGTTTATCAAGGACTTGTCATGCGCCTGGGAATTACAGGAGGCAACCTCTATATCGACTTTTTCATCTCGGGAGTTGTGGAACTGCCAGGAGCCCTCTTGATCTTACTAACCATTGAGCGTTTCGGTCGGCGCCTTCCCTTTGCGGCAAGCAATATAGTGGCAGGAGTGGCGTGTCTTGTCACCGCATTCTTACCAGAAGGTAATCGTCCCCTAAGTCTGTTTGGCAGCCAAGAACTTGAAAAAAATCTTAAAATAATCAAGAATGGAGAACTTGTCTTTAGAAAATGGACCATAGCATCAAAATCGTAGTGCCAGTCGTGCTCTAGTGATGTCACTCTGTTTTCTGCCTAACCAGCCTAACTACTTTGAGTATAAAAGATTGGTTCTATAGATTTTTCTGTTTTCTCCATTTCTCAGTTCATTTATGGATGAAATAGACGTGAGAAATCTAGCTTGGAGTGATGTAGTTTACTTTTTAAAAAATTTTAATTGAAGTATAGTTGATGGACAATACTATAAGTTTCAGGTGTACAATATAGTGATTCATAATTTTTAAAGGTTATACTCCATCTATAGTTATTATAAAACACTGGCTGTATTCCCTGTGTTGTAGAATGTATCCTTGTAGATTATTTTATACCTAATAGTTTGTACCTCTTAATCCCCTACCCCTATGTTGCCCCTCCCCGCTTCCTCTCCCCAGGGGTAACCCACTAGTTTGTTCTCTATATCTGTGAGTCTGCCTCTTTTTTGTTACGTTCACTAGTTTTTTGTATTTTTCAGATTCCACAGATAAGTGATATCATATTTCATTTAGTATAATGCCCTCCAAGTCCATGCATGTTGCTGCAAATGGCAAAATTTCATTCTTTTTTATGGCTGAGTAGTATTCCATTGTGTGTGTGTGTGTGTGTGTGTGTGTGTGTGTGTGTGTGTGTGTGTATACACCACATCTTTATCCATTTATCTGTTGATGGACAGTTAGGTTGCTTCTTGGCTATTGTAAAAACACTGCTGTGAACATAGGGGTACATGTATCCTTTCAAATTAGTGTTTTTGGTTTTTTCTTGGATATAGACCCAGGAGTGGAATTAATGTCGTTTATTTTTGATCACCTTTATCCAACTTAATTTTGTGATATCATTGACCCTGTTTCACATTTCTTCCACGTGGCCAATCCCATGTGAAACACTGAGGTTGCAAAGGGAAGGAAAACACGTCTTGACTTCAAAATATTGACAACCTAGTGAGGAATATAGACACTTCAATGCTCTCACAGCAGACTGTGATAAATGAACTAATAGAATGATTTACAAGATTTAGAAATAGGAACAAAAAGGTGCAAGAAGTGATGAATCCCTGGGGACAGTCAGGAGAAGCTTCCCAGAGGTGAAAACTAGGCACGTATGAAGAAGGAAGAGAAATGTGCCCTGCAGAGGGGAAGGCTAGGAGTGATTTTACAAAGGAAAGCACGGTTCTCAGAAGTACGCACCACCTTTGATGGTTCGGGAACCAAACGTTCTTTGTTATCACGGGAATATCCTGGCAAGGAGGCTGAGGGATCATCTGTCACCAGTGGAGATGGCCTCACAGCCAAGGCCGAGCCAAGAGCTTGGGCGTGGTCTTGTGAGCTTCAGGTGGAGGACAGGTGGCCTCCAAGTGGCTGTTGCAGTTTGGACAATGGCAATGAGGAGGAGAGAGGCTGAGAGCAGGAATCAAGGTCGTGGCAGTCGGGCCTGAATGGGAGACAGTGATTTCAGAGATGTTTCAGAGTTAAATGGGGAGGGGGGCGTTTGATGACCGGTGTATGGTACAGAGGTTGTCAGTGACTCCAAATACACTGTTAATGGAAAGCCGGTTATCTCTGCCTCAGAAAACAGCGGGCACTGGACAGAGGAAGCCTTTCAAACTCCCAGGGAACGCGTGTTTTAGAGCAGATCTATTATTTCAGCATTTCAGGAGGTGTGGGGTGGGAGGTGGCTGGCAGAGCTGGAGTCCCTGTTAGTTCTTTGTGTCAGCACAAGAGAAGCTGCCTTTTCCTTTGCGGATCCTCTGCGGATCAGGGAAGAACTGATAATACTGTGGAAGTCGAAACAGTCAGACGTTTACAGATGAGTTTATTAATTAAATAAGCATTTACGAAATCCCAAAACATCAGATAGACCCTATTTAAATAAAATTACAGAAATGCCCATCTTCAGAAAAGAAGGGTGGAAAAAAGATGTGAAGTCCTGTCATACTGGAATGGTTGATGATAAACAACTGACTGTTTACATTTATCTCATTTTTCTTGAGCGTATTAGTTTCCTAGCGCCGCTGTAACAAAGTGCCACAAACTGGGTGGCTCGCAACACAGAAGTTCATTCTCTCACACACCTGGAGCCTGGGAGTCTGAAATCCAGGTGTGGGCCAGGCCATGCTCTCTCTGAAGGCTCTAGGTGAGGATCCTTCCCTGCCTCTTCCTAGCTTCTGGTGGTTGCCAGCCATCCTCGGCATTCCTTGACATCATTCCAATCTCCGCCTCCATCTTCACATGACCTTCTCTGCATCTCTGTGCCTTAACTTAACCATTATATCTGCAAAGACCCTATTTTGAAATGAGGTCCCATTCTGAGGTTCTGGGTAGACATGAACTTTGGGGAACACTATTCAACCTACCACATTGAGTTAACACATTATAAGAGCTGGGGAAGCTATTGGCCAATGCGCATCTATTTAGTGTCTATTAATTTCTGCCAGTAAACTAAGAATAGAGATAGTGCAGTGAACAAGACAGACATAATTTCTGTCCTCGGGAATTATGCACAATTTAGTAGAAGGTGACAGATGAGGAACATTGGAGACTTCACTGTTCTTTCTGTTTTACTCTGGCACTTTTTCGTTTTAGGTTTAATTTTTAAATGTAGTTCCCTAAGACAACGTCATCTGTTCTCATTGCATCTGGAACAGGAATCAAATATTAATTACGTATTCACTGCATATGAAGTTAGGAAAGTGGAGAGAAAGATTAATGACTGAAGTGTGGCCCATCTTTCCATTATGTAACTTTCCCCAGAAGATCTTCTCCGGCCTTAGACTGACTGGGATGACTTTAATGTGTGTTGCGTTCAGCATGATCCCAGAAGTCATTGAAGATCATATGTCCAAACCAATACTGAAGTAACTAAGGGGGTGAGAATCAAGCTATTTTATAGAGAACACTCTCATATATTAGAAAATATAAGGCAAAGAATAGATTTTTCTGTTTGGTCCGATCAGTTTTATTTTGTAGACAGAATTTCCCAATTTAAGCCTTAGAATTGTTCTTAGCAACATTGAAAATGAATTGCTCTTATTCTGGATACATTTTTATTTGTATATTCTGCAGATTCGGCCACTTTTATAGTCACACGCTGCTCATAATTGACTGCTAAGAATAAGTTCAAATCCCTAATGCTGGGAGACGCAAGAGGGAAGAGATATGGGAACATAGGTATATGTATAACTGATTCACTTTGTTATAAAGCAGAAACTAACACACCATTGTAAAGCAATTATACCCCAATAAAGATGTTAAAAAAAAAAAAACACTGAAAAAAAAAATCCCTAATGCTGTGTGTGAATACCAAATATTAGCAGAGGTTTCTTGCTTGAGTTGACATCCTTACTTCCACTTAAGGGAACTTCGGGACTTGGTTACTTGGGCTGTTGAATTAACATTAGAAAGACTTTTCCTCTCAGCCTTTCTTGACATCATCACCAGGATGACTGCCCCTGAAGAGAATACTGAGTAGCCTTCTAGGGGAATCAGCTCTAAAATTATCTCAGAGAAAACGGTTTAACCAACTTTCCATCCACTAAGCATGACTTTTCATGGTCTGAAGAATGAACTTCTGGAAAAGAAAGGCTTTCAGGCTGTATCCTCATCTAAGACTCACTGTTTCTGACCCAAGTTTTTTAACTCTAATTAAAGCCTGAAAAATAAAGAGCTTTCAAAATCCATACTCACCTGCCATCTTTAATTTGACTTTATTCAAGATGGCTGCACACTCGGCAGTTTGGGTACGTCTTTTTGAAATGAAAAAGTTGTCTTGGACTTTTCTCTTTAAGTAAAAAGTAAGTCTGTTTATCTTACTTACTAGGAATTTTCACTACATTTTATTTCAGAACTCAGAGCAGATGGTGCATTCAGAGGAGATGTAAAATTGTGTTTGTTTAAAATCCTGCATCCTTTCTTCAAAAATTGAGGTATTATTCTCAGTAATCTCTACCAGCTTGACCAAATCCCCATCAGAGGGACTTTCTTTCTCTGTGTTCTCAGGAGTTCATGGGAGGTAGTTTCAGTTTCAATCCTCATTCTTCACTTGTTGTTTTCTGCCATTGCTACCGGAAAGATGTCTGTTGCCGCTCCAGGGTGAACTTAGCATATTCCGGGGATAATCAGAAGTTTTTATGTGCATACGTAATAGTCATACATAACTTACACCTCCTATGAACTGTTTTCATTTTACCCTTTAGTTAAAATGAGCAGTGCAGTGCCTTTGGGACTTCTCTTTTGTTACACATTTCAACAAAATCTCTGTCCCAGTGCAGTTAGATACTGGCCTTTACTTCTTAGAAAGAGTTGAGGGCCTTGAGAAAACCTGACAGCATTTTCTTAACGTTTTACTGAATTCACTAGCTATTTATCTGTACTCATGGAGCTAACCACATACATTTCTCATGGGGGGGGGGGGAGGGTGTGTGTGTGTGTGTTTTAATTTGGTTTCTTGGTTTTTGTTTGTGTTTGTTTTTCCGCAGTCAGTTATAAACTTAAATTGTCATTGAAGTTGTCAGTGGGACTCACTTGTAGAGCTGTCGTGATTCGGTAGAAAAAACTATAGCTTAAGAACCTAACCTGGGTAATCAAGTTCTTTCCACGGGAGCCAACAGCGTTCTTCTCAGCAGCCTGAGAGCAGCGAGAGGTTGCCTGGTCAGGCCGGGACCCAGGGAATCTGAGCGCCAGTTGCCACTTAAGTTCCCCAGCATCTGGCACCGCACCACCTGCTCACTGAAGGAGGGGGTGGAATGCATTTCCTAGTCCCCCTCCCTGGCCTTAATGAAAAAGTAAAGGCTAAATGAAACACTTGTTTACAACTGGGCCAGAGCAGATGGCGGGCCCAGTGCATCAGCACGACTCTGCTGTTGTTCAGTCCCTGGTGTGACGTTAATGTGAGTACTGCAGGTGTCCTCAGCTGGGAAAAACATCAAGGACACCAGGACGTCCTCGGCCAGTTTGCAATCAACATATAGCAAACTGGAGCCTCCCAGCAACGATCTGGTTCTGGAACCCTCTTTTTCTTTGCTTGCCCTCCTAGGCAACTGTTTTATTTAATGAGTTTTAGCTTTTTTATTGGTTGAATATTCTCTAAAGAGAACACACAGAAGGGGAATTCCCTGGAGGTCCAGTGGTTAGGGCTCCTCGTTTCCACTGCAGGGGGCATGGGTTCGATCCCTGGTTAGGGAACTAAGATCTTGCATGCTGTGTGGTGCAGCAAAAAAAAAAAAAAAACATGTAAATCTACTGAGCTTCATCCTTTCTCTCATCCTCCTCATTCATGCCTACTTTTCTACTAAAAAAATTATATATTCAGGAAAGCATGATAATTCTAAAAGGCAAGAGGACCATTTAGTGCTGAGCAAGCATAAATAAATATGAGTATAAAGGGAGAAGGTTTCCTTTTCAAAGATGGAAGTCAGGCATATGCTGAACGCCCTTGGCTTTGCTTTGGAGAGTAGATAAGCTGCTGTTCACGTGGTCATATGTCCTCACCCAAGTCTACTAAGAAAGGATGGCATAACTCAAAACTATTGATACAACGAGATACCGCCTCACACCCGTCAGAAAGGCCATCATTAAAACGTCTACAAATAACAAATGCTGGAGGAGGTGTGGAGAAAAGGGAAGCCTCCTACACTATTGGTGGGAATGTAAGTTGATGCAGCCACTATGGAAAACAGTATGAGGTTCCTGTTGCCGTATGATCCTGCAGTCCCACTCCTGGGTATATATTCAGACAAAACTTTTGTTCAAAAAGATACATGCACCCCTATGTTCATAGCAGCACTATTCACAGTAGTCAAGATGTGGAAACAATCTACATGTCCATCAACAGATGAATGGATAAAGAAGATGTGGTATATGCATACAATGGAATATTACTCAGCCATAAAAAAGAATGAAGTAATGCCATTTTCAGCAACATGGATGGACCTAGAGATTATCCTACTAAGTGAAGTAAGTTAGACAGAGAAAGACAAATACCATATGATATCACTTATATGTATAATCTAAAATACAACACAAACAAACTTATCTACGAGACAGAAACACACTCACAGACATAGAGAACAGACTTGTGTTGGAGGGGGAGGGATGGAGTGGGATTTGGGGGTTAGCAGATGCAAACTATTATACAGACGATGGATAAACAACAAGGTCCTACTGTAGAGCACAGGGAACTACATTCAACATCCTGTGATAAACCATAATGGAAAAGAATATGAAAAAGAATGTATGTATATGTATAACTGAAGAAACTAACACAACATTGTAAACCAACTATACTTCAATTTAAAAAAAAAGGATTGCATCAACTGCACAACTTTTAAGAAATTTAGAGCACTGACTTTTTAGAGCAAAAATGGCTTATGCCTTCTTCCCTTAAAGCACAAAAGAAAGAAAATATTTAGTAGAGAACCTTTGGCATTTCCCACTAGTTACTATGGAGGAAAGGAGTGTTTCCTCATGTAACCAAAGCAGCCCTAAAACAGTTCATTTTTAAACGAATGAACAAATCAGTATTAAAGAATCTGGCTCCTTCTGGATGATTTCATAGGCAAAGTAGAAAGACCTGGGATGAGGGAAATGAGGAAAGACATACGCCCTGGTGATGACGCACGGCAGGGATGTCCCCTCCCGGAGATCTCAGTTCTCGAAGCCGTGCTGCGCTTTAGAAACCAAAGTCAGTTTCAGGTCCAGATTGTTCCTGGTCTGTTGGGAACAGTGATTCTGTGTGTCATCACTAAGGGGTATGAACAGAAAGAGGACAAACGGGCGTCAGACTGCTGTGATGGTTTTCAAGGGCACAGGCAAAGACTACCTTCCAGACAGAAGGCCAGTGTGCTCAGGCCCTCTAGGAAAGCACTGCTTGGAACGTTGTTCTCAAGGTAGTGGCTTCTCAACAAACGCCTTGACTTGTATTTCTGTAACCCAACCCTGCTCAGGAAGGCAGCTGGTGCACTAAATACTAGCTGTCCTCCCAGTTGCTGTTGTTGTTGAATTTGGGCTACAATATTAGGAGGTATCTATCATTTGCACTTAAGATTAGCAGATTTACGGCCGGGAGAACACTAAGCAAATGCCCTTTGTTGTTTTGTAAAATTGTATTGAAAGCAGACCCTTCCAAATTTTCTGTTTTTGCAGGAATACCCTGGTTGAGGACCATTGTTGCTACCCTGGGAAGATTAGGCATAACCATGGCCTTTGAAATTGTTTATTTGGTAAATTCAGAATTGTACCCAACAACATTACGGTAATTCCAACATCCGTATCGTGGTTTCTCCTAAGTAATTCTGCAGCCGCATGTTTGAAGTTGACTTAAAAACTATGAAATAGTTTTCTTAGCTTGGCGACCTATTAGCCTGGGCTGGATTCAGCCCATGGAAAAGCTAAGTTTTGAGTTGTAGCTTCTTTTTGCATTATTATCATCAATATCTTCATACACAGTTGGGGGTTTGTGGAAAGGCACTAGACCTGAAATCAGAAAATCTGGGTAGCGTGCTTGCGTCACGGGTTACATCTTCCTTCATCAGCAGCGCTCTGTGTAAAGGCTACAGCCTCTGTTCTGACCACACTCCACAGCCGGTTATTGAAGGACAAGATGAAACAATGTGCATAGCTAGTGCAGATGGGCCTCCTTTCTTGGGGGAATATTCCTGAGCACACCTTACTGCCAATCTGGGGTGCCAAGGAGACACATAAGCGCCACAGAGCAGGCTGGGGAGTGAGCCGCTGATGGAAGATGGATTTCCACCAATACTGTGGACCCGCCCCCGCCCCCAACTAGCCTCACTGTGACTCAGCTTTTAGCCAGATGTGAACTGGTGCAGGTTGGAAACGATGCGCTTAGGGTATGAGAGAGGAGAAAGTTTCAAAGTTAAAAGCTAGAGAAGTGGGAAATATGGTTACAATTTCTCTGTTACTTAGATATCAGAAAATGTTACGTATCTTGAACTTATTTAAATACTTTTTGTTTAAAACAATGTTTTTGTTCTGCAGAAACTTTGGAGTTTCACTCTGTTCAGGTTTATGTGACTTTGGGGGGATCATAGCCCCGTTTCTGCTCTTCCGCTTAGCGGCCGTTTGGCTGGAACTACCTCTCATCATCTTTGGTAAGTTCTCCCTTTATATCCTATTCTTAAATGCTCTCATCCACATTTTCACGTTAATAGAAGCTAAAATGATCATCAGGCTGGATATCAATTTTAACCATTTGCTCTTTTTATAACAGCTGTTTCCGTTTTGAGGAAGCACAATGAAATGTGGACCCTAAACCATTTAAATTTACTTTACATTAAGGGTTGCTATAAAAAAGTGTTCAGTTTAGCTTTCTTCGTTGAGGTTCTGAGTTAAAATCAAATATTATGAAACTTTTTTATAATATCGTGGAACATAACCAGTAATTTTCCAAATAGGACCAAATAATAGGACCTTCTGTATGTTTAAAAACAAGCCTAAACGAATTGTATTGTTAAGCGCTCCACGCCTCTCAATGTTGTATCTGCACGTGCTTTATGCTAAGCACGCCATGCCGAAAGATCAGAGACACAGAAGCCCTTGCAGACACGTACCATAACCTCTTTGATGCCCCTCAAGTTCATACCCTCCTTCCGACCTTCAATCTTCATGAAACTCATGAAGGGATAGAACCATAGCATAGGGAGGGCCCTTAGGGTAATTCAGTCCAGTGCATCTCCAGTGCTGTTTCTGCCCAGATCTCATACCCTCCTCAGCAAGAGAGGATGCCGGCTGCCCCTTGTTCACCTACCTTTCCTCCACCTCCACTTCCTTACTCCCGGTAGAGGTTTTTTACCCATTGCTCCGCAGTTTAAGCTCCAATGAAAACATTGCCTCCGTGAGGGCATACATCCGGAGGAATGCAGGAGTCCTTCAGCTGTGCTAGGGACCATAAAGTCGGCTTCTAATCAACTGACACCAGTGATTCCATAAAAGATCATTTCAAACTCTTTCACGGGATCTGATAAACAAGCTCAGCATTGATTCTGGGCCAGCACGAAAAAGCAGAGAGAGGCCACTGTGCAACCAGGACAGAGCTGCCTGACAGCCCAGGCCGTCGAGGTTCGGGGCTTGCCTGTGAGCCCGACTGGCGGAGCTGGGCGCTGGTGCCGCAGGGCAGGCCCTTGCTTCGCAGAGTCTGGCTGCCTTTCCAAACAGTCACAGGGGAGTGTGATAAATAAGGGCACCATGAGAGCACATCGCAGGGAGCACCAGCCCCGTGGAGTCAGGGAGCAAGGGGGCCACGTGGAGGTTGAATAGGAATTATGCACGTGAGAGGCGTGGGCTGGTGCTCTAGGCAGCGGGAAGGCCTAGAGTAAGAGGAAGTTAAAGGACAGAGTGCAGTGTGTAAGTTAGGGCCTGAAGAGAGATGAAGCTGGGGAGGTGAGCTGGGGCCGGACCATGGAGGGTCTTCTCTGACGTGCAAAGGGTCTGCTCTTTATCCAAAGAGCAGAGTTTCAAGCCGGGGTTAACAGTGTCAGGTTTGCATTTTAGAGACATGACTCTGATGGCAGGTATGCCTGTGAGTTAGAGGGGGACAATGCTATTGGTGAGATGATTCAAAGAACGTTGGTGTAATCAGGTAAGAGATTTCATAAGGACTGGGTCTAGGGTGATGGCACTAAGAATGTTGAGGAGTGGAAGGATCCACAAAAACATATTGGAGGTTGAATTGGCAAAAGGGGGTGATTGAAGGGACGAGGGCCAGAGGGACCAGGGAGCTGGCAGCCGGCCTCCGGGCTGGCAGCGCCATAGGTGGCGGGGCCAGCCCTAGTTTAGTGAATGTCAGAGGTGCCCCTCTGCAGGAGGACGCGGAGGGATACTGTTTGGGCTGTTTGTAGCATGAGGTGCCTCTGAGAAATCCAAGTTGAAATGGTGAGAGGCCAGTAGGTTTGATGAGCTGAGTCGGGAGCAAAGTGTGGCCCTGTGATGAAGGTTTGGAAGCCATCTGGATGTAGATAGCCACTGAAACCATGGGAGTGACCGAAACCCCGTCTACAGGGAACAGGACAGAGTGAGAGGAAAGAAGGGGGCCCAGGACGGAGCCCTGAGGAACGACAGAGCATCCAGCCTAAGCAGAGGGAGAGGAACCAGCCAGGGGATGAGAAGGGATGCAAGAGGGGCAGGAGGGAAACCGGGAGCGTGGGGCAGGGAAGCCAGGGGACAGCGGGTGAGGTCACCAGCTGCCAGAGCTGCCACGAGGCCAGGCAGCAAAGACGAGAAGCAGGGCCACTGCACCTGGCGGTGGCAGCAACTGGCGACCTGGCTGGAGCAAAGCCAGAGGGGACATGGAGCAGAGCCGGATTAGGGCAGGTGGAGGTGGGAGGTGACTCTGGTCCGCCAAGGTCAACTGTCAAGTTTTCAAGAATTTTTGAGCCAGTTTAAACACATCCATCATTAAAAATGGAATATATAAAATAGATTAAAAACAGAGGTAATAAATACGCACACCTCATGAGTTCCTGATTCATTGAGTTCTACTGCATCTGTCCCCGAGGCTGGTGCGTCCACCGTAGTCCATGGTGGAGATGCTGCCGCCCATCTCCCCAGAGCCTCACTCGCGACGTCACACTGCTGGTTTGAATCGCTCGCATCCACGATGGGCGTATTTACACCACGGAAACAGGGAAATGCTGCTGCACATCAGGACTCTATTTTCTGGAGAGCTGGTTGTTAGACATTTACCAGCACAGCGCTGGGATATGAAGATGTGTAGAAAATAGGAGAGGATGGTGTTTCAGGAACTGTGGTTCTAAAGAACGGAAGAAGGGAGGATGGTGAGGTTGATAGAAGGCTCTTTAAAGAGGAGAGATTTGAATATGTTTCAAGGCGACCACTGATGGGTTAAAGGTGCTGGAGGGAGATGAATCACTACAGCGCGGAGCCCACAAAGACGCCAGGAGATGCTCTCGGGCAGATGTGGGCACAAGTCTTGGGTGTCACATGATGGAAGCAGGAAGGGGAGGGGCAGCGTGCAGTGAAAGGAGGCTGAGGGACTCCTCACTGGTGGCTTCTATGTTCCCTGTGAAGTAGGAGGTGAGGGCTTCTCGGAGTGTTTGGCACTTGGTAGGTCCTCAGTAAATTGTGAAACGAGTGAATGAATGGATGGAGGCCAAGAGCACAGGAGCGACGGAACTGTCTAGAGTTTGAGGAAGGCTGAGAACCTGTGAAATCATGACAGAGGAACGCTGGGCAGGGTGACCAGAGGGCTGCTGCGGGGCAGGATGAGCCCAGGCAGTGAGCACAGCGGCTTCCAGACTGAGCAGGGGGCCATGAGGGGGCGCTGTGCGTTCCCGGTACCGTAACGCCTTTCTCCTGTTCCACAGGTATCCTGGCATCTGTCTGCGGTGCTCTTGTGATGCTTCTGCCTGAAACCAAGGGCATCGCCCTGCCAGAAACAGTGGATGATGTAGAAAAACTCGGCAGGTACGGTACAAAATGCAGCACATCCTGATTAAAAGCAGCATTTCAAACCCACTGGGAAAGGACGGTGCTAAGAAAATCGAATATCCAGGGGGGAAAATATAATATTAAATCCCTATCTTACATCTTAAGCAAAAAGTTCAAAGTAGATTTAAAAGGTTAATGTAAAGCAAATCTGTAAAAGAATACGTTTTATTTTTTAAATGTGGTTATGAAGAGGGAAACATTTCCAAATAAGGTGTTAAAACTCAGAAGGAATCTAAAGGAAAGAGACTGATGATTGGACAAAGTAGAAATAATTTAAATGTGCATCGATAGGCAACCGATGGTGAAAATGATAATATATCTATAAAATAATTGAGATATATCTATATGGAAAGACATGGAGGATTTTCAAGATGGATTACAAAGTGAAAAGTCACAGAACAATGTGTTATAGTGTTTATTAAAAAATAAAACCAAGAGTAATCCCTCTCTATAACTAGATGGGAAAATAAATGCTAGTCAGATGAGGATAGAAGAACGATAGCTCAATCGATAGATAGATAGGTGAATGATAAGTGATACATAGATAGAAAGAAGATAGGAGAAGGACAGTGAGAAAGACTGAATTTGGGAAAAGGGTGTCTAAATGGTGTACAGGGAAAGTTAATATCCAACCAACATATGAATATGAAATATGTTTTTGTTATATCAAGAAAAATCCACAGTACACATATTCTAATCTCTCTGAAATCTTCCATAATAAAAAGATAGGAAGAGAGAATATGAATATGAGAATGCATAGGAAAAGATCTAAAATGATAAAATATACCCTCTGGGGATAGAAATCGTTCGGGAAGCAGGGTGTAGAAGGGAGGACATTACTTTTATACCCCATAGACTTCTGAATTGTTCGATTTTTTATTTTTTTAATTACAACTCATGGTCTTGTATCATTTGTGAATTTTATTTTTTTTAATTTTTTAAAATTTCTGGCTGCACCACGTGGCATGTGGGGTCTTAGTTCCCTGACCAGGGATCGAACCTGTGTCCCCTGCATTGGAAGTGTGGAGTCTTAACCACTGAACTGCCAGGGAAGTCCTCATTTGTGAATTAAAAAAAAATAATTTAACAGCTAATTTTATTTATTTATTTTAAATTTATTTTTGGTTGCATTGGGTCTTCATTGCTGGGCACGGGCTTTCTCTAGTTGTAGTGAGCGGGGCTGCTCTTCGTTGTGGTGCGCGGGGTTCTCATTGTGGTGGCTTCTCTTTTTGCGGAGCACAGGCTGTGGGCACGCAGGCTCAGTAGTTGTGGCTCGCGGGCTCTAGAGCGCAGGCTCGGTAGTTGTGGTGCACAGGTTTAGTTGCTCCACGGCATGTGGGATCTTAGTTCCTGGACCAGGGATCGAACCTGTGTCCCCTGCATTGGCAGGCGAATTCTTAACCACTGCACCACCAGAGAAGCTCCTAACAGCTAATTTTAAAAATAAAAATCCATCTTCTTCTAAACAGTGACCTAGAAATTAAGAGTATGGATCTCTTGGGCTTCCCTGGTGGCGCAGTGGTTGAGAGTCCGCCTGCCGATGCAGGGGACACGGGTTCGTGCCCCGGTCCGGGAAGATCCCACATGTTGCGGAGCGGCTGGGCCCGTGAGCCATGGCCGCTGAGCCTGTGCTTCCGGAGCCTGTGCTCCGCAACGGGAGAGGCCACAACAGTGAGAGGCCTGCGTACCGCAAAAAAAAAAAAAAAAAAAAAAGAGTATGGATCTCTAAATTTTTAAAAAGTGTATCAAAAGTATTTATGACAAGACTGAAATGTTAGTAACCTCATGGCAGTTTTATTCTTCACTTGACAGACTGGGAAGAGAATAGAAACCGACATTTTTTAGGTCCTTATATACGTGATCGATGGTTTCATATATGTCATTTCATTTAATACTCAAAGTGATTGTGTGCAATACAAGTTCTTACCCTTACTTTTTTGTATGCTAGGAAATCTACGCTCAGAGAGACTTCACAGCTTCTACATGCTAGTACTGGGATTGATATTGTCCAGTGTACAGGTGTGACTGTTGTTTTGGGTAGTTTTATTATCTTATGCTGTATCCTACTGGATTATGAGTATTTTAATAGCAAGAATCCCCTGGTAGTATTGGAAATTTCTCTCTTCATATCCTCTTTTAATGAGGTCCCATCCCCCTCCCCAGAGATAGGCAACCATCGCTCAGAAGTATTTCAACCAGATCTTTAAAACCTATACAGTGATTTCCTAGTCCTATTTCTTGATGCTATTTTGAAAAATAAGATTGACGAATCATCTCAGAACTTTCCTAAGAAAGGCTTATCAGTGTACTCAAAACCAAACCACCAGCTGACTTCTAACAGGACTGGCCAATCAGAGCACAGGTGGACATTCGTCCCATGAAGTAACCCAATCAGATTCTTGTGCTTGTTTGTAAGTAAACTGATAGGTAATGGCTTATTCCTCAACCAAAGCTCTACCTATGTTTTACCGTAAAACAATGCTACGTGAAGTCTGAGGTGTGGTGGGAGATTCTCTTTAAGACATTGCCATTTTATAAACCAAAATTAAGTTAAGAAATTTATAAAAGGGGGGACTTCCCTGGTGGTCCAGTAGTTATGAATCTGCCTTCCAATGCAGGGGACTCGTGCTCGATCCCTGGTTGGGGAACTAAGATCTCACGTGCCGTGAGGAACCTAAGCCCACACGCCACAACTACTGAGCCCCCGTGCCACAACTAGAGAGAAGCCCGCGTGCCACAATGAAAGATCCCGAGTGCTGCAACTAAGACCCGACGCAGCCATAAATAAATAAATAAATATTTTTTTAAAAAAGAAATTTATAAAAGGTATCAAAACTGTCCTCTTGAGTGTTACATCATGGAAAGACTTGCATCATCCAGAAAGGATAAACATGCTGCTAGCTGTGTCATCACAGATAATTATTTGGTTTGTATGAGCGTATGGGGGCCAGATCAGGGTGGGCGGTGTCCAACCCTGTCACTCCAATTGCAGTCATGCTAACAGACCAAAGGAAAGGAAGAAGACTATTTAAGGTTAGATAAAGCAGGGGAAATGGTGAGAAAGGAAATAGGATTATCTTCAAATAAGATATCCAAACTTTAAGGGCAACTTCTCATGGGCTGATGTGCCCTGCGGGATCTGTTCAGGGCTGGGGTACGCAGGAGAGCATCCCGGCCGGGATTATAGGGTCAAAAGTAAGAAGTTCAGTGCTGACTGTTGGTGGCACAAGCCTGGGAATGTGTCATTGGAGTTTTAAGACGTCTAACTCAGTGGTGCAGAGTTCTTTTCCTGCACATCTGCTGCCCTCTTTTATGAATGCCCTCTGTGCCAACCCTCCAGTGATAGGCACTGCATTCTTCTTTTTGACTCGACTCCATTTGCTGCTGCTCATTTATAGTGAGCGTGATAGACTCATTCTTGATCCCCAAACCAGTCAGAAGTCAGATTTTCAAACTCATCAGGAAAAAGTGGAGGAAGAGGGAGTGATTTGAGATCAAGACTCTTTTGCCAATTCAAACATATTAAAAATAGAATTAAACAATTGGAAGAGATGGAGTTTTGGAGGTGAGAAGGCCAGCTCAATGGTGTGCAGGGAAAATTAATATACAAGCAGTACATACACAGGAAGAATTCGACCAACAAAAATTCAACTTACATGAATTTTTTTCTGTTTGTAAATTTTCATAATTAAAAAATTGGGTAAATTAATTAATTATGCCTGGTCCCTACCCTTGAAAAAACGTCTAATAAAAGTCTGATCTATGGTTTTACAAGTTAAGCACATTGATTGCATTCTATAATCACTTACTCAGGAACAAAAACTACTTAGCCCCAAGTTACGGAAACCTGTTAGCATTTTCCCTTCTACAACAGCACTTAGTCATTTTCTCATTTCTGCTTTCTTTTGTTCACATCAGCAGCTCATTTCCAAACCATCTGTTACAGAGTAGAAATTCATAAAGAATTTATATGTGCTATAATGCTAATTAACCCCTGCCTAGGGATTGAGGGCAGGCCAAAAATGACTTGGAGACAGTTAATTTTGTTCCCTTTGAGTTGGGTTTTTATGAGCAGTTACGCGTGAGTGTATTCGATCAAAACCAACTATGAAATTGAATAATAACAAAAAGACTTCCTTCTCACTAGTTGTGTAATCTTTTATAAGGACTTTCTCTTTTCTCCTTTGTTTTGTTAGTCCACATTCCTATAAATGTGGCAGAAAAAAGAAAACTCAAGTTTTGAGCTCTCACCTTTGAGCCCCCTGCCAACGATGCAAGGGAAGAGCTATTCAGGCTGGTCCCCCCAAGGAACCGACGTGCCTTGCAGAGACGTGTGTGTGTCCACTTCAGCTGTGCAGCTCCAAGTGTTTTTAATACTTTACATAGACATTCAGACTATCCAGAGTATTTTTATACAATGTCGGATGAATCAAGACTCATCGTGCTGTCAAAGTTTCTGGGAACATGTAATATGTGACCGGTTTAGCCAAGAGCCCGTTGTGTGCACAGCTCCTCCTGAGGTTTTTTTCTCACGCTGGGGCAGTGTCTCTGACCCACTGGGTTACAGAGAGACAAGAGAAGCCCCACCCAGTTCTCAATGACGGTTCCATCAGGAATGCAAGATGTGCAAACCAAGGATCTGGGGCAAGTGTACAGAAATGGGCTCATCAAATCTGATCAAGACATGGAGGCTGTGAACTGAGGGTTCTGATGATTCCAGGGAAGATGAAGATGTGGGAATCTTGTTAATGCGGAGACTGAATCTAAGGACCTCGGGCCACCTGGCTCTGAGCCTTTGCTTTCTCTTCTCACCTTGAGCGCCTTAAGCTCCTGGAGCATCTAGGGTTGCAGGCACTTTTAGGCCTTGTTCCAGAAATAAGAACAAATCTGCTGGACAATCCAAGGATTTGGCTCTATTGTTTGTAAAATCAGATTGGTCCTGAGATGATTCAGGGTAACCGCGGTCCTCCTTTAGTGGACGCCTAGAGCCACATATTCAGTGTTTTACTGGTGAAACCCATGGACTATGACTTCATGGGTCTTCAGATTTTAATCATACAGGGATATTTATCTTATATGTGTGAGTTCAGCTCTATGATGATGCCCATGGTCAAGAGTGAAAACTATGGACAAATCTCATTCAATCTTGACACTTTTGCCTTGTCTTGGGAAGAAGCTTACATTTTAGTTTGAAAGAAAGGTCAGTTATATCCATGCTTAAAAGAATGAGCAGAAGTTTATATTGTACATGACTTTACAGGTACTAATAAGGGATTGGATCTTTCTTTTTTGTTACTGAGACTTTTTGAAATGTGGAGTTTAAATACAAATATGCTGTCTTTATGATGTCCTGCTTTCTATGTCACATTTGTTATATTTTCAGGTTCAGTATGTATCTTATGCAGAGTTGTTTAATGAATTATTTTGGGTGGACAGGTAAAATGGGAGCCAAAGGGAAACCTTGCCAGTGAGGAAGAAAGTTTCTATGTGAACGTGTGACGATATGTACGGTGTACGTGCTAATTGTAAAATAAGTTTTTAATCCTTAAAGCACATCAGAATTGAATATGAATACTTTATTTTTCAATGAAATAAACACAGTTCTTTAAGGGTGTAATGCTGCACTTACCCTTTATTCATACACCCTTGCATTTTTGTTTCTTTTGCATTTTTCTCTTTGCTGTGAGATGACTGTTGCTTCTTGATACTATCACCTTGGAATTGTATTTTGAGTTGACATTTGGGTTCTGATAACAATAAAAAAATGTAAATTGTCAAGAAAAATCAATTGGCATCCTTTCTCTTCTTTCTGAACGTGAGTCACTGTAAAACACTCTTCCCATGTGACAAAGTATGCTGCATATCCAGGCAGCCAATTACTGATGGAAATTAAATAGTCCACCTTCAGTATATGTTCGTTGCTCCTTTCCAGGCTCTTGGCACCATTCCTAGACTCATATGTGACCCAGAATACCATTCAGACTCTTAGCTGGTCTTGTGTTACGACACTTCCATTGCCCGGTTTACTTCTCAGAATACAGCTGTCTGCCCAGGGTCTCCTGTGCTGGGCTAGAGTCAAGTTGTCAGTAACAGATTTCATTCCCAAGAACAGAATTTGCGCTCATGATTCCCCATATATGCTGCAGCTTTGAAAACATTCATCCCAGTGCCAAAAATAAAGACGTTAGAGATGTGTGACAAGGTAAATATATAGGTGACTTACTAGGGCTTCTCTATTCATCTTACAGGCTTCTCGTTCCTCTCTTCCTTGAGAGGGAACGAAATCACTCAGGTCTGTAAGAGTTACACCATTTACAATTGGTAGGATGAACGAAGAGCATGAAAACAGTGAAAATCAAAAAATTAAGTCAAAGGAAGTACAGAGTTTATTTTCAACAAATGTCATAGCTGTATTGCCTCATTATTACAGAATCCAGCAGTCCATGGACAGGAACAAGTTATCCACAGCAATACAAACAAATGTTGCGGTTGGCAGTAGCTGGTAGCTAAGTACAGTGTCAAACTTAGTTTGATTACCGTCAATTAGTTTTGAGTACGCTGAATTCCCTACCCAGGTTCCAGCTTCAGATCTGCTGATGCTTCACTCTGCCTCCCATCTAATTAATTCTTTCTCATTGTTTCTTCAATCCAAGTGACAAACTTTGAAACACGAACATACACACCAGGCTTATTGGGGCGTGCACAGCCAAGACCCCACGAAGTGACTCCTTGTAAAATGTATTTGTCCTTCTCAAAGCAAACCAGAGGCCCTCCACTGTCACCCTACACAGAGGAAGGGAAAAAACCATGAGAGGATTAAGCTTCCATCCTTTTAGTATGGGATGTCATCCTTCTATTACCCAAATGTAAGTTGTTCCCAGTATTTGAACATCCCTTTCCAACCAGAAAGGAACTTAGTAACATATTATTGGAACATCTGCTGTGCTTCAGTACTAGGCAATGTACGTTTAACGAAACCGTACCATTTAGTGTTTCCCGGGGGGAAAAGAAATCCCTTGTGAAAACTGTATTCATCCCTTCAAGCCTTGGGGTTTCTCTTAGGGAGGGTAACCCCAGGAACAATCTTAAAGGAGGTGTGGGAGGGTCTTTGTCTTATACCAACCTCCCTTTCCTACTAGAAAGGCCACGTCCCGAGTCCCACCCAAGATCCCCCTCCCAGAGGCGTAGGGGCTGTTGCCGTGATGGTGCTTAACTATTCCCTTACAACCAGTGTGGAACTCAAGGCCGAAGAAATCACCCTAGATGACCTGAATCAGCCTTCAGAGACACACTTAAAAGGTTTCTGGGCAACATTTAGACTGTGGCCTTCGACTGACAAATCCTTCTCGAATTTGCTGCTTTGGGGCTGAAATGTCTAAGGGGCCAAAACAGGCCAACACAAGATGAACTTTGACGTCTTTAGTCTTTTGTTACCTGGCAGCTGTCAGCACCTCCAGTCAGATGCCCCGCACACAGCTCGGTGGGTTTGACTCTCCCATTCAGATACTCATAGCGATTGCACACCTTGTTTTCAATCACAGGCAGCCGGGCTTCCTTGAGCAAGCCAGCGCCGTAAGTGCCTGTGTTTAAAAAGATGAAACGCACGGTGACTGGATCGAAAACGTGTCCGCAAGGAAGCTTCCAGAACAACAGAGCAGCAATGATAGATCACATGTTCATCGTCAGGTTGGATAAAACAAGAAGTCAGTTCCTGGTACTAGTAGAAATCTTTCTTTTTTCTTTCTGACCCTTGAAAGTATAAACATTATATAAGATTTCATGTTCCCAAGACCTAGACTTAATTAACCTGGGCTTCTTTATGGGATTTTGAGGTTGGTTTGTGTTGTTATTTTTTGGTTTCTTTTTTTTTTAAACTATAAAGAAATTTACTTTTAATGTATAAAGGGAGATTGAGAAATAGTAGTGCTACTGTTTTCATATATTCCCTTCTAGGATTTTTATACGCTTCTTTTGCTACTTATATCATAGTGCACATTTTTTCCACACAAAGTTATATCATAAAGACTTTCATAAACCTACAATCTGTATAATTAATATTTTAGTTGGGAGTGACTGATGAATGGGTTCGGGATTTCCTTTTGGGGGGAGGCAAGTGTTCTGTAAATAGTGGGGACGGTTGCACAACGTTGTGCAGGTGCTAAATGCCACAGACTTGTACTCTTCAAAATAGTTAAAAAAGTAAATTTTACGTTACGTATATTTTACCACAATATTTAAAAAAAAGAACAACTGTCATTTACTGACAATTAACTTTTTCAGGCACAAGCTCATTATGTGGTGTAGCTCATTTCATCCTTAAAACAGTCCGATCACCGAGGCACTTTTGTCGTTCCTACTGTACAGTTAAGGAAACTGAGGCTTAGGAAGGATGTGTCGTTTGCCCAGGATCACCCAGCAAGTACGGTGGAGCTGGGATTTGAACTTGGGTCTGCAACATCATGGCCCAAACTCTTCACCACCACGTTCATTGGCTACAACAGCTGCTCTCAACGTGTCACTTCTTTGTTCCTACAGGTTATTCATATTCCTTAGTATTTTCTTAAGTCTAAGTTCTGAGGGATTATATAGACATATTTATGGTTCCCAATATCTTTGCCAAATATTTTCTAAACAGGTGTGACAGTGTAAACTGTCACTAGAAAAAAAGCAGCGCACAACAACCTTCTGAGCGTGTGGGGTCTAATAATTTTCAAATGCTTGCTAATGTGATGGGTGGACATCGTCTTAATTTATTTCCTAATTTACATTTCTTTTCCGATTAGGGCCAGTAAAGATTCTTTGATGTGCTTGTTTTCCTCACTGTACTTCTTTCTTCGTGAGAAAAACTGCTTTTTCTTACTTTGGCAAATGGAAATAGAACCCGTGCACAATCACAAGAAGTGATGATGTTTTCCAGATGGACACACCCAGGTACGTCTCAGCATTTTCACAAATAATCCAGTTTTCCAATTTTGCAAGCCCAGCTTTCATGAGTTTTGCAAAATCTTTGCGTTGCCAGCGTGAAACAGCCAAGAAATAAGGTACTGCTTCTTCTCCAAAGACTTTTAATAAAATCGGAAAATTGTCTTGAGTTCAGAAAACTTACGCTGGAGTTGACGGGAGCACCTAAGAGAACCACCATCTGGAAAGAAGAGGCGAGTCCCAGCCCTGGGCAGGCAGAGCCACTGAGGACGAAAGTCCTGACCACAGAAGCATTGGGTAGCGGATGCATTTTCTGAATTGGGTGGATATGCAGAGGGTGCGGCCTTCTCAAAAATTTTTGCTGAAAATTAATTTAACTGAGTGTCCTGCTCTTACATCTGCTTTCTGAGCAAGACAGGCATCCCGAGGCTAGGGACAAATCCACTGCTAGTTGACCAGACGCCTTCGTGGTCTGTGCAGAGGTGCTGCCATCGTGTGGCCACAGGAGAGATGGCGTTTCTGAGGCTGAGGGTGACCTAGGGACCTGATGGGGTGGTGGGGACGTCGAAGCAGGTCCCCGAAAATACCCAGCGATTGCTGATGAGGGGCTGACATGAATGACCCCCTCGACATCAACCCTTACCTTGCTTTGGAATACGGAAGTCAGGGCAAGTCTGGAGACTAAAGGGGAGAATTCTGACCTCACACGGAGAGGCTGATGGATCTGATGTCATTACTGACACATAGAAAATCGGTAAACAGACCTGACTCATGTTTTGTGACTCCTGATCCAATGAATACATTGAGAATCATTTTCTCCAGTTAGACATTCAGACGAGGCCTGGAGAGACAGGGGAACCCAGTGCAGGGTGATAGTTAGAAAAGTGTGGGTGCTGGGTGAGACAGAAGAAACAGTGAATGGGCTTGCGGGGGTCTGGCAGGCCTGGGTTCCATCAGGGCTCAGCTACACACAGGTTATGTGGTACTTATTGGCGACAGTGACAGTGGTGATGACGGGGAGGGTTGAGGGCCGACCATGACGGCGATGGTGATGATGATGATCCTGAGATGGTGAGGGTGATGGTGAGGACGGTGGTGGTGAGGACGGTGTCCATGGTGATGGTGGTGGTGATGATGGTGGTGATGGCGGTGGTGGTCGTTTAATAGGCACAGGAGCTGCTGAAATACCATCTCCAAAGCACTGAGCTCTCCCTATGCACGATCTCAATCCTCACAGTGACCTCATAGGGTGGCACAGATGAGGAAACCAAGGCTAACATGTAGAACGTAATTTGAAAACACGGATTTTATGGATGAGGGCTTAGATGCCAAATGGTACAAAGAGGTGAGGTGACTTGTCCCGTTCGCCCAGCTGGTGGCAGAACCAGAACTACTTTCCAGGGTTCCTGACTCCCACTCCGGTGCTCCGACCAGTGCTTCTGAGAAAGTGAGGCAGAGATCTAGGACATTCTTATAATGTTCCTAGGCCCGAGTCTGAAGGGTATAATAATAATTTTTATTATAATATAATACAGGGCATACTGCAAAGAGAAGACGGGATTCCCAAAATATAGTACCAGCTGCTGAGCCAGGATCCTGCAGAAACGTTTCCTCTCTCATCCTCACCCCGTCAACCAATACCAAATACCATCCTAGAATTGGGACCTTTCTTTCT
Organism: Stenella coeruleoalba; assembly: GCF_951394435.1. NCBI lineage: Eukaryota > Metazoa > Chordata > Mammalia > Artiodactyla > Delphinidae > Stenella > Stenella coeruleoalba. The sequence continues at coordinate 83,033,132 of NC_137158.1, forward strand.
TTTCTCTGCTGTCAGTCTGCCCTACCCCCAACAATGTCTCCACACAGAGCCAGGCAAGTGGGTATTGGGGGAGACTAGTTTAACTATAATTTTTGTTGTTGATTTGCACCATGTTTGGGAACTCTGTGCACTTAATTCACATGAACGACAATCTAACACCCTTAATTTGTAGCTTGTGTCAAAGCCCTACTTACCTGGGGACACAATATTAACCTTGGATTTTTGGGGTCAGAGTCTCAAGGAAACACTACCCTTCCCCTCATCCATGTCCCCTGATGACTGATTATAGAGACGGAGGCAGATGTCCAGACAAAGTCAGGAAGGGAGTGGACCTCACTCACTGATAGAAATCGGTACACATGCTCATTTTCCCATGTAGGTTGCAGGTCAGAACAAGTTCATCATGTGAGTCACAGAATTTATCTTACCTTGGGTTTCTCCCCAGCCAGTGATGTAACATACTGTCCGGTCCGCGACCACATAATTCGGGGATGGCAGACAAGCTGGGATTACCTTTTCGGTGATGATGGCAGGGCTGAAAGGAAAACATCAAAAGTTACATTTGACTGCCCTGCTGGGAGACTTCTGCCATTCATCTGTTGGTCGCAAGACCCCACCTGCCCCAGAGCCCCAGAACGCTCTGAGCTGGTATTTCTTTCTTGCTTCACTGACACAGCGCAGTGTAGAAAACAACTTTTCATCCCCACATTTGCCTGTAGTATCTTATGAGTCAAAAAAAAAAAAAATAGAACATTTTGTTTTAAAGGCACCAGTTGTGGACAAGAAACTAGAGGTGGGAACAGAGATGACAGTGACTTTTAAGGTCTATTCTCGCACTATGGGAATTTTATACCAGGTGCACACTTCTGGATGAAGTTAAGAGGGCTGCAGTCAGCAGGTGGACCATTCGGCTGAAATACAATCACAGGGCTTTAATAATAGCAAGGGCCTTGTGCCACTGGAGCAGAAGCTGCTCTGTCTTCGGGGTCCTCAGGTTCCTCACCCATGAACGTTACAACACCATGGCTGGAAGAATCCAATATAATGCAAGATACCAAGTCAAAGAGGATTAGAAGTAAGTACCTTGCATAAGCAAGGTAGTGTTGTTTTCCAACAACTTTCACGTTCGAGTTCCAGAGAATCAAATAGTAGAACTTTGATTTTTAGACTTGATTCTATTTTAGTAAGTTCAGGAGGAAAACCCACTGAAGATGAGAAATGCCTGATTCTGATTAAGAACCATCATGGCCTTCAACTTTGAAGCAGACACACGCTGTCAGAGCTACCAGAACAGATTGGCGTCTCACGTGGAGCGGGGGCCACAGTCATCACGGTATAGGTTCCCCTCGCGGAACGCCAATGCCTGAGACTCTTGGGGTTTGGGGGGCCTGGGGGTGGGTACCCGAAAGCCCGAGCATATCAGTCTATCGGAGAACACATCCAGAACCCACGTTCACTAAATGACTTGCTCGAGGATCACAGCGTTCCTGATGGCCCCAGGGGACCATGGAGAAAAGCGAATCAGCTCCTTTTTTAGGCTAAGCGAAGAAGGCCCTTTCTTTCCTTTCCAGAGCGTCCAAATACCCCAGGGAGTCACTCAGTTTACTGACCCGGAAAACTTGTGAAGTGTTTTCTGTCCAGACCCAGCGAGCCTCACTCAGACTCTTGACCCCTGGGCTGGCCACATCCTCGTCACCGTCACCGTCGTCCCGCTGTCATCTGGAGCCCATCATGCATGGCCGATGGGCTCTGCGTGCCTTGCTGACTGTCCCAAATGTGCCTATTCTCAAAATAGCAGTCTGTTTATTTAGCTCTCTCCCTTGTGACCTATTTCCAAATCCTGCTCACTTTAAATGACGTTAACAAATTTATCATTTTGTCAGACTTAATAAAACCCCATTTCAACAGGAAACATAAATCCAGAGATAGGAAGAAGGAGAATCTGCACTTGTGAATTGTGAGTGTGCGTGTGTGTTTACGTCGCCTTTTATGAAGTGCATCGAAATATACATAATCCCATTGGATTTCCCCAAATATATTATTACATTGAAAAGAGAGTGTCAGCCTGGAATAATTGAATAATTCTCTGATTATGAATGTATATTAGCTGACTGGGGAACATTAAGTGAGAGAGTTTGAGGGGTAACCTGTACCTCATGTTTCAACTCGCTCTTTTTCCGCAAGAGGAAACTGTGTCCTGGTGCCTTTGTCATGACCACGGCTAGTAAGAGGCAGGCGGGGCTGAGCCCAGGTTTTCTCACTTGAAGGTCAATGCCTGTCCCAAAGCCCCGTGCCTTTGGGGTCCTAGACGGGGCTGCCCACACACAACTCTGTTACGGCTCATAAACCCAGCGATGAGCAGATGTTCTCACTGCTCACAGGGTGAGAGTCACGGGCGAGCCAGTACCTGCTCAGCTTGAGCAAGGCCACGTCGGCCCGAGTGGGCTCCGGGAACAGCTTGGCCACTTGTATTTCCTGGACACTGTCTTCAACGGCGGTCTCTTGGTGTGCGCCCAGGATGACCTTGTATGATGCCGGCCCTGAGTAGCTAGAGAAGACAGCAACGTTAGGAACAAAATCTGGGCCAGCCCTTCATCGGGTGCCCTTCTGAGCCACAGCACTGCGTCTTCTCCCCACTGGGCTACCTACCATCAGAGACCTCCGAGTGGCAAGAAACAAGTTCACGGTTTACCTGAACCTGGCTGTTAAGGAATGTTCTCGGGGCTGCTTTCGGCCTGACCACAGAGGAAGAATGACACCAACACTGAAGTTGGCGCAGGGCAGATAGGGGTCTGTCTGCTTCGTTTCTCTCTAGAAACACCTCCTCCTCTCTCGTCCAATGGCCCTGGCAATTCTGCCTCAGGCCCTTCTCATCCACTCCCTGGTCCCCAGTGTCACTGCCATGAAAGGAAGGAGGGAAGGAAGGGGAGGGGACAGGGAAGGGGAGAGGGGAGGAGAAAAGGTGAAGGAAAGGAGAGAGGGGGAGGCGGAAGTCTTTAAGACGAGTGAGTCTTTGTGTCAGGGGTCCCCTAAACATACCTGTCCAGGCAGTGGGCAGCAGTCAACACCCACTCTGGGGATATTAAAGTGCCTCCACAGAAGTGTCTTCTAGGAGGAAATCTAGAAGGAAAACGCGCCAGGATTTTAGTTCAAACCTGATGATTTATTCCTCAGAAAGCCCGGAAGTGGTGCTCACTCTGTTGTGATATCGCTGACGTTCCCAAAGGACAAGGTGACCAGCCCGTCATCTGGATGGTGGGAGCTTTGAGCTGTGCTCCTGTGGTGGGTTCTCAGGAGGTCACTACACCACTCTGGAAGGTGGCTGGCGCGCAGGCGAGGCCCAGCAAAGCCACGCGACTCCAACAGGGGGTCCACGCCCATGGCTTTGACCCTTTGACCCTGGACTCCAGCTCCCTGTCCCTTCTTTTTCACAAGATCTATGCAAGACCCGATGAGTCATTCTTCAGGGAACTAAATGGGATCCTGAGTAGCCGTGATTCACGGGCATCTGCTAATCTTACCTGAGAAAGTTCGCTCTGGGGGGAACGTCCCCTAAATCATTTACTTTGTAGGACTGCTTAGGCACGGGGTTGCTCATAAAATTTGTGTGAGCCGCTCCGAAGCCCATCATAATGAAAGGGACACAAATAGTAAGTGAATGACCAGCAAGGCGATTATCAATCTGGAAATAGACCACAGCACATCTTGGGAAAGAGGGAATATGAGATACGTGAAAGGTGAAGGCTCTGTATCTCTAGCAGTTACTAAATGATAAGACAAATAAAAGAAAAGCCAACTCAACCAGGGAATGAAATAGACTGTTTTCATTCATCGATAGCATCTCACAAGCGGAAGGAAGGAAGACCACTGAGCACAGCGATTGGGCACATGCGCTCTGGTGCAACATCAAAAGCAGATCAGCCTGTTTCCCGTGTGTGCTTCGAATGAGACCAAATGGGCTTATTAAAGGCGAGCGCCACTGAAAGATAACCTGAACCTTCTGGGTCATGTAGGATGGGGACTGATCACTCTTAAATTACGGCGATCCTGAGCTACCCTTCACTGAACAAGGTGCGTTTTGCAAATAGGTGAGCACCCTTTGATTAAATTCAGTAGTTCACAAAACTGTGGAAGGAAGGAAAGAAAGAAAGAAAAGAAAAGAGAGACTCTGTATCTGTGATATATTATAGATAATTTAATCTTTACCCTCCCCCTCCAGGTGTCCCATTTCTAAAAATATCCCTTTCTCTTCATTTGACAAAGTAACAGTGGGTATCTATCTAAACCCTCAAGGCATCTTCCATACTTTTCCAGCAATATTGGAACTTAGTGTAAATTGCTACATTTATCAATTTTGATGATAGCTGCCCAGATCAAAAAAAAAAAAGGTTCTAATTCTGACTGTTTTCAAACTGAAGAACATAGAAAAGAATATAACAAAAAAAGAAGCAGACTCACAGATATAGAGAACACACTAGTGGTTACCAGTGGGGAGAGGGAAGGGAGGAGGGGCTATATAGGGAGGGGGAGTGAGAGGTTCAAACTGTTAGGTATAAAATAAGCTACAAGAATATATCGTACTACACGGGGAATATAACCAATATTTTATAGTAACTATAAATGGAGTATAACCTTTAAAAATGGTGAATCACTATATTGTACAACTGTAACATATTGTACAGCGTCTATACCTCAACTAAAAAACATAGAAAATATTTTTTATAGTTTTCCTTACCCCTTTGCAGAACTTAGAGGCAGGTACTGATACTGAGGGTATGTGGATTTAGTGTGAATGTAGAAAGGTTTTGCAAGGAGTACACAGGAGGATGGAATACACTGTTTCTGGAAATGGTGTTACCTTTTTCGAAGGCTGACTTGCCAGGGCCAGGAGTGCGGGGTGGACACGCACCCACCTACAACCCTTCCGGGACACTTCTTCGGCTCTATCTGGGGCTTTCCACAATCAAATGAAGAGGAAGCTGTGGCACAAAGTGGGAAAAATTTGCATTTGAAGACGTGAGAGAGCAACTCATGATAAATTCATGGCTCATGGCTGAAGCACTGAATTTTTGACATCCCAAAGCCCAAACTAAATAGTAAAATCATAAACAACTTTTGGAATATTTTTTCTAAGTTTCAAGAGTGGTAGGGGACAACAGCATTTCCTTCTCCTTTCAAGAAAATACAAGTACTTTTTTTTTTTTTTACTGCTTTCTTAAGGAAGTGATTAAATAAATTTGGAAGAGTTAGGCATTAGAATGAGAGCTTTTTGGAGAGGAGCTTGACTGACACAAATTGTTATTCTGACTTGATGTGAATATCTAGAGAGTGAACCATCGTCACCATCATCATCTGAACCATGTAAAGTTTACTGAAAACCATAACTGTCATCCCCATTGAAAGGCACTAAGAGTATTTTTAAAATGTGAATCTCTGTGTGTGCACGTATGTGTGCGTGTGTTTGTGTGTGCACGCATGTGTGCGTGTCTGTGTGTGTAGCAAGGACAACAGTCCTAAACTGAAATAATGGCTTCTCTCAGCCAGTTTCAGGATGACTCTTCCAGGGAGCCTCCCAAGACTAACCCAATGCCATGGGGATGACTTCCGTTCGCTTGCCTTCCTCTCTATTCACTCTCCCACCTGCTTTCTCTCTCCACCTGGCTTGCAGGGTTCCTGGAGATTAGGGTTAATGCTCCATCTCTGGTTGGTGCCACTTACTAATGTCTAGAACAGTTCAGGGGCTACACAAGGTATTCAAAAAGGGCTTCTCCACTGTCTGGAGTCCTTTAAGATCTTCAAAAACAGAAGCATAAATCATCTTGATAATGACATTACAAGGAGAAATTTTTTGCTCTTAATCAACCAAGAGATTCTATCCTCTAGTGAATCTGGAATCTGAATTTTCCAAATACCTTTCCAATTGTCTTGGCCTATTCTGAGAATCTATATACAGAAGTTTTTTTTTTTTTTTAAAGAAGCATGCAATATAATGAAATCCTACTCTCTAACACTGACCTTAATTTCTCTTACTGTGTCTTACACAGAATAGACTTACAGAAATGGACTAAGAAAAGAATAACTACAGATATTATGGTACCCCGGTCTTAGTATTCAAAACAAAACTGAAGTTCTATTTATTTTTAATTACTTACTATTTGTACTGTTAGTGTTGGTGGAATTGAAATGAGTTGTTAAAACCAATTAACAAAAATTTACAATTTAAAATAAATGAATATAAATAAATAAAATTATGTTTAAAATGGGCATCTTTCAATTTTTATTTTATTTTATTTTATTTTATTTTTTTATTTTATTTTGTGATACACGGGCCTCTCACTGTTGTGGCCTCTCCCGTTGCGGAACACAGGCTCCGGACGCACAGGCTCAGTGGCCATGGCTCACGGGCCCAGCCGCTCCGCGGCACGTGGGACCTTCCCGCACCGGGGCACGAACCCGTGTCCCCTGCATCGGCAGGTGGACTCTCAGCCACTGCGCCACCAGGGAAGCCCACATCTTTCAATTTTTGAGGTTAATATTAAAGAGAAAAACAATACAATCCCTTGATAAAATTGAGAAGCAGAATACTGGGCTGAATAGAATATAGTTCTGATTTCAAATTGTTTGACTTATGCTCTTACTTATGTGCAGTTTGCATGGCGCCATTGTTTTCATAACACGGAATATTTACACACATTTTTCAGGTGAGTTGCTTAAAGAAGCTTACGTGTAGCCTAAAGAGTTAATCAGTGTTACTTTTTCATTTTAAAGGTGTTTTCCATGTGAATTACAGACAATGTAAAGTTTGGAAATTTTAAGGAAAATTGCTATTAGGAAATTTCTCACTTACATAAAGGAAATCCAAAATCTCCCAGGAATAAGCAATAAAAATCTTTTTTTAAAAAACAGAGAAAATGAAAATGACCTAAAAAAACAAAGTCATACTTCAAAGAGATTTCATATTCTGTAAAATCTGAATAAACTTATCGAAAGCCATCCAAGCACACACACAGGAAGTACCCTTAACCTGGGATAGCCACCCTTTTAAGCACCGATCTGACATGGTGGAGGAACTGTGATTTGAGATTTCGTTCATTTATTTGAATACGTATTTGCTGAATTTACTCATTCAGCAAATATGTATTCAAATATGTATACGTAGTGCCTGGCATGTACTAGGCATTGCTCTAAGCACTAGAAAGAAGGAAACAGCTGAGGTTTGTAATCTTTACCTTCTGATGGTGGGTACGTAAAACGATGTTGCACTGGAAGATTCAACAGAGGCCCCAAGGATGCCCGGGGATGTGTAAGGTAAACCTCCATCTGCAGACTTCAAGGCAAATAGCCTCTTCTACAATGCTGGTACTCTTACCCAAGTCAAGGATGGAAAAGAATCAGGTTCTTAAGATGGAAGAAAGAAGAAAGGATGGAGAGAGGGCTGTTCCAGCAGACTGTGAGGTCCCCGCTTCCTCATGATGTGGGCACGTTATCAGACCACGTGGTCTGATCTTGAGACATATTTCCTGAGGAAGGATACCCAGGCCTGCCTCACACCTGAGAAGCTGATAGCGTCTGGTGGTGACTGAGGGCTGCACCTGGGACGTTACTGTACTTCCCTTCAGGGGGAATCAGAGGTGCATGAATCCCAGGCACAGCTGTGGAGGCCGGGGCGGGACTGTCAAGCTATACAAGTTAAAGGCAATCGTGCCACGTAGGCAGCCTGTCCAGGATAGCGAGGCCACGCGGTAAGAGGCAGTGGGGTACCAGAAAGCTGCAGGGTGGCAGGGAGAAGTGGAAAGGGAGGCGCTAACCCCACCAGGGGCTCTCAGATGGAGGGCCACCGAGAGAGCTTGTGCACAGCAAACACACACTGGAGAACGAGGCAGCTATAAATTCCCCAAGTCCAGAGAGCACAAGGACAGCAACCAAGTAGAATCTTTCCTGTCACCCTGACCTCTCCCTCCTCCCCCTGCTCTACCCAGCAGTGGCCCCAAATCAAAGCCCGACAGTGTGGCTCCGGAGCTCTCAACCCCTTCCCCAAACTGCCTCCCAAACCATCTCCGGACGTGGACTTAGGTGGCTTCTCTGCTCCAGCCTGTCCCCGCACGTGGCAGACACAAGCAGATGCAATCACACGGTGCAAAGGAGAAGTCCAGACTGATTAGCGGGAACCAGGACAGATGGTGTTTGCAAAGATGGGTCAGCGGAAAGTAAGGTAGGGTCCAAATCAAAGTGGTTTACATTGTTCTCCAGACCTATCTATGGATTTGTTACCCCAGACTTTTCAGAACTAACGTCAACTCCCCTTTCCCTGATCCAAGCTTCTCACTCCCTAGAAAAGTCTCAGAGAAATGAGGAAAGAACCCAGCAAGCTTCCTCTACGTTGTCTGACTAATGCGTGGCTAGTGCATAGTCATCTTAGGATAAAGAAAGCTGGGGCTTTGTAAAGAGCTGTGTTACTTTTCATTGAATTCTTAGGATGACAGTTTATAGGTTTACAATGTATGTTGTATGTTTAGCAGTTTCCTGCTGTTTGTACTTTCTTTCTTCTCAGCTGCTGAAAGAGAGAGTTTCCTATCTGGGTGACTCTAAGTTTGTGTTTCATGCCTCCCACCCCAGACACTGGAGAGTTCAGTGGAACTGTCTGGAGGCTGATTAGATCCCCTCTGAAGTTGCTCTTTTGGAGAATTTTGCATTTATTTTGTTTACGGAGTCAGAGGAGGGGGCGGTGCCTAACAAAGGGGGCCACGAGTAGGACAGATTCAAGAGGCCCAGGATGAAAAGAGGGCTCCCAAGGAGAGGGGACCCTCTCTTGCCCAGAAGCGCTCAGCCCAAACTCTTGTCTTGCAGATCTAAGACCAGGTGATGCTGCATTTATTTAGAAGTCATTTCCTTCCAAAAAAGAAAGAAGCTTACCACAGTGAGGGACATCACAGTAGTCAAAAAGTTTTCTTGGGTTTGTCGTGTAGCACCAGGGACCATTGACATCACCATCAGGGTTGCGGCAGTACTGGAAAAAGAGGCTGGCATATAGGGGGTGGCGCACACCGGGGCGGGAGAGGGCAGAGAATGTCACGTGAGGCTGGCATATAGGGGGTGGTGCACACCGCGGCAGGAGAGGGCAGAGAATGTCACGTGAGGCTGGCATATAGGGGGTGGCACACACCGGGGCGGGAGAGGGCAGAGAGTGTCACATGAGGCTGACATATAGAGAGTGGTGCACACCGGGGCAGGAGAGGGCAGAGAATGTCACGTGAGGCTGGCATATAGGGGGTGGCACACACCGGGGCGGGAGAGGGCAGAGAGTGTCACATGAGGCTGGCATATAGAGAGTGGTGCACACCGGGGCAGGAGAGGGCAGAGAATGTCACGTGAGGCTGGCATATAGAGAGTGGTGCACACCGGGGCAGGAGAGGGCAGAGAATGTCACGTAAGGCTGGCATATGGGGGTGGCACACACCGGGGCGGGAGAGGGCAGAGAATGTCACATGAGGCTGGCATATAGGGGGTGGCGCACACCAGGGCGGGAGAGGGCAGAGAGTGTCACATGAGGCTGGCATATAGAGAGTGGTGCACACCGGGGCAGGAGAGGGCAGAGAATGTCACGTGAGGCTGGCATATAGGGGGTGGCGCACACCCGGGTGGGAGAGGGCAGAGAATGTCACATGAGGCGCAGACACTGGTTTCACTGCTGTCCTGAGAAGATGAAGGGTTAGTGCTCCTTTCGGGGGGAGGCAGGCAAAGCTACCATTTCAGGATGCGTGTCAAGCCTCTGACTCACAGAATGCCATCCGTCACTTCTCCTCGTTCAAAAGGAGCTCCAGCCTTGAGGCCACTCCCCTGGGGAAGGGGTGAAGACCCTGAGGCGTCTTGAGGTAGAGACTGTATAAAGGGGCCTCCCCGCTCAGCAGCCTGTGTCCGTGGGGACCGTAGGGACCCGACAGTAGGGGACTGTAGACGTGGATGACTCGTCCTGTACCTTGTTCATGTCAATCTTCTGCTTGATGGTGCCTGTTTGCTGTGGCTTCAGAATTGCTTATTCCCCTGGCCTGGGCACCCTCTGTGGGTCAGCTGTGGAAAGACTGTGTCTTCCTTTTCCTTCCCTCTACACACCTATACCCCAGAGGAAACCACCCCAGAGAATGTGTGGGACTGGGGGAAATCCTAGTGGAGTCCTAATTATGCATCCAGTTTTTTTCTAGAAAAATCCAACTACAATGTCATGAAGGTCATCTTTGATCACTGGAAACCATAAACCAGTAACAAGCAGACAGGAAATGTCACACATGGAAGTGATAAAAGCAGGGAGGTTGGCTTGCCCGTGCTAACCCTCCCTCCCACGCGGAGGCTGGTTAGATCCTACGCTTGGTCCCCTGAAATCTCTCGCACTGAACCTGTGTCAGGCTGACTTTCTGTAACAGAGAGTCAATTCAGTCTGCAAAGACTCGTCAACAAAAGGCAAACTCGAGTCCAAATCGAAGCGGCTTACATTTTTTTCCAAACCTGCCCGTGGGTTTGTCTCTGGAGTGAAAATGTTGTGTTTGTGGGGCTCCTGGGCAGCCCACTCCTGGCAGGGGACACCGGCCACCGTGGTCGCCTTCTTGCCCCGGTATCCTTTACCAGTGCCGAACATGCAGTCTGTAGGGGAGAGAGAATGGTGGTCTCCTGTCATTACACAGAGCCGGGTGACAAGGAACAAACGCAGCAGTGCTAGGTTTCTCTCAGGACAGACTGTGGTCACATCCTTCAGAACACAGGAGTGCCGAAGACTTCAGTGAGCTCTGCGGAATTTGACAAGTTACCAGAAACGCTACTGGCTCAGAAATAGTCACAAGCCGAGATGTTAGAATGGGAAGTTTGGCCAGGACACTAAGACAATCAATTTTATAACAAGCTGAGTGGTAACACAGATGCCACCGTGAACTGTTAGATGATTCTTGAACACCTCAACAAGGATGGAGAGAAACAGTGCGGATTGAAAAGGATTTTATAAAAAATATTATTTTGGCCAGAGCTGTGCTGTGAGTTCCCACCTTCTGGGATGAAAGAGGTAATAAGGAGATGACTAGAGGCCCCTTCCCCAAACTCATCCCTCACCTCAAGCCTTGTGGTTGGGGGATTCGGCAGAACCCCTCAGAGAAATTGATGTGTGTTACATATGGGGACCCAGTGCCCAGTGCTCTGATGGCCACTTGGAAAATCCACAAAGCAAAAGCTGGGCCAGCTGGCTTCCCAGTCAAGGAGCAGGGCTGGGCTAGGCAGCCTCCAGTGTTTTCCAGGGCCAGGGTGTGTGAGTCATTGCACCAAGTCATGCACCAAGTGTGGGGCATCACGTGAGGCCATGCGAGGTCTTATCAGGGGGGATCCCCAGCTGGAGCACGGCACTCAGAGTCTCACCAAGAAAGAGTGGGGAGAGATGAGCTGGCCCTGTGTGTACAGCAGCTGTACAGGTGTACAGGTGTACAGTAGGGAGCAGTAGGTGAGGTTTCTCCAGCATCCTGGAGGAGGCAAGTCCACCTCCAGAAGGAGAGGGGGTCTCAACTTGAAACCAAGTTCTCATTTAATCATTTCTGTCTGATTTTGGATTATCTGAAAGTGGTCAGACAAGCCATGGGACCCCTGAGTTTTCATTCCGGGGCAGGGGGAGAATCAGCCCCCTCTGTTTCCTTACCCTGCAGGGGTACAGAGCACTTCCTGCCACCTGACAACCACAGGACCAGGGGCTAAGCACTTAGAGCGACACGCGGGCGAAGGGCCAGGGAAACAGAGAGGACTGTGATATTTTCACGTCTCCCACCTCAGATGACAACGACATTCTTATGCTCAGGCCCCGAAACCCTTGGAGCTACATGTCCGCTTCGCCAGGTGTTTGTTGGAGATGATCTTTGACGGTCCTCCTAGCCCTCCTAACTCTGTACATTCAAAACCAAATCAGCCATTTCTATCCCTCCATGCAAAAGGCAGAGACTTGCTTTTCTAGAATGTCCCATCTCGGCCACCATCATCAACCTGTCAGTCCACCCAGGCTCAAAATTGTATCCATCCCTCACAACCAACTAGTTCTCAAATCCTAAAGAAACGCCCTACCCCATCATGCCAGCAAGAGCAGCTCTGGCTCCCCCAGGTGATACACTGAGGCTTCCTTCCATATCGCAGACTCAGCCAGCGCTCCAGCTCCCTGTAACAACGACGCCTCTGCAGCCCAAAGATTTTCCATCTCTTATCATCCCGATACCCAACCATATAGATGTCTGGCCACAGACTTCTTACCTGCTTCAGAAGGATCCTGTGTACTTGGAGCCTGGGGAGCAGTTGGAGATTCTGTGACCTGCTCTTGTGTTCCTGAGCATTTCTTCAGGTTACAGAACTCCCATCTGACGCTCGGATCAGTGGTATAACACCAAGGGCTTTTATCAGCATCTGGATTTCTGCAGTAGTTCATGGTCAAGCCACTGTAAATTCCACAACAGTATAGGTCATGAGAGGTGAGCGAATCTTCAGGGGCACCCCAGCACCCTCTGAATTTTGTTACAGCAAAGTGACTGATATATTTCCTTTAAGATACCAAAGGTACCAATTATTATTATGATGTCACAAGCACAGATGGTCCTCAACTTCTTACAAAGTGGGTAAGTTTTTAAAAATAGGTTATAGTTTTTATTTTAAAAAAATCAAGGGACTTCCCTGGTGGTGCAGCGGTTAAGAATCCGCCTGCCAATGCAGGGGACACGGGTTCGAGCCCTGGTCCGGGAAGATCCCACATGCCGTGGAGCAACTAAGCCCATGCGCCACAACTACTGAGCCTGTGCTCTAGAGCCTGTGAGCCACAACTACTGAGCCCACGAGCCACAACTTCTGAGCCCACACACCACAACTACTGAAGCCCACACGCCTAGAGCCCGTGCTCTGCAACAAGAGAAGCCACCGCAGTGAGAAGTCCGCGCACCGCAAGGAACAGTAGCCCCTGCTCGATGCACTAGAGAAAGCCCGCCCGCAGCAGTGAAGAACCAATGCAGCCAAAAATAAATAAATTTGTTTAAAAAGAAATCAAAAGTAATATATGCTCCATATAAAAACAGATCATATATAAATTTATAAGAGAAAGTATCAGAATATCTTCCTTTCCCTGGGAATGTCAAATACATTCCCCAGGGATAACCAGGATGGATTTTGAAGCATGTATTTTAGAGGTTTTTAAAGGCACATACAAATATATCTATATCTCTGGCTTTCTCTCTCTATGTGAGTACATAGGGCTACGTAAGTTGGAACCAAAACATATTTATCCAAGGCAGAAAAGACATACAAGATGGTACTGATAGTCCCAGGCCCGCTCTCTTATTCTATTTACGCATACTGTATTTTACGATGTAACAAAAACTCATGACAGTAATATTACTGTAAATATCATAGGTAGATCAAGTGGGTTTGGGGATTGGAAGGCTTGTGGAAGCCTTCCTGGAAAACTAGCTCCCAGGCAGGATGAGGTTTCCAGAGGATGCATTCTGGGGCATACGGGGAGGAACCCCAGACCCCTCTAGCTGGAGCCACTCGGGGACTGAGGGGAGGGGGCGTGACTAAAGGACAGTGGGATCAAAGGGATGAAGGGAGACGTCTGGATAGACCACAGGGTCTGTGGGAGCTGAATCAGAAACAATTGGATAAGGACAGAGCAGACGAGCAGCCTGGGGCTCACTGGGCAACTTGGATCCCCAGGGCCAGAACTTCGCCCCAGCCTCTCAGAAGCCTCAGCCTTGGACACCCCTTTGCAGCTTAGACCCATGGCCTGAGGCTCGTGAGATAGTTTGAAACGTATTATGGGAATCCAGCAACTCTGTGTCTGTGGGTACTATAGACAAGTGACAGTCTCAAGCCCAGGCCCACAAATTGAGGAAGCCCGTTAGCAGGTTTCTGAGCCCTGGATGTGTTAAAATCTTGTCATGTGAAACAGACTCCTGCTCTTTTTTTTTTACATCTTTATTGGAGTATAATTGCTTTACAATGGTGTTAGTTTCTGCTTTATAACAAAGTGAATCAGTTATACATATACATATGCTCCCATATCTCTTCCCTCTTGCGTCTCCCTCCCTCCCACCTTCCCTATCCCACCCCTCCAGGCGGTCACAAAGCACCGAGTCTGTCATACAGAGTGAAGTAAGTCAGAAAGAGAAAGACAAATACCGTATGCTAACACATATATATGGAATTTAAGAAAAAAAAATGTCATGAAGAACCTAGGGGTAAGACAGCAATAAAGACACAGACCTACTAGAGAATGGACTTGAGGATATGGGGAGGCGGAAGGGTGAGCTGTGACAATGCGAGAGAGAGGCATGGACATATATACACTACCAAACGTAAGGTAGATAGCTAGTGGGAAGCAGCCGCATAGCACAGGGAGATCAGCTCGGTGCTTTGTGACTGCCCTTTTTTTTTTTAAGGTAGTTTGACGAGTTTTGATGAACACACATACCTGTATAACCCACACTCCTAGTGCGATAGAGAACATTTCCATCAGCCCCAGAAACCTCCCTTGGGTCACTGCTCAATCAATCTCAGCTGCCCCCCAGACGCAAATACTATTGATTTCTTTCACCATAAATTAGTTTTGCCTTCTCTGGAACTTCATACGAATGGGCTCATACAAGTATGTACCTTTTACGTGGCTTCTCTCCTTAGGATAGTGTTTATAAGCTTTATCCGTGCTCTTTGAGAGTATCAGTAGCTTGTTCCTTTTTATTTCTGAATAGTATTCCATGGTATGAATATCCCACCAATTGTTCATGTTCTTATTGATGGCCACTGAAGTGCTTTCCAGTTTGGGGCAATTTTATGACTGAAGCTGCTAAGAACATCCTGGTAGATCTTTTTGGGGGCTTATGTTTCGTTTCGCTTGGGTGAGTATTCACAAATAGAATCGCAGGTTTGTAGGCAGATGCACGTTTAACTTTATCAGAAAATGTTGGACTGGTGTCCAGAGTGGTCGGTCCATTTTACATCCCTACCAACATGTGTGAGGGCTCAGCTGCTCCGCAGCCTGGGCACACTTCTTATTTTGTGGTTATAATTCTTATTTCTGTAATGGCTAAAATGTTGAACATTTTTTCAGGTGCTTATTGACCATTTGTATATCTTTCCCTGTGGAATGTCTATTAAAGTCTTTTGCCCCTTTTTATTAGGTTGTTTGTCTTCTTACTAGTGGGTGGAAGGGATCTTTACACATTCTAGATACAAGCCGTTTGTCAGATATATGGATTGAGATTATTTTTCTCCCAGTCCCTGACTTGTCTATTTTCTTTCTTTTTTTTTTTTTTTTTTTTTGCGGTACGTGGGCTTCTCACTGTCGTGGCCTCTCCCAATGCGGAGCACAGGCTCCGGACGCACAGGCTCAGCGGCCATGGCTCACGGGCCCAGCCGCTCCGCGGCATGTGGGATCTTCCCGGACCGGGGCACGAACCTGTGTCCCCCGCATCGGCAGGCGGACTCTCAACCACTGCGCCACCAGGGAAGCCCTTGTCTATTTTCTTAACAATGACTTTTGATGAGCAAAGTTTTCATTTTATTAAAGTCCAAATTATAATATTTTATAATGCTTTCTGGATCCTATCCAAAAATGGTCTGCCTTCCCCAAGGCTTGAAAATAATCTCATGTTTTTTTCCAGAAGCTTTAAATTTCAGCTTTAGTTTTAACCTTTACCTTCAGGTCTAAGAGTTTCCTCAAGTGAATTTGACATGGCAGGTGGGAGTCAAGGTTTTGGGTTTTTTTCCTTTATGGACACTCAGTTGTTCCAGAACAATTTGGGGGAAATTTTCCTTTTCCTATTGAATTGCTTCGCCAGGTATATTGAAAATCAACTGACCATACATGTTGCGGGTCTGTTTCCAGACTTTCCCTTTTTCCATTTGTATATCTTTTTGCCAGTATCACTTCCTGGCATTGCCAGTACCACTTCCTGAATTCCTCTGTGATTTCTTTTTTGACTCATGGGTTATTTAGAAATGTGTTCGTTAATTTCCAAATATTTGAGAATTTCCTAAACTTTTCATTGTTTATATCTCATTTAATTCTGTTGGCTCAGAAGACACCTGTATATTATTTTAATCCTTTTAAATTTATTGGGACTTATTTCAAGGCCGAGCATATGATATACCTTGGTGAATGTTCCATGTGCACTTGCATGTGTATTCTAAAGTTGGGCATATGTTGTATTGGTTCATATTTTCCTCCAAAACTTCTGTATCTTCTCTGAATCTTTCATCTACTTGTCCTACTGTATTGTTTTGGGAGAAGTTTTAACTATACAAGAGAGAAGTGAGAAAATCTCCAACTGTAATTGTGGACGCATCTACTTCTCTCTTTAGTTCTGTCAGTTTTTGCTTCATACATCTGAGCCTCTGTTATTAGGGTTAACACATTTAGCATGGTTAACGCTTTTTACTTCAAAAATGGCCTTTTTATCTCTGGTATATTTCTTATCCTAAATTAATCTTGTCTGTCTGATGTTAAAAACCATTCTAGCTTTCTTTTGATTAGTGTTTTGTTTTTACATCTTTATTGGAGTATAATTGCTTTACAATGATATGTTAGTTTCTGCTTTATAACAAAGTGAATCAGTTATACATATACGTATGTTCCCATATCTCTTCCCTCTTGCGTCTCCCTCCCTCCCACCCTCCCTATCCCCCGCCTCTAGGTGGTCACAAAGCACCGAGCTGATCTCCCTGTGCTATGCGGCTGCTTCCCACTAGCTATCTAGTTCACATTTGGTAGTGTATATATGTCCATGCCACTCTCTCACTTTGTCATGTGTTAGCATACGGTATTTGTTTTTCTCTTTCTGACTTACTTCACTCTGTATGACAGACTCTAGCTCCATCCACCTCACTACAAATAACTCAATTTCATTTCTTTTTACGGCTGAGTAATATTCCATTGTATATATGTGACACATCTTCTTTATCCATTCATCCGATGATGGACACTTAGGTTGCTTCTATCTCCTGGCTATTGTAAATAGAGCTGCAATGAACATTTTGGTACATGACTCTTTTTGAATTATGGTTTTCTCAGGGTATATGCCCAGTAGTGGGATTGCTGGGTCGTATGGTAGTGTTTTTATGGTATTAATTTTCCATATTTTGATTTTTAACTTATTTATGTCTTTATATTTAAAGACCATGTATTGTAAAGAGACCATAACTGGGCTTTGGTTTTATTCAACTTGACAATCTCTGCCTTCTAATTGCATTGTTTTATCCTTTTTATATTTAATATACTTATTGATAGGGCTGGGTTTAAGTCTAACATCATTCTATTTATGTTCTGTTTCTACCATGCCTTCTTTACTCTTTTTCTCTCCTTTTCTTCTTCCTTTTGGATTAATTGAATATCCTTATTATTATCTATTCCTCTGAGTTTTCATTTTCAGTGGTTACTCGAGGATTTACAATATCCCTCTCTAACTTACCACATTCAAACGTGTATTAGTATGATACAGCATCATGCATACTGTAAGAAAATTAGAACAGTAATGTCTACTGTAATGTCATGTCACGTCATGTCATGTCATGTCATGTCATTGTAACAGTAATGTCTTCTGTATTGTCTACCTGATGGTAAAGACATCCAGTGAATTTTTCATTTAAGATATATATTTAAATATATATATTTAGTTCTTAAATATATATATATATTTAGTTCTGTCTTTTCCATTTGCCTCTTTTACAGTTTCCTTTCTCTTTAGCTTATCCATTTGATTCTTTCATGTTCTTATTTTTCTTTAAATCCTTAAACACAATTATAATATCTTTCAGAATTTTTTGTCTGCCAATTCCATCATTTCTATCATTTCTGAGTCTGTATTGACTGATTTTTCTACTCATTATGGATCACATTTAAAGATCTTTGCATGTCTAGTAATTTTTAAATTTCTGCCAGACGTTGTAGATACCACATTACTGAGTGGCTTGATTTTGTTATTTTCCTCTCAAGAGTGTTGACTTTTCTTCTGGAAGACAGTTAATTTACTTGGAGATCATTACGTTCATTTTAGGATTGCTTTAAAGCTTTGCTAGGGTGTTTTTCTAGAGTAACCTTTATTCCAGGAATACACTAATCCTACCCCTAAAGTGTGACTTTTCTGGATTCCTTACTGAATGCCCAAGGTGTCCCATGAAGTCTCTCCTCTCTGGCTAGTAAGAATCTCAACTCTGCAAACACAGAATCTCCTAGTGCTGTGTGAGTTCTATAATCTCCGTTTATCTCCCTGTTCCCTGGTAGTTGTTCTTCGTCCCACTAACATTGTGGAATCTCTCCCTGTGCGTTTGCAGTTTTACATTCAGCCAGAGACTTCAGGAGAACTCTATACATATTTCTGGAGCTCTTTCTCTGCACGGATCCTTCCTCATGATTACCCAGCCTACTAAATCCAAGCTGCCTCACTAATCCCCAACTCCAATCTCTGTGTCCTCAGTTTAGCAAGACTGTTGTGGTCTGCTTTGGTTCCACCTCCTTTAACTGCAGTCCAGGAAGTATCTCCAGGAAGAAAACCAGGGTACTGGTAAATTTATTCTAATTTATTTTCTTTTCTGAAAAGTCTGTCCTGTGCTGCCTGTTGTCCATCATGTGAAAACAGTTTTTCCGTATGTTTTACAGCCATTTATCGCAGAAAATCTGGTCTGACCAGACCTAGCTTTCGTCCATCTGTATGTCCATTTTGCCTCTCAGTATCTGTATACTTTCTGACTCTAATCTGCCTTCTTGCTTTTGCTCCTAATGTTCTGGTAACTCGTATCCCTTTAGACCACGAGTGCTCAGGACCCAATGTATCTATACAGGTCAGGTGAAAAATACTTATATTTATCACCCGGTGGTGATAAGTATTTATATTTATTACTCAATGACAAACACAAAACCCCTTCAGGAGTTGGAGGATGAAATGATAAAATTCCATAGTTGAAAGACGACACTGATCTTTAGCAGGTGCTGTGGAATGATGCTATTTCTAAGCTCTTGATCATTTGTTCTTCTCAGCTTTTTACTACTATGACCTCAGCCCCTCTATATCTCCCACCCTGCTTCTGCAAAACTACTCAGGAAAGATAGCCAGCCTCTAGCTTCTCTTCTTTCAGAAATTTTGCTCAAAAGCAAAAGCTGCCTGAGATATTTTGTCTCATAGTCTGGAGCCAAAGGAAATTTGGTCCTAAGACGTTTGTTTAAAGCATGGCCCTTTTAACAGGAATTTAAGTTGGCTGTTGCTCCTCTAATGGTTAAAAATCAAAGACGTACGCATTTGGGTAGTTTCCTGGGGTCTTCTGGTGCCGGTGTGGAAACATTGATGACCAAGATTGACATTTCCTTCCTGTGATAGTAGTGGATGATGTCCCTCGGTAACTCTGCCCATTACCCTGGTAGCAGTCCTGGGCTACAGGAGTTTGTTCAGGTGGTGCTGAAATTGAAATAGAAGAAATCAGTAAATAATGACTAGAACAGAGAAATATGTGAAATAATTTATTAAACAAACAGAATAGTCATCTCTGGGAATTAACGCTCTTCTCTTTTTACATATTGGCAGGCAGATGGACATGCAAAGAAGACAATAGATCCATAACATTCTAAAACTTTAAGGACCTAACTTTTCGGTAAATATTTAATTTAAAACTCAGAAAAAAATAAGCACGGCAGAGTGCTTATAACTGGACATTGCACTTGTGTGCAGGCTCTCTTCTATGGATCTCCATTGGGAGATCATGAGAACAACTGGGCAGGTCTCCAGAAAGAGACACATTCATTGGTGTAGGCTGCCGGTGACGACAGGGTGACAGTGAGGAAGACATGAAAACCTTGTGCATTCCCCAAGACTCTTTGCTTATACAAAGCCAAAACCTCAAGCTGCTGGGGAGTGGGGCAGGAAATGGTCCTGCACCCAGGACCAAGGCAAAGATCCACTGCCTCTCGGGGAGGTGTAGGACGAAAATCTTATTACCCTGGAGGAGGGGCAGAAAATTCTCTTGTGCCAGGATACTTCACCAACACAAAACAGAAGTCTGCTACTCTTCCACCCAAGACTCACCCCACATACAAGTTAGAGTTTAGCTCCATGGGAAGAAGGGGCAAGAATACTGAAAAACGTTACCTTCAAAGCCCAGGTGCACAGAGTCTATCTAAGGCTGAGGGTAAACCAGGAAGATAGAGAACGCCTACCTCCACCAAAATCTTAGCAGTGAGTAACAAGAAACAGTAGTCTATCACAAGGGTCAAGTTAGAAGTGTGGCATGACCCACGTCTGTGGTGCAGGCATGCAGTGATTGCTAACAATTGAGAAGGGATTAGGAATACTGAGAAGACTCTTCAGCACCCCAGACCCTACTCCAAGCACAAAGTGATTGCACCCCATCACTGCAGGGATTTGAAACCTGTGGTTCACTTAAGGTAAAAGCAGCAACAAGGAAACTCAAATTCCTTTTATCTGTTAATTGTATCAATTCAATTATCCACATAACATACTGATAAAAGAAGAAGGGTGCCCATTTCAAAGTGTAAATAATATTTGCTTCAAGAGTTATTGTTCCTCTACATATATATCCAGCATTTGATTAAAAATTACAAGACACACCAAAAAAAAAGGAAAAATTAAGCCACTGTTGAGTGATGAACAATCAACAGTGCCAGACTCAGTGATGACTCAGAGCCAGACAGAGGTGTGGAGACTATCTGATTGAGATTATAAGGTAACTGTGATTAATATGTTGAAGGATCTTGTAGTACCATACTACAATATGCATGGATAGGTGAAGAATTTCAGCAGAGGTGGAAACTCTTTTTTTTAAAAAAAAAAAAGAAGAAGAAAATGCAAACACTAGAAATAAAAACCATGTTATCAGAGATGAAAAATTCCTTCAATGGACTGATCAAGAGATTAAACACAACTGAGGAAAGTATCAGTGAACTTGAAAATAGATTGATAAATATTAAACTGACATACAAAGAGAAAGAGAAAAAAACTGGGGGGGAAAAAAGTAGAACAAGCATATAAGAGGTATGAGGCAATATGAAATGGTCTAATATTTGGGTGATTGAAGTCCCAAACAGGAAAACAGAGAGAGAGAGAGCGAGCGAGCAGGGAAAAGAAATATTTGAGCAGTAATGGCTGAGAATTTTACAAAACTAATGAAAACCAACAATCAGCAAACACCAGAAGCTCAGAGAACTTCAAGCAGGATAAATACCATAAATAAATAAGTAAAAAAACAAACAGACTGACTTAGATACACCGTAATCAACTGCTGAAAACTGAAGATGAGAGAAAGTCTTAAAGGCAACCAGAGAAAAAAGAAATATTAGATACAGAGGAACACAGATAAGATTTCCATCAGAAACTACTCAGAACAGAAGATAATAGAGTAACATCTTTAAAGTGGTAAAAGGGGAAAACAATTGTCCACCCAGAATTCTATACCCAACAAAAATTATTTTTTTAAGTTGAAGGCAATATAAAGACTCTTTCTGACGTACAAATGCTGAAAGACTTCATCATCAACAGACTTGTATTACAAGAAATGGTAAAGGTTAAGTTTTTTACAGGAAGAACACGACATCAGATGGAAACAAAAAGAAACGAAGCACAGCAGAAATGGTAGAAATAAATAAATGAAAGTAAATATAAAAGATTTTTTAAATTTATAATTGCTTTAAAACATGACTGTTCAGGGCAAAAATAGTATCAATTTATTGTGAGATTTCTAACATAATAGAAGTAAACTCTTTGAGAACAATAGCACAATATTTCGGGAGGGAGGAAATAGTACAATGTTGTAAGGTTCTTACATTATACATCAAGTAAAATAATATTATTCATAGGTGGAATATGAGGAGTTAATGATGTATATTGTAAACATTAAAAAATACTAAAATCAGTGGTAATGAGGCAATACAAAATACTCAATTAATGCAAAGGCAGAGAAAGATGAAAAAAGGAACAAAATTCACATAGGACAAGTAGAAATAACTAATTTGATGGTAGATTTAAATCCAACCAGGTTAACAATTACATTAAATGCAAACAGTCTAAACATCTCAATTAAAAGACTGAGGAAAAAAAAAGTTATATCGGGCTTCCCTGGTGGCGCAGTGGTTGAGAGTCCACCTGCCGATTCAGGGGACGCGGGTTCGTGCCCCGGTCCAGGAAGATCCCACATGCCACGGAGCAGCTGGGCCCGTGAGCCATGGCTGCTGAGCCTGCGTGTCTGGAGCCTGTGCTCCGCAACGGGAGAGGCCACAACAGTGAGAGGCCCGCGTGCCGCAAAAAAAAAAAAAAAAAAAAAAGAAAAAAAGATATATCATCCAAATGCTAGTAAAAATAGAGCTCTTATGGCTGTATTCATTTCAGCAAAAGTAGATTTTAGAACAAGGACTATTTCTAGAGATAAGGAGAGATATTACATAATGATAAAGGGGTCATTTCTTCAAAAAGACAACAATCCTAAGTGTGTCAGTGCCTGACAAAGAGCTCCAGAATATATAAAGCAAACACAAAACTGAAACGAACAGCTGAAGCTGGAAACGTCACCATTCATTTCTCAGTAAGCAATAGAACAGGAGACAGAAAAGTAGTAAGGATTCAGAAGAGCTACACAATACTAACCAACTTGACCTAATTGGCTTTTGTAGAACACTCTACCCAACAATAGCAGAAGCCAGATTCTGCATGTGAAACAGTCACCAAGAGGACCTCATTCTGAACCACAAAACAAGCCTCAACACATTGAAAATAAATGAAATCATAAGGCGTGTTCTCTGACCACAACACAATGAAACCGTAAACAGAGCTACTGCGTATTGTGCTACTCCTGGAGTAGAAAAATACAGAGTGCATTGGAGCTCTCAGGAAGCTCTCATTGCCCTTGCTTACCTGGGGCATCCAAACGTTCCGTGGATAATGGAGAGGGCTCACAGGATGGTATCGTGCAGTATTCCCACCTCACTTCACTGTTGGTTGTATAGCACCATGGACGTGTTTCTCCATCAGGGTTACGACAATAGTTTTCTTCCAAATTTCTGAAAAAGAAGCGACTGTGAGTTTGGTTTTCCAAAAAGGCTAAAGATATAACAAAGTGCACACATGCTTGTTAATAGTGATGCTGGCTGTGTATCCAGCTAATTCTCTAGAATTATACAAACTGGATAATGGGTGGGAACTTAAGCAGAGCAGGATTCCAGAGAATTATGGCACAGATGCTTCTCTTGGGTGAATGATTGAGATATATTCCTGGGCTATGTCTAATGGAGCAAAATCGGTCTTTTCCCATGGCTTTGGGCGCTGTGCTCTATGCTGGAAACACAATGGGTATTTTCTACACTGCTTTGCCTCCAAAAGCGTATAGCATGGCCCTGGAATTTAAATGTTCTCAAGCCTTACTGTACGTTTAGTACAAACGTCAAAATGTTGCTGAAACCCACTCCGAGGTTACTGATTTAGTAGATCTACGATAGGGTCCAAGAATTTGCATTTCTAACAAATTTCCTGATAATGCTGCCTGGGAAACCACATTTTGAGAACCAGTGTTCTAGGAGAATCAGCGCTAAATTTCACTTCCCTTGCATGTGACTTGGACAGTTTTCATTCCCAAATGCTGTAAGCCTAGGTTTCTATTGTCACTGACTCCAAAGCAAAGTCAATGGGATTTCACTTTCCATCCAGCTGCCTGGGAAGAGACCGGAGCAGACTTACCTGCAGGGAAAGTTTTCTGGGGTCCTGTTGTGCTTGTGGGGTGTCTGCTCACCCCAGCGTTGACAGGTGTGCCCAGATACGGTGACAGCCACTGTCCCTCTATAGTTTTCGCCTCTTCCCTTCAGACACTGATATGTTGGCCCAGAAGATGGTGGCGGTGTTGCTTAAATGGGAAAAATACATGACAAATGAATGTTTTTTAAGCAAAGGATTCACAGATGGATATTATGGGGGAATGGATGGATGCAGGGAGCGTCAGCCTGTCTTCTTTTCCACTCATCCTCCCAGATATTGGCATGTGAAAATTTTTTATCATTTTTCAGAAGAAGTTGATGTGGTAGAATCGATGTTTCCAAGACCATCTCATGAGGAACTCCTCCAGGGACAAGACCCTTGGAATAGATGCTGCTTTCTATATTCTGTTTTCTCTATATTCTCAGCTCATCACACAAGGTAAGGATCAACATGTGTCACATCCCACCCCAAATCTGCATGTGTACCAACAATCCAACCTCCTTTATGAAAAATAAAGTATTCATTAAGTAAACATAACTGGACCCCCAATATTCCGCAAAGCCAAACAACAGAGTCCGTGGGAAGAAAGAAAATAGTGTCTCCAAGGAAAAGGGTATGCAGTGAGAAGTCAAGAAATTCTTAAGACACACTGCCATATATAAAACAGGTAAATAAAAATTTACTGTATAGCACATGGAACTATATTCAATATCTTGTAATAAACTATAATGGAAAAGAATCGGGTGAAAAAGAATATATATATATATGTATATCTATATATATATCTATATATATATATCTATAACCAAATCACTTTGCTGTACACCCAAAACTAACACAATATTGTAAATCAACTATACTTCAATTAAAAAAAAAAAGTCTCAAGAAAAAAAAGAAGATGACAGAAAGAGAAACTGCTGCTCGTCAGGAAGGAGGGTACCGAGGCACCTCAGCGTCCCGAAGGGTGACCTTCAGAGCGAAGAACAGGAAGCCGGCCCTCACGGCCTGCTAAGTCCTTCTTAACGGTCTCAGGTGCCCTTGTTCAGTGCCTTGCTTCAAATTCTCATAGAAGGAAAATATTATAAAATTGTTTTCTCCAACTCATTCCTGCGAGGTCTACCATTTCATCTTCTCTCCCGACCTCTCTTCTCCTCTTGCTCCCTCCCAAGCTGAACATACTGAAAAGCTGGACATCCAGAGACACCTCTGTGCTTACAATTAAAAAGAACTCTGGTTGATAATGAAATCCATGTACCAGAAGGCATGGGTCTGATTTGCCTTTAGCGCTAGAGAACCATAAGGGTCAGAGATGGCTCCCAAAAGCCTACATTCATCTGTACTCAAAAAAGGCAGAAGTCTATGTTACGGGACCAAAAAAACCCCATAGTAACTAGATACTCTGATCAATTACCTATAGTAACCAACAAATTGTTCTAAAAGAGTAATCACATCCCACGGAATTTATAGGGCAATTTTCAGGCATGGCACTCTTGTTACCAAGAGAGGGACAGGTGAAGATCCCTGAGGACTGGGTATGAGCATACTTACTACATCTCGGGATGTCACAGAATTCCCAGCGTTTGCTGGGATCGGTGGTGAAACACCATGGGCGGGGCTCCCCATCAGGGTTACGACAGTAATTCATCTTCAGATTCTTGTTTGGAAATCTGAACGTGCAAGAAAGATTTTAACAGCACTGAACATTTACGTCCACGGATGAGAATCATTTCAAATGAGCAAATATTGAGCACCTGCTGTGTGCTAGGCACAGCGAGGCAGCCAAGGAGGTGACTGGGTGAAGGTTATCCTCAATGTGACGACAATCTCATAAGAAAGATTAGCCGAGTATTCTAAGGATTGTTTTTCTAACAGTTTACATGTGCAAAAGTCATAGAATGGGATCAACTTTATCATTTTGGCCATCTGTAAAACCGAGGTAAGCCAACTCCAATTATTCAGCTGCAAATAATAGCAATTTTTAAAACACAAAGTACTTACTGGCTAGAGATAGTCATCTAGTAAACAGTACAGCTGAGAAGTTGGTGTCTTCATAGTTTAAGGGAATTGTCCTCCTGATCTACCCAGTTCTGGTCCTGCTAGCCTTCAAGCTTATAGAAACTGAGGCGGATAAGCTATGCTCCCGTGTGCAGGCCAGAGAGTCCCCTCAACCACAGGGACCCAGTGACTGAGGCTGCGAGTTGCACGCCACGCCTCGTGCCCCTCTGGGCTCATTTCACGTCCCTTCCTGAGACCGCAAATGCTTAGTCAGGATGGACAGAGCAACCAGCAGCGGCTTAAGCAATCCTCTTGCAGGATTGCTTTCCTGAAAGTAAATTTACCCAATTCTGAGCCTTGAGGGTTTACTGTATTTCTTCTTTGGAATACAATAGGGAAAGGAAAATGCAAACAGCTGTGTTTTAAGATAGCTATTTGGAATAGAAGGTACAGAAATTCAGTGGAGCTGTTTTCTACACTGAAATATGTGACTTAGTCTCTTTGCCTATAAGTTTTTATAAGCCCCGTTATAATCCTATAGTAGTCCTGGAAAGAAGAGAAAGACCGAAGCAGCTACAGAGAGGGAGGTGTTTTAAGTACAATTAATGCGTACAATTAAGTACAGTTAATTAGAAGATGTAGAACATTGTACTGTAGAACTAATCATTACTTTCTAGATCAGAGACTCTTATTTCTATTATAGATTCATGATCCCTTTTGAGAAGCGAGTGAAAGTTAGGAATCCTCAACCCCAGAAAAATGTACTGATATAAATACACATAAAATGTTGAGGGGTCCACAAAGCCCTAAGGCCCATCCACAGATCATAGGCTAGGAAGCCTTGACTCTCATCACTATGAAGGAAAAGGAAAGGAAGAAAGAGAAGAGGGAAATATTTGGAAAATACACAAGTGAGATGTATCTGTTTTTCTTAAATTTTTTTTTTTTTTGCGGTACGCGGGCCTCTCACTGTTGTGGCCTCTCCCGTTGCGGAACACAGGCTCCGGACGCGCAGGCTCAGCGGCCATGGCTCACGGGCCCAGCCACTCCGCGGCATGTGGGATGTTCCCGGACCGGGGCACGTACCCACGTCCCCTGCATTGGCAGGCGGACTCTCAACCACTGCGCTACCAGGGAAGCCCCTCTTAAATTTTAATGCGCCTACGAAGTAGCCGGGAATCTGGTTATAAGGCAAATTCAGATTCAGTGGGTCTGAGATTCTGCATTTCTAACAAACTCTCAGATGATATCACTCTACCATGGACCACATTTTGAGTAGTAAGAATGTATCCTTCATTTGTAGTCATGTGGGAAGATTCAAACTTTGAAATTCAAAAACATCAGGTATGTTCACTTTTTGAGGAATGCTAAAATACCTAAATAACATTAAATTACCCATAACGCTGCAGAGTCATAAACATCTAATTCCACCCCCGGTGAGACTTACTTGGCAGGAATGTATCCATGAGCATGGGGGCTCTGAGAGTCCCACGCCTGGCAATCAAGTCCAGACACGGTCTTGGAAATTTTGCCCTCGTAATGTTCTCCACTGCAATGCATACATTCATCTGGGCAGAACGGACAAGAAGGAAAGGAAGAAAGAAACTGAAATGGACGAAGCGAAACGGAGTAAAAACTAGAATTCCACTAGACATGTCTAATACCTTTGCCGCTTGTTCGAGGTACTTTTCCCACAATCACTTGGCAACAAAACTGGCAATAAAGGCTTAACTTTCTAATACAATCTATAACGTCATTCTCTTTTTCAAATGGGAAAATTAGTATATTTTGGTTAATACCTTCTCAACTATTACAGTCTTGACCAAATCCAGAAACTCCATGATGCCATGTCTTCAAAGTGGGATGTGTGGTCCTTGGTGGGTGGGAAGGGGGTAGGGGAGAGGTTGAACATAATCTCAGGAGTCTGTAAGTTCTCTACTAGAATTTTTTGATATTTGGGGTCCCCATTCCAATAGCGGTCTTTAAAAATTTCTATGAAATTATTCTGGTCGTGTGGATAACTGCCAAATAAGCCAGCATCCTCTCAGGATTTTAGTGCTAGGGTTCCTGCTCGTGTTCATGACCTCACGTGGGAACAATGGGGTAATAAGGAAAACAGAAGCAGACTTGATGCAAAAATGATGCTCTCATGTCAGTGAAGGGCCAAATGACCGCATAACAGAGTGTACAGGTAAAGGATCCCCATGGTTGGAATAGAAAAAGTGATGGGGAAGTGAGGCTTCACGTGGTACATACACTATCCATGTGGTTACACATATCTCACCCTTGTTCATTCCCCCATTGCACCAATAAATAGAGCAGGAAATGTGAAACGAAGATTTTTCAATAGGATGTTTTAAATCTTTAGCATTGACTTTTGAGGTGCACTATTAAATTGATTGGTCCATTAAAATGATACAATCCTGACTTAAAAACGGGTTCATTGCTTGGTTTCAATGAAACAACAAAGTCTACCGTGTTAAATTAATATTGTGTATTTGAATTGTATTGATTTTGTGATTTTATTTTAATGATTTAATTGCAAATATGTTTTTGGCTTTATACTGTGTCAGAGCTTTAAGCATAAGAAGTTTGCATCTAGAGTTTATATCTAGTTTTATATTAGTCCCTGTTGAAGTACATTTTAATAAAAATAATTTAGATCAATCACGGAAAATGTGCAAAATTGGGCCTTTCCAAGAGGTCATGTGTTACTTGATTCTGTCAAACACAGCACTGATTGATTATTAATATCCCTGTAGAACATTGATTTACAGCAAATTACTCCACAGACGAAGGGCAGATAGGAAAGCATTTTCTAGAGCCATCCCTGACCTTCACATTGAGGAATGTCGCAGTAGTCATATCTCGTGCCTGGATCTGTGGTGTAACACCAAGGTCCCTTCTTATCATTGTCTGGGTTCCTGCAGTAGTTCTCATCCAATCCCGCTAAAGGATACTTTTCAGGTGAAAAGCTGTGGAGGATGAAAAAGAACCACTTTGACTATATTTTTAAGATCAGCATGTCATCAGCAAGGCAGGATAAGACACCCTCTCTTTCCCGTCTGTGATTCGAGGTGGCGTCATCCAAATGCATTTCGGCTATGTGCTAGAGCGTTCGTGTCACCCAATTCTCAGTATCTCTGCTGATAGCCTGCTTCAGTAGAGTAGCTAATATTACTATTATTACTATGTGGACAGCCAAGTCCTGGAAGTAGAGCCAAAGTGTCTTTATGCACAGTAGAAATACAAAGCCCTCAGAAGCCTGCCAAATTCACGATGCATTCCCAACACCTGCTTTTGTCAGTTGCCCTTCTCTCTGTAAAAGTAATAGAAGTTAACACCCTTTTATCTGTGTGAACTCTGCACGAGGTATTACACTAAAATTTCTCTATGCATTCTCTAATGTAGTCTTAATAAAAATCCCTCTCAGGAAGGTGTTATTATCCCCATTTTACAGATGAGAAAACTGAGGCACAGCCATGTGAAACAAATCAAATCTTGCCTAAGCTTGAGCAGTTCATAAGTAGTATCTCAAGGGTTTAAAGTCAGATCTGTCTGATGCCAAATTCTACATCCTCTCTGAGATGCATCCAGAATTAATGGGAGACTGGGAGGATGGAGTGAAGCTCATTTTCAGAGATGAGTTGCTATATAGCGATAAGAAATTAGATTAAAAACCTAAGAAATTAGATTAAAAACCTAAGACTTGGGACTCCCCTGGTGATCCAGTGGTAAAGAATCTGCCTTGCAATGCAGTGGATGCAGGTTCGATCCCTGGTTAGGGAACTAAGATCCCACATGCTGTGGGGCAAATAAGCCTGTGCGCCACAACTACAGAGCCCTGGAGCCTGCCCACCACAACTAGAGAAGAGAAAAAACCCACATGCCACAACCAGAGAGAAGCCCGTGCACCTCAACGAAAGATCCCGCATGCCTCAACAAGGATCCTGCGTGCCTTGACTAAGACCCGATGCAGCCAAAAATTAAAAAAAAAACAAACAAAAAACCCCAAAAACCTAAGACTTGAAATCTGAAATGGTAGCTCTTGTTTCTGGTTCTTCTATGTACCTGTGTTTGGTAGATTTGGTCCTCCCAGGATCTCAGTTTCCTCATCTGCTGGGGTAAAGACGGCCTATATTATCTCTAAGGCCCTTGACATTCCATGATTTGGCCATTTGGTTTAATCATTTTAACCTCAATAAGCCTTAATGTGCTGGAAATATGAGACCTGCCCATCTCATAGGGATGCATAAAGGCAATTTGTTTGGGTAGGTGAGGGGGAAGGGTCATAGACACTAAATTCCCACTTGATAAGCATTGTTAATGAGAACTTAATCCACCTAATACCATATTGGGCAAAGCCCCAAAAGGATGACACTAAAATAAATAATAGGCAAGTTGCAAGATAATCTGTTTTTCACAATGTTGAGGTGAACACATGGTATATTTGATTTAGACTAATTCACTTCTAAGCATAGTCATCTTTGGTCTTTTCTCAGATTCAGCCTAGAATTCATGGTTTTATAGTTCTTTTGTATTGTTCTCAGTCTTCCAGAAAAGCATATATACAAGAATGAATGGAAAGCAGCCATTGTCTGCTTTTATTCCATAAATAATCGAACGGTTCTGCCCCAGCATCAAGAAGTTTCTCCCCATACCCGCTAGTCACATGATCTGGTTTGAGTCAGAAATAATGGAATCACTCTGAGTATAAGAGGTGAACACGGAGACGAAAGAGAAAGTCTTACTTGGGTACGTGTGGAGAATTGTCGCTCCATTTTTGACAGGCGACACCACTCTTTGTTTTGGCCATGGTCCCCCTGTAATTCTTCCCAGTTCCAGTCTTGCACTCTGAAAGGTACACTGTAAGGAAGTCCAAACAGTGGTCAATCCCTTTCACAACAAGAAGAATCATGAAGAAGCCCTGCACTACTTGAACACATTGAGAGAAAGGACGCCATTGCCCGCTATCTAAAAAGACAGTCTTTTACATCTAAGAGTTACAGTTAACTAAGCCACGTGGGGCATTGCTTCCTTTACTCAAAACTACCGCCCCTCCCTGTGCCGGGCAGATGCTGGGTGCTGGGGATGCTGGAAACACCAAGAGTAGGAACCGCACAGGCCCTGCCCTCGTGGAGCTTACATTCCAGTGGAGTCATGGGGGCCGGTTACAGAAAGTAATCAAGAACACAGATTGTGAAATAGACAACCTTGTGGTGACACATGTAACAGAGAAAATAAATAGCATCATGAGAAAGTGGATGGGAAAGGGGATGGGGGCTTCTTCACAAGGTGGGCAGCAGGTTTTCAGAGGTTGAAAGAGATCCAAGCCACTTCTACTTTTGGAAGGTCCCAGTAGTATTTTAAATATGAAAAAAGTGTCAAACAGGTGATATGACTGTGGTCTACTTTCAATGTTTACAGAAGATGCTCGCAACCAGCCTCCACTTAACCAACGCACCGGTTGCCCAGTGGGCCCCATCCTGCCTTTAAACACGCTGCCAGGTGCCCACCTATGGCCCACTTGTGGCAGGGTGGGCATCTGCGGCTGGCAGGCCACTTTCGGGTGTGCCCACCCACTGTGTTCCTACCAGTTTGGTTATATGCTTACCAAGAATCAGTTGCTTTTATTTCCAAAACTTTTTATACAGCTCTATTTGATTACAGATGATCTAAACTGAGAAATGAATGGGGGGAAAAATGGAGCTTTTTAAAAAAATTAAGTTGAATGGTTTCAAGGATTTGAAAGAGTTGAATAGTATTTTTTTTTGAATTTTATTTTATTTATCTTTTTATACAGCAGGTTCTTATTAGTTATCTATTTTATACATGTGAGTGTACATATGTCAATCCCAAACAATAGCTATTGTTGATTGAGTACGTGCCAAGTGCAGGGCTCAGTGCCAGCTTCCTTACATTTATTCATCATAATCCCTGCAACAAATCTGTAAGGCTGGAATAAGGTCAACACGCATCTCTGCACAATGCTTTGTTGCCTCCTGTTCCATTACAAACTCTCAGCAGGAAAGAGTAGTGCGGATGGAACAGGCAAAAAAAAGAGAAATGGAACCCGTGGTGTAGTAGGGAAGAACAAATCTGATTCCATATTGGATCTGTGTCTTTCACTTTTGTATTCTGTTGCTTTTGCTACAAGTTAAGAATGTTGCCTATAACCTGAAATACATAGGATAGCCCATTCTCAAGGCTCTGACCTCTAAAGGTAGAACACTTTCCCATTCATATAGAGACCAAAGGTTGCAGAACAGAGAATAACACTTATCTCGTTGGAGGTTTATAGGAACATTGTGACAGGACTTATGTGGCCAGCTGCAAGAGCAAAGGATTCCTACACCAAGAAGTCTGCAGCAACCAACCTCAGCCCAACCTCCCCTTTTAGTATAAAAGAAGCCTGAATTCTAATCAGGGAAGATGGTTCTTTGGGACACTAGTCCACCATCTTCTTGGTTGGCTGCCTTTCTGAATAAAGTCTCTATTCCTTGTCCCAGCAAATCATCTCTTGATTTATTGGCCTGTCCTGCAGGTAGCAGGACTCGAGTTGAATAGTTTTAAAAATTGTCATCATATCCACTGAGAGCAATCCATTCATATAGTTGATATGAGTTTGAAGAGAAGGACACTACTTATCGTAGACACGTCACTAGAGTGTGGTTTATGCAAGAAATGTACCAGATAACTCCTGTTGGTGACCCCAGGTTCAAAGAAAAAAAGCCTCTGCTTTACATCAAAAGGTGCCAATGTAAGCTTCTGTTTTCGGTGAAAATATAAAATATTTAAGGTATATTTGTGTCATCTTTTACGATTCCCCACTTTAGCCAAGTTTTTAAATTAATCAATCAATTATCTGGGGAAAGGACTTCTAACACACCTACAGCAGCTACTGCTTTAGACCCAACGCTCTATATAAAGATGACAGATATATCTTCATTGAGATATATTATTATAGTAGATATATTACACTTATCAAAAAGGTAAACTCAAGGCACTTTGGAGGCCAAGGGTCAGGGGAGACTTTTCAAAGGAGGTGATGCTTGAGCTGAAATCTGGGAGATGAGAAGGAGCTGGAAGAACAGAGGAGGGTCCAGGGTGAAGAGGTGTGTGCTTGCCCTGCTGGAGCGGGGGCAGATGTAAGCCCCGCACATGAGGTAGGCTTAAATAATACAAGGCCCTGCAGCAATTGGTGGGTATTTCGACTGTCTTCTAGGGCACTAAAGGTTTGAAGCAGGGAAGTTACAGACCAGCCGCTGCGGTGGTACAGCCAGTGATGATGGCGGCTTAGACCCAAGGGGCAGCAGTGGCCATGGTGGCAAAAGTAGAGATGTAACTAATTTGACACTGACCATTCCCAGAAAAACCCTGGCAGGTAATTTAACAGTGGGTCAATATTCCACAGTAAAGAAACAAGCACCAAAAAATGACTGACTTTTGACCTCTCTTTTATTTGTATGTACCCGCCAGAGTTTATATAACCTTTTGCTCCTTTCCATCACCTTGAAAACAGGCAACTCTTCAACTATCCAAACTAAGCCTAGAGGTCACCCCCATGATCCTCTGGTTAACAATTTACAAAGGGCATGTTTAAATGTTAGCATTTTGCAGAGAGTATCCCACCAGCCTTTTTAAAAATCTGACGAACAGTGGGATTGTAAGAACTAGTAACGTCAACGGATAAACTTCAGATTGAATCTGCACTTTAGACTCAAGGATTAGAGCTAAACAGTGGGCTGGAAGTGTGTATAGCAGACGCACAGGTAATTAAACCTAAGAAGATGAACCAATGTGTAGATAGAATCCTAACCTAAAAAAACACTTCTCAAAATCTTATTTAGAGTTTTGTGGGGAAACTAGAATGTTGTAAGCCATTGTCAAGAATCAGTGAGATAGGATGTTTCTGGTTGAGTTCAACACCTCTGATACAGAATATTTGGAGAGCAAAATTGTTATCAGAATAGTCTTACTACCTCGCCAGCAACAGAGAATAGGAAATAGTTTTGAAAGCATCGTTATTCACTTAAATCTTCGTACAGACTTAATGAACTTTTACACATCTCAGAAGACATGCAACTTCCGTAGGAATCTAGGCCACCCGTGATCCTAGACAACGAAAGATCTAGAGTTTTCAAGGAAACTATGGAAAAGGAACTGCAACTTCTGCACATTTTCAAAGTCTAAGGGAAATACAGACCATGCCTGAAAAAAAGTGGAACATGTAAGAGTGAAAATAAGGATATTTTCTCTATTTAAATGTTACTGCAGATTGAAAACACCTCAGTTTTGCTATTTCTCCAGGTTTCAGACCAAGGACTGTGGTCCCTGCAGAACAAAACACCAAGATCATAAGAAACTTGTAGACTCTCCCTCTTCTCCTTAAAAATAAAATAAAATCTTCAGTATCTTATTTTCAGGGTCATAGAGGTGGAAGTGATTTTGTAAATCCAATCCCTTCGTTTTTAAACCAAGAGAAATGAAACTTAAAAGGTAAAGTCATATATACAGGTTGACGTAGTGGGTTAGTGGCCAAATCTTCTGACTCCAAATTCAATTTCACTACGCCATAGCGCCTCCATTCGCTGGTCTGATAAATTACAGACATTAAACGGGCTGGGGGAGGGAAGGGGGAGGGGAATGGGGAGAAGGAAGAAAACGTTGTACGTACTTCTCTTCTCAAATAAAACGACATCCCTCATCCTAAGGACTGGGGAAAACTTGCTGTTTTCAGCCATTATCACACATTGTTGTTCTTTACTGTGATACTGGAATGCCCTGCAGAAGAGAACCAGAAAACACAACTCTTTTCCTTTATTTAAGGAAAGCAAAGTTTTATTCATAAGGAAGAGACTAAAGATAACTCTCTTGGTGAATCAAGGAGCTCAGAATTTGTTACTTC
Organism: Stenella coeruleoalba; assembly: GCF_951394435.1. Taxonomy (NCBI): domain Eukaryota; kingdom Metazoa; phylum Chordata; class Mammalia; order Artiodactyla; family Delphinidae; genus Stenella; species Stenella coeruleoalba. The sequence goes on from NC_137158.1 coordinate 83,067,776, forward strand.
CAATTCAACCTGGCACTGTATCGATGAAGTATCGTCAAAGGATGCAGCAACATGGTAGCTACTCTTGTTTTCTTCTACCTTTACCTTCTCCCCCTGCAAATTTTTGCGCTTTTTCCCCCCTCTGTTTCAACTGCTTTATTCTTTCTTCACTAGTTTTCTTAATGAAGTACCAGAATATTTGCTTTGTGCTGGAAAGAAGCAACAGAGTGCTTTAAACCCACTCCTGAGAGGGCCCACGTGGACTCCTGTAACTTCCCCTTGACCATGTCTCTGCATTCTACTCCCTTCCCCTCACACCTCCCTGCACTGTACCTCAGTCCTGCATGGATGCTGAGTCTGGCATCAAAGCCGTCCATGGCTTCCTTTCCTGCCCCATCTCCTGTGTGAACCTTTGCTTCAGCTGACTTGGTCCTTTCATCGTCCCTCTCACAGGTGCCCAGCCGCGCTGCCCTCTGCCTAGAATCCCTCCCGCATGGTCACTATTTACCAAGATCTCACCCTTCAAAGCCCAGCTCAGTTCCCACCTCCTCCCCAGGCCTTCCCTGGTCATCTCAACTCTTAGGATTGTTGTTTCCTCTGAATCTTCATAGAGCACGTATTGATTACGTCACTTATCAATGTCTCGCATTGGCTGTTTTTTTTTAAAATTTTTATATTTTATCCAGTTTCTGGGACTACACCATAAATTCAAAAGGGCAAGCACTGGCTTTTGTATCTACACAAAAATCTATCATATATACTGAGATATATATATATCTCCCCATGTACCGATCACTGTATCAATGCTTTGCGGCTCCTTAGGCTCTAGGACACTTCTAGTCACATGATCCTCAATAAATATTTATCGACGATAATGTTAGAAACTAGAGCTCAGAACAATAGCTGCAGATGTCATGTGTAAAAATAAATAACTTCCTTTGGGGGCATTTTTCTAAAGGGGTCACTAATTAACAAGAAACCGTATGGTTTCAGATACAGAGAGCAAATACAGATTCCAAACTCCAATCCCATGAAATTCCTCTTTCCTCTTAAATCCTATTTTCGCTGATAAATCCCTGAGCAAATTTCTCGTGATCAACATAATAGCGTCTCAAGCAGCAGGATTTCTGCGTAGGCGCAGTGACCAAGAAAATACCTGCAAATGAAATCTCTTTCCTCCTCACAGTTTGTTGCACATTCGTCTATGCTTCCTGTCACCAGCTGCTTCCGCGTCAGACTAAACAGGGAAGCTCCCTGGGTATTTACATAGTCATCCAGGGGGTCTCCGAGACCTACAATTGGAAGATAAAAGTGGCACAACTGGTAAATGCATCAACACCATTGTTTAATTCTCATGAATTTGTAAACTATTCGCTTTCCATCAACGAAGTAAAACTGGCTGCTCCATTGGAAGCAGAATGGGCGGCTGTGAATAAAAATGTTCAATTAGGAAAACAGTTCCATGAATAGATGGCACTATGTTAAAAGATCAACTGGATTGTTAGGTTAATAGATTGGAACTATTTATCAACTTCCGTGTTACTACGTTAATGGGTATGAAACGTTAAATAAGAAAAAATTTGATCTGTTTGCTAGTAATTGCATATCATGATGGAACAGTAAGAGACAACCAAGGGCAACTTTTGATGTTGATTTGTCCATCCTTGGGTATAAGTAGAAACTGGAGGCCACTATTCGATTTCCTACAGTGCAACCTTTAGTTGTGGCACTGTCGCTTAAACTGATGGGATAAGCACACTCTGAATGGCTCTGCCACAAGATACAAAAACTTTGGTGAGTTGATGATGTCGAGAATAAATAAGAGCTGGACTAAATCTTGACCACCATACATGGTCATTTTTATACTGGACTTACTAGAGTGACACCTCACTATTTATTAAAGAGAAATCATTTTTGCCAAGATGATGACAGCTTTCTGGCATTTCTGAGGAAACAACAGCAGAGCCTGGGACAAACAATGGCCTTGATTTTCCTCGGACATAAAATCTGAGGCAAAGAGTCTGTTTGAAGGTCGCTCTGCCCCCTTGCTACTGCAGAGGGTGGCCAGGGGTGCCTCAGCCATGTTCTCACCGCAAGGCTACAAAGAGTACTCCTGAGACACGTGGCGCCTGAGACAGCTGGGGCAGCTCTACTCCAAGCCTGGAGACTCAGCCTCTATCCTTTTGGGGTGGAACACCAGCCGTTTCCATAGGGTGAGGGGCTAAAAGAGGTTAATTTCATGGAGACAGCCAAGTTTCCTAAAGTTTGCCTAAATGGGATTAGGCAACCTGGCAACTTTGACCACTTTGAGGGGAGGGGTGGAGATCGAAGCCAGGGTGAGCGTGTTGAAGAGCGATCAAGAGAGGCGGTGGGAACAGCAGGGAAGACAAGTCTTTGCAGAAATCTGGCTGTGAAAGGAGCATTTCCTAGAGGCCATATGAAATCTCAGAAGTTTTTAAAAAATTTTTATTGAAATATAGTTGATGTACAATGTTGTGTTACTTTCAGGTGTAGAGCAAAGTGATTCAATTATACATATATATTCTTTTTTAGATTCTCTTCCATTATAGGTTATTACAAGATATTGAGTAGAGTTCCCTGTGCTATACAGTAGGTCCTTGTTGGTTATCTATTTTATATATAGTAGTGTGTATTTGTTACTCCCAACCTCCTAATTTATCCCTCCCCCCTCTTTCCCCTTTGGTAACCAGAAGTTTGTTTTCTGTGTCTTTAAGTCTATTTCTGTTTTGTAAATAAGTTCATTTGTATCATTTTTTTAGATTCCACATATAAGGTATATCATAGGATATTTGTCTCTGATTTACTTAGTGTGATCAGCTCTAGGTCCTCTCAGGAATTTTTGAAGATGAGACATTCTAGAGCATGTTTGGGTACTGATGAAAATTATCTAGTAGGAAGGGTCATAAAGGGTCACATCCTCATTCTCAGAAGGGCCATCCCTTAACACCTGAAAACACACACGCCACAAGGGTGCGATGCACGTTCCTAGATTAAGACAAAGCTGTTTGCAGAGCCCACCCTCTCCCTGCCTCTGCTCTTCCTTCCTCGACCTGAGATTCTCCAAACTGGAAGGATGGATGGTTCCATCCTTAAATAGGAAGTTGACTGATGTTGTTTAATACACCAAAAAAGCACTTGATACATGTGTCAAGAGATTATAGATAAATAGATATTTTAGACCCATACCCATGTCGTCATCCTGTATTTTTCTCTCAATTGGTGCTCTCATTTCCAGGAAGAGTTGTGCTTTGGTAAATTCTATAGATCAGGATGTGACTTTAAAAACAAACACAAGAACTCTATAAAGTATATCCTATAAAGACTGAAATTAGATCTTTTGAAGCGTTCTTAGAAAGTAGAGCAGGCCGGGGTGTAAATGATATCAAAACAAGAAAATTTCCATTTTTATCACCCTTTAATTATGTTATGTTAGTATGTTTCATAGCATATAACTGCTGAGACCCACCTTAGGAGCTGATACACCAAAGAAATATCCCAAAAGAGAATAAATTTTATTCTTTTTACTTTGAAAAGTTTTCCCCCAATAATTTCTTTCTTTAATTCCAGGGAACATGTGACAATGTGGTGTAATACACTTTATTTATTGACCAAGAAATATTAGACAAATTGTTTTAGTAACAAAAGTATTTTTATATTCTATGCTGAATGTAGATGTATATTGGTACCAAAACAAGTATATTTTATTAATAATGTGGGTTTGTATTTTTTTAAAATCATGGTAGTGTGTATATGTACACCCGTGCTTGTGTGTTTGAAAGAAAAGGCTTTGTGGTTTGTGAAATGCAAACTGCGTTTCCGCCTGTCACTGAGAACAGCTGTAAAAGGAGATGTTTGTTCCTCTCCCTGGTCATTTCAGTGCACTGGAAAGATGAACACTTCCACGGAAAGACAGAGTAAAGGCCTTCCTTTCAAAAAGAGCTTATGCAAGTCTTTTTTTCCCTAGGTTGGTGAAGACGTATGTTAATCCTGCCACAGAGAAGTCTGTTCTAACATTTGGGTGTGTCCCACTGTATCCAGAGTTCCAGGTCCCGCTTCCCATAGACTAAAATAGAGTGTGCCCAAAAAAATAAAAAATAAAAAAATAATAAAATAGAGTGTGCACCCCTGTGCCACTCCCCACAAACATTTCCCATGAAGACCTCTTTATGCAACTTTCTGCTGTTTCTTCTTTGATATTTCTTTAGATGGCGCCACTAAATTCAAATGCATTCGACTCTGATTTAAAGTACAGCTCGTAAAATTTTATCTGGCTGCTTATAAATTGAATATCAAGTATCTATACATTGTTTATATGAAGAACAACTAACATAATGTATGATTCCGCTTATAAGAAATGTCCACTGGACATATATACACTACCAAGCGTAAGATAGATAGCTAGTGGGAGGCAGCCACATAGCACAGGGAGATGAGCTCGGTGCTTTGTGACCACCTGGAGGGGTGAGATAGGGAGGGTGGGAGGGAGGGAGATGCAGGAGGGAGGAGATATGGGAACATATGTATATGTATAACAGATTCACTTTGTTATAAAGCAGAAACGAACACACCACTGTAAAGCAATTATACTCCAATAAAGATGTTAAAAAAAAAAAAAAAAGAAAACGAAATGTCCAAAACAGGCAAATCAGAGGCAGAAAGTAGATTAGTGATCGCCAGGGGCTGGGCGGGGATGGAGGTTAGGGAGGGGGGAGAAGAGGGGTTGGAGGTGACAGCTAAGCGGTGTGGAGTTTATTTGCGGGGGTAATAAAAATGTTCTAAAAGGTACTGTGATAGGTGCATAACTCTGAATACTGAAAACCTTTGGATTGCATGCTTTAAATGGATGAATTGTATAGTATGTGAATTATATCTCAATAAAGCTGTCAAAAAAAAAAGAACTACAAAGACATGCTTAGAATATTTTAACAAAAGTTTAAGCAAAGTTGAAAAAGTGGGAAGAAGCATCAGATTCCTTCTCAGAAAGGCCTGGCTAAAGTCCTGGTTTCTGGGAGTTTGGTCAATAGGCAAATAACGTGATTTTCCTAAGGACAGATTTCCTCATCTATGAAATGGGTATAAATCTACTACAATACCTATGGTATCCGCTAAATAAGCTGGACTTAGTAAAGGACACACACATATGCATGTATGAATAAAAATGTGCCCGGCCTACCTCAGGTACTCAGTGGAGATTTGTTGAATTATTGTATGGACACCATCCTGCAGATCGATGCCTGTGATTTCTCCAGGCATAAGAAGCAAACTTATATGTATGGATAAGCCTTCCTTAAGTCATAACAAACAGAGAACAGGTCAACACAACCACAGACTGGTCAAAGAATATGGTCAGAGATATTTCATTGTTTACATTTGAAAGTCAGAAAAATACGACACCTTAACAAAAATGGTCTACGTTAACCAAACTAAGAACCAGGCAAAGAGACTAACAACTTTTGGGGTTGTTAGCTATCTGGGCTATTTTTTTTTCTAACTAAAATAACCATCACGTGGGCTCCATCTTTTAGACTGAGAACGTCATGCATTATTTTCTCTGCCCACTTGTCTCCAGTATTCCCATGAGGGAAACAAAACATTTCTTGAAGATTTCCTCATTCTTAGATCATGACCTGGGAATCTCACGAGTCAAAAGCTAAATTCAACAAGTTGCACATGAAACCATCATGGATCTATTTTTAATACATTGCTAGGAAAAAATATATTGATTAAAGTGGAAAAAATCTCCATGTCTTACCTGATTTCAGAAATAAAAGAAGTAGAAGGACCACCTCCATATGTACCATTTTGGAACTGACCAGCAGTGTCCGGAAAACAGTGTGTCCCAATCCCAAGATGTTATTGACTTACATGAGAGGAAACGCACCACAAACAAGATAATCACACGAGTTAATTATTCTCTCGGAGGCCCATTGCCACTGTGCTCTGAAGTTTTCAAACATTACCTTGACAGGAGGATCTTACAAAATGTTTGAGAGCGGAGTCTGCAATAGATGCTGGGAAGCGGTGGAGGCTGCCCGCCCCCTCGGCTGCCCCACACTGCCTCCTGCTTCCCTCCTTGCCCCCAGCCCATCATCGTTCCCACTTACTCTTCTTTCCTTCCCTCTTATTTCACTCTCTTTCTTTTGGGTGAAAAAAAAATGACAACAATAGCTAACATTTGCTGAGGACTTTCCTATGCCAGACCTTCTGCATAGTTTCATCCAACCTTCCAAACAGGCAATATTATTATCATCCCCACTTCAGATGAGGTGACTCAGGCTGAGAAGGTTTAACTTTCCCAAGGTCACTTAGCTCACAAGGGATGAAGCCAATGGACAAAATCTATTTGGCCTCAGATTACAGACTTAAGCTAGAGCATCACTATTAACGTCTCCACATTGTACCAGTGTAGAAATCACTACGTAAGTTACAATATTTCATTATTATCAAACTTTATGTCCAATGGACTCATATGGCTTCCATGATTATAGATGATGTTATAAAATGTCGATCTTTTCCCCCAATGAATTCACAGTGCATTATAGTCTCATCCTCATGAAATAAAGCAAGAGTGGGAAAATTAAGTTTAAAGAATGTCTTGATTTTCATTGTTGATTCTGTACTTTGCCCTGGCTTAAGGCTAGAATGACCAGGTAGTACATGCTTTAAAACTCTTACACGAGTGTTCAATAATATTCAGGAATTGGCTCTATTTTAATTGTGAAAAAAGAACTCAAAACACTCCTCTCTCCATGCTATGAAATTCCTTTCTATAAATTAACCATCAAAACGTAGAGGTGGGCACCAATCGTCTTGGATGGACCCTCCTGCAGAATTGCCTGGGGTCGAAGTACTGTGTGCAGAATTCACAAGAACAGAATGTGCTGGAGAACAAGATGGTAGCACCATCATGAGGGGCTGGGAGGACCTGGCACATTTCCTGTTTTTCCACCATGTCCCAGCTTTCTCTCCTCCCTCTCACCTAGTGGCCCAGTTTATTCAATGGGACACAAGGTGGAAGCAAGTTGAGAAATCAGTCTTGGGAAGACTTTTTGTCTTAACGTATCTGAAATGTCTCTTAGGGGAATTATGTTGGTGTGTTTCAGAAAATACTTTGGGGGAGAAAACAGGTAATACATGATGTTGCCACTACACGTTTACTTCCACTTAAAGTACTGTAGTACCGCCTCATGGATAAGGCACCTCAGGAACAATGCTATCAGAAATGCTACGTCTACATAAACGTCCTTTTCCTGTTTTGTTTTGTTTTTTTGATATGGATGGTAGTGGTATGCACTTTGCCCCCTTTCCTCTTGGAAGCTTCTAGAATATATTTGGTTCTACAAATGTTATTTTGTTTATTTTTGGCCGCATTGGGTCTTTGTCGCTGCGTGCAGGCTTTCTCTAGCTGCAGCCAGGCGGGGCTACTCTTCCTTGTGGTGCGTGGGCTTCTCATTGCAGTGGCTTCTCTTGTTGCGGAGTACAGGCTCTAGGAACGCGGGCTTCAGTAGTTGCAGCATGCGGGCTCAGGAGTTGTGGCTCGCGGCTCTAGAGCGCAGGTTCACTAGTTGTGGCGCACGGGCTTAGCTGTTTCACGGCATGTGGGATCTTCCCAGACCAGGGGAAGATCGAATCCGTGTCCCCTGCATTGGCAGGCGGATTCTTAACCACTGCGCCACCAGGGAAGCCCCTACAAATGTTATTTTGTGAATGAGGTTGCCCTCCAATGGCCTTCTGACTGTGTATTCTTCACCACCTTCTCAATACATCAGCATCACGAGAACACAGGTAAACACAAAGCAGCGTTTGGCTATTGTGCCCCCTATTCTGCCGTGCGTAAAGAGAAGAGGAAAGAGGAATGTGTTGCTTAGGTGTAGACAGTGTGGGTGGATACAGACTCCCATTACGGCCCTGCCCTACAGGGTTCAGCTTCATAGGTGCAGGGTAGGCACAAAGTGACGGACTATTCTAGGTCGTACGTAGGAATATCCCACACTGGCACTCTCGGGGGGGGGGGGGCGGTTTGGGCAGTGGTTTTGCCCAAGGCTGTAAAGACAATTAATTCAATATAAGTCATTTTCTATTTGAAAGAATGGCAGAAGCTGAGGAAAGAGATAAAGATCATCTCGGTATAGTGTTAGCAGGTTGAATAAATTCTGAGATGTGTATTCTCCTTGAGTTCAATTCATTAAATATTTATTGACCAAATAGTAGGTGTTAGATTCTTCTAGGATTAGAGAAAAGGTACAACTCACAATCTCTACCTTCCCCCAGCCTCCTCCTAAAGGAACTGCAGGAAACTTTTGCACCTGAGATGCGTGGAGTCTGCTGCTGCACTTGTAGTGGGCGTTTGTGGGGGCGGGGGGGGGGGGGGATAAGGACACCAAATAAGCGAGAGGCTCTTCCCAGCATGGGGCCTGCAACCAAGATCCACTCAGGACTCAGGTTCCCACAGGAAGGGAAGAATTAGCTACTTCCTCCTCTCCTGGCATTGAAGTGGTGAATTCCTCGCAAGCACCTTGAACACAAGGTAAGGCCAAGCTCACCAGGGGAGTGGGGTAGAAGCCCCTTTGGTCTCACTTGCACCCACCCTGCAGGTGAGGTGGAAACTGTGGCCATGTGACAACTTCCCAGGTGAGATTGCGTGGACCTCGCGTTGCTGGCCTGATGTCGGCACCTGTCACCTTTCCCCCACTGACTTTCCACCTTCCTGCAGCCCTAGCTCTTCTCAGCCCAAGCTCTGCCATCTGGGAACTGTCATTCTAAGGCACCTCGTTTCTTTTTAAAAACTTAAAAAAAATTTACTTTATTGAAATATAGTTAATTTACAATGTTGTTAATTTCTACTCTACAGCAAGTCATTTCTTTATCATGAAAGTCTCTGAATCTTCCCCGCAAAGACCATGTCATTTCAAAAAAAAACAGCACAAAATTAATTCATCTATTAAGGGCTCAAAGTAAGCCTTCATCATTGCAAAGGTTCATAGCAAGTTTATCTTTGCCCTCAATGCCAATTTGCAGATTGCTTTCACTGTGTGAGTTTATTAGGGCGTATCATCTAGGAACCGTGTTCTCATTCATCTGAAGGTGGTGTACCTTTCTTCTTTCCGCTCAGAAACTTGCCCAGGGAGAGTCCAAAGTTACAGAATTTCTAGATCGGGGAGCCTAAGCCAACCTCTGGCTGATTTCTGGGAGCTCACGAGTAGTGTGAGTGGGACGGGAGAGGCCCTCTCCCCCGCCTCCACGCCCCCCTCCCCAGCCCGGGCAGTTCTTCAGGCCTGATTGACGCCACCGGCTTACCAGCCGCTCCTACACGTCGACCTGAAATCCAGAGGCTGGAGGAGCCCAGGCCTGCCCGTGCCTCCCGGGTGCTCGGGGAGACCCACCACCTCTGCACGCAGGTAAGACACCGGCCAACAGAGGCCGCCGCATCACACCTGGACCCCAAGAAACGACCCCTTCCTCGTCGCCTGTTTATCCGCTGCCAGACCCGCCTCCGGCGGCGGAGGCGGCCGAAGGTCCCCGAGGGAAGCATGGGGTTGGCGGGGTGAGGGACGGGCAGAGTTTCAAGGAAGGTGCGCACTAGCCTGGGCACCATCCTTCAGTAGACGCCTCTTCCGTGCCTTCAGCGCGTCTAGCGCTGCGCTGAGCGCCGAGCGGACGAGAGGAGACTCCCCGCCCTCCGCGAGTTTCCCACGTGACCGGGTGGGGGCGGTGCGCGTCCGCCAGTCGGCCTGTGAGGCAGCGCGGCCAGGCCGTCCCGGAGCGGAGGGACACGCCCTCGGCTGGAGGAGTGAGGCCACGCTTCCCGGGGAAGTGAGGCCACGCTTCCCGGGGAAGTGACATCGACCCTAGGTGACAGGCAGGAGGGGTGAGAAGCAGGAGAAGTGTGTTCTGAGCAGAAAGAATGAATGTGCGAAATCGCAGAGGCGAGGGTTCCATCCAGGCGACTGAAAGTCGTTCAGGCTGAAATCGGAAATGATGGAGAAGAGACCGAATCCCATCGACACTGCGGCGAGAACGGCAGGGACCCTTAAAGGGTTTTAAAATGGAAGAGTGGCCTCATCCTTCTGCCTGAAGTGTGGTGAGGGGATCATAAGAAGCCTGGAGGAAGGAGGTGAGAGATGAGAGGTGTCTGAAAGGAGGCAATGGGCACAGAAAACAGGGCTGGATTAGGGAGATGGTTAGAAAGGAGAGTTGACAGGATTTTGTGACTGAATCTGGTGAGTGAAATCAAGGCTGGGGCCGGCATTTATGTCTTGGGTATATGATAGAGAGCGGTATCTTCATTGAGGAGGAAAGAGTAAGATGAGTTTGCTTGGAGACATGTTATATTTGGGAACTTGTGAAAGTCCCCAGGTGCCCAGAAGGCAATTGGATATTCGGGTCTAGAGCAGGCGTTGGCAAACTGTAGCCCATCAGGCAGCCTCCTGGTTTTGTAAATAAAGTTATATTGGCACACAGCCTGGCCTGTTCATTTACTGCTGGCTACGGCTGCATGTGCATGAAAATGAGTAGTTGAGTAGATGTGACTGAGGTTGTATGTTGGCCAGCAAGCCCATAAAATATTTACTACCTGGCTTTTTGCAGGAAATGCTTGCCGATTCCTGGTCTAGGGCCCAGGGAAGAGGTTTGGGCTGGAGATGTAGAATCAGGTACATAACGCTGAAACAAGGGACGTGGATGAGGTCACCCTGAGAGGAGAAAAGAAGACCTGAGATGGAACAAGGGAAGTCTTTTTTTCTTCTTCTTTTCTCTCAGTGTTGTGTTAGTTTCTGGTGTACAGCAAAGTGATTCAATTATATAATATATATATATATATTCTTCATATTCTTTTCCATTATAATTTATTACAAGACTTTTTTTTAAGGTTTTTTAAAATTTATTTTATTTTTTTGGCCTTGCCGCACAGCATGTGAGATCTTAGCTCCCCGACCAGGGATTGAACTCACGGCCCCTGCATTGGGAGCGCAGTCTTAACCACTGGACCGCCAGGGAAGTCCCACAAAATACTGAATATAGTTCCCTGTGCTATACAGTATGACCTTGTTGTTTATCTGTTTTATATATAGTAGTGTTTATCTGTTAGTCCCAAACTCCTAATTTTTCCTCTCCCCCTTTCCCCTTTGGTAACCGTAAGTTTGTTTTCTGTGTGTGAGTCTGTTTCTATTTTGTAAATAAGTTCATTTGTATCATATTTTAGATTCCACATACAAGTGGTATCATATGATATTTGTCTTTCTTATTCTGACTTACTTCACTTAGTATGATAAATCTCTAGGCCCATCCATGTTGCTGCAGATGGCATTATTTCATCCTTTTTTATGCCTCAATAATATTCCTATATATATATAAAATATTATACACACACACACACACACACACACACACACACACACACACACACACATATATTACATCTTCTTTATCCATTCCTTAGTCAATGGACGTTTAGGTTGCTTCCACATCTTGGCTATTGTAAATACTGCTGCAGTGAACACTGGGATGCATGTATCTTTTCGAGGTATAGTTTTCTCTGGATATATGCCCAAGACTGAGATTGGTGGATCTATCTTTAGTTTTTTAAGGAAACTCCATACTGTTCTCCATAGTGGCTTTACCAATTTACATTCTCATCAACAGTGTACGAGGGTTCCCTTTTCTCCACACCCTCTCCAGGATTTATTGTTTGTAGACTTTTTGATGATGGCCATTCTGACCGGTGTGAGGTGACACCTCATTGTAGTTTTTTTTTAACATCTTCATTGGAGTATAATTGCTTTACAAGGGTGTGTTAGTTTCTGCTTTATAACAAAGTGAATCAGCTATACATATACATATATCCCCATATCTCCTCCCTCTTGCGTCTCCCTCCCACCCCTCTGGGTCATCACAAAGCACCGAGCTGATCTCCCTGTGCTATGCGGCTGCTTCCCACTAGCTATCTGTTTTACATTTGGTAGTGTATATATGTCCATGCCACTCTCTCACTTCCTCCCAGCTTACCCTTCCCCTTCCCCGTGTCCTCAAGTCCATTCTCCACATCTGTGTCTTTATTCCTGTCCTGCCCCTAGGTTCTTCCATTTTTCTTATTTTTAGATTCCATATATATGTATTAGCATAGGGTATTTGTTTTTCTCTTTCTGACTTACTTCACTCTGTATGACAGACTCTAGGTCCATCCACCTCACTACAAGTAACTCAATGTGCTTTTCTAAGAATTTGTCCATTTCTTCCAGGTTGTCCGTTTTATTGGCATATAGTTGCTTGTAGTAATCTCTCATGATCCTGTGTATTTCTGCAGTGTCAGTTGTTACTTCTCCTTTTTCATTTCTAATTCTATTGATTTGAGTCTTCTCCCTTTTTTTCTTGATATGTCTGGCTAATGGTTTATCAATTTTGTTTATCTTCTCAAAGAACCAGCTTTCAGTTTTATTGATCTTTGCTATCCTTTCCTTCATTTCTTTTTCATTTATTTCTGATCTGATCTTTATGATTTCTTTCCTTCTGCTAACTTTGGGTTTTTTTTTTTTCTTCTTTCTCTAATTGCTTTAGGTGTAAGGTTAGGTTGTTTATTTGAGATGTTTCTTGTTTCTTGAGGTAGGATTGTATTGCTATAAACTTCCCTGTTAGAACTGCTTTTGCTGCATCCCAGCAAAAGCAGTTTTGGGTCATTGTGTTTTCATTGTCATTTGTTTCTAGGTATTTTTTGATTTCCTCTTTATTTCTTCAGTGATCTCTTGGTTATTAAGTAGTGTATTGTTTAGCCTCCATGTGTTTGTATTTTTTACAGATTTTTTCCTGTAATTGATATCTAGTCTCATAGCATTGTGGTCGGAAAAGATACTTGACACGATTTCAATTTTCTTAAATTCACCAAGGCTTGATTTGTGACCCAAGATATGATCTCTCCTGGAGAATGTTCCATGAACACTTGAGAAGAAAGTGTATTCTGTTGTTTTTTCATGGAATGTCCTATAAACATCAGTTAAGTCCATCTTGTTTAATGTATCATTTAAAGCTTGTGTTTCCTTATTTATTTTCATTTTGGATGATCTGTCCGTTGGTGAAAGTGGGATGTTAAAGTTCCCTACTATTATTCTGTTACTGTCGATTCCCTTTTATGGATGTTAGCATTCGCCTTATGTAGTGAGGTGCTCCTGTGTTGGGTGTATAAATATTTACAATTGTTATATCTTCTCCTTGGATTGATCCCTTGATCATTATGTAGCGTCCTTCTTTGTCTCTTGTAACAGTCTTTATTTTAAAGTCTATTTTGTCTGATATGAGAATTGCTACTCCAGCTTTCTTTTGATTTCCATTTGCATGGAATATCTTTTTCCATCCCCTCACTTTCTGTCTGTATGTGCCCCTAGGTTTGAAGTGGGTCGCTTGTAGACAGTATATATATGGGTCTTGTTTTTGCATCCATTCAGCCAGTCTATGTCTTTTGGTTGGAGCATTTAATCCATTTACATTTAAGGTCATTATCGATATGTATGTTCCTATTACCATTTTCTTAATTGTTTTGGGTTTGTTATTGTAGGTCTTTTCCTTCTCTTGTGTTTCCTGCCTAGAGAAGTTCCTTTAGCATTTGTTGTAAAGTTGGTTTGGTGGTGCTGAATTCTCTTAGCTTTTGCTTGTCTATAAAGGTTTTCATTTCTCCGTCGAATTTGAATCAGATCCTTGCTGGGTAGAGTACTCTTGGTTGTAGGTTTTTCCCTTTCATCACTTTAAATATGTCCTGTTATTCTCTTCTGGCTTGCAGAGTTTCTGCTGAAAGATCAGCTGTTAACATTATGGGGATTCCTTTGTATGTTATTTTTCCCTTGCTGCTTTTAATATTTTTTCTTTGTACTTAATTTTTGATAGTTTGATTAATATGTGTCTTGTCATGTTTCTCCTTGGATTTATTCTGTATGGAACTCTCTGTGCTTCCTGGACTTGATTGACTATTTCCTTTCCCATATTAGGGACATTTTCAACTATAATCTCTTCTAATATTTTCTCAGTCCCTTTCTTTTTCTCTTCTTCTTCTGGGACCCTTATAATTCAAATGTTGGTGAGTTTAATGTTGTCCCAGAGGTCTCTGAGACTGTTCTCAATTCTTTTCATTCTTTTTCCTTTATTCTGCTCTGCAGTAGTTATTTCCACTATTTTATCTTCCAGGTCACTTATCCGTTCTTATTCTCAGTTATTCTGCTACTGATTCCTTCTAGAGATTTAAAATTTCATTTATTGTGCTGTTCATCATTGTTTGTTTGCTCTTTAGTTCTTCTAGGTCCTTGTTAAACGTTTCTTGTATTTTCTCCATTCTATTTCCAAGATTTTGGATCATCTTTACTATCATTACTCTGAATTCTTTTTCAGGTAGGCTGCCTATTTCCTCTGCATTTGTTTGGTCTGGTGGGTTTTTACCTTGCTCCTTCATCTGCTGTGTGTTTCTCTGTCATCTTATTTTGCTTATCTTACTGTGTTTGAGGTCTCCTTTTTGCAGGCTGCAGGTTCGTAGTTCCCGTTGTTTTTGGTGTCTGCCCCCAGTGGCTAAGGTTGGTTCAGTGGGTTGTGTAGGCTTCCTGGTGGAGGGGACTGGTGCCTGTGTTCTGGTGGATGAGGCTGGATCTTGTCTTTCTGGTGGGCTGGACCATGTCCAGTGGTGGATTTTGGGGTGTCTGTGACCTTATTATGATTTTAGGCAGTCCCTCTGCTAATGGGTGGGGTTGTGTTCCTGTCTTGCTAGTTGTTTGGCATAGGGTGTCCAGCACTGTAGCTTGCTGGTCGTTGAGTGGAGCTGGGTCTTAGTGTTGAGATGGAGATCTCTGGGAGAGCTTTCGCCATCTGATATTATGTGGAGCCGGGAGGTCTCTGGTGGACCGATGTCCTAACTTGGCTCTCCCATTTCAGAGGCACAGGCCTGACACCTGGCTGGAGCACCAAGACCCTGTCAGCCCCATGGCTTTCGGGAAGTCTAAGGTTTTCTGCCAGCGTTCAGCAGGTGTTCTGTAGGAGTTGTTCCACATGTAGATGTATTTCTGATGTATTTGTGGAGAGGAAGGTGATCTCCACGTCTTACTCCTCTGCCATCTTGAAGGTCTTGCCCTCTCATTGTAGTTTTGATTTGCATTCCCCTAATAATTATCTATGTTGAGCATCTTTTCATGTGCCTATTGGCCATCTGTGTGTCTTATTTGGAGAAATGTCTATTTAGGTCTTCTGCCCATTTTTGATTGGGTTGGTTCTTTTTTTGTTATTGAGTTTTACAAGCTGCTTGTATATTTTGGAAATTAAGCCCTTGTCAGTCGCATCGTTTGCAAATATTTTCTCCCAGTCTGTAGGTTGTCTTTTCATTTTGCTTATGGTTTCCTTTGCTATGCAAAAGCTTTTACATTTAATTAGGTTTAGGTTTAATTAGGTCCCATTTGTTTATTTTGAGTTTATTTCTTTTGCCTTGGAAGACTGACCTAAGAAAACATTGCTTCGACTTATGTCAGAGAAAGTTTTGCCAATTTTCTCTTCTAGGAGTTTTATGGTGTCATGTCTTCTATTTAAGTCTTTAAGCCATTTTGAGTCTATTTTTGCATAGCATGTGAGGGAGTGTTCAAGGGATGTCTTTTGAGGTGACGAACAGTTAGCTGGAGGGGACTGCCAGTAGGGGTTCAAAGAAGCCAAGGAAAGTGAGACTTTTTTTGAAGGTGGGAGTGGTCAGCAGTGCCCAAATGCTTCTGAGAATTCAAGTGAGATGTACCTGTGTGTCCCAGCAGGTGAGAACAAATGAGGTCACAACACCTTGCTCAGCCAAATCTCAATGGCCCAGGCTCCTCACAAAGTCTTCTCTGCCCATCACTCCCACCAAATACATATGAAACCCAGGAAAAGAGCATATTTTATTCAACAAATTCCTGACCCACCTCTGTAATACTTTTGCCCCAGCATATCTGGCTGTGTGTTCTTTGATTGAATCTCCACATAACAATGATTTTGTAACGTCATGGTCTATGCGAGAAGAGAAAAATAATTCATTCTTTCTCTACCATTTTCTTATTGGTAGATTTAAAAACTTTCGGCTTCATATCTTATTATTGATAATGAAAGACAGCTTGTAAGGATTGTTGTCAAACTTAGGGAAACTTCCGTCAAACTACTATTATGTATGAGCTGTAGGATTTGGAATACTTCCCAAGACTCTCTTCTAGCTTGGTACATTTCACATCCACATATCGCATCATATTATCCTGATTCAGTCCACGGTCCTGCCCACTCCTGTCAGGTCAGTCAGCACGGTGGATATTAGGAATGTTCTGGAAGCCATTTTGCACTGGGACGGCCAGCAGTAACTCACACGGGAATGAATCCATGCCCCATAAATGCATCCCACCGAACCCAAACTCAATTCACCTTTAGCTGAATCCCCAAAATGCCCACGCCCACTCCAGTGCCATTTAACCTAAAGAGATGGAGGGAAGGTCAGTGTGGAAAGAAACAGAGGTTTTAGCCAATTTTGTCTAAAATATTTTATTTTGCAAATTTTACAAAAGCATACGACCACATGAATACATTGCTAGTGTACCCGAAAGTGGCGTCTGGCTGCTGGCCGCTCCAGAGCCAGTAAGGAGGCCAGGTTGCTGGAAAGGAAAGCCTGCTTTGTTTTGGATGCTTGCAACCAGGGGGAAGGGCAGGTGCCTGTCCAAAGGCCAACTCTGCCGCCCTCACCCCAGCCCCCCACCGACAATTGGTGGGCAAGAGCTTTTATAGGCAGAAGGAGGGGGCCACCTGCAGAAACAGCACAGTCAGCTCTGACGGTCATCTTGAAATGAATCATCAGGCGGTCTGATCAGCGTCATCTTGATTGTTTTAAGTACAGTTAATCTTCAGTTCCAGGGTCGGTTTGTTCCCATTTCCTTGAGGCCAGTTTTCGGAACTGTGGCAGCTTATGTCACAGCTACAGTCTGGTCATCATGTAGTTGACGTCTTCCACCTGGTGGGTTTCAGTATCTACAAGACAGCTCACAGGATGTGGCTCAGAATATTATCTGTAGCCCTTGAGGAGGAACTGAGGTCCTTGACTCTGCTTAATGACTAAACTATTATTATTTGGTCTCCTTTGACTGTTTTCCTTTGTTTCTGCATTTTCTCATTCCTCTGATTAAACTTATTCTTTGGCTAAAGTTTTCCCACAGACAAAAGGCAGGCGGAGCACATGGGGGGCATAGACCATAGGGTCCTGCTCCGTTTCACTAAGACCCTTCCAGAGCCTCAGAAGGGCTGTTGAAGTGTCTCTTGCTGTGGAATGAATCACCGCAGAACACGGTGACTTAAAATAAGAATAATCATTTCATCATTTCACAAGATGCTGGAGGTTGACTGGGCTCAGCCAGGCGGCTCTCTCACTCGGGGTCCCTGGGAGGTCGAGTTCAGATGGTGACTGGGTCTGGGATCATCTCACTCGCGTGTCTCAGGGTGGATACTGCCTGTCGCTGGGACCTCAGGTCGCATGTGGGCTAGAGCACCTGTGGCCTCTTCATGGATCCTGGGCTTTCTGGAAGTGTAGCAGCTGGGTTCCTATCTCCTTTATGACCGAGCCTGGAAAGTCCCAAGCATCACCCCCACCATAATCACAGGCTTGCTCAGACCTCCAGGGAGGACACATAGACCCCACCTTTCAGTGGGAGGAGTGTGACCTCACACTGTGGGAAGATCATGTGTGATGGGCGGTCCTGTTGCTGCCATCGTGGAAAGCACCGTCTGCCACGGGGCCCGTGGAAGGGTGGAGCCTTGCCACTTAAGCTTTAGTCACTTCTCTGTATCTCGATCTATTCACATGTGTTCCCTAATTCAGCCTTTTCTATAGCTTCTCAACAGTGCTTCCCTAAAAACCTCTTCCTTCTCCTACCTTAACACAGATCAAATCCTTGGAGTTTGCCCAAGCAGCTTCAGGCACATCAGCTTCTGCTGAAGGTCAAGCCAGAGATTCGTCTTCCTCCACCACCTCTGCTAGTGGTGTCAGAACACTCCGACATCACTGTGTTTTTGCTAGGTAAAGGGACTTGTTTATTCTGGGTGGCCCCTCACCCAATAAGCTCCAGTCTGTCCTTGTACTCAGAAAGGGCAGCTTTTGTTAAGTGGGAGGATATCCTCCCCATTATGTTCAATCAGGGCTCTAACAACACAAAGTTGCTTGGGGGTCCAAACTGTTGCAATCCTGAACTGTCATAGTCACGCAATCCTTCTCCCGCAAAGCATACACAAGTGTGCCTTTTGCACAGTGGCGTCAGGGTCGGAATGGATTTCTCGAATTAGCCCCATATTCTGTCTCAAACCAGTAGTCCGTCCCACCTGACGTCATGGTGTTGGGTAGACCTCTGTGTGTGAGGGCCTTTTTCCCTTAACTGTACGTTTTGTCTCAGGAAGTCTGGGTGGTTTCCCACAAGTCGTTCACCCCTTTATATCCCCTTGCTTCGACAGGCATTAGAGTGTCAGCATCCTCTGTACCCCGGTCAGTGAGGGGAGGTGGAGGGTTCTCCCAGCTTCGTAGCAGTGTCCAACCCAGACAGAGCATCCGTTGGGGGACACCTGAACTCTGTTCATCAGCCTGTCTGAGCTCCCTTTCTACTCAACCAAAACGTCACTGTACAAAGATAAAGACTGAAAATGTTCCTTGACCGTAGCAGCAAGGGGGTCAGCAGCATGGAGGGAGAAGAGAGGCCACAGCTGCAAAGCACCTGCTGATAGATGGCAGGGGCGGCGGGGGAGGGGCCCGGAGGCAAGCGCCAGAGGGAGGAGAGCCCTGATCCAGCAGCGGGAAGCTTGCTGTCCCCCAGGCAGGAAGCCGAGGGAGTTTCCTTCAGGGTCTGTTTCCTCCCCAGAGCAGAAGGTGTGTTCATCTTCAGAGCATGGCCGGGGGCGGGTTGGGATACTGGAGACGGAGGAAGTAGGGCAGTCTAGAACCAGCACCCGAGGAGATTCGCAGAGGGATGGGACGGAACACCAGGGGCTGGCTGCCCAGAGGTGCGGTCTGGACCCTGGAGCCTGGCGGCCCCTCCAGCCTCTCAGGAGGATGAGCTGGGACCTGGTTTGATCAAGTTCCCGTGGGCGCCCAATCCCAGGGCACAGGCCAATTATTTGGCTTCCAGCACCTTCACCCCTGCTGGAAACATCGCCTGTCTCTGATGGTTGGAGGGACACTGGCCCCACCTGGCTATGTATTGAATGCCTGGGCTGCTCTGGCTAAATCCGAGTGGAGAGGGTGGCGGGAGCTCAGAGGAGAGACGGACAGTGAACTTGGCTTTGTATGCTTGGCAGGAGTCGCAGTGCTGAGTGACAGTGATTCCGTTTGCTAATGACTGTGTTTTAAGAATATCATATTTGGCTTTGTCACCAAGAATTCAGTTCACCTGCCTGGTGCTTGGAGACATCTGAGTTTGCAACCCCTGACTGGACCAAAAGAAGCAGGTGAGGAGGGGCTTCCCTGGTGGCTCAGTGGTTAAGAATCCACCTGCCAATGCAGGGGACACGGGTTCGAGCCCTGGTCCGGGAAGATCCCACATGCCGCAGAGCAACTAAGCCCATGGGCCACAACTACTGAGCCTGCACTCTAGAGCCCGCGAGCCACAACTACTGAAGCCCACGCGCCTAGAGCCCATGCTCCGCAACAAGAGAAGCCACCGCAATAAGAAACCTACGCACCTCAACGAAGAGTAGCCCCCACTCACCACAACTAGAGAAAGCCCGCGTGCAGCAACAAAGACCCAGTGCAGCCAAAAATAAATAAATAAAATAAATAAATGAAAAAAAAAAAAAGAAGCAAAGTGAGGAGCTTTGGGGGAGGAGAGATAAAAGTGGAAAATTAGGGGCTTCCCTGGTGGCGCAGTGGTTAAGAATCCACCTACCAATGCAGAGGACACGGGTTCAAGCCCTGGTCTGGGAAGATCCCACATGCCACGGAGCAGCTAAGCTTGTGCACCACAACTACTGAGCCTGCGCTCTAGAGCCCGCGAGCCACAACTAGTGAGCCCGTGTGCCACAACTAGTGAAGCCCGTGAGCCGCAACTACTGAAGCCCGCACACCTAGAGCCCGTGCTCCGCAACAAGAGAAGACACCGCAAGGAAGAGTAGCCCCTGCTCGCCACAACTAGAGAAAGCCCTCACGCAGCAACGAAGACCCAATGCAGCCAAAAATAAATTTATTAAAAAAAAGTGGAAAATCAGATTGGGGCCAGATGACTGGGGGCTGCGGGGAGAGGGTTGATTGCTTATTAAATATGCAATGAATTTTGTGGATTTTAACGTAAAGAGCATGACAGCAAGGGGGTCAGCAGCATGGAGAGAGAAGAGAGGCCGCTGAAGGCAGAGTGTACCATAGACTCAGGGAGCTCCAGGCTCCTTGAGAAAGAAAAGGCTGCCATTTGTGGAGAAGAGGAGGTTTTCCTTTTCTAGGGTCATTTGACTTCCATGGCAGCAGAAAGTAATCCCCTGGATTTTACAAAACCCTCTTCTGAATCATTCCCACCTGGTTTCCTGAGTCCCCTGAGAGCGGCCAAAGGGAAAAAGATATCTGCTAAGTTGAGATTCCAGTTCAGTGAGTTGGATGGATAGAGTTCTAAAAGGCTACATAGGCAAGGGTTAGCCAAGCTATACCTCACTGCAAGCCTCCTGCCGGGTTCTCTACCCCAGTTCCTTTCAGAATCCTCCCCCGTCGCCCAAGGAGTGATGGATTATTATAAACATTGTTCAGTCTTATTTGACCTACTTTACAAAACCAAGTTCCACCATCTGAATAACTATGGAAGCTAAAGGGTTACTGCATTTAGTTCCTCAAGATGCCTTTCCACGTACCCAGGCCAAAATGAGCAGGAATCCCATGGAAAGTCCTGGGGGACCCTTCTTTGGAAATTACTGCTTGTCAGACACTGCAGGAGAGACACTCTGCCTGAAACAAAGAGCTGCCGACTGCACACCTTCGTCGGAAGGAATCACAGGGTTCAGACGTGGGCGGGAGATTCACTAAGAACCTGCTGATAAGCAAATGAGTGGAAAAGTGAAATAAGGTAAAGACATTATTAGCTCAGGGGCAGTTTTTTACTTCCAACTACCATATTTTGCAGGCTTGTCCACTCTGTGCCGGGCACAAGCAGCATGATGAGTGAAATACAGTAAAACTCCGTATCATGCTATATAACCAGCAGCTTTGTCTCCATTATCATTACCATCTTATATATCAGGAAATTGGAACTCGCCTGCCCAAAGTTATGCCAGTGGAAAGGATCCCAAGTATCTGAGTCCCAAGTGACAGCTTTCAACTACTGCCTTGCAGATTTCTTCTGGGGAGAAGGAATAGCGACAACAACAAAAATATCAGCCACACTTGATTGGAAAATGGCTGCGTACGAGGCCCTGTCCTTAGGACTTTACGTACTCCTCCTCATGACCCTAAGGGGGAGCTACTGTTATCATCATTCACATTTTACTGATGTGAGCAAGGAGGAGAGGTTCCATAACTGGCCAAGCGTCACACAATTATGAGGCCGGATGGGGCAGGGACTGACGGGGCATCCAGTGCCAGGGTCAGGCCCTTCAGCTTCCTATCATTGCCATAGTCATCAACTGCAGCACTCAGAGTGAGCATTCATTGAGCACCTACTGCAATTGCAGAACTGTTATCACCCTGGAAGCCCCAACAAGGAGGCAAGGGCAAGCACTGGTAGAAAGAGCAAAATTCAAACCAGAATCCAGAGCCTGAAGTGTGCTGCCTGGACGGGCACGAGCGGGATACTCATCCTTGGACCGCTGTCCGGGGGCTCTCTGCCTGGGTTTGCACATTTCAGTGTCTTGCATTGAGCTTGCCGCTGAATTGTGCAGAGTTCTTCTCGCTTTCTGTTTTTAGGATGAACGTCACCGAGCAGAGGTTAAACACCAGGACATTGTATTGCCCATTGTATTTCCATTGTATGTCCCCAAGCCTGCAGAGGGTGTGTTGGTGCTCAAGATGAAATTGAGTGAAACCTCCCCTTTTTGGTCGCTCTCTTTATTGATTGTTCATTCATAAATGCCTTTAAGGGCATCAGCTTTCGATGCAGTCAACAACAGGCAAAGAATCAGGACCTCCACCGCTTTCTTCTCCTAAGAAAACTTCACAAAGAAGCCTGATTCTGCAGAGGCTTGCTCCTTTGTAGAGATGGGCAAACTGTAGGGGATAAAGTAGATTATGTTACATGCTTAATGTGGAAAGTGGGCTTCATGCAAGAGCTTGGAGTTTCCAGCAACGCTGAAACTGCCTCCCCTTGGGCGATCCCAGCGCCTCAAAGCAATAGCTCTGACGCAGTTAAGACTTCACTAACCCGAAGAAGCGCAAACAACCTTTATTTTCAGCCATGCCTTTGAAGCGCTAGGCTTGGCGGAGACCTTAGGAGCCAGTTAAATAGAAGCGGATACCGATAGCGGCCGGCAGGGGGCAGAAGACCCCAGCCTTTTCTGCCGCGGAGGTTGAGCGCCCGCGCCCCCAGGAGGGAATCCCCAGGTCACCAAACCTGTCGCAGGTTTTTATCCTCAGTGACTCCACCAGCAGATGGGTTCATTCTCTTCCGAGGCTGCAGGCTCGGGCTGCAAGGGAGAGAAGAATTCCAAGGCAGGGGCGGGAGCTGGTGACGGCACGTGGCCAATTCCCGTGGATGATTTCTGCCTCGGATAGGAAAACTGGAGATGCTGGCCAAGGCGGCAGCTGCCTGCATTCCGGCAAAGTCACCGGGCGGCGGCGGCCTCGCGGCCAGGGCCCGGGCGGCGGGAGCCAGGACCCGTCCGGGGGAAGGATGCGCAGGCGGGGAGCAAAGGTAGGGAACCTCTCCTCCGCCTCGATGCTGGGCTGCGGTTTTCTGGCGCGTGGCCCGCCCGGTCCTGGAGTTTGGGGGTGGCGCGGTTGACAATCTGTGTGGAAGAGGAGGGGTGGAATTTTCACTTTCCACGAGTGGTGATGCATAACCCTGGTGCTCCAGAAACTGAACCTGGAATTTTGAAACTGGCCGGGGTAGGAGATGTTTCGGAGGAGGGCAGGCCCCTGCGTTTCCCTGTTTTAACATCTTTTTGCTAAGGGCATGTGAAGAGACTGGGACAGGCTAGGTTAAGAAGAGATGGTCGAAGAGCGTCTAATACCTGTATTTCTGAGCAGAGAAGTTCGGAGCCCCCTTAACATGCCCAGCGTGGCTTTGTCATCTTCCTTCTACAGATTTACCTTGTTTTATGCCGTAGCTGTGTTCCTAGAAAGCCATGCAAAACAATTCATTTTTTTAATTGACTCATTTAAAAGACAAGAAGTAGCTTATTGTAGGGTATATTGATCCTAGGTAAAAAGGGGATTTATATGTTCTTAACTAGGAGTATTCATGTGCTCTGTGTATGCTTCATGTTATGTAGAACTACAGGTGAGATGACCTTTTCAGAAGGTGATTTTCAGAGATGATTTTCAGAACTGTGGGTTGCTTCATAGTCATGGGTTGGGGGGGGGGA
The DNA here is from genome assembly GCF_951394435.1 of Stenella coeruleoalba. Taxonomy (NCBI): domain Eukaryota; kingdom Metazoa; phylum Chordata; class Mammalia; order Artiodactyla; family Delphinidae; genus Stenella; species Stenella coeruleoalba. Next base: position 83,091,269 of record NC_137158.1, read on the forward strand.
ATGACTTCCTATTTTTCTCTTCAGTTCTCTCTTTCCTTATTTGCAGAATAAGGAATAAAGCAGAAACCTTTTTGTTTAGATCAGTTTGACATTTATCCTCCACTCTTCTGAAGTTTAGGCTTCGATAAATTAATATAAGTACAGTAAAATTAGTACTCTAAAACTAGCTAACGTGCTTAGGAATCAAAAAAATTCCAGTTTCTAAAAATTCTATTCCATTTAGTAGTTTGACCCATATGACATATATGTGTATGTGTGTGTAAGTAGATAGCTACCTTTGTAAGAAAAAGGTGTATTATACATTGTACTGAGTTTATATTTTTACTGCCCATCACTAAGACCTCCTTTAACTTAAAGTAGTGGATTATATAGATTTGTGAAATAAGCAACAAGAACAAAAACAGTGTATGCTTTTGTGCTTACATAAACAAAAAACTGAAAGTAACAATTTATGCTGCTGGACCAGCATTAAGTTGTTGTCAGCGATTGTCATAGTCAGTTAAAGTGCTGATAAGTGGAGAAGACGAGAACTGAATTCCCTGGAGGTCGGACCTTGGAAATTGCTCTTTTGAATTGATTACTGGCAGTTCGTCTTTCCTACAAAAGTAGAAAACAAGTATACAAAACCGGATTTAGGAAAGTGGATATTTAATCAGTCACAGCACCCTACTCCTAAAGGTGATCAACTAATGATTTCAGTGACTCTTGTGCTGGGCTGGTCATCACTCACTCCCTCTTCTAGATGACGGTCCTCCACATTTCTGCAGTCAGCTCCCATGTTCCCAGACCCAGCATCGCCTGGTGCTGTAGGACTTCCCGTGTCCCCCAGCAGCATCCCAAGAAAATGTGACACTTTAGAAAGGACCCTACTGTACCCTCTAGGTGTGGTCCAGAGAACTAAGACAGAGCCCTGTGGGTCCATCATTATGCATCCCTTGATCGGGACGCCTTATTCCTATTAATTCTGCAAACAGTCATTTGTTAAAAGACCCTTCATTTTAAACTAGCAGCTCATCTATCCTGCGTGTAAACTGCCCTGAAGCTGGCTCTCCCCTCCTCACCTGTGTAACTGACCATACAGTTCATCTAAGAAATGGAACTATATGGAAAAAGGCAGATTGAACAAATACTGAAGCAATTTACCAACTTTCCCACAACTTGGAATTAACAACTGAACATTTCATCATTTTAACATTATTCTTAAAAAAAAAAAAAAGATGAAATCCTCTCTATTCTCCCCAGCCCATAACCCAAGCCCGCACAGCACTATCATAACTTAGTAAGTACCCCTCCCGTCGATTTTGGCATTCTAAAATTCTTTTGACTTAATTTAGCTTTTTAAATCAACCTGCGCGTAGTTCAGAGAGTCAAAAAGTTTTGTGAAGTGCCTGCGCTTCCCTCCCCAGAGGCCGCCACTTTGAACTCCTTAAACTGATTCTACGGTTCGCGGGCCTCTCACTGTTGTGGCCTCTCCCGTTGCGGAGCACAGGCTCCGGACGCGCAGGCTCAGCGGCCATGGCTCACGGGCCCAGCCACACCGCGGCATGTGGGATCCTCCCGGACCGGGGCACAAACCCGTGTCCCCTGCATCGGCAGGCGGACTCTCAACCACTGCGCCACCAGGGAAGCCCGATTCTATTTTTATTTACCTTCAAATCTCTAAACAACATTCTGGTCCTGGTACTTCTTGATTTTATTCAGTTTTAATCGTTATCTATTGCCTTCCCACTCTGGAATGTTAGGATTTAATTCTCTTTAGTGCACCTGTCAACATCACATCACATCTCACACACACACACACACACACACACACACGCACACATCCTTTTCCTTTAGTTATGTAAATATTCAATGCTCATATTTTTAATGACTGTGTAATGCTATTTATAACTGAGTCATGTAGCATACTTTTACATTTTCCCCTAGAATTAATAATTGCCAGTTTTGAAAGCATTTTATCTACTTCCACAAACTCCACTCCAAATTCTCTACCAGTTTTGCAGATCTTTTATGTATGTCCAAATCCATTAGGCAGTCTAGCAATTTTCTTAGCGATCTCTCCTCTGGAACCTTCTACCCTGCTCCAACCTGGGCTGGGTGGATGGGCGACAGGCCTGCTGCACAGTTGTCGTGTGATCTCCATCTACTGTCATCCAGCAGGTCCCTCTGCCTCTTTGATATTTGATCCCCTGTTTCTTGAGTCCCACATCTTCCTCTTTTTAAAAAATGTATTACTTCCTCATTTTGCTGGAGCAAATCTTCTGGTGTCATCCTTAGAAAAGATACATGGAACTTTTTAAAAATTGAGGTTAAATTCACATAACAAAATTAATCATCTTAAAGTGAACAGTTCGTAATCATTTAGTACATTCCTAATGTTGTATAACCACGCCCTCTATCTAGTTGCAAGACATTTTCATCGCTCCCAAATTAAATACCATACGTATTTAGCAGTTACTTCCCATTTTCCCTTCCTCCAGCCTGGGGCAACCACTCAGCACAAAGTTTGCCAGGTTCAACCATGTAGTAGCCTATATCAATACTTCATTCCTTTTTATGACTGAATAATATTCCATTGTGTGTATAGGCCACAATGTTTATTCATTTATCCACTGATGAACACTTGGGTTGCTTCCATATTTTGACTGTTGTTAACAGTGCTGCTATGAACATTTGTGTACAAGTATTTGAGTACCTGTTGTCAATTCTTTAGGGAACATATCTAAGAGTGGAATTGCTGAGGCATGTGGTAATTCTTTTTTTTTTTAAATTAATTTATTTATTTTTATTTTCTGGCTGCATTGGGTCTTCGTTGCTACGTGCGGGCTTTCTCTAGTTGCAGCGAGCGGGGGCTACTCTTCATTGCGGTGCATGGGCTTCTCATTGCGGTGGCTTCTCTTGTTGCAGAACACAGGCTCTAGGCACACAGGCTTCAGTAGTTGTGGCACTCGGGCTCAGTAGTTGTGGCTCACGGGCTTAGTTGCTCCGCGGCATGTGGGATCTTCCTGGAGCAGGGCTCGAACCCGTGTCCTCTGCATTGGCAGGTGGATTCTTAACCACTGCGCCACCAGGGAAGCCGAAGACATATGGTAATTCTATATTTAACATTTTGAGGAACTGACAACTGTTTTCTGTGGCCGTTGAGCCATTTTATATTCCTACCGGCAATGAACAATAGTTCCAGTTTCTCCATATTCTTACTCACACTTGTTATTTTCCATTTTATTAAAGTATAGATATCTTAATGGGTGTGAAGTAGTATTTCATTGCAGTTTTGATTTGCATTTCTTTCATGACTAATGATGTAGAGCATCATTTCATGTGCTTGTGAGTCATTTGTGTATCTTCTTTGGAGCAATGTCTATTCAGATTCTGTGCCCATTTTAAAAATTAGGCTGTTTGTCTTTCTGTTGTTGAGATGTAAGAGCTCTTCATATATTCTGGATACTAGACCTCTATCAGAGATATGATTTGCAAATATTTTCTCTCAATTCTGTGGGTTGCTTTTTACTGTTGATTATGTCCTTTGATGCACAACAGTTTTTAATGTTGAATAAGTCCAATTTATCTATTTTTCTTATGTTGCTTGTGCTTTTAGTGTCATATCTAAGAATTCTTTGTCAAATTCAAGGTCATGAAGATTTACCCTTATGTTGTCTTCTAAAAGGTTTATGGCTTTAGGTCTTCTATTTAGCTTGTTCGTACATTTCGAGTTAATTTTCATGTATTGGGTGAGGTAGGAGTCCAACTTCGTCTTTCTGCGTGTGGATATCCACCTGCCCCAGCACCATTTGTTGAAGAGACTGTTCTTCCTACTTGAATGGACTTGGCTCCCTCATTGAAAATCAGTTGATGCAAATAAATCTTTTAATATCTTCCCCGTCTGAAAATGTCTTAACTCTACTTTTGCACCTAATTGACGATTTGTCTGGGTAAAACGTTCATCTTTCCCCAGAATTGTTTTCTAGTTCCCAGTGTTGCTGTTGAGATATTTGATATCATTCTCATTCTTTATGCTTCCCATGTAGCCTGTGTTTTCTCTCTGGTAATTTGTAGAATATTTTCTTTATCCCCAGTATTTGAATACTTTGTTAAAATGTCCATTCACATGGGTTTGTGTTTCGAGTGGGCCGTTTCAACATACAAAGCCATGTCCTTCAGTTCTGAGAACTTTTCGTTGTCTTCGTTATACACACACATATGTGAATATTATTTTACTTTAAAATTGTTAGTAATATATAACACTGAAATGTTGTAATGTATGTGTGTGTATATATATATGAACAATTTATATATGTGTACGTATTTTATGTACATATATATATATACACACACATATTTTGACATTTTACCCCAGAAAATAAGGATATTCTTTTATATAACCATAATACCCTTTCAACATACTTTTGAAAACTAAAAGTAATTCCCTATTACTTAATACCCTGTCTATATTCTGATGTCCATAATTGTCCTCAAAATGATTTCTACAGTTGTTCCTAATTTTTAGAGCCAATCAATGATCACGTTATATTTGATTGTTGTGTTTCTTAATATACACACACATGTACTTTTTCTTATTATTATTTAAATTTGATTTTCCTGATTAGCAGAGACTTGACATTCTTTCTTTTTTTTTTTATTTTTGGCGGCGTTGGGTCTTTGTTGCCACGCGGTGGCTTTCTGTAGTTGCGGCAGGTGGGCTTCTCATTGCAGTGGCTTCTCTTGTTGTGGAGCACGGGCTAGACACACGGGCTTCAGTAGTTGCAGCCTGCAGGCTCAGCAGTTGTGGCACATGGGCTTAGTTGCTCTGTGGCATGTGGGATCTTCCCGGACCAGGGCTCGAACCTGTGTTCCCTGCATTGGCAGGCGGATTCTTAACCACTGCACCACCAGGGAAGCCCTTGACATTATATCTGCTAGATTTCTTCTTAATAGTCTGTTGCAAACTTTTATATTCTGACTGGTTCGTAAAACTATTACCTATACCTCCCAATGTTGTTCCACTTCCGAGTCACCGATAAAAGCACTGAGTAGAGCTGAGCCAATGCCGGGGCCTTGTGACATGCCCCTAGAAACCAGTCTTAGAGTGGAAAGTGATCTATCCATCCAGAATTTTCAGATACAGAAACTTAACGTGCTATAATTTCACTTCATGTTTCTGTTTTTGCATAAGGCCAGCATGAGCACCTTTGTGAAATGACTTATTGGGAAACAGGTATGTATTGTACCTGTAGCAGGCTTCTGGTCTACCTGCTAAATCCTCAGACTGAAATTGGAAATAATGGCTACCATTTATTGTGTGGCTGCCAAGCACCCTGTGTGTTCATGTCATATCTCTAGAGCTCACAACGCCCGCTGAAATAGAACATTAATATCTCTAGAGCTCACAACGCCCGCTGAAATAGAACATTAATATCTCTAGAGCTCACAACGCCCGCTGAAATAGAACATTAATATCTCTAGAGCTCACAACGCCCGCTGAAATAGAACATTAATATCTCTAGAGCTCACAACGCCCGCTGAAATAGAACATTAATATCTCTAGAGCTCACAACGCCCGCTGAAATAGAACATTAATATCTCTAGAGCTCACAACGCCCGCTGAAATAGAACATTAATATCTCTAGAGCTCACAACGCCCGCTGAAATAGAACATTAATATCTCTAGAGCTCACAACGCCCGCTGAAATAGAACATTAATATCTCTAGAGCTCACAACGCCCGCTGAAATAGAACATTAATATCTCTAGAGCTCACAACGCCCGCTGAAATAGAACATTAATATCTCTAGAGCTCACAACGCCCGCTGAAATAGAACATTAATATCTCTAGAGCTCACAACGCCCGCTGAAATAGAACATTAATATCTCTAGAGCTCACAACGCCCGCTGAAATAGAACATTAATATCTCTAGAGCTCACAACGCCCGCTGAAATAGAACATTAATATCTCTAGAGCTCACAACGCCCGCTGAAATAGAACATTAATATCTCTAGAGCTCACAACGCCCGCTGAAATAGAACATTAATATCTCTAGAGCTCACAACGCCCGCTGAAATAGAACATTAATATCTCTAGAGCTCACAACGCCCGCTGAAATATTACCACAATTTTAGAGATGAGTAGAATGAAGCTTAGAGAGACGAAGGAGCTAGTCTAGGTTACAGTTTTATCTGATCCCCAGATCCGTTCTCCCTCTGCTGCTGCCCATTGCTCATCATGAATAGCTTGTCCTGACTTTTCTGAGCAATCACCTGTTGCCTTCTAAATCCTCAGTAAGGCATTTAGCAGCCTAATTCTTAATGCCGTCATCATGAATAAACTGAATAATCAGAATTAGTGAATGGTTTCTACCTATCACCCCTTAGGGAAACGTTCTCCTGAAATCTACCTAGGCACCAGCTTCAGCCCTGGATTTGAAATAATCGTCAATAAGAAAGAACGCAGAATCCTTAATAGTAGAGGTTCTGGGTTGTGGTGTTTTTTTAAAATTGTAAACAAAAGATTTTAATTGTCTTCCCAGCCAACACACACACACACACACACACACACACACACACACACACACACACGAAAATCATGGAGGCAAGGGAGAACCAACTATTACTTTTATGCATAGTTATCTGATAGTAAGAAAAAAAAACAGAAAAAACCCACATTAGGTATGAGTCTCTTTCATACTTTTCTTCACCTTTCACATTTTCTCCCCCTTTCAAGAAAATACAAAAATCGTTTTGTATAAGGAACCCTGGCCGATAGGCTGAAATCTGTACCTTCATCTAGACGCCTCACTAGAAGGTGTCACCCCACTAGAGGGATGTCAAGACCTATCTCCCAGCTCCCAAACCGTCTCTGTACCTTTGGTGTCTTCCCATGGGATGTCACCCAGGAAAGCCATAGAAGCTCTTCCTTGACCCCCCTGGGGCTTCACTGGTTAGGGCCGCTCTCTTCCTTGGTTCAGTCACGTAAGGCAAGAATTGATTACGTTGGAATACGTAAACATGCCAACTTCCAACTAAAAAAAAAAATTAATTAATCTTGGGTAATTTTGCCTTTTGAAAGCAATATTTATATTTACATTATAACTATTGGGCTGGCCAAAAAGGTCATTCGGCTAATGAATACATTGTTCAATGAAGCTCTTGGTGAAAACGAAAAAATGTGTCCTTTGTTTTTACTTAAAACCGAACGAACTTTTTGACCAACCCAATACTTTACATTAGAAATCAAAAGTCATTAGAAAAGTAAAGATTTTAATGCAAGGCAATAAAATATTGGTTATGTTTTCATGTAATCATGCAACAGATGTGTATGGATGGTGTACCAATGTCTTGGGCCTTGGGATGAAACAGAAATGGTAAATAGGCAAGCATGGTCATTGCCCACCCCAAGCTTACAGGTAAGTGAGGGATACAGACAGAGACAGAGGCAGTTACACGCCTCTGTGATAAAGCCCATGATGGGGGAGCATGGGGGTTACAGGCGTCCACAGGAGGTACTGAACCCGGAATTGGTGGAGGGTAGGGTGGTCGGGCGAGACTTCCAGAGCCATTTCTAGATTCCAGCTCTCTTGCTGAGATCTGGTCAAGGAAGAACGGTAGAGATGGTGGATTGAGGGCATGAGGATGGAAGAAATCGTCTTTTAGGCAGAGGAACGGGAACCCAACCAGAGCTCCTTAAGGGCCATCGTTGGAGCTGGGTGTTGCGGGTATGAGCGAAGCTGGGCTGAGCAGTGGGTCTCATGACTGAGAGAATCAGGGTACTCTGGGTTGAATGTCTGAAACCTGCCACCAAGGATTTTGGTAGCAATTCTATTAGAAAAGCCATGAAATTGTATCACTGAAATGGACCAAGCTTGTAGCCATTGAGCTCACTGCTTTATAATCAGCTCCTGAAGTTGAAAAAGGACATCAACCTGAAAACAGTTAGTTCGCTGGGTAGGTGTCGACCCTCACTTTTCTTTCCCTTTGCTCCTTCGTTTGGTTTTGGGATCTAATCCATCTCTGCTTATTTGTCATGTTGTATTAGTAAGCATCACTTTGCCCCCAGCCAATTAAAAGAGGATTTCTGAGGAGTGGACCCAGAGGCTACCCCATCCTTACGAAATCCTTTTTTCCCAGTTGTAATTTATATCCTCAGCTTCCAGCTCTCCTTCTGTTATGCCTCTTCTCTGCAGCAAAACTGAAAGACATTTTCATTAGAATTAGAAGGTGCAGCAAATTATACCAGTTTGTTTTCCCTTTTCCTGTTTCTTTATAAAATCTCCCGTTTGCTTTCCTGGAAGCCATTTATGAGCGATCGCTTTGTTCTGCTCGCCTAACACCCTTGCTTGTTTGTTCTATCATTCTTTTATCATCATAGCTTGAGCTGTTCCTCATGTGGATTGTTTATTGAGATATCATTTACACTGCTATTGTCTTCACTGGGCTACTTTTCCATGTGGCTTTTTAACAGTAGTTCTGTCAAGATTTTCTTCTTATGTGTGCTCAATACAGGCTTCTGTTTCTTTGTAGATTTTGGTTTTACAACCTCTATTTTAACACGTCTCCCCCCGACCCCGCCCCGCACCGTGTTATTAAAGGGAAGGTTTTGGTCATAAATAAAAGAGACTTTAGAATACAATTGACAATGATTTGGCTTCCCCCCATTTCAGTAAGAGAATTGAGGGCAGCAAATTCTCTGAAGATACATAGAAAATACCACTGGAGAACTGCTTCTATACTCCTGATTAAAGAGATTGGAGGCATTACTGCTATAAACTATTTGCTATTGACCACTTTGCCTGTTTGGGTCAATATAACTATCAATATGTTGGGAATGTCAGAATTTTCTGTGACCTTAAGTATGCATTTGAGCAACTATTAAAACTATATGTAATCTATCAGATGTCTCACAAATGAATTTCCCAAAGCAAAGGAAGAATTTTGACTGGTCTATGTTCAAACCATGTCTTACTCTGTAAAACCAACAGATCAAAGATTTCTTATACCTGGGTCAACATACCAATATCCAGGGGGAAGGTGACAATATTTATCAGTATTTCTAATATATGAATGTTATAGATCAAATAACAGGATATTTTAATTTTTTGTTCATGTCTTTAACAAAACCACTTCCCCTTTCATCACCAATTTTTTTTTCTAGTCAATAAGAGAGAGGAATCTATGTCACATGTTAGAACTACCTCAAAGCTTCATTTACATTCTTCTTAGGAATCTAGACATCTTAAAATTTCATATTATTCCCACTTTTTTACCTTAATGTGTAGGATAGTTATTGCCTAATAGTTATGGGATAAATAAGTACAGATTTAATTTTGTTTGCCGGATTGTGAAAATGATGAGTTAAATCTAAGAGATACACTTTTTTTGTGTGTGTGTGGTACGCGGGCCTCTCACTGTTGCGGCCTCTCCCGTTGCGGAGCACAGGCTCCGGACGCGCAGGCTCAGCGGCCATGGCTCACGGGCCCAGTCGCTCCGCGGCACGTGGGATCCTCCCAGACGGGGGCTCAAACCCGTGTCCCCTGCATCGGCAGGTGGACCCTCAACCACTGTGCCACCAGGGAAGCCCTTAAGAGATACTTTTACAGTTGCTTCTAATGATGGTCTTCTGGCCAATTACATTATTATTAAGTTAATTTAATTTCCTTAATTTCAAGAAGGATGTTGATTCACAGATATAGGACTAAGTAAACTGGAAAGGCACACTTAGGGGTCAATCACGGTCTATTCTATTCGTTAGGAATATAAGTAAAGTTTCTAATTATGCTGTCATTATACCTACAATGGCATGTCCATAAGCCCTCCATCTTTGCCCCTTAGTTATTTGTGTATTTTGTTTGAAAGAAATATACTAACAAAATAACATAAAATATTTATTTTTGTAATTTAATGATCTTGGCCAAGTAACTAACAGATAAGCTCATTATAGCTAAAATTATACTGAAAATATCTCTTCACTCACTCATCTCACGTACTGTTACTACAACACATATATTTACCTGGGTTTTTACCCCCTTTCTTTAAAACAAAAGGACCATCTCACCACACAGCAAAATCCTAGGTAGGTGGAAACAAAACAGCAAGGGAAGATCTAGAAATCAGTTAGATTCAAAAGAGCACAAGATAAGCAGTAATTGAAAAAGAACACATATTAAGGTTTCACAAAACATCTTTAACTGCTTTTATTCTAGATATGAAAGGTCAGATTCATTTTGCTTGATTATATTTTGTATACTTTTTGAAGTTTTGCATTTATTAAAAAACTGATTATTTACTATGCGTACAATTTCTTAAAAGCATTCCAACAAACATTTATATTTTAGGGTTTGTTGAAGAACTTTACCAAAGGCCTCTTTTTAAATTTTTTAAAAAATTTTTGAGCCCAAGTTACCATTTTCCGACCATGAAGTACCACACACAGGCAAGTGCATACAAACACACAAACACACAGCCTTAGTGTTATGGGCAGAAAGATTTTTCACCAAAGACCTAATTTTAGATGAGTTCTGCACCAAACTATACCGTTTCATTTTTTTTAAGTTAAGAGCAAAATTTCATTTTAAAATGTTTTTTGAGGGGCTTCCCTGGTGGCGCGGTGGTTGGGAGTCCGCCTGCCGATGCAGGGGACACGGGTTCGTGCCCCGGTCCGGGAAGATCCCACATGCCGCGGAGCGGCTGGGCCCGTGAGCCATGGCCGCTGAGCCTGCGCGTCCGGAGCCTGTGCTCCGCAACGGGAGAGGCCACGGCAGTGAGAGGCCCGCGTACCGCAAAAAAAAAAAAAAAAAAAGGTGTTCAAGCCTTCTTGGGGATAATCCAGCTGTTTAGCTGAGCCCCCTCCTCACCCTTTTTTTTTTCAAGGTTACAGAAGTACAAAGTGTAGATTCAATTTGTTACTTAAAGGATGTACTTTGAGAAGACTGAAGTTACTTCTAGTTAGCAAGTTCTTTGCCATGCAGGTAACAATTTATCACAATTTGACAGGATACACTTTTTAAATTTGAGGTTGAGGAGGACTGTAGAAATAGCTCTGGGCAGAAAAGGACGGCTTGCGTGGAAGTATATAAGGTGTTGTGATGTGATATTTTACTCCACACCCATATTATAAATAAACACAACTGGAAAAAAAAATCCTCCAAACACTCGCTGTGCTAAACGAAAGCGTGTGTGCTATATTAAGGAAAGGGGGGTATATGTTTGCATGGGTAGGGATGGGCTGGTGGTTTTCATGACAAAATGCTTTCCTTGTCCCCCCCACCAAAAAAAAGGCTACAAACTCTGTCATAGTGATTGTGTAGTTTGTAATTTGAAGTTCAGAGTTCAGATTCTATGTAGTTAGAGAAGTACAGTCAATTTTCATTTGTAAACATTCTAGATTATGCATAGGTAGTTTGCTGTCTTTGGTAATCATTTATAAAATCTGGCTAACCTCTCTTTTCCCTCCCAACACCTACTGAGGCTTCTCTTCTTCCAAAGACCTCGTTAAATTTCCCATCAGTGTTTACAGAATAGTAACTAATTTTGAAGATAGGTCCGTCTTTTAGGAGAAAGCATAGGTATTTGAAGGTAAATGCATGCCATTTTGGTAATCTGCTATTTTGAATGGTGACATCACCAGGCCGTGCCACCCACGGAACCCTGCCCAGGTGCTGGTCTCCTCCTCCTCAGACTATTCTAGAAACAAGTTAGGCTATGACTCAGGACTAGTGTTGTGGTATTTTGTAACACTTAAAATAATTCACCAGAGTATATAATGATTTTATATTTCTTTGGCAACAAAACAGTGTGGACCATTGTATTTTGAAAATACAGACAAGTTTAGATATTATTATTACCTGTCTTGCCAAAATCAGTAATCTTCAGGAAGCTTGAATCAGTTATTCCTTTTCAGGGAAAAGCAAAGCCCCGTCATTTCACTTCCACATATAATAACTTTTGATTGCTGGGTTGAGAATTAGCCACATGTAAGATCTGCAATCACCATCCTTTCATTAAACAAACATGCATTGACGTCTTGCCGTGGATCAGGCCTGCGCAAGGCGCTAAGCTTGCACAGCTGAGCGAGGCCATCCTTGTCAGATGCTGGGGAGGGAAACAGCCGTAGACACGTGATTATAATTTAACGTGGGACATGTGACTTTTAGGATGTGCCCAGGGTACCAGGTGAACACGGAGAAGCAGCAGGTAGCTCGCGGGGTGACGGGAGGGGCACCAGGGAAGCTTCCCTGAGGTCGGATACCTGAATGGAGTCAGAGAGGAGGACCCTCAGCAAGGGGGGAGGGCGTGTGGCAGGGGGTGGCAGTCGCAGCAGAGACACATGAGTGACAACACAGATGCCTTAAAGAGCCTGCTGCCCTCATGGGAAGTATGAACGGTTGGCGTATGCAGTGAGGGACAGCTGGAGGCAAGGGAGGACGTTGGAGAAGTAGAGACTGGGCTGACTCAGGGAGGCTTCGGGGCTGTGTTAATAAACTCGGACTTTATGCTTAGCCAGTGGGGAGCCATGACGGGTTTTTAAGCAGAGGGCTCACGTGGGCAGAGTTGCACTTTAGGCAGATCCATCTGCAGAGGAAGAGAATTGAAGAAAGCAAGACTGAATCCCGGGAGGACAGTTGCGAGACTCGGCCAGTAGTCGGGCCGAGATGAACGGGCCGGTGTTAAGAATGGAGAGGGGAGACAGCCTCGGGAATTACAAGCATCAGACGGCCAGAAAGTGATGGCGGACGGGTGAGAGGGGTCAGGAGCAAGAGGGGTCAAGGGTGGCGGCAGCATCCTCGCTCGGGCCGCTGGGCAGATGCGGCGCAGGACAGCAAGACGGACGGGAGAGCGGGGCCCGCTCGCGGCGAGGCTCCCCTCCCCCTGCCACGCCAACACGCACGCACACACACGCACACGCATGTGCACACGCACACGCGCACACTCACACACACTGCCCCCTCTCACACACACACACTGCACCTCTCACACACGCACATGCACACACACATTGCCCCTCACACAAACACACACTATGCACCTCTCCCTCTCTTTCACACACACACAATATACCTCTCTCTCTTTTTCACACACACACACGCAATGCACCTCTCTCTCTCTCACACACACACACACACACACACTGCACCTCTCTCTCTCACACACGCACACACACTGCACCTCTCTCTCTCTCACACACACACACATACTGCACCTCACACACACACACACACACACACTGCACCTCTCTCTCTCACACACAATACACCTCTCTCTCTTTTTCACACACACACACAATGCACCTCTCTCTCACACACACACACATACTGCACCTCTCACACACACACACCATGCACCTCTCTCTCTCTTTCACACACAATACACCTCTCTCTCTTTTCCACACACACACACAATGCACCTCTCTCTCTCTCTTTCACACACACACACAATGCACCTCTCTCTCTCTCTTACATGCACACACACACATTTTTATTATGTAAGTTTCAGGTGTACAACATTATAATTTGACATCTGTGTACACTACACAGTGATCACCACCAAAGTCTAGTTACCATCCATCACCTTACAGTTCACCCCACACAGACTAGATTTAACTTTTTAAAAAATTTTATTAAAGTATAGATGATTTACAGTGCTGCGTTAGTTCACACACGCTATTGAAATTTCTCTATCTTGGGCTTCCCTGGTGGCGCAGTGGTTAAGAATCCGCCTGCCAATGCAGGGGACACGGGTTCGAACCCTGGTCTGGGAAGATCCCACCTACTGCGGAGCAACTAAGCCCGTGCGCCACAGCTACTGAGCCTGCTCTCTAGAGCCCATGAGCCACAACTACTGAAGCCCACGCGCCTAGAGCCCGTGCTCTGCAACAAGAGAAGCCACTGCAATGAGAAGCCCGCGCACCGCAACGAAGAGTAGCCCCCGCTCGCCGCAACTAGAGAAAGCCCGCGTGCAGCAACAAAGACCCAACGCAGCCAAAAACAAATAAAATAAGTAAATAAATAAATAAATAAATTTATTTTTAAAAACATCTCTGTCTTACTCTTGTAGTGCACCGTGCTTCCCCTACAGGGTCACCGCTGCTCTTCATTTTAATTGCATGTTTCATCGTCTGTCTTCCTCACTCAACTGCAAAGCTCCTGGGAACAGGGATTGTGGTTGCCTTCTTCATGATTCACTCCCACGTTAGCAGCCTGCCTGCCACGTTGTAGGCATCAATACATATATATTAAAGGGGTGAATGCAGTTTTCAGATCATAATTAAGAGTCAGCCATACATTTTCAGTTAGTTTTCTCTGTGGATTTTTCTCTCTTCTTTTGGTTCTGTTTTGTTTTGAACAACAGCCCTGCTGAAGTTATTGGCTGAAGAGCTGGAGCTGTCACACCAGTGAACCTGGCTCCCAGTCCCTGCCCCACCCTTTGCCAGATCTGTGATATTGGGCAAGGGGCTTACGCCCTCCTGGGTATCGCTTCTCCACGAGTATAGCTAGGAATAGGGACAGGTCTGATCGCTGAGGTCCTGCCAATCCTGATGTTTTACAAGAAAGGAGGACATTTTATACGACTGACCAGAAAGAGAAAAATAGTAGTAATACCTCAAATACTTTATTGAGCAGAAAAAAGCCTCAGGAGAACAGAAAGCCCAGACTCTTGCCATTAACACGTCCACTGTGTTCCAACTTGGTTGATGATACGGACTTACTAAATTAAAGAGAAATCAGCTCGCGTGATATATGCTGCGTATTTCCACGTGGCATCGCCACTGTCCTAAGGTCTGATGGTCCCAAGGGTTGTTCAGGATGAGTAATAGGTTAAACGAGACGTGCCCGTCTGCGGTGCGCTCCGCGCGTGCCCGCCTCTCCCCAGAGCAGCTCCCTGTGTGCTGCAAACTCTCTTTTGTCGCCAATGTCTCTCTGTCCCCAAGAAGCCCTGCATTTATTCTGCTTCTAAATGGGCTCCCCTTCTTGTAAAGCATCATTATACCCCGTAGAAAAGAATGTGAGCTCAGAGGCGTCTTTGTCCGAAAGAACTTTGAAGGCAAATTCCTTGAACTTCTGAGACATTCAACAGACAGTAGCTCCTTTCCTCGGGGGTGCATGTGTTTAACTCTGGCAGGAACCTTTGACATGTTTTCCCACAGTTCTGTTTATTGTGACTTCCTAGGGACATTTCCCTGCTGAAAATTTAACTAGAAAAGAAAGTTTGCATTACTCTTGCTGGGTTTTAGGCAAGGATGAGAAACCCGTTTGTTTTACACTGATTGATAATAACCTTTTTTCAGAAATTTATTTTCTTGAAGTGTAGTTGATTTACGATGTTGCATTAGCTTCAGGTGGACAGCAAAGTTATTCACTTATACGTATATATACATTATTTTCCATTATAATTTATCAGGATATTGAATCTAGTTCCCTGTGCTATACAGTAGGACCTTGTTTATCCATTCTCTATCCAATAGTTTACATCTGCTAACCCCAAACTCTCAGTCCATCCGTCCTCTACCCACTCCCACCCACCCCTTAGCAATAACCTTCTTAAGACAACGATGGGTCTCCCTTGCTTACATAAAAATGTGCGCTGAATGACGTGCACAGGTTAAGTTTCTGTGAATTGAAACCTACATGGTAAGTTAAAGGAACTTACCATGCTTTTGTTTGCATTGAAAAGTCTGCTTTATAGAGAGCAGTTTCCTAACTTACCTGTTTGCTAATTCTATTTGTTATTACATCGGAATAACTGCTTCTACCCCGATCCTAGCCAAGCTCTTTCTCCATCTGGGCTATTGTCATGATCTAACTGGCCCCTCAGTTCCACCCTAGTTCCCAAAACAGAAGTCAGGGCGATCCTTTTAAAATGTAAATATGTTTTAAAACTTAACGTCTGCGTTCAGAACAATCCAACACCTCCGTTGCTCTCCGAGTAGAACCCCAAGTCCCTACCGTCCCACTCACCTTTCTAAATACGCCAAGCACGCTCCTCCCCCGGGACTCCGTGCTGCCTGGTCCCCACACCTGGAATCTCCTGCCAGACACACCATTTGGCCGCCGCCCTCTCTCCTTCAAGATCTTCCTCCACTCAGACCTCAGTGAGACCGAGGGACACCACTCAATTGAAGACCGTGGTCTTGACTCCCACCCTGCACATCTCATCCCCCTTCCCGGTTCTGGTTCCGCCCTTACCACCTTCTGACGTTCCCTATATGTGCTTGTTTATTATGCTGTTGTCTTCATCATAGAAGGTAGCTGAGTGAAGGCAGAATTGTTTTCTGTTTTGTTAGCTGCTGTATCCCCAGTGCCTGGTGTGGTGCTCGCACACAGTAGGGGCTCTGAAAACGTGTTGAATCAATGAGTGAATGAATAATTGGGTGTTTCTCAGATGTAATCTAAACAAAGTCAAATTTTTCTTTTCTATAGAGTTTAAGCCTATAGAGTAAGGGTAAAGTCTATCAAAGTCTATATTTTTAAACTTGTTTGTAACTAGCTGACAAGGACATTATAACGTAAGGAATCGTGATGACAAGGACTAAGCGTAGGGAGGCACAGAAGGTGGTCAGAAGGGAGCAGGACTGAAGATGCGGTCCATATACACAATGGAATATTACTCAGCCTCTAAAAAGAATGCAATAATGCCATTTGCAGCAACATGGATGGACCTCAGATTATCACACTTAGTGAAGTAAGTCAGACAAAGACAAATATCGTATGATATTGCTCATACATGGAATCTAAAAATAAATGATACAAATGAACTTATTTACAAAACAGAAACAGGCTCACAGACTTAGAGAATGAAATTATGGTTACTGGGAGGAAGGATGGGGGGAGGGATAGATTGGGAGTTTGGGATTGACATGCACCCACTGCTCTATTTAAAATACATAACCGACAAGGACCTACTGTGTCGCACAGGGAACTCTGCTCACTATTCTGTAATAATCTAAATGGGAGAAGAATTTGAAAAAGAATAGGTACATGTATAACTGAATCACTTTGCTGTACACCTGAGATTAACACAGCACTGTTAATTAACTATACTCCGAAATAACTGAATCACTTTGCTGTACACCTGAGAGTAACACAGCATTGCTAATTAACTATACTCCGATATAAAATAAAAAATTTAAAAAGGCGGGGTGGGAGCAGGGCTTAAGGCTTAGCCTGAGCTTTTGTGCTCAGATCTGGCCTCAGGAGCACGTGCATTGTTGTAAGGATTTGACATAATGCATGTAAACTGCCTGACCCACAGGGATGTTTACTACACAAAGGGAATAATCGTGAGCTTTCTGTCATTATTTGGAACCATTCTGGAGATTGCCTCCGCTGTATTGCCTCCACTGTCCCAATGACTTAAGACTTCTAAGGAAGCCACCAAACAAGGGGATTTCCTGCTGGAAACCCGTGGCCCACTGCATCCCGTCAGGGCCCCTTTGGAGACTGGAGCAACGCACAGCAGGAGAGCTGTGCAACCGTACTGCTCTTAAGAATGAAAAATGAGGAAAGGAATCCATTTGTCCCTTTCCCAGGACAAAGCACACGCCTCCTGCTGTTGACTTTATACTTCCAGCCTCGCGCCTTTGATGTCTTAGTGTCTTGCATGTTTATTGGTGCTTCGCAGTGGGCCCATGGAATAGGCAGGGCAGCTACCCTCATTCTCAGTACCAAATTCCACATGACTTGTTTGTGGCTACAAGGTGGCCTGAACTCCAGGTAAGGGTTCTTTATACCATTTGTTGCCTTTTTAAAATGTATGCAACAATTATTGGACTGCTCCTTATATGCCAGGCACTGTTCTAGGCACTGGGAATACAGCAATGTCTCTAATCTCATGGAGCATACATTCCAGTGGAGGAAAAAAGACAGTAAACAAAGGGCAGGTAAATGTGCAATGTGCCAGGTAGAGATTTTTGCTGCACAGGAACATGAAGCTAGGTGAGAGGCATCGGATGTTGCTATGCAATATCAGGAAATCAGGTAAAACCTCACCGAGAAGGTTACATTTGGACAGAGACCGGAGCAGGCCTTGCAGATACCTGGAGAGTGTTGCAATGAGGGAGCAGCAAGGGCAAAGGCCCTGAGGCAGGACCATGTTTGGCTACTCGAAGCATGACAAGGAGGCCAGAGTGGCTGGAGCTCGGTGAGCAGGTGGGAGAGTGTGGGCGAGATGGTCAGAGAGAGTGGGCAGAGGTCAGGCCATTGTAGGACTCTGATTTGTGCTCCAAGTGAGATGGGAAGGCTTGAGGGTTTTGAGGAGAAGAGTGATCCTTGTGCTGCTGGGTTGCGTTGAAAGGACACAAGGGGAGCCAGGGAGAGCAGGCGTTGCAACAGATCCAGCTGGGAGGTGCTGGCAGCTGAGACCAGAGCTGTACCAGTGGAGGCGCTGAGAAGGAGTTCGATGATGGATATTATCTTGCAGGTAGACCTGGAAGATTTTGTGAAAAGATTGGAAGTGGGGTTTGAGGGAAATAGAGGCGTTAACAATGAACTCCAATCTTTTGG
This sequence comes from Stenella coeruleoalba, assembly GCF_951394435.1. Lineage (NCBI taxonomy): Eukaryota > Metazoa > Chordata > Mammalia > Artiodactyla > Delphinidae > Stenella > Stenella coeruleoalba. The sequence continues at coordinate 83,109,756 of NC_137158.1, forward strand.
CTCAAACCTCTGGAAGAATGGGTCTGCCATGTCCCCAAAAGGGAGAGATTACAGGTAGAGCAAGCTTGTGTTGGCTTAGCTGTGTCTGATTTTTTTTTAAGGATGCAGTTGAAATTAGGGGTTCAATTTTGGGTATGTGAAGTTTATTAAACATCCAAGAGAAGATGTCCTGTAGGCACGTTGACAGGTATGAGTCTGATAGGAGACCAGGACCTGTCTGAGCTGGAGATGCGAATGCAGATACATCAACGCAGAGACGCTGTTTAAACCTGTGCAAGTAGATGGAATCATCTGGAAAGTGGGTGTAAACCAGGAAGCATCCAAGGTCAGAGACCTGTAGCACTGCAACATTTGCCATTTAGGGGATGCCAAGGAACCAGCAAAGGAGGCTGGGAAGATGTGACCCACAGGGAGGGGAGTGGAGAGAGATTCGGTCCAGGAAGCCGGGGAAAAAAGTGGAGGGTGAGATCCCCTCTGTCAGGTGGTGCCGCTAGGTCAAATGTGTAGATAGACAGACAGACAGATACGTACAAAATACGTACAAAATATATCTATGTAGTACAGTATATGCCTTCTTCACTTGATGTTACTTCATGAACCATTTTCCATGTCATTAAATATAATTTCCACGTGTGGCTTTTAATGACCCCATAGTATTTCATGTCATGGATGTGCTATAATTATTTACTATCCTCTGACTGTTGGATGTTTGTATCAATTTTTCAGTATCATAAATAATGCTTATATATACATCATGCTGTACAGCTTTTGATTCTTCTATATAAACTCCTAGAACTGGAATTATTGGGGTGGCCATACAGTTCGTTCCGTAACATCTTACAGAAAAACCCAAACGCACTTTTAGGCCGACCCAATACAACCCAGTCAGAAGTGAATATTTATTATAAATGTCCATCCAGAAAGACTGTAGCAACGTTTGCTTCTACCAGCTTTGTGAAAGAGGAGTGCTTATTTTACTGTGGGCTTCACCAATACTGTGTATCAGTTGTTTTCAGTTTTTTTGACAATAGAGTAAAAATGGCTTGTCGGTGATGTTTGCGTTTTTTTTCATGAGATTACTATGGCTTCATGTAGCTTTTGCGCCTGTCTCTTGTCAATGTATCTGTTGGAATCATGTACTTTTCTTAGTTACTTGGTAAAGCCACGCATGCAGTAAGGATATTGATATTTTGCCATAACTGGGGTAAATATTTTTCCCAGCTGTTTGCACTTTGGTTTTATAATGACATTATATGAGTTATAAATTTTAACATTACATTTAGAAAATTCTTTGCAATTTTGAAAGTAATATATATGTATATAGTTTAAAGATTTCTAAATTTTAAAGTTATTTATTTTTATGTATAGTTAAAGGTAAGGCCCTAACCTGCCTTTTTTTTTTTTCCCCAGAAGTAATCAAATCTACTCACCCAGGTCAAGAATTTCTACTCTATGTTCCAAATTCAGCCTCTCATTGAACACTTGTAGAACAAGGCAACATAATTAGTAAAGAACCCGTTAAACAGTTCTAATAGTTTAAGCTTCATTTGGTCTCAAAACCTGCTGCCATGTAATTCCTATATCTGTGAGGACATGATAGGCTGTGCTGCTGTGATAAACAGCCCACATTTCTTCTCTGCCTTGTCCAGAAGGGATACCTGTCACTTCCCTCCAAACCCCATTGGCCAGAGCTAGTCACATGGTCCTACCTAACTGCAGGGGTTGGAGAAGATGGGAAGCAAATGGAATGTTTCAGGAGTACCCCTCCATCTGCCATAGATTCTATCTAGCGTTGGCCTCAGGAACGCAGAGTAAGACTTTTCCACATACGCCTTCAAATAGTTGAAAACAGCAGTCACATCCCACTCCCCCCAATATGCACACTCCCTGTGCACTCAGAGTCTTCTGGTTTTCAGAAGAAGCCTCACTCTTTTGATCATTTTTTCTCTTAGTTTCTTTCTTTTCTTTTTCTTCTTTTTTTTTTTTTTTTGGCCGTGCCACAAGGCATGAGGGATCTTAGTTCCCTGACCAGGCATCCAACCCGTGCGCCCTGCATTGGAAGTGCAGAGTCTTAACCACTGAACCACCAGGGAAGTCCCATCTAACTTAGTTTCTTATCCCGTTGCCATCCTGGAAACCCTTTCCTGGATGCATTACCACTTATTCATATCAGTTATTAATACCCCAAATGTCTTTTGATTTAAACATTTATCTTCCATTTCATTAACTTCCGGTCTTATATTCTCGAAACAGAGTCTTCATCCTCCTCTGCTTGGTGTTCCCTGCTTACGACACCTTCCTATCCTACCAGCATGAGGCTTGGCTCGTAGCTACCCAGTTTGCCAAATGGATTGTACAGCTGTAGTTTCCATCGACCTAGGATCGTGATGCTAACCAGTTCAGGAAGACATATCCTAAAGCCATGACCTGTCATCAGTTCATTAAGATGTACAGCTGTTTTACGATACAATTTGCTCAAGCCGTAAATCACATCCAGTTTCTGTGCTTCAGCTTTTCAGTGCTTCCAGCTGCTACATTTTCCCATTGGGTGTGGATGAACCACTGGAGTTTGAGACAGTAGACAGCCTAGGAAAACAATGTCACTGAACTGATAATGCGTGTGAAAGTCTTCAAGTCTCTGCTGACTTAGAATGAGGAAGAGGGAGGGACTTTTGATAGCCCTATTCTCCAAGTGCTCATATTACTTTAGATCAGAAAATATACCTTGATCCATGTTGTACTTCTTGAACCAAAAGGCTTTGCCACCCTCCCCCTTCCCCTGAGGGTGCTTCATTGTCCCTTGGAGTCAGGTGGTGACAGTGGGCCTGAAGGGTCTATAAGGGCTAGACCTCTTACAATGCTTCTGCCAAGAAAACTAGCCGAGGTGACATTTGAGGTTTACTGGGCAATATAAAGTTGACTTCCGCATTACCCATCATCTAGGCCTTGTTTGTGTTCAAAACCTATTTCAAATGCTAATAGCCAGTTGTGCATATGATAGCGTCACGTGTGTGAGAGCCAGTCATACATGTCTGTTAAATCCTTGTGTGGACCCAGAGATGCTGTTACTTCTAACAGTCCAGATTCAGACGTTTACTGGGACACTCAGGTATATGAAAGCTTACGCTTAAACATGCCCTTTAACCTACCTAATAGTTTCCAAATACCCATTCAGCTACCACCATCTCCCGACTTCCTTCACTATTGTAATTGAGTACTAGGAGTCTGTTTTTCCAGAGTGAGAATACCACGAAGCCTCTTTTGAAACCAGTGGAGTCAGACTCATGTCAAACTGCCACTCATTAAATGCACAATAAGCACATCTTAATAGCCTGACAATTCCATGTGCTACCCTAAAGGTATTTGCAAACATTATTTCCAAAACACGTTCTTGTTCCAAGTAACGTGAGTAGGCCTCACAATTCACTAATTTCCAGCCAAGTCCGAAATATCAAAGGTTAGTGTCCAGAGATCGTAGTGTGTGAAAGAATGGGAGCTCTTGTTTTCAAATTCAGCTGTGTTGGTTTTACAATTTCGGGACTGCAAAACGGCCAGAAGACTGTATTAACCTTCTTTTCAATCTTTCTTAAGAATTCTCTCATGTCTAGGATGCCAACTAGACTCCGAGAATTCATGCTTATTCTGTTGTGTCCAGGGGATGCCTTCTGTTATCCGTAGTTGCCTGCAATGGCGAGGGGTTAGAGATTGAAAGAGTAAAAGTCAAGTTTTTAACCCAAGAATAGGGTATTTGTTTCACCGGGCATCACAGTCAAGTTCAGGGCCACCGGGAGCTCACGTGAAGCCTAGAAAAGAAAGAAGCTTCCGTGCACATCCACTGTCTGAGGCTTGGGCCCTGGTGGCTTGATCCGTACTGAAGCTTGGTTTTTAGTCCATTCCCTTGACTGCAATTTTAGTTCCTATTTCCTTGGCCCTCAGATTTATAGGTTAAAATCTTCATAACTGTAGCTTTGCTTCCCCGTTTCCCACCTCTGAACCTCCTATCCTCAGACCCTAGGCCCCTGTCCCTCAGTCGGGGTCTGCAGAGCTATGCTCCCCAGGTTTAAAATGCTTGTTCTCATTACTCAGGAACATTGCAGAGAAAAATCCAGATACGATATGTTTATGATATGATTGAATCTGGTTTGAATATATTTCAAGAAGAGCATAGTTTCAAGTAAAAAAAAACCTGAAGTTTATTCAGAAATAGATAAGTTAGTAAACTTTTGCATGCAATTTCACAATATGTAAAAATAATAACAGAATTTTGTAATGACAGTGGCCCCTGCATAGCATTTTTGTTTGTTTGTTTATTTTTTGTAGCACAGCAAAAAGCCCAGGTATCAAATAGACTGGAGGCTGAGAAGATACGTACACTACGAGCCTATACATTTAAAAAAAGTAGCCTAATCCCCACCCCCACCCCACCCCGCAGAGTTGTCTCTTACATTCATTTCTCCCTAGCAGTGTTAAATCTGGTAAGGATTGTGTTCATCTTGCCACAATTAAAAGTCTACAAACTAAAAACTTTCCATAAAAGCCAACCATCAAAATGTGTGAAACATCTAAGATGTTGATATAATTGAAACCTGTCTTCAGTATTTGCTAAATACATGTTTTCCCTCCCTTGACATCTAATGAACAGTTGTAGAGCTATGTCTGAGTTTAGCATTGTAAGATCCGGATTCAAAGTACCACAGGAGAACAGTCAACTCTGGTCTTCTCTGGATTCATGGGCTATTTTTAAAATAAATACCAGCTACATAACTAATTTTTAAAAAATCAAAACTTTGTTATTGGTTGGTTATTTGTGATACAAAACTTTCTACCTGCTAGAAGATGATAAAAAAAATGATGATCAATTTTCCTTGCTCAAGAATTCCAAATAACTTAGCTAGATACACACACCCCCAACTCAAGTGGGGGAGCGTAACACCCCTCACCTTAGATGTGGGCTTCCATCCCACATCTATGGATGGAAGGCGGGAAGAGAAACTTCCCAGTGGAGAAACCTGACAAGCCCCAGTCAGCCAGTGATCAAGGCCAACGTCGACAGTGATAAGGACCCTTGCTGTCCTGTTCACCTCTGTGGTTGTCTTCCGCAAAACCCATAACCTTCGTCTAACCATGAGAAAACCATCAGACAAAACCCAGTTTTGGACTTTCTGCAAAATACCTGATCACTACTCCTCAAAACTGTCATCAAGAACAAGGAAAATCTTATAACCTTTAAAAACTGTGACTCACTATGTTGTACACCTGAAATACAAAATACTGTGTACCAACTATACGTCAGTACCAATATTTTTTAAAACGAAACAAAAACAATTAAGTCTGAGGAGTTATTCCAGCCAAGAGGTACCTAAGAAGATGTGATGACTAAATGTAATATGGTGTCCAGGATGGGACTCTGGAACAGAAAAAGGGCATTCAGAAATCCAAATAAAGTGTGGGCTTTAGTTAATGAAATGCATCGATGTTGATTCATTACTTGGGACAAATGTCACATACAAGGGAAGATGTTCATTAGAGGGGAACCTGGGTGTGGCGGTTATGGGAACTCACTGTACTATCTTCGCAACCGTTCTGTAAGCTTAAAGCTATTCTAAAAGAAATAAAAGTTTATTTTTAAAAAAGGCTATTAACAGACCCTCCAACTGGGCCAATAGGGTTCTCTCTACAACCTGATTCCAGGACACCCCTGCTTCTGTGCTCAGAGACCCCCTACCTGGTGACCCGTCTGTGGACCTTCTCTAGCACCAAAACATCTCCTAAAACATCTTTTATAAGTCGTTCCACACATCTGGCACCAGGGCTGAAGTTTCCCGGAGTCATCTGAATCAGTGTCTGCACCAGAATGAAATCCTGCGCACATGTGGTAGAAGACACTTGCCTTCTCGTTACCCATCCAGTGTCTGACTCTTTCCTGCTCTTTGAGTCTCTGTGTGGTTTCTCACTACAGGAGTTGAAAATTCCAGACAATGGCCCCAAGACTGTGTCCTCTGCTACATTCATCAGATGCACCCATGGCAACCTTAGGATCAGGAGGCGAGGTGGCGGGGAGTCTTCCCAGGGGACAGCGGTGTGTTGGGGGGTGATGGGGGGAGGCGCAGGGACTAGTGGAAGGGTCCTGCAAGCTTCGGGGGGTCTACTGTCAAGCAGTAGAGTCCTACCAGCCATGCTGGGCCAACCAGTTCTGCAGCAGACTTTGTTCCCAGCCTGGTTCTCCAGCCCGCCTAGCAGTACTGAAGCTACACAGTGTTCTTTATGTAAAATTGTTTGTTGAAAAAAAACATGCATACATAACACCGCACAGATCATAAGAGCACAGTTCGATTCATTTTCACAGAGTGAACCGATCTACTAGGACTCATATCAAGAAACAAAACCTGGAAACCCCTCCCACACCTTCACATCCCGGCTCAGAGGAAGCTGGCCAGGCAAGACCAGCCACGGGAGTGCAGGAGGCAGCGAAGCCTGTGAGAAGACTTGCGTCAGCCCACAGGCCTGCCTGCCATCTCAGCTTCCATTTCCATGTCTCTTGCGTCCTTATGATAAGTCCCATTTTCCTGAGTTAATTAGAGCTGGCTTCTGTTCCTTGCAGCCCAAATGGCCTGAATAGCAACTGTTTCTACTTAGGCGAACAGAAAACATATAACGGTCCGATGAAAACCATGACTCACTCATGCCAATATCTCATGGGAAGGAATGCCTTCAAAATTAGTGGCTTTGGAGGGATACTTGACACAATAGAATGAAAAAAAAGATGTCATTTAAAGGGTAGGCTTAAAACAGTGATATTTATAGAATTAGATATAATCTCAGAATGGGGACTAGGGCATTGGAGTACCAACAGCACCCCACTGGTTCCTGAGCAATGATCTTTAGTAAATCATTGCTCTGCGTTCCTGCTTGTGTCGTCATGGAAGAGAGCATTAAGAACCTGGGCTAAAAGATGCTGCCCGGGGGAAAGTATAATGATTTTAAATGGCAACGAGTCTCATACGTTAATTTCCTAGCAAAGTCTGTGTCAAGCCCAGATGCTGGGGAGAAAGTGAAAATGACAGCACCAAACAAGACAAGAGTACCTTTTGCTGGTGTGTTTGCTGACGGCCTGTATGTGTCAGACTTGATGAAATGCACTTACAAGCCCCTGCCAGATGTTAAAGAAAGCAACTGTGAGTTCTCGTCCCTTGAACCCTACCAGCCACCAAAGCAATTTAGCTGGTGGCGCTGGGTATCAGTTTATGCTGAGACAGGGTGTGGGCTATCTCCTCTCGTGGGCATTTTGCCTTTTGGACAGCTTGTGGGAACACGCATAAAGACTCTGGAGGACATCCAGGGCATTTTAGGAGAACTGGGTGGGTGGCAGTCAGCGGTGACACAGTCATGCGTCCACTCTAAGTGCTTTGAACTATTTTTACTAATTTATTATTTTACTCATTTAGCCTTAGCTAGATGTGTTTATTTGCAAATATTTGCTTAGCACTTGCCATGCAGAATCCACCAGAGAATTTTCAATTGTGACAGTTTTCTTCACTTTGCATCTCTTCCATGACAAACTCTGTAAGGTTAGAGATCTTCCATTTGTGAATCCCCAGCATTGGGGTCAGGGAGGGAGACAGTGACTGGCTCATGAAATGAGCTCAAAATATAGCTATTGCATGAATAACTTTGTGATGTGTTGAGCTCCGAAAGGGACTTGATCCCTTAAACATTGTGGCTTTACATAATTGAAGGAGAGAACATTTAGAAAGTAAATGGACTGAGAACCTGAGTTTATATGCTGGCTCTGGTATTTATTAGCTGTACCTCAACTAGTGAACCGGACTGCTGAGCCTCGATTCTCACCTGTACAATGGGAACAACATAACTGCCCCACAAGTTTCTTCTGAGGATTAGAAGATGGAGTATATGCACGGTTCGTGGCGCAAAGTGCCGTGGTCATTACTGTGAGCATCATAAGAGTTAAATGGTGGAGAATGAGGGCTTTAGAATCAGACCTCAGCTCTGGTCTCAGCTGTAGCATTGCCTTGCTGTGTGACACATGTAAATCATATGGCCCCCTGCCTGGTCCACGGTGAGTGATTGATAAATTATTATTATTATTAACAATAGAAGGCAATTATCCTTATGGTTGTATTAATATTAAATTATTCCCCTAAAAGGACACACAAAACAAAGAGTTTCAAATCCGTTTAGAAGGAAGAGAAATAAATGTTAGAGGCACTCTGGATGAGAAAATCTCTGTAATTGAGCACCAAATTTAGCCTTGGGTTTCCTGGTAACCAGGGTAATAAAAAGAATCACAACAGTTTATATAATTATTATTATCAGTTGTAATTAGTCAACTAGAGCTGCTCTGTCCAATATGCTTACCAGTAGCCACGTGTGGCTCTTACTGAGTCTTTGAAATGTAGCTCATCTGACCTGAGATGTGCTGTAGGACTAAATGCACTGGATGTTGAAGAGTTAGTGTGAAAAAGTAAAATATCTCATTAAAAAAGTTTTGTATTTGCTACATGTCGATTACGGTGTTTTGGTTATTTGGATTGAGTAAGATATACTATTAAAGTTAATTCCACCTATTTCTTCTTACTTTTTTGGTGTGGCAACTAGAAAGTTAAAAATTCCATACATGCCTCACATTTTTGACTTCCGTTTTGTCCCTATTGGACAATACAACTCTTTAAACCTCTCATTATTCTAAATGGAACTTATATTTTATTTATATAAAATATCAATATAATTCTATAGCATAATTATAATAATTATGACATCGATAATTATGATATATTATAATTATAATTATGATATAACACCATATGATATATAATATAATTATATATAATTATAAAAATACAAAGATATAAATATATAACATCAACATATTATAAACATACAATATAATAAAATATGTAATATTAATATAGTATAAATATATAATTACGACAATATAATTATTAATAAAAATAATAGAAATATAAAACAATATGTTATATATTAATATATTATTATATACTTTATATTATTTATAAAAGAGGCTTTTGATATCCATATAGGTAACATCTTCACCTACAATTTTAAAGAAAATTTGATAGATCCTAAAGGAGCAATGTTATGATAATTACATGAAGAAGAGACATAATGATAATTGTAGTGGCTACCGTTTCCTGAATGCTTGCGTACATGCTAGGCACAGTCCTAATTTCTTTTCAGATGTCAATCATTTAAAAATTCATAAGTGGTATGATCATTTTTGCATTATGCCAGGAAATTATACCTTAGTGACTGGTATAAGATATAAAGACGTCCGTCTTCTCTTCTTTCCTTCCTCTTTGGTACCATTCACAGCTGCAGACAGGTGCTTGGCAGCAAATGGTGCTCAATAAATCGGTGTATATAAATAAATACCTAAATGGTGTCTCTTCTCTCCCTGTGTCATTCAGCTTCTCTGTGAGATCTAGTTCTTTTAAATCTCAGTAACAGCAGGACATTTAAAAGTCTATAAAATTTGGGAATAATCTGTCACCCGAAATCGTCTTGTGGCTTGAAGTCTACAGGAAAAACTTGGCAAAGAAGTGATATGAGTCCACTGATAGACCCCCGGGCTCTGCTGTGCTCTGGTCGGAGCCTGGACGTAAACCGAATTACAATAACTAAAGAATTAGCTGTTTCCTGTGGGTACAAATCATCTCTAAACTTTCCAAACTTCTTGTATATTTTGAAGAAATTTATTTAGCTTTTTTGGAATCTGAGTCTATTAAAAAACCAAATATTTCAAAGAATATGTGGTTTTTACAAGAGGCAAAAGTGTAAAAAAGAGTAAATGAATCTTATCTCTTAAATCTAACCCTGTATACCCCACTGAGACCAGGAGAAAGAAACTGGAATTTAGGATTTTAAAATGTAACTGCAAGTAATAGAAAGATGTGCTCAGCTCTGCGAAGGGCCAAGGGCCAAGAAAAAGCTGTCTTTACTGTTTCACAATATACAGAGAAGAGAAACTTGGAAATCGTTAGAAAAAGAGTGTCAGGGGTCATGACAGGTTTGGAAAATAGGTCTAATGAGCAAAGAATATAATAGTTGGTGTTATTTTTCCCAAGGAAAAGAGAAGAGGTTAGTCGTGATTGAGAATCCAGGGACAGCGTTGTACAGGCACTAGTACACAGTAGAATCCCAGCTGCATTGATGGGCACAAGTGTAGATTTCAGTTTAAAGCTAAAAGAATTTCTTCACAGTCGGAGCTGTAAACCAATGGTCTAGCCAGCAGGGAGAGGTAAAGAATCTTTCTGGAAGTCCTTCAATAGGCTGATCTCTTGGCTACCTGTGATAGTTTGGGGTGTCCTGGATTTACCGATTGTGGAGCAGAATAATCAACACAGTTGCTACGTTCACCTTAGAAAAAGTGATCTGCCCCAGATATTTAGACAACAGCTTTCTCAAATCAGACACTTCATTCATAGCTTCGTCATTCTCAGAAGACCCCATACATTGAGAAAATGAAATACAGAAGTTCAGAGACTGGTTCTTAGTTGCATAAGTGGATCCAGGCTTACAAAGAAAACCCCTCACATTAAATCCAAAGCTTTTCCTCGAGACCATGAGGCTATTTGCAGGACTACACTTGAATGTCAAGCTTTCTGAATTGAGGTGTTTATATTCTAATTCAAAACCCCTTTCACTTAACTAGTATAAAAGCACCTGTAGCGATGAGGCGGTGTTTCAGATGTCCACGTGGACACTTTTCAGCAGCTGATGGAGGCGCAAGAATGCACTGTGTTGGGTCATGAGGTCTACAGCCCGGAGGACACCCACACCCTAATGCAAATCAGAACCTGAATTCTTCTGATCATAGTGGCCAGGTTCTGCAGCTTAAGAGCCACCACGGTTGATTCCTTTCAACAAACTACAGTATCTTATTCCACTACAAACATCTCAGTAAAGCCACTACTGCTCAAAATTTTAAAACTATGAGGAATTGAAGCATTTACCGCTCAGACATTGGTGGGTTTTAATAACTGCTTATGTGGAAGATCGGTGGAATTTAGAAACCCATTTCCAGCAGACATAATGACCTGCTACTAACACCTCATACCCATGACTCAACTTCGATTCATGAAAGTAGAAATGGCTCTTAGGTACTTTCAATTGAGGTAAAAGTTGATTTTTAAGACACACATGTTGAATTAAGGAAAGAACATTGTCAACATCAGAGCATAGAACAAGTAACAGTTAAAGATAAGCATTAGAGACCTGGCCTTGTCATGATTATATTCACTGAAATGTTTCCTGGAGAATAACAAAGATTTCAAGGATCCCTCATGGCCCCTTCCTGCAATGTTCCACTGGATAGTCTGGGCGCCCTGGGACTAGTAATTGGGGTGCTTTCTGTTTATTTGTCAGAAATTAGTTCAGAACACACAAAGCTGGTTACGATTGGTTTTGATGTGAAAATAGATAACCTACTGACCTTGGCCTTTGGAGCCTCCAGCTCATAACTGATCTCAATTATTGACATTGATTACTTCCTATTCATTCTCATCTCTGAGATGCCGGGGAGTGGGGCCTCGTGAAGCCTGAACCCTGCACTTTATCACTTGACTGTTTATTGAGTCTTGTCCATGTGCTAGTTGCTGAGAAGAATGCAGAAAAAATGTAGATCCTTGTCTCCCAAAAGATTGCCGTCCAGCTCAGGGACAAATGCGGCACACACAAGACAAGCAATTCACAAGTGAAGGCTGTGCTCCAGGAAGTGGCCAGGTGGGCTGAGAATGCTGGGCCCTGGTAGGGAGAGACCTGGCGAGGCTGAAGACTTTGTCACAGAGGAGGTAACAGTCTAGATCCAGAAGGATGGGCAGAGAGCAGGGCAGACACTTAACTGCCTGACATTGTTACTTAAATGTTACCTTATCTCCCAACCAGATCCCACACTCCCAGGTGAGCTTGACCTCTTCCTCCGTGACTAGCACAGAGCCTGTATACAGTAGGTGAATAATAATCTCGCCTGAAATGAGGGTGTCCTGAAAGTGCTCAGAAATAAAGGGGGGGCATTAATTTGCAATTATTGAAATTGTTAATGTTGATAATGAAGCATCTTTTAAGATCTCTTGTTTTTCTCCTCTAAACATTTTAATGCTTAGGATCACGATAAAGCCAGAGGTCTCTAATGCTTATCTTTTGTTTTATGCTCTGATGTTGACAGTGTTCTTTCTTAAACTCAACACGAGTATTTTTTAAAAACCAACTTTCATCTCAATCTAAAGTGTCTAAGAGACACTTCTAGGAAAGGGAGGCTGATTTGCAAGCCACATCCTAGACGAACTGGCTGAGGAAGTTTTTTTTTTTTTGGCTGCGTTGGGTCTTCGTTGCTGTGCGCGGGCTTTCTCTAGTTGCGGCGAGCAGGGGCTACTCTTCGTTGCAGTGCGAGGGCTTCTCATTGTGGTGGCTTCTCTTGTTGTGGAGCATGGGCTCTAGGCATGCGGGCTTCAGTAGTTGTGGCACACGGGCTCAGTAGTTGTGGCTCACGGGCTTAGTTGCCCCGCGGCATGTGGGATCTTCCCGGACCAGGGCTCGAAACCATGTCCCCTGCACTGGCAGGTAGATTCCTAACCACAGCGCCACCAGGGAAGTCCCATGATTTTCTTTTTTTAATGTTAATAATCAGGAGATGAGACAGTTGAATTTGGAAGCCTGAGAGCTGTGGCAGTGGACTCTGGACCGCAGATGTAAGAACGCCCCTGGGTGGGGTTACAACGGGTACATGGTGTCCATTCAAGCAGGGATTATGCAGGGGACAGACTCGCCGTCCCATCTACTCTGTTGGACTCAGGGAATAGAGGAGAGACAAGGAAGGGGACCAAGCCTGTATTTGGAGGACAAGGGCTGTCTCCACACTCAGGCGTTATTCCTTCTTTTTCACTTTCAAAGAGGAAATGGGAGCAAACCCAGAACCCAGATAAAGTAACCAGAATGCTCTCCCACACATCCGCCCTCATGTGGCCAAGGTGTCTGGCCACTTTGCAAACACCCACAGTGAAGGCCGAATCCTAACAGAAGCGTCAGGCAGGCAGTGGGGACAGGAGAAGTTTGGCCGGAAGTGCTCTGACATGTCCAAGCCACCCGCTTGCCTTCTGCTTTCACACAGCTCCCCAGCGCCCAACGAAACGGGACCTGGGGATGTTCTGACAGACTGGAGATCTGGGATGAGTGAATCACACCAGGCTGCCAGCGGAGAGAGAGATTCGCAGTCCCTAGGCCTCAGTCCTCTGTGGTTTTAGCCATGGATGGGGGCTAACAGTCTCTGCTGGAGTGGCCCAAGCACCTCAGGCTCAGGCCCCTGGGCTGCTGCTGGGGAACGGTGGCAACTCCCACATGCATTTTCACCTGCCCTCTCGTTGTGACAGTTTGTATTGCACTAAGAATCTAAAATTAAGACTCTAAACTGGTATATAGAGAAAAAACTAGTTACCAGTGGCGGGGGAGAGGGGCAACATAGGGGGTGGGGGGTAGGAGGCACAAACTACTGGGTGTAAGACAGACTCAAGGCTGTATTGTACAACACGGGGGACATAGCCAATATTTTGTCATAACCAAACGGAAAACAATCTTTAAAAGTTGTATAAAAAAAAAAGTTAGGGCTTCCCTGGTGGCGCAGTGGTTGAGAGTCCGCCTGCCGATGCAGGGGACACGGGTTCGTGCCCCGGTCCGGGAAGATCCCACATGCTGCGGAGCGGCTGGGCCCGTGAGCCATGGCCGCTGAGCCTGCGCGTCCAGAGCCTGTGTTCCGCAACGGGAGAGGCCACAACAATGAGAGGCCCGCGTACCGCAAAAAAAAAATAAAAATAAAAAGTTAGAAACCATAACCCCTCCCCAAACCCTCCAATTGTACATGAAGCAAAATCTAAAATATGCTAAGAATAAGCACATATAAAAGGTAAAATGTAATACATTAAAAAAAGAAACATTCCAAAATCAATAAAAATCACAATATGAAAAAGAAAAACCACTCTAAACTGAGAAGAATAACTTGGGGGCCATCCGGGAGCCACTGCGGGTTGCACACAAAGTAGAGAATGACATCTGAAAGGCTTCACTTCCTAAGCCCCACCCGTCCCACCCTTATCAGCACATCATCTTGAAGTGCGTGCGCCTTTGCTCTCTGTCCTTCTCTCTCCCTCAGTGCCCTCCCAGCCTCCTACCTGTGACAGCCCACTGGTCTCTTGAGGCCTTGCTCAGATGCCACCTCCCGTCTGAAGTTGCCTCTTATCAGCCTCCCTCCAGAAGGGCCCACATATGTTGCTTTATGACAGTCATGTTTGAGACACAGACGATTCTAGCTCTGCGGTCAGTTGGTCAATACAATGTCTTAAACTTCCTCTGCTGCACCATGTGTAAAATTAGAAGAAAGATGCAAAGAAAACCAAAGATCTAATGTGACTACTGGCTCTTGTTCTCACACTGATTTATATGATTTCTAATATAAATACATTATAATATAATATTTCTACAATAGGTTTATATCACATTTATATGTAAATATTAATTTTATTATAGTATAACGATATTATATATGTATAATAAATATACAGTATATTTTATAATATTTATAATATACACGTATTACTTATATTTATTAACAAATATAACCCAGGAATTTGTTGAAAAGATGCCTGAGTCCTAACCCAGGGGTCTGATTCACTGATTCCTGGGTGGGAACTAGTGATTTGCATTTCCGTATAGAGCTTGCAATGCCAGTGGCCAAAGGATCCTGCTTGGAGAAACACAAAGCTAGGATGTGCCAACCTGCTGCTACCCCCCTCCTTCCTCCTGCTACTCTCTTATTTAGCTCTCAGTGCTGGACTTGGTGAGTCCCTGTGTGATGGTTAATTTTGTGTCAACTTGGCTGGGCTGCATTTTCCACATATGTGGTCAAACATTATTCTGGATGTTTCTGTGAGGTTTCTTGGGATGAGATGAACATGAAAAGTGGTGGATGTTGAGTAAAGCAGATTGCCCTCCATAATGTAGGTGGGCCTCGTCCAATCAGTTGACACCCTGCATAGAACAAAAGCCTCCCTAAAGCAAGGGAGAACCCTGCCAGCAGATGGCCTTTGGATTTCATCTGCACATTGGGTCTTCCCTTGTCTCCAGCTTGGTAGCCCACAGACTCTGTAATCTTGTGAGAGCCAATTCCTTACAATTCCTTAAAATGAATCGCTTATATATATTTATACATAAATATATATGTATCCTATTGGTTCTGTTTCTCTTGAACCCTGACTAATACACCCTGTGAGAATCTGAACTCACCTCCCTTTTACTGCAAAGCATATGCCGTTGAACACCATGTCAGAGTCTCTCGGTGTGGAGAACAAGGCTCAACCCCATCAGAACCACCCAGGAGCCCTAGAAAATGCAGGTTCCCAGTCTGCATCCCTCGAGACACTGACCCAGCAGGGACTGGGTGGGCCCTGAAACCTGCACTTACAGAACACTTGGTTATTGTTTAGCATAGGACTCTAACTCATTTCAAAATGTGAGTCGCACTAGTGGAGAGTGTGGTGAATGGCACAAAAGGACATAAGAACCAATCCTTCTGGCAGGGAGTTTGCAATTCAAGTGAGGACTTCGATTCTGGAATATTTGGGGAGTGACAGGAACCACACTGACCCATTGTACTGGATTGAATAGCGTCACCCTAAAATTCACGTCCTTCCTGGGAACCTCAGAATGTGACGATATTTGGGAATAGGATGGTTGCCAGTGTAATTAGTTAAGATGAGGTCATCGTGGAGTAGGGTGGGCCCTTTATCCAATATAACTGTGTCCTTATAAGAAGAGACACAGAGACAGACAAACAGAAGACGGCCATGTGATGACTGAGACAGAGATTGGAGTGATGCTACTGGAAGCCAAGGAAGGCCAAGGACTGCTGTCTGCCACCACAACCCAGGAGGGAGCCGTGGAACAGATTCTTGCTCTGAGCCCCCCAGAAGGAGCCAACCCTGCTGACACCTTGACTTTGGACTCCTGGCCATCAGACCTGTGAAAGAATAAATTTCTGTTGTCTTAAGTCACCCAGTCGGTGGTACTTTGTTAGAGCGGCCCTAGGAAACGAATACACCCACCCACTATAAACGACTAGAAAATTGGACAAAACATATCAAACAATGTTTGCAGATATTGGACAGCTGGCAGCACAGGCCTACTCTCTGTGGGGAAAGATAACATAAATTGCGTAGGGGCACCCATGTGGACAACCAGTGCAGTCAAGGCTAAGCTGGAAAGTTCTGTGTTTGGGCGCCTGGATCCCTACTGGATCGCACCTCCCGTGGAGTCGCCAGCTGGTTATCTAGACTTCTGTCTTCCCACCTCTAGCCCGTGCAGTGTTGTTCCGACTGAGCCCTCGGTAAATAAGTGAGGCATCCTCTTGGACCGTGTTTCCCAAGGTCATCCTGCAGTTGAAAGTTCGGATCTGTAACAGTGGTTCTAACCCTGGCTGGAATTTAGAATTACCTGAGGAATCTTCTCAGTGTATCGATGCTGGGGCCCCATCCCAGACCGGTTCAACTCAGGTGTAGGAGAGGGGCGGGACCCTAGCATTAAGGTTTTTTAAAACCTCCCCAGGAAATTCTGTCATGCAGCCAAAGAGAAGACCCACTGATCTGTATCTTACTTCCCAGACTGTTTTGAACAACGCTCCTAAAACGTAATGTAAACAGGCGCTTCTTCGTGTAGGCGTCTTCTAAGTTACTCCTCTACTGTAATGTAAGTGCACCCATCCTCGAATTCGCCCAAGCAGGTGGATGTTTTGTTTCATGCCTGTTGTTGTGTTGGTGTCCTCCCAGCCCACTCTGGGAACTTTTCCTCAGAGGAAGCAGAGCTTCCTGATGCTCCGGCAGTGATTCCCTGGAGTGGCTGTAGGTCCTCCTGGCCACTATGTGAAATCTAGTGTATTAGTTTCCCAGGGCTGCATGGCAAAGCACCGAGACCGAGTGGCTTCAAGCAATAGACATTTATGCTCTCACAGTTCTGAAGGCCGGAAGTCCAGACTCAAGCTGTCTGCAGGGCCATGCTCTCTCTGAAGGCTCTAGGTGAGGATCCTTCCCTGCCTCTTCCTGGCTTCTGGTATTTGCCCGCCATCGTTGGCTTGTAGATACATCACTCCAATCTTTGTCTCTATTGTCACATGGCCTTCCCCCGTCTCTCCACGTCGCCTTACCCCTGTGTGTGTCTATCTTTGTGTCGATTCTACTCTTCTTATAAGGATGCCACTTGCATTGAATTAAGGCCAATCCTACTCTGGTAGGACCTCATCGTAATTTACATCTTAAATGCATCTGCAAAGATCCCATTCCCAAATAAGGTCACATTCACAAGTGCCAGGGTTAGAACTTACCCATAATCTTCTGGAAGGACACAATTAACCCACACCAGCAGGATTACCACATGTGTGCTGATTGCACCTGGCCAGGGAGGCTTAGTTACCTTTGCTTGAAATGAACACCTCTGTCTTTTCTCTTGGTCATTTTCTTTAAGCACAGGTCTGTTGGCTATCCAAGCAGAGTGCTCTATCCTTGCAGTTCAAAGTGTGGTCCACCTTCAGGCAGCTTCCACAGCACTTGGGAGTTTGTCTGAAATGCAGATTCTCAGGCCCCACCTTAAACTCCCTGATTTGGGAATCTGCAGTTTAACAAGATCTCCAGGTGATGCATACACACGTCACATTTTGAAAAGCAGTGCCTAAAAACCAAAGGCTCAGCTTCCTTTTACACTGTTGAATGATTCTGGTTGCTATGAGCACATAATGTCCTTTGCTTAAATAGGAATGAACCATTAAACACTCTTTTCTTAAATACCTTCTAATTATATTTTGAAATGTATTTGAAGTAAAACTGTTCTGAGGTTATGATTTCAAGTGCTCTGATTAGTTTAATCAAAACGAACCAAATCTGAATTATCAAGTGAATCATTGTAAGAAAAATCTTCCAACGGAATTATCTCCAGCCTATATCACCCACGTCTGGATGGAGTGAGGGAAGAGGATGATTACTCTGGAAATTAAAAAAAAAAATTTTTGTTACCATTTTGGAGGAGAACCACAAAATAGCTGTTCTCAAATGTCAAACGTTTATTTTATGTAGCCCTAGCTAGAACACTGGATAGACGTATTAGGGAGGCACTTTGGGAAGGATTATAAACAGTGATTTCCTAAGAATGAGTTGTTAAAATACAGGATAGACTGCCTTATGAAACTGGGACACTTGTGATTGATGAAGAGAAAAATCTTGTTCTGAAAAGGCAGATTAGGTAGCTTCCAAGGATGTTTCCAACTCAAGATTTCATGTTGTTGCAAAACTACTCTGAAACTGTAAACTTCAGAAGGATGGCTCTTTTCTTTTTGGAACTTATTTCTGGCCTTTGGTTATAAGTCCATTGCCTTGAAATATTTCTAATGTGCATCAGAGTCATAGCTCAGTAAAAATCTGTGTTTTAAGCTCCATGTCAGTATTTACCCTGACGACTATCTTACTTCAACCAGAATAATGTAAGAGCCTTTTATTTGTTGGTGTGTAAGTGTATAGATGCAAATAGCCCAAAGAGCCATTAAGATGGTCCACTGTCAATATAAGAATACAGGTTATTTCTTTTCTTTCTAATACTTTTTGTCAATTAAAACCTCACATGATATGAGTTAACATTGCTTTTATGCCTCATACTGCATGTCTATTTTATATAGTTTTTCTTCCTTACTTGTGTCTACTTTGGTTGTGTCTCTTCACAACATCTGTTACCCTTTAAAAAATCTGCCTTTTGATGCTTCTCAGAGTCTATTTATACCACAGTAATTGTTACCTTAGGCTTATTTCCCCAATTAGATCCATCCAGTTTATTTTTTCAACAGACATTTTACTGAACATGTACTATGTGTAGGATGTTATTCTAGGTGCTGAAGATACAGCGATAGCAAGAAATATTGCCCGCTCTGGAGAAGGTCACAGGGTAAGAAATACACATGTCATCAACCAGATAGGAAATGTAGATGGTGCTAAACTAAGGGTTTGCCCGAGATGTTACGGGGGCCTTCAGGGGAGCACCTCACTGTCAGGGTAGGGCAGGCTAGTGGTGGAGCTCAGAGGAGTCTTCCCAGAGCGGGTGGGAGGCCCCTGAACTTCATTTGGAAGGAGAGGTGACACCGCCACGTGGCAATGGGGAGCAGAAGCCCCTGGTAGAGGGTGCGGGAGCTTGGCGCTTGTTCCACACAAGCTCCGAGTGCTGGTTCCGGGCTGTGTGCAAAGTCTACGCCTCTTGATCTGAAGGGATCTGAAAATAATTTAGGAACTGCAGCTTCACAATTCTCTAAAAGTCACACCTGGATGTCTGAAAGAGAAGCGAAAGGATGAGAATCAGGCAAGTTCTGCGGCCGTTCTGGTGGGGAAATAACTGAAATGTTTGGCCAGCAAGAAGAGCGGGCTCTCTCAGAGATTTCTTTTGTTTAAGTCCACCCGTTCCTCACGTTGGCAGGATCCTGCAGAGGTGGAATAAGAAGTCAGAGCAGAGATGAGACGTGGGCTCTCCTGACGTCTGCTGCCTGCGCTTCCTTCTGGAAGCTTCCAGAAGGAGGGCTCGTCACCGTGTGGATTTCCGCTAATGCATCTCTCACCCTTTAGAGTCCGACTCGTTCTTTGTTGGAGGCCACTTCCTTTCTCTTAATTAGTTTCATTCACACTATTCTAACCATTGAAAAAAATAGCGAGAGTAATGTTTTGTGCTTTGTTTAATGATTCAGAGCTGGCGGGGTGATGCACTCTCTTTAGATCCTTTGTTTGCACAGAGAAGCACCTCTGAAATAAGGGATGATTTGGGTCCTGGTGGAGAAATAAGAAAAAATGGTCAAATCACCTCTTAGAAAAAAACCAAGGGAGATTTTATCTAACTTGCCACTATTCAAAAGAGAAAGACTATACTTAAATGTTACAAGGACCAGTTAAAAGTGTGGCAACTAATTATCCTTTGTATGTATCCAATTTTTTGTGTGCTTTACTGGTAGGTAGAAATAGATGCCATAGTATCATTTTGGAAAAAAAAAAAAATCCAGGTATGAAACGCCCAGTTTAGTTTTTCCTTGCTTGGAGGAAGGTTTTCATTGCTCTGTCACTGAGTTGGCCTTTCTCTGTGTGTGCTGGAGTGAGCAGGAATCGATCCCCTCTGGTCACGAGCAGATTGGGAGGTTTGTACTCTTGTCTTTCTGCCTCTGCAGAGCTGCTAAGGAGCCACCAGAGAGGAGAGGGCAGGGCTGGTGAAGAATCTAGGTGGGAAGCTCACAAGTACCATAGGGAAGCGAGAAACTTATTCTAGGTAAAGTGCAGCCCCATGCTCAGAATAATTAAAAACCTACAGCCTTAGAGGTTTTGTTTTGTTTTCTTAAACAAAGACATAACCCTATTTACAGCATAGCTTGAGCACAAACATTCTTTTTGAATTATCTTTTCACAGAACCATAAAATTAACTTTCTGCTAATACACTAGCCTTGATAAGATGCTAAGGCATTATAATGATGCCCTTAACACTGATACATACATAGATATAGATACACAGACAGATGGATATCTATACCTATGTTAGTTTAAGGCTTTATCATAGTGGTAGAATGTGTCAAAATTGGGCCTGAAACTAGTGGTAAGCAAAGTTAAGAATGTTCTGTAGCTTAACCTAAACTGGACCTTTGGTAGAACTTTAATCTGGCTTTTGTAACTCATTTTAAAGTAAAGAAAGTTAATAAGGGCTATGTGGATTCAGTCTCGAGGACAGAGTGAGAGGCAATCCTCTGAAGATCTTATTGCCATTGGTTTTCAGAACATGATTAAAGGCAATGAGATCAGCCACATGCTAAACGGTGATAAATTTAGAGACAAAAATCTAATTATAATAGTAGTTCATTAATGTTAAAATAAAAGATCCTACTTTCTGAAAGCAATAATATTTACTGAGTTCCTCCGATGTTTGGGGCACCCAATGAAGCCTTGGTCCCCTCCCTCCAGGACTGTTCCCGTGGTAGTCGGAGGTCAGTGGTAGTGAAATAAGGGATGATTTGGGTCCCACAGAAGGTGTCTGTCCTGAGGAGTGGACACCCCAGCAGAGAAGGAATCTGGGGGCTGGAGGGAGTGAAGGCTGTGAGGGCCTGGGCAGGGGCCAAAAGTCATGCACTTTAATTGAACATTTAGTACCAGCTAAGTAGGGTTCCTACGCATGAAGCCTTACCTGATCAGCTCGATGTAAATTTGTTTGACTCCTGCTGAAACAGACAGTACCCTCGGGTGGAAATGAAAACAAGTCTCCCTGACGCTGGTCTGTGTTGCTGAGTGTTTCTGTGGCAGGTGCATGTGTGTGCCTCTCTGTTCCCTCAAAGTCAGTGGTCAAAGCTGGTTGAATACCAGCATCGAAGAATACATGGTATAGTGTTATTTAGAGGAGAGGGATCTGTTTGATTCTGTAACATGTAAAGCTAATATGTCTTCCAAGAAGGATTCTGGCTTGGAGGATTGTAAAGGAACATTAGGAAAACTAGAATTACAGAAAGCTGGGAAATACTTTGCGGAGTTTTCTTCACACAGTGGCCTTGAATTAGTGTGTAAAGAATAGTTTTTATTAAGATGAAATCAGTTTTTCCCTTTTGGACTATTTTTAAATCACCATCTGAATGGACGCCAATTCATAGCCTGCAGGTGTGCCCGCATCTTGTTCCTGCCCTAGGGAGAGCTCGTCACCAGGTGAGAGGGGGCCTCCGAAGAAGCAGGCACGGCTTAGACTGGGAAGGGTGGGCCAGGTGGAAAGGTAGTGTGATGGAACAGAACCTCCTTTTGCACAATCCGAGTAGCAGGACCAAGTGTGGAGCATGTGAAGAACTCAAAAAGGTCCGGTAAGGACTTTATTGTGACAGCAACGAGATGTCAGGAAAATGAATTAGATAAGAGTGACATGTTTAGATCAGTTTAGATCAGAAAGGCTACTGTGGCCTGCAGCATGAGAAGAGATTGGTTGGGGAGCGAGCACTCCAACAGGCAGGGAGAGCTGGAGACTGTCGCGGTTATCCAGGGAGATGCGACAGTGGTCTGAGCTAGCTAGCGAGGATGGAGAGAAGTGAAGGGATTCCAAAGGGAGGGAGAGTTTGATGGGACTTGGACCCATCAGTCAGGGGCTGAGTGGGTGGTTGTTCAGAGTTCTGACTGGGTTAAGGTGCTGTAGTTCATCAAGTCAGAGAACACAGGCAAGGAGTGGAAGTGAGGTTGGTGTGCGTAAGAAGGAAACAAATTCAGATCTTGAAATCTGGAGTACTGAATTGCAGAAACGAAGTGGCATAGAATAGGAGGAGAACAAAAACAAAAAAGGCTGATACGGGACACAAAATTAACTTGAATGAAGAGAAGATTCACAGCACTTAAATTGAACACTTAGTACTAGTTAACTTGGGTCTCTACGTGCCTTACATGATTAGTTAAGTGTAAATTTGTTTGATTTCTGCTAAAATAGTACCCTCAAGTGGCAATTAAAACAACAGCAAACCATACATCTCTCAAATGCTGGTCTATACATCAAATATTATAGATTTACAAGCGGGGAGACCTGAGGACAGGCCCCAGGTTGACTGTCTTCAGGAGTTATTTGTGAACTATAACTGATTCAGACTCTTACAATACTTAAAGATGTGTTAGTGAGGATAAAGTTAAGTGATTTGGTCATACCACTGTTTCAAAAGAAAATTTGAAATTCAATAAGTAAGAAGTTATCACAATTTTCTTTTGAAATAGTGCTATGACCAAATCATTTAACTTTATTCTGACCAATCTGTGTAAAATAGCATCGTCCCCTCCAGCCTCTTCTCAGCTTACTTTTCTCCATAGCAGTTATCACCCGCTGATATGCTAAGTATTTACTTGTTTGTTTTCCTTCTGTCCTTTCTCTTCCCCTTACTCATCTAGGATGTTATCTCTACCAGGAAAAGACTTTGTTTTGCTTACTACTATATCCCCAGCGTCTAGCTTAGTTCCCGGCACATATATGCATGTAGTAAGTATTTGTTGAATAACTGTTTTTGAGTAAATAAAATGAATGTCAATTTGGAAATTCAGCACTACCAGGTCATATAATAATAGGCTATCTTAATCAAGAAAATAGACTGAAAAAGTTCTTAAACTACAGAGAAATTTCTGTAACGTACTTTGAATGCACTATAGCTAATTTCACACATATATGTGAAATACACGAATATGTATATACAGTATAATGTACTTATGAATGCGACATAGCTAACTGGCCTTTAAATGTAATCACATTTAAACTTTTCCATCTTGGCCACTTTTCTTACCAACGTTTAATCAAAACGTGTATTTTACATACTCAAGCTCCACCAAATGAGCTTTTGAAAACCAGTGCATTTGAATCAACAGAAATGTACTTAATTTTAAACGATACTGCTTTTGAATTAACTCTGGACTTCACCTTAAGGGAAATTTTGTAAATATTTGCAAATTAAAACTGTGAAGCCTCAGATGCTCTCAGAGTAAATGAGGCGGTGATATTTCAACAGTATTTTTACAACTCTGAAATAATCTTTAGAACTGTTCTCTTCTTTCTTTTTTTTCCTTTAGTGTAGGAGCACTCCAGCCCGAGTTTCTGGAAGATCAATACCAGATTCCAGAGGTTAGAAGGTTAGATCAGTGTTCTTTCCCGCCCTGCTGATAGCAGGGTAACTTTAATGTTGTGCGTTTCCAGAGTCTGTTTACACAGTCTCAGAACCCTGAGTCTTGTGTGTGTGTTGAAGATTTCTCTTTCATCGGAGTGCACCCCCGGCCCCCCAGGACTGACAGGTCTCCCAAAGCCTCCACGCCCGCGTGTGAGCTGTGAGCGTTACATCCATCCCTGTTTCTGAGGATGGCATCTACGTTTGGCGACGATCCTCTTGCTAAAGTTCACAAAGCACTTCAAAGTCAGGAGTCGCCGCCTAACCCAGGCCGCGATGCCCTTCCCGGGGCCCTCGGTGCACGCCCCCCGCTGACCACCTGGGAGCACCGGCGCGCACAGCCCACCGCACACTCCCCGCGAGCGGAGCCAGACGGCGGCGGCGGCGAGACCCAGCCCCCGGGGCAGAGCGCCGCTACCCCAACCTGCTAGCTGTCTGCCGCCCGGTCTCCCACGCCTCCACCCCTCCCCTCCCCTCCCCGGCCTTCCCCGCCGGTCCATCCCCGCGCCCGCCGCCGCCTCCCTGGGAAGCTTGTCCCTCGCCACCCGCCGTAGCCCGGCGCTGGCCGGTCGCCGTCTCCAAGATGGCCGCGGCGCGAGCGGCTCCTGCGGCGGGCTAGAGGCGGAGGCGGAGCCGAGTCACTCCTGCACTCCGGGGCTCCGGTCCCCCGCGCCAGGCTGCAGCTTACTGCCCGCCGCGGCCATGCGGGGCTCCGTGCACGGATGAGAGAAGCCGCCGCCGCCGCCGAGCTGGTCCCGCCGCCCGCCTTCGCCGTCACTCCCGCCGCCGCCATGGAGGAGCCGCCGCCGCCGCCGCCGCCGGAACCCGAACCCGAGCCGGAGCGCTGCAGGGCGGCGAGGTGAGTGGGGCTGCCGCGGCGGGCCCGGCGCAGAAAGCGGGTCTCGTCCTGGCCCGAGCTTGGTCGGGGGCACGAGGGGGCGTGGGGGGCCTCTGCTTCCCGCCAGGTGGTGCGGGAGCATCCAGGCTGCCGGGCCGGAGGGGCGGGGTGCAGCCCTGGACGGAGGGCACGGCGGCCGGGTCGGCCCAGGGACTCCTGCCGGGGCGCCGCGGGTCCGGCCGAGCGCTCAGCCCGCCGGCCCTCCTTGCAGCATCGCCGCGCGCCGGGAATGCGGCGGGGCGGGAGCGTAGCGGGGCGCCCCTGGTCCTGCCGGGACTGGCACCCCTCCCCCTCCCCCTCCAAGGCTTCCGAACCGGCGCCGCGCTGAAACTACGCCCCTCGTTACTAAGCGAAAATGCTACCTCCCCCTCGCCCCCGCTCAAGTAAAGAGGTAGACGCTCGTGAAGCAGATGCACACTGGCTGTTTCCCCTTCGTTCTCCTCCTGCCCTCCGTTTGTCTCCCCCCGAGTGTGCCTGCTGTCTCTCCTGTGAGAAACTGCATTTAGGCTGTGCAAACAGGTTGGTTTCTCTTTCTGAGGGCCCTTTACCGGCCGTGAGTAGTAGCGTTGTGCAGATTGTTGCTCACACGTGCACATCAAGTGAAGGATTGATTTGTCGAAAACTTTGCTCCCACAGGAAGCTCTAATATGGAACTTTGGTACCCAAAGCATTCGTTGCATTCAGTTCCCTAGGGGCTCTATTACTGAATTCTTATGTCATTTTTCTGATCGGGAGATGAAATTCACCATAACTAAGAATTTCCCTCTTATATGCCTCCGTTTGTATGTTCAAATGCCCTCTTACCCCTGTCTTTTGCATCCCAGTGTAAACTTGCAAACTGCTGCCCCCTGTCCCCTGTAAGGAAAATACTTCCACGTCTCCTCTTGCATCTTGCTATCTTGCTCTGTAGTTGCAGGAATAAGGGAGTTAAGTGTCCTCTTTCTTTTTCCTCCTTAAAGAAATTTTAAACAAAGTCTGCAGCTGGAGTTAGAACTGAATACAGGAACCACATTCGTGCTTGTTATGACCCAGTCGGCCCAAACAGATTTGTTTTGTTTTTACAGGCTGTGAAGAAAGTCGTTCTTCATTTTCCTTAACTCTGAGGTACTTCCAAGATACTCTTGTGAACTTTTAGGGAACAGCTTCTGTAAATAATGGTACATGGTGTAATGAGAATTCATTTTGGTCCTTTGGAACACATCTAACATTTTTAGAAATTTTGTCAGAAAGTTTATTATATAAATTTGGTAGTAGATTCATACTTTGAGTATTTTGACTCCTTTAAGTTTTTCTTTAAAAATAATAGCGAACACTTACTAATCGTTTAAAATGTGCCATTTCCTTTGCTTCTATTAACCCATTTAATCTTGACCAACAACCTTAATAGGAGCACACTATTACTGTCTCTTTTTAAGATGAGGAAACTGAGGCACAAAGTAAAGTGTTTTGTCCAAGGTTTCACAGTTAGTGCTGAACTCAGGTCTGGCTGCACATTCCCTGCTCTTAACCGCCATGAAGAAGAGAGTTGATTTCATTATATAAACGGGCAGATCAGAAGTTATAATTCTGTATAACTATACTCTGGGAAAAAATGGATGTGAACATTCTTAGGTAAAAGGAACAGAGAGAATTGCAAATGTGCTGTAAAAAATGACTGTTTCTCTAATGATAAAAAGAAACCTTGAGTTTTCAGCCAGGTTTCTGTCTTTGTTATAGTAGAAATAGGTCAGGATAATCGGCTTCAACTTTAAGTGAACAGCACTGTACAGAACAAGAAGATCTTAGAAATATTTTTCTTAGCAACATTGCAGTTAATTTTACAATAGCAAATCTGTAAAACATTACTTGACAAAGCTGTTATTTTTTCTTTTATACGCCCTTATTGTCACCACCACCTCTTTAATACACAGAGCTGACCTCTGACCAACTTACTGTAGATCATTAGTAAAAGATGCTTCAGGTGCTCTGCAGTTGTTTATTTGAATTTCTTTTACCTGTGTTTTTAACCATTTTAAAGAAGCTCAACATGCATTTTCAAATAATGCTAGATGCCACATTTAACGCATAGGAGACCAATAACGTGACTTGTGCTACTAGGTTAACTGGTCTGGGACAAACCAGAATAAAGCTCCAGCTGCCATCTTTGTTCATGCACTTCATGTCGGTGTGTCATCGATGAGGAAGGCTGATCTGATGCACAGGTCTTTTGTGGAAAGCAGGCCCGCACACGTTGGCCAGTGCAGCAGTGCGGCAGGTGCCAGCCCAGTACATCTGCTCCGCGTGTGCTGATGTGAGAGTTATGCAATGACCGGGGAACACAGAACAGGTTGAGAAGCGATAGTGCTCTTATGGGTTTACTGCCTGTTGTCAGTGGTGGATACTTCTTGTCCTTGTTTTTGATAAATAATTCATGATAAGGATAGCAGTTGTTATTGTTAGTGATTAAACTTAGAAATAAGCATTCCTCATAATTTCTTTTTTAAGCTTCTGGGTCAGTTGTAGGAGGATCCTGAGATTATAAGGAGAGCTTTTAAAACTAATTTGGAACAATTTACTTTTGTGATTTCTTGAATCTGCATTTAAAAGAAACACAGGTCTTGGCTATTAAGGCTGATACGAGACTGCTCCTATCTCCTGTAAGCTTTCATAAAAATGTTTATGTCAGGGCTTCCCTGGTGGCGCAGTGGTTAAGAATCCGCCTGCCAAATGCAGGGGACACGGGTTCAAGCCCTGTTCCGGGAGGATCCCACATGCCGCGAGCAACTAAACCTGTGCGCCACAACTACTGAGCCTGCGCTCTGGAGCCCGTGAGCCACAACTACTACTGAAGCCTGCATGCCTAGAGCCTGCGCTCCTCAACAAGAGAAGCCCGCGCACCACAACCAAGAGTAGCCCCCGCTCACCGCGACTAGAGAAAGCCCTTGTGCAGCAACAAAAACCCAGTGCCAAAATAATAAATTAAAAAAAAAAATGTTTTAAATAATTTTTCAAAAAAAATAGCCTCCTTGTTCTCATTTATTGACCCGTGTAAAGTACTTGTTACATGAAATAACCTTTTTTAACCAGTGACTTTATTTACTTTTTATAATATGGTTCTTACAAGTTCATTTGAAAAAATGGGTTTCACTACTAAAAAAGTACTTCAATATTCTGTCCCTCCTGGTGGTTTGATCTCTCCCTCTCCTTGAATGTCCCCTTGGAGCCTGCTTGTTTCAGTCTTGCCATTGGATGTCACTTATTTATTCTCCTTAGCGAAACCCACCTTATGGTGCAGCTGCAGGCTCTCCTGGCAGCATCAGTGATGGGCGTGGCTTGAGACCCTTACTAGGGGAGATACTGTTGGCAGGGGTGGCTTTAGGCAGAGAAGCAGTGACCACACAGCAGTAACAAAGGGCTCCAGTGATAGCAGAAGCTCCTTCATGTTCTGAAATGGGGACAGCTCATCTTTCAAGAAGGACTTTGTGGTTCCCTTTTTTTTTTTTTTTTTTTTTTTTGCGGTACGCGGGCCTCTCACTGTTGTGGCCTCTCCCGTTGCGGAGCACAGGCTCCGGACGCGCAGGCTCAGGGGCCATGGCTCACGGGCCCAGCCGCTCTGCGGCACGTGGGATCTTCCCGGACTGGGGCACGAACCCGTGTCCCCTGCATCGGCAGGCGGACTCTCAACCACTGCGCCACCAGGGAAGCCCTTGTGGTTCCCTTTAATTGTCATATTGTTAGAAGTTGCTTCACTTCTTTCACTTGTGTTCTCTTAATGTCTTGTAGATCTTGTTCTGAGCCCTGCTGAAATAAGGGGATATAAGGTCTTGATTGTTTACTGGATACGTTGCCTTAATAACTTCCTGCTACTTAATAATTCCTCATTCTTTAGTGGTTATAATTTTTACTCATAGCATGCTGTTGTTTTAGCCTTCTCATTTGACCAGGTGGTGTGTATTGTTTATAAAGACACTTTGATGCCTCCAGTCAGTAGGCCATTGGAAATAATTTCTTTAAAGAGAAAATGGGGGAAATGTTGGAAAAAGAGTTTGGCCAGTGACTGCGGTGGGTCTTTATAAGCCGGCATTCCCTGGGCAGCATACGGTAAGCGAGGTGCAGGTACTGTGCTTCAGCTCCTACTTGGCTTTGTCTGTACCTGGTGGGTCAGTGTATTCTTTTGCCTGTAGAAAGCCAAAGTATAATTAAGAGATTGATGGGTAAGCATGGCATCAGCTAGGGAAATTAGTTGAATGATCTCAGTGACTAATGTTAACAGACCAGGTTGGCTTGCATCCCTAACAGGCGTACCCCCTGCTTCTAGGATGAGAGGCAGGTAACAAGAGTCTTACTCTTAGGTTTTCGTTTCCCTAGACTTCACACGGGCTGTTGTTTTTCTTTTCCCTCTGGTCACTAACTTCCCTCAGTTTGTTAGGTTATAGTGTGTTTGTTTTTAATCTTCAGTCTTACTTTAATTAGATTATGACAAACCTTGCTTTTCCTGCTTTACTTTGAGGTATATGGTATCATTGTCCCTTAAAGACATCTGTTTAAAAAACCCTCAGAGGTAGATTTTTACTAATGGTAAGTCTCAGAGGATCACCTAACTGTTTTCACCCTCCTCATAATCCACTCCTCTGACCCTGCCCCCGACAAAGAGTCCTTTGGCGTAGTTTCTGGAAAAGGTGTGGCAAAGATGTCAGTGGTTGGTGCTTTCATAAAATGCTTTTTGACTCTTGTGAGTATTGTGTTCAAAAAAGATCATGATGGTATGTGGTTTTTCTGGATTTGTCATAAAATTAAATTTATTTTTATTTTTTAAATAAATTTATTTATTTTTGGCTGCGTTGGGTCTTTGTTGCTGCGCGGGCTTTCTCTAGTTGCAGCGAGCGCGGGCTACTCTTCCTTGCGGTGCACGGGCTTCTCATTGCGATGGCTTCTCTTGTGGCAGAGCACGGGCTCTAGGTGCACAGGCTTCAGTAGTTGTGGCATGCAGGCTCAGTAGTTGTGGCTCGTGGGCTCTAGAGTGCAGGCTCAATAGTTGTGGCGCACGGGCTTAGTTGCTCCGTGGCATGTGGGATCTTTCTAGACCAGGGATCGAACCCGTGTCCCCTGCATTGGCAGGTGAATTCTCAACCACTGCGCCACCAGGGAAGTCCATAAAATTAAATTTAAAAAATTTAGACCTACATGAGAATTCTGTGCAGCTATTAAAAACCATGTTTTTAAGGAATATTCAGTGACATGGGCAAATGGTCATGATATAATTCCTTCTAGATAAGGCTTCATACAAGTGGAACCTGAGTATCTACTTTTAAAGAGATTCTCAGGTACTTCAGATTTATACATACCCACCACTGTGTTCAATGAGAAAAGCAGATTATACAACAGCATGTGCAGAAGATGGTAGCCAATACTTGAGGTGGCTGCTCAGCTCGTACAGATCTCTCCACCAGCTGTGACTGTCCTGCCCCCTCACCCAACCCCCCCTCTCGATTCTAGCTCCATGGTACAGATTGGAGCTGCCCTCGGCGTACGCACTCCTGGCTATAGGGATGGGCGCTTGATGCAAGCCAGGCCATTCGAGTTCTTTCCTAGGATTTTTCAAATTGGAGCTGGGGGACAGAAAAGCTCTTTTTAGTAACTGAAATGTGTACTGTGGAGTCCTGAGCCTAGAGCTAGCTCCCCGAACCGTAGTCACCATCTCACAGAGAACTAGTTTAGTTTCAGACAGTGACGTTGAACCCCAGAGAAAAGAAGAGACCAAAAGAAGTCTTTGGCTATTGTCCTTTTATGCTACATTCACCCCCATTTTTCTCTTGATTCGATATGTGAATTGATAAATTCTTTATTTCTGCATAAACCATTAATAATTTGAGTTGGGCTTCTTAAAATCCTTATACTTAGTATGAACCCATTAAAAAAAAGTATGTATGTGTCTAGAAAAAAGGTTGAAGGGATACATTCTACTTTTTTCCTAAAATTTTTTATAATGAACGTTACATGTTTTTATTTTACAATAAAAAGCTAGAGAGCCCAAATTCCTGTACATTTATCATTTTAAGTCTCTTTACTTTGCATTGTTCCTAAAATTGAAATTGATAAGATTCTATATGTTGTATAAAGAGACTATTGTTGCCAAATTTTAAATTAATTTAAATTTTCCTTTTTAAAATTTTAGTATATATGCACTGTCTGAGCTGACGATATCCATTTGGTTTTCTTTAATTATTTAGTTCATCCTGGATAACAGAGTTTGTAGTTGAGGTACAAGCAACATCAGCAGTAACAAACAAAGGGCTTTGCTCTGTGGTGGCCTTTATAGTCATAGAATTATTACTTCGATCTATAACTATATTCTCAACATGTATGTTATGTTAAAATACTTTACCCTTTTTACGAGGCATGGTTGAAACCACTGTATTTTAAAAGGAACATTATTTCTCTGGAAAGTAGGTGTGGTAGGTACAGTCTTATATCTCCCACAGACCTCACCCTCACGTATGGAGTGCAAGTTGCCTTTAGATATTTATTCACTGATGGCATAGGCAAAATGAAAATTCGTTTTTGACCTGTAAGAACATTCGTCGTATTTCGCAGACATCAGTAGAAGTATTAGTCTCATGGATCGTATGGGTGCCAAGTGTTTATAAAGTAGCAGGGAAAGATATTAAGAATATATTAAGCATTCTTTCGAAAGCGTTTCATAAGAGGATTTCCTTTCAGCATAATTTCAGAGGAAGTAAGCCTTCTGTGGAAAAAAGTAGATGCTAAGCTTTAAAGCTGATCAGATTTGATGTTTTCAGTGGAGGTTTTTTTTTCTTTTTGCATGTGAGCAGGCTATTTGAGGATACTGCTGAACTGTAGAATGTTCTCAACAGGGCTTATTAGAGGACAACTAGTTTGGAGATGTAAAATTAATAGAAATTGTCAACCTTTTTAGTCTTTCAGTGGAAATAGTTTGGAAGAAAATTTAATACATGCATTAAATTTATTGTACCATTAAAATTCTGAAGTCTTTTTGTGTAGGAACATAAAAATATAGGTATAAGTTGGTTTTCTCACAAAATTTTTTTTAAAATAAATTTATTTATTTATTTTTTGGCTGTGTTGGGTCTTTGTTGCTGTGCATGGGCTTTCTCTAGTTGCAGTGAGCAGGGGCTACTTTTCATTGTGGTGTGCAGGCTTCTCATTGCAGTGGCTTCTCTTGTGGAACACAGGCGCTAGGCGCGTGGGCTTCAGTACTTGTGGCGTACGGGCTCAGTAGTTGTGGCTCATGGGCTCTAGAGTGCAGGCTCAGTAGTTGTGGCGCACGGACTTAGTTGCTCCGTGGCATGTGGGATCTTCCTGGACCAGGGCATCTGAGCCATGCCCTTCATTTTAGAGGTGAGAAAAGCAGCCTACAGAAGCTGCAGCTTCCCCAGGGTCACAGCCTAGGACCCAGGTCTCCAGGCTCTCACCTCCCGTTCCTTCTGTCACTCTGTGCTCCCGTTAGTGTCCAGAGCTAAAGGTGCTCTTCAGCTCAGGCCCGCACACCAACCATGGATGGAATACTAGGCTTTCTGGATTAAGTGGACTTTACAGGGTGGAGAAGTGATGAAAGATTTGTTTTCAGAAAAAAAGAAAAATGCAAAAGAAACACCCAACCCTGAAATCTCCCCTAAACTCATTGTACGCACCTTTTTTTCCCATGAAACTTCGTTTCAAGTTCACAGAATAAAGAATCAACCTTTTTAGAGATCGCCTTAGTTTTTCTGTGCTCAGTCTTTAGGTCAATCAGGCAGTAAGATTGTAATTTCTGTCCCGGGGTGGTGATGTTGAAATTCTGGCCGTGCTTGTGACCTATGGTAG
Organism: Stenella coeruleoalba; assembly: GCF_951394435.1. Taxonomy (NCBI): domain Eukaryota; kingdom Metazoa; phylum Chordata; class Mammalia; order Artiodactyla; family Delphinidae; genus Stenella; species Stenella coeruleoalba. Next base: position 83,142,219 of record NC_137158.1, read on the forward strand.
GAAATATGTTTTACAACAGTATATGGGTGCTGTATAACTGAAACAAAAATTTATGAAACAGTGTTTGACCTTGTAATATATGATATATGCTGATAATTCTTGTTTTGTTCTCCTACTAAAAAAATTGTTCATCATGACTCATTAAATTGATTTTATTATCCACAAATGGGTTGTGACCCTCATTTTGAAAAACACGGCTCCACCAAAATTTTAAAAAGATGCTATTGCAAATACTTTGTCCTTTGTCCCTTGAGATTGAGTCAGGAGAACAAGTATTGTGCTTATCCACTAAATGGTCAAAAGGCGCTTTGAAGAAGCTAGGCACGATTTGGATCCGACTGTTTCTTCTTTGAAAACAGCATTATTCCCCAAAGGCAGGAGTAAGAATGCATCTTATCCTGTGTCTCAAGGTTGTTCTCTCGGTTGCTTATCCTTAAACACAAGGGTTGTAAAGATGAGTTTAAAATTTGGTATTAATTTTACAGTAAAATTTGTGTTGGACTGTATGAGTACATTAGATAATTTGTTCATTTTTCTCTGAAACACTAATATGTATTTTAATTTTTTTTCCAGTAGAGCAGTCCTCAAGAAAAGAAAAAAAAGGAACTCATTCTCTCCTGCTCTGTGTGTGTGTGTGTGTGTGTGTGTGTGTGTGTGTGTTAGGGTACAGCAATTTTCACTGCAGTGAAGTATATTTTTATTTATTAAAAATTTATTTTTTGGCTGCATTGGGTCTGCATTGCTGCACGCAGGCTTTCTCTAGTTGCGGCGAGCGGGGGCTACTCTTCGTTGCGGTGCGTGGGCTTCTCATTGCGGTGGCTTCTCTTGTGGAGCACGGGCTCTAGGCGCGCGGGCTTCAGTAGTTGTGGCTCAAGGGCTCTAGAGCGCAGGCTCAGTAGTTGTGGCACACGGGCTTAGTTGCTCTGCAGCATGTGGGATCTTCACGGACCAGGGCTGGAACCCGTGTCCCCTGCATTGGCAGGTGGATTCTTAACCACTGCGCCACCAGGGAAGCCCCCCAAGTACATTTTTAAGAAAAGGATGACCTGGGGTGTTATATTTTGCTCTCCTTCTTTGCCTTGTTAATTCTTCCTCCTCCTCCTGGTCTTCTTTTAAGCATTGCTTACTTCAGGGTCAGCCTTCCCTTAACCTCATACCCCTTCACTAGAAGTTAGATTAAGTCCCTCTGTTCTGAGTCTTCCTAGTCCCAGTGGTTCTCCACCATGTTCTGGCATCTCACCATTTGTAATTATCTACTTGAATGAACGTTTGTTTATTGTCTCTTGGCCTCAATAGCCATCAGACTCCAGGAGGGCAGGGATGTGGTTGTTTGGCTCACTTTTAGGTCTCCGTTCCTGGCACAGTGTCTAATGAGTGGTAGGCTCTCCACAGGTACTTGTTGGATGGAGGAGGCAGTGGATATATTGGAGGGCACAGAGGTATTGGTACTAGACAGACAGGCTTTGAATCTTACCTTTTAATTAGTAGCCTCTGATTTGGGGAAAGTTACTTAACTTCTCTCAGAGTCAGTTTGCTCCTTTGAAAATCAAATAATAATAGCACCTCCTTCGTAGGTTGTTACTAAATTAAATGAGATAATGGCCTTTTATATAAAGTGCTCAGTAATTTAGTTCTCTTTATTAATTTCTTTTATTTTTTCATTTAAAGTGAAAAGAGAGGAAGTCCATTGTAATGAATTTTCATAAAAAGCCATCAGGTATGTTTTGAGGCCATCAGGTATGTTACATTTTAAAATAGCTGCAGTAATCTTTATTCAAGAAACATTTGTTTTTTCCATGTCTGTTGAAGTCATAGGAGGAAGAGGATTTGGGGACCTGGCTTTTCCAAATTCCCTCTTTTGCTTCAGCTGTGATTATTTTGCATATTCCTAAAGGTGTTTGGAATTTTGACACGAGCATCATAAATCATGACACTAAAATCAGAAGTGTTTACACTACAGGTTGAATGACTCCTTTAGGTCATGAGGCACAGCTCAGTCTTTTTTCTCTGGAACTTCTTTTTAGTTGTTTGGTTAACTTGACGTGTCTTTACAACTTAGATTACGACTGTCTTCATTTTTTTAAATGTTGTGCATTATGTTTAAGAGTAATATTTTCCAAATTGGTCTAGCTGTTGCCTTAGAAAAGTGAATGAAATCACTTTTCTAAATCAGTTAGAAATCTCTCTGATTATAAAAGTAACACGTGTCAATTGTAGAAAAATCTGAAAAGTATAAAGAAGAAAATAGCCAGTCATAATCCTACCATCTAAAAATAGTCACCATTAACATTTTGGCATATTTCTTTCCTGAGCTTTACCTCTTTACCTCTGTGTGTGTGTGTGTGTGTGTGTGTTTGTGTGTGTGTGTGTGTGTGTGTGTGTGTGAGATTTATATATTGGTTTGGCCAAAAAGTTCGTTCGGTTTTTTTCCTGTTAAGACAACTAGCAGTGCTTAGTTGTCTTTAATTTCATTCCAGACAATTTTGTTGGGTTGCATTGTGACATATACCCTAACATATCAGCGTGCATTTAAAGAAAAAACTTATCAAAATTGGTGGATTTTTGTGTAGCCATTTTAATATTGCAGGTGGGAGGGAAAAAGCAACATTTTCAGCATATTATGCTTTATTATTTCAAGAAAGGTAGAAACGCAACTGAAACCCAAAAATGATTTGTACGGTGTGTGGAGAAGGTGCTGTAACTGATCGAACGTGTCAAAAGTGGTTTGCGAAGTTTCGTGTTGGAGATTTCTCGCTGGATGATGCTCCACAGTCAGGTAGACCAGCTGAAGTTGATTGTTCTCATTAGTTGAGAACAATCAGTGTTATACCACGAGGGAGATATCCGAATTCTCAAAATAACCTGCATCAAGCATTGAAAATCATTTGCACCAGCTTGGTTACGTTAATCGCTTTGATGTTCGGGTTCCACATAAGTTAAGTGTATTTCCGCATGCGATTCTCTACTGAAACGTAAGGAAAACGTTCCGTTTATAAAACAAATTGTGACGGGTGATGAAAAGTGGATACTGTACAATAATGTGGAATGGAAGAGATCGTGGGGCAAGCGAAATGAACCACCACCAACCACAGCAAAGGCCGGTCTTCATCCAGAGAAGGTGATGTTGTATATATGTTGGGATTGGAAGGGAGTCCTCTATTATGAGCTCCTTCCGGAAAACCAAACGATTAATTCCAACAAGTACTGCTCCTAATTAGACCAACTGAAAGCAGTACTCGTCAAAAAGCGTCCAGAATTAGTCAGCAGAAAACACATAATCTTCCATCAGGATAACGCAAGACCGCGTGTTTCTTTGATGACCAGGCAAAGACTGTTACAGCTTGGCTGGGAAGTTCTGATTCATCTGCCGTTTTCACCAGACATTGCACCTTCGGATTTCCATTTATTTCTGTCTTTACAAAATTCTCTTAATGGAAAAAATTTCAATTCCCCGGAAGACTGTAAGAGGCACCTGGAACAGTTCTTTGCTCAAAAAGGTAAAAAGTTTTGGGAAGATGGAATTATGAAGTTGCCTGAAAAATGGCAGAAGGTAGTGGAACAAAAGGGTGAATATGCTGTTCAATAGAGTTCTTGGTGAAAATGAAGAATGTGTCTTTTATTTTACTTAAAGACTGAAGGAACTTTTTGGCCAATCCAGTATATAAATTACATATATTATACATATGTTTATATATATATATATATTTCCCCTCCATACATTTTATCTTTAGAAGCTACCGTATCATGAGCACTTTCCCATGTTTTAAACATATTTAATGACAAACAATATTCCTCTTTATTGGAATACTGTAATTTAACTGTTTTTGAATTACTTTGACTAGAGTTCTATAAATCCTGACTCATTCCACTGATGTGATCTCAGAGCTGTTTAAAGAGGCCATCAGAAGCCTGTACCTGAAAGTATAACACATGGGAGAGTCCTTTTCCACCGGCCCTGAGATGGCCCTTCTTTGTTGAAGACGGGCACCCTGGACTGTAGCCGATGCTAGGTGCTTTCAGGGAAGCAGCCGAGTAAAACAAGCACCTGTCTGTAGGTGATGGAAAACTTAAAGTGGGATGTAGTGATTCTTATTACATAGTATTGGGGGTAATCTCTGTCTGCCAGTGGGAGCCTCTGTTGTGTAGCAGCTGCCTCCTGACCCCCATTGAGTGTTTTCTGATGTTTCTATTCCAGGAAGCTGCTTGTGATCTTAATTAATTTAACTAGTCCTTTGTTGGACTTTTAGGGTGTTTCCATTTCTTTAGCTATTATAAGCAACAATGTTATGAACATTCTTTTTGGCTCAGTCTTTATGTATATCCAAGATATTTTATTAGGATAAAATCCTGGAAATGAAATTGCAGTATTAAAGAGTATACCTATATATATTTTAGGTATAATCTGTTCCTCTCTAAGTACAGAATTTTACATATTGAATTATATATAATAGAGGTAACTATATAGGCAATTCACAGAATTTGATAATACAGAGATGAAAGAGAAAGAGAGGCCAATTGACCAATTAGGTGGGACCTGGTAGGTTCCCTCAGGTTTTTTTATTTTAAATTTTTGTGTAATATTTGCTGTTGTATAATGTAACACAGACATTTGTATAATATATATATGAAATGCGTAGCATGATAAATTATCTAGAAGTGAACCTGCTCTTGTAAAGATCACCTGTGTGAAGGAAGCAGCACCCTGGAGACCCCTTCTGCCCCCGCACGGCCACTACCCTCCTCTCCTCATTGCCCCGACACTTAGTGATATTTCACGTCTTTCATGGTCACTACCCTCCTCTCCTCATTGCCCCGACACTTAGTGATATTTCACGTCTTTCATGGTCACTACCCTCCTCTCCTCATTGCCCCGACACTTAGTGATATTTCACATCTTTCATGGTCACTACCCTCCTCTCCTCATTGCCCCGACACTTAGTGATATTTCACATCTTTCATGCAACATGATGTTCATGAGATTCACCTATGTTGTTTTGGGTGATAGTGGTTCTTTTATTTTTGTTACTATAAAGTACTTCATTGTGTAAACGTATCCCAGGGTGTTTTTATTCACTCAGGGTTTTGGGGGGGTTGTTTTTTACCATTGTAATCATTTTTAAGTGTTCAGCTTAGTAGTGTTTAAGTATATTCGTTCACACTGTGGCAGATCTCCAGAACTCTTCATCTTGCAAAACGGAGACTCTGTGTCCAGTAAATAACAACTCCCCTCTCCTCTCCCCTACCCCCTGGTCCAGGGAGCTTTCTGGGTTGGAGATCTCCCTACCCTCAGATTTAGCTAGAAATAGGGAGGCCATGAATTTCACTTAAAGTCTGTTTGTGAGCGGACCTTTCAATACATCCCTAAACAAATTTGCCGCTCAAAGGTAGCTAAATTTGAAACTCCTTTAAGCTTAAGGTCCAGGCCAAATAGACGTCATCCACACTGAACATCTCTCCCGTTCCTGAACATGGCATCTTTTTTCTCAACTTCTTGCCTTTGAGTAGATTGGTTCCTGTGTATCAACTACCCTTTCCTCACTTTTCTACTGCAGTCATTTCAAATGGCACTTGTCTTCTGAATCCTCTCACAGTCGCCTAGGCAGGTAGATAATACTTGTATTATGTGTAAGTGTAACGTAAAACATGCCCTGTCTTCAGGGGATTTATAATTTAGTTAAGGAGAAGAGATAAGGTAAATAGAAGCTTTATAATTCATGGTCTGGTGCAGAAATGGTAAATTTACATCTATCATGTACCTGTGTACCATCATTCAAATAGTATAACATGTTTTATATAATGATTACAATGAACTTGTAAAATAGATGTGCATTTTTCAGGTGGAGAAAGTGAGTCTTTAAGAGATGTATTAGTTCAGGGGACTTCGCTGGTGATCCAGTGGTTGGGACTCCTGGCTTTCACTGCAGGGGGCGCAGTTTCAATCCCTGGTCTGGAAAGTAGGATCCTGTGTGCTGTGCAGTGCGGCCAAAAAAATAAATAAAGGGGAGAGAGATAGAGAGAGAGAGATAGATAGATATATAGAGAGATAGAGAGAGACAGAGAGAGAGAGAGAGAGAGAGAGAGAGATGGATGTATTAGTTTAGAATACCTGGAGTCAGGACACATTCATCCTTGTTATGCTTCAGAGTCTGTGGTCCTGTATTTTATATGCTGTCTCCTTAGGCATAAATGTGAAAGGATGTGGTGAATGATTTAAATAATAGTTTATTATAGCAGTAAAAGATATCAAAAGAATGATTAATTGCCAAGTAAATTATACAGGGGTGAGAAGAGGTCCCTCTAGACTGAGGTGGGCATGATATATTATCTGAACATATTGTGAGCGTTTGCCATGTTAGTAAAAATATTAAAACATCATTTAAAAATAGCTCTATAATTTCAGTTTATGGTCATGCTCTAAACCATTTACGTATTACCAGTTTCTTGCTGTCCTGGGTAGCACTGCCGTGAACGTGCTGATCCACAGCTCTTAATGCTCTTCTGGCTGCTCTCGTAAAGTCATTTCCTGAATGTAGAATTTGAAAGGAGTTTGAACACATTTCAGAGTTTTAATATCTATTGTTAAACATTTTCTTCTGAAAAGATTATATGAATGTATAGGCCACAAATAGTGCTTACCTTACTAGATTTCTAGCTTTGAGTATTATTATAAAAAGTCTTTGCTAATTTAATAGCCCGGAAAGGGTTATCTTGTTTTAATTTGAGTGTCTGGTTACTAAATAGGTGGAACTATTTTCATGTTTTATTGCTACTTAAATTTATTTTGTGAATTATCTTTTTATATTCTTTGCTTATTTTGCTGTTTGTATCTTAGGGTTTTTCTTGCCAGTTTTTTTTTTTTTTTTTTTTTTTTTTTTTTGCGGTACACGGGCCTCTCACTGCTGTGGCCTCTCCTGTTGTGGAGCACAGGCTCCGGACGGGCAGGCTCAGCGGCCATGGCTCACACTGGCCCAGCCGCTCCGCGGCATGTGGGATCTTCCCGGACCGGGGCACGAACCTGTGTCCCCTGCATCGGCAGGCGGACTCTCAACCACTGCGCCACCAGGGAAGCCCTCTTGCCAGTTTTAATGAGTCTTTTTTTTTTTTTTTAACATATTTATTGGAGTATAATTGCTTTACAATAATGACTCTTTTATAAATTAAGGACATTTTTTTTTCCAGGTTAACTTTTAATATGTTTAGTTATTATTTTTTTATATATTGAAGTTTTAAATGTTCACATAGTTAAATATTTTCTTTTAAATTTTCTTCCATTTCTTTAAAGCTAGGAAGTCCAACACATGTAATTAAGGGAAAATCATTTCAGACCCATTTTTTTCTGGAAAAATACCATAAGTACCATTTTCTATATTTTATGGAAAAATACCATAGCTTACGTAAACTGTAAGCCATAAAAGAGCTTATAATGTAGGTTGTATGTATTTTTATATCACTGTAAATCTTGTTCTAATAGCTATGTACATGGTAGATACTGCATAAGTATCTGCTGATGGAATGAATGAGTTAATTCAATGAATTATCACTGACAAGACTTTAATAATTTTACTGGTTCTTGGCACCTCTTCCTTTGTATTCCCTTTCTGTTCTCATTTTCTGAGAATTTGTGAACTAATAAAAGACAAAGGAGTGTCTTTTCTTAAGGTTCCGTATGCAAGATTTCTATTCGTTTTTGCATCGCTGGATACTACATCTTACATACCTGGTAAGAGCGCTCCTCTTAGAATCGCTCTCTGAATGAGAGTTGATGTAGAACCTGTCATAAGATCCCTAATTCCCCTTGTTTTAGTAGAAATAGGATTGCCTTCTGTTCAAATCCTGCTCATTTGCTAGTGCTTTTTCAAATTATTTTGTTAGAATTTGAATAATAGGTGATTAAAGTAAGGTAATTTGGTTATGTAGAGATCTGTACCATACAGTTTCCCAAGTGTTTTGCTGTTCAGAATTTCTTCAGGACATGAACAAGTGAGATAGCCCTTTTTTTTTTGGTGCTAAAAGCTTGTACTGACCTTAAAGTATATATATTTGAATTCTTAAACATTCCATTTCTAGGCTATCAGAAAGTATTCTGACTGAAACTGGGTTTTACATGGAGAGTAAGAGAACTATAGGAGTAGGTATCTTGCCTTTACGTATTTATTTTGTTTTAAATAGCTTTCTGCCAATCAAGAGGTCCTTGGTTCATATCCGAGGTGTCCCCACAAAAAAAAAAAAGGGAAGGGGAAAAAAAATAAAATAAATTTATTGAGTTGTAATTCACATGGCACACAGTTCGCGCATTTAAAGTGTCCAGATCGGTGGTTTTAGTGTGCTCGAAGGTACGTGCAAACATCACCTGGTCAATTTTCGAGTGTTTTAATTACCTCAGAAAGAAACCTGGTACCCTTTAGCTACTGCTGCCTCCCAACCCCCATCCCTCCCAGTCCTAAGCAACCATTAGTCTACTTTCTGTGTCGGTATATTTGCCTGTTCTGAACATGTTTTATAAATTGAATCATATAATATATGGTCTTTTATGACAGCTTTTATTTAGCCTAATGTTTGCAAGTTTAACCCATGTTGTACCATGTATGAGTCCTTCATTCCTTTGTTTGGCTGAATAATGTTTCACTAAATGCATATGCTACATTTTGCTTATCCGTTCTTCACTCGATAGACATTGGGTTGTTTCCACCTTTTGGCTAGTATGAGTGATGCCGCTATAAACATTCAAGTGTTTATACAGTTGTTTGTGTGGACATATGTTTTCATTTTTCTTGCATATATATACCTAGGAGTCTAATTGCTGGGTCATACGTTTTTCAAACCGGCTGCACCACTTGACATTCCTACCAGCAGTGTATGAGAGTTCTGATTTCTTCACATCCTTGCCCATGCTTGTTATTATCTGACTTTAAACTATTTATTTATTTATTTTTGGCCGCACTGCAGAGCACGTGAAATCTTAGTTCCCTGGCCAGGGATTGAGCCCGTGCCCCCTACATTGGAAGTGCGGAGTCTTAACCACTGGACTGCCAGGGAAGTCCCTTTCTGACTTTTTGATTATAACCACCCTAATGGATGAAAAGTACTATCTCATGGTTTTGATTTGTATTTTCCTAGTGATGGTGAGCATCTTTTCAGGTGCTTGTTGGCCATTTGTATATCTTCGGAGAAGTGTGTATTCAGATCCTTTCCCCATTTTTAATTGGTTTATTTGTCTTTTTATTATTGAATTATGTTCAGGTATATTTAAAGGAGAGCATGAACATTGGAGAAAAATAAAAGATATTAAAAAAAACCCAAATGGAATGTCTGAAGATGAAAAATACAGTATCTGAAATGACAAATACACTGGTTGGGATTATCAACAGAGTAGGCACTGTAGAAAAAATTTTGAACTTGTGGACATAGCAATAGAAACTATGCAAAATGTAGTACAGAGAGTACACCGACTAGAAAAAAATGTATAGAACATCAGCGACGTATGGGATAATATCAGGCCCTCTGCGCATCTGTAATGGAGTTCCTGAAAGAGGAAAGCGAGGGGGGGAAACTGAAAAACATATTTTAAGAAATATGGCTGTAAATGTTTCACATTTGATGAACAAACACTATAAACCCATAGATTCAAACAGTTCAATTAGCCTCAAGAAAGATAAACCCAAAATTATCACTGGAAAATCACTGCTTAAATCTCTTTTTCTTCCATGGTTTCTACCCTTGTATGTCAGTTTTATAAATAACTTTATTCTTTTTTTGTTAAAATAAATTTATTTTATTTCTTTATTTTTGGCTGCGTTGGGTCTTTGTTGCTGTGTGCAGGCTTTCTCTAGTTGTGGCGAGTGGGGGCTACCCTTTGTTGCGGTGCGTGGGCTTCTCATTGCCGTGGCTTCTCGTTGTGGAGCATGGGCTCTAGGTGCATGGGCTTCAGTAGTTGTGGATCGCAGCCTTCAGTAGTTGTGGATCGCAGCCTCCAGTAGTTGTGGCTCACGGGCTCTGGAGTGCAGGCTCAGTAGTTGTGGTGCATGGGCTTCGTTGCTCTGTGGCATCTTCCCAGACCAGGGCTCGAACCCGTATCCCCTGCATTGGCAGGTGGATTCTTAACTGCTGTGCCACAAAGGAAGCCCCAATAACTTTATTCTTGTAATTGTTTTCTTCTGCGTTCACGTCTCTAGTAATGTATTATATGAAACATTCTCCTTTTATCTCATTCACCAAACCATTGTGTTCCATGTTTGCTTAAATTTTTTTTCCAAGAGGCTTTGCCTTTATTGTATTCAGTTGTAGCCTTGCTTATGAACCATTTAAGGATTTTTCTAATTATTCCTAAATTAATTGGGCTGTTAAATTAAATGTTAATTTATTTTAATTAACCACTTTTACAAGAAGCATGGAGGACGGTGTCATTCCAAACGTAAAACAACAGAGTGTCACAAAAGATTGAAAATTGCTGTCTTATTTGGTGCACTTGACATTGATGTGATTTAGAAGTCAGCTTTGGGCAAAGCCAGTGTATGTGGTCTGGAGGGCGGTTGTTATTCTTGCCTAGTGCGGGTGGAAGCAACCTTGTAGCTTGAGTATTGATTTGAATTACTTATTCATCTGATACCTTTATCCTTTGAATGTCTGTTTAGTATATGTCAGGATGAGATATTTTGAAAGGAGAACCCTGCTAACTGTGTGGTAAATATTGTCTAGGTCCATGCTTCTATACCCTTTGTGGGTCATAGACTACATTTGAGAATCTGATAAAGCTATGGACTCTTGACTCCAAAAATGGATGTGATTAAAATTTACATTCAGTTTCAAAGGACTCATAGTCTCTGTTATGGAGATATAAAGTAATATAGTTTTGATACTTTATTTTTTACATTCCCTGTATTTTGTACATGTTGCATTTAATTATATACTGTGAGATACTTCTTTTCGGAAACTGTGAGTGGTATTTATATACTCACGGGCCTTCAGGCCCGACATTTCCAGTTAATTTCACATTAGCCTTATGTATTCAACCGCAGTTACCAATTATGTTCTTAGTGAAGAAAACTATAAAATTAAAAATAGGAGCTTCTTTCTAAAATTTTTTTAGGTACATTATAATTATTTCCCCCAGTTTATATAGTTTTTAGTTAGAAGAAAGTTATGTTTTTCATGAGACAAACTTTTCTTTTTTTTGTGTGTGGTACGCGGGCCTCTCTCACTGTTGTGGCCTCTCCCACTGCGGAGCACAGGCTCCGGACACACAGGCTCAGCGGCCATGGCTCACGGGCCCAGCCGCTCCGCGGCACGTGGGATCTTCCCGGACCGGGGCACGAACCCGTGTCCCCTGCGTTCGCAGGCGGACCCTCAACCACTGTGCCACCAGGGAAGCCCATGAGACAAACTTTTTGTCTGTGTCTTTAATTACATCTTTGATGTTGAATAGTGTTTTATTTCTTAGATGTTAACTTGCCATTTTTAAGGATTTCATAACTCCTCTCAAGTGAACAATTCTTTTTTTCCTCCTCTGTTGGCTCCTGGCAGGTGAATTGGTCTTGCTTGTTGGCCTAGTGTAGACAGAATAGTTGTTTAGATTGACTTTAAGATTGAATAGTTGAGAGGCCTTGTGTTATATCTTTATGCCTGTCTGCTAGTGTAAGGTGATGTGGGAAATACTTTGACGAGAAAGGTCAGTTCACTCATGCCCTTCCCCTACTTAATGCTCTTTGTGGCTGCACCTTTCTTCTAGGATGAATCTGCTTTAGCGTAATCTGATGACTGCCTGCCCCTTTGGGTGCTCTTGTTTGCTCTGCCCTCTACTCTAGGCCATCATGGCCTTTATGTTTCTCAAATGAGCTGTGGGCTCTTCTGTCTCAGCCACCCCCCCCCCCCCCCTTCTGGTCAGTGCCTTCAGAGCTTCTGAGTTTCCGTTTAAGTGTTCCTTCTTTGGAGCTGTATTCTTTATTATCACCCTGTGGGTTCTTCAGGCTAGATCCTGTCTGCTGGTATGCTTTGTAATCTTCCTTCACAGCATAATGAAGAACTGCACTTTAAAGACTTTTGTGTGTGTACTTATATGCTAAATACCTCGTTCTTTCTATAGGTCGAAAACTTTAAGAGGGAAGGAATGGTGATTCTCTTGTTCACTATTGTATGTTTCCTCAGCTCCTAGCACAGCGCGTGTCCAGTAGGGCCGATGGTGAATGAAGTGAAGGTCTAATGGTGTAGTTGACACACATGCACACATAGTGCAGTATGAAACAGTTAATATGTGTTTTCAACTGTAAATAAATAAATCATTGGACTAGAGACCCAAGAAACAAAAAACTGAAAGGGAATGAAATAAAATAACATACATTTAAAAATTTTATATCGTTTTCTGTCTCTTACACAAAATCCATTCTCAAACAAAGTTAATTGTTGTTAATTCCAAATAACTGGCCTCTAATTTAAAAGGCCTGTTTTTCTTTCCCTGTAGTGGGTAGTTTTACACTTTTTTAGTCTTAAACACACACAGATTTACATGAAACGGAAACAGCAGCCTGGTCTGATGAGTCCTCTGTTAGAGGAATAGTACTTTGGTGTTCCAGGGAAGACAGGGTGTGGTTCCTATACTTGTTAGGGGCTGTAGGAAGCTACCAGAGGGAGAGTGGAGTTGAGTTACACCTTTTATTTGATATGCAGACATAAGCAGGCCAAACAAAACTCTCACTTTTCCCCCTGTCATTTGTATCATAAGCACGCTGTGTCTCCCCAGGCTGGAATTTAGACTCAGCGTCTTACCTAGGCTGACAGGTGAGGAAGTATAGACCTAGAGTGGCTAAAAGACTTCACCAAAGAAGGGAGCCCCAGAGCTGGCCAGAGAACTCAGTCCCTGAACTGTCCCCAGGCTTTTTCTCCAGCCAGTAGGGACCTCCTTCCACAGGGGAGGTACTCCTCTGTGCCTGCCTTTGGGAGAAGGCAGACATCCCAGTGACCTAGGAGTGAGGGGTGGGCTGAAGTTGGGAGGGTCCCGGGCCTTGGGGTCAGACCAGGGCTCCAGTTCGGCACAGACACTTCGCAGGGAGCAGGCAAGTTACCTTTGTAACTCCTTTTCCTATTCTGCAACATAGGGATTGTGATAGTACTTGCAGTGGTGTTGGGAAGACCAAATGGCATAGCATTTGTAGATTGCCTAATTGAGTGATAGGTATTTGATAATGAGACTACATGGTAATTCTCATAATCAACGAGGACGAGCCTTCTGGGCAAAGTATCCTTTCCTGAAATGGTGCCATAGTCCTTAATCCATAGGGAGTAAATGAGATCATGTAGGATGTTCAGCACAGTGTCTGGCAGATGGTTGGTATCTGGTATGTAAGGTAGTAGTTACACTGTTACAATGAAAATTGTTCATTACTGTGTGACAAATTATATAGCTGATGAAAAGCATAAATAGAAATCTGATGCATATCCCAGTTTAGGAAGTCACTGTTTTAAATGGCATTTCCTCACCTACCATTTAAAAATTGTTTTACAACCGCAATCTTGGTTATACTGATAAAGAATGGCTTAATTTTATAATTAATGTTACATTTTTCATTTAGTCCTGGCTCTTAGTCTTTTATACCTGTATAGTAACCCAAATTTCTTCAGCATTGTCATGGAACTCTTCCATATAATGTCATTATATTAATTAATTTTTAAATAAATTTTGAATTTTAGAATAGTTTAGATTTAGCGACAGTTGGAGATAGTACAGAGAATTTCCATATATCCCGTGTCCAGTTTCTTCTGTTGTTAAATCTTACATTACAGTGTATATTTGTTACAACTAACGATACAATATTGGCACATTATTATTTACTTAAACTCTGTACTTTATTCCAGTTTCATTCATTTTTCCTAATGTTCTTTTCTTCTTCCCAGATCCCATCCAGGACACCACATTATATTTAGTCATCACGTCTCTTTATCCGTGTCCTGGCTGTTACAGTTTCTCAGACCCTCTTTGTTTTTGATGACTTGAACAGTTTAAGGGGTGCCAGTCGGGTATTTTCTACACTGTTCCTCAGTTTGGGTTTGTCTGCTGTTTTTATCATGGTTTGGCTGTAGTTATGGGTTTTGGGAAGATGACCATAGAGGTGAAGTGCCCTTCTCATCAGATCAGGAGCTCATGCTCTCAACGTGACTTGTCACTGATGATGTTAACTTTGATCACTTGGCTGCGTAAATTGTTTGGGTTTTTTCTGTCCAGATTTGTCTCTTCTCCTGGTTATTTATATAGTAATTGTTTATATCCATATGAACTCATGGATTCATGCTTAGAATCCAGTGCTCTGTCATTTATTTTCTTGCTCAGATTGTTCCAGCTTCGGCCAGTGGGAGCTCTTTCGGTTGCTCCTGTGTCCTTTTAACATGATCCCATTGCTTTTTTGTTTTTTGAACACTTCCTCACTTGGTGCACTTACAAGATACTTCAAGCTCACATTACATCTTCCTTGCCCCCGTCCTGGAATCAGCCATCTCTCCAAGAAGTCCTTGTTCTTTTGTTGATGCGTGGTATTGGAAACCAAGATCTGGTCTCCAGATAAATGAGCTCTTTCTGTGCTAGTGTCAAAGCAGAGGTGAGAGATTTAATGTCCAAATTGTCCTAATTGCTTTTCCCACTTTTCTTTCCATTTTTCTTCACTGAAAACCCTGGGAGAGTATCTCATACGCTTGTATTTTTCCTCGATTTATCCCCTCAACAGTTGGAGTTCATCTTTTGAAAGTATATGTGTGTCATAGAGCATATTTATATTTATAGTAACTTTTTAAAATTTAAATTAGAAAAAAGATAAGGCGATGCAGACAACTCATCTGTTTCCTACAGAAAGTGGCTCTTCAGTTACTTGGTTTCTGAGAATTACATGGGAAGTAATGACATAAAATACTTTTTTCAGGTATAAATTCAAATTACAATAAGGGGATTTTTTAAATGTTCTCACTTGTAAGCAAGAAAGTAGAGGGAGATCATAATTCTTTTTTGCTATGTTTAAAGTTTTAAACATTTGTCTTGTGTCTCTTTAAACTCTTTAAATGTTTTGGGTGCACTTGGCATAGGGATAAGCCTCTTTGTTTGTTTTTCCTCCCAGCTTTGACGCAGGTTTTCATCTTTCAGATGTCCCTGCCTTAGTCCCAGAGTTCTCTTTACTTAAGCCTATAAAAACCTTCGAATGAATCATCATTTTATGTTGCTTTTCTTTAAATGTTTTTTTCTTTGGCATTTCATTGTAAATTGCATCCACAGTGAGACTGAAGTGGTGCTTATTTTCACTTCCTGTATTGAAAGAAGTGCTCCCTGCATCCACTCCTGTACAACCAGGTGCACCTAAGAAGAGTTTTTATTCCCTTTTGATTGTCTCCTTGCTAATCTGTACACATACAATCTAGTATTGATTTGCAAAGCTTTGGATAAAGATATATCAATAGATATACTCACATTTTGGGGGTCATTAGAACTGGCAAAAATAAGAACGCACACTTGAAAGTGTCTTTTTCTTTGTCCCCTTGTTTTTGGGTCTTTGTTGCTGCGCGCGGGCTTTCTCTAGTTGCGGCAAGCGGGGGCTACTCTTCGTTGTGGTACGTGGGCTCATTGCGGTGGCTTCTCTTATTGAGGAGCACGGGCTCTAGGCCTGCGGGCTCAGTAGTGGTGGCTCGCGGGCTCTAGAGCGCAGGCTCAGTAGTTGTGGCGCACGGGCTTAGTTGCTCCGTGGCATGCGGGATCTTCCCGGACCAGGGCTCGAACCCTTGTCCCCTGCGTTGGCAGGCGGATTCTTAACCACTGTGCCACCAGGGAAGCCCTGTCCCCTTGTTTTTAAGTACTCAACTGTTGGCAGTAAAATTGCAGAAATAATAGAAATAATCACACTTGTCTTTTATCTATAGCATGACTCATATGTTTTTGAATACCTAAAACTTTTCTCTCTTTTTTTTGTTCTAGTTCTTTTTGGATATCTTCTGGTTAACCAGAAGTGAAGAATAATAATGTGAAGTCTTTAAAGCATTTTGTAATATTTGTTTATATGATTTTATTTTCTGAAAGCCTTCATCTGAAAATGTTTAAAAATAGCTTGTAATTATTTTTATTTCTAATGATGAGTAAAGTTTATCCATGTGGGATAATTTTTCTTCATATATATATATATGTTTTCTATCTTTGTGTTCTATTTTGTTTGACCTACATCAGGACTGCTAAAGTATACCTTGTAAAAATCTTTGTGTGAAATAAAAGACTTCTAGAAGATCTAAGCCAGGCAGGCCTTATACACTCATCTATGTAACCCTTTCCAAGACCTAACCCTATCCATTTCTTCTATAAGACATATTGACTGACGCTCACAGCATCATGAATGCCTATGACTAATAGGCTGTCTCTAGAATGCCTGTGATTTTCCGTTCCCATCAATTGAACTATATGCTTATCAGGAGTTCCTGGTTTGTTCCTAAATCTTTTTAGGTCTATTGTACGCTTTAATTGTAATTGCAGAATTTAGTAAACTATTATGCAAATATATGAGATGTGAATGCAAAAGAGAATTGTAGTTTCTGTATAAACTAATTTGGAATGCTTTGGAAAGTCTCCAAAAGATAGGTCGTGAAAGGAAACTTACCATCAAATTAGGGATAGGAGAGAACTGTTGAAGTTTAGGTAATCCAGAAAAATTACCCTCTGAAAATCTTTAAATTCTTGTTCCATTTTAAAGAACTAGAGAGTGGGGATGGCAGATGCAGTGCTTTGGTTGTGGTATATGTGACAAAGTTGACTCGTGACTTTTCTCAGGGACTCACACCAAAAGACAAGGCTGTAGCCTCATCAAAGTCGTGGCAGATTTAAACCCATTCATGGGCTTAAAGTAAAAATAAAATGTTTAACTTTTTATGTTTGTCAGTTATCTATTTTAATTTAACAAACCATACCAAAGCTTAATGGCTTAAAGTAAAAACCATTTATTATCTGTTACGGTATTGAGTGGTTCTTCTGCGTTTCGTGGTGTTGGCTTGGGCTCAGGGACAGCTGAAAGGTCCAAAATAGCCTCACTCACACACTAGCAAGTTGGCACTGACTGTCAGCTGGGATGGGAGCTTAGCAAGACTTTGACCTATCTGGTTTCTCCTTCATGCAGCCTCTCCACCTGGCTAGTTAGGCTTTGAAGACCATGGCAGTCTCAGGGTAGTTGAATTTCTTACATGGTGGCTAGCATGCCCTGGAGTACAAAGGTGGCCTTCTTAAGGCTTAGGCCCAGAACTGACCCAGAGTCACTTTTGCTACATTGCATTGGTTAAAGCAGGTCACAGGGTCAACCTGCATTCAAGAGGAGATGATTATACAAGGATGTGAATGCTGGGAGGCCAGCAAAGTAACAGCCAACACAGATGTTTCAGATTTTTTATTTGCATGTCTCATTTTTGATGCTTTTAATATGTATTTCAATAAATGAAAGTGTTTGTAAGCAAACAATAATTTGATTAAAACTTGTATTCTTACTGTTAAATGTGGGAACGAAGGGATTTCAGCCCGTGTCATTCTGATTCCAAAACCATTATTCCTTATACCATACTCCATTGCTCTTGTTTTGGTCAGTAAATAGTCATGTTCGCACCTAGGGTTACAGTGTCAGTTAAACAATATTATTGTCAGAAGTCTATCTTTAGTTCTTGTAGCCTTTAAAAATTTACATTCTTCAAATTATTAAATGTGATTTTATTAAAATACAATTTAGATAATAATTATGTCTGAAGTATCAGAGATAAAATTGTTAACCTTACAAATCCGTTTATTCAGCAGACAGTTATTGGGCATGTCATCTGTACCAGGCACTGTTCTAGACACTGGAGGAACAGTGGTAAAAAAGACAGATGAGGTCCCTGCCTTCATGGAGCTTCAGGTCTAGTTGGGGGGATAGTCTCTTGTTCATTTCCATAGACAATCTTGTTTTAAAATATCTACTTTCGTTTAAAAAAAAGAATTTTAGTTAAAGAAAAAAGTTTGAGTGTCTATACTGAAAAATAATGAAGGCATGCTAGGTTTGTAAAGACCCTACACTCTGAATCAATGCAAAAGTTACATAGTGAATGTTGGATGAACTTGAGATTTGATAACGGCTTACCTGGAGGTAGGCTGATAAATGTTCAACTGCCAGCCGATAGTAAAGATCAGCTAAGTATTGGCTCTTACAGTACACACCGACCTGTGCCACCTCAAACTTAGCTTAGCTCCTTTTAATTTATACTGAAGCCAAGCAAGCTATTGTGTATAAGTTCTTTAAAAAAGAAACTTAGAAAATCCAACCCCTCTGCCTACCCCTCCTCCCTTTCCCACAGTGGCAAATGCCTGCCTTTAATTATTACTTAATAGGGAATAGGTTAATGGGGAGGTGGAGGTGGCGGAGACAGCGCCACACGGCTGAGAACTGCGCTCATGTGGAATGAAATTTTTTTTTTTTTCTTTGCGGTACGCGGGCCTCTCACCGCTGCGGCCTTTCCCGTTGTGGCAGAGCACAGGCTCCGGACGTGCAGGCTCAGTGGCCATGGCTCACGGGCCCAGCCGGTCCGTGGCATGTGGGATCTTCCTGGACCGGGGCACGAACCCGTGTCCCCTGCATCGGCAGGCGGACTCTCAACCACTGCGCCACCAGGGAAGCCCTGGAATGAAATATTTTATGTTTAAGGGCTTTGCTAAAGAACTTTTAATGAACTATTTTGTTTGTTTGTTTTTTAGGGCTTTTGCAAAACCACCGATGTTCTCAAGCTCATCTAATCCAGCTTCATCATTTTTGAGCTATTTCAGGCACCATGTGGTTTCACCTACTATGTCAGAGCAGAACTATTTAACCCCAAGTTATTTGAATTTTTGTCTTTCACATGTTTCATTTAAAAACTACACTAAACCCCCGTGGGTTGAGTTTAAGACGTGCTTTTCTTAGACCGGATTCTGTGTCAAGTGAAGGGTACTTGAGCAAAGTTTTATTTTAAAAGAATGCAACATTGTTTTCTGTGACTGTCAGAAGTTTAGTACCAGAAAGACATTTCACATTTGTATGTTTTCAAACACAAGTAAGAAAAATGTTTCAGGGCAGCTGATGTAGACCTTGTACTACTTTCCCCATCCAAAATAATTGGTATCCATGGGAACATTCTGAACCAGTCAACTGACCACATTAGCTCATCTCACATGAACTGATACAGAATGAGGTTTTGGATGCTTTTGGTTAGTTAATTGAAATGATGCAAGTTCTCTTGAGCTTAGAACTAGTATTTATTTTCCTAGATTTTGTGTCTAAATGGTTTTTTTTTAAAGGAATAAACTTTAGCTTGATTTCTCTTCCTACCCCTCCCCCCATTATGTATTGTTTCTTAGCTAAAGCTTCCAAACTAAGTTGTTTTTCTCAGGCTGCTTTTTTTTTTTAAAACAACTTTATTGGAGTATATTTGCTTTACAATGTTGTGTTAGTTTCTGCTGTATAACAAAGTGAATCAGCTATATGTATACATATATCCCCATATCCCCTCCCTCTTGCCTCTCCCTCCCACCCTCCCTATCCCACCCCTCTAGTTGGTCACTAAGCACCGAGCTGATCTCCCTGTGCTATGCAGCAGCTTCCCACTAGCTATCTGTTTTACCTTTGGTAGTGTATATATGTCCATGCCACTCTCTCACTTCATCCCAGCTTACCCTTCCCCCCGCCATGTCCTCAAGTCCATTCTCCACGTCTGCATCTTTTTTCCTGTCCTGCCCCGAGGTTCTTCAGAATCTTTTTTTTTTTTTTTTTAGATTCCATATATATGTGCTAGCATACGGTATTTGTTTTTCTCTTTCGGACTTACTTCACTCTGTATGACAGTCTCTAGGTCCATCCACCTCACTACAGATAACTCAATTTCGTTTCTTTTTATGGCTGAGTAATATTCCATTGTATATATGTGCCACATCTTCTTTATCCATTCATCTGTCAGTGGACACTTAGGTTGTTTCCGTGTCCTGGCTATTGTAAATAGAGCTTCAGTGAACATTGTGGTACATGACTCTTTTTGAATTATGGTTTTCTCAGGGTATATGTCTGGTAGTGGGATTGCTGGGTCATATGGTAGTTCTATTTTTAGTTTTTTAAGGAAACTCCATACTGTTCTCCACAGTGGGTGTATCAATTTAAATTTCCACCAACAGTGCAAGAGGGTTCCCTTTTCTCTACACCCTCTGCAGCATTTATTGTTTGCAGATTTTTTGATGATGGCCATTCTGACCAGTGTGAGGTGATACCTCATTGTAGTTTTGATTTGCATTTCTCTACTAATTAGTGATATTGAGCATCCTTTCATGTGTTTGTTGGCAATCTGTATATCTTCTTTGGAGAAATGTCTATTTAGGTTTTCCACCCATTTTTGGATTGGGTTGTTTGTTTTTTTGATATTCAACTGCATGAGCTGCTTATATATTTTGGAGATTAATCTTTTGTCAGTTGCTTCATTTGCAAATATTTTCTCCCATTCTGAGGGTTGTCTTTTCATCTTATTTATGCTTTCCTTTGCTGTGCAAAAGCTTTTAAGTTTCATTAGGTCCCATTTGTTTATTTTTGTTTTTATTTCCATTTCTCTAGGAGGTGGGTCAAAAAGGATATTGCTGTGATTTATGTCATGAAGTGTTCTTCCTATGTTTTCCTCTAAGAGTTTTATAGTGTCTGGCCTTACATTTCGGTCTTTAACCCATTTTGGGTTTATTTTTGTGTGTGGTGTTAAGGAACGTTCTAATTTCATTCTTTTACATGTAGCTGTCCAGTTTTCCCAGCATCACTTATTGAAGAGGCTGTCTTTTCTCTGTTGTATATTCTTGCCTCCTTTTGTCAAAAATAAGGTGACCTATGTGTGTGGGTTTACCTCTGGGCTTTCTATCCTGTTCCATTGATCTGTATTTCTGTTTTTGTGCTTTTATAAGAATTTGTCCATTTCTTCCAGGTTGTCCATTTTATTGGTATATAGCTGCTTGTAGTCATCTCTCATGAGCATTTGTATTTCTTCAGTGTCAGTTGTTACTTCTCCTTTTTCATTTCTAATTCTATTGACTTGAGTCTTCTCCCTCTTGATGAGTCTGGCTAAAGGTTTATCAATTTTGTTTATCTTCTCAAAGAACCAGCTTTTAGTTTTATTGATCTTTGCTATCCTTTCCTTCATTTCTTTTTCATTTATTTCTGATCTGATCTTTGTGATTTCTTTCCTTCTGCTAACTTTGGGTTTTTTTTGGTCTTCTTTCTCTAATTGCTTTAGGTATAAGGTTAGGTTGTTTATTTGCATTGTTTCCTGTTTCTTGAGGTAGGATTGTATTGCTGTAAACTTCCCTCTTAGAACTGCTTTTACTGTATCCCATAGGTTTTGGGTCGTTGTGTTTTCATTGTCATTTTTTTCTGGGTATTTTTTGATTTCCTCTTTGATTTCTTCAGCTATCTCTTGGTTATTTAGTAGTGTATTGTTTAGCTTCCATGTGTTTGTATTTTTTTTTTTTTTTTTGGGTTGCACCGGGTCTTAGTTGAGGCATGTGGGATCTAGTTCCTGGACCAGGGATTGAACCTGGGCCCCCTGCATTGGGAGCGCAGAGTCTTAGCCACTGGACCACCAGGGAAGTCCGTGTTCGTATTTTTTACAGATTTATTCCTATAATTGATATCTAGTCTCATAGTGTTGTGGTCCAAAAAGATACTTGATACGATTTTAGTTTTCTTAAATTTACCAGGGCTTGATTTGTGACCCAAGATATGATCTGTCCTGGAGAATGTTCCATGAGCACTTGAGAAGAAAGTGTATTCTGTTGTTTTTGGGTGGAAAGTCCTAAAAATATCAGTTAAGTCCATCTTGTTTAATGTATCATTTAAAGCTTGTGTTTCCTTATTTATTTTCATTTTGGATGATCTGTCCATTGGAGAAAGTGGGGTGTTAAAGTCCTCTGCTACGATTGTGTCGATTTCCCCTTTAATGGCTGTTAGCATTTGCCTTATGTATTGAGGTGCTCCTATGTTGGGTGCATAAATATTTACGATTGTTATATCTTCTTCTTGGATTGATCATTATGTGGCGTCCTTCTTTGTCTCTTGTAACAGTCTTTATTTTAAAGTCTATTTTGTGTGATATGAGAATTGCTACTCCAGCTTTCTTTTGATTTCCATTTGCATGGAATATCTTTTTCCATCTCCTCACTTTCTGTCTGTATGTGTCTCTAGGACTGAAGTGTGTCTCTTGTAGACAGCATATATACGGGTCTTGTTTTTTTATCCATTCAGCCAGTCTGTGTCTTTAGGTTGGAGCATTTAATCCATTTACATTTAAGGTAGTTATCAATATGTATATTCCTATTACCATTTTCTTAATTGTTTTGGGTTTCTTATTGTAGGTCTTTTCCTTCTCTTGTGTTTCCTGCCTAGCATTTGTTGTTCCTTTAGCATTTGTTGTAAAGCTGGTTTGGTGGTGCTGAATTTTCTTAGCTTTTGCTTGTCTGTAAATGTTTTAATTTCTCCGTCGAATCTGAATGAGATTCTTGCTGGGTAGAGTAATCTTGGTTGTAGGTTTTTCCCTTTCATCACTTTAAATAATGTCCTGCCACTCGCTTCTGGCTTGCAGAGTTTCTGCTGAAAGATCAGCTGTTAACCTTATGGGGATTCCCTTGCATGTTATTTGTTACTTTTCCCTTGCTGCTTTTAACATTTTTTCTTTGAATTTAATGTTTGATAGTTTGATTAATATGTGTCTTGGCGTGTTTCTCCTTGGATTTATCCTGTATGGGACTCTCTGTGCTTCCTGGACTTGATTGACTATTTCCTTTCCCATATTAGGGAAGTTTTCAACTTCCCTAACCTGAGTGCTGCCCTGAAGTGTTTATCAGAGAACACAGAAACCCTGACCTGCCACATGTCATCAGTGCTCTCTGCTTTGCTGCTCAGGTCCTGCTTTCTGTTCTGTGTGCTTCACAAAGCGAAAGCAGTGGGACTCTGACGTCAGGGCAAGAGTTGCCCACTCAGCAGTTAAGCTTGTCACCAACTATCACGTAAGTGATGCTTAGTTCTGTTGATTTGTATCTTCTAGTCCTTTGCTCTTTTTCCCCTGATCCTTAAGTTTTTAGTTTTAAACTTCATTTATGTTAGAAAGAATTCTCTAAACAACAGGAACTGCACATCAGTTCTCTTTATTCGTGGTGAGAGCAGGAACACGGTCGTTATATTCTCTTCATGAGTTTCTACAAGTACGGATAGAGGAGAAAGATTACAAGGCTGAGGAAGAGACATATCCACAGAGCAGTGTTATGGAGAGTTTTTAAAAGAAATTTTAAGTCATTGAAGTTTGAATTCCCTTCATACGTTCCTGAATGTTTTCTCTGCTTGTTGTGCTCCGTAGACAAGAGTGCGCATTGGGAGATTCAGCTTGTAAGAATTCTGAGTCTGATCCTGAGGACTTTTCAGATGAAACAAATACAGAGAACCTTTACGGTCCCTCTCCCCCCAGCACGCCTCGGCAGAGGAAGCATCTGTCAACCAAACACCAGAGGAATAATGTAGGGCGGCCCACCAGTCGAGCTAATGTGAAAGGTAAGTCTTGTGCGTAAAACGATACATTTGAGGGGGCGTGGCATGGTTGGTATGTAATCTTTATGTAACATGTAACTATTGATAGATGCTTTTTCTACAATAATGTTATTCCTCTTTTTTTAAATTTGATTTTATGCTGCCTTAAAGTTTTATTTTTAAATATTTGAATTATCACCATTAGCAATATTGTTAATAAAAGAGAAAATAATTCTCCAGAGATAGAAAGGTTTGTAATTGTAATTGTTAAAGTCAGTGTGTGAGGCCTTTGCATTCCTTTTAGGACGTGGAAGAGGACAAACGTGGATGAATCAGCGTGCCTGTCCAGGATGGCTGCTGGTGTGCGGGATAGGTGGCCTTCTTTTATTCTTTGAATCTCTTAGGCTGAAACTTCTAGATTCTGTCTTCCTGACATGATGTATTGGGCACTTTGGGAGAGGCAGGGCCAGGCTTTCTTCCCCAGGATTCCCCAGGCGGCCTGAGACCTGTGCTCTGCCGGTGACCATGATGCTGCCCTCATGTACAGGGCCCTCGTTCCCACTAAGCACAGGGCCTGGATGGTGTCCCACCTTATAATCACGCACAGAATCTGTGTTGTACTTTTCTTTCTGTTTGGAATCCCAAAGCCCAGATAGTGTTCTGCTCCTAGAAGCTGTTCCTGCTCCTGAGACTGTTCTCTGTTTTCATTTCTTCCTTCCTCTGAGCGCGTCACAGCTGTTCTGTTCTGAGGCAGAGGAACTGAATCATGCTGACCTGCTTCCTTGTACCTGCTTTCTGGCATGGAACCTCAGGTCACTGAAGCCTTACGGTTTTAGAATTTCTCTGTTAATTTCAGCAAACCACTTGTCCTGAAACTGATCTCGTAGTTTCCTAGAATTCATCTACCTATTACTGTGCAAGATAGGGATATCATTCTTTATCTCCTCTGAGAAATTTCCCCTTACCACATGTTCTCCCTACTGAAAAGAGACTCATTTCCATTTCTCCCTTTCTTCAGCTCATTTTCTTCCTCTCTTTCCCTTTCCCACTCATTTCTTCCACACATTGATCTCTCATGGTTAATGTCGGCAAGTTCATTCTGTGTCCCTATCATAGCCCTTCCTCAAGAAAGAAGAAGGGTAAGAGAAATGGACTTTATTGAACTTATTTGCTTGAGTGAAGTCTTATCCAAGGAGGAATTCCTAAGTAATAAATAGTCTTTCTTTCCCACAGGGAAGATGATTTTTTTTACTTTCTTTTAAAACTGTATTTGTAGTAAGATGTTAACCTATGATCTGTATTTACCCCTGTTGGAAAGTAATAGCTTTCCATTGCAATATATTATCTTTAAAATCAATCCTTTTCCATTTTCTCAAAGAAATTTCTCAAATGCCTACAGAAGTTCCTTTTGAAGCAGCATCTACTGAACCAATATTAGTTAATACATATTTGCTTCGTGGTGGTGAAATGCGATGATGCCAGTAGGATATCTGCTTTGTCTTCACTTGTTCATACTATTTTAGAACCAGAGTTGAGAACACAGTCCCCCCATTTTATAGATTGAGAAAGTGAGGCCCAGGGTTTCAAAGCAACTTCTTAAGGCCAGAAGGCTTGAGATAGTGGCAGGACTAATTTTAGGTACTATTTTTATTTTTTGGCCATGCCACACAGCTTGTGGGATCTTACTTCCCTGACCAGGGATTGAACCTGGGCCCTCGGCAGTGAGAACGCAGAGTCCTAACCACTGGACCACCGGGAACTCCCAGGACTAATTTTAGAACTAGTTCTCCTGGTCCTCAGTTTGGACTTTTTTCCCAGTGCAAGCAGCAGGGGTTAAGCTTCTCTGAATGTGGTACTTGACATGACTGTATGTCTTTAGTAATCAGTCAGAAAACCCGTCGCTGGATACTTGTTGAGCTCTGCTGTCCTTCTGGGCTGTGTCAGAAATAGAAGGAAGAGGGAAGGTTGTTTCTTTTTCTCCTCAACTTCTTTCAGTTGTTTATTTCATAAAATTACAGAATTTTAGATCTGGAAGGGGTCTCAGAGACCACGTTAATTCCTGCCATTTTGCAGGTGAAGAAAGAGTGCTCATAAACCTTTGGATTTGTAGCTAGCTATCAGCAGACCTAGGGCACCAAAGTTCCTAACAACTTATGTTTTTTCTTATTGCAAAAGATTACATGTTTGTCGTAGGGAGTTTAGAAAATACTGACAAAAAGAAAGAAAAATACCCATAAACCCAATATGCAGAAATAACAGCTTTTACCATCTTTGCCTTGTGGTCTCTTTACTTGCATATATTTGTGTTGTGATAAGATATCATACTATTTTATAGCTGGCTTCCTTTTTCATTTTAATGACTCATGAACTTTCTGTGCCATAGAATAACCTGTGCTGTTCATTTTAATGGCTGCTGAATCATTTGTAGCAACATCTGCCCGGTTCTCACTCACAGTTCTTGAGTGCTTTACCTAAGCACTGTGCTGAGCTCGTCAAAAGAGTTATCTTTTAAATATAGTAATAGCCCAATGAGATGTAGGTTCTATATATTATTATTCAATTTATGGTTGAGGACACGACACAGAGAGTTTCTAGGGCTTGTAGTTTTAACTGTCCCAGTCATGCATATACTAGAAAGCAGTGTGTTTGCTGTCTGGTGAACTGTTTTTGTCAACATTCTTGTTCATGAACACCAAAAAACGATGGAAATGAAGCAACCGTGTTGGGCAGTGGGTCATGTTACTGTTTTGGGGATGGCGTGTTTGTGTTGAGCTGGTGGAACAAACAGTACTTGAGAACTCGCCGGCTGCAGCAGCAGAGCATGGTGGACCGGAGCACACACTTGGTTGCCGGATTGCCTGGATTCCCATCCTGGTTCTACCACCTTCTGTATGTGCTGCCTCCGTGTCTCATTTTCTTTATCTGTGAGGTAATCTGCCTTACGGTGTTGTGAGGGTTTTATGTTCAGTAACTACTAGTTGTCATTATTATTGTGAGCTAAAGGTTTCTTTCTCACTACTTGCCTTAAATTTCAAAGTAGAATTAAATAATTATATCATTGACTGTACCCTTATTAATTGGTGCCCCTCCTTTCAGGACACTGAGTCTTGAGTCACATAGTTACCAAGGTATGGAGTTGGGACTGCAGCCTGGGTCAGTCCTGTCTGGCTTATCCGTTTCTTGTAGCTCTTCCTAGCCCCCTTTCTTCTTCTCACTCTGTATGTTGCCATCATAGTTACTTTTTCTCTGGGTCTTTCTTTCCTCACCTCCCTCCCTTTCCTTTTGCCTTTACCTCTCTTTCCTTTCTTCTGCCTCCTCTTCGCATCCCCTTTTTCCTTCCTCCCTTCCATTCCTCCCTTATTTCTCCTTCATTCTTTCCCTTGACTCGCAACTTCAGTGACTCCATAGGCGGGTATTGCGTTA
Organism: Stenella coeruleoalba; assembly: GCF_951394435.1. NCBI lineage: Eukaryota > Metazoa > Chordata > Mammalia > Artiodactyla > Delphinidae > Stenella > Stenella coeruleoalba. The sequence goes on from NC_137158.1 coordinate 83,169,182, forward strand.
GATGATCGATAAGCCCTTGCTCGTCTCCAGCAGGAACCACAGAGATGAGCAGGCAGTCCCATCTTGTGTGGTAGAGCTGGGGTGGAGGGGAGAGAGGGGGGGCTTCTGTGGGTGCCCACAGGAGGGGATCGAGCAGACCTGGGCTTGGGAAGACTGCTGGAACAAGTGACATTTGTGCTATGGCCTGAAGGCTGAGTCAGGGAGACCAGTATTTCAAACTCATTTGTCAATCATAATAGTGTATTGGTCTCTCAGTATTTTCAAGAGATTTTTAAAATTAATTAGATTGGCCAGATTTATTTTAAAAGCTTTCCAAGGAAATATGAACTGACGCATTATTTCTTTCTCTCTGCAACAAGCAAAGGCTGCCTGAATCATACGATTCACTTTAGAACTGCAGTGAAAGTTGAGCTCATCTTTTTAGTTAACATCACCGATAATATTTTCGTTTTTCTGCTTATCTTTTGCTGTGTGACAACCACCCAAAGCTTAGTGTTATGAAAGCGTCCATTTTATTGTGCTCACGGTTCTGTGGGTAGAGTAACCGCTAACACTGTTGTCTTTAGTGATGGTAGCCATTGTCATGAGCTATTATATGGATATGATTCTTTAAATATTCTTATTATCCTAGGCTCAAAATAACCAACGACTGTTGTTATTGGCTTATTTTTTATAATTGGAAATTTAGTACCAGGCAACCTTCTGACCAACTGGTAATAAATTGACGGTTCCCGTGAGAGAACTGCTCACAGAACTCAGGAACACACTTGACTTACGTTTATCACTTAAGTTGCCTCATTAGTGTAAATTGAGGTGTGATTGACAGGGGCTCCTTATGAATAAAAAAGACACTTCTGTCAGAAAATTCCAAGGGTTTTAGGAGCTCTGTGTCAGGAACCTGGACAAAACCCAAATATATTTCTTATGTTAAAAAGCAAAATTCAACCAAGTAAATTTGAAGATTTGATTGGCTTTATTTATGAATCAGGCAGCATTACATCTAGCAACTAGAAGGGTGCTCTGAGTGGTTGTGCAAAAATGGAAGGGATTTTATAGGAAAATCCCTATGGATTTTCCTATAAAAATGGAAGGGTGGAGTAAGGGAGCTATTAGCAAAAAAAAAAAAAGAAAGGATTATTTTTTGACCAGACATCTTTTTTTATGGGCGTGGGGAGGGATGACAGGGCTTTTATCATGCATATTACCTCTTCCTCTGGGGGATTGTAGAGGGCCTACTTGTTGGGTTACTTTATTGGTATTGACCAGAAAATTCTAGACTGTTCAATTAAAACTACATTTCTGGGAGAGGTTGGAACTGCAGTGAAGTAACGTATAAAATATAGGTTTGCCATCATGGGCTTTTAGCATGCAACTGACACCATTTGGGGCCTGTGGTTTTCTTTCTAATACTTACTACACCCTGATGAGCATTATCAAATACTAGCAAAGATATGAGGAGATGGCAGCTTTCTTACAAGGCTGGTGTGAGTGTAAATTGTCTCAATCCCTGTGTGGAAGTAATTTGTTAATACACTCAGACTGAGCTTGGTTATATCCTTGACCCAAGTAAATGCACTTTTGGGACTAGACTTTAGAGAAGTTCCTGCAAATAAACACGAGAAGTTCTGCAGAAAGACGCGTGTCACTCATTGTGATTTCCTTTCATAATACGCAAGTGGGTAACCACAGACGGGAAAGTTCAAAACAATCTGTATCCTAGTGGTTGTCTGAGATAGGGGAGGCCTGAGGAGGGGGCCTAGGGATGTAGGACAAAGGTGAGGTCACCACTGCCCGCGATGTTTTATTTCTTTGTACTGATGGACTTTAGATGTGTTTAAAATTATTTTATTTGACTTTTGCATTTTCCTGATTTTGTTTCCCTGGGAATGTTAAAGATATTTTTGTTTTCAGAATATTAACTTCTGCTTTTAGAAGCTGTGCTAAATATTAAATATATAACAATGTTAGGATATCTAGGTAAAGATAGTTAGCTCTTTATTACCTAAAAAATGCCAGCTGTGTGACACCCTGACAGATGTAACCTACCATTCAGCTCTTAAATTAACTCACTGACCAGGATTGATTTCATACTTCGATGAGTAACAGAGTTTAACTATGGTGTTACTTCAGATCATATTTTTTTGATAATGGTAAATAACTACCAAACTACGGCAGTTAAGATTTTGATAAATTTTGGACCATAATGTGTAGCTACCCATGTGTAGCTGTTTCTCTTTAAGCCTGGTTTAAGAAGAGGCAAACTACCTCATCCTTAAATTTTTGTTCTTTTTAATTAGCAGAAGGAAGTAAATCCAGTCCATCTCATAGTTTTCAGTAGGTTAAACAAGAGTGAAGACACCCAGGCCAAAGCCCTTTTCAGGGTGAATCGGCCTCGTAATCATTATCAGCCCCGTTTTGCAGGAGTAATGTAATACTGCAAGAGCCAGATCACAGAGATAGTCATCTGTAATCTGACATATACATGTGTGCATATACACGTGTGCATATACATGTACACATTAATCCTCCCTATCATTAGCAAATATCTCAGGGGGTGTGTGTGTGTGTATGTAAATGTGTGTGATTTTTTGCTAACATAGTGAGATTAGCAAGTTTTATTTTTTTTAATATAATACTGCTATAAAACTGATCTGGTAAAATGGTTATAAATCAGATTCAATCTGTATAGTAAGAGAAATGTTCTTTGTGAACTAGAGTGGACTTAAATCTATATTTCAGCTCTTTAATCCAAACTCAGCCTGACTTTCAAGGTTCTAATTTATATCTCCAGCCTACCCATCTACATGCAGACTCACTGTTCCAGCCAGGCTCTCTTCTTTTCTGCTTTTGTGTCTTTTTGTATGTTTATTCTCTTGCCTTCCTTGCTACCCTTATTTAAGATGAATCCATTCTTCAAGGCATTCAGTCGAGTACCTGGTCTTAGTTAAAGCTTCCGCATATCAGTTAGCCCACTGTAATCTGTCTTTCATGGCACTCAGCATCTTAACCTTTCCTTAGTCAGACAGCCCTGCCCTGTGAGCAGCTCGACAGGCGTAAAGGTGGTTGACGGCACAAACACGGGTTAGGATCCCTGTCCCGACATGTCTCATGTGTCTGGCCGTCCATGTTCTGCGGGAATCTCCATCACAGTGTTGTTGTAAAGATGATGACAGTTTCTGTAGGCCCTTACCTCGTAAATGGGTAAAGCAGTGATTGAATAGAGCAGGGTTTTCCCAAATGTGGTGTCATTCTAGCCAGGTTGAATCCGAGACACTGGGAGTGGGCCCAGGAATCTGCGTTGTAGCAAGAATCTGAGTGATTCTCAATGTTTACTAAAGTTTGAGAACCTTGAATTAGAAGATCTCTAAGTCCCTTCAGATTGCTGACATTGATAGCCTGGCACATCACTGCTCTAAAGATCATCTCACATTTAAAGTAAAGCGCAGATACCTGTTTCTGCTTTCTCATTTGAGAGATCGAGGAGGGCCAGTGTTTTGAGTTTGATATACATGTATGGAAGAACATAAGAGTTGCGAGGACTTGATAAAAAATACATTTTATACATATTCTAAAGAGCTGTTTCTAGGTGTGAATTGTGGGGAAGTCAGTTGACTGTCTTATATCTGTTTAAACAAGTGAACCATATTGCTTGTCATTTGTTTGCGTTCAGTTTCATTATACATTTTTTTGTTCTTTTCCTTTCATGTTTCTCTGATTTGGCAGGAGTTATTGGTGATTGGCCAAAGGAAACAGTAACTTCTTGGAAGGTTTGTTTTAACAGTACTACAAAGTCGTACCACTTAATTTATAGCCACTTGAGAGCTCAGATGTTCATTAGTCTTAAGTCATTATGAACTAGTTTTGTAGTACTGTAATTAGAACTTGTATAAAACATTCTCTATACTTTTGATCCATTCTCCTTTACAGAAACTCTGTATTTGACTTTCTGTTCATTGCAGAGGGATTTAGTATTAACAGAAAACTAAACAAACAAAGATTGGTATTTTCTTTTTGCACAGTAGCTAGACTGGGGCTTAAGTCTATTTTAAATTTAAATTATGTCATTTTAATGATGTACCTATTTCCATTTGTGTGTTTTTTTAAAAACCAACTTGGTTTTTTGTTTTGGAAAAAAAAAAAATAGCTTCTTTGTCCCGTCTTCCTCCTTTCCCCATTTGCTTTCCTTTACACACATTGTAGGTCCAAAGACTGAACCAAAATTTTGAATACAGAATTTCAGAAAATTGTGTAATATACCATTTTTTATGCTGTATGATAGGCTTCACAATATTTGTGTATAATCTACAAAAATTAGGTTTCTAAGCTTGCTAAAATTCGATTCTGTTTATACAGAAAAGTGGGATTGTGGCATTTCCCCCCTTAAGTCCTTTTAATTGTTGGAATAAAGATCAAGGCTCAGAAGCTTCATCTCTTGATATTTTCATGCTTTGACTATTAGCTGTGTGGTAAACTTAGCATAGATTTGGACTTAAAGTTCGTAGCTCTGTCTTACGTGTTGTTCAGGTCATCCCAGCTACTCTCAGTTCACCCTTTGTTTCCCTTAGGGCCTTTAAATCATGGGTTAGAAGAACATTTATAATTCATATAAGGCAAGTAATACTTTTTCACTGTTCACTTACTTTTAAGTTAAAAATTATATGCAGACGTTCTTTGGCCTTGGTCACTAATGCTACCCTACATTCATTTTGTAAAGTCTTCTTAGAATCCTAAACCCTAAGATAACAAAATAGTTTTTTGTTACATAAGTTTTTGATTTCTCTGACTCAGAACCACGTGGATGCACGTATTAGTTAATATAGCATTCTTTCCTAGGCCTGCGTTGCCTCTCTTCTGCACACTTTTCTTGGATATTCTTGTGTACTCTCCTGGTATTAAACAACATCTGTATATACTGATAATTTCCAAATTGATATCTCTGGATTTCTCTCCTGAGCTCAAGACTCATATATTAGTTACCCACAGACATCTCTACATGAATGTCCCATAGGCATCTCCAATTCAATATATTACAAAACAAACTCATTATCTTTATCTCCAATCTTACTCCCTGATACCATGTATATATCATTTTGCGTTTCATAGTAAGAAAGTATAGTATGATTTGATATCTTGAAACATAAAATATAATGGAGTTAAATTTGGAAGTACTTGTTAGCTTTGCTTTCAAATAACCATTGCTTTACTAAGTAGAAATGAGTGATATATATGTGCTATATTAATAAAAGTGTAAAGAACACAGTTAAACAAAACAGCAAAGAGGAGGCAAAGGGCTGGCCTGGACACCTTTTTTATAAATGAGGATTGATAAGTATTTGTAGCTAGAAACAATAAAACTGTGAAAAAATTTCTTTTTTAAAAAATTCGACTTTTTAAAAATTTTTATTGAGGTATAATTTATGTACAATATTATATAAGTTTCAGATGTATGACATAATGATTCACAATTTTTAAAGGTTACATTTCATTTATAGTTATTGTAAAATATTGGCTATATTCCCTGTGTTGTATAGTATATTGTTGTAGCTTATTTATTTTATTTTTTTATTTTTTTCGGTACGCGGGCCCCTAACTGTTGTGGCCTCTCCTGTTGCGGAGCACAGGCTCCGGACGCGCAGGCTCAGCGGCCATGGCTCACGGGCCCAGCTGCTCCGCGGCATGTGGGATCCTCCCGGACCGGGGCACGAACCCGTGTCCCCTGCATCTGCAGGCGGACTCTCAACCACTGCACCACCAGGGAAGCCCTAGCTTATTTATTTTACACCTAGTAATTAGTATCTCATCCCCTAACCCTATCTTGTCCCTCCCCGCTTCCTTCTCCCCACTGGTAACCATTAGTTCTCTATATCTGTGAGTCTGCTTCTTTTTTGTTATATTCACTAGTTTGTTGTCCTTTTTAGATTCCACATGTAAGTGATATCACACAGTATTTGTCTTTCTCTGTCTGACTTATTTCACTTAGCATAATACCCTCCACCTCTATCCATGTTACTGCAAATGGTGAAATTTCATTTTTTTTATGGCTGAGTAGTATTCCATTGTGTGTATTGATATGTATGTATACACACACAGACACATACACACACACATACACACACACACACTCTTTACATCTTCTTTATCCATTTATCTGTTGATGGACAGTGAGGTTGATTCTGTATCTCGGCAATTGTAAATAATGCTGCTGTGAATATCGGGGTGCATGTATCATTTTGAATTAGTGTTTTGGGGTTTTTTTTGGATATGTATATCCAAGAGTGGAATTATTGGGTCAAGTGGTAGTTCTATTTTTAGTTCTTTGAGAAACCGTCTATAGTGGCTGTACCAATTTACATTCCCACCAGCGTGTATGAGGATTCCTTTCTCTCCACCTCCTTGCCAACACTTGTTACGTGTCCTGTTTCTGATGATAGCCATTCTGAGTGAAGAAATTTCCTGAATGGACTGTGTAAAACGTTTTAAGACATTTAGAAGTAAAGTAGATTAAAACTACAGATAAAAGTTCTGTTGTTTAAAAAGTACTGCTAATTTAAAAGATAATAGTAATAATAGTTTTATATTAAAATATAACACAAATCCTTACAGACAGTAAAATCCTTTTTGATGGATCATAAAAGAAATTGAATATAATGTAAATCAGGTTGGAAGTGCTCTTGGAAATACTTGTTTTAAATTCTTATTTTAAAAGTAATTTAATTTAAATTGATTTGGAAATACATTGGTTTTAAACAAATTTTCTTTGGTGAATTGATTTTGGGTATGTTAGTCTGTAACCGTATAAACATACTCTATTTCATCAAATCTAAAGGCATACTATAATATTATATACTAAGAAAAAAATGCTTATAATTGATGACACAGTGTGTTCTTACACTTAGAATTTTTAATTTTTATTTAAAGAACTCTTTTATACTTCTTGATATTTAGATAATAGATTTTTAAAAACCATTTATTACTATTGTGCATATATATAAAGGAAAATGTAAATGAAATGTATTAGTGAATATATTCCTAAAAGTTACTTATATCACCATAATTATAAAACATATTCTAATTTCAGAGAAGTTAAAATACAAAATGTGTGTCCTAGATTCAATGAGACAGTATACCTGGAGTGTAGAGGGGACGTGGGAACAGTGCTATAGGCTTGGGCATCATCAGTGTATGACGTGGGTGTGAAGGAGGTCACCCAGGGAGAGGGAAGGTGAGACAGAAGAGACCTAAGAGAAGGGCTTTGAGAAGCATTAACTTTTTAATGGAGTGAGCCAAGTTCCCAGGAGAGAATTTGAAGAGGAGGGACTCAGAAGGTAGAAGAGAACCCTGAGAGTGCTGTGTGTAGAAAGCAAGAGACTGAAGGGGTTTCAGTGAGGTAGGGTGGTTCCTAGTGTCAGAAATGCCAAACAGGAAGGAAGATGTGTGTTCATCTCAAAGCTTGGGAATTAAGTTAATAGAACCTTTTACAGTTACGTGAAGGGAAAGTGTGATGTTTACTTCCTTTGCATTAATTTTGAATGACTTTATGTGCCAGTATAATAAACTAGGCAAATTATACTAAATTAGGCTGTACGTCTTCAGTTTTCTTAATGTTAAATTTAAAGTGTTATTGTTCACCTGCTTGTGGCAAAGAAGAAATCAAGGAATAGAATAAATTAAGGCAAACATTTTTGCTTATCTGTCTTTCAGTGTTTTATGAGAATAATCTTAAGGTGCCTTAAGTGGTCTTTCCTCAATCTACTTGATTTTACGAATGAGAAAAGTAACCCAGAAAACTTAACTGATTTGCTCTAAGTTGATACTTCAGTTCATGGCAAAGGCAGGAATTGGATGTGTTCTCTAAATCAGGTTTCTGTCCGATCTGCCATACTGTTTCTCCCTTCTTAAGTTTAAGGTGATGACTTGTGAAGATTTGACTAGCTGGATGACTGCACTTTGTAGTAGAGAGGTAAGCAGATGGTTTTAAGTTAGTAATGGAGAATATTAGAGAATATAGCAAGTATTATGTAACAGGGAAAATGGGTAAAACCTTTGTAAAGATTTAGAGAGAAATGTTTTGTGTGTGTGTGTGTATTCTCTTAATTTTCAGCATATGATATGATTATTTTCTTCAATAACAGTCTGAAAATATAAATACATGTGAATATCAGTCATTGAAATATTGAGAGTAACTTTATATTTTAGAGTAACATAATGTTCTGCTTATTTTTTTAATAGAAAAAATGAATGCACCAAGCCAACCTCCACATAAAGACACTGGAAAGACCGTGGAGAGTGTGGAAGAATACAGCTGTGAGCAGGAGAGAAAGGTGCGAGCAGCTCTCAGAACGACGGAGCCGGATCAGAAGAAGAACGTGCAGTGCTCGTTCATGTTGGACCCAGTGGGTGGGTCTTTGCCCAAAAAATCAATTCCAGATGTGGATCTCAATAAGCCTTACCTCAGTCTTGGCTGCAGCAATGCTAAGCTTCCGGTGTCTGTGCCCATGCCGATAGCCAGAACTGCACGCCAGACTTCTAGGACTGACTGTCCAGCAGATCGCTTAAAATTTTTTGAAACTCTACGACTTCTACTAAAGCTTACCTCAGTCTCAAAGAAGAAGGACAGGGAGCAAAGAGGACAGGAAAATACGTCTGCTTTCTGGTTTAACCGATCTAATGAACTGATCTGGTTAGAGCTACAAGCCTGGCATGCAGGACGGACCATTAACGACCAGGACCTCTTTTTATATACAGCCCGTCAAGCCATCCCAGATATTATCAATGAAATCCTTACTTTCAAAGTTAATTATGGGAGCTTTGCCTTTGTTAGAAATGGAGCTAGTTTTAATGGTACTTTGGTAGAAGGGCAGTGCAGAGCCCCTCATGGGACAAAGGTGGTGGGTTACCCAACATATCATGAGCACCTCCAACGCCAGAGGGTGTCATTTGAGCAGGTCAAACGGATAATGGAGCTGCTGGAGTACATAGAGGCACTTTATCCATCGTTGCAGGCTCTTCAAAAGGACTATGAAAAATACGCTGCAAAAGACTTCCAGGACAGGGTGCAGGCACTCTGTTTGTGGTTAAACATCACAAAAGACTTAAATCAGAAATTAAGGATTATGGGCACTGTTTTGGGCATCAAGAATTTATCCGACATTGGCTGGCCAGTGTTTGAAATCCCTTCCCCACGACCGTCCAAAGGCAATGAGCCCGAAGATGAGGGTGAGGACACAGAAAGAGAATTGAAAGAGTTGGAAAGCAGTACGGACGAGAGTGAAGGAGAACAAATCTCTGATCCAAGGGTACCAGAAACCAGGCAGCCCACTGACAACAGTTTCAACATCCAGTCACCGGATTGCGTAACTAAGAAGCTCGAGAGGCTTGAATCTGAGGACGATTCTGTTGGCTGGGGAACACCAGACTGCAGCACAGAAGCAGGCTTTAGTAGACATTGTCTGACTTCTATTTATAGACCATTTGTAGACAAAGCACTGAAGCAGATGGGGTTAAGAAAGTTAATTTTAAGACTTCACAAGCTGATGGATGGTTCCTTGCAGAGGGCACGTATAGCACTGGTAAAGAGTGACCGTCCAGTGGAGGTAGGTTTCCGGTAGGCAATAGTATGATCTTGTTCTTAGTTCCGCTGTTACTTGTAAATTACAATGTATGTTGTGTCATATGTAACATGTACTTTCATGGTCTCGATTTTTTTTTAATTGAAGTATAGCGGATTTACAAAGTTGTGTTCATAATCTTGATATTTTTCAGGCATACATGGTAGTTATTATAAATTGAGGATTTAAACGTTTCTATAAAGCATTGTGATGAAAGGGAAAGTGGATCTGTGAAAACTGTATGAAACTGAGTGAATTAAATGTGTGGAGGGAAAAAAATCCAACGATTAAATATAGGATGGAGAAGGACAGGCTCGGTATAAATAAAGAGGGAAGAAAGCCATAATCATGGGTGACCACAAGCTGAATATGAGTCAGTAAAAAGTCAGCATGATGCTAAAATATTTTTAAATGAGTATGGCATCCAAGGTCATGGTATAGTTCTTTCTCTATTCTTTGCAATAGCTTACTTCCTTTTGAGTTGCATGTCCAGTTTTGGTCACTGGATTTTAAGGAGAGAAGAATTACAGAGAAGGCCAAGAATGATCAAAGGGGAAAAGTATACACTATTTGGTAAGGTTACAGTGTTTAGTGTAGTTGCTGGAAGTTTAAGGGAAGTATTATTATCAAAGACACGTTTCGATATGAGAAGATTTTTGTGAGAGGAATATGTCTAGTAGAGGAGTTGATTCGAAAATAGTACAGACTTGGTTTTAATAGCTTTATATCTCAGAAATTCTTTACCATTAAGGGTGGTAAAACTAGAAAGGGGCATGTGGTTGGATATTGTTCTTGAGAGTGAAAGAGTGTAAGCAATGTTTCTGTTGTGGTGAGTTTGCATGTTCATCTGGCTAAAAGCAAAAGCACCCAGGTCTTTGAGATCCCTAATTACCTGAGTAGGGCTGTGATTCTGAATTTTAATAGCTAAATACGTACATATGTATATACTTTTTCTTTTTTTAAACTTGGGTTTATTACACAATCTGGCTTGCTATGGAGTCAGATGATAAAACTGAAGGTATTCCTTAAGATGGGAAACATCGGAAGAGAACCCGAATTTGCAGTATTTGAAGTTTTAATCTGATGGCCAGATTATGAACCCTTAGGAGAAGGGGTCAGGTGTTCACATAATATAGCAGGATGTTTGCAGAATGAATCAATACTTTGTAGCTGTTAAGAGGTTAGTTTACTTTGAGTATTATTTTGATTAGAAATCTCAAAAATGAATTTTCTTTGAGCAGTGTTTTGACTCTGTGAATGATTTTTTATGTACACCTTTTATTAGGGCAAGTGATGTTTTCCCCTCTTAGTCCATGAATAACTATTTTATAATAGGAATTTATTATAGTGCAAGTTTCAAAGTCAGTAGAGCAGAACTAGATATGTAGTAAAGGTTTGGCATATGCTTCAGGTGTCGAATAGCATATACTTTAGTTTAGGCTTTTGGCTGGAGAGTGGTTAGGTTCTAACAAGGACACGTATGGACAGGACAGGGTCGATTAATGGTTGTTACGAAGGACTGTTTTTGAAGTAATATCAGTGAAAAAGTCCTGGCATTATTACCTCATCTTTGATTCACTGGTTCTCCTAGGAGAGAGGGGCTCATGGTGAGGGCTCAGGGAGACGTGTCAGGGCTTCTTAAAACTGCGTTACGCTCGCTCTCCCAGACTGTCTTCCTCTCCCCTGAGGACCCTCTGTGGCAGTGAACCACTGCTGCTGAGCTTTGCATCCATTAGATGTGTTGGAACAAGAAAGAGATTGAGAATGAGCGCGCTGCATTTTCTATTAGAACCCTTGCTGAAAAAAGATAATGCGGTAGCCCCTAGCTTTGAATTCCTATCAAAGTTGTACGCCTTTGGTTTGACCAGTTGAGATTTAACTGAATGAGAAAGTTATCCTTGTTATAGAAGAAAAGAAATACATACACATTCAAAGTGTGTGAATTAAACATGTTTATTAGAATTATTTGAGATGGTTTACTTTTCAAAAAAAATGCAGTATAGAAGCCCCTCTTGTTTTAAATTTTGGTTTATAAAATGTTGTGTTTCTAAAATAATGAAAGAGTAACCAAGAACGAAAATCCTTCTGTATTGGAGATTAATCCAAACTAATAAAAGATAAGCCTCCAAAATTATAATTAACTCAATGGGAAAGTAAGACTTTATTTTTATTCCTATTTCAGGGACATAATTTCTATAAGGCGAAGTGTATGTATACAAATGTAAATGAATATATGTACACTCCCCTTCTGGGTTTGTTTTGTTTTAGTCTCTTTACTATCTGTGTCTGGGAAAGAGCCACAATTTTGAAGTCAAATAACTGGATTCCATTCCTTGATGCTGCTCTTTCTCACCACATATCTTAATGTCAATGACTTAATCTTTCTGACCGTAAGTCTTCACATCTGTAAAATGGGTATAACAATACTTCCCTACCTACCTCTCAGGGTTGTTGTGAGGCTTGAAAAGACACTTGTATAAATAGTAAAATGCTATAGAAGTCAAGTATAAACTATTTTTTTTAAGAAGTGTTGTTAACACTTTTTGTTCCTCCCTTGAAGCTAACTGTAAGTCAGTAGGGGCTAGATAAGTCTATATTTTTATTTTTTAAATGTATTTTACTTTATAATCTCTGCCAAATAATCGTACATTTTTAAGGGCATACATTTTAAGCAGTGGATAACCTTTTAGGTTTGAGGACAATTTTCATTCTTAATTGTTAGAAACATCTTGACCAGCTGGTCCTGTAGATTGTGCCCAATACATATCTTCTGTTGTGCACAGTTTTTATGGCTTATGTGATAATACTAATGAAGATAGTTGAAGGATTTTGTAGAGAAGAAGAATTATACTCATGATATTTGATTGTTCTTATCTATGACTATATTTTTATTTCTTATGATTAAGTTACTTACAACTTGTGTTCATAAGTAACATATCTAATATTTAATTCTCCTTAGCTTGTAAACATGCTTTATAAAACAGTTTTCCTGTAAAAATTATTATTATATTTCAATATCTTTAAATTTAAAAATGCAACTAGTGATACTAAAAAAAATCTGTTTGCAAATTGTTTTAATAATATGAATATCATAAACAGCCTTAATAGTTTGTTAAAAATTAGATAACGTTATAGCTCCCTAGCTTCTGTAAATTCATTTTCTCAGGACATGTTTCTTTTTTTCTTTTTGGCTGCGCGCGGGCTTTCTCTAGTTGCGGCGAGCAGGGGCTACTGTTCGTTGCAGTACGCGGGCTTCTCATTGCGGTGGCTTCTCTTGTTGCGGAGCACGGGCTCTAGGTGCACAGGCTTCAGTAGTTGGAGCGTGCAGGCTCAGTAGTTCTGGCATGCAGGCAGCAGAGCACACTGTCTTCAGTAGTTACAGCACACGGGCTCAGTAGTTGTGGCTCACAGGCTCTAGGGCGCAGGCTCAGTAGTTGTGGCGCACGGGCTTAGTTGCTCTGCGGCATGTGAGATCTTCCTGGACCAGGGATTGAACCTGTGTCCCCTGCATTGGCAGGTGGATTCTTTTCTAATTCAATTTTTTATACAGCAGGTTTATTAGTTATCTATTTTATGCATACTAGTGTATAATGTCAATCCCAATCTCCCAGTTCATACCCCACCACCCACTGCTTTCCCCGTGAGTGTCCATATGTTTGTTCTCTACATCTGTGTCTCTATTTTTGCCTTGCAAACCAGTTCATCTGTACCATTTTTCTAGATTCCACATATATGCGTTAATATACGATATTTGTTTTTTCTCTTTCTGGCTTACTTCACTCTGTATGACAGTCTCTAGGTCCATCCACGTCTCTGCAAATGACCCCGTTTCATTCCTTTTTATGGCTGAGTAATATTCCATTGTATATATGTACCACATCTTCTTTATCCATTCGTCTGTCGCTGGGCATTTAGGTTGCTTCCATGACCTGGCTATTGTATATAGTGCTGCCATGAACATTGGGGTGCATGTGTCTTTTTGAATTATGGTTTTCTCTGGGTATATGCCCAGTAGTGGGATTGCTGGGTCATAGGGTAATTCTGTTTTTAGTTTTTTAAGGAACCTCCATGCTGTTCTCCATAGTGGCTGTATCAATGTACATCCCACCAACAGTGCAAGAGGGTTCCCTTTTCTCCACGCCGTCTCCAGCATTTGTTGTTTGTAGATTTTCTGATGATGCCCATTCTAACTGGTGTGAGGTGATACCTCACTGTAGTTTTGATTTGCATTTCTTTAATAATTAGTGATGTTGAGCAGCTTTTCATGTGCTTCTTGGCCATCTGTATGTCTTCTTTGGAGAAATGTCTATTTAGGTCTTCTGCCCGTTTTTCAAATGGGTTTTTTGTCTCTTTAATATTGAGCTGCCTGAGCTGTTTATAGATTTTGGAGATTAATCCTTTGTCCATTAACTCGTTTGCAAATGTTTTCTCCCATTCTGAGGGTTGTCTTTTCGTCTTGTTTATGGTTTCCTTTGCTGTGCAAAAGCTTTTAAGTTTCATTAGGTCCCATTTGTTTATTTTTGTTTTTATTTCCATTACTCTAGGAGGTGGGTCAAAAAAGATCTTGCTGTGATTTATGTCAAAGAGTGTTCTTCCTGTGTTTTCCTCTAAGAGTTTTATAGTGTCTGGTTTTACATTTAGGTATTTAATCCATTTTGAGTTTATTTTTGTCTGTGGTGTTAGGGAGTATTCTAATTTCATTCTTTTACATGTAGCTGTCCAGTTTTCCCAGCACCACTTATTGAAGAGACTGTCTTTTCTCCATTTCTCCATTGTATTTCTTGCCTCCTTTGTTGTAGGTTAGTTGACCATAGGTGCATGGGTTTATCTCTGGGCTTTCTACCCTGTTCCATTGATCTGTATTTCTGTTTTTGTGCCAGTACCATACTGTGTTGATTACTGTAGCTTTGTAGTATAGTGTGAAGTCAGGGAGTATGATTCCTCCAGCTCCGTTTTTTTCTCTCAAGATTGCTTTGGCTATTCGGGGTCTTTTGTGTCTCCATACAAATTTTAAGACTTTTTGTTCTAGTTCTGTAAAAAAAAAATGCCATTGGTAATTTGATAGGGATTGCACTGACTCTGTAGATTGCTTTGGATAGTACAGTCATTTTCACAATATTGATACTTCCAATCCAAGAACATGGTATATCTCTCTATTTGTTTGTGTCACCTTTGATTTCTTTCATCCGTGTCTTATAGTTTTCTGAGTACAGGTCTTTTACCTCCTTAGGTAGGTTTATTCCTAGGTATTTTATTCTTTTTGTTGCAGTGGTGAATGGGATTGTTTCCTCAATTTCTCTTTCTGATCTTTTGTTGTCAGTGTATAGGAATGCAAGAGATTTCTGTGCATTAATTTTGTATCCTGCAACTTTGCCAAATTCATTGATTAGCTCTAGTAGTTTTCTGGTGGCATCTTTAGGATTCTCTATGTATAGTATCATGTCATCTGCAAACAGTGACAGTTTTACTTCTTTTCCAATTTGTATTCCTTTTATTTCTTTCTCTTCTCTGATAGCCGTGGGTAGGACTTCCAAAACTATGTTGAATAATAGTGGCAAGAGTGGACATCCTTGTTCCTGATTTTAGAGGAAATGCTTTCAGTTTTTCACCATTGCGAGAATGATGTTTGCTGTGGGTTTGTCATATATGGCCTTTATTATGTTGAGGTAGGTTCCCTCTATGCCCACTTTCTGGAGCGTTTTTATCATAAATGGGTGTTTAATTTTGTCAAAAGCTTTTTATGCATCTGTTGAGATGATCAAATGGTTTTTATTCTTCAATTTGTTAATATGGTGTATCACATTGATGATTCACATATATTGAAGAATCCTTGCATCTCTGGGATAAATCCCACTTGATCATGGCATATGATCCTTTTAATGTGTTGTTGGATTCTGTTTGCTGGTATTTTGTTGAGGATTTTTGCATCTATATTCATGAGTGATATTCATCTGTAATTTTCTTTTTTTGTAGTATCTTTGTCTGGTTTGGGTATCAGGGTGATGGTGGCCTCGTAGAATGAGTTTGGGCGTGTTCCTTCCTCTGCAGTTTTTTGGAAGAGTTTGAGAAGGATGGGTGTTAGCCCTTCTCTAAATGTTTGATAGAATTCACCTGTAAAGCCATCTGGTCCTGGGCTTTTGTTTGTTGGAAGATTTTTAATCACAGTTTCAATTTCATTACTTTTTCAGTTTCATTACTTTTGATTGGTCTGTTCATATTTTCTATTTCTTCCTGCTTCAGTCTTGGAAGGTTATACCTTTCTAAGAATTTGTCCATTTCTTCCAGGTTGTCCATTTTATTGGCATAGAGTTGCTTGTAGTAGTCTCTTAGGATGCTTTGTATTTCTGTGGTGTCCATTGTAACTTCTCCTTTTTCATTTCTAATTTTATTGATTTGAATCCTCTCCCTCTTTTTTCTTGATGAGTCTGGCTAAAGGTTTATCAATTTTGATTATCTTCTCAAAGAACAAGCTTTTACTTTTATTGATCTTTACTATTGTTTTCTTTGTTTCTATTTCATTTATTTCTGCTCTGATCTTTATCATTTCTTTCCTTCTACTAACTTTGGCTTTTGTTTGTTCTTTCTCTGGTTCCTTTAGGTGTAAGGTTGGATTGTTTATTTGAGATTTTTCTTGAAATTCTTATCTAGTGCGCCACCAAGGAAGTCCCAGGACATTTTTCTAATTACATACGCAGTCTCTGAATAACAAATGGGTTGGTTTCTGAAGTTCACTTTTTAAGACAGGTGTTTTGATCTCGAAAATAATTATCTAGAGAAACTGCTGTAAATGAATCTCAGGCCGTCAAATAAAACTTAGGAAAATCTAAGCAACTGAACTAACAAGGCCAGCCAAAATTTTATTCGTGGCAGCAAGGACAACATAATGTAAGAGTCAAAAATGAGAGAAAGCGTTTTTGTTTTTTGTTTTTTGTTTTCCTTTTTTCCCTCTTTGTTTTTGGACCCAGAGAAGATCCTGGTTCTTTCTCATGCTTACTCATTTATTTCCTGGTTTTCTTATTTCCTTGATATTTAGAGCATCCCAGGATCTTGTTGTTCCTACTTATTTCTCCCACTTGGCTATAATATACATTCCTCTAATCTAAGCATGGTTGATCTCAGGTCTTAGGAATGAATGTGTCTGATAGCCATTTCATAATAGTATGTGCTGGTGTCCCTCTATGATAGAGATTTTCTTGCCTCCGATTTCTACTCCTTCTCCATCAGATACTACTTGTAGAGTGCCTTTCCCAACCTTCCTTAAAAATTAGTAAGAATCATCTCAGTCCAGTAGTTCCTAGGTGTCCTTCCCAACAGTTACTGTAGCTGTGGGTTTAGTTATGTTATTTACAGTTCAATTTTAGGTTAAAGATTAAAACAAGAAACCACATAAACATATATAAAAGATTTATCCTTCATGCCAAAACTACCTCCATGCAATTGCATTCTTTTTTTTTTAGTACACTTGTAATCATGAATAATTTTAGATTTTTTAGGGAACTTGCAAAGATAGTACAGTGTTTTCATATGCCCTTCATCCAGCTTCCTCTAATATTGACATCTTACTCGACTCTGATATGTTTGTCAAAATTAATATACTAACATTGGTACAAAATACTGTTAACTAAACTATAGATGTTATTTGGGTTTCTGTTTTTCTACTCATGTCCCTTTTCTGTTCCAGGATCGACCTGTCTTCCTAGTCTCCTCTGACCTGTGATAGTTTCTGTTTCTCCTTATTTTTCATGACCTGGATGGCTTGTAGAATGTTCCTGAATTTGGATTTGTCTGATGTTTTCTCATGATCAGACTGGAATCCTGGCCTTGGTTATGAGAATCACAGCGTTAAAGCGCCCTCATGGCTTTATAGCATCACTGCTGATGTTAACCTTGATCACTTGGTTAACGTGGTGTCTGCCGGGTTCTTCCACAAGTGACTAGTTTTTCCTGTCCACGCTGTGTTCTTCAGAAGTGAGTCATATTCAAGGAGACGGGGATTAATCTCCACCTCCGGGAGTGGGGAGTATCTGCATGTATTACTTGGAATTCTTCTGTAAAGATTTGCCTCTTCTTTCCCATTTTTTTATTCAGTCGTTTATTTATCTCGGTATGGACTCATAGATGTCTATTTTTTATTTTGGGTTATAGTCCAATGCTATTTTTTGTTGTTGCTCAGATTGTTCCTGCTTTAGCCATTGGAGCTCTTTCAGGTGAATTCTGTATCCTTGTGATATGCTCCCATCGTGTGTGTGTGTGTGTGTGTGTGTGTGTGTGTGTGTGGTTTTGCTTTTTGAGCAGTTTCGTACTTTTTGGCATCATCTTGTATTTTCCCTGTTCCAATCCTGAAATCGGCCGTTTCTCTAAGGAGTTCTGGTTCCTTTTATTGGAGAATCGTTTTGGGGAATGGAGATCTGGGCACGGAATGTGTTCATTACCCTTGGGGTGTCAGTTGCTTCTAGGCCTTCTCAGTGATAGAGTTAGAAAATACAGGTATGTCTTCTAACCCATGTATACATACAGACCTGTAGTTACTTCTATATCTGTCTTTCTACCTATCTGTTAAAAATAAACGTGAGTTCATACTGAGGTCTCTGGTGCTAATCCGGCACCACAGGTTTCATCGTAGCCTTGATTGTGACTTACTTCTCTTGCACTGAGAAACCTGGCTCCCATTCCCACAGTGTATTTATATATTTGTGCAACCCTAATTGACATGTAAAGTAGTTTCAGAATTGCTAACCAGTACCCCTGTGAGGACTAAATTTACCAACTAGAGTACGGTGTTGAATTGTTAAGTACAGTTCTTTTTGTCTTTAGCCTTAGAGTATGTAGACAGAACACAGGTTCCCACAGTTAGTTAGGCCGGCACCTTTTCCTTCACCCTCTTCAGTGAGGTTATAACATGAGTTTGTAACATAGTTAGGTTCATTTATCTCAGTCTACATTCTGTCCTGGGGTCTCCGGGTGTCCTAGTTGATCATTTAAAATTTATATACTATAAAGGTCACTTTTTGTGTTGTTAGTTCTTTGGGTTTTGTGCATTTAAAATGTTAAATACCCATAAAATATCTGAGCCATAGATTGTGATATGGTTATTTTATGCTCCTCCCTTTTTGCTTTACCTCATGAAATTTATATATCTTTAGAGGAAGGGAAAGATAAAATGAAAAATTATATTTTATGTAATATCCAAAAAACTTAACTGTCTGACTTTGACTACATATTACCATGCATATTACTCCAAATTCTAGGAAGATTTTTGCTTACTTTATTAAATACTTTTTTTGAATTAAGAATGATCATGTAATTATTATAAGTTTAACAGCCAATGAAATATTGTTTGTCTTTGGATCTAACAATAATTATGCTGTTTTTTCCCATAAGCACAAGAAACCTTGAAGAGGTTGTCTTATGTTCAGAATTGGTAAAGCATGTAGAAACTAGGAGATATATATAGATAGATAGATAGATAGATAATAACAACTATCATTTATTGTCTTACCATGTGCTAGATACAACAACCAAATGAAGTGGCATTGTTTGTTTTTTCGATATTTTACAGATAAGGAGAGTAGATAACTTGCCCCAAATCACAGAAGCTATAGATTGTTGCAGGGATTCAAGCCCAGTGTTTGGGGATACCAGACTTTACGCGAATGGTTTCCCAAACCTGGCTGCAGGTTTGGAATGAGAATTACTCAGGGAATTACTCAGGGAGCTTTTAAAAATACACATACCTTTGCCTTTCTTGGATATAGGGCAGGTCAGAATCTCTCAAGGTAGGACGTAAGTACTGACATTTTTAACCTCCAGGGTGCTTTATATGAATCCAGACCAGCACCAGTGCAGTTGAGAGTCAGCCCATTGGAAACACCTGAAGTAGGCTACAGTACTGCCCTACCCCCTCGTCAAGGTCATTGTTCATTAATACAGTTGTCATCGTTAATTTTCATTTGCTTCAATCATCACCTGTCTGATTTCATTAGTAAAGTTACATAAACTTTTTTTAAAAAGCGGCCCTAACTCACTTTTATTATTTATTTTTTACAGTATGTAGAGGGAATTATTTTTTATTGAAGTATAGCTGATGTATAATATTATTTGTTACACATGTACAGTATAGTGATTCACAATTTTAAAGGTTATACTCCATTTATAGTTATTATAAAATATTGACTATATTCCCTGTGTTGTACAATATATCCTTGTAGCTTATTTATTTTATACATAGTAGTTTATATCTCTTAATCCCCTTCCCCCATGTTGTCCTTACCCCCTCCATTCTCCCCACCGGTAGCCACTACATAGTTTGTTCTCTATATCTGCGAGTCTGCTTTTTTGTTATATTCACTATTTGTTGTATTTTTTAGATTTCTTATATAAGTGATATCATACAGTATTTGTCTTTCTCTGTCTGACTTATTTCACTTAGCATAGTACCTTCCAAGTCCATCCATGTTGCTGCAAATGGCCAAATTTCACTTTTTTGGTGGCTGGATAGTATTCCATTGTATATATATGTATACACCACATCTTTTTTATCCATTCACCTGTTGATGGACGCTTAGGTTGCTTCCATATCTTGGCAATTGTAAATAGTGCTGCTGTGAACATTGGGGTGCATGTATCTTTCAAATTAGTGTTTTTGTTTTTGTTTCAGATATATTGTATATATATACAATATATATCACTGGGTCATATGGTGGTTCTATTTTTAGTTTTTTGAGAAACCTCCATACTGTTTTCCATGGTAGCTGTACCAGTTTACATTCCCACCAACATACATGAACTTTTTAATTGAATAAGTGGCAAGATAACAGGCACATGCTTCCTCATTTGCCTATAGGTTTTTTGTTTTCTTAAAGGAAGCATACTTACGTGAGGCAAAATAGGAAGTTGTACTGTATTATTTTTGACTGCAGTGAGCCAGCTGAATCAAACTTGATGTAAAAAGATGAAAGGTAGAGCAGAACTCTTCAGCTTGCCGTGGGGAACTGGATCCCAAGACGACAGCAACAACAAGATTAGTAGCTGGTGTTGAATACTCATATATGGAGTGGGGTTGGTCAGGTAGCTTGGTCAAGGTCGCACATCCAGTAAGTGGCAGGGCCAGGATGTGAAACCAGAACTTGCTGTAAAGCCTGCTCTTCATCATTACGGTATACTGCCTCCCCAAGTTATATTTTGTCCCACACGGTGCTTTAAATATTTTTTGACTTAGTAGCTAGCATTTAAAAAAATAGAAGATTTCACATGAAAATCCTGATTTTTGTTTTCCTTGAGATACTGGGAGGTCTGTTCACAGTGGACCCCATCCCCACGTGGTAGCACCTGGTGTGCTCGCTCCAGCTTTGCACAGTGCCCGTGGTGTCTTACTCTCTTCCCGTCACCCGCCCTTGCGCACTCATTTACAGCCCCACCAGGCCCTGTAGGTGACATGACCCCCAGTATAGAAACTAACTTTTGAAGGGTAACGTAAAGACTGTTTTGATCTCATCCTTCATTTTATAAAACAATTTGCTTTCTTTTGTTTTACTCATTTCTTGAAGTATATAAGGAAACAAAGTTGCTGTTTATCCTGTACCTCTGCTCAGAGTAATCATTTGGTTTATATCTTCTAAACCTTTTTGTGCTTATGTATATCTTTGGTGTATAATGCAGGTAATTTTTTTTCCAAAAACCCCCCATATGATAATGCTATATTTATTCCATGACCGGTGGGTACCCCCTTCCCCCCATATGTTCTCTGCTTTGGATCTGTCTATGTTGGTGTGTGTCACTCTACCTCAATTCCATTTGAGAACTACATGCTATTCCATTACATGAGTGTTAACATCACTTATTTAACTATTTCACTCTTTTTTTTTATTCTACCTTCTGCCTCTGGCAACCATCAATCTGTTTTCTGTATCTATGAGTTCATTTTTTGTTTATTTTTTATTTTATATATAAGTGAGATCATACAGTATTTATCTTTCTCTTTCTGACTTATTTCACTTAGCATGACGCCCTTCAGGTCCATCCATGTTGTCACAGATGGCAAGATTTCCTTCTTTTTTGTGGCTGAATAATATTCGTGTGTGTGTGTTTACGTACCACATTTTCTTTATCCATTCATTCCTCATTGGACGCTTAGGTTGCTTCCGTGTCTTGGCTGTTGTAAATAGCGCTGCAGTGAACATGGGGGTGCACATAACTTTTCGCGTTAGTGTTTTCATTTCCTTCAGATAAATAACCAAGAGTGGGATTGCTAGATCATATGGTAATTCTATTTTTTAATTTTTTAAGGAACTGCCATACTATTTTCCATAGTGGCAGTACCAGTTTACATTCCTACCAAGAGTGCACAAGGGTTCCTTTTTCTCTGTATCCTCTTTAACACTTGTTATTTCTTGTTTTTTTGATCATAACCATTTTAACAGGTGTGAGCTGATATGTCATTGTGGTTTTGATTTGCATTTCCCCCATGATTATAACCATTTCACTCTGAATGGACACTTATATGGTTATAAAAAATAAAACCACAAATATTCTTGTACATACCCCTTTATGAACATAGTCTGTTCTTCTTGTAAGAATGGTTAGTTAAAATGGAATTGTTAGGTTATAGGGTATGCACATTTAAATCTTTCCTAGATAGTGCCAGATTGCTCCCCAAAAAGGTTGTAGTACTAATGTATGCTTTCCCCCACAGTGTAGGAGAAACCCCATTTTCCCTCATTTTTGCAGAGCCATAATCAGGGAAATCTATAATTTCATTTTTATCTTTAACTTCCCTCATTTTTAGTGACATTGAGGTGGTTGTCATGTTTATTGCCCGCTGACATTTCTTTGAATTTTCTTTCATTTGTTTTGTTCATTTTCTGTGTTTTTAAATTATTGATCTGTTGGAACTATTTATGTTTCATGTATATGATTCATTTTTCTATTATGGCTGTAAATATTTTCTTCCAAACTGTCTTTTAACTTAACGATGCTTTTCACTGGAAAGGATTTAAAAACTTTTTATGTAGTCATACTGTTTTATGGTCACCTTATTTTATGTGTACTCCAAGATTATAAAAAATTTCTCCTATATATTTTGCTTATTCTTTTTACATAGTTAAAACAATTTTGTTACGGAAAATATTAAACATATGCCAAACAAACAATAGTACTATGAACCTCCTCAGATCTGTACTCCAGCATCGTGGTTATTAATTCATGGCCGGTACCTACTACCATGTGGCACCTTCCTCTATCACTTTGAGGAAAATCTCAGATATCATCATATTTTATCCTTAAATATTTCAATGTATTTCTCTGAAAGACGAGGGCATGTTTTATAAATGCACCACAATACCATTATCACACCTCAAGAAATAGCAGAAACTTCCTGATATCATCAGCTTTTAAGCTCATGTTCATATTTCTGTTGTACATAACTGTGATGGTTTTTTTAAAAAATATTTTACAGCTTGAATCAGTTTGCGAGTAATGTCTACACATGGTAATTGTTCATTATATTTTTTAAGTCTTTTTAAATATGTAGGTCCCCCTCCCTTTTTTGCCATATGTTGATATTTATTGAAGAAGTTGGGTCCTTTGTTCTGTAGAGTCTCCCCCAGCCTGAATTTTGATGATTGTACCTCCAAGTGATCTTTTCCAATGTTTCTTTCTTCTCTGTGTTCTCTGTGAATTAACTGTGTGATCTAGTGGCCTAATCAGAGTCAGGATCTTGATTGACTTGTTAATTGGTTAACACTACTTCATTAGGACACATGTAATGTCTGACTGTCTATTTGAGACAGTAGTGGTTGGTGATCATTGCCTAGATCTCTTAATTCATTAAAGATTGAAAAGTGATGATATTCTAATTCTCTCATTTCTTCTTCTTTACTAGTAGCTTTATTAATTAGATATTGCTTTAAAGAGAAGCTGTCCTCATCCGTTAGTTGGTAACCCAGTGAAATAACTGAACAGAAATGGCAGGATAAATATGCTTGATTCTTTCCCTTTTATTTATCATTTTTCAAAGTAATGAGTTGATTTATTGGTGACCAACTAATGTTTTTTTAATTAATATTTGAACTCATGAATTGAAACATATTTTATATGTTTCAATTCACTGACTTCATTATTGTAATCCATTGAAGTAATTATGGTAACTGATATTCACATTGTCCCATCTTTGGCCAATGGGAACATATTCAAGTTGGCTTAAGTCCTTATTTCACGACCCTAGTGAATAGTCTTTGATATCTGATATAACAAGCTGTTTTAGGCTTGCATTGTACATTTACTCCAGGTTGGGAATCTGGTGTATCTTCAAGGAACCCTCATTCCTTTTACTGGGAAATAGTATTTCAGGACTACAGTCTGGGCACCAGCATTGCTCATTCTAACTGAAATGGTCCTTGTTTTAGTTCTCTTCAGTAGTCAGAAGAACACACACACAATATATATAATAAGTGAATACTGATAGTGACAATTCAAATTCAGGATTTCAGATTTTTACTTAATCTCTTCTGACTTTTCTTTTACACTGAAAATTACCAGGAATGATAGCATTCGAGTGTCATACACATTCCAAAGTACACTCACAGTAATCTCAGAATAATACCATCAACAATGTGGTTACTGGAAAACAGTTTAAGATTTTTTTCCTCATCCTTAAGGTGGCACAACCCTTTAGGGATATAACATCAAATTACAGTGTTTTTGTTTTTGTTTTTGTTTTTTGCGGTACACGGGCCTCTCACTGCTGTGGCCTCTCCCATTGCAGAGCACAGGCTCCGGACGTGCAGGCTCAGCGGCCATGGCTCACGGGCCCAGCTGCTCCGCGGCGCGTGGGATCTTCCCGGACCGGGGCACGAACCCGTGTCCCCTGCATCGGCAGGCGGACTCTCAACCACTGCGCCACCAGGGAAGCCCGAATTACAGTGTTTTAAAGACACTCGAATGATTCTTCTCATGGTTATGCCACTAATTAGACATACAGTTAGATCCTCTTCTTTTTTGTTGTTGTATATTTGAAATAACAGCTTTATGAGACAATTCACATACCATGAAATTCATGATTTTTAAAGTGTTCGGTTCAGAAGTTTTTACACTATATTCAGGGTTGTGCAACCATTGCTGGTGTCTAATTCTAGAACATTTTCATAACCCCTAAAATAAGCCCTGTACCCTTTAGCTGTCACCTCCACAATCCCTCTATCACCTTCAGCCCTAAGCAACTGCTTATCTACTTTCTGTTTCTTTGTATTTGCCTATTCTGGACATTTCATATAAATGGAATCATACATGTGGTCTTTTGTGACTGGCTTCTTTCATTTAGCATAATGTATTCAAGGTTCATCTTTATTATCATATGTATTAGTGCTTCATTCCTTTTTGTGGCTGAATAATATTACATTGTATGGAAATACCATGCATTTTGTTTATCCACTCATAGATTTTTTAAGTTTAATTTTTTATTTTTAGATGTTGCTTTTTAATTTTTGCAAAAATTATGTAAAATACTTGGTTTTAAGAGAAAAATCTGTGGAATAATATATATATTTTTTATTTTATTTTTTAATTAATTATTTTTTTTTGCGGTACACGGGCCTCTCACTGCTGTGGCCTCTCCTGTTGCGGAGCACAGGCCCCGGACGGGCAGGCTCAGCGGCCATGGCTCACGGGCCCAGCCACTCCGCGGCATGTGGGATCTTCCCGGACCAGGGCACGAACCCGTGTCCCCTGCACCAGCAGGCAGACTCTCAACCACTGTGCCACCAGGGAAGCGCGGAATAATATATTTTTAAAGAAGCCTGGTTTCTCTGGTACGGATAGTTAAGCTTTAAAAAAATTGTTTTATTCTAACATGTTTTTAATATAAAGCTTGTGTATGCAATCTTCTTTCCTTATTTATTTTTAATATATGACAGGCTTATTTTTACCCCTTAAGGTTATCATTGTTTCATTGTCTTTATGTAATGCACTTAGTGTCTCTCCCACCCCCCCATTTTTTGGTTGTTATTTGTTGGTTCCCAACTGTGAGGTATATTATAATTATCCTTTTCTTTTTTTAACCCAGGTTCTCATTTGAAGTAATTTTCTTTTATTTCCAGTGAAATGCTACGACATTTCATATGCCCTCCACTTCCTCCCCAGATTTTGATAATTGTGGTATATCTACCTTGTTAGGTCATGTAACCATTATTGACAGTACTTTCTCCCTTACAGTTATCACTTAACCTAGTCTTAGTTCTGCAGTAGTGTGTGGGTGGGTGGATGGTGGAGGGTGGGTGGGTGGTGGAGGGTGGGTGGTGGAGGGTGGGTGGGTGGATGGTGGACGGGTGGGTGGTGGATGGGTGGGTGGATGGTGGAGGGTGGGTGGGTGGTGGGTGGTGGAGGGTGGGTGGGTGGTGGAGGGTGGGTGGGTGGTGGATGGGTGGGTGGATGGTGGAGGGTGGGTGGATGGTGGATGGGTGGGTGGATGGTGGAGGGTGGGTGGGTGGTGGGTGGTGGAGGGTGGGTGGGTGGTGGAGGGTGGGTGGATGGTGGATGGGTGGGTGGGTGGTGGAGGGTGGGTGGGTGGTGGGTGGTGGAGGGTGGGTGGGTGGTGGAGGGTGGGTGGTGGAGGGTGGGTGGGTGGTGGTGGGTGGGTGGGTGGTGGAGGGTGGGTGGGTGGTGGTGGGTGGGTGGGTGGTGGATGGGTGGGTGGTGGAGGGTGGGTGGGTGGTGGAGGGTGGGTGGTGGAGGGTGGGTGGGTGGTGGTGGGTGGGTGGGTGGTGGGTGGGTGGGTGGTGGTGGGTGGGTGGGTGGTGGATGGGTGGGTGGTGGAGGGTGGGTGGGTGGTGGTGGGTGGGTGGATGGTGGATGGGTGGGTGGTGGATGGGTGGGTGGGTGGATAGGTAGAGATTTAGATTTGGATACATAGTTTTGGTCTTTTGTTTTAAGGCTCCTTTTTAGATCTCATATCAGAGTCCCTTGAGTCATTGTGGTGGGGTGACACTAGTTCCCTAGCAGATTCCTCAGTAAGGGCTCATGAAAACTATGTTTCATGAGTTCTTGGATTTTCCTAACAGTTGCAACATGTATACCTGAAAGTCTGTTTGGCTGGCCATAATATATTTGGCTTATATTTTTTTCCCCGAATAAATTTAGTATATGTTATTCATTGTCTTTTGCCATGAAGCATTGAGATTGCAAAGTCTGATGACAATATAGTTTTTTTGTTTCCACTTAAAAGAACCTTGGTTTATTTATTTAATTAATTTACTTATAAGCTGGATACCTAAAAGATTGTCTTTCTTGAAATTCCACTAGTTTTACTTGGTGCTGGTTTTTCCACATTGATATTTTTGAATATATGATGTCCTTTCAACGTATAGTTTCAGGGTTTTGTTTTGTTTTTATTTTTTTTGATTCAAGTGAAATGTCTTCATGTTTTAATTTTTTCTGTTTCATTGGTTTGGTTTTCTTCTCTGGGAACCACTACTGTATGTATTCTGGATCTACTTTGCCTATCTTCTCTTTCACTTCATTTCAAATCTTTTCCTTTTTTTAAGTAACATTTTCTCCCTCGTATTTCTGTGAAGGCATTATCTCTTTTTATTTGCTCTTGTGTTCCATCTAGCTTTTTATTTTTGAAATGATGTACAATTTTTGAAGAATTATTTTCTGAGTTCTTTCACTTGGTTTGTGAGTGTTTCTAATTCAAATTTGTGTCGTTCTTTTATATTTTCTGAGATTTTTAAGATGTCTTCTGGCATACTTTGAGAATCAGGTCCCTGTATCACCTGCTTAGTGGGCATGTCTCTGGCAAGCGTTCATTGTCTGTAGGGTTATTCAGCTCCTTATTCTCTCTCAATTCTCTCGCTTATTCTCTCTCACGGTTATTTCCTTAAAATAACCATGTATTGGATTCTAACACAATCCTTTTTTCTTGTTCATTTTTAAACATGATATTTGTTTTTATCAACTTTAAGAAAAGAGAGAGTTAGGAAAGCATTTAGGTTTATGCTTTAAGCTCTCTCTTCTGAATTGATAAGTAATACATCTCTTATTTTTTGAGGTCTCCTGGCTGTGTTCCTCTCCCCCTTTTTCTGGCCCTTCCCTTTCCTTTCCCTCTGTTGTCCTTTACTGGTCAGTTGGATTTCACCCCAGCAGTTTCTTCTGGGTGTGGAGCTTTGTCCTAGAAGGAAATTTTGGCTGAGACTTTCAAGAGTTTTGGGGGTGTAAACCACTTTAGCCCCTTCAGACCTTATTGCCCACCCATTGACTTCACTCAGGAACCGGTGCCACAATCATCCCCAATGTCAGGAAGCCCTCAAATAGAAGCAGTGAGCTTTCTATTGAGTATTCATTGGTAATTTTGGAATTTGGCCCTTTAGCCCCATCAGACACTCCGTTAATCCCCTCTGCTTCCCCTGCACAAATGCTCATAGGGATCTGGGATACTGGTTGGGGGTGGGGTGTGGGTATGAGGTATCACATGGGTCCAGGGACTGTTTCCCTCCCCCTTTCTATTTTGGGGTTCATGAAGTTACCTTTCACCTAGTTTTATTGTAAATGTGTCTCATGGAGTTTTGATTTTGTTGTCTTAGTTGTTCTGTCGTTTTGGGGGAACTAAGGGAAATTGAAATCCTACTGTCATCACTGTCTTTTCAGAAATCTTTTTGTCATGTTGACCTGTCAAATTGCCACTACTTGATCATTTTTGATTGACTAAAATGGTAATTTTATATGGTTTAACCTAAGGTATAGCTCTGTGTTTAGGTTCTAAAACATTTGGAATCTCTTTTTCAAAATGTATAGGTTCAACATATAGTTTTGTATTTACATTAATACTTAGAGTCGACCCTCCATATCCACTTGCTCCTCACTTGTGGATTCAGTCAACCACAGAACAAATTGAAATCCGTGGATGCGACCCCACAGATAATGAGGGCCGGCTATACTGTGCCGTTTTATATAAGGGGTTTTGGTATCAGCAGGGGGTCCTGAAACTAATCCCCCATGGATGTTGAGGGATGACTGTAGTTTAGTTGCTCATAACAGGCAAAAATTTCTAAAATAGCCATATAATTTAAAAAATGATTAATTTTAATAATGTGAGGTTGGAATTCCCTGGTGGCACAGTGGTTAAGAATCTGCCTGCCGATGCAGGAGACGCGGGTTCGAGTCCTGGTCCGGGAAGATCCCACATGCCGCGGAGTAACTAAGCCCATGCGCCACAACAACTGAGCCTGCGCTCTAGAGCCCGCAAGCTACAACTGCTGAGCCCACGTGCCATAACTACTGAAGCCCACATGCTTAGAGCCCATGCTTCGCAACAAGAGAAGCCACCACAATGAGAAGGCTGCACACCGCAACGAAGAGTAGCCCCCCACCCGCCACAACTAGAGAAAGCCCACGCGCAGCAACGAAGACCCAACGCAGCCAAAAAAAATAAATTAATTAATTAAAAAAAATAATGCGAGGCATAAGTGTGTAGGGTAAGGGAAGGATGTAGCTATTCTTTATTTAATTCCCTAAAATACTCATTGGATTATCTGTTATTTTTCAACTTCTTGAACTGCCTTTTTTATATTCTGAATTGTCATAGGTAATTGGATATGTTTCTCTGTTCTGTTGCTCTGTTTATTACTGTGCCAGAACCTTTCTGTTTTAAATACAGTAGGTTTATTAGTAAGATTTGGCATTGTGTAGGGCAGTTCTTCCCATACAGTCTTTCTTTTCAAAAGTTTCTGGGCTGTTTTTATTTTTGTACATTACTTTCTTACACCTGAACTTTATTTAATGAATTTATTAACCCACACAAAATGCCATTGCGATTATGATTGTAATTACATTGAGTTTTTATTAATGTCCCTACGTTATCGAGTCTTTTCAGTTTGATTGGATTGTTCAGGGATTTTATACTGCATTTAATACTATATTTCTCACTGGAATGAAAGAATAACAAATAGGCCATTCTTGCACCTTATTACCCCTTTCCTCTCTCCCTGTGTTCTATTTAAATAATTGGGCATTTAAGATCCAGGTTTTTCCTCGCAGTATGCTGTTTTATTTTTTTCAGTTTCCAGTATTCCTTACTAAAACTTGAATTATAGTCCTTAACCAAGTGATCATCATGGAGTTATATCTGCCTGTATACGTTCTTCGAGATTCATGGCTTCTCATTTCCTTGGGCATTTTTCTTTTTCTACCTGGAGATCTTTATTCTGATCCAATTTTCATTTGACCAGACTCTCCTGTTCTTCCTCAGGTAGTTTTTTAGAGAAGGTAAATGAATTGTACTTTGGGTTCTTCCCTGTTCAAAGAGTTTTTTTCCCTTCTTCTGTACATATTAGTGATATCTTGACTGTGCAGAAAGCCCTCCTCCACCTCTTCCTTTTGTTCTTTCTAGAACTCCTATTATTCTTACGTTATAGCTCCTAGATCTGTCCTCCATTTCTCTTACTTTTCACTCAAAATTTCTATTCCTTTTTCTTTTGCTCTGGGTTATAGTGATCATTTCTGCAGTTAATTTCTAAATTATTGATTCAGACTTTGACAGCATTCATTCTATTTTCACTCCCTTTATGGAATTTATTTCAGAAATCTTGGTCTTTTTTTTTTTTTCCAGAGGACTTTAATGAGATCTTGCATTAGAGTATTTTTGTTGTTCTCTCCTGTGTCCTACATTCAGTCACTGTCAGCTTTTCTGATTCTTCACGTTGGTGTCCCTGGTTAAAACTGCCATCCCCTCTTCCACGCTCAGGAGTTTTTTAATGTCTGTTCCTCTTTGTCTGGATGGGGCTTGACGCCCCAGGCAACACCAGCAGGAATGTGTTTCCTCAGCAGCTGTGTAGGCCTGCCAGGCTGCTGCTTCTCCAGGCGGTGTTGTCTTGCAGTTGTTGAGAAGGAGGGATTGTCCCTTCCCAGTTAGCCTGAAGCAGATGGGTCAACAGGCTGGAACTACAGAGAATGCCGAAAGAATTCTTTAGAATTTTATCCTAGAAAGCTTGCTGAATTTTGTAGAGCTCTAAATAAATATTTTATCTGATGTCATTCTCCACACCAGAAGAAACAAGCATTTATACTGCCTAAAGCTTTTAAACAGACATGTCTTAACCCTGACCACATTTATCACAAGTAATCATTTTTCAAATTATGCAGCTATTTTAGAAATTCTTGCCTGTTATGGGAAACTAAAGTATGTATTAATTTAAATGCCAGAATATGTGTTGAACATAAAAGAATGTGAGTTGGGGAGACCAGTTAAGTGTTCACTAAATGTCAGGGAGCACAGATATGACTGACATTTGGAGGCACAATAACTAAATTGGTGATGTTTTAAATTGAAGAAAAGTTGAGATTTTGGATGGCTTCAATTTTCTCAATAGAAGGAGAAGGCAAGACCTTTGAATGATTGGTCAGGATGATGTTGCCAGAGGTTTAAGAACACTGAGAAATCTCCAAATCTTCTGTTTTATGAGGAAAAGCATAGGAGTTTGATGGGGACGACTGTATGAATGGGTGAGCAACAGTAGGATTCCTAGAAAACATCAAATAACATATATTTGAGTGGGACCAGCCAGGTTAATTTTACGAATTTTTCTGTTTCAGCCTCCTTTGGTATAGGTCAGGAGAACAAGTGGACAAAAAGTTAAACCCACTAGTTTTTATGTTTGGCTACCTGGTTTTGTAATCT
The DNA here is from genome assembly GCF_951394435.1 of Stenella coeruleoalba. NCBI lineage: Eukaryota > Metazoa > Chordata > Mammalia > Artiodactyla > Delphinidae > Stenella > Stenella coeruleoalba. The sequence continues at coordinate 83,200,454 of NC_137158.1, forward strand.
TTTCTCAAATTTAATAATTCTCTGGTTTTGTCAGTCTAGAGGTAGTTGTGGATAATACTGTGTATAGCCTTAAAACTAAATGCTCCGATTATTTTAGGTATGATAAACAAAATGTATGATGAAAAAGGTGAACTTGGTTCTTTTCCTACTATACTTTTTTGATAAAGATATTACAATTTCATTTTAGTTCTTGTTACGGTTTTCTAATACTTTTAGAGCTTTTTAGGTCTTCGTTGAAAATGGTGAATTATTCTAAAGATTATTTTTCCTGTAAAATTACGATTTTTATAGGTTTGTCAGCAAACTGTAGAGAGTCCTAGTTTATAACTACAACTGTAGCAAGTTCTCCTGGATGCTCTTTTCAGCTCTGTTGAATTTGTATTACAGTTTTCTGAATTTCCGGATCCCATGTGGGGTTCTGATTACGTGCAGCTGTCCAGGACGCCGCCTTCCTCGGAGCAGAAATGCAGCGCTGTCTCGTGGGATGAGCTGAAGTCCATGGACTTACCCTCATTCGAACCTGCCTTCCTGGTCCTCTGTCGAGTCCTTCTGAATGTCATACACGAATGTCTCAAGTTAAGGTTGGAACAGAGACCTGCTGGAGAACCATCTCTCTTGAGTATTAAGCAGGTTTGTTTCAAAGACTGTTTAAAAATATTGAGCATTTATGACATTTTCCTACAGGCTCAGCATTTTTATTTTTAGGATTTTCCCCCTAATTGTTCTTTTCTCCATGCATTCTTCAAAGATGAGATGATGATTCCACCTCTCTATCTTCCACTTCCTCATTCGAAAAGGTTATGAAAGTGTGGTGCTGATATGACCCTCCATATCCTATTAGCATCAGTCTTTGGGGACTGGAAACTTAAAATTCACTCATAAGAGATAGTTTAAATTCTTAAATTCTTGTTGTTGTTGTTACGTAAGCAGGTAGATGCCTGCAGTACGCAGGGGTGGGATGTGTTTGGCCATTTTGCTGGCTTAGGCACCCGTATGGTTTAAGCCACAATGACAGCTTCTGCTTTCTTAATTATTATTAATTTGGGGCGGGATTTTCTAGTGAGTTTGCTACTCCAAGGGTAACAGAGAAATGGCTAGAAGCAGTTGTATCTACCACAGTGTGTGCTGAAGAGCGTTTATATTTATGCCTTATGATATTACCGTATTGACATTCACTATCTAAAATAACCATTTCAAATTTTGATGAAAAAGTTACTATGTTTTGTGTGGACTGTGCTTGTCCGTCCCTGTGGAGTTTGAAGGGCCAGGAGCTCCTTGGCTCTGAATGACAGGATGGGCAGAGGGGATGAGTGCAAGTTGAAGGACGGGCGGTGCGAGAGGTACGAAAGAGGACTTGACGCTGTTGGTTAAGTTAGGTGTGGAGCCGGGTGACTGATGGAACTGGAGGTGGAGTCCTGCACCTCACCGTCGTCGCTTCAGTTCTTATCGAGCACAGCCGAGCTCTGCGTCCACCGGCGCACTACTCCCTTCTCACTATCTTGGTTCTAGTTACTTTCCTTCTGTCCACTTGGGCCACACTTTTCACTTGTCCTACATGTTGTAGCAGTTATTTAGGAAGTTTTGGTAAAATGCTTACCTCTCCTCCCCACAAAACAAATACATACTTCAGGAACATAAGCTGCTGAAACAAGGGGGAGTTTACCTTTTACTAATGGGGCTGTTGTGAGGATTAAACAGTAATTTATGTTAAAACATTTTGCAAAGTAAAAAACCAACACTTAGATTAAGATAGCATTACTAGAGTAAAAATAAAATAGAAATTTTGGCTTTAATGCATTCAGATTGAGTTGTAAGCACCTAAGTGACATCTTTAACAGAAATTTATGTTCACACTTTTTAATGGATTTAACTCTAGCCGTTACTCTCTTACTGTGGGTAATTATTTTAAAAACATTTTGAAGGGGATCTTGTTGTAAAAGCAGTCCATGTTTATTTTAGAAAATTTGAAAAGTACGGAAAATGATAGATAAAAATGAAAGTTATCCTATTATTCTGCCATTCAGAGATAAGCACTGTAACATTTTGGTGTATTTCTATCCATTTATTTTTCTGTATGTACATACTTTCTGCACATATAATTTAAAATAAAAAAGAAAAGAATATGTGTTTTCATCCTTAAATTTTTTTCAGAAATAAGATTTTAAGTGGCTGCATTAGTGTTCTACCATATAAGTGCATCATAACTTATTTAATCCCCATTGTTGTTTTGAATAATATTGTGATAAATATATTTGTATGTAAGTTTTAGTCTGCATCTCTGATTATTGCTTGAGTATAAAACGTAAAAATTAACTAGTGAGTCATACATTTTTAGATTCTAGAAAGTTTGTACCAGTTTACTTTCCCTGTAGCAGCACCGTGGATCCTTTCGTGTCTTGATAATGTATCTTAAAACTAGTGCAACTGTGATCTTGTCTCACAGTCCCTGCTGGTTAGAATTCGAGGGCGTGTGACCAGCGTGTTATTGGTAGAAGGACAGTAAAGGTCCTCTCATTGCACCTTCCCTCCCTTCTCACAGTACCTCCTGGGCCTACACGTGGCGGTTTCACTCATCCTTTTGTTTTCTTTCATTTCTCCCCCCTTGACTTCCATTTAATTTTATCGGATTAATCTTAGGTTTGTTTGTTTTTGTGATTGAGTTTTTTGATGGTAACAGCCACAAATGACGGTAGGTAAACTTTGCTAAATTATTACAAAGGCCACCAGGCTCTGTGGTATGTAAGTATATTTGAATCTTTATTATGTTTTTGCTTAAAAATGACCAGTCGCATGAGGAAGTTTTTCTCTTGTATCCCTTGTCTTGTAATGTAAACTAGTAGAAAAATAGATCTTTTTCTGTAGAATTTATTTTCTATAAAAATTTACTTGTAGAACAACGTATTTTAGCAAATCAGTTTTCTGCCTGTATGTTTTTCTTTGTGTATTCATGCTGTACTGTTAAATACTTTTGTTTTCACTGATTTGTTTTGTTTTAATTATTCAGTTGAGATCACTGAGATATTTATGTGAAATGAACTGACAAAGAAACTGGAAAATATTTTAGGGTTTTCAGAGGCAAGTTTCTCTTTCCCGAGCTTTTTGAGGATTTACGTGGAAAATGTGTGAAAACCGACAAATAATCTGGTCAGAGTGTGTGAAATGGTCGAACTTGTGCCTGTTGTCTTGCAGCTGGTGAGAGAGTGTAAGGAGGTGCTGAAGGGTGGCCTTCTGATGAAGCAGTACTACCAGTTCATGCTGCACGAGGTCCTGGACCACCTGGAGGAGACCGACTGCAACATCGACGCCTTCGAGGAGGATCTGCACAAAATGCTGATGGTCAGGACAGTGGGGAGAGATGTCTGACTTGTGTGTCTTCTCACACGCGCCGTGCTTCCCTGTGCTCTTCTAGCCTCTGTACTTCTGCCCCGGTTATTCCTTCCTGCTCACGATGTCTTCTCTCCTCCTTATCTGCCCACTGAAGATTTACTTTCAAGTTTTGTCTGACACTTTTCACCTTTCATGTGCATCTATCTATACCTTCTCTGAACTCTTACAGGGTTCTAATCATAACCACACTATTTAATACTTAGCGATGTACCACCTCTCTGTCCTCAGGTTTCCCTAATTAGGCTGAAGGCTGCACAAGCCAGGGGCTGTGAATGAAGTGCTTTTGTCTTCTGTAAGGTTTGGTAGAGTGTTAGTACATAGTAAATCCATGTTAGAGTCATTAGGGTATATGCACAGACGATTAATGTGGCAGGTTGATGAAATAATACAGAAAACAGCAAAGCTTGTAGGCATATTGTTTTTGGAATGCTTTCACCCTTGCTTGACATCTCACTGTGTCCTGCCTCAGGATGGCTGCAGCACCTCCAGACACCACCCTCACTTTCTAAAGAGAAAGGCACAGGGGAAAAGTCTCCTTGCCAGCTAAGTCCAGAACAGCGAAAGCTCTCCTGGAAGCCCCACCCAACAGATGTCCCCTGCATCCTACTGACCAGACCTTTGTGTGGCCCCTTCACTGTAATGGAGGCTGGGAATGCAAAGATTTAGCTTTTCAGCCTCTGTAGTAGAAGGGGAGAAAGAAGAGTGTGGCTGGGGAGGGACTTATATTTGGCATCTTACGAGAAATAATTTTGAGTCTGAAATGATTTCCTAATCGTTTGGGAGAATACATAAAAGACCAGAATGTGTAAAATGTAGCTACATTTTGAAATACTGTATATATTGCTTATGTCAGAAAAGTCTTTATCGTTGAAGAGTTAATGGTAAAAAACAGCAAGGAAATTAATTTTTCTCTCTGTGGATGGTTAAACCAGAAGTTTAAAAAGACAAAATGTGCTTTGCTTTCCAAACTGTCCTAGATGGCTCTACAGGCGCACGCCACACCTTTCACCACGTAATCGCTGAGGCAGGAAGGGTGAGATTAGGCAGGAAGGGTGAGAATTAGGCTGTGCCTTCCAGGTCATCCACCTCCAGCCCTTGGTGTGCCTGTGAGATGTCAGAAGGCTCAGTTAAGGGAAGTACCGAAATCCTCAGCTGGTTAGAGCTAGAAATGCTCAGGATTTAGTTTTGACTCTGCTGCCAGTTTTCTGTGTGAGGCATCATGTGCCTTAGTTCATCTCCATAATTTCACAGATGAAGAACTAGAAATTATCGATAGTTTTAAAATTGTGCCCCGAAGTGTGCTAGATGGATTAGTGCAGGGGCATCGTTTGCAAACTGGTGGAGCCCAAACAAAGTCAGTGTTTTTGTCAGGAAGGGAGGAGTGGCCTTCGGAGAGGCGGTCACCTTGTTTGCTGCTCCACCTGCCCTCCTTTAGATGCGGAGGGCCCGTCCACGGCGAGTGAGAGCTGTGGTCTCTTGGGGTGTGAATGGTCAGTAGGCAGCAGGGCATGTCCCCATAGAGGACATACTGCCAAACAGTATCCTGTCCTGTAAGCCGGGGAAGACCGCCGAGTGAGAGATGGGTTAAAAGGGCGAGGGGAAGCAGTGATCAGCAAATTACGATGCAGGATATCTGTGACTGAGGGGTCTTTACTCTGTGCTGCATCATCCTTCTGACTCGAAACACGGAGGAACTTATGCATGCAGTTGCTTCCGAGGAAGTAACTGGTGAGTACCGGTTTGAGCCAGCAAAACCAGATGGAAGCTGTGAGCTTTCTTAGCTCATTTCCCTGGCCCTGGCCTTTAGAAACAACCAAAACAATAAACATAGTATGTGATGTAGGAATATGTGATAGACAGATTGAAGGAAATCACATAAAAAGAACTTAAAAGGAGTGAAAATATGAAAATGATGAACAAGATGGAGAGTTGTAGGAGACACACAAGGGAGAGCTCAGACTTGCACAGTTAGTGTTCCTATAGAAGAAAAAGGACAAAGGAGCAGAGAAGACTCAATTTTCCATTCTAGAGATGTTATTGGGTGTCTGCTGTGTACCAGGCAGGCATCGTGCCGGGTCCTGCAGGCTCGGTAAGGAGCATAAACGCCCTCTTGGAGTTTAAGAACGATGGGGAAAATGACTGTTAAATAATTGTACAGACATAACATTACAACGGTGAAAAACATCAAAGGAGAGACACGGGTCCTTTATGGACTCTCACAGTAAGGTCTGAGTTCACGTGGCGGTGAGGCAAGTCTCTCAGGAAGGGACAATTGGAATTTATCTGAAAGTTGCTGTGTGTATTATAATCCAATTTATGTAGTAATAATTTGAAAGCTTACATAAAACAATACTGTATCTTGTAATTTGTGTAATAACAGATTATTTAAAAAAAAAACATATAAACCAGAAGGGGACATACTAAATGCATAATTGTTACCTCTGAGGAGGGAGGAAAGAGAGAAGTGAAGAAAGAACCCAAGGAGAAATTAACTTTGTGATGTATTATTTCTTTGAAAAAATATCTAAAGCCATTATGACCAAATATTAACATTTGTTCATTCTGGATATTATTTGTAAAAATATTTTAAAGCCACTTTACTTTTTAGTTAAAAAAAAAAAAGAGCGAGAGAGAGATTGAAAGGAACACTTTGCTGACAGAGAAGGGAGCAGATGCAAAGTTTCTGTGATGATGCAGGATAAGGGAAGCAGCTTTGGAATGAAGTTTCCCAGGAAAGCCTTGGGAAGGGACCACTGTGGCTGCAGTTAGAGGAACAGCCTGGGGGGATCCAGAGTCAATGGGAGAAGACCAGGCAGAGACTAGTCTAGTGGTGCACACGCTAGTCCCTGGATTGCAGTGGAATAGCATAAATTTAGGAAAAAGCATGAGGATTCGAAAGAAGCGAAGGAAGTGAAGTTGGCAGGACTCAGGGTTGGATTGGATATGGGGGAGGTATCGAGAGTGATTGCTGGCTGTCCAGTTTGTGCAGCAAGATGAATAGTGAAGATGGTAGGTCCAGTGAGAGTTCTTTAAATGGAAGATACCCGAGACCATTGGAAAGCCTTTGGCATTGATTTTGTTAAGGGTAAGAGATGAAAGAAAATCTCATACGTGTATATATATAAGAGAAAGGAGAAGACTGATGGTGTCAGGTTCCTCGGGTATCACGAGGAAATGGGTCTCAAAACACAAGTGCTGGGCTTAGCAGGAAGCACAGCTCCTCTACTGTGAAAAAGGGAAGGATGGTAGGTAACAGCATGTAGGTTTCTGTTATTTGTTTCATGACGATGAGAGCTTTTATATCTAATGACTTAAAGTTTTTTTGTGAAGAGAGACGAGATCATCTGCTGAGAGTGGGTTAGGATGGGTTTTGGCAGTTTGAGGAAAATGGAGAAGTTTCAAACTTGTGGTTGTAGAGAGAAGGAAAGTGAGCTGAGCAGAGGTACAAGTATTACCAGAAATGTGTGCCGTGTGGTTGGTGAGTGTGACTGTGTAGAAGAGCGACTCCCCCCGTCGTGTGACTCGTGGCCCTCAGCTGCTGGGCTGTGCGGACGGGGAAGGGAGCTGGGCTCGTCTTGACAGGCAGGTGAGAAGAGGCAGGTGGGAAAAGGCAGTGTGAGCATTCCAGGAATGGCAAGGTGTAGGACGGTGGCAGGGACATGAGCGTACGGACAGGAGTGCTGAATAAGGAGGACAGGGACCCAGGGAAGAGAGGAGTGAGTTGGAGGAAGAAGAGGAACCAGTGGACTGGAGTTCCAGATAAAGTGAAGAGAACAGTGTAGAGGGGGGAGTTGGGCAAGCAAACTGGAGCGAGGAGAGGAGGTTTTAACATCAGTGTGTTTGAATTGGGCTTTGAGTGGTTCTGGTATTGGCAGGATCAGAAACAAAACCTTGTCAGAGAGGAGAAAAGGTGGTTGGAACTGGAGGCCATGGGGGAACGGAACTGAAATGGTGTCAGGGCGTCGTGCACCTGATGTTAAGTCACACAGCTGGTGGCTGAGCCTGGGATGGAGAGAAGACTGAGTCACAGGCTGGAGTCTGACAACTGACGGGTAGTTGAAAATCAGTAGGTGATGGTGTGCAGAGGGGGCATCATCGATGGTCTATCTGATGACATCAGTCTTAAAGGGGTAGGGTATTTCTTTTGTTTTGTTTTTAAGTAAGACTGTGTAAGAGTGATGGTTTGAAAGTAGCAGTGGGGTGCACGAGGATGCCGACTGTTTGCAACCCTTGAGATATACTGTAAGATAGTTGTCCCTTGAGAGGGCTGTCAGGGAGAAGTGCAGCTCTCAGGACAGCCAGGTTTCAGGGAAGCCAAGGAGGTGAAGGAGCATTCAGGAATGGAAAGGGAGGTCCTGGGCCCGCTGTACAAAAGACTTGTTTCATTTGGATGAGATGGTCATAGACCCACAAGTTGCAGGTTCCACACACACAGCTGTATTCATAGTGGACCCAGGACTGGAGATTCATGCTGCACAGCCTGGATGGAGGAGGACCCGGAATTATCCAAAGATAATTGGCAGTTTTCTTAAAGACCCCAGATTTTTGCCTACTGAAAGTTATTGTTGGGTCTCAGAAAATATTCATTTCAGTGAACCCTAAGATGTAGCCTGGTGAAATAATTGAAATCCAAGACTAGAGAAAGGGTCCTGTAAACATCTAAGCAGGGCAAGGAAGCCACCTTCAGGGAGCCAGGAGAGTGGCGATTAGTGGCATCAGTTTTCTTTATGCTAACAGGACACACTGTGTTAGAAGGCAGTAGAGTAATGTCTTCAAGGTTCTGAGGGAGAGAATGTGTAACTTAAGTATTTTATATCCAGTCAAGTTATCCTTTCAGTAAAAGAATCCACAAACAGTGATGTTTCATAATATAACAATTGTAAACCTGTCTTGAGAAAATCTCCTGGATAGTAAAACCCTGCTAAGCGACAGATAAGTCAAGAATTTAGGACTGGGAAAGCTGTTGTAGAGGACTTGTGGTGGGCATAAACCCCACCTTAGAAAGATTGGGTATTTTGGTTATAGATCATAATCTATATGTCATAAACCTTGAAAAACTATATCACGAAAATCTGGATGTTGGGAAGGTATAGTGGGGAGAAGTGTGCTCATTTCCTCCTTTTAACACGTAAGATACCATCTAAAGTTAAAATAAGTAATTAAAGAAATAAAGGTCCCAACCTCTTAAAGGAATGTTCTTCACAATATATTAATAATGAAAATTTCTGTATGCTATTTTGATTTTTTTAACTTGATCGTACTTTTCTATACAGTGCAAATATTGTAGTTATTTTCTTAGTAACTTGCAGCAATTGTGAATAGTGTGTTAAATTGCTGAGGAGTTGAGTTATACAATTAAAGAAAAATGCTATTTTAGACGTCAGTTAGCAGCGATGCAGAATCTCGCTTCTCTCAGAGCTTCACGCCTCAGTGGTCCCTCTTCCACTCGCCCTTCTGATTTATAGCTTTCCTGTTAACAGAGATGAACATTGTGGGTTGTTGATTCTATTCTCAAATATCTACTTTTACATTTTTGTATTTTAAGGTATATTTTGATTACATGAGAAGCTGGATCCAAATGCTACAGCAATTACCTCAGGCATCTCATAGTTTAAAGAATCTGTTAGAAGAAGAATGGAATTTCACCAAAGAAATAATCCATTACATCCGGGGAGGAGAAGCACAGGCTGGAAAACTTTTCTGGTAGGAATCCTTATACGCCTGTCTTCCTTTCTCACTTGTACTCCTGGTTTGCTCGCCAGTTCTATTCTACATGTTTGAATGTTTAGTTACATGAAAATGATAATCATATCTTTTGTGTGCCCCTCTCCCAAGCGTTGTTATCCTTAGAGCAGTGGTTTTCAGCCAGGGGTGATTTGCCCCCTGGGGACATGTGGCAGTGTCTGGAAACAGTTCTGATTGTCCTGACTGGGAGGGACTACCGTCATCTAGTGGGAACAGGCCAGGGATGCTGGCAAACATACTACAATGCGCAGGGCACAGGACAGCCCCCCCAAACAAAGATTACCCACCCAAAATGTCAGTTTTGAAGTTGAGAAATCCTGCCTTCGAATACACCCTCTTGGTTATGCAAAAGGAGGAGAATTTAAGGCCTCTGACAAGTGGAGTAGACCTGTAGACCTTTTGTATCAGTCTTGATGGGCACTTCCAAAGCCTAACAAGTACGTATTTTCACTGATACAGTTTTGGGAATGTAATACTAATCACAGAATCTCTTTATAAACTGGGTATTTACATATGGTGAAAGAATTGAAACGTAAACCAAGGAAAAGCATTGGGCGGGGGAGTGCTCACTGGTCTGTCTGTTCTAGGAAATGAATGTATCTTCTTGAGTACGGGCACCTGAATGTTGAATGCGGGGTGCGTGGTGTTTGCTGGGGGCCACCCCCCTGCCGACTGACTGAGGACCAGGCCTTTCCTTGGCTCTAAACTCTGCTGCAGTTCTTTGGTGCTGCCTTCTCTCACTTGCCCCATCAGCCATTTTATTTCTTCTTTTCCATTTTATGAGTTCTTTTATACCCAGCTCATGTTTCCCTCCCCTCCCTTTATGTGCGCTCTTTAGGACTTCACCTTTTACAGAGTTCTCTCTCACTTCAGAAACTCATTGTCCTCACTCGGATGGTCTCTGTTCCATGCTCAGCATCTCAGGAGGTTGTATTCACTTTTCTGCCCTAACCACCAGTTCTTTTTATGTTTTCCTCTGTCTTTATTTTGAGTGAACAGTGAACTTGCTCTTGTCTCAGGACTCATCCAGTCCTTCAGGCCGAGGTTCCCAGTCTGTCCTGTTTTCCTATTCAGATTGGTTCTCATAGTCAGCCTTATGAAGAAATGCATTCACTACCATTTTCAGCATCTCTCCCCCTCTTAATTTTCCATTGTTCTGCTTTGCCTGTAATTTCTTCTGTTTGCATCTTCTGTTCTCAGGCTGTCAAGCTTTGTTAAGGAAATTTTTTTACAAGGTTACTGTTGCATTTCACTACCAATTCTTGTTATATAATTTCTTTGTACCCTCACTTTGTACCCTGTCAGTCTTTTTGTTTTTATCTTTTGCTTGTCCTTCAGGTTCCTTTCAGTGCAGTGTCTGGCCTTCAACTTCATATTCGTGTTCTGAGAAGCTCTAGAGCTTTTCCATTGCCTCTGCTTTGGGACTGTCCACCTGCACTGTTCTAGTTCTGGGCGTTTGTTGTGTCAGTGCAACATTCTGCTTCATACACTATTTCTCCCAGGTTCGGTCAGTCTTGACATTAACCCTGACTCCTTTCTTTCTTTCACACACCACCTCTAATTCCATGTGGCTGTCCCTTCAGAATACATCCAGAGGCTGACCTCTGCTCACCACTGCCTATTTCCCCTCTTCCCAGACTGTTATTTCTTGTGTTGCTGTAGTAGCTCTCTTAAGTAGTCTCTCTGCTTCTGCCCTTCATCTTCTATGGTTTATTCTCAGTGATCTTGTTAAAATGTACATCAGACCATTTTTACCTCTGCTCCAAATACGCCAGTGGCTCTCCTCCTTACTCAAATTAAAGCGAGAATGCCTGAACAATGGCCCATAAGGCCTGGTACAGTCTCACTTTTCAGTAAATCTTTGTCCTCACCTCCTAGGTTCTCCTGTGCTCACTCTGCAGCCACAGGAGATTCCTTCCTGTTTTTCATAGGCTGGGCCTGCTCTGTCCTCAGGCTCTTTGCACTTGCTGGTCCCTCTACTGGGACTGCTCTTCACCAGTTATTTCCATGACTCATTTCCCCACTTCCTGTAGGTCTTTGGCCACGTGTTACCTTCTGCATATTAAAAGTTGAAATTCCTACCTGCAAGTACACCTTAGCTTTCTTCCCTATTTTATTTCTCTCCATAGAACTTATCAGTATCTGAAATACTGTATATATATATTTTTAAATTTTATTTATTTATTTTTCTCCATTCACTGGAGGGATTTTATCTGTTTTGTTCAGTACTGCTTACTCCATAACAGATACTGAATATTTGTTGAATAAATTGATCCTGAATATCCTTGTATACTACTGCTCTTAAAAGCACGTTTCCAATCAGGACATTTTCCCACTCGGTTATTTTTAAAGCCCACCCTCTTTGCCTACCAAAGGACAATCACACAGTTACATGACATCCAGGGCCTTCCACAGCACGGCCCGGTTACCTTCCTGGTCTCATTTCCCCCTCCTCTGCTCTTTCCAGGTTGACAGTTTCTTTTCACAAACATGCCTCTTGCTTAACACATCATCATGCCCTTTGATCATATTTATTGTTCTTCCTGGACTTTCCTTCCCCCTCCTCCATTCTCTTCCTGTCAGAGCCACTCTTCCCACTGTTGCAGTTGCTACAGTTCTGCATTGCCTGCAAGGCCCATTGAACTCATACCTTCAGCTGGGTTTGATCTCGCTCCTCAGACAGCTCCCGTAGCAGTTACCGTCTGCCCTATCCGATGTTGGTTGTAGACTTACCTGCTCTGTTTTACTAGGTTGTAAGCTCCTTTTCATCATAGAAGCCAGTAAGCTGCTGTTGAGTTTTTACTAAACTCATTTAGATTGATTTTATATGCTTGGGTTTGCATTTTAATCCTAGTATTTAGATTGTATACTTGATGAGAAGCATCAGCTGATTAGAGTAGTTCATGTTTATTGACTATGAAAGCTAGCTGTGAGGGAAGTTTTTAAAAACAATTGCATTTAAGGAATTCACTTTATTTCTTATGCCACCGTTTAGTTCATTAAGCTTTTAAAAAATATTTTGTTGTAGGTATATGTTTGAGGCCATTTTACACCAATTTGAACATTTGTTTAAGATGAAAATAACATTTGTGTGATAATTACATAGCAACTGTGAATGTAATTTAAGATTTTAAGGTTTATAATGAAACACTGGTTGTAGAACAAAGGTACATACATTCCATAATAGAGATTTCTACTTGTTTCACATTAATCGTGATTTTATATTAAAAGAAAATTCTCACTGTCATTGATTTTTAAACTATTAAAATAATAGCTGAATCTTTGAGTTTCTCATTCAAGAATTAGAATGAGTGAGGACAGTTTTTCTTCTCTGGTTTACTTTTGTTGTTTTTGTTCCCTTAGTGACATTGCAGGAATGCTGCTGAAATCTACAGGAAGTTTTCTAGAATCTGGCTTACAGGAGAGCTGTGCAGAGTTTTGGACCAGTGCTGATGATAGTAGTGCTTCAGATGAAATAAGGTTGAAGCTGCATTTTCTTTCCTCTCCCATTTTTTATTTCATGTAGTTTTATTCTTGGTAATGAGCCTTGTTGAAACCAAATCATGTTAGACTTGAAGAACTTGGGTAGTAGACATAAAGGGATTTATTTCTTACTACTGTATTGTCTTTTTATATGATCCCTTAGTTATGGTTTTATGTAAAATTGTCTTTGAAGGTGATTTTTATTTAGCCTAATAAAAACAGTGTCCTTCGAGAAAATGTTGTTTAAGTTGACTAAAAATGAGTAGGGTAGAATTCGTTCACATGTTCTGGAATGTCTTTAATTAAATCATTGTTTCTGTCCTTTAAAGACTCTGTAGCAGTCCATGAATACATTTAATTGATATTTGGTACCTTTTTATTGCTTTTATACTAAGCTTATCCCTTCTGTTGAACTTTAAGCTTGAGAACCCGAAACCATGGCTTGCACACCTACTGCATCTCCTCCAATTCTATGCAGATGGCATTGAGGATGAACCATGTTAAAGTGCTGTTTTTGTGGCATATGTAATACTCATATAGCTATTTAGTGGCCAATTATCAGCAATATCCTATGAGTCAACATTAGGAAGTGCTCAGGCAGAACTAACTTCTCTAGAGATGTTTTCTCTCACTTTACAAAATTTGATAAAAAACCACATTTTTGGGTTTCAGAACACTGGGATGTCTTTATGCCAGGATTAGAGAAAGAAGTGACCACATAGGCTCTCACCTGGGAAAATACCTAATAGCTGAGAAATGGGGTGAATTAGTTTGTAGAAGGTCTTGCAGTTTTGAACGCAAACATGGAAGATTCAAAATACGAGAATTCAAGAATTAAGATGGTGAAGTAGAGAATGGGTCTGATGATGCCCTGATTGTTTACTAGGGGTGGATCTAGACGTGGGTCCACGTGCAGTGATTTGTGGGGCTGACTTGTCCTGGCTGCAGAGAGGCCACGGGCCTGTGTACATCCCTTCCCAAGTCATAGCTCAGCAGTGGCCTGTTGGTGGATTGAAAACAGCTGTGATGGGAGTATTCTCACCATGAAAATTGGCAAACACCACACAAGGCAATATTTTGGGGGGAGCAGGTCGTTAAACGTTTGATGGTTCACTACTATTATATATATATATTCCTTTTTAGTTAGATTATGAGCTGGGAGTCAAGAACTTATTTCAAACTCCAAGAATTATCCTAATGAAGCCTTTAGAAGATTGAGCATACTCCTATTTGGAGGTTAAGTGTGCCTTATTTAAAAAATACAAGTACTTTCTAGAAAGCTGTGGGGAGCAAGGTTCTGAATATTATGAATCCATTCCCAACAATTGCTAGCTTCTAACATCTTCGGTCTCTATTAACGTGATTTGGAATTTGCTTCATCTGTATTGTGTATTTCTTGGCATATCGTAATGTATTCTAACTGGATTTCAATCAACTTGGCAGGAGATCTGTTATAGAGATCAGTCGAGCACTGAAGGAGCTCTTTCACGAGGCTAGAGAAAGAGCCTCCAAAGCACTTGGATTTGCTAAAATGCTGAGAAAGGTGAGTTAGCAATCCTGATTAGTTATTATTTTTTTCTTATTTTTCTTTTATTTTTTAAAAAGCTAACCCTAAAGAAGTTTCTTTGTAACTGTGATCCTAGGACCTGGAAATAGCTGCAGAGTTCATACTTTCAGCCCCAGTTAGAGACCTTCTGGATGTCCTGAAATCAAAACAGTACGTTAAGGTATGTATTTAAGGTGGCATAATTATTTTACCTTTCTTACTTTACTCTAAAACAGACAGACTTTTTCTTAAAGGTCTAGAGAGTAAATATTTTAGGCTTTGCAGTCCATATGTGGACCCCAGTTTTAAGGCTGTTCCATAATTTCCCAATGCAACAATTAGAAAAAGTTTTTCATACTTGACTTACTAACTTGTTTTAAGAATACAGAAGAAAAACCCCAAACATTTACTCATACAATATAATTTATCAAATTAGTTACACATATATATTTAAAATAATGTCTATAAAGTCATGTGTTGCTTTTAAGTAATTGCTTTTTCACCCTCACATTTCCTGAAACAATTCAGATTTTCTACGTGAATCTTTGACGTCAGTGTCCTGGCCATCGCTAGACCCACTTTTTGAGTCACCATGTTTGCTCGCATTTAAGCTGTTTGAGCTTAGTACTTTCAGAATATGCGTATGATGTCACGGGAAGTTATATCCCACATGTGTTTATGTGTGACTCGCACAACGTAATCACATATGTACCTTGTTCCAGTGATCTTTAAAAGGCTATTTACGGTGCCCCTGTCAAGGATAATTAGTGGATCTGTATTAACATCTTTTGCCTTTCACTGAGTCAGGTGACTTTCTCTTTCAAAGACGTCGTGCGGCCTATGCTCCCCTGGGATTCTGCTCCTGGTGCCGAAGACCCTAGTCACCAGTGCCCACTGCAGGGCGTTGCTCTGCGGGAGCAGTTTTGCATAAAAACTGCACTGCAGTGGCATTCACTGAGGTTGTTTCAGGCTGACATTCTTCCCCTGATGAGTGTTCTCTTTGTTGTTGAAAATAAAGAGATTGGAGGATTCCTTGTATGCGGAGAAACTTTACCAAGCCTCTCCCCCAGTATAGTCACACTCTCCCTCCTCCAGTCACACTGAACTGAGTTACAGTCGGCTCTCCGTATCTGCGGGTTCTGCAGTCGCTGATTCAACTAACTGCAAATTGCAAATAGTTAGGAAAAAAACATTCCTGAAAGTTTCAAAAAGCAAAACTTGAATTTGCAACATGCTGGCAACTGTTTACCTAGCATTCACATTGTATTTGGTATCATAAGTAATCCAGAGATGATTTGAAGTATACGGGAGGTTGTGTATAGGTTACGTGCAAATACTACGCCACTTGATATAAGGGACTCGAGCATCCACAGATTTTGGTATCCGAGGGGGTCCCGGAACCAGGCCTCTGTGGATGCCCAGGGACGACGGGACTTGCCGTTCCCTTCATAGCTCTAATTAATGCCTTTCCCACATCTCCTTGCCCAAACCCACTTGACTTTTTCTAGGTTTTTTTTGTTTTGTTTTTTAAATAACATTTCTATAATATACTATGTTCTTTAATTCAAGATTTTGGATTGTTTCTTTTCCAGGTACAAATTCCTGGCTTAGAAAACTTGCAGGTGTTTGTTCCAGACACCCTTGCTGAGGAGAAGAGTATTATTTTGCAGTTACTCAATGCAGCTGCAGGAAAGGACTGCTCGAAAGACTCATACGAACTACTAATTGACGCCTATCTGCTTCTAACGAAACATAGTGACCGTACTCAGGACTCAGATGGCAGCTGGGCCACGTGGGAGGCACAGCCTGTCAAAATTGTGCCTCAGGTGGAGACTGTCGATACCTTGAGAAGCATGCAGGTCTGTCTCACTCCCAGTCCCTGCCCCACCGTTCCCCACCCTGCCTGGAAGCAGTATTGCTTACTTAAAATACTTTTAGGAAAAAGGAATTGTTAGCAGCTCGTGAATGATTGGTTTAAGCAGTCTCAAGTATCCACTTCCCCAAAATATACCTTGATGTGTTGATAGATAGTTTTGTAGCATTATTGTACTAAAATATTCGGGCAAATTCTTTAAGTATGTTCAATTATACCAAAATATTTGAAAAGTTTTATTTGTATCTTTCCTTACTCCAGCCATGTATGTAGTTAGATCCAACCACCCCTGATCTGAAAGGAGTTATCTACTCCTTTAACTTGTAGTTGCAGAAATCCCAGTTCTCCGAGTACTCTGATTTGCTGGCTGCTTAAGTTTTCATTTTTGTAGTCAAGGTTTTCACCTGCCTACCTAACAGGGATCCCATGACAATCTGTGTAACTCAGTAATTCAAACTGTAAGAAGCCTCCTCATGCCTCTGTGTTCAGCTCTGGAACAGCGGTGGTGAGTGCACATGTGCACCTCGAACTCAGCCAGACCAGAGCTGGGCACCCTGGCCAACTGTCCCCTCAGCTCTGCGAATCTGCCTTCTCTCTTGTATTCCCTGTCTCAGTGACTGGTGCTCTGTCCACTCAGTTGTTTAAACCAGGATGTGACAGTTCATATAATTTCAGCCTCCCCCCACTTCCACTTAGTCACTAGCCCAGCACCGAAGCCTTTCTAGTAAACGAGCCTTTCTCTGCATCCCCAGAGCAGCTGCCGTGGTCAGACCTTATCACCCCTTTCCTGGACTGTTGCAGGGCCCTCCTTGCTTCAACCCTCGCCTTCCCTCCCTCCAATTCTGTATTTGTTCGCTTGTTTTGGTACTTCCAGAATGATCCTTATAATTCATACATCTCATCACAGGTCTACTCAAAATACTGCAATGACCATCACTTCAGGAAGACAAATAATAAAGTCTTGGTTTCTGTTTCATGCAAGGCCCCTCATCTCATCCCACTCTTATTCCTGCATTTTCTATCTCCACATGCTGCTTCAACACACACACAAACACACACTCTGCTCCAGGAGTAATGAATCTCTTGGAGTTCTAGCATACTTCAAAGACTTCATGCCCACATAATTCCGTGGGACTCCTCCCCATTGCGCTGGAGATCAGAACCGTCAGTGGCCCCTGCAGTGTGCTGCTCCATGGGAGCAGCTATGCTTGACAACTACTTTCTGATCAGATGGTTGCTGGCCTGGTGGCCCTGAGGTTGGTCTTGTTTTGAGACTGGGGGTTGAACTAGAGTGGAAAACTAAGTGGGTCTGTGTTTAAGCCCTGTGCTTGCTTTTCCTCCCAGGTGGATAATCTTTTACTAGTTGTCATGGAGTCTGCGCATCTCATAATTCATAGAAAAACTTTCCAGCAGTCCACCGAAGGACTCATGACTCTACGCCAGGAGCAGACGTCCAGCCAGCCCGTCATCGCCAGAGCTTTGCAGCAGCTGAAGGTATTTCACCATCAACTCTACCGTAACTAATTTATTTACGTTTGGTGTAATGCTAGGGAAGAATCAGTTTGTTATAACTTAAGTCACTCCAGGGACTTGAACTCTTACAGTGTCCTCCCCACTCTCCCTCTCTTCCATTTTCCCATGCGTCTAAGTTAAAAATTTCCTGGATCTTTCTTGGAACTGTGTAACATTAGAATTGGAGAGGATAAAAATCTGAATCGTCACATGACTTCTTAATGGTCCCGTGGCTGGTTCGTGTTGGCCTTCTAGACCTCCTCGTTCCTAATCCAAGTTTATTTCTCCTTTAGCAATTACCAGTACTTACTAGAGGCACCTTAAGTCAAAAATGTGTAATTTAAAAGAAGAGTTATTTATTCTTTCATTCAGTCAAATTAATTGAGAAAGCTAGCTGCAGACAGGCAGAAAGGCCTTCAAGTTCATGACAAGGCAGAGCCTTGCCTTCTCTGCCATTATTTCCCATTTTCACCCGCTTCCTATTTTGCACTCCATTTATCAGTCTTGGTCTCATGCACACTTTCCCGCAGCCCATCAGTCTTCTCAGTCACATTAAGGCTTGACTTCTTGAAGAAGAAGGACTTCTTGAAATTACAAGTAGTTTTGATAAACGTTTGTTTTCCTTTTGTCAATCTGATTTGTCTTATTTATCTATAAACATTCTTTCTTTCTTTTTTTTTCTTTTCTATAAACATTCTTTCTTACAGATTGTCACCCCACTCAGATACCAGGGCAGGGGACTTTTGTTTTTTCTTTTAGTTTGAGTTAATGAATTCTGGAGAGTACAAAATTATATAAGATATTGATTATTCTTGAGCTTAAGGAACTTGTAGCCTTAAGGATCTAAACTGTCACACTAAAGTACAGAGGAGGGAGAGATTAGATCCTCCTAGTAGCATCTGGGAATTGCTGCCATGGAGGCATTTCAGCTTGGGAGTATTTCAAAAGATGCAAATTGGGAAGGGACGAATAAGAGAAACATTTGGGCATTGGTGTGTGAGGATCAGGGTTATGAGAAGGCTCGCTGAATATCAGGCGGTCTGATTTGCTTGGATCTTGGTGTATACAGTGGAAAGTAGTGAGAGAGGAGGTTAGTAAAGTCAAGTGGGCAAAAATCAGGCTGTTGAGAGATTTTGGATGTCATCTTCTAAGCCCTGGCGAATTGTCAAAGATTTTGGAAGAATATTTTGGAATACTGTGTAGAGGAACTACCTGATAGAGACGTGTACATATGTGTGTGTTTAAGGGTGGGTGGAAAGGGAACCCAGTTTGGAGCTGTTGTACTATTAATTAGGGAAGACAACAAAGCTTGAGCTAGGGCAGGGTTTCTCAACCCCCATGCTGGTGACATTTTAGGTCAGTCAATAATTCTTAGTTTGGGGGGGCTGCCCTGTGTGTTGTAAGATGTCTGGCAGCATCCCTGGCCTCTGCACAGTAGATGCCAGTAGATTTCACAACACCCCCCCACCCCATGTTTGGACAACCAGAAATATCTCCAGACGTTGCCAGTGTCCCCTGGGGTGGTAACGTTGGTCTCGGTTGAGAACCCCTGAGCAGGGGGATAAGAAGGACAGTACGACTAATAACACTGTGGAGGTCATTTAGAAATCATAGTTCACTCTGTGGAATTGAAACCGTACTTACACTTGAGCAACCACCGAGGGGAGAAAACAACTGGTGGTTGATAGGCAGAAATATCGAAGCTGTAAGCATCTATTCAAAGACCACCTTGTAATTAGGCATCATATTTTAAATGGACTGTTTTCCTCTTGTCTTTCATAAGTTTTTAAGAATACCTAATAAAAATGAAAATACTAATTTTTTTCCTATTTTTGGTCATTCCTTTTGAATAACCAAAATAAATATGACTGGAATATATTACAATGGTCAATGTCTGTGTGATGATGAAAGAAATCTTCCTCTAAAATACAATAAGTATTGTGTGATTTGTTTCACTTTGGATTAATTGTGGTTTGGGATTCTTTAGAATGATGCATTAGAGCTTTGCAACAGAATAAGTGATGCCATTGACCGAGTGGACCACATGTTCACTTCAGAATTTGACGCTGAAGTTGATGAATCTGAATCTGCTACGTTGCAGCAGTATTATCGAGAAGCCATGATTCAAGGGTACAATTTTGGGTTCGAGGTAGGTACAAAATAAGAGGAAACACACAGTACAATTTTGCGATTGCTTTGTAACTTACTTACAGAAAGCATTAGGAATCTTGTACAGCAAATCTCATGATCTCATTATTGCAATCACAGCTTAGTCAAGAATGTCATCTTACATCCCTGTTGAATATCAGAAATGCTGGGTTACTTTTAAACTGTCAGATATTTACTCAGTTTTTATTTTGTGTTAGCAGCTATCCACTTACATTTAAAAACCTTCTTTAAGAGATGTTTAATATCATAAAAGCATATTCTTAATTTCAACTTATGAGGAAGACATTTGTGAAATTGCATTTTAAGACATTATTTTCTCTATAACTCTTCACACTCTTTTTAGAATATGTGAAGCTCATTGGCTTTTGCTTTTCGTTTTTAGAAAAATGGCATTTAAACAGCATTATGGTGTTTAGGTATTTGTATAATGGTTTTCTTCTTAATCTTGATATACGTGAAACCTTCTTACAGTATCATAAAGAAGTCGTTCGTTTGATGTCTGGCGAGTTTAGACAGAAGATAGGAGACAAGTATATAAGCTTTGCCCGGAAATGGATGAATTACGTCCTGACTAAATGTGAGAGTGGTAGAGGGACAAGACCCAGGTAATGACCACGTAGGGTGGCTCCTTCATGAGCCATGTGGGGTTGCTGATACTTCATTCTTATATTTTATGTGGGATTTCTGAGCAGATGACACAAAAAGCATTTTGAACTCTTTGGTGATCAGTGTTTTTCTTCCTTTTTTTAAAAAACAAACCTATTTACATAGAAACCCCCATAACTCTTGGAAAACTTTTTCTTTTGTAATTGTTCCAAAATGAGTTATCTTTAAGCAGTTCACATTCTCCCTGGACAGGTCTTCCTGCTTGCTAATCTTCTTTTCTCCTTCATGAAATTTAAGCCTCTTATTTAGTGTAAATGGAAAAGAAATTGGTAACCTGTTCCTTTACTAAAAAGCTATTTGTCTTTCTCAAAACATGATGTAAACTTACTCAACACGAGGCAGATGACAGAGACACAAATGCGTTTTGTCCTAGATGGTAATTTTCCAATCAGATTACTTTTCAGGGTTGTATAGACTAAAATGACTATGGCGTTTGCTTGATTGTTCTGTGACTCTTGAACTTTTCCTCGTGACAGGTGGGCAACTCAAGGTTTTGACTTCCTGCAAGCCATTGAACCTGCTTTCATTTCAGCTTTACCAGAAGATGACTTCCTGGTATGGGATATTCTAAAGTGTTTTTCCTTAAAAAAAACCCAAATAAGTTGATCACTCTCTATTTCTGATGGTGTATCTTTTTATTAATTTAAAAGCGGTTCTGAAATATTTTCACATAATTGTCATGATAATGCCGAGAGGTTAAAGCACTAATAGCAGAGTAGGGCGTTCAGTGCTCTTTTTATAACAGTGTTGTCCAGCTGACCACGTCAGTGTACGGTTGTTCGTGCAGCCTGGCACTTACAAAACACGTGTCGGTTTTGTATTTTGTAAAGTGCCGCTGCTTTTTAGCAGCTCCATGAAGAGCAAGGAATAGCTGTTTCACTTCAGTGTTAGTCGCCGTGCAGCACGCGGGATATTAGTTCCCCAACCAGGAGTTGAACCCACGCCCGCTGCAGTGGAAGCACAGAGTTTTAGCCACTGGACCGCCAGGCAAGTCCAGTGTGCGTCATTATAGAGCATAATGGCAAATGTTAAGTATTACCACCAGTATCCAGATAAATTCCATCAGATCAGAAAGATGTTTTTCAAATGTGAAGTCACTCATTTTGGCCTCCAAATAGTAGAGGAGATTACAGGAGTCCTTTGCTTGTGTACATCATTGCATTATGGGGAGCTGATAAAAAATGGAATTGTATATTATCTTAAATTATGTACGATTTACGTTTATACCTATTTTCTTTTAAACTAACTTTGAAAATATTTACTTAAGGATAGCCTGTTTTCTTTTAAATATACCGAAAGCCTAATTTGTGCGACTTCTATAATTGAGTGTACATTTTTTCTCTTTTCCTTTTCCATTTCCTTTGGTTTCTAGAGTTTACAAGCCCTGATGAATGAATGCATTGGCCATGTAATAGGAAAGCCACACAGTCCTATTACAGGTTTGTACCTTGGTAAGAAAACAGTTAGAGTGTCTCTCCCAGAACCTACTGGTTTGGGTGAGCACATTGTCTCATCATTGCAGTTATTTAAAATGCTATAGAGGTTCTCTGAGAATATTCAGGAAAATGACAATGAATTTAACAGGAAGATTAAAATGCAAGCACAAGGTGGTCTATGCTTGCCCACAGTATTTAGTTAGCTACAGGTTTTTTCTTGTTACACCAACACTCTCATTCTGTTCTCCCCCCTAAATTCTTTTCCCCTGGGGAGGAGAGACTTAGAGAAATAGTTGTCTGGTAAGAAGCAAGGCCTTTCTTGCTGCAGGTGGGTGAGTATAATTGTTCTGCCCTTCCTTTCTCACCTTTTGAAGGAGAATGAGTCTGTTTTCTTCACAGCTTTCCAAAGTACCCATTCCTCACTAATGTAGGAAATTCCTAATTGCTCCCCCCCATTCCTATTTGGTGTTACTTGAAAAAGAAAAAAGTTAAGTTCTGCTATAATATACTTAAATTACTGTTTTCAGTTCCAGTCGATATGTAGCTTTACAGTGTATGTTGAAACTTTAAAACAAAATATGTATCAGAAAACAGCTGTCTTACCCTATTCTTGAGATAGTAAACCAAAGCAAAACTATATTTATATGTAATAAACAACCAAAACTGAAAACTTAGAAATCTTAAACATTTCATTTACACAAAAGAAAATAATTCATGAATGGTAAATTTATCGAGCAGCAGCTATATCTTAAAGGGTACTTGCTAGCCACTGAAAGTTTAGTAGACCAGGTCTTAATGCTTGATTTCTTTAATCTTTAAAATTCACCCAGTTTATACCTCTTTTTCTCCCAAGGCTGCTATGAAATGAAAGTTATCATTTATAAAACTATTTGAACATTTTATATAAAACGTGCTATATTCTCATCGATCTTTTGATTAAGCGTATTATCATAAATACTTTGAGTTTCTGATTTCCCAAAATATTTCTCTCAGAATACATGATAAATAATTCAGTAAAAATTACTTCTTTGAAGTATTTTATTACATAAGGAATCATTTTCATTGTAGAAAAACATTGCAGCGTAGAAAATGTATGTAGTAAACACAAATGTAGAAAAATATTACAAAGGGAAAAAAACCTCATACCCACATAGTCCACAGGTCGTCACTGCTAGCATGTGAGCCGCTGACTCTGCCTGGCCCCACACTGCGGGCGGGACAGTCGGTTCGCAGCACTCTCTGTGGGCACGACTTGGCCTTCGTCCTCTCAGCCACTGGGATGGTGGAAACTGCACTGGACGGAGAGCCAGGTTGCCTGGCAGTTGAGTGACCTGGGGCTGCTCACTGAACATCTTTGCGCCTCCCCTACTAATGCTTAAAATCAGATGCTAATGAGGGTTCAATACTGTAATGACATTTTGTAAATTGTAGCGTTCTACACATGGCAGGAGTCAGCATTTGGTTTTGTGCTCTTTCCTTACAAGAGGAATTAATGACAGTGAGAGCACGTTGTTGTCGTTGTTGCTGCTTACTCTTTTCTTTCCCCCTGCTCTACCCTCATAAGGATGGGTAGATAGACACTCTGTCATTGTAAGCAGATGGTAAGAGTCTGGTATAGAACCTTCTATATTTTCTGTATACTCATATAGTTACACGGACGCATTCTACTGCACCTTCCTTTATGCCCATATAATCACGCAAGCACAGATGCCATTGTTTTTTTTCCTGCCATTTACTGTATAAAAATTGGATCACATTGGATATTAATCTCTGACAATTGTAGAAATCCCTCCATGTCAACAAGTATAGATCCAATTCATTCTCTTTAGTGGCTACATTGTGTCCATTGTGGTTATTCTACAATTCTTTCCACCATTTCCTTATTTGTTTGGTTAGTTTTGCCATGAAAAACATCTTTATGATAAATGTTCACCACTAGTGAAATTTGAGCATCTATTTGATGTTTATTGGCCATTTGGATTTTCTTTTCAATGAAGTAGCACAGTTTTGTAACAGTTAGATATACATACTCTTAAAAGAAATGTTCTGTTTCATGAATGAAGAATGTTAAACTTGGGTGTGTGTGTTTTAACAGAATGTCTTTATTTTTATACCCTCATGGGAAAATTTTGTAGTAATTTTGGACTCAGTAGTTCTCAGTACGTTTGCTGCATTAGAGACATCAGCATTCTCACCAAATCGTTTTTGTTTTTTCTTTTTTTTTGTGTGTGTGTGTGTGTTTTTTCTTTTTGCCTTTGAATTTGCCTATTGAATTACTTCCATTTAAGGTTGTGATAGTTGAGATAATGAGCCAGAGATACAAATTGCCTGGGTTTCTTCATAACAATTACTTGATTTTTGTTTTGCAAGTTTTCCCTTCAGATCTCTGCGTTTTTGGTACTCCTCTCTCTCCTGTGTAGTGTTATTAAAAGTAAACAAAAACCATGAAGAAGTATTTTCAATTAGGATAAACATATTTAGAATAAAACATATATATGTAGACTAAAATTATTAACGTGAAGAGAAAATATGACATTTAAAAAAAAACTAGGGAGGGTTAAAACAAAGTTAAAAATCAGAGGAAAACATGTTAGGGAGAAATAGGCAAAATATATCATATTCATGACTAGTTACATTTAGTCATTGGGGAAGTAGAATTGTCAGCATTTTTGTAATTGCTAGGTAAGGTCTCTTTCTAAATTTTGGTTAAAATTTTATCTAGTTTTTAAATTTTGTTTTAAATCTTATCCATATTTACCTTCTACCAGAATATTTAAAAGAAGAAGAGAAGAAAACATGTTCTGAAAAGAATAATCAATTTAAACCCGTGTCCATCCTCCTGATTTGCTTTAAAGGAATTAAATAAAACTCCCAGTACTCAGGAAAATGACAGTGACCTCTCCCCAACTCAGAACCTATTGAAGTATCACCCCTGACCAGAATCTTTTTAAAAGTTCAGACAACATAAGGAACTTTTTAGTGGAGAAATGCCACAGAAACCACATTTTCATCTGTCTCTAAAATGTGTAATATAATTTTATTAACTTTCAAAAAGTGACATTTTCCCAGCATTTGTGTATGTAGTACGATTTTCTTACTTATATAAATGGTTTTATTTTGATCACCAGCAAAAGTAAGCCACCTCCCATTTCCACTGAATTGCCTGGTTTTCCAGTTTTCTGCTGACCCCTTAACAAGTTGCGTTTGTCGCTCTTTTCACTGGCAGCCATTCATCGGAACAGCCCCCGTCCTGTGAAGGTACCGCGATGCCATAGCGACCCTCCTAACCCGCATCTGATTATCCCAACTCCAGAGGGATTCAGGTATTTGGTGCTTGTCTAGTTGTTTGCTTTCTGGGTTCTTCTCTGATGTGCGTGCTGACGCTCAAGAGCTGCTGATGCTTGCTCTGATACCAAATACTGTTTTCTGTGTTCTTGTTTATACATTTTCAAAAGCTCTTATTTTCGTTATCTTGAAGACGTACCACAGTGCCTTAGTTACAAAAGAAGACCTGCAAGTTTAAAACAGACTTGCACCTTTCAAGATAACTTAGTTTCTCAGCTTATTTATAACCTCAAGCTACTAAATGCTTTCCAGCTTTGGAATAATTCTTTCTTTTCCTTTCTTTGAAAAATAACTTTAGCAAAACAAATTTGAGTGTGCATAGCATGGTAAACATTTGAAAAAAGGAACTAAATGTCATTTTAAAAGTGGAGAAAAAACTGGAGTGATCCTTCCAGTCTTGACTTTTATGTGTGTATGTAACTACGAAGCAAATTAAATTCTAAAGTGAGTTCGGAAACTCTAGTACATTCAAAATACTTACTTTGAATGTGGTGGCATTTCTGCATCTTGAAGTAGTGAGCATCTTTTCTCCCCTGTATAATCAGTTTTTAAAAGTTTATTTTTTTTTACATTACTTGCTAGGAAAGGACCACAATTATTGTTGAAAATAATTAGTTCGAAATTAGTTATTTTTCTTTTTCATACCTAGACCTGAATCTCAAAGAACAGTTTGCATTTTATATTTGAAAATTATTTTTGGCTTCCTCACCTGACTTTATTTTTAATGGAAACCACGTGAGAGCCCATCCGCTGTCTCACCTGTGTTCCTGAAGCTCTTCTTCTCCTCCCAGCACCCGGAGCGTGCCTGCGGACACGCGGAGCCTCAGCAGCCCCGCCGCTGCCACTGTCACTGCCACCGCCGCCAGCGGTCGCCCCGGCCCCTCCGGCAGCGACTCTGCGCCGCCCAAACCCATCAGCAGTGCCCATGAGACCAGGTAGTCTCCCGACCAGCATCACGTCTCCTCCCCCCGCCCCCGGGTGCGCGGCCGCCGTGACCTCAGCTTTGGGGATGTGTCCCGGGACACGTGGGGCCTGCTTCCCCGCGGTGTGTGACGCTCAGGGGCCCTCCGTGGGGGGTCGTGGTCCCAAGGCTCCAGCACAAGTCGGTAATTGCCTGATGTTTACATTTCTTTGGCACAAATGTTAACCACAGTGGCTAGAGTCTCTGCTCATAATAACCATGAAGAGAGTGTCAGGGGAAAGGGCCCAGGACCCGGTCCACCGATAGGAGAGTTGGCAAATAGCGCCTTTCCTGAGGAGTTTCTGAGGAGTCGCTCAAAGGTGACTTCTAGGTAATACCATGAGGTGGTGATTTGTTTTTCTAAGAGGATTACTTTTCTCACTCGGTTTCCTAATTTATACAGTTGTTGATGAGAAGTGGTTTATAGTAGTGGAAAAATGAGCTCATGTGGTTTGTATCTCATATGGAGACTAGATCATTACTGGAGAGAGCCGTCAGATGTCTGGCAGGCTCCGGAAAAATTTAAGTCTCTGGCATGAAGTCTTTTGTAGAAGTACGGAGGCTGTGGCAGTTCTTCCCATTCTGGCTGGGTTTCTTTTTTGGGGGGGGGGCAGGGAGGGTAGAGGATTTCATCAAGGTCTCATATGCTTAATGGAGAAAGGACATTTGGTGGCCCTTAATTCCCCCCTTGTGCCTGGTAGAATGGGCACCGTCACTATTCTCATCTTCCCATAAGGGTGATGATAGAGTCGAACAAAACTGACCAAAACAGATGCAATCTTGAGAGAACTCAGTGCTCTGTATCCTGCTCCTAAGAAAAAATCCTAGTATGTTGGCAGAAACATGACACATGCTTTTAGAATTTCAAATAGACTAAAATATTTTTAGACAGTTTATAAGTCTAAAATTTCTACAGATAGTTCCATTTTTCTCATTCACTAAAATAATTAATATTCCTAATTTTTAGCGACAACTGTCTATAACCTAAAAAAATGCTGAAGTACTTTACAGCTTAAGCAGTCCACTAAAAAAATTAACAATTAACGTTGAACAGATTCCCACTTACCCTCTGCTTCTCACGTTTAGAACATTTCACGGCAGACATTTCCACATGTGCTTCATGTCCCTGCGGGGGGTTGAAACTGTCTTTATTCTTAATGCAGTAAGGGAAGCGATGTGCCCTAAAACGCAGTCATAGTTGAGGAGAAGAGTCAGCCGGGACTGTGGTTCACACGCAGTTTCTCCCCAGCAGGAGGTTTCGTGAACTCTGGTTGAGGCTTTTATACGTTGGTGGTGTGTGCGTTGAATGTACTTGAGTATAGAAGTTAAAATACGTGCAGTCGGCCTCTCCCCGCGTTTTGTCCCCCAGGCTTTGCATTACGTAGTTTCTCAGCATGTTTTGAGCAGCATTTCAGAAGTGCTCTTCGTTTATGCTTTAGGACAATCCTTGAGATTTAGAAATTTTACTTCCATTGTAACATGCCATCTTGAAGGCCTTTGTTCACAGAGGAATAAAGTGATCTGTCCTTCCTGGCGGTGTGTGGGGCCGTAGGTACAGAACAGCAGAGCCGTGAGGGTGTGCAGAGCCGCGGGTTGTCAGCCTCCCGGCCGCCTCCAGCCTTAACCCTGTGGCCCAGCCTCCCGCGCCTGTGCAGGGGCCACACGTGCCCCTCAGCCGGGGTCTCCGAGCAGCCCTGGGCCGTGAACAGGCTGTGAGGAGGCAGGGTGGTACCTGCGCTTTCTGACGTCGGCAGGCGTGTGTGCAGCCCTTGCCTGTCTTAGAGATACGTCAGCCACGGTGAAATGTTACTTTGCCCCACAGCTTCTGATAAATATTTTGATTCGATACAGTTTGACTTAGGAAATAGTCTGGGCTTCAGTTATTTTACCGTTGTTTAGAAAACATTTTTGCAGTGTTCTCCTCACTGGAGCTGCCTCTTACTGGTCTGCAAGAGCTGATTGTTCATTTTTCAGGAATCCTGCAAGCCAGTTGTTACGCCACGGAAATTGTTGAAGTCTATACCCTGCCGCTCCCCCTGCAACTGGTTGTTAAAACGTTCACCCGTGCATCACTTCATCTAAGTGTGTTTTCTTGCCTGTTACACTGGCAAAAATGTGAGGATGTCGAATTGGCTAATCTTCTCTCTGGGAAATCAGGAAACTAGAAATGTTGAGTGGCTTCTCCGTGGTCCCAGGCTTTGGCACAGCTTAGGAGTGGGATGTGTTTCTTCACTTCAGCATCAGTGGTTTTTCCAGGAAACAGTGCCAAGACTCTTTGATGAACTAATGGCAGTGGAAGGTGTCCCCCTCACTTCAGACTTAGCAAGTACTATACCAGATTTGAGAGTTTAGGGAAATGCCAAAGCAGTGCATACTTCATAATTTGTGGATGTCTGTCCAGTAGACCATGTTGCTTTAAACCTACTCAGTCTATAATAAAAAAGAGCATAAATGCTACCATACTTCATTATATCATTCATTTAAAAATAATATGCACTAAACTTGTTAATAGACTAACACTGTATTTATTTTGGATGATTTGAATTATAATTTTAACACTTTCCCTTATTTAATTCTGGGCTTTATTTAATCTTTATGGATTCATTCTGGATTGCTGAACACTTTTTCTGGAAAAGCAGCAAAGTCACTTTGCCCTTTATATGTTAAGCTTCCTGCTCTTCTGCACTTTTGCTTGCCTACTGCTTGAGAAATTGCTAGGTATTCCCTTACATTTGCTCGTTAAGAGATTTGAGCTCTTTGAATCATGTAATGATCTTAGCACTTCAAATAGAATTAAGTACATAAATAGAATGTGATGATTTTAAATATTAGCCAGATTCGGCTCATAATTTTGATCCATCCTGGGCTTAAGTTACGGCGCTTTCAGCCCATGTCAGTAACACTTCAGTAAATACTGTTTTTATTTTTGTTGCTGTTTTTAACATAAAACGATATAGGATGCAGTCAGGTTCTCATGCGTTCTCCTTCCAGACTCCAGGGACAGGTGTCTCAGTAGGAGCACTGCTACTTTGGGAGAATAATTCTTGGTTTGGGACTGTCCTTTGTGTTATCCTTTACCCACTAGATGCCAGGTGTTCTTGGGGGGGGGGGGAAGTTACCCCCAGTTTAGAATCACTGCTCTGGAAGAATCTCACAGATCATTCATTTTGAGTTCCATTGAATTGATAGCTTAATTTTTAAAAATATTAAAACAGGGGTTCCAGCGTCCCTGAGAATGATCGATTGGCTTCCATAGCGGCCGAATTGCAGTTTAGGTCCCTGAGTCGTCACTCGAGCCCCACCGAGGAGCGAGATGGTGAGTGTGTAAGGTGTCACCTGCATCTCCAGTCAGCCTAACCGTTTGTCTCAGTCCACCAGCTTCTGCTGTTAAGGCCTTTTAAAAGAAACGAAGTAAAGGAGTGACAGAGCCCTGTGAGAAGGATTAGTGCTGAACACATTGGCTTTTTAATGTCTTTTTAGCTATATTTGCATTTTTTCTTTTTGTTGCTAAATAATTTTAAAAAGTTATTATTCCTGGTATTTTAATTGTTGAGCACGCTTATTCACTTTAAAAATATAAATTGGCACTGTGCTTGTTGATATGCTGAAGTTTTATTATAATGCAGAACTAGGAGTCTTTGCTCAGAAACCACATGGTTGCTCCTGCGGTAGCTCTGCTGGGCTCCTGGGCAGGGCCTCGGGAGGGGGGCCCCCAGAGAATCCAGTTTCTGCTCAGTATTCTAAGGTCTGTTACTTGTGGAAAGTTTTTGTGGTTAAAGTCCTGTAACTCCATTAACAAGTTTTTAGCTTGGTGAAATTTGCTATAAATGATTGTAGAGACAGCTTTTCACACTCACCTCAAAGAGAAAGTAACCACCAGGAATGACAGGTTGATGGTAACTAATCATCGCTACTCACTGTTTCAGTCTTGCTCTGAATTAAATAAGCTTATTTGTTTTATAAGTCTTAATTTGTATGGAAAAATACTTTCTGCAGAACCAGCGTATCCAAAAGGTGATTCAAGTGGGTCAACTCGAAGAAGTTGGGAACTTCGGACACTTATCAGTCAGACTAAGGGTAAGAGAAAGAATGTTGAACTTAACACGTTTAAGCATAAGGTGAGCAGTTTCAGCTGAAATACGCTTTAGCTTGTGAATTATTAGACCTTCTACGTTAATGTTTTGTGATCTTTTTTAGAACTCTGACATCACTTTGATGTGTTTGTGTGCATTTCCTATTTCTTACAAACTCCTTTGGAGCAGGAACACGTCTCACTCAGTTTTGCATTCTTTAAGCCGTGCGATGGTTCATTTTATATGTCACCTGGGTGGGCCCTTAGCATAATTCTTTATACATGGTAGGAATATGATAAATATCTGTGAAGTGAGTAGCCGTGTATTTCTTATGCTAAGAGGCTGGAGAAAGCATTCGTCTTATAAAGCAGTCCATCAGTGTGAACCCGAAGAATAAACAGCAGGAAAGTCCGTGGTCTGGCACAGGACGCTCTCACGTACTCTTCGTCACAGCAGTGGTGAATCATGGGCAGGATAGAACCTGTTCTCCTTCTGTAAATGATAAAAGTTTCTGAGGGGCTAGATAATTTGGCCGAGGTCGTCGTAAGTCAGAGCTGGGACCAGACTGCACTCCTTCTGCCTTCAGGCCGGGCTCTTCCCACCACAGCTCCCCTTCGGAAAGTGTGAAACTGAGCAGCAGAAGAGCCATCACCGGGCCTGGAGCGGTCAGGAGGGGTTCCAGGGAGGGCTGAGGCTTGGGCTGGCCCCTGAAGGAAAGAGGTCTGCCTCAGGCCAAGAGGAGAAGTACCCAATGAGAAACACATCTGGAGGCCCAGCGACTGAAGAACAGACCAGCCGGCCTGGCCTGGCCCGGCCCGGCCTGGATAGTGTAGATGTAAATGGAGGTGGAACTGAAAGGGTAGGGGAGACCTGATCACGGCCAGTCTTCAGCGATGGGCTAGGTGATCAAGGCCTTACCCAGCGATGGTGGGCAGCCCCTGAAGTCTCTTGAGCTGGAAAGCCTCTTACGTTCAGGGAGTGCGAGGGTGGGGTTAGGAGGACACTGAGGAAGCTTTAACCTGCTCGCCTGAATTGGGGAGGAAGGTAGGGAGAAGGGCTAGAACGCCGTTGTAGTGATACAGTGGAAAATAAGATGCTGGACTAAGGGGATTTTAAAAAAGCCATGGAAGCAAACACAGCCGTGATGCCACATTGGACAGGCCTGGGCAGCTTAGGTGCGGTGGAGGGTTGCGAGTTCGGCGGAGGTTTCCTCGGCTTGAGCCTGGGGACAGGGCAGAGGGTCCCTCCAGGGGCTCTCACATAACTGGTAGGTCCCACGGATACCAGGTCTTTGTGATAATTTTCAAAACAAATACTTTGTTGTCAAGTGAATTTGGGAACTCTTGGGAGAGTTACAGTTGACACTGACCTATTAAACACTGGGAAATCTTGAGAAATGTTTACTGTTAAAAAAAAATAGGCCTTTCCCAGAAATATTTGACAGTGGAGCCCACGACCTCACAGCTATGAAATCTTATTCAATGCTGAATAGACGCGATGTGTCATGTACTGAGGTAAGGGAAACAAGGATCCGTGTTTTTAAGAAATGATTGTAGTCAGACACTGTAATTGGGCCGTTATAAAGCTCTGGGAACTTCTCTTCTCAAAGTAACCGTTCAGCCGTCACAGTCCTCAGTGATCTCTTAGACAGAAGATTCAGGCTCTCAGATGGCCCGTTAGGGACAGGATGAGAAATGTGGTAGTGGAGATGTGTGTAAAGAAAGCAGTGCTTTTCACATTATGGGTTTTGACCCTTTAGTGGGTTGTAAAATCAGCACTAAAAAAGAAACAGGGCTTCCCTGGCGGCGCAGTGGTTGAGAGTCCGCCTGCCGATGCCGGGACGTGGGTTCATGCCCCGATCCGGGAGGATCCCACATGCCGCGGAGCGGCTGGGCCCGTGAGCCATGGCCGCTGAGCCTGCGCGTCCGGAGCCTGTGTTCTGCAGCGGAAGAGGCCACAACAGTGAGAGGCCCGCGTACCGCAAACAAACAAACAAACAAACAAAAAAACTGGACAGAATCCTAGTCACATGTAGAAAGAGTGTGTTTCACGAAACTGTCGTTTTAGATATCTATTTGTGTAAAAGATATTTCTTACTGTAAATCATGAGAAAATATGTTGGAGAAATAGAGATAGCTTGATGGGAAAATAAGGAATAATAATAACAATCACTAAAATTTACTAAATATTTTAATATTCCGGGCACTGGGCTAAATGCTTTATGTGCGTGATTTCATTAAATTCTCACAGTATCTCTGAATGAGGTATATTATTACCTTCATTTCACAGATTAGGAATTTGATGTATAAAGAAGTTAACTAACTTGCTGATTGTCAAACACCTAGAAAATGGTGAAGCCAGGGTTTTATTCCAGGGATTCTGATTCCAGAGCCCTTACTCTAGAGAAAGGAAAACTTAATTTCCTTCCCAACAGAGACGCTTCCTGGAAGAGGTGTAGTACTTCTGCAGAGCTCTGACAGCGAGAAGACAGGAGAGTGTGAGCAAGGGGATGGGGTGAGAAGCGGTTTGGGGTGACCCACAGAGGCTTTTCAGCTGGGCTGGTCCAGAGCCGGTTGTAGGAGAAGGGAACCGAGAAGGGAGCCTGCATGCACAGTGGCCTCGGACTTCCGGTAAACAAGTCATGATGAACTGTGAAATAAATTATGCGGGAAAAGAACACAATCCGATTTTACGTTTTAGTAAGAGAATTCTGGTCACTGAGAGCGGATTGGAGAGAGGAGACAGGCGGGTGGTTCCTGCAGAGTCTAACCAACACTCTTGCTACAGGAAATCATTGATTGTGTCTGAGTAGCTTCTGTTTTATGTGCATATTACTGTAGTGGGTGGTATACTCTGAAGTTGCTAGGTTTTGATGGACTTTAATTCACCTGCTGTGTATCTGAATAGATAATGCTGTGCTGGAGTGCTAATGTCTGTTGCTCTGTTTTTATTATTATTTGCTGGAAATTGACTTGATTATAGTGGTTGGGACGACTGAGTTTGCACTTCTCCCTGCAGATACTGCTTCTAGGCAAGGACCCATAGAAGCTATTCAGAAGTCAGTCCGACTGTTCGAAGAAAAGAGATATCGAGAAATGAGGAGAAAGAATATCATTGGTCAAGTTTGTGATACCCCTAAGTCTTATGACAATGTTATGCACGTTGGCTTGAGGAAGGTGACCTTTAAGTGGCAAAGAGGAAACAAAATTGGTAAGGAAACTAAAGAACATGACACAAAGATTGTCTCTGTTAGAAATAGCAATAGTTACACTTCTTTAGGTTAAATCTTACATGGTTGGTCCTTTTCTCTTAGGGAGGTGGCAAATATACATTGTATCTTTTGCAGAGGGGTTTGGTTTTTGTTTCATTTGTAAAGTGTTTTCTAAGAACAATACAAAAGAGACTTTAGAAAGAGAGTTTTCAGTGGTTCATTCAATGGAATGGTTTTGCCTGGTAACTCCAGAAGTTGCCAGTGGAGAACCACGCAACTTTTACCCATTTGTTCTAGTTTGTATTCTTTTTATCTTATTCCCACAAGATTATTATTGAAGCGAGACTGGATACAAATTAAGACGGGACAGTCTTTTCTAAAACATCAATTAATTTCCAAGTGAAACAGTTTCTTGTAAAATAACTAGTGATAAGATTGTGTGAGAGAAGGAGATGATTATGTTTCAGATCTTTCCCCCATTTAAATGCATTTATCTGGACTTCCCTGGTGGCGCAGTGGTTAAGAATCCACCTGCCAATGCAGGGGACACAGGTTTGAGCCCAGGTCTGGGAAGATCCCACATGCTGCGGAGCAACTAAGCCCATGTACCACAACTACTGAGCCTGCGTGCCACAACTTCTGAAGCCTGCTTACCTAAGCCCGTGCTCTGCAACAAGAGAAGCCCGCGCAGTGCAATGAAGAGTAGCCCCCGCTCGCCGTAACTAGAGAAAGTCCGCGTGCAGCCATGAAGACCCAACGCAGCCAAAAATAAATTAAAAAAAAAACAAAACTCTCATTTAAAAATAAATAAATGCATTTATCTGTTGAGCATTTAGGTCTGAAGAAGCAAACAAAGTTGTAATACAAGACTCTGGGAGCCTCAGGACATTGAAGTTTTCGTAGAGCTATCAGGGAAGACACACTGAAAAGAATCAAGTCCTTTATAAATTGTATTAATTCTTGTTTTCAGTCTTATTCAGCCATATATCCCCTTAGTTTAATGTCCCAAAAGGTGTGTTAGTAGAATATCCCACTAATATCCCACACGCCTGGCCATACAGCAATGAGGTGCATTGAGACGACAGTCAGGCTTACTCCTGGCCACTAGCCTTGCCCGCCCACCTCGCCCAGACCTCCTTGAGGGCCACAGGGGCTCAGAGGTGTGCACTAGGGGACTTAGTACTCACCTTCATGCCTCTTCTGGGGTTTGCCAGTCAGTTCTACTCTATTCACAGGCATTTACAGGTAAGACATAGTGAAAAGATTGCTTAAGACTTCAGTTATTACGGTTATTAGGGAACATTCAGAAACCGTTTAGATCTTGAAGTAGTAGACTATAGTAAGCATGGTTATAGATACATGAATACAGATTTGGAATTGGAAGAGGTTATTGTACGTTTCAGTGAGTTACAGTGGCCTGGCTTCGGTGGCTGAGAGCAGCTCATTTGTTCCTGTTCACAGGGGAAGGGCAGTATGGGAAGGTCTATACCTGTATCAACGTGGACACCGGTGAACTGATGGCCATGAAGGAGGTGGGTGCTGCAGCCCTCTGGGGGCCTTGTTGTCTGAGGCCTCCGTGTGGTAGAGATTTGGAAGCGAAACTTGTGTTTATGAGGTTAGAGCTGGCCTAAGTGCTTCCATAGTGAGTCGTCTAGGCCTGAGGTCCGCTTCTTAGCATTTACACCATTGGGACCAAGAGGGGACTTGAGCGGGGTTGGGGGTGGGATTTGTGATAAGGTTCAGAAACGAACAGCTTTTTATCTGCTGGAGGTAGAAAGCAGGAGCAGGGAGCGCCTGAAGAAGGCCCCGGCGGGGGGGCACCGAGGGCCGTGGAGGGTGAGGCTAGAGCCGCGCGACCGTTGGTCCCCGAGTGGCTGTGAGGGGCAGCGGGCACATGTGGCCCCTCCTCAACCCCTGCGGCATCTCCCATCTTCCCTGTGCGGCACTTACCCGCGCTGCTTTATGGCCTCATTCCCACGTGGCTGTAAACTTCGTGAGGGCAGAATCTTATCTCCTCTTTTTATCTTGCCCAGAACCTAAACACCTGTGATTGCTTCCTGAATCACAGGCATGTTTCATGTTTTGGTTAATTCAGTCTGTAGTTATGAAAATGATCCCACTAGCTGTTATCTGCCCACATATTCTAAAGCAGGCGTGTTTAATTCAACAAGGAGGAGGAAGCCTGGCAGTGAAGTCACAAACACACTGACCATGGTGCCGTGGGGCTGGACAGCGGACATGTCAGCATCCCAGCCCTTGCATTCAAAGTCGGCGTCTTTCTAGCTTGTGACATTGCCAACAGTAATCAACAGTTTTCCTTTTCCAGATTCGCTTTCAACCTAATGACCACAAAACTATCAAGGAAACGGCAGACGAACTGAAAATCTTCGAAGGCATCAAGCACCCCAATCTGGTTCGGTATTTTGGTGTGGAGCTGCATAGGGTAAGCCAGCTTTGATCACACTGTTTGGTGTGAGCGGTCAGTGAGGGCACAGATGGAGTCCTGTCCTACATCACAGGTCTTCTCATTTCAGAGCACAGTAACTTTGCCTAATTATCAGGAAATCTCCATGAGTTACATCATTTCTGCCTTCTCTCTGAAACTAGAGGAGTTCTTCCTAAAATGTAAGTTGTAGACTGTAGTCATTAACCCGACATTATAAAGCACTGAAACCCATCCTGCCAACCAGAAGATTTCTCTAATGCCCCTTACACAGCTGTGGGTCGCTTTTTTTTCCTTCCATTTTTTACTGAACCACTGTTGAGTACATTGTTCGGTAACGTTTTTTCTCTTACATGTATTTAAGGAACCATTGTGAAATGAGAGAAAATTAAGACCTCAGATTCTTTTCCCCCTTGTGTTTAGAGATAAACACTTTGAGGGAAAGAGGATAACCTGGAGCGTCTTGGTGGAATATGAGCTTCTGGGGAATTTGGATATTGGTGATTTTTTACGTTTTTCACAGATAAATTCATATCTGAAAAGGATGTGTTTCAGTACTTAATAATATATTTATAGGGACAGCCCTGTTGTCCCTGTCTGAGATTATATAGCGGACTGAATTTCAGAGGATTATAGACATTTATCACCTGTGAGTTGGAGATGTTCTTATCCCAACTAGCTGTATAATTCCAGACAGAGGAGGCAGGCAGAGACACGGCTGTAGGGGAGTTAGAAATGACCGTTTTAAGACGAATTCAGTATTCAGGATGGCAAGTGTAGCATACCATTAGAAAGGAGAGTCCTCTGGGGTGTGGCCAGTGAAGCGTTCCAGGTTCTTCACTTAGTGTCCACGTAAACACAAGGCTGCATTTGATTCCTCCCGCAGGAAGAAATGTACATCTTCATGGAGTACTGTGACGAGGGTACCTTAGAGGAGGTGTCGAGGCTGGGACTTCAGGAGCACGTCATCAGGCTGTATTCTAAGCAGATCACCGTTGCAATCAATGTCCTCCACGAGCATGGCATAGTTCACCGTGACGTTAAAGGTAATGCCCACATTCGGCTCCCCGCCAGAGCCAGCTGTGCCCAGCACACGGCGGCTGCCCCCATGTCGCTTCTTCCCACGCCCGCACATCACTTCTCTACAAAGAAATACCTTTACTTGAAGTAGTCTTCTGTAAAGAACCCAGCATTAAGAAACTGTGCAGGACACATGTCTCTGTCTAGGAGGGTATAAGTCCGCTGTTCTGTTCAGCACTGCTTTTAGCCAAATCTATTACCCCCGAAATGAAACTTGCTGTTTTGTAGGCTGATTTCGCCTGCCCTGTGTATTTACTAGACATTCGTGCTCAGAGCATCCTTTCTTTTCCTTGTGTCAAGAACCTCGTGTATTTATATATAAACGTCGTGAATATGTAAAGTGACGGTGAATCAGGAATGCCGGTGTAAGTTACGATGTGCAGCTGAGCTTGGGGAGACGTGGACGGGGTTTATTTACAGCACCCTCCTCCAGTGTAGAGTTCTGCTAAAGATCGATTTGGTCACGCTGACTAAAAGTTCTGTTCCCTTCTCACGTGTGGTGAGTAGCCATGCTTCTGTCCCAGAACTGTCCCTCTTGCGTTTACCTTAACCACACTGTGCCCCTGACCTCTGTATTTGGGAGTCTTGGGGATAATTAAAGTGACAAATTAGCTTTGTCTCTAATGGCCCTAGACTGAAGGATTCCACTCTGTCCCATAATCTGAGGCCAGGCATTCGCCTCAGAGCGGGCTGGGTTACCCCTCACCTGCTCTGCTGGGTGGAAGGATTGTCCGCGCTCTCTAAGGCGGCTCCTCCTGAATCCCCAGCATGCCCCAGTCCTGCTGCCTGCCCGCCCGTCCGCCGCATTGCTTTGCTGTCTGGGATCATTCTGGGCATTTGCTTCAATGGCTCTGGGTCAGGCCATGGCATTGCCTGTTTCCAGTTGTTCTGACACAGATTCCATGCTCATGGAATGGTACCTTCATGTCGTTGGCCACGGCCATAAAGAGAATCCCTCAGAGTCCCTGAGTCAAGTCCGCCCACGTGCATCCTTGGGACATTCTTTATAGCTCCTCGTGTCTGAGAGTGTGGGCCTGGGAGCTGGCTCCGGAATCACGCAGTTAGCGCCGTGCGCTCCTCAGGCTGTGAGGACCAGCGGATCGCAGCTCATCGCGTGGCTTGCTGTCTAAAGTGAGGGGCTCCGTGTCACTTTTGGAAGGAGGTGCCGTCGACACGTAGCGCTGAGCCGTGCCACTCGGTTGGAGTGGCTGCGGCCGGTAGCCTCTGGAGGAGGCAGAGCCGCCCTGGGAGATGAGCGGTAACCCCGGGTTCCAACTGGAGTACAGGCCGGGCCTGTGTACCGCTTGCGGAGATGTGAGACAGTCACAGAACGTGCTTTTCAGGCAGTCTGAAATCATTCCAATGGTGGCCTCGGGTACAGCTCTGCAGACCAGCATCGTGTGTGCCAGGTCTTGTCTACACGTTGCTTTCTGTTGCAGGCGCTGCTGATCGTATATAAACTTAATTTTCAGGGACTGTGGCCACAAGCATTTGTGTTTTATGTGTACTTTCTCTTTAAGTATCTCCCTGGGTTTTTAATGTTAGAATTTATGCGTGTATTTCAGTTCAGAATGTATTGGTCAGAGCTATCTGCACTGATACTAAAGTGTCTTCGCTGTGTTTTAACATTTGTGAGTAAGGCTTAAAATCTTTCTATGATTACACTTTGCAAGTGAAGTTTCGTAAGTCTTTATAACTTCTGTGAATCAAGTTCCTGATGGTTCAGGTTACCGTGTAAACTTTAAAGTGCCTGCGTTGTGTTGTAGAGGCTCACAACTCCTTATTTCTTGTTAGGTGCCAACATCTTCCTTACCTCATCTGGACTGATCAAGCTGGGAGATTTTGGATGTTCAGTAAAGCTTAAAAACAATGCTCAGACCATGCCTGGGGAGGTGAATAGCACGCTGGGGACAGCAGGTGGGTCCGGCTAGATCTGTCTTTGCATCGGGGCTTACTCCAGTGTGCTGGGACCCCGGCTTTCCCTTTTCCTCCTGGTCAGCAGACGTGGAGAGCAGGTGA
Organism: Stenella coeruleoalba; assembly: GCF_951394435.1. NCBI lineage: Eukaryota > Metazoa > Chordata > Mammalia > Artiodactyla > Delphinidae > Stenella > Stenella coeruleoalba. The sequence goes on from NC_137158.1 coordinate 83,239,403, forward strand.
GGGCATCTAACCAGACGGGGGAGGAGCCACCCTTGAAAGCGCTTGTCAGATTGGGAAATCACTTTTCTCCCTCAGACTTAAAGGAGGGAAGAAAGGCCTCTTTTCTTCCCAGAAAAACCTTGTCATTCACGTTGGGTTTATTAAAACTACTCTAGTCAAAACAACATGTTTAAATGGTGATTATTTGACTGTTTAGAAACACGTCATAAAATTCTACATCCTCCTTTGCAGGTTAAATTTCATATTCTCATTGCAGATACAATTTACCTGAATATTTGCATGTTCAGAATTGTCTTTTAGAAGATATTTTGGCTCCTAAAATGTTCATCCGAGAAATTGATTTGAAATATTTATTTTCAAGTTTTGATGTTTCTTAGTATGTAATTCAGAGAAAGTTCCTCCCCCCCCACCCCCGAACAAATTAGTTGTTTCTTCTATGTGGAATATTAAGCGACATTAGTGTATTGCTTGGCTCTCGTACTACATGGTGCTATATTTATAACCCATTCTTATCACCATATCTGTGACTTTTAAAGCATACATGGCCCCAGAAGTCATCACTCGCGCCAAAGGAGAAGGCCACGGGCGTGCGGCCGACATCTGGAGTCTGGGGTGTGTCGTCATAGAGATGGTGACTGGCAAGGTGAGCAGAGCCTGCACCGGGGGCAGGGGGACCTGAGGAGGGCACTTTACGTTAACAGAGCAGTAACTGTGGTCTTACTATCATTATGAATACTGTGGACACATTTCCTGCAAAATAGAGAACATGACCCGTCAAAAGATAAGTAAGTTAAGACAAGTGACAAACTAGGGACCAAATATTTATAACATACATGACTTAGAGAATTCCTCAGAGGAACAAAAAAAAGCATAATTCTCAAAACACAGAATTAAGCAGCTGTGAAAAGAAACAGGAAGTTGAAAACTTATGTCTCCACAAAGACTGGCACAAGAATGCCCGTATCAGCTTTATTCATAATAGCCAAAACTTGGAAGCCACCAAGATATCTTTCAAATGGATAAACTGTGGTAATCTACGTGAGGGAATACTGTACAGCAACCAAAAGAAATTGGGCCGTGAAATGACATGGAGAAACCTTAAAAGCACATTGCTGGGCTTCCCTGGTGGTGCAGTGGTTGAGAGCCCGCCTGCCGATGCAGGGGACACGGGTTCGTGCCCTGGTCCGGGAAGATCCCACATGCCACAGAGCGGCTGGGCCCGTGAGCCATGGCCGCTGAGCCTGCGCGTGCGGAGCCTGTGCTCCGCAACGGGAGAGGCCACAACAGTGAGAGGCCCGCGTACCGCAAAAAAAAAAAAAAAGCATATTGCTAAGTGAAAGAAACCAATCTGGGGAATTCCCTGCTGGTGCAGTGGTTAGGACTTGGCACTTTCACTGCTGAGGGTGCGGGTTCGATACCTGGTCGGGGAACTAAGATCCTGCAAGACTCGAGGCATGGCCAAAAAAAGAAACAAGCCAATCTGAAAACACCACGTACCGTATGATTCCAACTATATGACATTCCAGAAGAGGCAAAACGATAAAGGCAGTAAAAGATCAGTGGTTGCCAGGGCCTCTGGGAGAGGGAGGGAAGGACAGATAGGTAGAGCACAAGCGTTTGCAGGGCAGTGAAACTGTTGTGTATGACACAGTATCTGAAAATTGATCTTCTGATGAAGACACCACTAATGAAAAATTCTACAAATATATAGAGGCACAGCGTGTGTGGGGGTGTAGCCATTACTCATAAAGCAAAAAAGTTAGAAACCTCTTAAGTGTTACTAGTAGGAAATTATTATATAGCTATACCTCGCAGCTGCTGAAAATAAGTGCTTAGTAACTATTAGCTAATATTATTTCTATTAGCGTTAACATAGAAAGATGCCCATGATATCTGTTATTTCAGTCAAGCCATGCATTAGAAAAAGAACAAGTTCTCACATTGAAGAACATATATCTCAATAACTAAACGATGGTCCACAAATTAGAATGCCGTACAAACTCAGTCCTTTCCCCCATGAATCTCATTTCCCTGTAATCATAATAAAATAAGCTTTGCAAATTATCAATAATTGGATGCCGATTATTCAACAGTGTGGCATATTAAACATCCCTGTATGATAGCTGTTGAATTTTGTTTGACATTTTTATATTATTTTATGTTACATTTTTTATTTACATGATGATGGCATCTAGATAATACTGGACTAATTGGACACCTAAATGGGGTAGGCAGACTATGCTCACCACCTGGTTTTGTAAATAAAGTTTTATTGGCACATGGTCATACCCATTCCTTTATTATATTATAGCCTAAGGCTGCTTTCACGCTACAGTGGGAGAATTGAATAGGTGTGACAGAGACCATATGGCCTGCAAGCCTAAAATAGTTACTGTTTGGCCCTTTAAGTAAAAGTTTGCCGGCCTCAATATGTATCAACGTTGAGATGCCTAAAAAGAGATTGGGCAGTTGCATTTCTGTATGGCCATGTAGTATTGAAACCTGATTTTTTTTTTCTGTTTTTAGAGACCTTGGCATGAATATGAGCACAACTTTCAGATTATGTACAAAGTGGGAATGGGGCATAAGCCACCAATCCCTGAAAGATTAAGCCCAGAAGGAAAGGACTTCCTTTCTCACTGCCTAGAAAGCGAGCCCAGGATGAGGTGGACGGCCAGCCAGCTCCTCGACCATTCCTTCGTCAAGGTTTGGCAGATTGTTGTGTAGCCCTCTCCTTGTTCAAGTATTTGAGTTTTGATCGCATCTGGCACTTAAGGAAATTTGGAGACTTAAATATAAAATATCTATATCTGAAATGGGAAGAAACTAAATGTATTATGCTGGGGAATTTTGTATGTTTTTTCTTTTGGAAAATGTTCGTCGAGGTTCTCCTCCTTGATCCATTTGGATGGTTTGAGGTGCACTTGGGACTATTAAATGGAATTTTAAATGGGGCTGGATGAAAGGCACAATTTTCCCTCTTTTAGAGTACACAGGTTAGTAACAACAAACCTCTACTGGGAGAGTAGAGACAGGGGAGTAATGACTAAGCATTATGTTAAGAGCTGTGATAATGGTATATATGCCATGTTGTAGGGTCACTGAAAAGAGGAATTTAATCCAGTTGGGTAATCCCAGCTATTACTCTTTTTTTTCTTTTTACTCTTTTTATTTTTGGCTGTGTTGGGTCTTCCTTGTGGTGAGCGGGGGCTACTCTTTGTTGAGGTGCGCGGGCTTCTCATTGCGGTGGCTTTTCTCGTTGCGGAGCCTGGGCTCTAGGCGCGTGGGCTTCAGTAGTTGTGGCGCACAGGCTTAGTTGCTCCTCGACATGTGGGATCTTCTCGGACCAGGGCTCGAACCCGGGTCCCCTGCATTGGCAGGCGGATTCTTCCCTGGTGGCGCAGTGGTTAAGAAAGTCCCTATTAACTTTCTTTAGAGTGAGATGCCTGAGCTGTTTGGGAGGGTTTAGCCAGGTCAGGAAACGCAGGGAGGAGTATGGCGGACAGAATGGAAGAGACATGGAAAGGCTCACCCCTAAGAGGGTGAAGCACCCAAAGAACTGTGTATTGGGACATACTGATGGAGCACAGGATGTGGAAAGTGGCAAAACATAAGGCTGGGAAAGTAAGCAGGGACCACATGAAGGGATTTCAGTTTTATTGTAAGCATGACATGCTTAAATTGTGTTTTAGAACAGTCACTCTGGAGGTGAGAGGCTAGTTGGGAAGCTGCTGACACAGCTGCTGGGCTGGGAGTGGGAGGTCAGGGGTGAGTCACCAGCCGTATATAGGAGTGAGAATGGCCGTGAGTGAGTAACTGATGGGATGTGAAGGGTGCGTGACGGGGAGGAGTCCAGGACGGCTTCCGGGCTCTGGCTTGTGTCACCAGGTTATCGAGATTCCATTTGCCAAGATAGGTAAAGAGGGCATCTGGTTGAGGGTTGCGTCGGGAGATGATGGTCTCCTCTTTGGTAGATTGAGTTCGAGGCGTATTTGGAATATCTGTTGGGGGATTTTAGACAGGCATTTGGATATTTTGGACTGGCACTCGAGAGAACTGGGATAGGATACGGATTTGAGAGAGAGAAATATTGCTGGGAGAGCATTTAGAGGAGACATGGAATGAGAGTGGAAACCTGGAGAAAACATTTACAGGGTCCTGCAGAGGAGTTCCTGATACAGGAAAGGAAGATTCAAGAGAGGGGTCACATTATTTCTGGGTGAGTGAAATTAAGTAATCAATAGCTGGATATGCTGCATAGATATTAGGGATTTGTAATTAAATAAAAATGTATTCTTTATAAAGTATATAAGCAATTTTTATTGACATTGTACAAATATGTTCTTTTTTTAATGTATTAAGCCTTTTAAAAAAAATTTTATTTATTTATTTTTGGCTGTGTTGGGTCTTCGTTTCTGTGTGAGGGCTTTCTCTAGTTGCGGCGAGCGGGGGCCACTCTTCATTGCGGTGCACGGGCCTCTCACTATCGCGGCCTCTCTTGTTGAGGAGCACAGGCTCAGTCGTGGCTCACGGGCCTAGTTGCTCTGTGGCATGTGGGATCTTCCCAGACCAGGGCTCGAACCCGTGTCCCCTGCATCGGCAGGCGGACTCTCAACCACTGCGCCACCAGGGAAGCCCCACAAATACCTTCTTAAAAATGCTTTCAATAGTCAATTCATAGAGCAGTAACTTAGCACTGACATTTCATTGCATTGATTACGGCTTTGCTCTGTGCCAGGCACAGTGCTGGGAGCATCAAGATGCACTGATACGACTTACCTGTAAATCTTACATGTGGCATGAATAGGGTTCAGCTCTCTCCTGCCTTCCTCACAGGTTTGCACAGATGAAGAATGAAGCTAATCAGTCTGTGGCCTAGTAGTGTGTGTACTCGGAAAATTCTCTTAATCACTACTGTATGTAATATTTACATAAAGACTGTGCTGAGAAGCAGTATAAGCCTTTTTAACCTTCCAAGACTGAAGACTGCACAGGTGACAAGCGTCACTTCTCCTGCTGCTCCCGTTTGTTCGACGTGGCACGGGGCCTTCCTGAGTGATGGTGTCCACGAGGTAAAGAAGCTGCATGTTAAGTGCCATTACTACTGTACACGGACCATCACCTCCGTCACCTCTGTTTCTCGGGTGACTGAGAACCGTGACATCAGTGTAGTATTTTTGACCTTTCTAGGTTCAAAAGCAGTTGTAGTGTTATCAGGCGTCCTGGGCCTTGTTAATCTCTTGTTTGTCGAGTGCACTGACTGTGAAACCTTACCTGTTGTTGTTGTTGTTGGCAAGCCACAGGTTTGTTATGCAAAAGGCTGATTAATGAAATTTAAGAAAAAGGTTCTTTTTTCAATAAATGGTTTATTTTAGGAAAGCTCAGTTATATTGTCTTTTAATGGTTATCAGCTTCAGAGCCAACACATTATCTGATACAGAGGTCTGTCCTTGTCACTCATGTGTTCCTCAACAGAAGGGGTACAATCAAGTGTGCTGAAGGTGGGCGCTGGGTTAGGAGTTCCTTTAGGGTCTAGAATCTCCTTGCTGCAAAGGGAAAGAGAGAAATGAAACAACACTAAGGATGTAAGAGGCCCTTTTAAATCTTTGTATATTAACTGCAAGTTTATAACAGATAAAAGTTTAAGCCTTGTTATCACATGTTGGCGGCTCAGTTTATTTTCATATCAAGATGTATAGGTACTGGGTCAATGTAAATACTGCTGAATAATCTCTTGACAAGAAAGCATCTTTTTCAGAATGTAAATATTTCAGCAGTTAGTTTTCTAAAACAGCCCAAATTATATGTCATTGATGGTGTTCTTTTCTTTCTTTCTGCTATTAAATTTTTTTAAAGATTGACCTTAAAGCTTCCTGAAATCTTTTTAGAGGATATCTGACTCATTCCTTACACGTAGCAGCTGACTCTGGACAAGTAATTTCTCAAGTAGGTTCTGTATTCACCTTCCCTCCAGAGTAGTAGGTCCCCTCACATAGAAATTAATGTCCTTGAGAAAGCTGGCATCACGGAAGGATTTATACAGACACTTAGATTTTTTTTTTTCAGTAGAATTTTTTTTCAGTGTTTTTAAATGGCTTTTTGAGGTATAATTTACCAATATGTAATATTTAAAGTATACAGTTCAGTGATTTTTAGGATAGTTATATAGTGTACAGCCATCATCATAATCCACCTTAGAACAATTCCATTACCCCAGAAAGAAAGCTCTTGTCCATTTGCAGGCACTCGTCACTCCTACCCCCAGCCTTAGGCAGCCACTGAGCCACTTACTGTCTCTATAGATGTGCCTGTTCTGGACATTTAATATAATGGTCTTTTGTGTCTGGCTTCTTTCACTTAGTATGATAATTCTAAGGTTTATGCATGTTACAGCATTGTGTTAATACTTCATTCCTTTTCATTGCTGAATATTATTCCGCTGTATGGATATGCCACATGATTTATTTATTCATTTACTACTTCCACTTTTTGGTTATTATGAATGATGCTGCTCTGAACACTTGCGTACAAGTCTTTGTGTGGACCTATATTTTCCTTTCTCTTGAGAGTGGAACTGCTGGCTCATATGGTAAATCCATGTTCAGTTTTTTAACAAACTGTCAAACTGCTTCCAAAGTGGCTGCATTGTCTTAATTCCCAACCAGCAACACAAGAGAGTTCTAGCTTCTCCATACCTTTGCCAACACTTAATATTGTCTTTCTTTTTGTAATAGCCATTCTAGTAGATGTCAAGTGTTATCTCATTGTACTTTTGATCTGCATTTCTCTGACCATGGTGAGCATTTCTTGTGCTTGTTGGCCATTCATATATCTTCTTTGGTGAAGTGTCTATGTGAATCTTTTGCCCATTTTTATATTGGGTTATTTGTCTTCTTATTGAGTTGTGAGAGATTTTTATATATTCTGGATACAAGTCTTTACTAGATATTTGATTTGCAAATGTTTGTTTTTTCCCCCAGTCTGTGGCTTGTCTTTTCACATTTTTAATGGTTTCTTCTGAAGTACAGAAGTTTAAAACTTTGAAGTCTGGTTTATCAACTTGTTCTTTATTGCATGTGCTCTTGATATCCTATCTAAGAAATCATGACTTGACTCAAGATCATGAAGATTTACACCTATAGTTTCTTCTAAGAGTCTTATAGTTTTAGCTCTTATATTTAGGTCTATCATCTATTTTTAGTTAACGTTTGTGTATCACATCAGATAAGGGTCCAGGTTCATACTTTTGCATGTCGATATTTATTAGACCCAGCATTCATTTGTGGAAAAGACTGTTCTTTCTCCATTGAATTGCTTTGGCATCCTTGTTGAAATCAGTTGACTATAAATCTAGGGGTTTATTTCTGGACTCTCAATTCTGTTCCGTTGATCTATATAGCTGTCTTATGTAGAACCACACTGCCTTGACTAACATAGCTTTATAGTAAATTTTGAAGTTGGGAAGTGTGAGTTCTTCAATTTGGTTCTGCTTTTTCAAGATTGTTTTGGCTATTCTGGGTCATTTGTATTTCCCAGTAAACTTTAGGATCAGCTTGTCAATTTCTGTTCTCCCCCCAACCCCCACCAAAAAAAAAATCAGCTGGGATTTTGATAGATTGCATTGAAAATATAGAACAATGTGGGGAGTATTGTTATCTTAACAATATTACGTTTCCCAATTCATGAACAGGACAGCTCTCCATTTATTTGGATCTTTAATTTCTCTCAGCAGTGCTTTGTAATTCAGTGTACAATTCTTGAACTTTTTAAGTCTGTTTCTAAGTATTTTATTCGTTTCATGCTATTGTGAATGAAAGTATTTTCTGAATTTCTTTTCAGATTGTTCATTGCTAGTATATCAGTACAGTTGATTTTTGTATATTGGTCTTTTATCCCATGGCCTTGCTGAACTTGCCTAATAGCTCTAGTAGTTGTTTTGTAGACTCCATAGAATTCTCTACATATAAGATCATATCATCCAAGAATAAAGACAGTGTTTCTTCTTCCTTTACAATCTGGATGCCTTATATATTTTTTCTTGACTAATTGCACTGGCTAGATCCTCCGTCCAGTACAATGTTGAACAGCACTGGTGAGAATAACATTCTTGTCATGATTTTGACCTTAGGTGGCAACATTCATTCTTTTAATTTATGGTGTTAGTTGTGGGGTTTTGGTAAGTGCCCTTTATCAGGTTGAAGATGTTTCCTTCTTTTCCTGGTTTACTGAGAGTTTTTTTTTTTTAATTTATTATTATTTTTTAAAATATCAAGGGTTTTTTTGTTTTGTTTATTTATTTATTTATGGCTGCGTTGGGTCTTCGTTTCTGTGCGAGGCCTTTCTCTAGTTGTGGCAAGCGTGGTCCACTCTTCATCGCGGTGCGCGGGCCTCTCACTATCGCAACCTCTCTTGCTGCGGAGCACAGGCTCCGGACGTGCAGGCTCAGTAATTGTGGCTCACGGGCCCAGTCGCTCCGCGGCATGTGGGATCCTCCCAGACCAGGGCTCGAACCCATGTCCCCTGCATCGGCAGGCAGACTCTCAACCACTGCGCCACCAGGGAAGCCCTACTGAGAGTTTTTATCATGACTAGATGTTTGATTTTGTCAAATGTTCTTTCTGATCTGTTGAGATGATCAGATGATTTTTGTGCTTTATTAATATGGTGTACTACATCAGTTGATTTTTGGATATTAAGCCAACCTTGCATTCCTGGGATGCATCCTAGTTGATCATTCTTTATAATCCCGTCTTTGTATTGCTATTGCAATTTGTAATGTTTTGTTGAGGACTTTTGCCTCTGTATTACATGAGGGATATTGCTGTGTAGTTTTCATTTCTTGTGATTGTCTGGCTCTGGTATCAGGATAATGCTGGCCTCATACAATGAGTCGGGATGTTTTCCTCTTAGAGATTGTGAAGAACTGGTATTATTTACCATACTTCTTTAAATGTTTGGTAGAATTCACTAGTGAAACCAACTGTGCCTGGGTTTCTTTGTGGGAATTAATTAATAATTCAGTAATACTTTTAAGTTCTGTAAGGTTGGTAGTGATGTCTACTTCTTTAGTCCTGATTTTAGTATTTTGTGTTTTCTTACTCAGATCTTTTCAGAGAATCAATTCTTGTTTCATTAATATCCTTTATTGTTTTTCTGGGTTCCATTTCATTTTTTTCCCTCACACTAATCTTTATTATTTCCTTCTTTCTGCATGCTTTGGGTTTAATTTGCCTTTTGTTTCGTTTCGTTTTGTTTCTTAAGATAGAAGATGGTGAAGGTAAAAATTATTGTAAAAATAATCCACAAGATCATTTCCTTTTATATATATAGTTTACAAATAGAGCATGTATCTTGAACATATTGTAAGGATAGTTTAAAAAATGTAATGTAAAAGCAGGGGGTAGATTTTCTTTTTTCTTCTAAAATAGCAGCCTCAACTACTGACATTATGTTCTCTAGAGTGAGGTCAGCAAACCTTTTCTGTAAAGGGCCAGAGACTGAATATTCTTGGCTTTGCAGGCTATAGGATCTCGGTTGCAACTACTCAACCCTGCTGATGTAGCATAAAAGCAGCCATGGCAACACGTATATGACTAGATGTGGCTGTGTTCCAATAAAACTTTATTTACAAAACAAGCAGCAAGTGGGTCTTAGTTTGCTTAATGCTGCTCTAGATCACTAAGCAAAATTAAGAAACATCATTTTCCTAGGCCAGTAGAACTTATACAAAAGAGTATAAGCTTTCAAAGGCCATGTGTAATGCTACCTTATTCATATGTCTATATACTGCCCTGAAAAGGTGAATTATTCACTCATCAGGTCAGAACTGAGGCCGGGTGCTGTGCGCTAACAGGGCGGCTCCCGTGGGCTTGTGCACAGGTGCTGAAGGCAGCTCCAGGAGGAGTCTGAGCTGTGGCTGCCCAACAGTGCACGTCTGCCTACACAAGGGCAGCTCTGGCCCTTGAAGCATATGCCTTTTCCCCTAGTAAGTGGAGGATCGCATATTTTTCCAAAATCAATGAGCTTGTTCCTACCAGCGTGTTGAAGCAGGTAACTCCCTTATTAGCTGCAGTGTCTAAAGTCACTGCCTTGCAAATCACTCATTTAATGGCATGATAGAAACTTCTGTGCTGCTTGGAATTTTTCACCCTCCCTGTAGCCCAACAGCCTGTTAAATTCCCAGCCTCATCCTGATTTAACATCAAAAGGGTCACCAATCTTCTACTCTGGGACGGGTCCTCTAGTCACATGCTCCAGCAGCCTGCCATCTCATCACATCACTTTTTTTCTTCTTGAGTCAACTATTATAAATTCTAGAGGCACGGCTCTTTCCCTATATTAGGTGATTTTTTTCTTATCCATTTAAATCATTCCTGTTTGAGAGTGACTTCTTCCTAACACATGCGCAGCTTTAGTGGTTTCCTACCCGCCTTCCAAAGGAAATTATTATTATTCAGCAACCCTAACTTTTTGTTCATACTGCTTACCTCCGTAAAATTCAAAAGAACATAGTTGCCAGAAATTTCAAAACTCTTTAGTCACTCCAGCATGTGAAACAAGACTGTATAAAAAAAATATTAAAGGTAAAAATTGTATGAGTCTCACTCAGTGAAAAGCTTCACCAGTAGAGCCCCAGGAGATATTTTCTAGCTACTGCGAAGATCTAAGTAAGGGCTTACTGTCGTTGGTTTAATCAGTTCATAACCGTAATATTCAAATAGGACAAGGCTGCAGGGGCTGAGGAATGCCTGCTTTGGAACTGCTTATCCTTCACTGGAGAAATGCGGTGCTTTCTTCACTGACAGCTGAAGTTCAGAGGGTTGACCAGTTTTACTTTGGCCTAATTGTGCTTGAGAAAGATTTTTATTTTTACTTTAGGAAAGGGAGTCAAAAGAAGACAATTGAAAGTCGACTCTTAAAGCCTCTGAACCAGTGTCCCTTCATGGCTGCTCACTGTGACCCTGTGTGAGGGGCCCAGGGGCCCGCCCTGCCCCCGCGGAGGTGACACTGAGGGGACATACGTTAGCTATTGAGGTGAAGTTCTGATATTCTGCTCTTTCTGACCAAAATAATGGTCATTTCCAACAGCTGAATGTCATAAACAGATACCAGTTGGTGGCGAATGCTGTGAATGGTCTCAGATGTCACAGATGAAGAGAAACAGGAGTGTGTGCTCAGTCGCCTCCCGTCAGGTGTCCGCCCGGTGCCTTGGATGCCAGTGTAGCAGGACAGGGAGCCTCGGGGCATCCGAAGTGCTTGGTTTTCATTTAAATTTATTGGAAGCTCTGGAAATACTCAAAGCCCATGCCAGGGATGCAGGACTGTGAGATGCAGCCTCGGAGAGCTCGGGGCACCCGCTCGTTCGTAGTTGCCAGGTCCGGCGCTGCGGCTCAGGTGACCCGGTGAGAGCCGAGGCCCTCAGCCTTCTGTAGGGGGTCGGGGTCGTTTCGGAGGGCAGAGGAACTGGCCCTGGGAAGACCGCTTGCTTGTTTGTTTGGAGAAAGACCGGCTGCCCAATCTGCAGCTCAGCCCCGTCCCACCCACCGTAGCAGGAAGGCAGGGCCAGCGCGTCAGTGAACACATGCGTTCCAGCTTCTTTATTTTGTGCTCTGTAAACAGCGCGCTGGAACTACACGGTTAAGGCGTTGGAAGCACTGTTGCTGAAGGAGGTGACACTGAACAGGACAACCTGAGTGACGTGTCACAGAGTAAACAGGAGGGTCACACTGGTGGGTGCCCTTCCGAGAAGCTCTAGGCAGGAGGGGCGGTACACGGCCAGCGGCAGGCACAGTCGGAGCCCATGCTGCTTCCGCGGCAGGAAAGAGTGGCACTGGCAACCCTCCTGTGTCACCCGGCAGACTGGCGGTCGCCAGAGGGTTTGTTCTTCCCGCTCTAACCCGGCAACCCTGAGCAAAGTCTGACTAGCGCTTTAGACAGTGCTGGATGAAACCTCTTGTTTTGAACAGGTCCCTCCACGGATGCCTTCTCGCTTCTGTCCATGTTTACAGGTAAGTTCTTAAAGCCTCTGAAAGCCTAATCTGTTTGGCTTGGGGACCAGCCAGGCCACTGTTCCACTCCACCAGGAGAGAAACCAGAAACCAGCGGGGTCTGGTGTGTGTCTGTCACATCAGCTATTTCTACGTTTTGGCTGCAGTTACTGGGTATTACATCTAAATCACTGTCTTTCAGACCCACTCAGCATATATTAGAAAAACACATTCATCAGTAGCTTTTTTTTTTTTTTTAACAAGGGTTTCTTTAGAGAATACAGCAGTCAGGAGATACTCCAGTACGACTGTGTGATCCTAGGAAAAAGGCAAACTGTGGTCTCTCTACAAAAGGTAAACAAGGTGGCCGACTAACTCAGAACGTGCATCCGCTTTTCCTCCATGTCAGTCACAGAATCGGTCCACCTTCCTTAAACTCATCTCAGATGGTTGGTGTTTTCTAAATAAAGAAAGTCCCTTTATGGGCTTGGTTCCTAGAAGAAGTGCATTAAACTCCCTGCCTCAAAGCTGCAGGTCTCGGACATGGCCCTTACCACCTGGGAGGACCCTGCACCGATCTCCAGTCTGCAGGAAACTTTGCATCTTTCTCTTCCACATCGGGTTTCAGAGCAGCCTCTGAGCAGGGCTGACCTGAGCTGCCATGGGATGGAGATGTCAGACAGACAGGACGTGATGCTCGTATTTCATCCCGCACTGCTCGGGGACAGAGAGCCGGCTTCACATCCACAGGTTTTTAATTCTTAGAAAAGTAAACGCCCTGGGAACCAGCACCGTTCTCTGCTGAAGAGATTGTGGCATCGGCAAGACCTGGACAGGGTGAAGGGATTCGGGGAGGGGTGCTTGTCTCTGCCGTTACGGTAACAGGCAGGAGGAACACCATGTCCCTGTACCGCCAAACGCAATGTTTTCTCATGGAGGGAGCCGAACAACTGCAACGCCGTTAGGATCTCTCCCCAGCAGCCCACGCTCTCTGGTCTCCTAAGGAGAATGTCGTGCCCGCCTTCCTCCAGCCTGGACCCTCACGTCTGCACTGGTGAGCAGCTTTGTTTGCTTCTTATGTTTTGTGTTTGGTCCCAGAGCCAATTCGGGTTAAATGTCTATGGGTCCCTTTTATGTTCCAGGAAGAAGGAGTGGGTGTATGTTATTAGAACTTAGATTACTGCTGTTGAATGGGAAGATGACATGGAGGAAAAGGACACATTTTTGGACACTCCAAGGTAATGTCTGAGCATTTTTGAGAAGTAGCAGCGTGGAGGCAACTTTCTAAGCTTTCCCCTTTATGTAATGCTTTAGGAGTCTTAAAATGTGATCACATATACTGCTTCATTTCACCCTTGAGACAACCCAAGAGGTAGGTGTTATCACCCCCATTTTACAGTTGGGAAAACAGAGGTAAAATGGCTCGCACAAGGTCTTACAGGGACTTAGCTGCAGGGTTTCGTAAGGGTGAACCTTGTAACTCAGAGCATCTCCAGCACTTCTGACTGCTCTTCTCTGTCTTCTCCCACGGAGCTAGGAGACCCCAGGGTAGAACGACCCAGGTGTGAGCCGACACGCGGGAACACGGTGTCGTGTTAAGCACCTGAGGTGCTTATCCCCAGGCTGCTGCCCACGGAGCTCTGCTCTTGAGGGGAGGCAGCGTTTGGAACTGGCACGTGGCCTCATGCACGTGGCCTTAGGCAGGGCAGGAAAGGCCCCACCCTGCCCTCGGGGACTCCAGTAGGAGTCCACTCACCCCAGCCTCACGGACATTCTCTTCCCACAACTACGCCAGGAAGGTCCCCTTTTCACTTCTGCTGATTTGTATCAATGGTCCTGTAAGCAGAGAGCTTCTCTTAAACCCTCTCGTAACTTCACTTGTGCTTGGTAAGTGCTCAGTGACTAAGAGCAAACGTGGGACATGATTCGGAATAGAATAAGCCTTTAAATAGTATTTGGCCAACTTTTATATGGGACCGTTCATCCCTTCTTCCATAATCGCAGCAAAATAGGAGGTAAGTACCGGGTGGCATGGGGCAGTCCAGGGAGAAAGGCGGCTCCAGCTGGGCGCACGTTCCCATCAGGCCCACCCAGCGCTGCGGCGGCTCGGCCCGAGACACGTGCTGTGTGGTGTCTACTCGTTCTCCTCCGGAAACGTTACTGCTTTTCTCTGTTCTTCTTCTGCATCTGGCGTCTGTTGACTGGCAGCAGTTTGCCGCACTCCTGCACGTGGACCATGACTCCAAAGACCGTCCTAGATGCCAAGGAGCAGGGTTCTTCCGCGTCATGGCAGTCTGGGCTTCCAGAAGGAAAACAAAAGCCTGGGGGGACCACATACCACAGTGTCTGCTCAGCCTGACCCTGCTCAGAGGAGCTCCTGGGCTCCAGCGTGGTCCTCTGTTAAAGTGAGCCTGCATTTGTTTGGGGACCAATTTCTGCTTGCTACCGAGATGAGCAGAGGTTGTAAAGTCATCTCTCAAATTGCTGCAGAACACCCGGGCTTTATTTTACTGTTCGGCTTCAAGACGAGGTTCTTCAGGAAGTTGGGCACATCTTCAGGACTTCGGCCGGAGACTCCACTGCAGGGAGACCAGGGAACCATCGCCGCCTCCCAGGGGCCCCATCACCGTGTCCTGCGGACACGGCTCAGCTAGCCTCCTGGCTCCTGCCGTCTCCACGCAGACACTCGCAGGCTCCTGCGTTTGCAAACCCGCCTCGTCTAGCCACCCCGGCCCGCGGGCCCTCTTCCCCCCCAGGCCCCTCCTGTGAGCACCCTCCAGAGCACCGTGGTCCAGACTCCAAAACGCAAGGCAGGGGCTGAATGGAAGGAGGGAGCGGGCTGTGTGAACACACCACACAGGAGCCAAGCACTTTAATTTTCTTTTTTTTGGAGGCATAATTTAGTCATCTTCCCTAAAGTGACTTGCACTCTGTGGCAATCCAGGGTTACAGAAAACTCAGCACCAAAGGATGGACGGGAACTCCCCGAGTGTTCCCCATCTCTGCCCTCCCCCTGCACCTCAAGTACCCTCCGAATGAGCACACTCACCCGCACCTCATTCTCGCTCACATGTGTTCTTTCCCATCACACATACACACGCTCACACAGACTCACACGGAAAGAAAGAACCGAAGCCCACGAAAGCACGGGGGGAAGGATTTAAGCACATTTCCTCCCCATCTGGCGCTGAGACCCTGCCCCTGCCTCCCCAGCAGGGGCTCACCCAGTTTCATCACTGGGTCCCTCCAAGGACGATGGCAGCATCCACCAGTCCTCCAAGGTCCCCTTTGGATGGTGGTGCGTCCTGGGTCAGTCGCCATGTTTCTGCTTGCTGTCCATGTTGCCGTAGGCGGAGCCCTTGTCGATTTCCGTGACACCAATCATCCATCGGACCCCCACGGAAGCTGCGGAAATAGGAGGGCAGGTGAGGAGAGGCCCGCGGGGGCCCCGGCGTGACCTGCCCGACGGGAACCAAAGAAGCCCGCAGGGACCCCGGCGTGACCTGCCCGACGGGAACCAAGAAGGGAGCTGTGTAAAGCTCAGGCCTCAGCTGAGAGCCGGCTGACTTGGGTGCACTTCATAATCCCTGCCTCAGTTACCCGTGAGCATGGGTGCCGGGCTCTAACTGGACTAGGGGACATTAGAACAGAGCAAGGCTGTTCCGGTGGCACGTTTTAATGCTTCGGCACTGGAGGTGAACAGAACGTGGCGAGCCGTACCCCGCTGTGCCCAGGGGCTTGCAGAATTCCTCTGCTTCCCGTGCCGATCCCTAAGGCAAAGAGGACTCTTTGGTGAACGCAGTGCAGTAACTTACGAGCACCCTTCAGCAAGGCTTAAAGAAGGACATACCAGGCCCTGGACAGTGCAGCAGCTCAATTCCCGTTTAGCGCCCAGCATGTCTCAGCACTGCTTTTGGTGCAAGTTTTAGAGCAGCAGACAAGCAAAGTCCCTGCCTGCCTTTTCTCCGACAGCAGGATTTGGCCCAAACAGAGAAAGTGTAGGACGCACACCAGAGCCTGGTTTAACCACTAGGAGGCTGGAAAACACGGTCTAGCACGCAGAAGCTGCAGTTTAAGCGCTCCCTCTGGAGACGACAGACACGGTGAGCTCCTTGGGCGCAGGGCCCACGTCTGTCTCAGTCACCTTGGTGTGCCGAGCACCGAACACGGGGCCTGGCAACAGTCTGTTTACAGTACGCATGCAAAAGATGGGGAGCGGCTGAAACTGAACCGTCAGACCAGGGAGCCGACTGGGATGGAGCGTCCGCCCAGCGTATGGGGCTCATGGAGCCCATGGGTCGGTTACAGTGGGCTGCCTCCAGCCTGGGGCCAACTCCAAACAGGCTGGGACACGAGCCCCTGCCCCAGCATTAGAACTTCGTGCAGTGGAGTTGATGACGTTGTGGAGAGTGAACCTCGGACTCCAGTGCAGAAAGGCTTCGTGAGAGGACCAAGACACAGAGTAATTCAGGGCAAAGTGTAGCAAGGCTCGGGCTCACGGGTGATGAGGTCTTGGGGAGACAGCAGTCACTTCCTCCAAAGCTGGAGACGCCCCATGTCTCCCAGGGAGAGTGCTGGGCCTCTGCTCACCACACACCCGGGCAGCCCTCCCCAGCCATCATCTGCAAGGAGCCCCAGCTTCCTTCAGAGGGTGTGGTCTGCATCTTTGCCTTCCTGCTACTGCATGCAGAAATGCTGGGTCCAACCCTCTATCCCCATCCCACTGGGGGCCTGGCAACCACAGCTCCCCTGGACATCCGGCCAGCCAAGCTGCACACTGGCCATGTACAGTGGTAACTGGCTGCCCCACTTCAAAAACAAGTGGCAGTGCCCAGGGAAGCTTGGGGCTATGGAGAAACGTCAGTCGTTTGAAACCACATATGGGTCAAATAAAGCCCGTAGGGATGAGTGAAAAGACTGAGTCACCCAACATCTCCACTCAATGCAGGTGGCAACCGAGGAGACGCACCACACTTACTTACTTCCCCAAAAAGGCCTGGACCCACTTTGAATAGCAAAGAGCCTTTGTTGGTTCCTGCTAGGACCCAGGAAATAGTTTTCTTGCTGATGAGCAGAGCCCAGGGAGGACGGAGCTCGTCCCTGGTCCCTGGCGGGGCTTGTAGGCACAAGGGGTGCAGGCGCACGGGGACGGGGCGCCCGGGCGGAAGCCCTCCAGGCTGGGGTTTCTGGGCTCGGCTCGAGCTTCTGCCTGTCCACCTGCGGGATCTGCAGCCGGGCCTTGTCCTCACAGACAGCACAATGCTCCCCCCCCCCGCCCACGCCCCGCTGGCCCCGTACTCACCCACGAAGAAGACGAGGACGAAGCTGGCCAACGTCAGGGAGGAGCCGCTGCGGACCATGTTGACGAGGAAGCGGAAGAACGGGTAGAGCAGCAGTGAAGCCCAGAACAGCCAGTTGACGAGCGTCCAGGGCCGCCGCGGGGGCACCATGGGCGTCCCGGGGAAGGTGCCCGTGCGGGAGTACTCCTCCTGGAGGGCATCCTGTGGGCAGAGGGCCGCCTGACCTCCCGCCGCCTGCCCCTGGGCCCCCCACCCCTTCCCCGCGATGAGGCCGGGCGGCCCCCTGGGCCAGAACCTCCTGAACCCAGTAAACGGCCAAGGGGTGGGGGAGGGGGGTCTCCCAGCTCGACTCAAATACCCCAACATCCTCCCAGGGCCGACAGCGCGCTCGCCGAACAAAGAGCATCTGCGGCCCTGCTTGGCTGGCTCACCCTGTCGTGGCCCAGTTCTGCAGGGAGTTAGGTGAGTTACCTTAAGTGCTTAATTTTCCCTTTAACAACTTGAGATAGAGATGTCTAAAGTACTTGTCTTACTTGTCTTCTTTCCCAATCAGGATGTACTAAATGATGCGAATATCTGACCACTCAAGGTCATGATTAAAATGAGTCCTCAAAGGGCCGCTTTGGAAGGAGAGCCCCTGGCCCTTCCTGGGCACTTCAGGGGCTCTGCCCTGCAGCCCCTTCCCGGCTGCCCCTCCAGCCTGGCGGGTCTCAGGGAAATCACACGATCAAGCAATTGTTGGACAAGGTATCACGTGCGGGGGGCTCCCAGCCTCAAGAGGTGAGGGAGACACAGCCAGTCGGCCAAACACAGGACTTCCCAGGAAGTGACAGTGACGTGTGGATGCCCAGAGAGATGGCAGCTAACCTGCCAAGGCCTCCCATTCCGCCTCCTGGCCAGAACTTGGGTGACTTTTCTCATCCCAGCAGGGCCATCAGGAGCCTGGTAACTAGGTAACTGGGGTGCGGTGGACTGGGTATTTGCACCTGCCTCCCTGAATTCCCACACTGAAATCTTAACCCCCGAAGATGGTGGTATTAGGAGGAGGTGCCTTTGGGGGGTGATTAGGTCATGAGGGTGGAGCCCCCATGAATGGGATTAGTGCCCTTATAAAAGGGACCTCAGAGAGCTCTCTCAGCCCTCCCACCATGAGGACACAGCAACATGGCAGGCTGGGACCAGAATCTGACTGACCATGCTGGCACCCTCATCTCTGACTCCTGATTTTCCAACCTCCAGAAATGTCAGAAGTTTCTGTGGCTTATAAGCCACCATGCCTGTGGGTGGCACTTTGTTACAGAAGCCTGACTGGACTAAAACAGGAGGTGATACTTTTGTGCCTTAAAAAAAACACCAGCTTTATTGGGGTGTCATGTACATACCATAAAATTCACCCATTTAAAAAATGGGCAAGTTTTCTTGAATTCTTTTCCTTAATAGCCTTGATAGTGCTTTTCTATTGTAACGTTACAATGGGGAACTGAGGATGCTTTTTCTGTCTCGTTTCCAGTGAGACATTCGCTAAGCCAAGATTTTTTATCTGTAACCTCTAACAAGAGGAAAAAGGACTCCCTTTTCTAGGAGTCAGCAGGACTCTGAACTTCGTATTCACTCCAGAGTTTTCTTTTTCTCTGGTTTCATTAGAAAACTAAACCTCACCCAAGACCCCCACTGCTCTCCAGTGACCTGGTGGCCACTGTGACTCCTGCCAGCCTCGTGGGCTCCGTCCGTGTGACTTTGTGACTTTGCCGGGTGGGACACAGACGCCTGGCTCAGGGCCAGACGTCAGCTCCAGCAGCAGAATGTTTACGGCCTCTCTGGGCTGTGTTATTTCTTTTGTAATAAAGTCCGCCTGTCAGGGAGGGGGACTTTGTTAATAATGCCTCCGTTTTTTGGTCTCCACATGTTATCATCCTGTGGCATGTTATACATTGGAACTGGGAACTGTATTTCCTAGAAAGAAACAGCACCCCACAAGTCTACAGGAGCAGGAGAACCTGCTGACAGAGGACAAGTGCCCTGAGTCCACACTGTGTGCAGCTGCCACCCATGCACTGGGCAGGAGGGCAAGAGGCCGAGCCACACCCACAGCTGGCCCGACTGGGCTTTCCCAGCGTTCAGCTCAGCAAAATAAAATTTCTCTTATGACCCTGGGTAGAAAGGGAAGAAAAGGAGAGGGAAACGAAAGGGGGGACAGAGAGAAAGGGCTGGCGCCTCCTTGTGTCAACAAATCCAGGCAGGGGGCGCTTTCTGGGAAGCCTCCCAGGCATCAGCCAGGGCTCAGGCCTGGGAGCGTGTTGTTTGAAGAGGACCGTGCCTTGGGGCCGAGCCCACCACCCTTCCAAGGCGTGTAAGTGTTACACTTTTCCCTCAGTGTAAGCGGAAAACCCACCGCCAGCTTGAAAACCTCTTAATTCCGACTCCTGAAGGAGTCAAACGCGGCCCAGGTGGACCCTTGTGGGCCTTCGTCCTGCTCACGCTGGTGATGTTTTAGAGACCAGACAGGCAACCACACTGTGGACCCAGAGCCGTCACTGCCAAAGAGAGCGCCCACACCCCCCAAGAATATTTTGCCTTCAGACCAGCGGCGGGAAAATGGACAAAGGGCTCTTGGGGCCATAACTCCCTCTTTTGTCCACTACACCCATGAAATAGGCTTCCATTCTTTCTGTGACGGCCCCTTTAAAAACATTTTGCGACGTTTTTTTCCCCTGTCGCCAAGTAGAGCGTCGGCCCTGGGGTCATTAACTAACGTCCAGGGCGTGAGGTCTCGCCCGGCCCGGTGGGAGAGGCTCGCGCTCCACCATCAACTCCCGGAGGTCCCAAAGCACCACAGCTGCCGCTTGAAAAGGACCCTTAGATGGTGCAGAGCCCACCCCGTAGCACCGACCTTCTCCTGGTAGAGCTTGTGCAGCCAGGCCGCGCACCTGTCCTCATCTTCTGGGACTTCTCCTAAAGGGATCCGCCTGCCAAGCAGAGAGCAGCTAGCAAGGAGGCGGCCCATGCCGGGTGCCCCAAACACAGGTTCAAACTAACAATGCTTGCCATCCTTCGGCTTCTGTTTAGGTAGTCATCTAGGTGATGTGGAAGTGAGAGGGTAATTCAGTTGATTGCAAAGGGGGAAATCCACATCCATATGGGGGGAAATACAGGCCCAAATGCAGTCACGGCCCACGAGGGAATGGCCCAGAGCCTGATTCAATGACTCAGACAAAGACCTGTCAAGGAGGACACCTGCCTCTCTGTGCTCCCTAGCTTGGAATGTAACACACAAGTGAGATGCTGCTGAAATGTTCTCCATTTGCTTCGAGGCCTCTTTGTAAATTACAGATGCTCTTATCTGTGTCTGTTTCTATGGAGTAGACACGTCCTCCAAGAAAGGGGGTCAATAAAATAAACTCTCACACTCAGTCTCAAAAATGGCTGTAAAATAATTGTCTTTCATTTGTCGGACCTGAGCTCTTTGATGAGAACGAGTTGGTGAGAGAGTCACGAAGTGTCTGGGAAGACAAGAGGCTTCACCTCCTTATTTACATCAGTGCACGTGTCTCTATTAATATAAACGTGACTGTGAACACATTCCATTTAGTACAGACTGCAGACAAGAAATTACTAATATGTTCACACATTCCCCTGGAGGAAGGTCTGCAGGTCATTGGTGGTTTATCTATTTTGGGATGGGCGCCCTATTTTCTGGAAAGGAAACGAAGCCAGCTTACCTAACGTATAAATCTGCGTGGTATTTCTTTCCATTTAGGACTCCCAGCAGTGTTGGATTTTCATTATTTCTGAAATTGAGTGTACAGTCATATACAGCTGAAACTATAAAAAAATAAAACAAATACAAAGCAGTATATAGCGTGTGAACCCAATTTCACTTTGTAGATACACATATTGGAAAAACAATAATGGAGTTGCTAGCCGATTCTCTTGGAATGAAGGGACTGCTAATTTCTTCTTCATGCTTTTCTATACTGTCCAAATGTTCTACGTTGAGTACATACCACGTTCCATCATCAGAAAAGCACACAGCTTAGTAACAGAATACAGTTACCACTGAGGTCAGATGGCCCATCTAGATGATGTACTACAACAGATGTCAATATTTAAACAAATACCAACAGCAAGGTAAATCAATCCAAAGAATACTATCTAAGGACGTTTCTGAGTTACGGCAGCATAACCATTCTATGTGCATTTTTCCCCTAGAAAAATAAGATAGCTATAAAACTAGAATAAGATACTGGAAACTTCCTAAGGGACTGAAACATGGTTTAGTCAGTTGACACATAGCTGAGAAACAAACAAGAATGTGTGATTATTTTTAACCAGTCTGCCAGCTGGTGAGCTAACCTGTCAGCATATTGAAAGTTATGTCAACATTCACTGCTGCAGCCCCAGGGCCTGGCCCAGGCTCCATGAATGCTTCTTGGATGGCAGGATGGCAGGAGGACAGGATGTGTGAAGGAACAGTGAGGGAAGAGCAGGGTAGAAATACGCAGTGGAAACAGATGGCCCCTCCCGCAGTCAGTAAGGCAGGACTGGACAGTGGAAAGAACAGAAGTTTTGCGGTCAGTCTGGGTGCGAATCCCAGGGCCACCTTTTCCCAGATGCGGGATCTTCTCTTGAACAGCCCGCTCGGTCTCCCTGAGCCTAGTTCTCCTGGGGAATGGGACTCGGGATGCTGAATGTCAGCCCTTCCCAAAGGCCCCGGCACATCGTTTGTGCTCAGTAGACTTCACTGAGAGCTCTGCATACCTGCAATTACTACCAATCAAGTGAGTGGGGTGATGGGCGGGTAGAGAGTTGCTTGCTCTGGCTGGGAACGTGAAGAACCAAGGTTCAAAACCACTGTCCATTTGCTTCTACCTGCCGCCTGCCCACCACGTGGGGTCCACAGGGGGTGCTCTGGCAGCTAGAGCACGTCTTAGCCAAAGGGAGAGGGTCCCTCTCGCTGACCTGCAGGAGTGCCGGCAGGTAGCTTCCCACCCCTCCACCGAAGCAGTCGAGACCACTCCCCTGTCCTCCCCGCGGGGAGAGGTGTCCCCCTCCCTAGGAAGAGTGAGGCTGGAGGAGAATAACCTTCACGTTTAGTACATCGTCCAGCCATTTTAAGCACAGAATTACGTAGAGTGAAAGGCCTCAGGCTGCATGGGGTGAGGCTGCAGAGCCCCAGGGTGTGAGAGCCCATGTCCGTCAATGGGTGTCACACCTCCTTTCTTCAGCCTGCCCTTACACAGCAGCCTGATGCTTCCAACACAGGTGGCGTTACTTCGATTAATCAAGGATGGGCTTCCCCAGAGAACAGCCTAAATTTGCACAGTTCCCTCCTTTTCCAGAGAAGAAGCCCCAAGGTCTTGAAGTGATAGAACGGGGCCCGGCACTAGATCCATCTGCCTGCAAAGCCCAGCAGAAGGGCGGGTACGCCCCTGCCAGCCCCGCCAGCCAGGCCGCCCTGGGTGTGACCCCAGCCTGCTGTGCAATAGTAGAGTCACTTGGGATGAGTTCCTCACCCTTCAGCCCCAACTTCCTCATCTGTAAATTGGAAGTAAAAAAAGTTTCCTTCACTGCATCTAGGGGGCACGTGCTGCGGCCACGCTATGCGTGAGGTGCTTGTGCTGCCCGGCGTATTAGAATTGCCCTGCTATCATCATCATCATCATCATCGTCATCATCGTCACTATTCGCGGGGGTGGGACAGCCTGCAGAGCTGGGCAGTCTTTGCCCCTTCGGCCTGTAGGCAAAGCTCAGGCAGGGGGAAGAATCTGCGGGAGGGACCCAGAGCCGCCTGGAGCAGTCGGGGACCTTCAGGGTCCCCACGTGTTAAAGTCAGACTCGGTGCCGCCTTCGCTCCGTCCACAGGAGCCGGGTGGCCGGTCTGCGCGATCACAAAGACAAAGCTCCTGGTGGGGCCGCCGCCCCCTAGTGTGGGGACGGCACCGGAAACACCGCACGGTCCACACGCACCGACCCCAATCCCCTGTGCAGGCCGGGGAGGAGCTGGGGGTCTCGGCCTCACGGGGCAGAGAGGACCGGGGACCGGGGCCGCGGAGACCGCATTGGGCCCCCGCCGGCTCTCCCCGCAGAATGCTTGGCCTCGGGGCCTCCGCGGGCGCAGACCGGCGCCAGGGACGCGGGGAGGTCCCCCAGCTCCGCCCTCCCGTCTCCTGGGAGACGAGGGACAGGGCAGCGGGGCTTCCGGCACCCGCAGGGCAGGAAAGGGTAAAGCACCTGTTTCCAAACTAAAGGGACCAGAATTCAACAGGAGACAAAGAGACTGCGGCAGGCTGGTCTTGTTGCTACTTGCTTCTCGTCCTTACCTACAGTAATTTAGGGCTCCGGACTCAAGGCCAGCCCGACAGGCGGCAAGGTCACAGAGGTCATCGCCTGGAGGCAGCTAATGCCAAAGACGGGCAAGAAATGCCAAATAAAGCAAAACCGCAACAAAAACCTGGGCTGACCGGGTGTGGGGCCCAGGCACGCAGCACCGCCCGCCGCCTGCAGTACCTGCGCCGAGCAGCAGAGGGCAGTGTTGGCCTAGCGTGCGTGTGCCTACACGTGTGGGCGTGGTGCGTGTGCGCCCTTGTGCAGGCAGTGGCCACTCCGCCAACGCTGGGTGCCCGGACCCAGGTTACGCAGGGGTGATGTGCCAGCCTCCGTCCCTGGCTCCTCTCCGTCGTAGGGGCGGGGGTGGGGGCACAGGGAGGAAGCTACTCCTATGGGCGCCAGGGCCCCCTTCCCTCGCTGCACGGGGCCCCGCAGGGTCGTCCTTACCTACATTTCTCAAACTCCTCACGGTGATGGCGAAGCCCTTGGTGCGAGGCAGCAGGTGGTGCTTGAGGCTGGGCAGCCCCTTGGCCTGGGCCACCTGCATGCTTATCTGGTGCTTCTTCTCTGTGAACCGCGTGCCCTCGCAGTGAATCAGGAACTGGAAGGGACAGGGTGGCCGTCACACACGTCCCCGAGGCCACTTACACACCCCATGGTCACTCAGACAGCTGAGGTCACACACACAGCCTTGAGGTCACACACACAGTCCTGAGGTCACATAGACAGCTCCCAGGTCACACACACAGCCCAGGGATCACACGAGGTCCCGGGGTCCCACGCACCATCCCCCGTCAAATGCCGCACACGGTCCCACAGGAGCCTTAGGAAGTGGCCCGAGCAGGGATGGCCTGGCAGCTGTGCCTGCTCTCCCCTCAGGCAGGACCTCCACCCCCGGTCTAACTGTGTTCAAGGGTCTGTGAGCTTCAGAGAGAGGGTCTACATTTGTGGAGGCTCAGGAAGCAGAGGCGTGAGCGAGTGTGAGTGTGTGACCGGGGAACCCTGAGTTCATATGCGACGGGGCACCCCGAGTGTGAGTGTGACGGGGCGCCCGAGGGCTGGGTGCACGTACAAAGTACTTCTCGGGGTAGTCCCGCAGGTGCAGCAGGCTCTCAGAGACGGTCTTGCGGTCCTGCTCCCACTTGCGCGTGCAGAAGACCATCTCCGTGAAGTACCACATCCAGCCGATTATGGGGACGTAGGCCAGCTCCTTCTTGGCCAGGACCTTGGAGCCCTGAAACAGAGGGGGCCCGGGGCGTCCGTGATTTACCACATCCAGCCGATTATAGGGTCGTAGGCCAGCTCCTTCTTGGCCAGGACCTTGGAGCCCTGAAACAGAGGGGGCCCGAGGCGTCCGTGAAAGGGGGCGTGGGGTCCTCCCCGACGGCCGCCGGAGATCTCTGGGAGGAGTGAACGTGCACTCCAGGCACGGGGACAGTTCCCGAGCATGCAGAGGCGGGGAGCCTCCGACACCGGTCAGTTGGAGGTCAAGGTCGTGCAAACCCTGCCCCGGGGGCAGAGGGCAAGGGGGCCTGGCTCTCCGAGGGGAGGGCGGGCAGCGGAGCAGTCGGGAACCTCTGGGGGCCATGGGATGCTGCATCACCCTCCACCAGCTCACACAGGTAGGTGCCCACCCCGGAGTGCTCGCTAAGCCCACCACGCAGACCTCACCCGGTCCGCAGCAACCCTGCTGGCTCTGCGGGTGGGCGGACCCTACCCTCCTTACAGGCCAGGAAACGTGGCCCAGCGGGTTCTCGGGGTTCGACAGCTGGGAAATGGTGGTGCCGAGAGGCGAACCGGGATCAGCAGAGGTGCTGGGAGAGCCCCACCCGTCTGCTGGCCAGCGCAGCCCCAAGGCTGCAGGTGCTGCAGGCCCCGAACGGGGGGGGGGGGGGGGGGGGAATGACAAGCAGGGATCCAGTGGGGCGAGGGAGCAGGGGAGACACAAGAACCAGCTTTTGATCTAGTGGATTGGGTTCTATATTTTTCGCCCCTAATTTTGGAATTGGCCAAGAGGCTCCTAGAAATAGCCATCATCCATCAATGGCACAGATGATGGAGGCGGTGATGCGGACAAGTGGCGCCTCAGCTGTGCTCCTGGTGGCAGCTGTCTGGCCACGCCCCTGAGCCCACGAGGCCGTACTTCAGCATTGCCCTGTCTCTTTTCCCTGTCACTCCCACAAGAACTACAAAGCTCAGCAGAGGGGCAACAGGCCATATCCCCCGACCCACCCACGCAGGCCAGAGAAAGGTGCGAACAGCCACTTGTTCCCTTGACCTTAAAAAATCCACAAGCATCTTCCCCACTGGGAGAAGGAAAAGCACAGATACCTTTCAGGAGTAGCGTCTCCACGTTTTGGCGGGTTTTGGTTTTGCTTTTCCCACACACCAATTTCCAACATGCAAATTCCTTCAGACAGAACCAAGCCTGGGGAATTCCCTGCTGGTCCATTAGTTAGGACTCCGAGCTTCCACTGCAGGGGACACAGGTTCGATCCCCGGTCAGGGAACCAAGATCCTGCTTGCCGTGCAGCGTGGCCAAAAAAACCCCAACAAACGAACAAAAAAAACCCAAACGAAAAACGAAACAAAAAAGAAAAGAAATAGAAGAACCAAAGCCATAAAATCCGACGACCTGCCCCAGAGGGCCCAGAGGCAGGTCCCCAAAGATCAGAGTACTCTCCAAATGAGGGGCGTGGGCCCACGTGTGCCCGGCACAGGCTACACTTTCTACGCACCACCACTCCCCCACTGGAGCCATCTAAAGGCCACGCGCTGAGTCCACGGGTGGGTTTCAGGCTGTGGGAGGCCTCCTGGCCCTCTCCTCAGCCATCCCCTCTTGTCAGCTGGGATGTTTTCATGGTCCCTGCTCCCTGCCCTTCAGTCACCTCCCTGATCACAGCCTTGAGGATGAAAACAAAACAAAAACTCTTCACCAAAGAACTAAACTTACTTTCTCAGCAGGTTAGGATTATTTTAAAAATTACCTACTCCTGAGCTCTTTCCAAAATTAATCTGTGGCCATTTGAAGGAGCTATGAATGGTGATCTATTGTATAGCCAAGAGAAGGATCCTATACTCCAGAGTAGCAGCTGCTGGGTCTGGAAGGTGAATGGTCCAATGCAGTCAGTCACGGCTGTCTGCTGGGGAAAAGTCCTCTCAGGGGTGCTTCCTATTAATGGATCCATCCCACAAGACCCAGGTGGGTCTTAGTGGTTGGCCCCGATGACCTGACGCTAAAAGGAAATGGCGACTTTGACACTGATGTGGGATGTACATGTAAACCAAAAGACGTGACCGCAACAGTCTGTGTGTCATCCCTGTCATACTGTGTCACGGCACTGAAAACCATCTAAATGTCCCACAGTGGAAGAGTTCTGTGAATTACCACAACATTGCAAATTAACTATACTTCAATTTTTAAAAATTAAATTAAAAAAGAGTTCTATGAATTATGTCATATACGATATCATACAAACGTAGCCGGCGGGCCGAATCTGCTCTGCCACCTGTTTTTATAAATAAAGTTTTACTGGGACACAGCCGCTCTCTTTTACATACACGTTGCCTACTGCTAGTAGGCTGCTAGTAGCATGGCTGCTTCCACGCTCCAGCAGTTGAGTTGAAAAGTCGTGACAGAGGCTATATGGTCCATGAAGCCTAAAATATTCACTATTTGCACAATTACATACAAACTTTGTCAACCCCTTGATTTACAGCCACTAAAATTTGTTTTCTATGAATATTTAATGGCTGGGGAAATGCTTTATGTTAAGACTAAATTTTTTTTTTTAATCTGTAATCAAAGCTGAGTTTATAGTATGACTAACTATATGGAAAACGGTAAAACGGAGAAAAATAACAGTAGCTATAGCTGGATGGTGAGATTAGAAGTGCTTCTTTAATTTTGTTAGATTTTCCTGTTGTTTTTTTTTCCTACTAAATATATAAAATACCTGAATGGGGTATCTTAAGTGGAACCTTGAAAACAGCTAAGACTTCAATAACAAACAGGCTAGGGCACCCACACTCTAACACGCTGAACTTTTCAGAAAACTATTTTGCTGGTGTCCCTCTAACAATGCCCTTTTTAAGAAGTGGTTGACATCAGCACATTTTCAACCATTTGCTTCTGGAACATGAGTCCCTGGATCAAAAACAGCCTATCTGTTTTTAATGAGGAAAAGGAACAGAGGAGCCATTTCTGTTTTTATGCTGAATTAATCCATCTTTCAACCTTCAAATTCTGGATGTTATGATTAGGCCTAGGCCTTGTTGTTGATTATGTTTACATGGTGAGCCTCAACTTTCCTGTCTGTATTCTTATGAGCAAAGTAATACTTAGCTGAAAGTGTTGCTGTAAAGATCTAGGAACACATGGAAACATATACCAAAGCTCCTAGCTGAGAACAGGACACACAGGTGTTCAGTAGTGTGTAGCTATTATTATTACCACAAAGTAGCCACAGCAGCTGAATGTCCCTTTTAATTCAACCCATTTCCTAAGCCAGCTTTAGAATGTAGTAATAACAATAGTTACACGTAGTAAAGCACTCCGTGATAGGCACTGGGCTGGGAGATTTACAGGAGTTAACTCATTTATGACCAAAAACTAGAAACGTACTATTCAAATATGCATACAGTCCTCCAGGCAACTTAATATGCCAACAATGCCATGACTCCCCCAGGTCAAGCAAAGGTCTCTGTGAGTGGATGGTAGTGCCTTTAAGAGAGAACGTACAAGAAAATATACCAGTGTCACTGATCCTAGATTAATTTTGAAGGTAGATCTGAGAGGATTTACTGATGAGTTAGATTTATCAATAGAGCCATCTAGGCACAAGCATATCTAAAAAACAAAAAATGTTTCCAGGCAGCACAGCCATCCACAACTACAGGGGCCGAAATGTACCCCTGGCCACTTTCTAGCTGCTGTAGGGAGTCATTGTCATCCTATCACATCCTATGGTGAAAAGTTTATGAAACTTTCTAGCCTGTGTGTGTGTGTGAGAGAGAGAGAGAGAGAGATTGAGAATTGTCTTACCACAGCTGCCCAAGCAATATAATTAAGCAGCCCACAACCATTTTCAGGACCAGCCAGTTGCTCAGGGAAACAGCCACCCCCAGGAGTCCCAAATTCAGCACCTCCAGCCAACTGGTCGACCCCTGGGCAGAGACCACAAGGCGCTACAAAAGCCTGTTCTAAGGCTGCAGTAAGATCTGGTGCATTCCAACCTGAGATTAGCTGGCTCTCGCCTCACCTCTCTCCGCTCTACAGCCTCTGTGGTTAAAAAATGAGCAGAGGGGCTTCCCTGGTGGCGCAGTGGTTGAGAGTCCGCCTGCCGATGCAGGGGACGCGGGTTCGTGCCCCGGTCCGGGAAGATCCCACATGCCGCGGAGCGGCTGGGCCCGTGAGCCATGGCCGCTGAGCCTGCGCGTCTGGAGCCTGTGCTCCGCAACGGGAGAGGCCACGACAGTGAGAGGCCCACATACCGCAAAAAAAAAAAAAAAAAAAAAAAAGGCGCAGAGTCAGAACTTCCTAGTTAAGGTTTTTCTCCAACACGGCCACATGCCAACTGATAAGATGAAAATGTTAAGTGTTGATGCTGGGTTTGTAGGATAGCTGGGAACAGTAGCGCATCCTCTGCAGTCACCTTTCCACAATGTCCCCTCCTCCTCCAACCACTCTGCAGGGACCAGCAGAGAACACGAGTAGGGACTGAGACTAGTCAGCAAGATGGTACCTGGTCAAGGGGTTGTTTGCATAAATATCTCTTCCTGGCTTCCCTCCTGAAGGTCCACCATCATGGTTACCAGTTGGGTTCACCCAAGGTCACTTATTTCCACTAAATATATAAAATACCCGAATGGGGTATCTTAAGTGGAACTTTGAAAACAGGTGAGACTTCAATAATAAACAGGCTACGGCACCCACACTTTAACACTCTGAACTTTTTCTTGACTGTGAGCTAAAAACACAGTCGCAAATGTTTAAGATTAGTGGAGACCAGCCAAGCTGTGTAGGCCCATCACCATAGAGGACCAGCAAGTCAACCAACAGCTCAGCCACCATCATGACGTGTGATATGTGAACCTGAACCTCAAAGCCACTCTGGTCGTGCAGCAGGTATTTGCCAAAAACCTCCTTGGTGCTGGGAACACAAAGATGGCTAGGACTGTCCACGGCCTTCAGGTGTCCAAAGTATAGTGGGAAGAGAGAAACAGAAATCTAGCAGTTGGGCTTCGCTGGTGGCGCAGGGGTTAAGAATCTGCCTGCCAATGCAGGGGTCACAGGTTCGATCCCCGGTCCGGGAAGATCTCACATGCTGTGGAGCAACTAAGCCCGTGCACCACAACTACTGAGCCTGCACTCTAGAGCCCGCGAGCCACAATTACTGAGCCCGCGTGCCACAACTACTGAAGCCCATGCACCTAGAACCCACGCTCCCCAACAAGAGAGGCCACTGCAATGAGAAGCCCGCACACCGCAACAAAGAGTAGCTCCCGCTCTCCACAACTAGGGAGAAGCCCACGCACAGCAACGAAGACCCAACGCAGCCAAAAATAAATAAATAAATAAATTTGTAAAAAGAAAAAGAAATCTGGCAATTTCAGTGTTACTTCTGCCACTAAATTCTGCAGATAAGTTATTGGACAGATATGGTTCCCAGCAAAAGAAATGGATGCAGGAAAAGATGAGATTAGAATATATCTCTGAGATATAAGTCCCTGGTCATAGTAAAACACTAAGGAAAAGGCTGGAGCTCAAAATAATAAACCAGAGGGGTGTGTGTGTGTGTGAGAGAGAGAGAGAGAAAGAGGAAAGGTGAGAGACTCAACCTGTGCCAACTAGGGTACCGCATGTGACCTAACTCACGTACACTGAATTTCTTTCTCTTGCTTTCTCCCTTCTCTGATGCTAAGGAGGAAAATGCTGGGGACCTTAAACCACCAGAAAAATCTCAAGAGAGTCCCAAAGAAAAATGAACACTGTCCCACCATGAGTCACAGCCACAGGGGAAAGGCAGAAAACAAACACGGAGCAAAAGCAGTGTGAGAATTCATCTGCTGGAAACAGACCATCACACATGTCAAAGTCCAGCAAAATGCTTGCAGCTCTTTGGATCTCGATAACGTCTCCCCCGGACCCCAGCTTACGGGCTTCCAAGCCCCAAACTGCTCTTGGTTTGACCAGAGTGCAGACGTGGAATGAAAAAGAAGGGCATCTGGGGACAAACGAGGCAGCTCTTAGGTTCAGAGTAAGTCACAGCTGACTGTGGTCTGTGGGATCAGGGCTCCGGAGGAATTCCTGGCAGGATGCTCTGCCCCGCTTCCTGGGCACGGATCTTGTGGTGCTGCCTGGCCTCTGATCTGAAAGGCCAGCCTGAGTCCATCCTGGGTGGGCCTGGGCCGGGGCAGACAGGGAGACAGAGCCTTCCAGGGAGGGGGCAGAAGATCATGGAGTCGCTTCCCTGTGCTCAGTACCTCCAGCCAGGGGGTGTTTGAGGAACAGTCAACGGAAGCTCAGGAACACGGGGGCACGGGGCCCCCTGGGCAGATGGCAGACGGGTGTAACAGAGGCAGCAGCGGACGGGGCAATGGGTGCACAGTCGGCTCCCAGAGCAAACGTCACAGGCCTTTGCCTCCTCACAGGAAGAGGAGGGAGGACGCCCAGCGGCACCACAGCTGCAAGCCAGCCTGGATTTACCGCCGGTCGGCGTGATCCGACTTCGGCTTGTTAAAGGCAAGCCAGAGGACCTTGTGCAATAAAAGGAAGACTTGGCGCATCTAACTTGGGGCTACGCTCTTAAAAATAAAGTGCGCGCTACCACTTCCAGGAATACACTTGGTTATGAGCTCAAGATGCATCTGTACTTCCAGAGACTCCTTTCCGTGGCCAACACTTCTCCCAGCTCCCGGGATTGTAAGGGCTTTCACGTCATCTCCATTCTCTCAGGGTTCTTACCTGTGTCACATGCCAGAGCCTGCCTGGCCCAACTGGTGAACACACAGAGGCAAACGGCGGCCCCCCTGCTTCCTCCCCGAGCTGGCGGCGCCTGGCAGCAATGCCGACAGAGCTGCGGATTAACCGTTAACCGATTAACTGGGGTGGGAGTGGGAGGTGCAGGAGTCCCCTGCAGACCCACCTGAGGATGCCGGAACCCAACTTAACGGGGCTGACAAAACCATGGCTGCAGGTGTAGCCACTGGTAAGGAAAACACCACTTCTCCACATCTAGAAACTTCTAATCTCTCTGTAGCCAAAGAGAGAGCCTGACAGGCACCTATGAAGAAGCCGGGATGAAGGTAAACAAATGCCACGATACCTCGCAGTTCGTAAAAGTGATGGGGGATTTCAGCCGCACGGGGTCCAGTGCCAGAACCGCTGGGCAAATGGCATTTTGAAAACATTCCATCTCTCTTCCACCCTCTACACTTTATCCTACTTTTCATGAGAAAACACTGAATGAAGGGAAACCAATTAGGGTGGAAGGAGCTAACAATTAGGGCACGCCTACTTTGTGCTAGGCGATTGATGAGGTATTTTACTTATATTCACGAAACCCTTAAACAGCACGAAATGAGAACGGTTAACTGAGGCTCAGAAAAGTCAGATAACCTCCCCACGGTCCCAGAGCTGGTAAACGCAGGAGCCAGGGTACAAGTCACACGTGTGGGTCTCGAAACCACTTGGGAGTTTTGCCTACACATCTGTCTCTTCCCTGCTATCCTCAGAGGGAAACAGAAAGATCTGTTCTGGAGACCTGAGCACACATTCATCTTTCAGGGCATCCACTTTATTGGGTAGTTTTACACGTTTGAAAATAAAACACAGGAAACCTACAATTTGGGAGAACGTGATCATTGATGGGAGGTTTATAGGAAATAACATTCGTGCAGCCTTTGTAAACAAGTCTGCAGCGACATTCCTTTCAGGAATCTGTAGTTAGAAAACTGGTCCTTGTACAATCAAACTTTAAGAAATGCTGGTTTTTAGACATGTGTGACCTCACACAGAAGAACCCCATTGCCTGTTCATAACCAGAAGCAGCCTGGCGAAATCAAACCGAACATTGACAGGTTTGGGTTCAGTTCTTGATTTTCTTGGGTTTCATGACACCTTCTTTCTGATTCGGGTTAATAAGTCCAAAAGCACCCCACGGTGACCCTGAGGTGGCAGCCAGCGAACGAGGCAGTGGGAGGGCTGAAATGTACGCTTGGCAGATGGAGAAGAACTGGTCAGCAGAGCCCAGGACCACGGCAGCTGGCCACATCCTCGCTGGGTGGCCACATCACTCATGGTCTCCCTCCAGGCACCCCTGTCCCTCGCCTCATAATTCTCCCTTTACCTACACCTCTCTCTCATCCCCTCCTAAAACCACCCCCGTTCTTCAAGGCCTCAGCCCTGTGTCAACACCTTCTGGGAAATTTCTGCATCGCTGGGTGCAGCAGTCAGTGTGCTAACAGCACTGAAACGTCATTCTCCAGTTGTTGAAATACTGAAGTCCTTCCCCACAGGCTGGTATAAACAGAGCTGCCCCAGACACCAAAACTCGCCCCCCCCGTCTTCTGCCTTGACCACGGTGGCCCCAGCTCCTAGCCGGGACCTCTGGGCCCTCCCCAGCAAGCAAAGGACCCCCAGGAAGCTGCTGTATGGCTGAGTGGTCTGTGGACACGCACAGGGTGCCCCCAATGGACGTGTGCCCCACCTCCCATTATTGTTCAAGCCCTGTGTTGTGTGACCGGCTTATATGCCCCTTCGTTGCCTCTCTCTATATGTTAGAAAGTCAGTGAGAGCAACGGCTGGACCTTTCAGTCTGTCCTTGTATCTCCACAGCACCCAGAGCGGTGTCTTCCACAGAAAATACACCCAACACGCTTGCTGGGTAAGTATTTTGAAGATGCATCAGCTGCCCTCGTCATCAACTGAGGCCTCGTGCCCAGAAGGCACTAGGGAGTTCGTGAGCGCCCTCTGCTTAGGAATAAGAATTCCATTCTCCTCTGCACCTCGATGTACGCAGACATGCGACAGGAATTCGATCTAGTTTCAGGCGGAGCTGTGATGGATCCCCTAAATAACTGTCAACTAAATGGAAACGTGAGGTGTGAGGCTAAACGTCATGCCGTGGGTGGCAGGCAGCCTCCACGCTGGCCTCTCCTCTTGGTGCCTCCCTGCTTCCCGGAGTACGGGGTGGGCTCCTCAACTCATCTCCAACAAATGGAATAGAGCAGAAGTTTCAGGTGCAACAAGGCCGTGGCTTCTGCTTCAGGTGCTTTTTTCTCCCACTCACTCTTGCATCGCTCCCCGTGGGGACCAGCTGACACCCGAGCAGAGGCCCAGGCGCGAGAGTCAGGCTGGCAACAGACAGGGGTGAGCCTGGAGGCAGATCACTGCGCGGCCGGCCTTCAGATGAGGCCACCATCCAGCCTCGGAGGGACCCCTGCCAGGAGCCCCGCGGAGCAGAGCTTTGATCTCAGACCACACAACCGGTGATAACTCGAGTTTGTTTTGAGCCACTACGTTTGGGGCTTGTCACCTGCTGTAGATAACTAACACATAGGGCTTCTTTAAAGACCCGAAGAGAACATCCCAGTTGGCCTCCGGGGTAACTGCCAGGCCACACATACCCAGCAGATAAAAATGGACAAGAACAGCTGCTGCTACGGAGCGCTTACCAGGCCCTGATACTGCTCAAAGACCCAGCAAACGTGATCTCAGGTAACCTTTCGGGGCCACTGTGAAGGAGGACATGCGTATTTTACTGGGGCAGAGAGAAAAGTAAACAGACTCGAAGCTTCGGAAGCCGTGACCCTTTGCATTGCACGCCTTGGCCTGTTCACTGGTCACACTCACCCCAAGGAGGAATGAGTCAGTGAACCCCTTAAAGACCATAACCAGAGCCTTTCGTGCCCGGCCCATGCCGGGCAAGGCCAGCTCCGAGGGGACCAGAGCCTGGGGGACAGGCCACCAGAATGACCACACAGGGTAAAAGCTTATAAAAGACTAAAAACCCTCCCCCTTTTTTCTTTGTAAAAGAATCCCATCACTTTCTCCACAAATCCAATTTCACATTTAATAACCCTCCTCTCAAGGATTTCTGCAAATTTCACTTGCTTCAATTTCAACTCACTTCCTCTTGGGTTGTTACATGTTAAGATGAAAAATGCCCCGTCAGGAACCTTTATAACTCTTCTCTAAAAACCAAACTCCTCAGGCTCCAGAAGGATCTCAAAATGTGTTACTTAAAAAAAAGAGATGGGGGCTTCCCTGGTGGCGCAGTGGTTGAGAGTCTGCCTGCCGATGCAGGGGACACGGGTTTGTGCCCCGGTCCGGGAGGATCCCACATGCCGCAGAGCGGCTGGGCCCGTGAGCCATGGCCGCTGAGCCTGCGCGTCCGGAGCCTGTGCTCCGCAACGGGAGAGGCCACAGCAGTGAGAGGCCCGCGTACCGCAAAAAAATAAAAAAAAGAGAGGGGCTTCCCTGGTGGCGCAGTGGTTAAGAATCTGCCTGCCAACGCAGGGGACACAGGTTCGAGCCCTGGTCCGGGAAGATCCCACATGCTACGGAGCAACTAAGCCTGTGCGCCACAACTACTGAGCCTGCACTCTAGAGCCCACGAGCCACAAAAGAGGTGAATCAGTGAGTTTTTTTGAAGGTCAATTAAGACAAAAGTACTGCTAAACAATTCATGTAACAAGATGCTCCTCGGTTCCTTTCCAGGGCAGTAGGAATGTATGGGCTGCTTTAGGAAGGGGTCAGGCAGCTCCCCTGGCCTCACGCCCTCCAGGTAAACCTCAGGTGCTCCAGGAGACACACGTGGGGGGTAAATCATGCCCTGCCATGTAGGGAGAACATCCCCCGTGAGAACACAGTCTGGAGCTTCCCCCTGAGCTGGCTCAACCCCGCAAGGTCACGACGCCCTCTCCCTTCCCTCCCAGTGCCTCTGCCAGCTCACGGCTGCCATCAGACCGTGCACAGACGGCCACGGCCCCAGCACCGGCTGCTCCCCCAGTGCTGGGGGGTAGGGAGCTCAGTGCTCACCTGCTGCCCGCTCCCCACTGTCCCTCCACTGCTGGAGGGAACTTGGGGGCCAGACCATCTGGCGGCGCCCTGAGCAGGGCTACCCAGGCTCCAGTGAGAAGGGGAGCGGTATCGTCCTAAGGGGGTGAGACCTGCCCACCCCCCGCTGGGTGGAGTTCCTAGAACTCCAGACCAAGAGGCAAGGCTCGTGCCCTTGCACACGACATTAGTTGTTTGGTTTTCAAGAGGAAGAAATGAAATCCAGTAGCTATGGTACTCATTGAGGCAGTCACGGCTGGAGACGAGCAGTCCCCGTGCCGTGGGCGGATGGCCATTCTGCTTAAGAACTTTCATGCCTCTGCACCCTTGTGGGCCGCGTTGTAAAGTGATCGGCGTCAGAGCCTCTGCCTGGAAAATGCTAAAGGGCGCTGACACTCATGAGTCCACGAAAGCCTGCCCTGCTCAGTCCCGGGTCTCCTGTCCGGTCCAAGGTCCCCCCTCCCTGTCTGTGCCCCTGCGTCCTTGGTCCCGTCGCTCCATCCCTGACCCCATGGTGGTGCTGAGGGTCTTCTTTCCTCAGAACGAGCTCCGCACAGACCGGGGGTGGGGGGGGGGTGTGCTGTGGCAGGACTGGAAACTTGGTCCCTCCAGCCATCACCCTGGTCATTCTCTGACACAAGGCACTCCCCCAGCCTTTCCTCTCAACACCCTCCAGGAGGAAAGAGCAGCAACTGGGAAATCAGAGTTACTAGTTCCTACCCTGGGGCAAATTCTTCACCCAAACGGAGGCTCTGCCCCTTTATCTATATAAAAAGTAAACAACAACCATACCATAGAGATTGAAAATAGCACAAATAAGGTGAAAGACGTGCATAGAAGAAGCCCGTGGTCACAAAGCCACCAGGGGGACCATGGCCACTGGAAAGTGCCTCTAAGTCCAACACACCTTCTGTTGCCCCAAATTACACGTTTCACATCCTGAGCATGAACATTCCCAAGCTGCCTGCGAAGCCCAGAAAGTCAGCAGCTGCCCCCGAAGCGCGCGTGAAGAACCAGCGCTCCAGGAAGGCTAGCTTAGGCGGGATTAGCACTAGTTCCGGTCAGGAGGCAAAGACACCCCGTACGCTTTCTCCCGTAAGGGAAGAAGGATCCGGTCGTCGATCATCTGTATCCACGATGGGGTTCGGATTATGACATTTTTCTCTCCTCTCAGCGACAATAAAGCCACAGGGGCTTCCCTGGTGGCGCAGTGGTTGAGAGTCCGCCTGCCGATGCAGGGGACGCGGGTTCGTGCCCCGGTCCGGGAGGATCCCACATGCCGCGGAGCGGCTGGGCCCGTGAGCCATGGCTGCTGAACCTGCGCGTCCGGAGCCTGTGCTCCGCAACGGGAGAGGCCACAACAGTGAGAGGCCCGCGTACCGCAAAAAAATTAAAAAATAAATAAAGCCACAGAACTGTAGCTAAGATCTCTGTCCGAGGCCTCTACGACAGAGAAAGGTAGATAATAGAATTTCTGGTTTTGTTCCTGAAAATATGTTTGAACACACACACACACACACACACACACGTGTGCCTGCACAGACATCACGTCAGTACTGGAAGAAGAAATAGGAAAGCAAAGGAGAAAACTGTTGGGAGGGCGGCCTGTCCATTCCTAGAAATCCTTTCAGTGCACTCACCCCCAGGCATTCCAGTTTTCTAGAAGTCTTAAGGTAGCAACAGTGATTTAACACACTGTTTCCATCTCTTGAAAAACTGCTAACGATCTCAGTTGCCTTTTGATAGTTTAACTGTACAACGACCATCATTTGTCCTAAAGACATTATTGGAACCTGTTTCTAAGCATATTTCCTTCTCTCACCTTTGGCCCCAAATTTTAAAAAAATGTTTAGGACTTCCTTGGTGGCGCAGTGGTTGAGAATCCACCTGCCAGTGCAGGGGACACGGGTTTGAGGATCCCCTGGTCTGGGAGGATCCCACATGCCACGAGCAACTGGGCCTGTGCGCCACAGCTACTGAGTCTGCGCTCTAGAGCCTGTGAGCCACAACTACTGAGCCCATGAGCCACAACTGCAGAAGCCCGCACGCCTGGAGCCCATGCTCCGCAACAAGAGAAGCCACCGCAATGAGAAGCCCGCGGACCGCAATGAAGAGTAGCCTCCACTTGCCACAACTAGAGAAAGCCCGCGTGCAGCAACAAAGACCCAATGCAGCCAAAATAAATAAATGAATAAATAAATTTAAAAAACAAGTTTAAAAAAGCAAATACAAAATGTGTCCCAAGGCTATTTAGTCTCTTAGCCAAGGCTCTTCCCAACAGGCAGAGGCCAGCAGGACCCAAAGTTCCGTTTCCAACTCTGGGACTCCCAGGCACGTCTGGGACTGGACACACTGAGACCATCCCCAGGGAATCTGACCCAGGACTCTTGTCACATCTACTCTGCCTGGTCTTCAAACTCCTACCTTCTACACACTATGATTCTGTCTACATGGGCCACCAAAAGCAAGTGCGACGTGCGCGGGCCCCGCCTGTCTGCGGGGGACCGTTCCCGGGGGCAACACAGGATCTCCAGGTTCCGGTGCGAGGGGTCTCCGACTTTCCCAGCCCCGGGCTGGTCCACGCCGTGATTCCTGTCGGGATACCTGAGCCCGAGGACTCTGGTACTTGCTCCGGGCTCAACCAGCACAGCTCAATGTGTTAACCATGACAAAAGTCAACTGGGGAGTCCCAGTCCCAAAGGTATGCAAGAAGTCAAACTAGTTGGAGAAAAACAGGATTTTGTATTTATTCTGAATTCTGCAGGTCAAAGGCTGTCGCCTAGGCACTCAGCTTTCTCACGTCCATGAGGATGAACATTCAGAGGTGAATTCTGCCCGTCAGCCAGGGAGGGAGCAGAGCACAGAGATTAAGAATACGACGCTGGACAAGTTCAAATGCAAACCTGCGTAACAGCTGTGCGACCACTGGCAGGGTATTTAACCGCAGCTTTTCAAAAAGGACAGGTGTCAGTTCCTGACTCCCAAATGTTTCTGTAAGGATTAAATACATTAATCGCACGTCAAATGCCCAGTGCATCATAACTGCTGAATAAACACGATCCTTACTCATAAGCAGATGTTCACTTGATTCTGAGCAAGGAGGAAAAGCAGTTGGTTAAGAACATTTCAACAAGTCTGTTGATGCTGCTGCAAACTCTGAACGACCGAGAGCGAAAAGACAAGTTACAGGGTTGAAGGAGAGAGACGTGTGAGATGGGAAATGCACGTCCGACTTACCCCTAAGACCCCGAAGCGCTCGGCCAGGCTCCAACCGCAGAGAAAGTCGATCTCAAACTTGTGGTTCAGAACAACGATGGCGTTTTCCTTCCCGTACTTGGGGTAGGCCCGGGGGTCCGTGTGGATGATGCACTCCGTGCCCGACCACCATTCCAGCAGCATCACCAGCTCTGGAACAAACCACCACAACAGACGGACCTTTATTTCACGCACCCTCTATGACTAGGGGTCTGGTCTGCTGGGCCAGGTGGCAGCAAGGCTCTGCCGCCCTGGCTGGAACGGACAGCAACTTTGAGGGGTCAGGTTCTGGACCATTTCGGCCCAGACCCCAGTTCTTGAAGGGGTTTCGAAGCAGAAGGAAAAAAAGATCGAGAAAACTCCACGAGTCTCCAGGGGAGGAGAGGAAGCTTCGAGAAGGCAAATGACTTGCATTCCCTGATTAAGTACCTTGGGAAAAAATAAATCAGAAAGCCTGAATCCATCAAGAATCCACGCCCTTGTGTTTCCAGAGCCCTGAAAGGCAGTGTGAGGTGACGTACAGAATTCTTAACGTCCTTGGAAATGACTAATTGGGATACTTATAAACTCCATCAAAGAACTAAATGCCCAATTTTTCTCTCCCATTTACGACACTGGAGTGCACGAGGAGTAATGCAGCACTGCGGTGAAACATCAGCACCTGAAGGGCACGGATAAATCAGGTCCGTTACCTTGCGGGCCTCAACGCAACTATTAAAACACTCCTGTAGGAGCTTGTGAAATAGGAAAGTCCTTTTTTGGGCAACAATGACCAACTTGCCTTTATGCTTCAGTGATACTTCTAACCTAGGTCACCAACATCCAACCCACGGGCCTCAGGACAAACCTTTATGGTGGAAGTTGTCCAGAAAACCAGCCGAAACTTGGCGATCAGATCTACAGCTACAGAGTGACTTTGAAAAGGAATTTTAGAGCTAAGCCTGTTCAGCAGATGCGTGGGTAGGTGGGTGAGCCCTCTGCGAAGGACACACCCCTTTGTATCACCACTTAGAGGGGTGCATGTTAGGCAGAGGACTCACTCATCACCCGCCCCTACACACACGCACACAGCCCAGCAGGTGTGGTCTTGACTCCAGCCAAGTGTCACGTGTGAAAGGCTTGGGCGGCTGCCCTTGGAAACCTCTCTCCTTGAGCTGGAGACTGTGCTTAGGGACTGGAGCCAGAACTCTCTAGAAGGCGCTACAGTCTAGTTTCTAAACGCGAGCACTGTGGGGCTGTGGACAGATGGGCCGCATGGCACCGCAGCCTCCTCATCTTCGGAGGGGCGGCCTCGCTGGCTTTTGTGAGAAGCAACGGGCAGGACACGCAACAGGCACTCTGCAATGTACATGCCAAGCTCCCAACAAACCCAGGCTTCAGCATCTACCAGTGTCATCAGAACCGAACCAGAACACACCCCTTACTTGACACTTAAGAGTCTGCCTATTCCTAGCCCCCAGGCAGCTGTCCACGGGCAGCGACACTGGTGGGACCTAGAGGTGGCCATCAGGGAGGGGAGGGCGCAGGGCAGCCCGGCCGGCGGGACAGTTCCCACCGTGTAGGAAGATGCTTCTACTGCTGCACTGATTTGTTCCAAGAGACGGGTGGGCGGTACCCACCTATCCCATTACTGGCCACGGAGCCCAGAGAAGCCCTGAGCAGAGGCGCGTGGAAGCAGCGAGATCAGGCTGAACTGTCGTTCTCTGTGACGCATCCCGCAAACACCTCCTGAATGCCTCGCTGTGCCACGCTGCTCCCTGCCCAGGGCAGGCCGGGCCCCCCTTCCACTTTCCCCAGCGCCCTTCGTGGCACTTATCACAGCTTGTGTCACAGTGAGATGACACCCCGGCCCCTACTGACCACAGGCCCCGCCAGGCACAGATCACCTTGCTTGGTACACCCTGACCCCAGCCATCACTCCAGAACCCAGCACTGTGCCAGCACATCTACGCTTCCAGCGAACACTGTTTGGTGACCTGATGTGTGCAAGCAGGATGGGAGGGGCTGGAGGTGTAGTAGCGAACCCACAGCTGCTCCCGGGCTCCCACCCTCCTGGAGCCTGCAGCCCAGAGGGAAGGCAGTCGCGCCCTCAAGAGGTGGTGTGGCCAGGAGAGCAGAGGCTCGTCACAGGATGGACGGCTGCTGAATACCATGCTCATGGACTTGGGGTCAGACCCAGTCAGGCTCCAGGCCTGCGGCTGCCACGCAACGGTTGTAAGACTTCTGGTCTGTTTCTCAATGTCCCCTAAATCTCCGCATCCTCTTCTGTGAATAAAGATAGGAAAAGCAGGGCTTCCCTGGTGGCGCAGTGGTTGGGAGTCCGCCTGCCGATGCAGGAGACACGGGTTCGTGCCCCGGTCCGGGAGGATCCCACATGCCGCGGAGCGGCTGGGCCCGTGAGCCATGGCCGCTGAGCCTGCACGTCCGGAGCCTGTGCTCCGCAACGGGAGAGGCCACAGCAGTGAGAGGCCCGCGTACCACAAAAAAAAAAAAAAAAGATAGGAAAAGCTTCTAGAGATGCTGTGGGTATTAAATCAGGTCATGTAGTCAAGGCACCTAGCATGATGCTGCACATAGTAGGGGATCAGTAAGCTTCTTACTACTATTATACACACTAATTCTGTAGCAGTCCTGGCTCTGTGACCGGGGGAGGGGAGAGACACAGAGAGAGAGAGAGAGAGAGAGAGAGAGAGAGAGAGAGAGAGAGAGAGAGAGTTACAGCGACTTCAGCACCAGAGTAAGCACTTATGATTTACGATTTCACAATAAAGGCAATGAGAAGTCACTGGAACATTTTTAAAGAGGCCACAGCAGCACCTAATTTGCATTTTGAAATGGTCGCTCTGGCTGAAGTGGGAACAGATCAGAAGCAGGGAGGCCCGTCAGGGGGTGACTGCAGCAGCCCAGTGAGAGGTGATGGCAGCGGGACCAGGTGGTGACAGTGCAGAGACGCCTGATTTCTCCCTCATCTCAACAGGCTGTTAGCTACACAACTGAACACCGAATCTCACTGGATAAAAGAGTTTTCTTTCCTTTTTTCCCCCTTTTTTTTTCACCAAAGTTTCTTTTTTTTTAATTCACAAGCAGTATTTACATTTATAGTCACAATGTAAAACAGTTCAATTAATCCAGAAGTATTTAGAGGAAAACGTGTAATTCCCCTCGATGGCCCTGCGGCGTGCCCGGCAGAATCCTCTTTCTTGTTTGTTTCCAGTTAAGGGACCACAAGGGACACTCTTGGGAGGTCTGACGGGTTTTGCAGGTCACACGCATCGCGGCTGACGTGCTGATTCACCTCCTCGGTATGAAGCAGAAGCTAGACCTGCAACAGCTCCAGCCCCTCCAGCCCCTCTGAGTCCTGGGCCTGGCTGTGTCTGCTCCTGGGAGGGCCCGGCTGCTGCAGGACCCCAGGCCACCCAGGTCACCCACGTCACCCACGCCAGGTGCAGCAGGAACCCACAGAGGTTTCGGTGTGTCCTCACGGGGCTGCGGATACTCCTTTTGGGGGTCCTGACCTCTTAATCATCCATCCATTTTCATCCATCACCCCTTCCTGACGACTCTCCCTGGGACTTCAAGCTCCAGCAGGAGCTGCAGAGACGAGAGCCCTCCCGGGCCAGCCAAAACGGCCCCACACACGATGAAGGGCCGCTCCCTTTACAGGTGTGTGCGTCCGCCAGCAGCTCTGCTCCTCTGGGTGAACTCTGCGGGGCACGTCCTCTGCCCGTGCCCCACCCTCCCCCCATCCCAGCTCCCTTCTCCAGGGTTAGCCATTAGGAACGGCTTGGAGAGTGGCTTTCTCGTCCTGTTCGTCGGAGTTCACACACACACACACACACACACACACACACACACACACACTCACACACACACACACACACACACACGTGTTTTCCCCCCATGAATGGGTTCATACTTCATCGATATTTGAAAACATATACGTATAGCTATTTTCTCCAAATGGTGTATTTTGGGCTCTCTCCATGTTAACACAGATACACAGAAGTATCAGCAAATAGTTACCGGGCTCTGGCCGTGGGCCACAGCCTTGGCCACACGGTATGGCAGTAAATCCTCACATTAGCCCTGTGAGAGGCACGATGATTGTCCCCATTTTAAAGATGAAGAAATAGAGGCACAGGGATATCTCTCACTCTACGAAACCGCCATTTTCTAGGTCAAAAATAGTCAGAATGGCAATGTCATGAGGGGTAACTAGCTGCGTGGCAGGTCCTGCTACAGTTATAGTATGATTTATTCAGCCATTCTGCCATCGATTAGCACTTCTTCCCCTTGTTTTTTATTGTTACAAATACTGTGGTAAACATCCTTGAAAATGAATGTTTAAAAAAAATTGTGAAAGTATTTCTCCAATATAGGTATACCAAAAAGTAGAATTATGGTATGCATAATTCCATGAAAACCATAAAAATATGGTATGCATAATAAGACTATGCATACTTTAAAATTTTACATATATTTCTAAATTGCCTTCCAAAAAGCTCTAAATGGAAATGTCAGTATTTGTTCAAAGCAGAAGCTAGAGCAGAGGCAGGGGATACAGGAGGGAAAGGGAGGGGCTGCTGCACACAGAAGTGAAATCCTAGTTCAAGAGGGAGGACCTCTGGGCCCCAGGGTCGCATCGCCTCATCACCGAAAGGAGCTCCTCCCTCGTCCCTCCCCTGCCCTCCCCTCCCGAGGCCCTGGTAGGAGCTGACGCCTCATATCATCACGGTCCTCCCGCCCACCGCGATCTCAACCTGTCCATTAATCCCTGGGCCTTGTAGGAGAGAGGGGACACCCTGCTCACCCCATTCTCACCAGAGGTGTGGGCGGAGCCAGCAGGGCCCCGGTGGCTGTCAAACACTCGTTACAGACGAGATCTGCGGCCAAGGTTTCTTCCGTATAACGCAGCAGTTTTGAAGCCTCTTGTCCCATTTAAAGATGTTCAGTTTGCTAGATTTTGCAGTCTTTATTTTTGCTACTCCCCGAGGGCAGGGTGGCCAGAGGCGCTGGCGGGAGCCCAGCGCAGGCGCAGGCGTCTTCCCGAAGCTCAGCCACCTCTGGACCCTGCGATCTGGGGCCATGCCTGGCTCTGGCCAGTTACTGACGCCTGTTTGGCAAACTCCACTTGGAGACAGGTGGGGCCGGCGAGGTAATGGCCAGGGAGGGTTGTGAAGCACAGGAAGTGACCGTAAAATCCCAATCTGCTGCCTCCAATTTCAGGGGCTGATGGAAGGACCAAACCCAGGGGCTGTAAGAGCACACGGTCCGAGGGACAGGTTTGTTTTTGTTCGATTTGCTATTGCGCTGTGCAGCTCGATTACAGATAGGAAAAAAGAAGTAGATGGACAAAAGGGAAAGGGGGGGAGAGGGGAGAGGCACCTGGTTCATATTTGTAAAGAAGGAGGAAATGGTAACAACTAACATTCGCTGAGTCAGCTCACACATCACTGTCCCCATTTCACAGCTAACGGCATGGAAACACTGAGGCCAGGGAGCCGGTCCAGCTCCCACCGCTAGGAGGTGGGA
Source organism: Stenella coeruleoalba (assembly GCF_951394435.1). Classification (NCBI taxonomy): domain Eukaryota; kingdom Metazoa; phylum Chordata; class Mammalia; order Artiodactyla; family Delphinidae; genus Stenella; species Stenella coeruleoalba. Next base: position 83,283,865 of record NC_137158.1, read on the forward strand.
GTGCTGGGCCCTAAACCCAGACAGGGGGATTCAGAGGGTCCACGAGGACACCAAAAGCCATGATTATATGGCGGAGGGGAGAGAAAGAGCATTTAGGGAGGGAAGAGATCAGAGGATGTTCAGAGTACAAGGGTCACACCCTTGACCTTGGGCAGCCCTTCTCTGGGAGAGGAAGATGCCCAAATCAAAGGCTGCTGTGAAGGTTAAATCTGCTGACGTGATTAAAGCATGTAACGCTTGCCCGCCCTAGAACCAGTGCTTTCCTTCCCCTCAGTACCACGACCACCAAGGATAGTACAGCAGTAACGACAGAAGAAATAATGAAGGGACAGAGAGTACAGCCAGGAAAGAACGAGCAGCACACGGGCGGGTGCCGACCTCTGGGCGGCCCTGCTGTCACCCCCAGATGTCCCTGTCCTCAGCTCTGACGTCCCTCCTTTCACTGCAGTCCAGATGCTGAGCAGCTGTGAGACCCGGCTCCTTCTGTGCTGGATCCCAGGGGTCGACATGCGCCCTGGAAACCCAACGATCCTCCAAGCCCACCGCCGAAGCCTCTGCAGCCCACGTGGGTGGAGGGCTGAGGGCCCCTCCTCCTCCACCAAACCTCTCCCCCCGCTTCCTGCTCGCACCTGCCACGAATGACATTCCTCTCCTCTCTCCAGCCCTTTCTGGAAGAAGTGCTGAGAATTCTAATAACAGAAGGGGGCAAAGTTCCTGCAGAAAAGGCCTCGGAATCCAGACTGATGATCGGAGTTCACTGTTCAAACAGCCAGAATTCCCCGCGTTGCAGATGCGGGCGACATGTGACGAAGGAAAATGGTATTTTTATAATCAACTTTATCTAACTTTAATAATTACATAATCACATGCATAATTATATGTAATCTATAAGCTAAGCATCTATAATTATGTACTCATAATAGTTTTTATAATAATTTAGCTGATAATAATTTAGGTTAAACATGAAAGAAACCTCTCTACCTCAAAAGCTTCCAAAATGCAAAATCGAAGAAAGTTTCTGGGGTTTGACGTGAGACCGCCCCCTCCTACACCCCCGGGGAGGAACACGCCCTGCCCTGGCCTTGGTCTCTGCACTCTCTGGGCCATGTTCAAAAGTGGGGATAAAAACATGAACTTGAACGGTTAGTGGAGCCGAGTCAACAGGGAGGTTTGGGGCCAGCTCTGACCTCGCCAGCCCCGAGGGAGCCCACGGAGACCCTGAAAAGAGGATGGAGTTCAATGAACAAACGCACTTTCACACTATGGTGCTCGATACAGAATCCGGGACTTCTGATGCGAGACCAGCTGCCAACCGGTCCCCGTCTGCCTAGCAGGTCTATTGTGGAGACTCCCAGCCTTACCAACCGACTCACAGCCCCATAACCGGCTCCAAACACGGGTGAAGTCGTTCCTCCCTGCCTAGCTATACCCCGTGGACCATGCTCATCACTTCCTCCCTTTTCCTCATGCCTGTTTTCCTTACCTCGCCTTACCCATCCTTCCAGGCTCAACACATGCCCATATTTCCACGAAACCGCAGGTCCCAGGCCACCCAGACACGGGGCTTCCTAACTTCCTGCCTCTTACCTGTGCTCCACGCAGTTGGGCACTTACCTGTATTTGGTTCTGAATTATTTCTAGTTAATTCCGCAGCATATACCTTTTGGCCACAACCAGATTCCAGTACTTCCTTTCCATGACACTGAACTAGGGACCCAGCTATACTTGCAACATTTCAGTCCACATCCCAGGCTTCCAGGCAGCTGCTTTTCCCACTTAGGTGCCCAGGTGGTTGAATGACACTGAGGCGAGAAGCCTATAAACAGATGCACAGTGTATCTATAGGTCTATTAACATTTCATAGGATGATTAGAAAAACAATGCCTAAAAAGGCTCCTTAGAACGCAGGGAAGTTTGGGAAGCCCTGCAGGACCTCTCTGAGAGAGACGGACCTGCTACAAGCTGGCCACGCAAGAAGCCAACTCCTCTGAACCCTGCAGCACCTCCATCACGTCCTCCCAGCCCAGCGGAAGCGCCTGTTTCTGTGCAGGCTTTGCCCTTGGCAGGGCACGGAGGGAATGGACTTGACCTGCTTGCTATGTTCTTGGAGCTCAAGTCTTAAAAGAGTTAACGCTGCCACGTTGTAACCTTTCTCTCTGAGCCTTGAGACGGCAGGTCAGGGTGATGAGGGGCCATGAAAACACTTGCCTGCTCCTATCCCGACGTACACCCTGCAGTGAAGGAGACAGGAACCGGGTAACTGGCGCTGAGATAGAATTGGACCGAGAGCCGCCGGTATGAATGCTACAGGCGTTTACATTATGCACAGGGAGTGGTAACATTAGGAGCAGAAAAGCAGCTTTTTCCACTAAGTGGAGCCAATACTCGGCTGCCAATTACTGGGTCTCACTTTCAGGACCAGGCAAAACATCAAGAAGTACGACTGTCCTGAGTGACGCTTATAAAAGCCAGGTTGAAGCCCTCTGCTTCCCACCCTCAATCAAAACCCTGAGGTGGGAGGACAGGGAAAGGAAGGGTCTAGAACCCCACCTCCACCCCCCACTCTGGTGCCCCGATACTCTGGCTTCTCACAATTCCCTTCCAAGAGAGCAGCTCAGAAATCACTGAGCCCTGACGCCTGTGCCACCCGATTTCCAGTCCCTCCTTGTTCACCCAGTAATCAAATATCGAGGCAGTATGTTGGTAGATGCCAGGGGCTGGAGGGTAGGGGGGCGTTGGGGAGGGAGAATGGGGAGTTAGTGTTTCATGGGGACAGAGTTCAGTTGAGGAAGGTGAAAAATTGGGGAGATGGATGACGGTGAGAGTTGCACAACGACGTGAATGCACTTAGTGCCACTGAACTGTACAGCTAAATACGGTTAAAGTAGTGTGTTTTATATTGTGATTTTTATCACAATAAAAAAACATTAAAAAAAAATATCGAGGCAGAGTCCACCAGATGCCCAGCACCAGTGCAGGGGCCTGGACGTGGCAGCGAACAAGCACACCTAGCAGGGGAGACAGGCAGTAAAGAAGCAAACAGCACATAGATGTACGTAACGTGGTAGCTGGACGGCTACAGGTGCTGTGAGGGCAGCAGGAAGGGGAAGGGCTGGGGGACAGGGTCTGGGGGGAGGGCTGATCTTTCACACATGGCCCAGAGGATGCCTCCCAGAAGTCTCTGAAGTTTAGCATGAAGCTGCCGTGATCTAATTGAAATGTGACCTGCTAGAAGGGAGCCTTTCCCAGATACGGGACTTGTTTTGTTCACGGGTGTGTTTCCAGTGCTGAGAGCTGGGGACCCACTGAGAGGGTGGCTTCGGCTGCTGCGTAGAGAATGACGTCAGCAGGCTCAGGTGGAGGCTGGCCACAGGGAGCAGGCTGCTGCAATCAGCCAGGAGAGAGGGGACCTGGGCTCGGTGGTGGTGGTCGTATGCAAGAGGGGTCAGGTTCAGGGTGATGCTGAAGGTGGGGAGCACAGGGCTGGCTGTCGGGCTGAATGTGGTAGAAGGGAAGGTTGAGGGGTGATTCTAAGATGTTTGTACTGAACGGCTGGGGACGCACCTGCTGTTGAGAGAGCTGGGATGCACTGGGAGGGAGGGCCAGGTGGCAGAGGAACTGGGCTTGGGTTGGGACATGTGAGCCTAGTGCGGGGCCAGCATCCTGGCTCAGAGGAGGTGTACGGGGACCGGTTCTGCCCTGCCCTGGCCTCGCTCTGCCCCAGACTTTGACCGTTCCTTCCCTGTCCACTCCCCTTCTCTGTGGCCACTTCTATTTCTCTCCCAGACCCGGCCAATCATTCTCCTCACAACACCTTCCCACTCACTCGTCACCAGTGACAGTTACTGGTCAGGCTCCCACCCCGTCCAGCCCTCGGCAAGGCGAGGAATCCGGCGTCACCGTGCCTAGAGGCACCCGAAGCTTGGGAGTAGCAAGCACCGTCAGCACCCAGATCTAGAATCCACTTCCCCACCGCCTTTCCCGTCCAGGGCACACTACCCACCATGAGGGAAAGCAGCAGTGCATAGATTGTTCTTGTGGACCCATCTGAACCTGGACCCACCCAGCATTTACGTCTAACTCCTAGTTTACCATCCAGGGAGGGAGGACCAGGGTAAACTCCACTCCAGTGAGCACTCACACACACCCAGAAGGTGGGACACTCCACAGGTCAGGGGCGTTCTAAGCTAAGACAGGCTTAAAAGATGAAACAACCAAATGCAATGTATGGACCCTACTGAAATCTGAACTTAACACTCCAAATGTTTAAAAAAAAAAAACAAAAAGTTTGGAAACAACTGGAGAAATCTGAATATAGACAGTATTACATGATAACTAAAAAAAATGACTAACTTTGACAGTTGTGATAACAATGTGCTTGTTTTTAATCTTAAAAACAAGCCCTCATTCTCTATAAAACACACCTCATGATAATTTGGGGTGGTCATTCATGACATAAAATATCTGGGATTCGCTTTATAAATTTTCAGCAATTGATCAATGAATAAGAATTCAGTATAACAAAGTATTTACAATATTTAAATCCAAGTGCTGTGAATATGGGGAATCCTTCTGCTATTTTTACTCTTACATGTATTTAAATGTTTCGTAAAAGGAAAGTGAAAGGAGGCAAGTTCCCTCTTTACTCAGAAGAGTGAGTCCAGGGTCAAAGGCAGCCCCCAGACACGTCAGTCCTGCCTCAACCACTCGCTGCCACGTCTCTAGGGGCAACCGTGGGAGAGACACAGACGGAAACCCTAAGAATATACCCACGTGTAAAATGCAGACCAAGACCACACGGGATTTCCATTTTTGAAATTTCTGAGATGAAGGCCACTATACAACTTGAAAATGCCTTGCACCTCACTGCCACTCTATTAAGCAGTTAAAAGGTCTAAAGTCCCCAGAGTGCGAAGGTGTTCACTTCTCTGCTCTCCTCTGCTTGCCATGTGGAGAAGTAAGAAATTCTCGGAAGCTGGCAGTGTTCCACTGTCCCCGCGGTCACCAGGTAAAGTCCAAGCCACAGAGGACTCAGGCCGCAGGGCTTGGACCCCTGAGCCCAGCCCTTCTCAGAGTGACTTTGAGGAATTGCAGCACCCCCCGGCCCTGCCTCAGCATCCTGATGGCTAAGGTGGAGCCAGCGCCCACCGCGCGGGCTGTGCTGAGGCTCCTGTGTCAGTGCCCGGCGGTGACTCTGCTCTTTAAGTTACTGCCTTTGGGCGATGTCTCTGACCTTAGTCAAATGAGCCGGTACTTAGCGCTTTCTCTGCCAGGTCTCAGCATCACAGGGGAGAGATGGCGCACGTGTAAGCTGCCAGGCTCCTACAGGACCTGACATCAGCAACGTCCATGGTAAAGGGGAAATTTTCAACACATTGCAAAGGATCTGGCTGAGAGCAGACACTCAAGGGACCCCTACCCCTCTGCTCCCTCCAACCCTTCACACACCGACGCCGCTCCTGTTGCCCTGGTCCAAATCCCAGTGCCCCTCAAGACACACGTCAAATGCCCTCCTTTGGAAAGCGGCCCCAGACCCCAAGTTCTGCAGGGTCCTTCCTTCTGGTCTCATCGGTGCCTCCTACTTAGCGAGGGCGGGTATAGGCCTCAGGGCTTGTTCACACTCTTGAGTTGTGACTGAAATGTGGGGTCATTCAAATTCCCAGAAGCTTCTGGAAGCTTAGACGTCTACTACCTCCCTCCCCCTAAGGTCCCAGTCAGAGTGGTCCACCCAGGATTACTTGCTAAGTTGTTTTAAGGAAAGAAAGACCTCTCGAAGCCAAGAAGTGTGAAGGCCGTGGGCGCATTCTGCGGTGTTTCCCTTCCCATGTGCACAAGGATGTTACAACCTGGTGAAGCCTTGGGTCCAAATGTTCCACTTGAAGATGGAAGGCCTTTCCCTATGTCACAGAATGCAAGTTACCCTTCTGAGGCCAGGGTGTGCACTACAGCTGTGTGGGCGAACACACACTCCACCAGTGAACCTGGAAATGATGTGTAAGATGGTTTTCTCAAAGTAAAACTGTAAAAACAAACACCAAGGCACAGACCAGAGATATGCAAGAGGAACCTTAACGAGAACACATGGATTCCAGGCCAAGCCTCAGGCACCAGCTTTATTTCAAGACATGGGCACGTGGTAGAAAGAAAAAAACCAACCAGAGGGCACACTGGTACTTCAGGAGGAAAGGCTGTGCTCCCCGCCAGGAGCAATGCCAGCCCGACACGCTTCTCACACTGCACACCCAGTCCCTGGTGGGGTCACTGCACAGCCACCCAGTGCAAAGTCACCCATTCACGTCCTGGATGTGACCCGAGCTCACATGCAGATCAGCCCTCGGGGCAAAAGTGTGTTGATCAGCAAACAGAAGCCTTCACTCCGTCTCATTCTCTCCACTGAGAAGCAGATTATTACCTGTATTCTAATTTTACACCTCAGTGTTTCATAAGATTGCTTAGTATGAGTTCAACAGAACCTGATTAAAATAATAGTAGAGCAAATGTCTCAGCCTAAAAATCTGGGGCCCAGACTCTGGAATGTGGTACTCTTAAGGGTACAAGCAGCTTCGGGGGACTCTGTCCACCTCCCCGCACGGCTTGGAGCTCCTCTACAAACAGCCATGGTGTATGTTGCCAAAATTTTAACTTATAGCAAACTCACAGGCCATCTGCTCACACCTCTAGTGACCCCTGCCATCCACTGCCTACTACGCCAGTCCGTCAGTCCACCAGGCCCACCTGTTCCGTGTCTAGGGCCATCATCCCTTTTCCATTTTCACAGTTGTCTCCGTCATCCCTTGATGACCTTCTATCCGGTCTCTCTGCCTCCAGTGTCACCTGCTCCTCTCGTCCAGTCTGTGCCCAGTGCCAGCTTAACCCCGCCCGCACCCTCACTGAGTCCTCACCACCCACACAGGAACTGAGACTCCTTAACCAGGCCCTACTGCTTGGCGCACCCTCTTTCTGCCACATACTTGAGCTAAGGTCCAGTTGAACTACATGCTGCTCCCGGAACTAGCTAGATGGAACTCTGTGTACCTATGCTTGGCCTCTGGCCAAGCCCTTCTCTTGGCCGGAAAGGCCCTTCTTTTCCATAGAACTTCCAAACCTTATCTGTCTTCCAAGTTTCAGCTCAAACGAGATCTTGCCCATGGAGTTTCTCTTGACCACCCCTCAACCTCCATTAGAAGTAATTTGTCTTTCTTCTAAATCCCCCCTTAGGGACACTGTGCCCATGACACTTTGAAGTCAGACAGACCTGATCTGAATTCCCATTCCATCACTTACTAGCTCCATGACATGAGCACAATTCCTTAACCTCTCTGGCCTTCCGTTTTATCTATAAAAAAGGAATAATAAAATATCACTCACAAAATGATTATGAACACTTAATGAGACTAATGTTTGACCAATGTCTGCGTAAGAACTACAGCCGACAGCGGTGCTGGGCAATCACCTTTCTTCCTTGGACCTTATGTTCCTTCTCACATGTTCAGTGCTGTTTGCTTTGGGTTGGTTTTCCTTCCACATGGACCATATAGTCCCTCGGGGAGGGTTTCGTCTCATCCAATTTGTTGTCGTGCTGCCCACAGAATGCAGAATAGGACCGGCACAGATATCCACGAATATGTGTCATTTCACAGCTGGTGATGGCATGACTTGTAGCTAAGAGACGCTTCACAAGGGTCCCAATCATGTCAAGAATCAGTGAAGGATGGCAGAGTCCTCGGACCCATTTAAACACTTAAAAACCATTTTTTTAAAGCAAGAAGTGACTAATCTCCTCAGGAACACTTTGAGCAGAGTTTAAAATCTACCGAAGATAAACACCTACTCTAAATGTTCACCTTCCCCTCATCGAAATATAGTGAGGCTTCTGTTCATAATTCAGATTCATTACTCAGAGAAATACATATATTGTGATTTTTTAACAGGATAAAAAGAAATGGACCTGTGCTCTGCAACGGGAGAGGCCACAACAGTGAGAGGCCCGCGTACCGCTAAAAAAAAAAAAAAAAAAAAAGAAATTGAGATGCTGAAATATACACAATTCACAAAATAAATTTTAGGGCCAGAAGTGTGAAAGAGACACTATGCCGGAATTGTTTTTAAAAACTTTTTCTCCACGTGAGACTTTGCTCCCTTCTCTCAGCCTAGGAGGCCACGGAGACTTTGCCCCTTTGGCCTTTTCCAATACGGGACCAACTTCTTGGCCAGAGTAGCTTTTCATTATTGAGGACAATGTGAAGATTGTTTACTCTTCCCTGACTTGTAACAAATGAGGTCCAGAGAGTTCTGGATCTATCCTAACATCAGGTATTTCCCGAGAAACTTCTCGTGTTTCAGTAAGGTAATATTCTGTCCCTGTTAAAGGTTGCCAGATAGAATGCAAAGTGCCCAGTGAAATTTGAATACCAGATAAACTTCAAATTATTTTCTAGCATAAGTATGTCTCCTGCAATACTTGCTGGAAGATATACTAGCGTATGAGCCGTGCAATGTCTGGAGCATAATTCGCAATGAAAATTATTCGTTGTTTATCTGAAATTCTAATTGAAGCGGAAGTCCTGAATTTTTATTTTATGAATCTGGCAGTCGGAGTCCTTATCAACCCAGCAGTAACCATGGCAACAAGCACTGCTGGGCTCTAGGAACAAGCTGGAAGCTAAGGGTCAGCGTTGAACAGCCATCCACAGCCCCACGGGGCTCTCACCAGCACCACCTCGTACAGCCAGAGCGGTCGTCTGGTGACGTGGGCGTTTACTCCCCGGTTGACAAATGACAAAATGGAAGCCACAGGGCTTTCCCGAGGTCACACAGATTTGGGGGAGCAGGGCCACTGCACTCGGCGGCTGCGACCTGGAATTCCCGGAAGCCGGGGGCACATTTCTGTCGTCCTGCGGTCTCATGAATATGCAGAGCACGTGTTTCTGAGAATCGTAGCAATTTTCAGATGAACCTGTGCTTCAATTATATCTCAGTCTAATTCTCCAAGGTCCCTGGGAAATCATCTTACTGGGATTTTTCTGAGCTGTGTCTAATCGAGTCGTGAAGCCAGTGAGTGGGCACAACAACCAGCCACTAAACCCTAATTGCTTGGCAGCCCTGGGAACACCAAGGCCAAGCGTTTCGGGGCTCTGCCATCTGTGAACTGTCCCAGGTAATCCCCCATCCCGTCTCGTTACCGAGGCTAATTAACGCGGGCCGAGCCAAGGCTGATGCGACGTCTCCAGCACCCAGAGCGCCGGCAAGGCAGCGAGAATGAGGGTGGGGTCACCCAGCCCTGGCTGACTGCGGGGGGGACAGTGGAAGGACATAAGTGAGATGGAGGTGGAAGTAAGGGAGAGGGGGAGTCAAGGATCCAGGGCGGAAGTGAGAACCAGTATCTACTGAGCACATGCTGGAGGCAGGCAGTGAGCCTGTCACCTACTGCAGCTCATTTATCTGAGCCCAGAGTCACGTGGTAGGGTTAGTATTACTCCATACTGATGCAGAGACTGAGGCTCAGAAAGTTCTAGTAACTTGCCCAGGGTCACAAAGAGAGGAAAGGTTTCTCTCTGGTTTGTGCAGCCCCAGGACCCAGGCCATTGGGGTCAGTGGGAGGGCCCAGCCTTGCACTGTCGCTCAACTTCCTTCTGCTTTACTCTTTCCATCACCCCTTCTCCACCTACCATCCCCCAGCCCCCTCATTGCCGCCCCAGAAGAGGCCAAACAGGAACTGTGGTGCAGTTCTTTTGAATATTTGTTTTAGTTTCAATGAAGTGCTGTACTTGGGCAGGCCCTGTGCTCTAGGCCACATTTTACCAGTTCTGAGATGCATACTGTTCTCACGTTAACATGCCTGAAGTCGAGCGCCTCTTACTATCCATGGTGTGCCTAGTTTAATTTCTTTTTCTTAGAGATCTATAAAATAAGGATGCACCTTACAATCAATGACATCTTAGATTCTATGAAATACAGAAATTTAAAATACAGGGTGACCGTATCAAGCTGGGTCTTAGATGGGATGTGTCTTGTATGTGGCCATGCGTTTGGAAAGGGCCAGGGGTTGCGGGTTGGAAAGGAAGGATGAATAGGTGGAACACGTGGGATTTTTAGGGCAGGTAACTATTCCGTAAGACACTCACGGTGGATACATGATACTATGCATTGATCAAGACTCACAGAATGTACAACACAAAGAGGGAACCTGTTGTAAACTATGGACCTTGAGAATATCAGTGTATCAACACTGGTTCATCAATTGTAAAAAGGGAACCACATTAGTGCAAGATGTTAAACTAGGGGAAACGTGTGTGTGTGTGTGTGTGTGTGTGTGCGCGCGCGCGCGCGCGCGCTGAGGCAAGGGGTGGCCAGTGTATGGGAGCTATCTGTACGTTCTGTACAATTTTTCTGGAAACCTAAAACTGCTCATAAAAAATAAAGTTTATTGATTTTAAGAAAACACAAGAAGGTGAGTTGATCCTTTTATATTTCTTCCATAAAAAAATGTTACAGAAAACACAAAGTTTTGTTTTACGTTTCTGTCTTTGGCAGATTTTCAGCTAGTTTCAGTTACCTGTGACCCATCAATGGAGGAGTGACAGGAGTTTTACCTAGAAGAAAGTAAAACGAAGTGCTATCAGACCCTCAGGCCTTAAGATAGTGTTCAAGGGAGTAGAAAGATCCCCGCTGGGCCTCAACCTCCGAACACCCCAATCTCACTCTCCAATCACGTGGATGACAAAGGAAGATCAGCAATGTGCCTAGTCCCAAGAGGGCTGAAGGGAAGAGGAACGATTTAAACACAACCTGAAACACCCAGCTCTAAAGACAAGCAGAAAGGAAATTACTAGAAAAGTCAATGGCTTTGGCTCACTGCCACCCTTGGTGTTCAAATCTCCCAAGCATCTCTCCACTGGTTTCTGAATCCTTTAAGAATACAATATTAAGGGACTTCCTTGGTGGCGCAGTGGTTAAGAATCCGCCTGCCAATGCAGGGGACACGGGTTTGAGCCCTGGTCCGGGAAGATCCCGCATGCCATGGAGCAACTAAGCCCGTGTGCCACAACTACTGAGCCTGCGTTCTAGAGCCCGCAAGCCACAACTACTGAGCCCACGAGCCACAGCTACTGAAGCCTGCATGCCTAGAGCCCGTGCCCTGCAACAAGAGAAGCCACTGCAATGAGAAGCCCGTGCACTGCAACGAAGAGTAGCCCCTGCTCGCCGCAACTAGAGAAAGCCCACGCACAGCAACAAGGACCCAATGCAGCCAAAAATAATAAATAAATTTATTTATTTTTTAAAAAGGAAGCATATAATATTAAGGAGGCTAACAATCAGATTCCAAATATGATGACACGTTTACTAAGTGCTTATTATGGGCTCTGCATAGTGACGACGTATGCAGGACAAGGATGCCAAGTAGCAGAAAGAAAATGAACCAAACATCTTAGATAAAAGTGGAGAGATGTTCCACTCCCAGCAGTTCCAATGGCTGACGAAGCTACAGCCAGACAAAAATAAAGATGTGTGTATTTTTCTCCCACCTGTCATGGTCCTGGAGACACTGACTGAGTAATTAAGAACACAATCAACGTTAAATTGCAGCCATTTGACTTCTGTAGGTTGAGCTTTAAAATATCAATAACAAAGATTCTGTCAGGTACAGTTTATATGAGCTGAGAGACAGCGTCCACATCCATCCAGATGGTAAAGATGTGGTTGCACAAGATACAGTTAACGCGGACAAAGTTAAACTGGAGGGCCGTTGCCGTTGCCTTAGTAAGCTGAAACTCTGAAGTCAAGACACACTGCGTTTGATTAGTGACTCCAGTTTTTCTAGGTGATGACCTTTGACACGTTGTTTAATTGTTCTTCTTTCAATCTTGAAGACAGAAATGGTGCTTTCAACTCTTAATTCACACACCCCCTGCCCTGATGACCAGAACTGTACAGTGTATGAGGACGTGAACTGTTCTCCTTCCTGGACTTATAGTCACTGTTCTATTTTGTGCATTTTATTTGTCCCACACTTTCTTTCTTCTCTCTCCTTTCTTGCCTTCTTTTGGAATAAGTATTTTAAATCATTTTCCTAGTGTAGAGGTTATACAGTCTTACTACCCTCTAAGTAGTTACCCTAAAATACTTTCCATGGATGGTCTGATACACTGACCTGTCAGCAGGGAGCACCTCTCCTTACTTCTGGTTTCATGAGTAGAGACCTTTCTCTAGGGAAATGCCTGTCCTCTCAGCACGCCTTTACTCTCCTGCCCCGAAGGTAGAGCAGTTCACATGACTGGTGAGTTTGGGAAGGTTGAACGGACATTCCTGGCTTGGCCCTGCACCTCCTCCCCAGCTGTGCACCCTGCCCCTCCCCAGGAAGTGCTCTCTTGGACCTTAGGAGGTGTCTGGGCTGCTTGGGTAAATCTCCCAATATGGGGGTTCAGCCAGCAGACGCATTTGGCTCTCACACACAGCTATAACTTCCGAAACAGGCTCTATCAGCGGTAAAGAAAATACTTTGGTCACCATCTTCCATGCCTTTGCTTAATTTCTCAAATTGTTCAGAGAAATAACCGAGAAGGGTACTATTCTTTGGGGTCCTCTTGGAGATGTCAGTAGCATCTATGTCCAAAATTATTATCCAAAATTCCATATATTGTTTTCTCAAAAAAATTCAATTTAATTTAACCACTTCAGAAACACTATTCACAATTTAAAGCAGATGTCCCGTTGAACTCCAAATCAAGTTGAAGGGTAACTCAAGACAAGAAATTGGCTACTGTTTTCAGGGTGAGTTTCCAGCTCTCTCTTTCCAATGGCAAGTCTTCCCAAATAAAGGGGAAAAAGGCAACTATTCAGAGGAGACAAGCACAGTAGGATAACAACGGAACTGGAAAAAAACCTGGATCATACACACTTTTTAAGAGAACATTTATTGTGTGGCGTGTCCTGCAATGAATACAGTCATTCGAAGCTTAAAGCCAACAAGGGATTTCATGATCCTTAGAACTGGCAGCTCATGCAGTAGCCAGTCATCTTTAAAAGCCTAAAGCAGCTTCCTAGAGGGCACTTAATGTCATAGCTCACTCAGCACGTCCATAGCGTACGCAGTAAAAGCATACTTAGTAGACCTTCATCAAGTTGTCAAGACTCAGAGGGAGAAAAGAGAGATCTAACGCATCAGGCTGTGCCAGGCATCACTCATCTTCAGCTCCTCTGAACGGGAGAGAACTCTAGGAAAGCCATCCTTTATCTCAGATCCAAAACTACGTGCACAGATACTTTACACAGGGAAGCTTAACACTCCCCCGGGCTCGTGCTACACATGCTATTATCCTAACTCTCTTTGGCAGCTGCGGTGGCTGGTGGGCAGCCCAACTCCCTCGGCTCAGGCGTTTAAGGCAAGTCTTGAATATGAAGTTCTCAAGGTCCACTCCAATCCTATTTCCTTCCAAAGCATTCTGATCTTGTTAAATCTCCCCCCAACTCTTGCACAGTGACCCGAGCATCTCCCTCTGTCTCACAGGTTTCATATTCATATGTTGCTGCACGTCTTGATATTCTAGGGCCCTTAAAGATGTCAGAAGTTTAGGATGCACATTGCTTGATGGATACCACAAGTCACAAGAAAGAAAAGTAATGTTGACCTCTTCCTTGAACGATTGGGTTCATCCCCTTAGAGCGCCCTCTTGCCAAGAGACTGGGAAATGCAGCAGTTGGGAACATGGCTAAGTTACATGTGGGGTCCTGAATGTTGCACTTTTACCAACATTTAAAGCAACAGTAATAAAAATTCAGGAACTGGAGAGTCTGGGAGGTGGGAGAAAAGCAGGAGAAAGGGTCTTGGAACTAGGAGAAGAGAATGTTTCAGAAAGAAAGAAGCAGACAGTCAGTGCCAAATGCAACAGAGAAATCCCATCCAGTAGCATGTGACTGGGTGAACTCTGCGAGGAGCTGGACTGGGTGGGGGGCAACCTAGCACCTCAGGTAGGTCTGAAGCCACAGAGTTAGGGTGAAGGCTAGACTGAAGGGTCATCGTTCAATTTAATGTGTTTAATCCTGGAAACAGGGAGAAGAAAATGTGGAAGAATGAGTAGCAGCATGATGTCCGGGAGAGTTACCTCGGGACAGATTCCTGAGCAAACATTCAGGGGGCACCATTCCAGGTGCTGGGAACTCAGTGAACAAGAGAAACAAATCTCTGTCCTCAGAGAACCTGTAGATGAACGGAGGAGGCCATGACAGACAAGCAGACAGTGGTGTGTACTTTGTGGGAACCAGGAAATGGCAAAGGAGTCTGTGTGACTCTTTCAATGGGGTGCGGAAAGCATCAGAGCTGGGAAGCCCTGTCTGCAGGATTTCAGTTTATCAGAGCTGGTCAAACATACGCAGACTTTACCTACATTCCCCCAAACCACTTTCCCAGACTCTGTTCCACGGAGCCCCGATGCAGTAACAAACTATCAGGTGATGCTAGCAAGTGTTTTGGGAGATCGGTCCTTTGGAGAAAATGACACCAGCCAATCTCTTCACCTCTGGACTTCTCAGAACGTTGTGTGCTCGTGAGACTTTTCCGAGAGGGGCCCCAGCACCACACCTCCTGCCCCTACACACAGGGATATTAATAAGGATCTAGCCTTCCAGGAAACAGTCAGGGGCTCCCAATGAAGTAAGTGCACCTGCTTCTCTTTGTCCCCCACGTTTTTTTCCATGTAATCTCGGTAAACATTCTCACAGTCTAAGCCTAGTTGGTCCCTCTTCTGGAAAATCTTCCATAACGGTGGCTCTCTTTTCCAACTCCCAATGCTCCCAAGGGCTGAGCCGGGCAAATCAGCACCAGGCTGGCTCCCCTCCTGCCTCAGGGACTGCGCTGCTCCTAACCAGAGCCGTCAACTTGTAGAAGCTTCTAGAAGGATGGGGGGCGGGGGAGGAGAAGAGTCTCTGAAGGAGAGCTGCTGACCCAGCCCCTCCTCCTCCCAGTAAGGTCATGGCAGAGGCCACTGGGCCAGGAGGGTTAAGTGCCCGTGGGCGTTCGAGTTCTGGGAATAAAACTGCTTATCCGGGCTTCAGAGGAAACGTCCCCATCAATCGATATTCACTGTTGATTGACTGCAATATGGTCTTGGCCTCATCATCAACAGCCCTGATAAACTGCGTACAGCATTTACGCACACTCCTCAGGGCTAGCAACTTGTTAGTTCTAGCTTAATATTTTCTCTCTTTGGTGTGTATGTAACCGTCACGTCTGTTTTTACCCCCCGTCTTCCTCAGTGTCCCATATTTCTTTCTTGCCTCACTCTTCTTTTATATTTTTACATCTTTCCCTTAACTCTTCTATAATAAAGGATGGGAATACACTTCTGTTGTACTTACTCATATGCTTATGGAAGAGTTTTGTGTTTCTTTCTTTTCTAATTAATTTATTTTTAAGTTAATTTATTTTTTTGCCTGCGTCGTGCAGCATGTGGGATCTTAGTTCCCCGACCAGGGATCGACCCCGTGCCCCCTGCAGTGGAAGCGCGAAGTCTTAACCACTGGACCACCAGGGGAGTCCCAAGTTTTATGTTTCTCAATTTTTAAAGTGGATAAGTAAAATGATTTATATATTCTTTCCAAAATATAATAAAAGCCTCTAACTTACACTGCTTATTTTATACCTAATTGTAATCTTTAAGTAATTTTTCCCTCCATGGCCACGGTTCTCGGCTGGAGGTGGTACTTTGTCTCCTCCCCCATCCACAGGACCTTTTTTCCATATTTAGAGACATTTTTAGTGGTTACAACTTGGAGGAGGGCTGTTACTGGCATCAGAGGGTCGGGGCCAGGGATGCAGCTAAACCTTCTACAATGCACAGAACAGTCCCCATAACAAAGAACTTTCCAACCCTAAGTGTCAATGGTGTTGAGGTTGAGAAACTTGCTTTATGGCCACCAACACTGAGGAAGATAAAGCAGCTTTGTACAGTTTTGGGGTTGGATTTAGATACAGACTTGCTCAGCCTGGGTTGAATCCTGGCTCAACACTGGCTAGTTGTGAGACTTCGGCCCAGTTACTTGACCTCACTGTGCCTGGTTTTCCTCACCTGTAATGGTCGTTCTGAGGTTGAAATAAGCGAACATGTGAAAAGAGCCTGCGATAGTGCTGGAAACATTTTATGCACTATTGCTCATTTTCCCTTTACTTGGGCTGTGTGTAAGTGTCAACACCAACAGAGAAACGGACCTAGAGCTTGTAGGTGTTTTCAAATGAACACAAGGTTACATAGCCTGCTGAGGGGAAAACACCCTGTTCATATTATCCAAGATTCTATATTTTAAACTCTAGAAAATCCTCAAACCAATCTATACTAGAATTACTGCTAACACTGATTCATTCTCTAACGTCATAGGGTTTTTTTTGAAATCCACGATGCAGTAAGCCTTTGGGATAGACTATCTATGTTCTAAACATTTTTCACTGGCCTGGTACAGAACATCTGGATATGACATGCCCACCAATGCAGGTTTTAAAGGATTCTAGCCTGGTAATTATAGAGAAATTACAAAAATCGTTCATTGGCCTCTCAGCCTCTTCTGCATAAACAGCACGCTACAACACTGTGCATCAGACTTGCAGAAACCTATAAAAACCTTTCTACAGGACTGCAGACATCTTTGGCGGGCATCTGATGTCACCTCCTCCACGTACCTTCGGGTCATGCTCGCCTCTCCTACGGCTCATTCACTGTTCAAAGCTCAGGGCCTAAGGAGGCCAAGGTTAAGGGCTCCAACCATAGGTGGGCACCTTGGCTTGGTTCCGGCCATGGCTGGGGTGATGGCTAGTTTTATGTGTCGACTCGGCTAGGTGATACCAACCCACTTATTTCATCAAACACTAACCTAGGGGTTGCCGTGAAGGTACTTTGTAGATGTGGCTACGTGTATCAATATATATCCGTATATTGTTCCTCTGGAGAACCTGATCGATACAGCTAGCCCGCCAGCCCCTTGATGATGGTGACCGGCCAAGGGCAAGGGAACAGTGGCCACATTCACCACCATCTCTGGGGACATCGCCTGGGGTCATGTGCCACTGTACAATGTGAATTCTTGCATAAAGAAGATATGCCTCATGGCTCCCAAGAACACCAGCTTGCCCTGTACAATCGCCACAGATTCCTTCGAGCACTACTAGAGTGACGTGGAAACAAAGACAGGGGGAGACGGAAAGCTACTAAAGAGTGTTTCTAGGGAACCCAACTTCGAATTGGGATGAATCAGGGCATAAAGTGGAAGGAAGAAATAAGGAAAGAAGGAAAAAGGAAAAAATGAAATTCTGCACTAGTCCTTCGATCGGACCCCAGTGAAAAGTGCAAACCTGTGCCTCACTTCTCTGGAAAAAGCACAGTAGCAAAATGCTAATGAGAGTTAACACTGGACTATTTACTGCTCACCTGGAAGGCATTCAATAAGTGTTATTACTATTTTAAGTTTAGGTCTATGTGCCAAGCACTATCATAAAGGGTTTACAGGCCAGCGAATAAAGGGTGTGGGCTGTCTGAATTCAGAGAGCTTTATCTTAAATAATACTCCGTTTCATCCCCTAATAACTGATATAAAACTTACGCTCATGAGCTGTGGGAAAAGCTGCATTCTCTTCCTCTCTGTCCATCTCTGCCCTGAGTCTAGCCTCAACTGGGCTGGACAAGAAGAAAAAAAATGTGCGTCCTTGAGCATATGACACAGTGCAGCATAATCTCATTTTCTGTTTGCTCAGGAATACTTTGGAGGGAATTATCTGGGCCGCTTGCCCTCTTCAATAATCACATCCATTATGCTGACTGGGTTCACCAGGGGTCCCTCCTTCACCCTCTGTAAGGAATCAGGGACAAGAAAGTCGCAACTCTGCATTCAGTCCAAGACCCATCTGTCCCTGGGCCATTCGGAGTGTCGCCATCCCGTGGCTCTAGTCTCTAAGAAGCGTATTCTTTATGTGTCCCCACTTTCTGATCTACCCAAACTCATAAACAGAGAGATCCTACTGCTCGAGCTGAAACACATTCCAGCCTGGGAAGCTGACACAGGCAAGGCTAAGCCAGCCAGCCGCCCCTTCCCAAGAGCAGAAGCAGAACTGCAGCCCCCTGCGGAGGCATCTTGCCCTCTAGCCCACCGCAGAGATAACCGCTGAGCCGAGGAAGTCATCACCCATCCAGCAGTGTTACAAAGGAAACCTTGTCCCATTGATCAACTCAGCTTCCTCTGCAATATTGATCTGCCAGGTCCTTCCTGGAGAAAATGAGCTGGCAGGGAAGTGGGGATTGGAGGCTTTTCAAAGGAGACTTAATTCTCCACCTAATCAGATAAGGCGAAGGTTAAGAAGTCATTAATGAAAAAGGACCATTTTCCTCCGGATGAGATTAATGAGCGCCATGGTCCCAAGGGAGATGTCAAAGTACCAAAAGAAAAGGAAAGTACAGGAATTAATTTACTTTTTTTTTTTTACATCTTATTTTTATTCAAAGAGTACTTTGGGTTAAAAATAGAACACAGCAGTTAGAAAGTCATTTGTAACAACCAGGGAAGATGGTCTTCTGTTTCTTGTATTAGTCACACTGGTTGGTTTTCAAGGCTGTCATCTGAATTCTCCACCACGAGCTCTATCTACCTAAGAGGTGCAAGGAATTCCACAGCGGGTACCCAGCCCGGACTCTGAAGCAGAGCTTCTCAAACTCCCTCAGGCATCGGCCACACCTAGCCATGCAGACTCTTAGGTCTGAGGGTCTTGAATCTGCCTTTTAACTACTCCAGGGTGATGCTAAGGCTGACCTCGGGGACAGGGGTAAGTGAATTAATGCGCACCAACTAAGCCAGTCCTGCTCTTAACTCTGTAAATACATCAGCTGTATTCAGTCTCTGAACGGTCCAAGGGGACGTCCCCACTTTACAGGTAATCAATTACACTTTGGTCACTATTCACCCATAATTCATGCCTTTTCCAGTGTTCTTCGGTGGCATATCTAAGTGCACATGCCTCAGCCTGTCATTCCCTATCTGAGCCTTTGAAGGCTCATCACATGTGTCTCCTCCTCCAGGAAGCCTTCCAGGCCTGGCAAGCCTAGATAAGCTGGCTTTCCTATATACACCCAATACACACTCCTATATCCTGTACTGGATGCATGGTTATCTACTACTTTGTAACAAGTACCCCAAAACTTAATGCCTCAGAACAGCAATAAACATTTATTATCTCTGACAATTTCTGGGGTCAGGAATTCAGGACTGACATGGCTGAGTGGTTCTGGCTTAGAGTCTCTCAAGAGGTGTGCCCATCAACAGACGACTGGTTTAAGAAGATGTGGGGTGTGTGTATGCATGTATGCATACACACACACACACACACACACACACACACACACACACACACACACACGAATATTACTCAGCCATGAAAAAGAATGAAATAGTGCCATTTGCAGCAACATGGATGGACCTAGAGATTATCATACTAAGCGAAGTAAGTCAGACAGAGAAAGATAAACATCATATGATATCACTGAAATGTGGGACCTAAAAAAAATGATACAGGTGAACTTGTTTACAAAACAGAAATAGACTCACAGATATAGAAGACAAACTTATGCTTACCAAAGGGAATGGGCGGGTGGAGAGGAGAGACAAATTGGGAGGTTGGGATTAACAGATACATACTACTATACATAAAACAGAGACTTCCCTGGTGGCACAGTGGTTAAGAATCCGTCTGCCAGTGCAGGGGACAGGGGTTTGATCCCGGGTCCGAGAAGATCCCACATGCCACGGCGCAACTAAGCCTGTGCGCCACAACTACTGAGCCTGTGCTCTAGAGTCCGCGAGTCACAACTACTGAAGCCTGTGCGCCTAGAGCTCCGCAACAAGAGAAGCCACTGCAATGAGAAGCCCGCGCACTGCAATGAAGAGTAGACCCCACTCGCCACAACTAGAGAAAGCCTGCGTGCAACAACGAAGACCCAATGCAGCCAAAAATAAAAATAAATAAAATAGGTAAACAGCAAGGACCTATTGTATAGCACAGGGAACTCTACTCAATATCTTGTAATAACCTATAATGAAAAAGAATCTGAAAAAGAATATATAGCTCTATATGTATGTATGAATCACTTTGCTACACACGTGAAACTAAAACATTGTATATTAATTATGCTTCAACTTTTTAAAAAAGAAAGAAATATCAAAGAGAAATTTGACTGGGGTAGAGGATCTGGCTCCAAGGCAGCCACTCACGGGGCTGGTCGGCTGGTGCCGCTGTGGGTGGAGACCTCCGTTCCTCTTCCAGGGTGGCTTGGATGTCCTCACGACATGGTGGTGAGCTGCCCCCGTCGCGACAGAGGGTCAGCCAGGCAGATGAGATTTTCATGGCCTCGCCCTGGAAGTCACAGACTCCTCTCTGTGCTCAGGTCACTAGAAGAGAGTCACTAAGCCCTGCCCACTTCCAAGAGTTACAGGAATTAGGCTCTGCTTTTTGCAAGAAGGATTGTTAGATACATTTAGAATTAACCGTCCCGCAACAGACTGTGTTTCCCAAAGATAGCTGTATCCCGCATGCTCCTCTAGAGTGAGGCCACTGCCCCATCAAGAGGCAGAATGGAGTTCCCCTCCCCTTGATTCTGGGAGGGCCACTAATGTGCTGTAACCAACAGGATGTGGTGGAAGTTAAACGGCTGGCTTTCAAGGCCAGGCCATAAAACCCAGAGCACGTGTCGCCCCATGAGTTAGGACGCTCACTTTGGGAGCCCTGAGCTATCAGCTAAGAAAACCTGCTACCTTGAGGCTGCCACGCCATAAGGAAGCCCAGACCACATGGAGAGAGTGTTCAATTAACAACCTCAGCTGACGTCCCAGCCAACAGCCCACCAGACCTGAGAATAATGACACCCTCAGGGTTCCGGCTCCCAGCTCTGAGGTCTTTCCACTGAGAACCAGACGTCCTGGAGCAGAGTCTAGGCGTTCCCACTGGGCCCTGTTCAGATTCCTGGCCCACAGAATCCACAGGCATAAAATGGTTGCTTCAAGCCACTAAATTTGGGGGTAATTTGTTACACAGCAATCAGTAACTGGAACACACACTGCATTATAACTGTCTGTTTATTCTCTCTCCCCCCTTAGGTCGTTAGACTGCAAGCTCTTCTAGGGCACAGGGCTGTGCCTTACTCCTTCTTATGAAGCCAGCACTCAGAACAGTGCCTGGCATGTAATATGTGTTAAACACATGTTTGTTAAGTGAATAATGAATGAATAAGAGTTTGTGGAGTTTTGCCAGGATAGTTCTCTTTGGCTGGAATTCAGAAGAACCACGGTTGGAACAGAACTGCGCCTGTCCAGCTGAGATACCCAT
This sequence comes from Stenella coeruleoalba, assembly GCF_951394435.1. Taxonomy (NCBI): domain Eukaryota; kingdom Metazoa; phylum Chordata; class Mammalia; order Artiodactyla; family Delphinidae; genus Stenella; species Stenella coeruleoalba. The sequence continues at coordinate 83,305,217 of NC_137158.1, forward strand.
CTTCCCAGCCCTTGTAGAGTTGTTTGTTGTAGTTTCATCCTGCCTTTCTTGTGACCTTTGAAATTCACCCTGAAAGCATTTAATCAGGGACTCTCTCTGCTCGTGCAAAGATGCATATCGTTAACATACATAAACAAATCATGATTACAAACACGGTTGTGACCACAAAGCCAAAAAGATATTTATGTTTAATTTTGATGCTAGGTTGTTAAATGTTTGGAAAACAATTTCAAACTCTTGAGTTGATTTTACCTTCTTAATTTTAGATATTTAGATATACAGGCCAGAAGTTGTGTTTGAAAAATTAAAATTTTTCTCAGTTGCATCCAGGAGTTGAATGCATTTACTCTCTGTATTAATAAATGCACACAAAGGGGATTAATAGCGTGTTTGTTAACACTTTGTATATCTTTATATAAATGTGGAATATATTTTATTATATTTTTCTTTTCTTTGTGGGGGAATATATTGTAAACATGCCTGAAGTTTGAGAAAATGGTCTCTACGTTAGTCTGGATGGAAGTTTCAACCACTGCATTTTCAAAATGTCTTTCACTTGCTCCAGTGCCTTTTTAAATTATTGTATTGGATTTAATAACAAATACCTCCAATTTAATAGTTAAATAACAATTTTATAACCAGCTCCAGCCCTGAAGGTAAATACTCCAGTTACCACTAATCCCCCACGAAGTCTCCCTTTCCGTCTATATGTACCCCGCAGGCACAGACAATTATCTAGAAACTGCACTCAGCTCGCATCATCGCATTACCTCATGATTAAGTTTAACTCTCCCAAATTTTACAAACGCTAATTAAATCTAAAAAAGCAAACAAAATGTCAGTCAAAACTGACCTATAGTTGTTTGTCATCAGCAGCTGCTTAAAAAAAAAAAAAGTGTTTTCTCAAATTCAAAAAGTGTATATGCTTTGGTGTCAAGCATAGTAGTAGATACATGCTGTGCCGTGCTTGACAAAAGAGGCGGGAATAATTTTTTCCCCGACTTAAATGCGTGTTTGCAGTGAAGAAAAGCTTTGAATGATTTTTTCCTTCCTTTCCTCCCTGTTGTACTACCTTGGAAATATTAGAGTCAGCTAATTACAGTTGTAGTTTAAAAAAAAAAAAGCAGAATCACCCCCAAATCTGAAAGATTATCAAGTTTAAAAATACACCTGCTGTGAATGCCTACATGACACTGCTGATTAAAAAGCACCGGGGAGAATTGCAAGATGCAGCAGGCCTCAGCCTCACCACCAGCGACTGAACAGGAGAGCGTGACGGTCCATCTGTGGACACTCTATGTTGTAAAGAAATGCTGACTCGCCCAGGGTCAAACAGATACATGATTTACTGGCACGACTGATCCCCAAACACATACCTCCCACCCCTAGTCCACCCCGCCTCCCTCCAGGCTGCCCCCACACACACAGGGGGCATGCACGCCCCCCTGACCTCAGGGTCCCGTGCAAGCTGCTCTCCAGGGAAACTGAGGCCGTGGAGCTAAACGGCCAGAACCAACCCGAGTTCCTTTCACCTCTACCTCCTGATGCTGAGGCTTGAGCATTCTCTTCCTGCATCAACTCTGGGCAATAATTCAGGCAATATCAAGGATGACCCAGAGGGACACTTTAAGGTGTCCTGAAAGACACCTGAAAGAGCAACACTCCCCAGCCAGAGGGGGCAGAGGCCCTGAAGTGCATCTCAGGTATAAAGGAATCCTGTTATTTCTACTCAGGATGTCCCCAACTTGCATGGAAGTTTAACTAGATAAATATCTGGTTTTAAAGCAAGAAGCAGTAACAGTTTCAGGGGGGAAAAAAAGGAAGAAAGGAAGGAAGGAAGGGAGAAAGAGAGAGAAAGAAAGAAAGGAAGGAAGGAAGACAGAAAGAAGGAAGGAAGGGAGGAAGGAAGGAAGAAAAAGAAAAAGGCAACATGAAATTCGCTATTGGCAAAAAACAAAACATCGAGTTAAGGTAAACCAATTTTGAGAAATAGTAGAGGAAAAAAGCCATTGTAAGAGTTGAAATTACAATAACAACAACAAACATGCTAACAGAAAACCTTCTCCTCTTTTTTGGCCTCCTTTTCAAAGTAGCTGCTTCTAGCACAGGACATTGAAATAGTCCTCCTGCACTTCCAGTTCCTGGGCAAGACGGAGTAGACACACTTCCTCCTGTTCTGCTAACTAGAGGGCATTCTATACATAAGACGCCGCTGAAGGTGGAGAGAAGGTGAGGATCAGCTGAGGATCTGAGTGAAGACACGCCGGTGAGTCCCTGGCACTCACTTACACCTCTTCATGCACGCCAGGCTGCGCTGTAAATGCTGGAAGTGGCAGTGACCGGAAAAGCCTGCTCTCTCTACCTGAGAGACCAGGCAAAAGGCAGTCCAGCAAGACAGAAAACTTCTAGATGTTAACTGCCCTACTCCCACCGAACATCACGGAAAAAACCGTGGCCACACCCTGAGCCCCACCAGCAAAGGCCCAGGTGGGGAACCATTTTTGGGCTTTAATGAGGCACCCCTACAACTCCCCCACCTGCCGGGTGGTGTCCGAGAAGGCTGACTGGGGAGCTGGAACTTTCCCCATCCTCCAGTGGGAACAAGGCCCCCTGCCTCGGACATAATAAGGCAGAGGGGTCTGCCCCACCCCACCAGGGTGGTGTCAGTGGAGGCCTGGCGTCGAGTCCAGACGCCCACCTTGCCCAGCAGTAACGAGGCACCCTTCACCCATCCAGGGTGTTCATGGAGGTATAGTGGGGAACCTAGACTTCCACCCCTGCCACGCAGTAGCAAAGCAATACCCCTTTTCCCCTCTAACGCGGTGTCTGAGGAAGCCTGCTAAAATAGACTGAAATAAGATGCAGAGTCTCAAAACAGAATGGCCCAAACATCCAGGATACAATGAAAAATCACTGTGCATACCAAGAACCAAAGGAGTCTCAACTTTAATGAGAAAAGACAACTGACACAGACCAACACTGAGACAAAACCGACATTGGAATTATGTAACAAGAATTTTAAAGGGGCCGTCGTAAAAATGCTTCAACAGCAATTACGAACACACTTGCAGTAAATGAAGAGCCGAAAGTCTTGGCAAATAAACAGAAAATGCAAAGAAGAACCAAAGGGCATTTTAGCAACTGAAAAAGCAACAACCAAAATAAGAAACACAATGGATGGACTCAAAAGAGGAAAGAATCGGTGAACTCGAAGATGGAACAGTAGAAAGTAACCAGTCTGAACAACAGAGAGAAATGAGGCTGAAAGACAGACTAAGATAGTCCTTCTAGTCACTCAATGGAATAGTCCAAGGAATTCCAGCGTTCTTAGAAAGTATAAAGCTATTATCTGGGCACTATTTCCAGATGTGAATTTAAGAGTCTTACATTTCCCCACATCTTTGTAGGCTGAGTTGATCTCTCCTGCAAAAAAGAGTGGGCACTCAATCAGTGATTCTACTAATCCTCTGGAAGTACAATTGCTAAAACGTCCTTTGCTACTTTAAAAGTAGCAGTGGAGCTCTATTTACAACAGCCAGGACATGGAAGCAACCTAAAAGTCTATTAACAGATGAATGGATAAAGACGATGTGGCACATATATACAGTGGAATATTACTCAGCCATAAAAAGGAATGAAATTGAGTTATTTGTAGTGAGGTGGACAGACCTAGAGTCTGTCGTACAGAGTGAAGTAAGTCAGAAAGAGAAAAACAAATACCGTATCCTAATGCATATATAGGGATTTTAAAAAGCGGTACTGACGAACCTAGTGGCAGGGCAGGAATAAAGACGCAGACGTAGAGAATGGACTTGAGGACACAGGGAGGGGGAAGGGGAAGGGGAAGCTGGGCTGAAGTGAGAGAGTAGCACTGACATATTATGGGGAAGGATGCACACCTCTGTGACTGTATTAGAAGTCATTAAAATGTACACTTTTATATGGCTGATTTGTACGGTATGTGAATTATATCTTAATAAAGTTATTAGAAAAAATAAGTAGCAATGGAATCACTGAAGGGCTAAGAACCCCTCCTTCTCCTAGTGGACTGGCTTGTGCCCACCTGCTCTCTGGTGAGTACCAGGACCTCTCCCCTCCCCCCGGCACTGAGGCCAGTTCTCAGGGAAAACAAACCTCCCAGGTCACGTGATCAGTACCCAGGGTCTTTTTGTTTTTTGTTTTGGTACCAACTGTTATTCAGGGCACCAGCCTATTCTATGAGATGCTATAAAGCTGGGTAAACATGTTTGATAAAACAAGTATACTGCAATGAATTCATTCTTTCAGCAAATACTTATTAGTGCCGCTGGGTGCCAAGCACTGTTCTACACAGCTGAGACACAGGACCTCGGGGCAGAGATCCCTGAAATAAGCTCAAATTCCAGTGAAGTGGGGGCAGGGAGGGGTGGAGAGAGATGATGATAAACAATCAATATAAAAAATGAATTAGTATAGTAGCAAGTGACATTCCCCTGCTACAAAAAAGAAATGATAGAATAGTGTACGGAGGATGGGGATGGGTGGAGGTTGGTTACTGGGCAAGGGAGATGAATAGTGACTGCGCGTGTGTGACCCACCGGCAGAGCAGGGCAAGTGCGAGCAGCGGTTCAGGGGGCAGGGGGGAATTCTGAGCGCCACACCATGTGCTGTCTGTCAGCAGTGCCCCCGCCAGGTGAGGGAAACGCAGCCCGTGGCCTGAGTGAGAGCTCAACACTGAGACGTACAGATTTAGCATGATCCAAGGGATGTCCTGAGGATTTTTATCTTTTGTGTTCTTAGAAGAGGCAGAATAATGAGAACTGAAGGAGAGATCATTTCTGAGGACTTACTACTTTCCCCAGCTCATGACCCTGTCAGTGTCGCTCAAAACGAGGCTGGGTTGGGTTCAAATTCTAAGACAAAAGACACTGTCGGTTAGTTTAAAAAACAGATTTTTCTGAAAACCAATTTTACATTTCAGTGTTTTTTTAATATGAAATTAGCTACCAAGAAAAACACTGTAGTACTAAAAAGTAAGCTACGTGATATTCAGATAAGTCTCTCAAGATGTTTCTGCGTGGAATTACCCTCCCAACATACATGCTTATATGTCTGTCATCTCTGCAGTGTTGGCAACCTTTCTTTTTTATTCCCACATTAAAGCCCTTTGTTCTTTAAAAAAACTTTTTTTATCGAAGTATAGTTGATTTACAATGTTGTGTTAGCTTCTGTTGCACGGCAAAGTGATTCAGTTAAGTATATACATATATATATTCTTTTTTCATATTCTTTTCCATTAGAGGTTATTACAAGATATTGAATACAGTTCCCTGTGCCATACAGTAGGACCTTGTTGTTTGTCTATTTCATATAATAGTACTGTGTATCTGTTAATCCCAAACTCCTAACTTATCCCTCCCCCCCCACCCCCCTTTCCCCTTTGGTAACCATAAGTTTGTTTCCTATGTCTGTGAGTCTGTTTCTGTTTTGTAAATAAGTTCATTTGTATCATATTTTAGATTCCACATGTAAGTGATACAAAATGATATTTGTCTTTCTCTGTCTGACTTACTTCACTTAGGATAATCATCTCTAGGTCCCTTCATGTTGCTGCAAATGGCATTATGTCACTGAAAGTCCCTTGTTCTTAATAGTTCAACACAACACACATATACACACCCCTTATACAAATGTGCACACACACGCACACACGCCAGACAGTATTAACATCTGCAGATTGGAGGGTTCCCCTGAACACACAACACTCAAAATTTAAGACAGAATCCAATAGGGCATGCAACAACTCCTATCTCTAGAGGCCAATTTGAGTTCACTCAAAACAACAATAACAAAAATGCTTGCAATGGGCACCTTGATTGAAAAAGTGACTATCATTCATCACTCAGATTTTCAAGATTCATAGCTACAGGAAAAAAATTAGAAGAAACAGAAAATAATTAGAGATGCTCAAAAGAAAACTACTGAGCGCCAATGGATTTAAATAAAGAATTCTTTCCCAAGTATTTACATAAGGCACAAAAATACTTAACTTGAATTCCATCAATTCGTAATTGGTAACAATTCAAACAGGAGCCTGGATGAAATGTATAGCTGCCCAACAGGAAAAAACTGTTAATAATCAGATGAAGCAATATAATCAGAACCACCGCGGAGAACGTAAACAAAAAGGGTGAGTACGCGCTGGAAGAAAGCCCTGCAAACATCACCATGATCTTGTGTGTCAACTCCTGGGAAAACGCATCACATCCAACAGGGAAGGCTGGCTTTGTCAAGGACACAGAAATGCAAACCAAATGGGAAAAGCTGGGGTGCACATAAATCAGCTTGAAACCTGGTGATAAGAGATCAGAATGCGGCCGGAATGAGGGAGATTCCTCATCAAAGTGGAAACTGATGTGTGAAAGGAGTCCCCTCCCTCCAGAGGACAGACCAAATTCCAGAGCCTGGCTCAAAGGCGATCGGCTGCTTCTTCCTCTACTGCTGGAATTAATCTGCGAGCTCACAACAATTTCTCCGACAGCTTGCGATACAGTATGTGTTACGGGTCTGGATAAAAGGGTTTAATGACCACTCGTTTATGAGGAAAGTGTTGCCGAGTCACTAGAAAAAGTTTTTGCAAATTTAACTGTAAAATGCGTATGGTGGTGACAGAGGCAGAAAGAGGAGGGGATTTTTGCTGTCCCCTTTGTTACTCATCCTGACAGCCTGCACCCAACCTTACAAACGGAGGAGCTGGGACCAGCAGAACCGGGGGAATCTGAAGGCACAGGCCAGGAGAGACTGAGAACAAGAGTCAGAACTAGACAGGGCAGGGCTTCCCGGGTGGCGCAGTGGTTGAGAGTACGCCTGCCGATGCAGGGGACACGGGTTCATGCCCCGGTCCGGGAAGATCCCACATGCCGCGGAGCGGCTGGGCCCGTGAGCCATGGCCGCTGAGCCTGCGCATCCAGAGCCTGTGCTCCGCAACGGGAGAGGCCACAGCAGTGAGAGGCCTGCGTACCGCAAAAAAAACTAGACGGGGCAGGAGGGCACTGAGACCATCGCTGAGGGAAGATGAGACCAGAGGCCCAGGTAACAGCCCTGGGGCGTCGGAGCAATCCTGTGAAGGCGGAAACCAATCCCAGCCTTGCAACTGCCTGAGCTGAGCCGAATACGGGGAAAGTCACTTCTCTGATCTACTCTACGCTTCCCTATTTATGCATTGGAAGAAGTCCATCAGCATCACTTCTGGCCTCAGAGGAGCTGCCAAGGGCTTATTTAATCCTCAGGCCAGCAGTGATGTGCCTGGTGCCTGCACTCGGCCGTCAGAATCCCTCCTGGGATAGCGCCTGCGAAAAGGACAGTATTTCAAACTATATTGTATTGTGTTTCTAGTTATAGTCTTTCCAAAGTATGCCCTTGTTGCCTCCCAAACCTATTCTGCTAGCGCTCCTTAGACAGGGCTACGATAAAGGCAACAGGACCAGCCGCTGCAGTTTTGTAAAAGAGTTCACATCCAGCTTGATGCCAACAAGCGTTTCTCTGGTGCGGCTGTAGCTATGCTCTTTATATACTATTTTAAATACTGATCTAAATCCCCCAAGGGGAATATCTAGAGTCTTCTCATTTCTACAGACCTGAGTTACAATTGTAATACTCACTATTAACCGAGTCGTGTCCTAAAACCCAACCGCAACTTAGCGGGAGAGAGACTGTGCAAGTGACAGCAGGGAGGAGCCGCGTGGTAGGAGCGCGGGTCACGCGGGGAGAGGGCAGCGTTGACTGCAACCTGGCTGTGGGGACTGGTCGACGTGGGCTGGTGCAGCCCCTGGCCAGAGAACAGCTGGCCCGGGCTGGAAGGGAGGTTTCTAGCTGGGCTCTTTCATCCTCTCCCAGGGCTGAGTCACTTCTCGCGAGAGACCCTCATGTGCCGAATTGGGTAGGTCGCTCCCACCAGGATAATTAGGTTGCTCCTAAATATGGGGTTATTCATGTACAGTTTTTATCCCAGCAGCCAGCTTCTTCAAGCAGAAGGGAACAGATCACATCCCCATTTCTCCCACTAGAGGCAGGCTGGGCGGGACAAAACGTGGGAAAGGAGTCCAGCCCCTTCGCACCGCATCTGCCCGGCTGGGTGCTCATGTAGCAACAGCTGCAGGGCAAGGCTTCCATCTTGGGCTTGGCTGTGGTTTGGAAGGTCGCGGGAAGCTTTGAACAGGTCTCGCCCTCAGCCCTGCCCCAGTGCATCCTCCACCTGACACCCGATACATTTTTAAAAGCACACACTCCAACAGCGGAATGCCCTTTAATTCAATTCAGCAAGCATTTATTGAGCACCTTCTGTTGAGCACATCCCAGGCGCTGTGCTCTTGGGGTGGGGCACACAGTGACAAGAAGCCCCAGCTTCTGACCTCAGGTACTGAGCACCGTCCTCCCCTCCACACACCCTTCACCAATGTCTCTCCTCAGCTGCACTTCCCACCCTCAGCTTCAGGTGGAAGGACCGCGTGCTCCTTGGGGACTTACTGCCTGTGCTTTCATGTCACCATCCCTGTGCTTCCATGTTCTCTTGCTCATCCGCCTGCCTTCCTTCTTGCCTTCCTTCCTTCCTTCCCGTCTTTCTTTCCTTCCTTCTTTCTTTCTTTCTTCCTCTTTTTCCTGATTTATACTCTTCCCATCTTTCATGGTGGAAATGTTATGAGTCAGGCCACAGCCATGAGATGCCCAAGAAGAAACCGTGACAAGGAACTTAGGACAAGAAAGCCTGAAGGCAAGGAAAGCACAACACGAGAACAGCACATTCAGCAGGTGGGGGAGAAGATCCAGACCAGCCCCTCTAGGAAGTGAGGGCGGAGGCGAAGACCCAGGATGCAAACACGGAGAAGCGTCATCCTAAAAGAGAGCTGGGGGACCAGACGGTGCCTGAGCATTTCTGGAGTTTTCCCTGGTGCAGCACAGGGAGGGAAGGGTGCTGTGAAAGCCACTGCACTGCACAGATGAAACCGAGCCCAAGATTGCAGGAAGGCAGCTGGAGAGCTGTCTGCCTCAGGGCAGGAGAGACTGGGCACCCGGGTGCCCCCCGTCCTCCTATAGCTTTCCCCCCCGGAGCCCTGACAGCATGGCCCCGGCTCCCCCGGCAACTGTTAATTTATTCCCACCTCAGCCCACACCCCCAACGTGGGGTCAGGACTCTTCCTCAAACAGAGGCAGCACCAACGTGTCTTTGGGTCCAAATGCATCCCAGTCGCCTTTGTCAGACGATGAAGGAGACTTGTCAGATCTGGAGGAAAGCGAGCTCTCGGCGGCCTCACGAATTTGGCTTTAGCTGAATGCCATGTTATGTTAGTTTTCTGCAATCCCCGTCAACAGGCCATGGAGCAAGAGAGAAGAAAGTGGGTCTGAACCAGAACACAGAACAGCCATCCATCTCTGGGGGCAGAGAAAGGCTGGCGGCCCTTCTCGGAAGGATGCACGTACAAAAGTTTTACCTGTAGACATAGATTGACTCACTTTTGTCTACTCCATCCAATTTGAGATGCATATGGAGTGGTAATGCTGTATTAATAACACAGGAGTGGGCACATATACCTAAAAACGAGACGTTAGAGTGGATTGGTGACTGTATATTGGGACTTTCAGAGTTCAAGCCACCAGTGGGAACCTTGGGAACTTTTTTTTGGGGGGGGTGGTCATTGTACTGATGGTTCCAGTGAGTGGGCCTCTTAGCTCTGGCAAGCGTCTCAGTAATCATGTGTGTGCTTGGCTCCTGGATATAAAGACTGGAACGTCTGAGGTTCAAACGTTTATCATGGGTTTAGAATATAATTTTTTACCCATACTGTGTGAGAGACACACTCGTGCTGAAGAACCAAGTGGTGTGCTGGGAAATCCTAGCCCTGACTCACAGCTTTGCCAATTTCCATGGTGTAAATACTCTCACCAGGTTGATGTCAGGCTGCCAATTGTGATCACTGACTGCGGAGCTGTGTAGCATTTCTACTGCACACACACAATCAACATAACCTCCAGAGCAAGAGTCAAATGCAGTAAACCAACTAGGGAGAGAGAAAAGCCAGCGTTGAGCACCTATTGCCTTTGTTTCATAAGACAATTTATTGTGAGTTTCTAATGGTGTTTAATAACTGACTTGGAGGGCTTCCCTGGTGGTGCAGTGGTTGAGAATCTGCCTGCTAATGCAGGGGATACAGGTTCGAGCCCTGGTCTGGGAAGATCCCACATGCCGCGGAGCAACTAAGCCCGTGCGCCACAACTACTGAGCCTGCACGTCTGGAGCCTGTGCTCCGCAACAAAAGAGGCCGCGATAGTGAGAGGCCTGCGTACCGCGATGAAGAGTGGCCCCTGCCTGCCACAACTAGAGAAGGCCCACGCACAGAAACGAAGACGCAACACAGCAAAAACAAACAAATTAATTAATAAACTCCTACCCACAACATCTTCTTAAAAAAAAATAATAATAATAATAACTGACTTGGAGAAGTCCTGACATTCTAGAAGCTGGCTCTGGTGACACTACCAGCTGTAGCGATAGCATCGTGACTCAGACTGGGCCAAGTGCTGGAGCCGGGGGGGAAGCCCCGTCCTCCTTGGTGGCAGAAGTGACGGGAAGAAGAGCTCGAAGCTGCAGGCAGCTGTGCTTTGTGCAGAAAGCCCACCAGCGGGAGTGAAGAACCAGGGCCACCAGCATAGAGATGCTAAGCGGGGGAGGGGGCGTCACAGCATGCCAGCTCCTGCGTCCAGCGGACACTCCGGTGTTCACTTCCTCCCTGTGGTTGGCGCTGCGAGCTAATGAGGTCCTGATCCGTGCTCAGCACCCCAGCACCGAGAGCTCTGGCAAACGTCCCCCCTGTGCCGTCTCACCCTTCACGCAAGGACTTCTGTGCTCTGAGGTCCAGCTGATGACACCCCCTTTCTGAAGCCTCCCTGACTGGTCCAGCCCCTGTAAACTCTTCTCTCCCCTCTGAAAGCCTGCAGTCCTTGGGTCTCTACCATATTACTTAGGAATGAGCTACCGTCTTGTGTCTCCCGTTAAGTGTGTTAATTCGGTTTCATGGCTGAATCTAGGTTAGTCCTCAATAAACAGGTTTGGGCTCATTACTTAATTATGACTTAGAAACAGAAAAATGCAATACGTCCGTCTGGGTCTTCCAATCAACGACATCCTGCAGGTTCCATAAACCTCTCGCCAGGGTCCAGTTGGACAGTTCGCGATACGACGGCTCACTCCAGGCCCCGAGCGGTCAGCCCACTCGCGCATTCGATGGGGCTCATGCTCTAGGCAGCAACAGTGCAGGCGGCTGGCTCACTCCTTTCAGCGAGGAGGGAAGAGCCAGGAAGCATGGGGAGAGGGGGACTCATCTTTCCAGGGCTGGAGGGGACGGAGCAGGCACGGGCTCTATAAGCAGCGAAGGCAGTTTTGTGACCGGACTGGATGGGGGTTCGTCAAGTCAGACCTCAGGTCTCTAGCCAAGTACACCTGCCAGGGGCCTTCTGTGGAGGGTGTCACTTTACTCCCTGAATGTGGTCACCCCTCCTTTAACGCCAAGAGAATAATCATAAGCATCACACACACATTACTCTGATGTAAACGACATGAAAGAGAGTCTCTCCTTTCACGTGTCCTGTCCAGTCAGGCGTAGCCAAAATGAGTGTGAACGGCGTGAACGTGACCTCAAATGCAATGTCAGCAGACATGGGAGCCCGCCAAACAAACCTCACTTGTTGTCATTATTGCCGAACTGACGCAGCTCTTCTTCCCTGAGAAAGACGACGAGCTAAACGCACACATGCACACACGCACACGCACACACGCACACACACACGCGTTGTATTTACACAACACAGGATGAATGGCTGCAGTGTTTGCCCAGAGAACATTCCAACTACACGTCCCATTAGAGTGTCTGTCAAAAAAGCTCCTTGTAAAACACAAAGTGGTGAATTCTTAGGATAAAAGGCAGGTTAAGTCTAAAACTAATGCCTGGGAGCGAACAGCACCTTAATACGTGTTGCCCGTGGCTTAAGATCCCCCACAAGGAGCAGGAAATGAACACGAGCTGGGTGACTAGTTCTGGGGACGGTCTAGGTCTGGGCACCCGCACTTGGACCAGTAAGGTGACCGACCTGTCAGTCTGCCTGGGGCGTCCCAATCTTGTCAGTGGGAGGCAAGCTGGGAAGGCCAGTCACCCTCCAGACCACCTGGGGCCAACGGGGGCCACAGAGGAGGAAGAGGCAGATGGGGGTGAGCTTCCCCAACGCGCTGAGCCCTCGCCTCCCACGGCCCCCTGCCCAGCCCCTGCTCTACGGACACATATCAGGTGAAGTGGTCGTCAAAGCAGGCCTCGTTTCTAACTCACGTTCCTAACCTTCTGGCCAGTTCAGAACATTTTTATCGCCGAAAGTTTTTAATTCTGTTGTCTTAAACACAGTGTGTTATGCCTCTCCAGCGTCTAAGTGATGCCACACCAGCCTCTCCTTCCATCCCCGCCTAAGCACACCTGTACCTCGGTCAGTGCTTTCTCTACTCTGTGCTCACTTTGTCTGAGACAAATCCTCATATTCTTTTTGAAACTCTGAGGGTGGCCTCATCAGGAAGCCGTGGCCACACTCCCCTCGGCACCCAGACTGTGGCAGGCCCCCCGCACCCTACCTACCACGTGACTGTTCCCAACCCGAGTCCTAAAGCTGTAAGGGGTCCTAGAGGTCCTCTGAGCAGCTCCCCCGGAAGGTCAGTGGTTTGAGCGCCTTCCCCTCCCTGAACGTCAGTCCCAGTCTCCACCGAGTTCGCAGAAGGGACTCCCAGCTTCCCAAGGCTCCTGCTCTGTTCCTGGATGGTTCCTGTCATTAGCGGTCTTTGCGTGTGTTTCTGGTCACTTTCCCCAGATGCTCAACTCCTACCTTCACAGGTTATGAGATACACCTGGGCCCTCTTCAAGCACCGACAGCCACGCAGCCTCTCAGGCCCGTCTCCCCGCAGCCCCCAGTGTCTCCTCCCACGATCGTCCCGCGTCCCAGGCGCATCATCCTCACGCATTCCGGGTATCAGAGCTCCGTTGAAAGCACGCTGAATCCCAGCCGTCCCACTCTTGGCTGACTAAGTGGGGATTAAGGCAGGAATACCTTCACCTTAGATTTTTATAGCACAGTAAAATTTACTTCCCTCCTTTTACAAGTGAAAAAATGAAGCCCCAGTCACCAAAGTGGCCAGGCCAGTGCAGTTATGTTAGGGGACACCTGGGCAGGTTACCCCTCCATGGCCCTAGACACAGGATGCTCATATCACACCTCCAGAACAGCTACATGGGAACCACCAGGGGGCCTAAGAATGTCCGAGAAGACCTCTCTGCACAGTGCTTTCCACAGGAGGTAGCCAGGTATTCTGAGATGGGAGAGTGGGATAGGGTATATTTTAAAATATTGTGATAGAACACCAAAGCATTTCTAGGAGTTTTTTCTTCAAAACAAAATGTGGAAGTGGGGAAGACTTTTAATCTAATATCTGCCCTCCTTTCTGGAGAACTGGGATAGGACCAGAGAAGGGGTGCTCGAAAATGTCTGAAAAGCCTCCAATGCCACCTGGACCCAAGACACACTGAGATAGAGGAAAATATGGAAATCCTTTTGGCCATCAGTGTTCCCTTTGCTTTGGAGCTTATTTCTATGAAGGCTGTTTCCCCCTTGCTTCTAACTGTGCTATTTAAATTCTATCTCCGGTATGCTGACACCCAAACCCATAGGCTAAGGCAGTGGTCTTCAAATGATTTTGACTGTTTAAATTTTTTAAAAATATGCACAATTAGCATATGCAAATTTTAAACACAATAAATTTTTGTTTTATATACAATTTTTAAATCTTATCTATATGTATGGTAAAAAACCATAAATTGGAAGCTCTGAGGTTTTGCGGTATGTGGGCATCTCACTGCTGTGGCCTCTCCCATTGCGGAGCACAGGCTCCGGATGCACAGGCTCAGCGGCCATGGCTCACGGGCCCAGCCGCTCCGCGGCATGTGGGATCCTCCTGGACCGGGGCATGAACCCGTGTCCCCTGCATCGGCAGGTGGACTCTCAACCACTGCGCCACCAGGGAAGCCCAAGGTTTTCTTTTTATATCCTAATGGCTCGTCTTGTTTTCCTCCTAGGGAATACCCAGCCCACTTTGAAGATCACACCCAGCTGTCTCATGAAGTTACAAGACACCAAAGTCAAACTTATAACCTAATTTGAAAGCTGTAACCTAAGTTACAAGTGCAATTTAATGCCTGCAAAAACAAATGGGCACCTTGGCTGAGAACTAATTTATTTATAAACCACATCAACGGTGAAGACACCTTGCTCTAAGGTAAGCATCTGCTCACACAACTCAGTATCACATTTGTGTTCCTAAACCTGCTGTTTCTTTAATACGTCTTAATACATCTATTTGAAATTGAGTGATTAAGCTCTCTATTTAAAATACAAGGTCACTTTTTCTTAGGAAGAATCACACATATATCCTGTACTATGAGTAAAACATATATACTTACATGTATACACACACACGTATATTTAAGATACAGAAATGGACTGTTACTCAAAATAAACGAGGCACGCTATAGCATAGTCACATTACTCGTTTTTAAAACTTAAAAAAAATCCAGCATCCTCACCTATCGCTCTCCTTTCACTGAATCAGTTGCATAAAATGAGGCCATTTGTGTATTTACCATGCTTCCAATCTCCAGGCGTATCAACTACACAGCTGTGATATTTATTGATGAATTGAGCTACTAACACACTGATGTAATAATCAGCTCTCAATGCCAATATTTTTTCCCCTATATAAACAAAAGGGTGTTGACACAAAAGGCTAATTTTCTAACAAGCTTTGCGTGGAGAAGGTCAGCAAAGTAAACACCCAATTCTAAACAAAAGCGTTCCACTAAGAACTGAGCCGGAGTGTAACACTGATCTGGAAGAAAAGACGCTGGATCTGAAGGGAGCCGGGGAGTCGGCTGCCGGGATCCTTCAGAATGAAAGATCCAGGTGTGCGTAGGCCAACAGAGCACACCGCCTGGGCCAGATGACTTCATTCCTGTTACTTCTTTACGCAAAGCAAGGAGAGGAAGAAAAGATTTGTGACCCCTTTATGGCCGGAGAGGTTGTTACTAAGACAGACCTGAGCATTGCATTACGGGCAGGCAATTCCCTTACCCCATTCATTCACCTTGGAGAACTTCTTCCAGGTTCGAAGGACAGTTTCATTCGAGTTTTCCTAGGCAGAATGCTTTGGTGATTAGCCAAAGCAGTTCTGGACTTAGAGAGAGAGTATGCAGAGAGATAAAAATAAATGCCAGTTGAAAATATACGGAACCCAGGATGACAGAAACCTACAAGCCTTTGTCTCCATCCATCAGAAGATCTGCCCCACGGGCCAGCCTGGACACACACGTGCTGGTCACTGGCTGGACCAGTGGGACTGCTGCCTCCAGATGAGGCTTCTACACTTGGCCACCTTCCTCCACGTCCAGTGTCACCAGCCCCACTTCACTCATGGGAGATCCCTGACTTTAAGAAGCAGGAAAGAGGGATTCTCTGGCTTGGTCCATAAATAAAAAGCAAGGTCTTCAGTCTGTATAATCTCTCATTCCCTGTATTGCCAGTAAAACAATGGGGGGAAGCGGAGCAGAAGCCAGGCGAGGAGGGGAGGAGGGAGAAGGGAGAAATAAACAGCATCACTCGTGTCGGTGCCATGCAATGGCCTTCACTCTGCACTTCACAGGCACAGTGGGAGAAAAAAGACTTAGAACGCAGACTGCATTGGTTTTCTGGAGCTGCTGTAACAAAGTACCCCAAACTGGGGGCTTATGAAGGGAACCCTCCAGGGTTCTGGAGGCCAGAACCCGAGATCACGGTGTGGGCAGGGCTGCTTGCCTCTGAGGCTGCAGGAGGATCCACTCTGGCCTCCCCCCTGGTTTCTGGTCTCAGTGTCTTCACATCGTCGTCTTCTGTGTCTGCTGCCTCTGTGTCCACGTTTCCCCCTTTTACAAAGACACAGTCACCATGGATCGGGGCCACCCGATTTATATATATATAAATTTATTTATTTATTTTGGGCTGTGTTGGGTCTTCATTGCTGCGCACGGGTTTTTCTTTAGTTGCAGTGAGTGGGGGCTACTCTTCGTTGCGGTGCGTGGGCTTCTCATTGCAGTGGCTTCTCTTGTTGGGGATCACAGGCTCTAGGCATGCGGGCTTCCGTAGTTGTGGCACACGGGCTCAGTAGTTGTGGCTCACGGGCCCTAGAGCGCAGGCTCAGTAGTTGTCACACACAGGCCCAGTTGCTCCGCGACATGTGGGATCTTCCTGGACCAGGGCTCGAACACGTGTCCCCTGCATTGGCAGGTGGATTCTTAACCACTGCGCCACCAGGGAAGTCCCGGGGTTTCTGCTTTGGTCAATTGACAGCCAGTTACCTGCACTCCCTCTGGCAGGTGATCCCCACCTGGTACTGATAAGGGTGAATCTGCAGACCTTCAGAGAGAATACCCAGGTCCTGGGTCGCGACTCCCCAGCAAAGGTACCAGGAGGTCCACACTTCAGCGGGATCAAAGATAGCCATGGGAAGGGTCAGGACCAGGGGCCTGGGGACAAGCTACCAAAGACCTTTTCTGACATCTTGGGGGTGATAACTATTGTGACAAGTGAAGGAGTCAAACATGCTCATAACAGAAAAGAGTGAAAAGTCAGCTTGGACTAAAATAAGAAAAAGCAGCCGTGCCATTAATCACGCTGGGAAGATATGGAAGAGCCGGCCGCCAAGTGAACAGCTCGTGTTATTTCTCCCAAGGTCGCTCTGGAAAACGCCACAGCGACCCCCTCCTTGGCGGATCACTTTCTTACCAAAGACACCCTGGACTGGCCTTGTATGTTCCTGGCACAGGGGGACACGCAGCTGTGGCCCTCGCCTCATGACACACACAGCGACGTGTCTAATCCCCGCTTCTCCTGGTCCTGCTGAGAAACAGAAACCTCAGGAACACCCATCCCTCCTCCCTTGTCTTAGACACCCCCTCCCCCTTTCCCCCAACCCCGGCCAGGATCTATCGCTATGTGGATACTCTGGGTAAAAGGGGGGGATTGCTTCCCCAGGGCCTGCTCCCCGGGGAGCCAGGTGCCTCTGAGAAATCCCCCGCCAAGTGGATCAACAACTTCCGTCTGGAAAGCAGTTCACGGAGGAAGTCCAGCAACAGATCCCGGGGGGGGGGCTCCTGGCGGTGTTCGCTCATCTGGAGTTCCCTCCACCCTCCCCGGCGAGGGGACCCCCTTCCATCTCCACTTCCACTTCAGCTGCTCCAGTGCTGTCCCCCTCTTCAGGGTGACTGACCGGGGACCAAGTCTGGGCGGGGAGGCACTGAGGACACCTGATGCCCCCCTCACCTCTCCCGCTCTCCGTCTCCCATCCGGGGATCCCGGCCCCCGTCCTACTGCCTCCCAACAGCTGCGGTCTCCCCTGCCACACCAGCACCAGCTAATCTCAAAGAAAGGAAACCAATACGCGCCAAGAATCGGGAACTCATATCAGGACCTTTAAAAAGCAATTCTCATCCTGCTTCAGGAGGGGCTACGGTAGGAGAAGCGTTCTTCAATTTCAAGTGAGACAAAAGAGAGAAATACGCAAAAACAGCCAAATTCACACTATGGGAGACGGCCTTGTACTACAGCAGAGCTGGCCAGACGGCCCCAGGGACCAGCCTGTAGCCCAGGAGAGTCAGATTGATGGTGTGGTCGCAGTTGCGGGGAGCAGGGGGCTGCCCCAAGGACGAGGGGGACGCAGAAGCATCTTCAGTGAAGTCCAGGTCCCACTGGGGCTCCGGGGAGGGCGTCTGTCAGTCACGCTACTGAGCGCGCCCTTGGGTCACAACTCGGAAGGGACTTCTCCATGCTGGGGTCCGTTATTGTCACAGCAGGAAAACTGACATCTGTTTCAAGGGAGGACCCGGGGGCGGTGTCATAGGCGGTGAAACGGAGCTTGCTCCGTTCATGCTCAACCACTACCTACTACAAAGTAAGCAGCCAATAACCTTCAGGTCAGGGCGGGGGGGACACGGAAGAGAGAGGTGCTGAAAAGAGAAGTAAGTATCTCCCAAGGGCAGAACCGAAAAGAACTAAAGTCTTTATCAGAAAAAGATTGGCATCTTGGTCAATTCCACTCCCTCTCCTTTATTCAAATGTAGTTCATTTTTTAAAGTTACCTAACCAGGTTAACTGCCATAATGAGAAGACACCCTTGCCTGTCTCCCACCTCCCATCCCTTCCCCCAACCCCCCGCAACGCTCCTTCCCTCCATAGCCACAAATTCCGGTTTTCATCCTAAATCTGATGTGCTTTAAACAGTCCACAAGGCACTTCTGTCCACGGCATCTCACCCTGCTTTTCAACCGGTCATGGTGACCCGTCCCGCTACTCTATGCTGAACTCAGGGTTTGCGAGGCTCGTCCAAGGGGACAGCCTGTAAACAGGGGGGCAGGATGTCCTATGTTGCGTCTCAGCTCTCCAGATTCTGACCCGTCCTCGCCACCACACGGCCTTGCCCATTAGAGGCACCTAGTGGACCTGTGGATTGGACGGCCATAGAACCCATGAGCATCACGGTCCAGAAAGAGGAAGCGGCAGGCTTAACGCACGGAGCTGGGTAGCAACAGCATGGAATTTGGAAGCAAGGCACCAGGGCTGGTGGGTGGATGGGCAGTGGTGTCTCCATGCAGTTCTGTGTCCCAGGTCCTCCACGGAACAGTAAGGTCAGTTGTAGTCCTCCCCAGCACCCTCCCCTTTTAAAAACTCTGCCATTAATAGATTCTCCGAATTCTTCCCTGCTTTCTAAAACCCACAGTGTCAGAGGGGAAGGAAAACAAGGCAGCTGGTCTTGGCCACCTTTCCCAAGAGATTAAAGGACACATGCTGCGCGAGGGAAGGTAATACAATGCTACTCGGCTTCTCGTAACTTTCTTCCTTCTCCACACCTTGCAAAAGCTCGCTCCATGACCCCTTCCTCATCCAGCATGCTAAGCCAGCCTGTCTTAGCCTCCTGGGCCCACAAAGCTAGGCGAAAAGGAAATACAACAACCCTCCCAAAGTCAGCCACTTAGATCAAATAAACTTTCAAACTGTTATTCCTGATGGAGGTCCTGGCCACCACACTAAGATTCTCTGCTGTGTGTGTCACGCTGGAAACCGTCTCTATTTGTCATTTACATCCGAGGGGCCTTTTACACACCAGGGCTGGTGACTACTTTGCACTCACCTGGTGCAACAGCAAGCTCTTAACATTTTTTTTACTTTTTTTTTTTTTGCGGTACATGGGCCTCTCACTGCCGTGGCCTCTCCCGCTGCGGAGCACAGGCTCCAGACGCGCAGGCTCAGCGGCCATGGCTCACGGGCCCAGCCGCTCCGCGGCATGTGGGATCTTCCCGGACCAGGACATGAACCCGTGTCCCTGCATCGGCAGGCGGACTCTCAACCACTGCGCCACCAGGAAAGCCCCGCTCTTAACATGTTTTTAAAAAGGGTGACGTCACGGCTCTATTAGTAAAAAGTGGGCAGGTGATGGAGGGGATCCAAGTCTCTAGGAAATAATTTTTTTCTTAAAAGTCAGCTGCAAATGATGAATGCTACTGATTTTCTAAGCTTTACAGTGACTCATTAAACCCCATGAAGAGTTTTTATCTTAACTCAGAGGGAAGGGGAAGACGGTGAAAGCAAACAGAAGAGGTGTGACCATCTCTTATTCCCAGCTGTTCGATAGCCCACGCGCTGCAGCCTCTGATGGTCAACAGCTCAGTGGCTCATTGTCTCTTACGTGTCTTTGGTTGTTGCTGTGAAACACTCAGGGTATAAGGAAATCTATTAACTACAGAGGACAAGTTCCGAGACAGAGAGGAGAACAGCTTTGTATCTAACACATGCTGGGATACCAGAAGTGGAGAAGCCGGGGAAGGCACGGGGGAGCTTTCCTCACTGCAGTGAGTGCCACGGCCAAACCCAGGATGCACTGCCTTGTCCTTCTCCTCCAGAGAGAAGCCCTCCCTTCCCTCTCAGGTCGCTTCTGCTTCTGCTCAGCCCAAGCCCCTGGAAGCTTTCATCCGGGGCAGTAGGCACACAGCATTGTGGGACGTCCCGAGATAGGATGTGCCTGGACGGATGTGCTTCTGAATCTTTTGTGAAATCTGGCTGCCTGCCCTCCATTTCACCCTGGGTGGGGAAATGCCAGTGGCTTGGATGGTTCTGTTTCATTTGGAATCATTCTAAATAGTTTCATTAATTTATCATGGTGAAAAATCCACCTTGCTTTCTGAATCTGTTCCCCATCTTAATTTCCACCAGAGGCACATAGGCTACGGTGCCCTTAGAAGAATATTGACTCGGCCTTGCTGTAACCTTGGTATGTCTTCACCATCTACCAAAAGCGAAATAGAGTACTCTTAGGAACTCTAGTCCTAAATCCTGTCTCTTATTTCTTGACTCCAAATGAGAAAGTCAGTGCTTAACCACCTCTGTGAGATTTAAATAGGGGTTACGACAGTGCAAATACACATGATTTCAAATTGCAAACTGACAGATTTGGGAATCTCCATAGGTGTGTACAAATCATACAAGTGCAGGTTTTGATGAAATGTGCAATCAGCATTGCTTTGTTAAATTTAAGTTTTCTTTAAATAGACACTTAAGTGTAGAAAGACACTTAAAATTATAAAGTAAATCTCAGGCTATCATCTCCTTCTCTTGATTATACAAACTCTTTTCTCCTCAAACAGCTACAATCCAGGTTCTGGCCATCTCCTACTGCTTCTGCCCTGCGCTGAAAGATTGTTTCCTTTTCTATACCATGGAAGATGTCTAAATACTAGAAACAATGTTATGGTAAAATGTATGACAAAGAAATTTGCATTACCCACGATTGCGCTGAACGAGTGGCTGCACCCAATAGGCCATAGACACATGGATTAAAGATACATTTTTTGTAACTGTGACTTTATGATCTCATGAACGGTCTCAAGACATTTATGTAAAACACTACAATCCAAGACAACAGTAGGTCGAGCACACAAACCACATCATAAACAGTATCAGACACATCTGCCAGTTCTGAGCTGGTGACAGAAATTACGAATAAGCATGTTTTTATCGTTTGTTCCTCACAAGATCGTCCTTTGAAGTTTCAGAAACAACTCACTGAATCAGTAGTAATCCATTTGGATAACTGTATGCAGCTTGTATTATTTTAATTCAAATTTAAATCTGATTGCTTCATTTTAAGGGTTTCAAAAAGATATCTATAATTTTGGACTCTTGGCATAATCTAAGGTAGCTGAGGTTTTTAAATTGCTTAATTTGAAAGAGCTCATTTTTCAAAATATATTCACACTCCTATATGTAATTGGTAATGCTGTACACTGCATTCTGTGCTGTTGAGAATAGGTACAGATTTCTGGTCAATCAACACCAAACTCATCTCTAGACATCCCAATACTCAGATTCATCTTGTATCATTTTCATTTTTGAAATTCAGGCCAGCTGAATTAGTCATGTTTAAAATAGTCTAGTATAATCACACACACACACAGACACACACACACACATGCATGTATATAAAACTGGAGAAAGCTGAAAAAGGTTGGTGGATTATGTCAATGTCAGTTTTCTTATTGGGGTATAACACTGCAGCCATGCAAGAAGTCACCACTGGGGAAAACTGGCTGAAAGGTACATGGGATCTCTCTATTATTTCTTCCAATTGCATGTGCATCAATTATCTCAAAAATTTAAAGAAAAGAAGCAAGGAAGACAACAATACATTATATCACCATTTAGTTTTTAAAAATATGTATATGTCTTATTATCTATACATATACAGACTTACCTGCATACATGTACAAACATAAGAGCCATGCATACATATGTCTCTGTATGTGTGTACATGTCTTTCTATATATGTGTGTATATATATGCTACTTCTGTAAGGATACCTAAGAAATCACTAATGCTGGTTGTTTCCGAGGAGGAAAACTAAAGAAACAGAATGCTTATTGCTTTTCGCAGGATACCCCTCTGTGCCTGTTGAATTTTGTGCTATTGGCATTACTCATTCAAAAAATAATTCTTTAAGAGTGAGGACAAAATAGACATTTCAAACCTAAAACAAACAGAAACAAACCAAAGAATCTTAGCATACACTAAAAGCCTTAGTGAACCCATGTAAGAAGTCCTAACTGTGACACACACACACACACACACACTGGCAGTGAAGATGCAAATAGAGAAACAGGAGAAAGTCTCTTACGGCTGGAGATGCAGTAGGACAGCCGGCAGTTGATCTTCCGGAAAAGCTGCTTGTTAATTGGCCAGAGGAGGAGAGTGAAGAGCTGAATGGTGTTGATGATGAGCCCCGAGGCGATAAACACGTAACAGAAGATGAGATGGCACAGGAACTGAGACTTCAGCAACGCGATGAGGTCCATGCTGGGTGGGCGCTCCTCCGCCAAACCACAGACGCCCACCGTAGAACACGTCCAGAGGACAGGACGGCCGGGACTCAGGAATACGCCTGAAACACACACCGATGTCAAATGTGAGAAAAAATATTATCTGCTCTTACAGGCAGGGGAAAACAACTCTTAGAAGAAAAATATACTCTCGAGATTAAACACATTCTACAAGGAATTCTCTGGTGGTCCCGTGGTTAGGATTCCAAGCTTTCACTGCAAGGGGCACGGGTTTGATCCCTGGTCAGGGAACTAAGGTCCCCGCAAGCCAAGTGGCCAAAAATTAAAAAATTTTAAACACGTTGTACATTCGTTGATTTATTTTTATTTCAAAAACTTTTTTTTTTTTTGGCCAAGCCGTGCAGCTTGTGGGATCTTAACTCCCCGACCAGGGACTGAAGCCAGGCCCTCAGCGCGAAGTCCTAACCACTGGACCGCCAGGGAATTCCAGCAAGCATGTATAATAGCGCCTCCTTAAGGTCGGGCACAGCTTCAGTCCTTTAAAAAGAATAGTTCCTTTAACTGCACTAATGCGTGCGAGGCGGGCACTGTTATTACAGAGGAGGGAATGAGGCCCACAGAGGTTAAGCAACTTGGTCAGGGTCCCACAGGCCTCACCGCTAAGGAGAGGCTGGTGGCCAGAGTCCGCATCTCTGGACCTTCCCTCCTGCCTGCCTACCGCCCCCAGCGACCCCTCCACACCTCCCTCCACTCGTCATCTCCAGATCTCAGTCCAAACGGCACCTCTTCTGGCAAGACCTCCCCGAATGCATGCCTGCCCGGGGGAGGCTGGGGGCCACCCCTGGGGTGGTGTTTGGAGGGGGGCACCTAGGCGGCACCCTCTGCCGTTACTGTGTTACTGCTTCGCCTGTTCGCCTTCCTACACTGGACTGTCCCTCCTCCGGGGCACACGACTATTCTGAAGATCATCCCTGTCTCCCCCAGCCTTGAAGCAATCACTGGCACAGAGTTGGAACTTAATTAAAAATACATATATGGGACTTCCCTGGTGGCGCAATGGTTAAGAATCCGCCTGCCAATGCAGGGGACACGGGTTCGAGCCCTGGTCTGGGAAGATCCCACATGCGGCGGAGCAACGAAGCCCGTGTGCCACAACTACTGAGCCTGCGCTCTAGAGCCCACAAACCACAACTACTGAGCCTGTGCCCCATAACTACTGAAGCCTGTGCACCTAGAGCCCGTGCTCCACAGTAAGAGAAGCCACCGCAATGAGAAGCCCGCGCACCGCAACGAAGAGTAGCCCCCGCTCGCCGCAACTAGAGAAAGCCCACCAGCAGCAACGAAGACCCAATGCAGCCAAAAACTAAATAAATGAATGAATAAAAATTTTAAAAAATACATATATATTTGTGGAATGATTTAATGAAGGGAAACAAGGGATGAACTTTGAGATATCAGTAAACACAAATAACCAACTATGAAGGCAAGAGGAACATGCCACCACACTCCTGACACACACACAGACACACACACACACATGTGCGCACACACATGCACCCTTAAGAGTTCTAAGATTGAACAGAAACTCAAAACATGCACAGCGGCCAGACTCACGGCCCTGTCATCAGTCTCCAACCCCAGAATGGAATAATGAAATAACTGTCCAGTTTGGCAAATTAAGCCTTTGAGGAACAGCCTGGAGGCAGGAGGTTCAAATACTCTGCTGGAGAAAACATAAGTCTGAGAGCATGATGCGTAGCAGGCTAGCTTCTCCCAGAAGCAGAACGTCCTTGCAAACGACCTCAGGAACAGCTCCAACGGCAGGACGAACTTTCTAACAGTAATAGTGAAGAGACCCTAGACGTCATTACAATCTTTATGGATAATACTGTCCCGCAAAAAATCTGTACGACAGTATCACATATATGATCTCATTTCAAGCCTCAGATGAATCCCATGAGTACTATTATTATCCCATTTTTCGGAGTAAGAAACTGAGATGCCCCATAGGTTGGGCGATTTGCCTGAGGTTGCCACCATCAGTAACTGACCTTAAGATTCAGTCTGACGGGGCTTCCCTGGTGGCACTGTGGTTAAGAATCCGCCTGCCAATGCAGGGGACACGGGTTCGAGCCCTGGTCCGGGAAGATCCCACATGCCGCGGAGCAACTAAGCCCGTGCACCACAACTACTGAAGCCTGCACACCACAACCACTGAAGGCCACTCGCCTACAGTCCGTGCTCTGCAACAAGAGAAGCCACCACAATGAGAAGCCCATGCACCACAACAAAGAGTAGCCCGCACTCGCCGCAACTAGAGAGAGCCCGCGCGCAGCAACACACGCAACGCAGCCATAATTAATTAATTATTTATTTTAAAAGTGCTTAAAAGGATTCAGTCTGACGTCCGAGCTCTTTCTCCTCCAGCTCTGTGGGCGACTTTACCCCTGGGGTGTGAGGTGGGGCTTCTCCTGGGCTCAGAACGCCCCTTCACAGAGCAGCCCAGAAAGGAGCCCAGGGCAAAACCAGTGCAGCGTTCAGTGAGGTTCACAGTCCCAAACTAGGCGCAGAGCTGGGGACACGGGACTCGCTTCTGGGACTCCCAGGCTGGTTCTGAGGACAGTCACAAGGTGCATTCCTGTAAAACATGACCCTCACTTAGACTAACTGGAAGGCACCTGTGATTCCTATGTGTTTCTGAGACGAGGGAAATAGAAAGTACCTTTGGCCTGATTTCTCTGAAGTCAGCTCAGCTCAGCTGAGACCATCTGTCTCCCCAGAAGCCCTGCTCTCTGGCACAAAGCCAGGACGCTGCAGGGGCTGAAGCAGCCTTTCTTCAATGTTTTTCAGAAAGCACTGCCCTGGGACACCTCCAAGTTGTCAAACTCTTTACTTAGTTTCAACACACCCAGTCTCTCTCGAAGGCACAGACGCTAAGCTGGTAGCTCACCTCAATGCACTTGGCTTTCAGGAGCTACATGAATAGAAGTGACGCACGTCGGTGACGATTCAGCAGCAGCTATAGTCCGAGGTGGACTGTATTCATTTGTCCTTGGATTGGCCTCTAAAAGCTTCCAGACACTCTGGGCCAGAGGAAGTGTGAATCTTCACTAGGTTTCTGGGACCTAGTGTTTGGAAAGTATTTGACAAATCCTTTGCTTTGCTGACTTAACACTAAGAAATGGAAGTCAGCTGGTACTGGAAACGCAGGGGATTGAATGCCGCCTTCCTCGGTTTCCTGTCAGAAGTAGGGCATGACGAAGAAAAAGTCAGCTTTTCTTTTTTTCCTTGTATAAGTCCAGGGACCAGCATGCCCTTTAGTAAAACCCTCGCTAGTACTGCATGAACCAGGGGTCTAACACAACGTTGGTGAGCTTCAGGAGTCACGAGGGGGGTCACAGACAGGCGAGCCTTGGCTGGCTTTGTTCTGCCCCAGATCGCCTTCCTAGACTGGTGTGGGTTTGGAGTTCAACTGTCTGGGTTTGAAGCTCTGGGTTGCGTATCCTCAGGTGAATTAACTTTTCTGAATCTCGGATTCTTTATCTACAAAAAGGGCTAATAGATTGCAATCAAAATTCCAAGGAGGCTATTGTTTTTTGCAAAACTTTAGTTGATTCTCAAATTTATATTCAAGAGCAAAAACGACAAGAATAGCAAAGGAAATGCATGATGAACAATAAGGTAAGAAGTGCTGTGAGTTTATGAAACAATTTAACTGATTATTAAAAGAGAGACAAGGCTAAACTTTTTAGGGGGGTGTCTAGTGGGTGAATATGTGTTGCATGTCTTAAGTTTATTCCAGATAGAAGTTTGGGGGGACCATCCTACCCTTCTTGACTAAAGGCAAGCTTTCTCTCTAATGTGGTGATTTGCCAATTCGGTACCATACTGAGGAAAGATGGTGTAAAGATCTGACCAGTGACAAAAACAGGTAGAGAGAAAGCATTTTAAAATTCTTGCCTTTTCCTCTAATTTTTGGTGGAAGGATTACAGGTGGTTTCTCTTTTCTTGCCCGTGTTTTATTGTTCTTTTCTATAATGAGAATGAGATTCTCCCCCTTCCTGGGCACAGAGCTGGATGGACGCGTTTCCCAGCATCCCTGCCATTGGTCAGATGTGGTCAGAGGGTGGAGCACACGGGATGATGAAGGTGGTCCCTGCAGACTGCTTGCAAACTTGATGAGGAAGAACCACGGGGTGGGCTAACCCTGTCAGGTGAGCGGAAAGGTGGAAATCCAGCCCATCAGCAACGGACCAGAGAAATTCTGGAACGTGAAGGCAACCTGAGACCACCTTGAATCCAAGCACAGCTGACGGTGAGGGTGATACAGGCCAGATGCTAGGGGGTAAGGGACGTTGCAGGAACGTTCGAATCTGGCAGTCCTGGCTAGAAATCCAGGCTCGGCCGCTGCCTAGCTCCATCCCTTACTGAACTTCCACAGCCCCCAGCTTCCTCCTCTGCGAAACCAGAACAAGACCGCCAACACAAGGTTGCCGCAAGGTTCACGTATAATAAAGCATCTGAAACACTTAACACGATGCCTGGAACACAGGGAGCTCACAATAATGGAGAATTTTTCTCTCATTTCAAGGAAAGAAAGAAGGAGCAGCTAAGATGTATTACTTTGGCATCCCTGGGAAAGCCAGTGAGATATAAATCAGTTTTCCTTCTCACTCCCTATCTACTGATAGAGCCTGATGTTTTCTTTAATTTACCTTGAAGTGTGTTAAAACATTGCCTCCCCCATTTGTTTTCATTCTAATCTGTCCTTTACTGCTAGTGACTCTGAAATGGGAAGTGATGTGTTCACCAAAACTCACATGGATGGTACCCTTTTAACTAGGTAATAACCTTGGCAAAGCATGGAGATGACAAAGGGACTTCGGAATAAGGG
Source organism: Stenella coeruleoalba (assembly GCF_951394435.1). Classification (NCBI taxonomy): domain Eukaryota; kingdom Metazoa; phylum Chordata; class Mammalia; order Artiodactyla; family Delphinidae; genus Stenella; species Stenella coeruleoalba. Next base: position 83,332,586 of record NC_137158.1, read on the forward strand.
AAAGCGCCAGCCAGCAGGATGCTTTCATTACCCTTGTGTTTCCCACGCAGATTTCTACCCTGAAACTGGGCAGATGCAGAGAAGCTGGCGTGCACACACCGGTGGAGCTTTGCTACCTGGGACTCCTGCAGGGTGAGGGGTGGGAACACAGACGGCATCAGCGGAAACATAAACAAATAAAAGCAGCCCAGAATCTCCCCATGAGAGAATTCAAGGTGCATCCTTCTCTAAAGACGCGGCTTCAACGTAAAGCATCAAATTAGAGAACCAACGGGAGGACCTGAGTTAAGACTTGGGTCTTCAGCCCTAGTCACTATTCTGCAACTATTAAATAAGCACGAGCTTCAGACACACTCAGGAAGAGACTAAACCTGAAACGGGATGAACTCTTTCACTAGCTTGTTTTTAAAGATTTTGGTGGGGTTTTTTGTTTTGTTTTGTTTTTTGTACATTTACATGGCAGAATTAAACCAGGTCAGGGTTTTAGAAGAAGCCAAAGCTTCCTTCCAAAGAAATCACTCCAGGTGGAATTGCTAAGATAATGCCCATGATCAATTTAGTACCGTCACTGAAATCTATACAACCCATTATTTAGGCTCCTTTAATCCCGAACACCAGAATAGTGTTCACAAAACAGAAGAGCTATCTAACAAACGCTAATTGAAACGATGCTACTTTTTATATTGCAAACTAAAACTGATAATACGCCATTTTAAAAGAGCTGGGGTAAAAACGGACTCATTCTCACAATGAGAACAACCACACAATCTTTTTAGAAAGCAACGTGGCATACACAGAAAGACCTCAACATCTTCACACCACTTGATTTCGTAGGCCAACCTCTGACCATCTCTCTCAAGGATAAAACTAGCTTTTAGAAAATTCTCTCTGCACCAAGATATTCAACCAGGATTATTTATAAGCACCCAAAATTAGAAACCACTTACCTTTCTGACATGAGGAAACAATCAAGTGAATTATGGGAAACCCACACAATCGAATGAAGAAAGTATCACTATAATAGGTTTGTAGTAAGATGGAAACATTTTCACTGTGATATTGGGAGATAAAGGTCACCGAATTATATAGAGAGAGAATAATCACAACTCTAAAAACACTACCAGTAGTTGTCTTTCTGTGTGTGCGCACACAACTCAAGTAGGGCTGGCTGGTGGACTTTGTTTCTGGACGAATACTTTTGGTCTGTAAGGCAGAGAATGCCCAGGCACAATGGTGCCCTGCAGGAAAGGGACGTGGATGCGGTCCCAGATGGAATGAGTGGCGGACTGTTCCGGGGGTCCAACTTTCAGATCTCGAGTTCTACTTTAAGTTAAATAAATTTAGCAAGATCTCCAAGAGGGCAGCAGCGAACTTGCGGCAGCCCGAGGCAGCCACTTAGCACTTCCTCCTGAGAAACATGGATAAATTTAGTTTTGGATTCCCGGGAGTTACACTGGCCCAAGGCCCAAAACAAAACACGAGAGAAAGTGTTCTAGACTGAATTTAACTGTCTCTGGGACCATCTCTTACTAAAATATTCCTCAATTAAAAAATTACCGTTGTCTAATGGGTTGGCAGAAGCCTCTATAAAATTAGCTTTTTTAAAGATTGATGGAGCACTCCTTTGTCTAATACCCCTGTACCATATATGAAGTCCATTAAAACGAAAACTCCAAAGAAGTCATAAATCATACTCAAATATTTCATTACATCCAATAATAAATAACTCTCACTCAGTCTCTCTCCAAAATCTAATTTTAGGATAATAAAAATGTAAGTCTATAGAAAACTGAGGTTTCTAAGTTTATGTTTAACAGTTGCTTCTGAGCAGCTTATAAGAGAAAAAGAAATCCTAAAGAGTTTTAAATCTAATCCAAGGAAACCAGGATCAGGTAAACCCAGATGGATAACCTAGGTAACTTTTCCTGTCATAAGAAAAAACAAAGATAAAGGAAATTAAATGAGGTATTCTCCAAGGCCTTTTGTAGCTCTGACAGCTACAAGATTAAAATATCTAGAGTTAAACATCAGGGCTTCTGAATGGTACCCAGTGCAGCAGAATAAGTCCACTGAATGTTTTACACGCACATTGTCTCATTAACTGTCACAAAAACCTACTATGGAAGGTATTGTCATCCCCACTTTACAGATGAGGAAACTGAGGTTTAGTGAGACCAGGGAACATGCAAAAGTCAAAGAGAGAGTAAACTAAGCTCAGGTTAGGCTGCCTTTAAGACAGGAAGCCCAAGGCAGCTAGACTCCACAGGAACGTGGCCTTATTTCATGAACTTCGTTCCATATTTCACCTCCCGGTTCCCTGTCTGACTGTTGGGGTGATCGTGAGTTTTTGAGTCACTGCCCCACCAGTCAGTCCTGCAGAGACCCAGTCATGCCCTCCTTCCAGGTAGAAGGTCTGCCATCCCCAAACCCCAATCCAGCTCTCCCACGGTCCCTGGGATTGGAGGGCTCTGACCTCACAGAGCTGGTGCAGTCGGAGCGAGCTGGTGCCTAGCGGCATTTCCAACAACCAAGAGTGTGTGAACTATTTTATAAGATACTCAGTGGAAAATATATTTTTAAATTATGTTCGATCTCTGGAAGTTTCCAAAAAATTTTATGAAGGACTTTTATGAAGTCCTGATAAAACTCGAATATCATGACATCATGAAACCCAAAACTGAAATGAAAATTAATCTTCCAAGTGGGGAAGCAGACACATTTCTGCTTGAAATGAGTCTATTCCAATTAATCTTGAAACCTTTTCAAAATGGAAGACTAATGGAGGTTGCATGGAGACTGTTACAATCTTCACACCATTATTGCTGCCACGTGGCACGGCCATCAACTCAGTCACACACCTGTGAAGGCTGAAAATCTATGGAGGCTGAGGAAGAGGAAGGGGCCGCTCTCACCTCCCCTCCCATCCAAGCAGGGAGGTGGCCTGCGACCAGCTCAGGGCCTCCGGGAGCAGGCGTGAGGTACGTGCATCGCCAGCTGGCACCCGCAACCAAAAGGAGAGCTTTATTCAGTGTAGAATCCACCTCCTACTCCAGTTCTACCGTCACCAAGGCAACACGGCCAGGACAGCGGTCTCATCACACTGCCCGCCTCTCTCCTTCCCACGTGGGTCGTGACAAAGCCGTGTGGCCAAGGCACGCCGCCTAAGGGGAACCTTGGCAGGTGGCCGCTGGTGTCAAGCCCATCTACCTACTGTGTGACCCTGGGCGAGGAACTTGACTTCTCTGAGCCTCAGTTTCCGCATCTGTTTAATGGAGGCAATAATCCGGTCCCCAGGCATGTTGCGCTGATGAGCTGCAGCAGGCAGCTCAGGCCTCAGGAGGGCACTCCTGGGTACCAGGGTCCACCCGGGCTCCCAGACTGCCTGGGACATGCCCCTCCTTCAGCTGCTTCTCCCACGTGCCCCCACCCCAAAACCAGCTACCATCTTTTTTTACTAAACTTTCCGCCTGTGGCTCTCATGATCCATTTCTTTTGTTTGTTTTCGTAAAATTTTTCTCATTGGAACACGTTTTTTCGGACATCCGCACAGTCCAGAATGCCTCCGAGCCCAAAGTGCCTTGTAAGGCTGCCCCGAAGTCCACTCACGAGTTTCAATGAAGGGATCACGTCTCCATTCCCAACCTAAAGGAAGACAGTTCACAGTCATCTGTTCTGAGGCCCTCTTTATAATGATGGGTAATACCTGTTAGTTCCCATAGAAATTATATTAAAGAAATGAGTCGAAGAAAACAGTATGAAGGTGCCTCAAAACACCAAAAATAGAGGTGCCATGTGATCCTGCAATCCCACTCCTGGGCATATGTTCGGAGAAAACTATAATTTGAAAATATACATGCACCCCTATATTCACAGCAGTGCTATTTACAATAGCCAAGACATGGAAACTACCTAAATGTCCACCAACAGATGAATGAACAGAGAAGCTGTGGTACATATATACAATGGAATACTATTCAGCCATAAAAAGGAATGAAATAATGCCATTTGCAGCAACATGGATGGACCTAGAGATTATCATACTAAGCGAAGTCAGTCAGAAAGAGAAAGACAAATATCATGTGATATCACTTATATGTGGAATCTAAAATATGACACAAATGAACTTATCTATGAAACAGAAACAGACTCACAGACATAGAGAACAGACTTGTGGTTGCCAAGGGGGAGAGGGGTGGGAGAGGGATGGACTAGGGGTTTGGGATTAGCAGATGCCAACTATTATATATAAAATGGATAAACAAACAACAAGGTCCTACTGTAGAGCACAGGGAACTCTATTCAATATCCTGTGATAAACCATAATGGAAAAGAATATGAAAAAGAATGTATGTAAATGTATAACTGGATCACTTTGCTGCCGTACAGCAGAAATTAACACTTCATTGTAGATCAACTATACTTCAACAAAATAAATTTTAAAAGAAGAAAAGAGCTGAACATAATACAATAAATACGAACCTTGTTCTGACATCATGGAGGAGCAATAAAAACTGGTGTTGACAAGACGCAGACTCTCAGCACTCTGGTGCCCTGTGACTATGCCAGTATTGCCCTGACCTCACGGAGCCTTACGATAAGGAGCTGAGGACGCAATTCTCACCAGATGTTATATGTAAAGGATGAGCAGATAAAAGGTGGGTCTGCATCACAAGGGGGCAGCTGGAGTGGGCAGGCTTCTGAGTAGTGTGAAGCCGGGGCCAGTTACCAGCGCAGACAGACGTGTGCTCGGGTCCCCAGCAAAGCACGGCACCTAATTGTTTTCATAAAAGCTGCTCTTTGATATTTCAAAATAAACCGAAAACCAATAATAATAAAAAGCCTTTAAAATTAAGACTTATGGGGCTTCCCTGGTGGTGCAGTGGTTGAGAGTCCGCCTGCCGATGCAGGGGATACGGGTTCTAGCTCTGGTCTGAGAAGATCCCACATGCCGCGGAGCGGCTGGACCCGTGAGCCATAGCTGCTGAGCCTGCGCGTCCGGAGCCTGTGCCCCGCAACGGGAGAGGCCACAACAGTGAGAGGCCCGCGTACCGCAAAAAAATAAAAATAAAAAAAAAATTAAGACTTATGGCAAAATTCAAAACATTGTTGGAAATTTCCTTAAACTTATTTTATAATTCAATATTTTCATTTTCAGTACCCATTGGGGGAAGGGGTACAACCCTAACCTTTTCAGTACTGAGGAGCTCTAACCTTTAAGCAGGCTCCCCTATGGACAAACAACTGCACGTGGTCTGTGAGTGGCCAAGCCAGGACACCGTGGGGATACCACCGAACAGAGTCAGCCAAGCACATCCTCCGGCATCGTTTTGCAGTAAAGTCGAGAAGATCGCCCAAATCTCTCCACTCCTTCTGGCCTGGCCCACCTAGTCTGTCTGGGTCGCCAGCTCCATCAGGAGTGATGACTCTCACCATTATTCTGAGGATGACACACTGCCTGTGGCCACGTGAGCAGGGCACGTAACCCGCAGAGGTCACCAGCCTTGGACAAATGGCCAAACTGCTAGCTCCTGGGGGGGCTCCAAGCATCAGAGACAGGCCATCTCAGAAAGCCAAGCAGACGTGAAGTGACAGTAACCAAAGCTTGAAAAGCATGTCACAAAACCCTGTGGACGTGGGAAGCTCCACACAGCAGCTAACTGGTGCAAACGCAAGTCAGGAGGCATCATGACTGCGAACTGATTTTGCACCGGGACGTGTCAACTGGACTACAGCCCTCCTTGGGAACCCAGAAATCATGACTCTACTAGTGGCTGAAGAAATAAATGCAGAAGCGGAGGCACCAGTATTGAGTCGGGGGCTGGGTTTGACTACTGATCATCTATCCGTGTGTCCGTATCACCTTGGTTACCTGGCCTCTAGAAATCTCAGCTTCCTCATCTGTCAGTGGGAGGCTCTGCCAGATACACTGACCCCACAAGGGTGGTGGGAGAGGTCAGTGAGGTAAGAAAAGAATGTGCAAAGGCTCTGCTGGGCGGACGCTTAGGCACCTGTAACCACTCTCAATTCTATGGCTCAGAAAATGGAAAACGGGGCCACTTGTCCAGATGTCCTCAACTAGAATGCTTCTGATTCATGGAAACTAACATGGCCTTAGTACCCTGGGGTACATACCAGGGAGTAGGATTTGGAGGAAGCACCCTGCTGGCTCTGTCATGATCAAGAGTTCACTGTAGGTGGGGTGGGTCCCTGAGGGTCTGCTCAGAGGAGCTAATTTGGGTGGGGACAGCAAGTGATCTTTTTTATTTTAATTTATTATTTTTGGCTGCATTGGGTCTTTGTTGCTGCGCATGGACTTTCTGTAGTTGTGGCGAGCGGGGGCTACTCTTCACTGCGGTGTGGGGGCTTCTCATTGCGGTGGCTTCTCTTGTTGTGGAGCACGGGCTCTAGGTGTGTGGGCTTCAGTAGTTGTGGCTCGCAGGCTCTAGAGCACAAGCTCAGTAGTTGTGGCACACGGGCTCAGTAGTTGTGGCTTGCGGTCTCTAGAGCGCAGGCTCAGTAGTTGTGGCGCACGGGCTTAGTTGCTCCGCGGCATGTGGGATCTTCCCGGACCAGGGCTCAAACTATCGAACCTATGTCCCCTGTGCTGGCAGGTGGATTCTTAACCACTGCGCCACCAGGGAAGCCCCAACAAGTGATCTTTCTTTTTCTTCTGCATCACAGACACCAGTAACCAGGCTCTTTTCTCTCCAGTGGGTCCCTCTCCATTGTCCTCACTGCTCGTTAAGCGCCGTTGACCCTCGAGTTCTCGGAGACCCTGCTGTTGCCCATCCTCATGTTCTGGTAAGGAGGGTAGGGGACAGTGGGAGATCGATAAGACTAGATTTCAAATCTTTCATTTCTTTGATTTTCATAAAGGGATGCCAATGAACCCAGGCAATTTCCCCGACTTGATCCATGCATAATGGACCCGAAGAGAGACTTACTAGAAAACAAATGCACTTAAATGCTTTCCTGACATGAATCATTTATTGAAGACAGAATTGCTGGCTGTGAGCGCTCAAAATAAGTTGACTTACAGTATCCTTGTTTCTAGATAGATCTGAAATACGATCACAGAATATTGACGTACTCAGCTATGAACGATGCTTTTGGGGTCATTATGGACTGGCTATTCCTCGAAAAGTTTCATTAAGAACAGCAGTGATAAAACACAAAACAGGGCCTTCTCTCTCTCTCCTTTTCTTTTTCTACTTTCCTGAGTCACAAAGCTCAGGAATACAGGATGCTTGGTGAAAGCAGTGATGTTCCTTCCAATTTCTGTTAAGTAGAATCTGGAACAGGTATTCTGGGATTCATGCAAACATTCATTAATCCACTGACAACTTTATTCATTCATTAGGTCGTCTGTCCACCAAGCTACCCATTCATCCATTAAGTCAAAAATTCACTGATTCATATTTATTGTTGCAGCTCTATTTATACCATTGCATTAGACTGCTGAAAGTAAGCACAGGGGATTCTTACAGAGTTCCTCTCTGTGTTTTATGTGGGTGAGTATCATGCCCAATAAACCAAAGTATTTGAGTAGTTATTTCCAGGCCCGGGATGAACGCCCAGCCCCTTCCACTTCTTACAGAATAAACAGATGCTCAATACATGTTGATTCAATCCAAATTTCTAGACGACCTAATTTAGTCTCCATACCAATAACCCTGAATTGTCAAAAACAACGTACAAAGGGATAACATGAACTGAGAAAGTCCTAGGTTTCTTTCCCATTATAATAAGGACAGAGCAGATGACCCAACAATTTACTCTCCCTACAGAAGCCATGCAGATAAACCCACACGATTTCTTTCTAAACCGTTATATCCTGTAACCAAGCAGAGAATCCTCTTCTACCTCATGAAATTGCATGAGGCAATATATCAAACTGACATGAAAATAACTAAAATGAAAGCAAATTACCTACTTAAACCACAGTAGGGGAGTTCAGATGTTGGTTGGGGAACAGAGTTGACTTTTCTTTAAACAAAGAATCTTCTATTAAAATAAAATCTGGTAAAAGTAAAGGAAATTACTCTCATAGAGTAAGTCACTTAGTGAACCAAAGGCATGAATTCTTTTAAAGGTAAGTTCCCTCATTATAACAGTAATTCACATTCATTATAAAAATTTTGTAGTCTAAAATGTAGAAATTTTACCACCTATATGGCCACTGACACTTTGGTTTATTTTCTTCTAGTCTTCAGTGAAGACCCTGGCTTTTTTTTTTTTTCTTTTTTCTTTGCTAGATAAAACCATTGCAGGGACTTCCCTGGTGGCGCAGTGGTTAAGAATCTGCCTGCCAATGCAGGGAACACGGGTTTGAGCCCTGGTCCAGGAAGATCCCACATGCTACGGAGCAACTAAGCCCGTGAGCCACAACTACTGGAGCCCGTGTGCATAGCACCCATGCTCTTCAACAAGAGAAGCCACCATAATGAGAAGTCCGGGCACCGCAATGAAGAGTAGCCCCCGCTCGCTGCAACTAGAGAAAGCCCGCATGCAGCAACGAAGACCCAACACAGCCAAAAAGAAATAAATAACCATTGCAGAGGCTTTTCGTTTTCAAATATAGTTGCGATCTTCTGTTAAATCAATTTTACATGACCTTTCCTTAACCTTTAGTGAGATCATTTTCAATGTCCTTATCCCAATATAAATACTCTAGTAGTTACACTGGACATATCATAATTGTTACCTTATTGCCTCATCATTGCATTATTTAGGCTTCTTTTGTCTTTTTAATAACAAGTAACGCAGGGAACTTCCTGGGTGGCTCAGTAGTTAAGAATCCACTTACCAATGCTGGGGACATGGGTTTGATCCCTGGTCTGGGAAGATCCCACATGTCGCAGAGCAACTAACCGCATGTACCACAACTACTGAGCCTGCACTCTAGAGCCCGCGAGCCACAACTACTGAGCCCACATGCCACAACTACTGAGTCCGTGAGCCTAGAGCCCGTGCTCTGCCACAAGAGAAGCCACCGCAATGAGAAGCCCGCGCACAGCAATGAAGAGTAGCCCCCACTCGCCACAACTAGAGAAAGCCCACGCACAGCAACAAAGATCCAACACAGCCAAAAATAAATTTATTTTTTAAAAATAATTAGTAATGCAACAATTAACAATTCAGGGTATAAAGCCCTTTTTCCCCCTTAATTTTGGGTAGTATCTTTAGAATAAATTCCCACATGCAGGATTTCTGGGTTCAAGGAACAAACATTTTAAGGCATCTAGTGAATTTTGCAAAATTGATGTCCAAAAAGTTTATAGCTATTTATGTTCTTACCAGCAATTTACAAAAATACACATTCCACCACGTTTGTCGGCGATAAGAATTCTCATCTAAAAGCAACAAAAACCCGATTAACGCTTCATACATTAAAAGTTGTGTCTCTGTTTTAATCCGCATTTTGGGGGTTATAAGTGTTAACATTTATTAAACTACTGCTTTCTGTCACGACTTGTCTATTGTATCTGCTGCCCGCTTATCTCTTGTATATTGATTTGCACGAGCTCTCCATATATTAAATAGAATAACATCTTAACTATTCCATTTAGAGTGACCAATTTTTCCAGTATTTTTAGCTCATTAAAGCCTTAAATTATTATGGAGTAAAAGCTGTGATTTCTTTCAGGAAGTTTAGGCTTAGAAAGTCCTTCCTTCTACCCTTAATTCTTGTCCTGCAGAAAACTGGTACACATTCACTTATTTCATCTCCTTTTTCCATGATTAATTTTATATATTTTTAACTCTTAGATCTGACATTTATTTTTTGGCTATGGTGCTCCACGACAATCTAAATGGGTTTATTTCCAAATATTTAACGAGCTGTATCCAAGGCGTTTATTGGAAGTTCTTTCCCTCCTCCATTAATTCATACTATAATCATACATTAAATACCAATAAACAGAGAAGAAATGAACTGTAGAGATCAATATACTAACCACTTATTTAACAGATGAAAAACTGGTACCTCCTGAGTCAGCGAGCAGCTCGATCCCTCCGACGGGAGGGACAAAGCTCTGAGGATTCTTTCTCCCCCTTGTCCCTCGTGCTCCCGCCCACCTGACATTTACTCTCTTAGAGGGAGTAAAATATTACTGTGCATTACAGCCTTCCCCAATCACTGGTTAAAGATCTGCAGGAAATCAGGAAGCTGTACCTTAGAACTACATTCAAGCCAACATAATCTCAGATGGGAATGAGGGAAACCAAGGTGGACACAGAAGCCACTTGCTGGGCCTTATTTTTCCCATTCAAAGACCAGAAGGATTCTCTAATGTTGTACCAATCTACCTATGGGAGGGTTTCTGCAGGAGAAAAAAGAAAAGCAGACAGGAAAAGTACCTCATGTTTTTAAAAGGGATTCCTTACCGATGTGTGATTAGGGAATGGAAGCCATAGCAAGACAGGGAGTTTTAGGCTGTCTTCGTCAACGGTGCATCTCAAGAACCCAGAACAAGAATTCCGCAGGGGGCTTCACCGGTGGCGCAGTGGTTGAGAATCTGCCTGCTAATGCAGGCGACACGGGTTCGAGCCCTGGTCTGGGAAGATCCCACATGCTGCGGAGCAACTAGGCCTGTGAGCCACAACTACTGAACCTGCGCGTCTGGAGCCTGCGCTCCGCAACAAGAGAGGCCGCGACAGTGAGAGGCCCGCGCACCGCGATGAAGAGTGGCCCCCGTTTGCCACAACTAGAAAAATCCCTCGCACAGAAACAAAGACCCGACACAGCCAAAAATAAATGCTTAAATAAAAGATTACTATTAATAAAAAAAACCGAACAAACAAAAAGAATTTCTCAGGAATAGAGAGGACGCCAAAGCCTCACGAAGCCCCTGTACCACTTTCTGCTAAGGGACCAACAGCCTAGAACACAGAGACACTGAGGGGAGGCCTGAGACACAGACGCACTGAAGGGAGGCCCGGGGCACGGGGAAAATGAAGGGAGGCCCGGGACACGGGGAAAATGAAGGGAGTTGTGAGCAGTAGCCAATGTCTGAGGTCTGGAAACAGGGATGAGAGAATCCTTGGCAAGCCAGACATTTGCTTAATTGGTATTTTTCGTAATAGTATATAAAAGCTACAATGTGAATTCCCAAACTTTGAGGAGTTCCTAACTCCTAATGGATTCTTTGTATGTTGACTAAACCAGACTTTAATTTTGCCTCTGCTTTTAGGTTACGAGCTCCTCCAGTGTCGGAGAACAAATATATCATAAACGAACTAGAAATAATTACGAACAATTACAAATGAATAAGTAAAAAATAATTATAAGATATTAACAGGAAGCCCCAGCATTTACTTCTTCCTCCATGCTTAGGAAGTAGTTGGTTGGTAAGTCAAACTTTTTTTTTAATATCAAAAATATGTAAAATACACAAAACATTTTACCACATTGATATCTAGTCACGTTTACTTCATTTTTTTAGGAAATAAAATATATAGATATTGAAGCCACTTCTGCTATTTGAGCTTGAAATTGGTGTGTTTCCTTCAATGTTTTTGTTCTTTTACTCTATATGTATTCACAAACATATACTTTTTATGTTGTAACGATGTGTGTAAATAATATTCGAATCCTTCTGGGATTTCCTTTCTACATTCAACAATAAATTTTTGAAATTTTATGCATCTAGTTTAGTCGTTTTAATTTTGGAAGAGTATTCTTTTGTATGGCTACACCAAAAATTAATCTATTACCATACTGATGGACATTTAGAGTATTTCCACTTTTTTCTCTATTATAGATAGTGCACTAATGAGCACTGGAATTGCTGCGTCATTCTGACGTGACATCCTCCAGCTTTACTAGATATTAACAAACTTCTTTTCAAAATTTAACACACTCGGAAGATGTTTGGGGTTAGAGCAATGATCCCCAACACTTTTGGCACCAGGGACTGGTTTTGTGGAAGACAATTTTTCCATGGATTGTGGGGGGGGGGGATAGTTTTGGGATGATTCAAGCACATTACATTTACTGTAATTTCTATTATTATATTGTATAACAGAAATATTGTATTGTAATATATGATGAAATAATTATACAACTCACTATAATGGTGACAGGAGATGGAGCTCAGGCGGTAATGCGAGCGATGGGGAGCGGCTGTAAATACAGATGAAGCTTCACTTGCCCGCCACTTGCCTCCTACTGTGCGGCTCGGTTCCTAACAGGCCATGACCAATACTGGTCCGTGGCCCGGGGGTTGGGGACCCCTGGGTTAGAGAGATAATGGGCAATAATACTTTTCTTCTTTATGCTTCCCTGTATATTCTAATTATTCAACCAAGAGTATTTACCACTCTGGTAATATATTTAAGTTAAAAAAAAAAAGCTCAAATTTTTACACTACATTTTTCAGATTACTTATGTATGTTAACATATATTGCTTGATATCGCTCTCTGATTTATTAGTGGACCCATGCTACAGATAAGCAAATGGAGGCTTAGGGAAGTTCTATGACTTATTTAGTTTGGTCAGTAAACTGGTCCCGTACCTTCTCTGAGTCTCAGTCTCCTCTTTATTATTTCCATCAGCCTACCTCACAAAACTATTGAGGGTGAAAAATAAGACAACTGACTTGAAACACCAAAAAATTTTAAAGTGACTTATAAATATATAATCCACTGGTTATCTTTTTTCACGATTATGTTCTTTACATCTCTGTCCCTGCTCTGTACACAGTGAGAAATAACTAAGTATGGAGGAATATGGGAAAAGGTACATTCTTACAAAACCTCGGGTACCATTTCAACTGTTCCTTCCCAAGGAAAGAAGTATTCGTTAGCCAATGGTTTACTGCCGGGAGATTTACTCCTTAGTCCTTGATCCAAGCTTCATTCTAACGGTAATTTAATTCTTAGAGATGAGTAAATACAGACTCAAATGACAGAACAAAAAAAAATGGATTCAGTACTAAAAGCAAGTGCTTTTTGGTTTCAGATAATGCTCTTCACACGACTTCCTTCCTGTTTCTAAGAAAGCAAACCCTGGCAGAGTGGAGAGCTCTGGAAATACAACGCCTGGACGCAGAAAAGCTGGTGCCCGAAAACTGTTAAGGAAAAGCACAAACTGCTGCACACACGCAGCAAACCGTTTGTACTGTTGTGAGGGCGGTACAGAGCCAGCTAACCTGCACAGCGCTTCCAGTCCAAGAATACTCTAGGTTGAAAGGGACATAGCCTTGGTTCCCTGATAAAACCCAATAAAATCGCCACTATTTGAGTTGAACCAACAACCCTTCTGACAGTCACTTCTTCATTCCTTGCCTGTGGTATCTCACAGATCAAATTCTCCTGCATTAATTCTATAACAACATTTTGATATAGGTCTGAATACCAAAGGGTATTGGATCTGAAAACCTGACACATTTATGCAAAATATTATGCTTCCTTAGCCCCAGAGAAGACTTGGAGAAAGAAGTGAATGAAAAACACCTAGCTCTAGTTCCTCAGATATTAAACAGATTTGCCATATGTATGACCCAGAAATTAACACTCGTAGGTGTCTACCCAAAAGAAATGAAAACAATAAGTCCTCACAAAACCCTGTACACAGACGTTTACAGCAGCATTATTCATAATAGCTAAAAGATGGCAACAGCCCCAAAGTCTATCAACTGACACATGGATAAACAAAAAACTGACCCACGGATAGCCCCACAGTGGAATATTATTCAGCCACAAAAAAGAATGAATTACCGATACATGCTACAACATGGATGAACTTCAAAAACATTACACTAAGTGAAAGAAACCAGTTAAAGAAGACCACACATTGTATGATTCTGTTTACACAAAATGTCCAAAATAGGCAAATCTAGAGACAAAAAGGAGCCTAGTGACTGTCCAGGGCCAGAGGGCAGGGGGGGATGGGAAATGCCCATGGGTAAAGGGTTTCTTTCTGAGGTGATGAAAATGTTCTAAAAGTAGACAGTGGTGGTGATGGTTGCACAACTCTGTATATATTACAATATATGACAAGCCACTGATTGTACACTTAAAATGGGTGAACTTTATGGCACGTGAATTATATCTCATAGTTGTTTAAAAACACAAAACAAACTCCTGGCCCTACAGAAGACAAAACCTAAGCATAGTCAGCTCTCAGGCCACGTGTGATAGAACCACGTGTCCTGGCACTGTCTGAATGAAGGAGTGAATGAGGCCGAGGGGAGTTCCAGCCCGCAGGAAAAAGGGGCTCTCCCCTCACCCAGGGAACAACAGGGCAAGATGTTGGGGCCCAGGTCTGCTGATGCAACGCTGGTGCCAGCCTGAGCGCTGCCGGGGTGTAGAGAGGGTCTTCTGACACTGGCATGACTTCTGGGAGGCTGGGCCACAAATAAGGTAGGGGGGGACCTCACCTCTGATCCTGAGTATAGCCTGTGGGAAAGGCTGGAAGGATTTTCACCACCTCTGAGTTTTCCAGGCAGCCCCAAAGAGCAGAGGGAACTCACCCCCAGACACACGCCAACAGCCGCTACTGCCACAATCTAGGCTTTGGCTTAAGGTCCAGAGGAAATCTTCAGTGGATCAAAGGTGTTTTCCCCTTCATGCAAGGCTGCTCTGAATACCTGAGACTGAATACTCTGCTTCCGGTCAAACCCACTCAAGTTGGAAGTAGACTGTGTTTGCTATAGCGGACTCACCATGATTAAACTCGGATGAAACTTCAAGGCTCAAATATGTGGAAGAAATGCTACTTAGAGCTATAAGGTCAGCTGCCCTTTGATGCCAAGCGGAGCAGATGCTGACAAAGCTTCCCCGGAGCAGAGCTCCATGAGGCAGGTGTGGTGTCTGGGGACTCACACGGTCCCCCCAGGAGCCAGCACGCCCCTCGCCCCCCGGCCACCACGGCAGACATCACGGGAAGAGTTCATGAATGAAACCTGGAGAGTTGCCAAGAGTGGGTTAATGAAATCCGCGGGGAGATAAGTAACTGAAGGGAAAGAAATGGATCCATCCGCCCGTCAACATCGAAATCTTCACATTTTCTGGATGGTGGAAGGCGAACGAAGCAACAAGACAGAAATCAAGAATTTATGTCCCTGGGCTCCAATTTTAGCTCCAGAAGACTTTCTCTTTTCCCAAAGTCAGCGTGGTGAATTTGATCAACGCCCTGCATCAAATTCAAAACGTTCGCTGTGCTAGTGTCATTGAGCCCCTGTGGCCAGGGAGGGGTCGGGGCAGCTGCCCCAGTTTTCCTCTAAACTCTTGCTATGGAAATTAGTGTCCCCAAACGGGATGCTGGGATAGGGATAAAGTGACGAGGAAAATGGGACTTATTTCTCATCTGTCTTTAGTTATGAAGGAGGCCTGTAGCTTCCTGCTGCCTTCTTATAACAGGGGACCCTGAATGCTGAGTATCTGAAGGGCTCCACAGTGTAAAGGTAGCAACCTTCGCGCCTGAGCAGGGGCTCCGGAGGCAGCAGCTGGTTTGCCTTTATCAGCTGCTTGACCCTGGGCAAATTACTGAACCTCAGTTTCTTCACGTGTAAACTGGAGACAGTAATAGTTCCTACTTCATGGGTCTGTGGTGAGGATTAGTTGTTTCTAGAGCCCTGCCTGGTACGTGGCAATCTTAAATGTGGCATCATCTTCACCATCCTCATCACCATCACCGTCATCATCACCATCATCACCGTCACCATCATCACCATCATCACCATCACCATCGTCACCATCATCATCACCATCGCCATCACCACCGCCTTTGTCATGGCTCTGGCTTTCCTTTTGTCCCATCACTTTCCTGCTAGTCACCCTCCTTCCATCAGTGGCCCAAGTTCTCCCAGCCCCTTGGAAACACCTAGAAAACTTAAAAACAAAAACAAGGAACCAGTGAGTCGACTAGCCGGTCCAAGGCAGGTGATTCTAACGAACAGGCAAGGCTGAGCCCACAGCCGCGACTCTGCCAGTGAGACCTGAATTCAGGGAGTGAGATGCGGCCCCTTCGCCACAGCAGCCGTTTCCTCCCTTCACAGGGTCCGTGGCTGGTCCCCTGACTCTGCATCGAAGACCAAGTGTTGTGCAGGTCACCAAGGCCTCCACCGGTAGCTCCACATCGGCTTGCTCCTCCTGCCTTTGATTAAACCCCCTCCTCCTTCTGTTTTAATGTCAAAGACTCCATTTCGTGCTTGGAAGGCCAGCTCAGAGCACAGCTTCTGAAATGAGGGCCAAGCCGGGACCAGGCTGCAGGCCACCGTGACCCCCACTACAGCAATCTCCTCCCTCACCTGGGTCAGCCAGAGACATGTTCTGAATGAAGGAACTATCTGGAAAGCTAAAATGTATAACTAAGTTGCCAAAAGGTAAAACTGACAGAACTTTTGTTTCGGTGACGAGCTTTCCAGTGTCACCTGGACTCTCCTGCCTTAGGAAATGAAGTCCGCTGGGGCCAACATGGACAGCTCAGGACCATGGCTCTGCTGTTCATCAGTCAGTCTCAACCAGTAGTCATCTTTTTAGTTCCCCGTTCTTTCTTTTCCTGCCCTGCCATCCATTGCTGCTTTTCTACCATTTACCCAGGAAAACGGAGAACCAAGCTTGTTAAGCCAGCATTTCAGTGTCTGGCGCGCTAAGTAGGTTTCCGGAAAAATCAGATTAAGCCTAATGAAGAACACGGGCTTTTGACGATAACGTTTCTCACTTTATACTTAAGATCTGGGGCTGCGCTCCACATGGCTGGATATGTCACCATCTCTTAACTGGGATATGTTTCAGCAGACTTTTGGTTTAATCTGAATTAGATAAACTCCCTGTTGTCAGAGAGTACCTTTTCTCCACTTTCCCCCCAGAATGCCAATCCCATCGCCTGTGTCACACAAATATTCTAATGTTAATTTCCCTGGAATAGATGGTAGTACTTCTAATGCACAGACCCCACAGCACCTTGATAATCTGACAGCACTATTTCCATTTTCAAATGATTACTATGGGGACTTCCCTGGTGGTCCAGTGGTTAAGACTCCACACTTCCAATGCAGGGAGCACGGATTCGATTCCTGGCTGGGGAGCTAAGATCCCACGTGCCGAGGGGCGTGGCCAAAAAGTTAAAAAAAAGATTATTATGAAATGTTGGGTCAAGGGACACTTCATATAATGCACTTAATAACATGATTTTAAAAAGAGCATGTACACACACACACACACACACACACACACACGAGGCCCACCCTTCTTCCTTATTACTCTCTAATACATTAAAAAAAAACAGCTTGCTTGTGCCTGGGCAAAGTTCATAGGTCAGATTTTTTTTCATCCAACGTCTTACTGTAAAGGAAAAAATAAAGTGGTCTATTGGGGTAGTTAGGTATCGGGCTCTCTTTCCATCTCTTACAATGAGCTCTATCCAAGCTTTTCATTTCACGCAGGAGGTTTGGGTGAGGTTACTCTGCAGAATGTGAGACCCTTCGAGTGAGGGGTACCTTTATGATAGCTTGTTCGTGTCTGAATTGGCAAAGTTCACCTGCCTGACTGTCTCGTTCAGATTTCAAAAGATAACCCCATGCAGGAAGGTTTTATGAGAACAGGAAGATAACTCACCCCAAAACGATAAGATAACAGATATCAGCCAGCAATAAGAGCTGATTCCTTGTCCAAGAGATAGTCAAGGTACTGGGAAAGGAAGAGAGATCAGAAAGAAAAGAACAAGGGCTGGGCTCATCTAGAGAAGCTATTACTCCATTATCAAGGGAGGGAGGGCACAAAAGGTGGGTGACCAGAGACAGAAAGGGATCCAAGCAACCTTCCATCAGTTAGACCTTCAGGAGCAGATAGACACAGAGAAGAAAACAGTCAAGGTGGGTAAACTCTCAGGGATTACTCAGGCCCGGCCCCATCCCACCCCATCCCATCCCATCCCATCCCCAAGACTCACCACTGGAGAGAGTAGGAAGGAGGGGAAGGGAAAGGACTGTTCCTTCCCACAGCCAGCTACAGGTTATCCAGCTCAGTCTTTTCTTCTCAAAACTGTCCACAGAAATATTACCTTCTGCAGAGGAGACTAACTGTGAAGGGTCTGGAGCTATGGCCTAAAGCCATCCAAACAACCCAGCCTGAAAAGTCTTCTGTATTGTCTTAAAAGATCATGTAAATTTTGCGTTATGTCATGGCATGTCCATGTTTGTTTTCTTTTTAAAAATTCTTTTCCCTTGGATCTTCTGGCAAAATTGATGCTTGAGTGAGCTGGGCCCAGTTTACCCTGCGACTGGCACATGCCCCAGATGGCCACAGGATGAGGTGGATGAAGAATTTGCATCCAGCCTGGACCCTTCCTTAATGGGATCAGGAAACAAGTGCCAGGCCACTTCCCAGTGCCAGGGGACAGCACCGACTAAGACAATCCCTGGTTTCAAGGAGCCCAAGGTCACACGGAGAGTAAGCAGGTGGCCACAGCTGGGGCCGAACCCAGGCTCTGCGGCACAGCCCTGCTCCCCCTTATGCCACGCTACTCCCTGTGGACCTAAAGGCTGCCAGTCTACTAGGCCCAGCAGAAAGCAGCTAGAGAAGGGGGCCTGGTAGTCTCCGAACTCTCATTAATGAAACACTCCTGTGGCCTTTGACAAGGGCAGGACACCTTGACCGTCAGGAGGATCCTCTCCCTGCCCAGAGAAGCAGGCAAGGTTATGTCATGTGCTCATTAGCAAATTGCAGCTCAGGGCCCGCCCAGCACCCACAGGACACAGCGAGCTCCCAGCCTTGCAAAGCACAGACAGTATGTCTTCTCTGGGGAGTCAGGCCAGAGGGAAGCTTTTTAAACCAGACTGTCTTAAAGACAAATCACAGTTCAGAAGACAGCAGCAGTGGGAGAAAGGAGGCAGTGCCAACCTGGCTAAAATTGGAACCCACATAAATAATTAAAATAATCAGGCACATCGAAAATATCTCTGTGGTCCTCTCTCTCTGCTTCCCTTAAACGTTAACTCTATTATTCCTCTAGGAATGGAGGTCAAATGAGGATTTTACAGACACCATGAAACTTTATTATATTGCTTGGTCTTAAGTAACTTCTTAAACTTCTGCATGATTTGGGAGGTTAAGATGAATTTCTGCACATTTTGAAGCTATGGAAATCCTTTCCCCCTAAAAGAAGATCCAGGGAAATTGGGGGCAAGAATACATCATACAAGTAAATAAGATGCCTGTATAATTCTTTATAGATCAAAAGTCACAGTCTTTGCTCCCCTAACAGGTATTGCTAGCTGTGTGACTCAGGAAAGCTAGCTAACCACTCTGTGCCTCAGTTTCAAGTCAGACTAGAGAAAAGAATTCACAACCCACAAGGCTGGATAAGGACAAAATGGGATCGGACAGGCAGAGCACACAGTACAGTAGCAGATGCTGAATAACGGGGGTTGATATTATTAAAATGCATAAATGACTACGTTACAAAGCATAACAGAGGTGACCCTTTGGGAAGAGTATTACAGGAAAGGTTTCTTTCTGTATTTACTATCCCAGAGCATCAAAGAGGCCCTCTGTACAACCCATTACAAAATCCTGGGGCTCCATCTCCCGGAGCTCTCAGCCCGGCTCTTTCTGCGTCATCCTCCCAGGCCTGGCCTCCACCTTGGTCTCCTGCAGCGAGGCACCAGCCTGACGGGGCTCTCCCTGCCTACGATGACAGCCAGATCAGTTCACAGGGTCCGAGGGACGGGGTATCCCCCACCTTGCTGTCCCTGCTGTCCAGGCCCCTTCACCACCTGGCACACTCTCATCTCTGATCACTTCCTGATTCACATCCTGCTCCTCTGTAAACAGAGCACCCCAGCGTTAGCACCCCGCTTCTAGGAAGCATTTCTGAAGCCCCAGACTGGATGGGGGATCAGAGACTCCCCTTTCTATGCTCCCACAGCGCTCTGCACTCTCCCGCCAGTGTGTTAAAATGATCCACTTAGGTTTCTGTCCTGTCCTCCAGGCAGTGACCCTGTCTGGCTCATCTGCGTACCCTCAGTGCCCAGCCAATAATAGGCTGGACACAAGGATTCAGAAACGCTGTAAGAAGATTCTGGAATTGTGTGGGGTGTGGGAATAACAGACTCACTCCACTCACTCCCATCTTTCAGGTCCTGGAAGGGAGGAGGGAGAAGGGCAGACAAAAGGAAGGGACAGCGCAGAGACTAGACACCTCGTGAGCCCCAGGCATGGGGCTGGGGAGCGGGCCTTACCTGAAGCAGGGCGGTCCAGGACGAACAGGGAAGGTGGCCTCCAACCCAGTGGGAAGCGCTGGAGACCAGAGACCAGGAGGGAGAGGCTGAAAACACCCACCACAGCTGGAGGTCTGTGCTCAGAGACAAGTGATTACTAGTGAGACCTGGGCCTGTAGCACGTGGTTCCCGGTGTAGACCCAGGAAATGGGGTGAATCAGCAAATCCCAGCAAAGGCGCGGTCAGTTATGCCAAGCAGCTCGCAATCTTCCTATAGATATGTTAATCCATCCCACCCAGAGTTTAGGCCACCCTGTCGGCCAGGCCCAAGGGCAGGGTCTCAGAGACTCAGGTCTCTGAGTCAGGTCCGCCCACCCAGCCCCGCCCAGCTCCCTCCC
Organism: Stenella coeruleoalba; assembly: GCF_951394435.1. Lineage (NCBI taxonomy): Eukaryota > Metazoa > Chordata > Mammalia > Artiodactyla > Delphinidae > Stenella > Stenella coeruleoalba. The sequence goes on from NC_137158.1 coordinate 83,353,150, forward strand.
TGCAGCCTCGGGTTACAAGGTGACTGCGGCAGGTTTGCCAGAGAAAGGGCACTAAACTTCGAATACATTCCAGTTACAGGTCTGCCTTTCACTTATTTTATTATTATTTTCCAATTCCTGTCTATTTATTAATTTCAGTGAATGAATTGCACCTTTGGTTTGGACTCTTGTCTGTAAACCTGGGGAGTACAGGTTAATCCTGAGGGACGCGTTTGCTGGGATGGGGGAGCCGACCACGTGAGCTCAGACGTGGCAATTCCCTAAAGCAGTGGTTCTCAAGTGCAGGTGACTTCGCCCTTCCAGGGGACATTTGGCAGAGTCTGGGGCACTTTTGGCGGTCACAATTGGGGCGGCGGTGGCATCTAGACGATGGAGGCCAGGAACGCACAGGACGGCTCCACAACAAAGACTTATCTGGCCCAAAATGTCAACAGTGCTGAGATTAAGAACTTGCCCTAAGGGGAGGGGGCGGGGTGGGGCGGGTGAGGGGCGGTGATGAATTGGGCCGTTGGGATTGACGTGTATACACTGATGTGCATAAAATTGATGACTAATAAGAACCTGCTGTATAAAAAAATAAATTAAATTAAATTAAAAAAAAAAGAACTTGCCCTAAAAGGAATGTCAACCTTGGAGGACCTGGCTGGAAGGAATCAGCTCAGGCACATCTGACCCTGGATCTCTTGTGCCCACTTTTTGTCTAGGCTACAGCAACCATTCAGTGCCAGGCGTGCTGCTCTGTGCTAGAAACTTCCATGAGAAGGCCCCAGTGCAGTCACGAGGCTAGAACTGTAAAGGATTGTCTATAATGTAATAGCATCTGGAAAGAGTGACTTTTAGGAAGAATGAACGGGATTGAGGAAGAATATCAAGCCAGCAGAGGCCAGAGATTCGGGAGATAGAGGCCCAAAAGGCGACACACATTTGGGAAGGAAGCTACTCCCCTCGTCTCCTTTCAACCTACCCTTCCCCACAGCAAAGGAGAGAGGAAAGGGGAGGTTTTAGATGATAGCATTGATTGTGTGTTGACGGCTGCAGCATCCTGGGAAGAAGCGCCAGGTATGGACAGACTCTTTAAAATTTCATCAGCCTGGGTTAACCTCTGCCCCAAGAGAGGTGACAGCTCAGGAGGGAGCTGACAGAGATGGGAAGAAGACCAAACTTCACTCAGTTCATTTCTCCCATTCTCATTTCAAAGTCTGTCTAAGATAAGCACTGGTGGTATCTTTTCAGATAACACTCTGCCTTTAAACTTGCTAACTGATTGTTGACAACCAACAACAGACAAGAAACGCTAACTCCATCTACCCATGGCCTTGGAAACCACTGAGATCCGCCACAGCAGATATCCTTAAGAGCAACTTCTTGGCAAAGTTCAATCCTTGGGTATAAATTGGTTTTGCGAACAGTTCATATTTAATTTGATGTATGAACTGCACTGTCACTCAGATGTTTTCATCACAGGACCTGTTCCCTTCCCCCACCGTAACACCTTTCTGGCTAAACCACAACAAAATAACAAAGCCCCCTGAAAACTATTAGAGTAGTTTGTTTAGAAGTACGGCTATTAGTCCCCCCCCCCCCACCTCTCCAAGTTCTAAAATACTACTCTCTCTTCCAAAATTTCTGAAGCTCCTAAAATGTAGGATGGAAGGCATGCAAGGGAAGGTCCATACGGTAGAGAGCTGTTCACAACTGCAGAAATACTGTGTGTCTATGTCCCAGGCACTGGGCTGGCTCGGGCATAGATGCATAAATACGACACCATGGAAATAGGGGGTCAGCAGTGGGGTACCATGGTCTTGGGTCCAATCTCAGCTCTGTTACTTATTATGGTATTAGGGGAGTAACTTACTCTCTCTCAACTTTACTTTATCTAAAATGCAAACGGATAACAGTTTAACTTGCTCGTTTGTTATGAGGATAAAGGGAATGAATAAATGTGAGGTCTGTGTAAAAGACTTGCCCATAGGGTGCTCTCAGCACAGGTGGGCTGCTATCATTATCATATATATCCTACAGGTTGGCCAGTCACCTCAGCGTCCCTGATGGCTTCTACAGGTTACCTGTCATCCCCCAGGCTGAGGAATAATCTCCTGCAGGAATTTCAGTGTCCGGTTTCAAACTACCAAGAGGTACACAAGGTGCCTCTTCTCTCGTAGGATCCTACATAGAAATGACCATGAAATAGCCATCATGTGTGAACCAAGGTCAGAGGGGAGAGATTGGAACAACTTCCTGCTGAAGGGAGAAGCTGATCTCACCCACAATCAAAATAACAAAGAAGAGGGGGAATTTGCTAAACGGTTTTTTCTCTGAAGGTCAGGCGGGCACTGGAGGGGGGGCATTCCGGATGAACTCGGTTAGGTTGCCCATATCATTTCCGGCTGAAGGTAGAAATCACGTGCGGTCAGACAGTCCTGCTGAGAGGAGCTGCATGACAGCAGGAAATACAAACAGGAAGTGTTGCAACAAGGTTTTAACATTATTTATTCGGGGTATTTAGATTTAAAGTGTTGAAACCCACTTGCTTTTGTCGAACAAGACATAGACTTGCAACGTCTTATGGGAAATCTAATGGCAAGAGGATTATCTAGTAAACCAATGAGCATATAATTTGGATGCAGTTGGGAGTCTGTCTTTTTAAAATGTTATATTTTGAGTCCATCTGGAGGGACCTATAGTCCCACGGAGTCTACAGGGAACTCACTGTGAGGGAACTTTGAGAGATTATCTCACTCAGTTTGTATTTTTCAGAAAGAGAATTTACAAGCCTTCCGCCCTCTGTGCCTCTGTGACCCCAGGGTCAAATCCTCACTTCTTGCATATCCTTAACAAATGTTTACTGACATCAACCAAGCAAACCAATGAAGGAAGAGACAAGAAAGTTATAAGATGAACAGTCAACTGCTAAGCACTCTCTCCCTCTCTGCCCAGAACAATCTATGTATAAAATTGTTCAATGAAAGAAGCATCTGGTGCCATTAGCCAACAGATGCTTCAATCAAAAACAATTACCCCTGTATATTACACAATGGAATATTACTCAGCCATTCAAAAGAGTGAAATATTGCCATTTGCAGCAAAACAGACAGACCTAGAGATGATCATAGTAAATGAAGTAAGTCAGGCAGAGAAAGACTAGCAGTATATGACATCGCTTTTTTGTGGAATCTAAAAAAATAATAAAAAGTAACTTATTTACAAAACAGAAACAGATTCACAGACATAGAAAACAAACTTATGGTTACCAAAAGGGAAAGGGGAGGGGGAGGAAAAAATTTTAAACATGGGATTAATAGATACACACAACTATATATAAAACAGATAAACAAGGACTTCCTGCATAGTACATGGAACTATATTCAATACCTTGTATAACCTATAATGGAAAAGAATCTGAAGGTGTACACCTGAAACTAACACAATATTGTAAATCAACTATAGTTTAATTAAAAAAAAAAAAAAAGAACAATACGCCCTGGTTTAAGGGGCTGTTTCTACATCTGTCTCTCTGCTAGTTCCTGAGCATTTTTAGGGAAGAAATAGTTTCCCATTTATTGCTAGATCCATGATATATAGTGCCTGACACATAATACTGATATCAGTTGTTGAGTGAATGAGTAAATGGATGGGTGGATGGATGATATATATATGAATGAATGAATGAATGAATGGCGACTGAAAGGTAGGACTAAAGGTGAAAGGAAGAAGTAAAGCAAACCAGACTGGAACACAAGTAGAAAATCTTTGTGGAACAAGTCTTGAAAAATAAAGAAAGACAGGTTAGATAGATTGTTCCATGATAACGTTCACCAAAAATTGCTCTTGTTTTAAGATATTTCCTCTTATTCAGTCATTAGAAGAGAATGGAGATCACCCAGTCACAGTATCTCCCTTAAAAACCCTTCGGATATTTGAAAACTAGCTATTCACACTGTATGCGGTTTTGCTCACAGTGTGTCCACAGCACTCGGCACACAATAAATGCACAAGAAATACTGTTAAAAGAACAAGTTCATGATTTAAGCTTCCTCTTTCCCAGAACCTTAGCAGTGATTCTCTCGGGTCCATACATGAAGCCAAATTTCCGAGTTCCAAAACTTTCCAAATGGATTCTGTCCTGAGACGAAGATTACTGCATTAGAGTTGCCCAGGTTCTGGGTGATGTGAGATAGTTTTTAAGCCCGGCGTGATTACATATGATCATTTAGGCGTCAAAAACCTTTCAGAACTGTGAACACAGTGTCTTCCCATACCCATTAGACCTCCTTTTCAGAATACAGCAGATTGCACAAAATATAGTAAGTTTGCCAAATGTTCATCTGAGCATCCCACAATTTAAAGCAACAGCAATGGTCGGTATTATTAGAATGACGTTGTGGGTGCATGTGGAGTTCCCGCATTCAAATTTCTGACTTGTTTAAAGTCTGATTTAAGTCTGATTGCAGTTCTTAGAGCTTCACCTCAAGAATAACTGAATTACGAAGGATTCTGCCTCCTACTTACACAGTCCTTCTTTTCTACCAGTCTCGTTCTGGGTTAAACAAAATTCTGTCCCTGAATCCCTACTAGTTCTTTCCACCAGCACAGACTGCTCCTGGGCTATTTCCATGCTAAAGATGGACTTCTCCCTGCTTTGGACAAGAACCTTGAACCAGGACCCATCTCTCACCATCCATCCCTGTTACCTGAGACACCTTTGCCTCTTCGCCTTGAATCATCTGTCCCCTCCCCTTCAAACCTTCAATGTCACCATCCTCTACTTCTTCCCAGACTCACGGCATCTCACTTCTCATATCCCTCTTGCCCTGCCTCCTTCTCTCCAGTTCTGTGCCCATCTACACACTTTGTCACCCCTATTTGGAGGATTTTAAACTTGAGAGCACAGACCACCACTTCTGTTTTCTTCACAAACTTGACAGCACACAGTTCAGAGCCATGAAATCCCAACACGATGGTGACTGACTCCAGCTTCACCAGTTATTTCCTCAGCATCATCTCCATCCAGCCTCTTTCACTGGACCCAGAATTTGCTTTGCATCTATAGCTCCACTGACCTTCTCCGGGTCAAGACTGTTAATTATGGGGTTTTTTGTTTTTAGTGTGTGTGGTACGCGGACCTCTCACTGCTGTGGCCTCTCCCGTTGCAGAGCACAGGTTCCGGACGCGCAGGCTCAGCGGCCATGGCTCACGGGCCCAGCCGCTCCGCGGCATGTGGGATCCTCCCGGACCGGGGCACGAACCCGTGTCCCCTGCATCGGCAGGCGGACTCTCAACCGCTGCGCCACCAGGGAAGCCCCTGTTAATTATGTTTTTAACTTCTACTCAGGGTCTGATCATAGGACAGTGATTTCCCTTTTTTTTTTTGGCTGAAATTCCAAATTCCAAACAATTCCTGCTACTTTTCCTTTGAACTCCATCTTACAAGGATTTTTGCTGTGAAACTCCTATATTTGGAAACTCAAGAGCACTCTTACCACACACTTGACTTACACACTTTCCATCTGCTCCGCAGGGTCATGTAGTAAAGTCCACATCCCTGAGGACCATCTCAGGCTGGAAAAACCGTAACTTAGTCTGACTAGTTTCCACACTTTGCAAACATCGCAAACCTATAAACCTACAACTGTTCATATGTACTAACATGTGCTTTTCAAAACAAGAGTCATATTTTTTAATGACACTTTTCTGTGTTTTATGACTTTTTAACTAGTTCTCTTGTCTTTACTTAGTTCCCGTTAGTTTTGTGCCACGCTATTTAGCCCCTTTTTTAGATAACTTTTGTATCTGAAATACTTAAGACCTCTTGCACTATAAAAAGTTTTATAAGTCAGAGACAACAGCATGCTGAGATAAGGATCTTGGCAAGCAGAACCTCATTAAATCACCCCTTCTTCCTGCTTCCCTGAGGAGGGGTTACTCTGAGCTTTCTAAGTGATGCTGTTGGCTTCACAGTGGAAAGGCATTGTGAAGGCTACGCCAGCTTCACAAATCTTTATCCAAAACTACAGATAATGTTAAGAATCAAGGGTGAGATTACTATCGATTGGTCTTATAAAGCCTAATTTGGTAATTCAGGATGCCCATTAGAAGAATGGTGTCTGTTATCGAACATCTCCTCAGATGCACTGAATAAAAGCATCAATTTGACTCCTACCTGTTAATAAGCCCATTTGGACTATGTTCAACAGCTGTGTCACTTGATTTTAATTATATTTAACTTTGCTTAATACTATGTAGATGATACTATTTTTCTCTCATGTTTTATATTTTTCCTGAAAATCAACTTTTTCTCTCCATAGAGGATACTTAGAAGATTCAGTAGTTTCCCTGCCCAACTACACACACACACACCACATATCACACACATCAGATCCACATACACACCACAGACACACACTTTCTTCCTTATGATCTTTTTTTTCCCAACTGAGGATGCTTGACTAACAATCACAGCTGGGTTAATCTCTTCCCAGTTTTAAAAAAGAGAAGGTCTATGGACCATCAGCTTAAGGAGAGTGGACAGCTGATCCATATTAGGACGACGCCCGAAAAACTGAGAATCCTGCTGGTAGTTAACATTTGTTACTCATTTACACTTGTTGAACTTGGATTGTGTGCTAAGTAAGTTCAGACTAGAGCAAAGACCCCTCTTTTAAACATTCAGACTTTTAGGCAGACCTGGGCAGACAATAACGTCAGTGTGAATTCTCAAACACCCTCTACAACTTTTTCCAAGGATCTCACCTCCTCTAAAGAAGTGCTCTTCCCCGCCCCCCGCCACTTAGTTTGATCACAGGATTAATATCACGTCTTGAGAACAGTTTAGGTTTTCAAAAAAGACCAGAAACTGAAGACTTACATAAACATCAGATCATTCCTTTTTCTAATTCCCATATATGATGAGGAAATTCATAGGCTGAAAATTCAGTAAATAAAGAGGTAATTACAAATGCCCGTTTCCTTGACAACTCCCCTCCCCCAGCCCTCCGGTGATAGGGAAAAACCAAAACGGGGGTGAGGAGGGGTAGCCGCGAAGCCAGGTTGCCTCCGAGCAGCCTGGGCGAGAACCAGCGCGGAAAGCAGCCGACGCGCAGCAAACACAAATAAAGCAATGGATATCGGGGCTGCACTTGGGTGTAGTATTTTTGTGGTTGCCATAGAAACGGCAGAGACGGAAGAACATGTTGCATGACACAAAAGAGACCGATCGGTAACAGGAACCTTCTCCCCGGCTTCGTCTATTGCAGAGAAAATTATTTCACCCGAGGCGGCGGGGGGGGGGGGGGGGCCGCTGGGCAGGGGGAAATGAACCCCAGCACGGCAGCTCGAAATCACAGCGCGGACGGCCACGCTCCCCCAGCTGAGCACAAAGAAACGGTTCTTGTGCGGCAGCAAAGCCCCCGCTGCCTTCCAGGGCTGCCCCTCCACGTTCCCACTGTCTCCTCACTTCCTTCTCCGCCTTCCTCTCCTCCTCTTTCTTACCTACCCCTTCCAGAGGTTTTAATGAAATCCAGCCCAGGAGAGAATAAGGGTGATAGAGAGAGGGGTGCAAACATCCGCCACGCCCAGAGGTGAAGTCGCCTGGAAATAGCACGAACGGCACATACCTCCTTTCTGGAAGCCCTGGACACATGGACTTAGAAATCAGAAACTGAAAGGGAGCAGGCTGGGGTGCAGAAATTGCCACTAGTTTATAGGAGCTGTAAGTCAGCCAACACTGGAAAGAAAAAGCGAGACTCCACCCATGGGGTGGACTCTTCGGAAAAAAAAAAAAAGTGGTCCTCAGCTGACGTCTCTCCCCACCCCATGTCACTTCCTTTTAAAGCTACAATTTAGCAGTTATGGGGAGGGAGATACGAGCTGGTGTAACATGAGTCCCTCCCCCTCCCCTTCCAATTAGTGTAAGGAAGTGCTTCAGCTGGCTTCACGTCTGAAATCTCTGGCCGGAGAACCTGCCAGAATCGGAAACAAAGCCCGCTAGGTGGCCTTTCTTTTTCGGCCGCGCCTCCCGAATCCTGTTGCATCCCTATGCCGACATGGCTCCTCCAACCTCAGCTCGGACAGATCCAGCCCCGTCTGTGCTGAGACCTGGAAATTGCCCTAAACTGGCTCATATTTTGTTTGGTAAAATACCCGCACTCTGCAATCCCCCCTCACCTCTCACTGGTACGCGGTGCGGAAAGGAGATTGCATTCCACTCGGAAGAGCCCCAAAGCACCTTCGACAAAATACTACTGAAAATTCCAGCGATCTGAGATGTTAAGAACTGGGAAACAGAGGCTTGGAGGTCGATGGATTTTCTCCCCGCAAAGCAGCTACCGGGTGGATTCCCCGTGCGCGCGCGGGCGCGCACGCAAGCACATGCACGTGGCATTCACGCGCAGTGTTAGAGAGGGTCTGGGCAGATCTTTATAATAAAACAGAGTCCTCATAATTTTAAAAGAGGGCGGGCTGTTGAACCTCCAGAAATGCCAGGTCTCCAACATTTCTAAAAAACACTTTCAACCTCCAAACAGTTAAGATGTATGCCCTTCAAATGTTCTTTATTAGAGCCATTGCCACAAATAATATTTGAGTATTAACATATGACTCCTGTGTTCACCGCCGTTCTTTAGATGTTTACAATCCACAGGGGAAAAAAATAAATGTTCACAAATAACTAGACCATATTGCAGAATTACTAAGAGCTACAAAAGTGCTAAAAACAGCGTGCCATGAGAAAATAGAAGGATGGAAAGAGCTCTATTGGGTTACGATGAGCGAAAAAAAGGCATTCAGAATTCAGCAAACATGGTTTGGACTGGGTCCTATAGGGTGTGCGGCGTTTTGATAGTCTGTGATGGAGAGAGGGAAAAGCATGAATGGGGTTGAAGGACATCTAAGGCATAAAAAAGGACCAGAACAGAAAACCCATTTGTGGCAATGGTTTATTTTAATATTCATGGGAAAATAAATTTGACCATGTAAACACGTTTATAAAAGATGTTTGTAAGAAGTTCTTGCAGCCAAGGCAATTTTTGAGTTGTCATAACTTTTCAAATTATGTTTTAAAATTCATTTGTTTCCAGTTTTTCAAAGCACTTCTAAAGCAGAGTTAGACTGCTGCTTTTTCATAGTTGAATTTTGAATGGGGATTAACTTCAAAATCTACAAATTGCATAAATTTGTGCTACATTTACTACAAGTAGAGCCACTGATTTCAACAGAAACAATATGAAATAAAAATTTTTGACATTTGCAAGTCTTATTCTGATCATAATACTATGATATGTCTATTCCATTAAGATTATCATTATTATTTTTTAATTTAATTTTTTTATACATCAGTTTCTCTTTTGAATTTTATTTTATTTATTTTTTTATACAGCAGTTTCTTATTAGTTATCCATTTTATGCACATCAGTATATACATGTCAATCCCAATCTCCCAATTCATCCCACCTCCACCACCCCCCACTCGGCTTTCCCCCTTTGGTGTCCATAAGTTTGTTCTCTACATCTGTGTCTCTATTTCTGCCTTGCAAACCAGTTCATCTGTATCATTTTTCTAGATTCCACATATATGTGTTAATATACGTATTTGTTTTTCTCTTTCTGACATACTTCACTCAGTATGACAGTCTCTAGGTCCATCCACGTCTCTACAAATGACCCAATTTCCTTCCTTTTTATGGCTGAGTAATATTCCATTGTATATATGTACCACATCTTCTTTATCCATTCGTCTGTCAGTGGGCATTTAGGTTGCTTCCATGTCCTGGCTATTGTAAATAGTGCTGCAATGAACAATGGGGTGCATGTGTCTTCTTGAATTATGGTTTTCTCAGGGTATATGCCCAGTAGTGGGATTGCTGGGTCATATGGTAGTTCTATTTTTAGTTTTTTAAGGAACTTCCTTACTGTTCTTCATAATGGCTGTATCCATTTACATTCCCACCAACAGTGCCAGAGGGTTCCCTTTTAAGATTATTGTTATTATTATGCTTATTTTTGCTACAGTAACACTTTGCCTATTTAGATGATGTTACTCACAGTCTCAATTACCTTAGAAATATAGCTGAGAAATATGGGAGGAAAAAACACTACTTCTAAAAATTTAAAGTGGAAATACAACCTTTGAGAATTAAACCCTATGCACTTTACTCAGTCCCATTTAGAATCTCTCCTTTATTTCAGATATCCTGATTTAGCTCTTTCTATCTAAACAAGGAACTGTGAAAATTTCCAGATCAAAATCTAACAATTCAGTTCAACAAATAGGTATTGAGTATCTGTGCTGGTTGCTGAAGATACAAAAACACAAGTAAGACATGGACCTTGCCCCAAAGGCCTCAGAGTCTTAGGAAAGAAAGAGGCCTGGAAGCAATTAAGATATGAAGGCAGTAATTGAAGTCTGTACAAGGTTCAGAGATGAGCCAAAGAATGGGGAAAGGGAAGTAGGGGTGTATGTCTACATAGCTTCTTTCTTTTTCTTTGTAAATAAATTTAATTAATTAATTAAGTTTTGTCTGCGTTGTGCCTTCGTTGCTGTGCACGGGCTTTCTCTACTTGCAGCGAGCAGGGGCTACTCTTCGTTGCAGTGCGTGGGCTTCTCATTGCGGTGGCTTCTCTTGTTGCAGAGCACAGGCTCTAAGTGCACGGGCTTCAGTAGTTGTGGCGCATGGGCTCAGTAGTTGTGGCTCGCGGGCTCTAGAGCACAGGCTCAGTAGTTACAGTGCAGGGGCTTAGTTACTCTGCGGCATGTGGGATCTTCCCAGACCAGGGATTGAACCCTTGTCCCCTGCATTGGCAGGCGGATTCTTAACCACTGCACCACCAGGGAAGTCCCTCTACATAGTTTCTTAATTCACAGCAAACTATAAAAGGGATGAGCATGATCAGTATATTCACCGGTGAGACAGCAAGAAATAAACGCTGACAGCTGGAGCTAAGAGGCGTAAAGTGGTAACTCGTAAAAAGGATACACAAATAGCCATTAAATAACAACAACAAAAAGGATGCAACCTCACATAAAATAAAAGTAGAAAGGAAGAGATGTTCTTTCTTTGTCTGTCTGCTTGTCAAACATTCAGAAAACTATAGTGTACAATGTGAAGAGGATGCTGTACGATGGGCTGGCTCCTCTCTTCCTGGTGACAATGAATTGGTACCTTCTTTCTGGAATTTAAACAAGGTATATCACAAGCTTTTAAAATGTTCATTTTTTTTTTTTTTTTTTTTTTGCGGTACGCGGGCATCTCACTGTTGTGGCCTCTCCCGTTGCGGAGCACAGGCTCTGGACGTGCAGGCTCAGCGGCCATGGCTCACGGGCCCAGCCACTCCACGGCATGTGGGATCCTCGGGAACCGGGGCATGAACCCGCGTCCCCTGCATCGTCAGGCGGACTCTTAACCACTGCGCCACCAGGGAAGCCCTATTTGTAACTTTTATAAAAGAAAATGACCATGATTAAAAAACAAAAGACTCAAGGTTTCTAAAGTCTTAGGTGATTTAGGACAGAAGCAAAGAATAATCGATGGAGATTATAACATGTTCAATCCCAAAGATTGAAATATTTTCAGAATCCTCTATTAAAGGTAAAATTCTATGTGTTTCAGAAGAGTTTCTTTTAACCTAAATTCTGGTACTTAGAATGATAAGTATCATTTATCTAAAATGTTAACTTGCATACTGTGTTTTTCGCTGCCATGCTAGATGGTTGAGTTATTAGGGACATTATTTCCAACAGCCTTTTCTCTTAACACATTGTTAGCTACACAATGACAATAGTTTTGCTTTCTTTTCATTTGGCTTATTTTATGAACATGAATATAGATACATCTGTATAAATCTATATACACAGTTTGAAATTTTCCTCAAGTTATAAGATATAAACATATCACAGACTTGTAATTATAATAACCTCACTGTATGCTAAATTCGGAATTGTTACTGCTTTGAGGTGACAAAGAAAAAGTGTAAATAATAAATTCAATTTGATATTTGGAGTGTTTCATCTTATATTTAATAGTTGTATATTTCAATCATTTCTAATAGAGCCTTACAATTGTGTCACATATATGTTTTTAACGACCAGTAATCTCTTATGGCTATATTGTTATTATTGCCATCATTTTAAGTACTTTCAAATAGCTTTAACATTACCTGTCATTGAGGAAAATACAGAGGAATCAGGCAAGATTCCTCCTTGATCAATAATGATTACAATAAGTCATTCCCCAAACATTAATGTCCATTGATCAGCTCTCAACACATCTTAACTCAGAATTTTTCTTTAAACCTGTTACAAATTGTTCTCAGTGTTCACTCAGCTCCTTTCTCTTCTAGACCACTCCAGGTTCATTCAGACTGGCAGAGCTGACCCTGGAAAGTCATTCATTCCCTCCTCTTGCATCCAGGCACTGAGCAACTGGAAATCATATAATGCAGGAGGAAATCTACCCCAACAGGAGGAACTGAATTCAAATCAATTAAAGCCCGACTGATGGGCAACAAATGGAAAAAGGTTCCAGCTTCACTATCTGGTTTTAAAAGACAAGGTCATACAAAAGATTACTGAGACTTAGCCCTCGCATTCTTTGCAACCAAGTAAAAAGAAAGCACACCACTTCAGGTGGTGTTTCACTCTGGATGACTTTCAGCCCTTGTACTTTATATGTTGGGTAATTTTTTTTAAGTTTTGATAAGATGGATTACCCTTATAAACAGAAATGTGAAACATTGTTTTTTAAATAAATCTTTATTGTTCTCAATTGTTGACATAATGCTTGTCTTTATTTGGCAAGCTTATAGCCTAGTGGCACCTTGGAGGTTGATCTACTTAAAGTGTCGTCATGGACCATGAGGGTGGGAGCTTGTTAGAAATGCAGAGGGGACTTCCCTGGCGGTCCAGTGGTTAAGACTCCATGCTTCCACCGCAGGCGGCGCGGGTTCAATCCCTGGTCGAGCAACTAAGAACCCAATTGCTGTGCAGCGGCCAAAAAATTAAAAAAATTTTTTTTTAATTAAAGAAAAAAGAAATGCAGAGCCTTGGGCCCCACCCCAGACCTAGTGAATCAAACTATTTTCACAATATCCCCAGGAAATTCACACGTGCATGGAAGTTTGAGAAGTACTTGCTTGAGTCCACATCTCTCATTTTACAGAGGACACTTCAGAGTCCAGGAAGGGTGAGTCTGCTTGTCCTGGGTTACACAACAAACAGGAAATAGAGCTGAAGCAAACCCACAGTTTTTAGTGATTCCTACTACGGAATTCTTTCCACTGTATTCCTCCAGCTTGCAGATGAAAAGCAAGTCTGAAAGAAAATCTATTGGCATAAAAATGTTAAAAAGAGAATTTCTACTTAAACTCATGTTTATTATTCTAAGTGTAGTTATTAAAAGTCTACACTCTGTGCATTTGAGTTTATACACAGTCAGCTTTACCCAAAGAAAATGAATCTTGGAATTTGGCAACTTTCAGACCAAAATTGGCAAAAAGCAGGTGACATCTTTTCTCCATGATCACTCATTTTATTTTGGTTTCAAGCCAAAGCCAAGTCTCGTTGAATAAAACTTAGCTTCAGGGGCTTCCCTGGTGGCACAGTGGTTGAGAGTCCGCCTGCCGATGCAGGGGAGACGGGTTTGTGCCCCGGTCCGGGAAGATCCCACATGCCGCGGAGCGGCTGGGCCCGTGAGCCATGGCCGCTGAGCCTGCGCGTCCGGAGCCCACTTAGCTTCATGACTGATTTGCAAGAGGCGACAGAAAGGAAAATGTGCTCCACAGGTCCCCTTGTTTCTGCTCTTGCCACTTTCAAATCTGCTTGTTCCTCACCTGGCAGCCTTTGCAAAACGGAGCTTTGTAAAATAAAAAACAAGAGAATGTGATTCTCCCCTCTCTCATCTCTCCCCTTGAGTGCATGAGAGTCCCCTGTATCCTGACAACAGATCTTTCATTGAGCTGCCTTTGTTACTTGCAATAGAGTCCTAATTCTTCATGTAAAGTTTTGGAGTTTCAGCTTCCTCCTACATAAAATTCATGGGGTGGTTGTGAAGTTTAAATGAGACGGCGTATGTGAAGCTCCTTAATAGTGTAGAACCTCCAAAAAAAATGATCATTCTCTTCTCCTGCCCTCACCCCATTCATTAAAATACAGATGACTTTCAGATGTTTTTGGTTGACATCCTTCTCCTAAACCTCAGACCCGTTTACCTAATTACCTGATGAATATCTCCAGGGAGACATCCTAAAGGCTTCTCAAATTGAACACGCCCAAAAAGTTTTGGCCCCAACCTAGCCAACGTTCTGCAATCCTATCCTGCAAGTTTCTGGTTCCCTGTTTTGGTGAGAGTTGACATCAAAGTTATCTTTGATTCTTCCCTGTTCCTCTTGCAGCTCTTTCTCCCCACACCAGCCTGTTAATACTCTTCTCAAAGATATTTATAAAGAGCCCTCTCCTCTGATTGCCACTGCTGCTGCTCCAGGCCTCATGACTTTTCTCTTGGTTGTCTGCAAAAAACGCTCTTCAACTTTTTGTTGCAGTCTGAAACTTCAACTCCTTTGGGTAACATGCAATGCCCTTTTATGATCTGGCCCTACCTCTCCCTCCAGTCTCATCTCTTGCCTCTTTCCATACTTTTCCAAGGACCCCCCTTTTTTCACCTCTCATCAGCTGACTTACCTCTCCCAGCCTCTAAGACTTGCTGACCACCTCCTCCAGGAAGCCCTCAATTCTTTAAAAGGAAAAATGGTCTGAGCGTATTTGTGTTAATGCACTTGCCACAATGGCATCTAATTGGTTGTTGTTTTTATAGGTTTACTCCCGACTAGCTTGTGAGGACAGGATCTTTGTTTTCAAACATCTGACATGCCACAGGGCTCCGTAAATACTAACTGAATCAGTGGACATCATCTCTGTGTTACCTTTTCCCACGGGGCAGGTGGGACTCTCAGTTTCCACTCTTATAACTCAAGAAGTTTCTTTTCAGGAAACCTTTTTATCCTTGGTTTTCCTATATTGCAGATACATTTAAGAAAAAATTTTAACTCTCCATGAAATCACCTCCCTCATTTTCCCTTATCCTGTTCCTTTCCACTCTTTGCTCATAAGCAGGCATAGTTTATTTCCCTATAATCCTAGTAGCGTAGAAAATTCCATCATCTTTTTATTTCACACATCCTAAGCAGATTTCCTTAACAGATTTTTCATAGCTGTCTTTTTAATGCATTGCAAGTAGTCTACTTAGTATAGGATCATTTTCCGAACTGTCCTCCTGTTGAATGTGGCCTGCCTCCTGCTTTCACCTACCGTGGGTCAGTCCTCAATTTCACCCGCTTCCACTTACTGAGCACGTAGCGCTTTGTATCAGATATTATTAGCTTCCATTTGTTAATCGAAGAGCCTGAAGCTTAGCTGGGTTAAGTCACTGCCTCAAGGTTACACAGCCGGTAAGTAGCACAGAGTCAGGATCTCCACTGAGGTGTGCCCAGCTCCGCAGAGCACACTGTTCTCCTCTGAGGTCCACTGGCCGCTAGGACAACAAGCAGGGCTTGCCGCTTATGGGTGATGCCCTAAGATAACGTCCCGGAAGAAGAGGATTTTGTGACTCATTCCTGCACTGCATGGGCGACTATGTTGCTGCTCTTCACTGTCATTAATTAATACCTTAAAGTTTGGGTGAGTTTCACAATCTTAAATAATACCAATTTTAATTTTTGTAAGTTACGTGTAAAGTTCAATCTCTTTCAGAGTTTGCTTTTATTTACTCTTATCACTTGTGTGTATTCTTGTGTGAGATCTCTTCTTATGCATCGACTGTTTATGCTTTCGTCTTGGTATTTATCATTTGCAGGTACATTTGTTTTTCGGGTCATACCGTGTGGCTTGTGGGATCGTAGTTCCCCGACCAGGGATGGAACCCGGACCTTCGGCAGTGAAAGCGTGGAGTCCTAACCACTGGTCGCCAGGGAATCCCCTGCAGGTACATTTCAATGTGTCAATTGTTTCTTCTACGATCTCAACTGCTTCAACACTCAATTCTATTTTCCATGCATTGTCCTGTCATTCTATATTTAACTGCTTATCTCGAGTTCGCCCATCGTGTATGGTGGAAGGTGTTTAAGATATTAGCCAACTGCCATTCTCTCCTGCCGTGTAGTAAGTAAATCTTCCGCTGTTTTGAGTGTGCTCACATGGAAGGAGTGTGGGCTTTTGGAGAAAACAGATCTGGGTCAGGACCCTGGCTGAGGAGATCAATCTTGTGGTAGCGGGGTGCAGCCTTTCCCGGGAAGGATTGCTCACCCTCTCCTCTGCTCCACCTGCAGGGCTCAGGGGTGTGGGACCCAAGCAAGACAATCGGGAAGACGGAAGGACCCCCTGCCCCGCCCTCATCCCACACCAGGGCGGCCCCTTCTGGAGGACATGAGCCTTTCTCCAAGTTGAAGCTGCAGGACACATGCGTGCCAGCCAGACATCTCCCAAAGGAGCTGGTGGCCCAGGGCACTGGACATGGCCAGTGACCAGAGGCAGATCTGGAGCAGCTGGCTGAGCAGGGACCTTTGCCAGAGGAGAAAGGCAAGCAGGTAGCTCTTGACGCAGACGTAGCAGAAGAGAAACAAACATGCCTCCGGGAAGGGGGATGAGGGCGTGGGGCTGCCCCCTTGGCGTGTCTGTCCCGCTGCGGCTGACATCGCCCTGCCGCTCGCTGCGCAGCATTCGTCCCACCGCGCCGCGGGCACAGTGCTGTGGCCGGGCCGTTCCCACACTGACACGGGGCCTGGCAGCATCTGACCCTGCACTGGATGTTGCTGTTTCTCTCCTTGGTAGCCTTGGTTACGCTGCCACCAAATGTGTTTTCCTGGCCTGTCCACTGAGAAGCGGCCTGTGGGATGTTTTCTCTAGTTGCTGTGCTTCGCCCTGGCATTTTCCAAATCCTACTCAGAAGGTTGTTCTCTTGACTCGGGGGGCACGGCTTTACCCCTCATTCCGGATCCTCCACTGTCTGCCCCTTGGGCACCTGCACCTCAAGCCCTGGAGTTCTTGGGACTGACTTAGTGGTGCTCTGTCGTCCCACTTTGCAATCATAGAACTTGGTCCTTGCCCTCAGAGGGCTGGGTTTCACCTTTGAATGGCATATGATACATCGGGAGGGCTGGTCTCTACGTGCTCACGCCCCTTTCCTAAAATCTGTGGCCTGTGGTTTACTCACATCATATTTTCCATGAGCTGGTGTTCAGTTACCTTCGTACATTTCTTCCGGGTTGATCTCCAGACTTCAAGTGCTCACTACATAGGAGGTGGCTCTTCCCGTGACCCCAGCTGAGCTGGCCCAACAACAAGGTGGAGGGAAATATCCCACAGGCTTTGAAAATCAAGTATTTGCTGAGATGAAAAGGAGGATCTGGGGCTTCCCTGGTGGCGCAGTGGTTGAGAGTCCTCCTGCCGATGTAGGGGACACGGGTTCATGCCCCGGTCCGGGAGGATCCCACATGCCGCGGAGCGGCTGGGCCCATGAGCCATGGCCGCTGAGCCTGCGCGTCCGGAGCCTGTGCTCCGCAACGGGAGAGGCCACAGCAGTGAGAGGCCCACATATCGCAAAAAATAAATAAATAAACAAAAATAAATAAAATATTTACAATAGCATCCAAAAACTCAAATACTTAATTAAGGATGGATCTAATGAAAGATGTGTAAGACCTTTACACAGGAAACTATAAAACTCTACTAAGAGAAATTAGAGAAGGTTTAAATGAATCAAGGAATATACCACAGACACAAATTCAAATATTCATATAAAGGTGTAAATTTTCTATAACCTAATCTGTAGTTCTGATGCAATCCATTCAGAGTCAGCAGATGTGAGGGTGTTTCTAACACGTGTATGGAAATGCAGAGCCAAGAAGAACAGTAAGGAGGACCCACTGTGCAGATCCTAGAGCTTGGGGCACGTATGATAAAGCTACACTGATTAAAGCAGGGCAAGAATAGAAAACAGACCAATGAAGCCGAACGGGAAGTCCAGAAACAGACCTCTGTATTTATGGGCACTTGAGTTATGATGATGGTGGCACTACAGGGCAGTTAGGAAAGAACAGTGAGTAAGAAAATTGATAAAATAGTGCTGAGTCAATTAGGTATTAGCCACACAGAAAAAATAAAACTTAACTCTTCCTCACACCACACACAGAAGTCATTACCAGGTGCGGTTAGATTTAAATGTGAAAGGCAAAACACTAAGGCATGTTGAAGACAAAATAGGAAACTATCTTCTGGACTTTGGGATAGGGTAAGTTTTCTTTCTCTCTCTCTCTTTTTTTTTTAATTCATCTTTATTGGAGTATGGTTGCTTTACAAAGTCGTGTTAGCCTCCACTGCACAACAAAGTGAATCAGCCGTACACATACAGATAGGGGATAGGGTAAGTTTTCTTAACAGGGTTCAAAAAGTACCATAAAGGAAAAGACTGAGAAACCGGATGATGACCAAATAAAGTTCCGTTCATCAAAAGTTAGGAGTAAAAGAGTCAAAAGACAAGCTACAGGACTTCCCTGGTGGCGCGGTGGTTAAGAATCCGCCTGCCAATGCAGGGGACATGCATTCGAGCCCTGGTCTGGGAAGATCCCACATGCTGCGGAACAACTAAGCCCCTGCACCACAACTACTGAGCCTGCACTCTAGAGCCCGTGAGCCACAACTACTGAGCCCTCATGCCACAACTACTGAAGCCCACGTGCCTAGAGCCCCAGCTTCGCAACAAAGAGAAGCCACCGCAATGAGAAGCCCGCGCACCGCAACAAAGAGTAGCCCCTGCTCGCCACTACTAGAGAAAAGCCCGCACACAGCAACGAAGACCCAACGCAGCCAATAAATAAATAAATATTTTTTTAAAAGAAAGACAAGCTACAGAGAGTGAGAAGATATTATTACATGAATGACTGACAAAGAGCCCTTATTTGGAATGTGTTAAAACAGCCTTCAAATCAGTAAGAAAAAGTCAACCTCATAGAAAATGGGAAAAATTTGAACAGGCACCTCACAAGAGAGAATGTTCAAATCAACACACATTTGAAAAGATGATTAACCTTGTTAGTACACACCCATCAGAATGACTACCGTACAAAGGATGAAATATACCTAGAGGGAGGTAAAGAGATGCAGCCGCTCTGGCAAGTGGTGTCACATGTTCCGAAAAAGTCAAAGGTGTGCATACCCCACGATCCAGCAATTCTACCCTTAGGCGCACGCCCGACAGAAATGCACGCACAACGTTCAACAGTCTTCATAGCGGCTTTATGTGTAACAGTAAAAAACAACGACCTGATCCACAGTGAAAGAGCGTGTATAGCACATATAAAGAACATCCGTAGAAAGGGTGGTATATTTAGACTCTAAGATACTATTCAGCAAAGGAAATGACTGGAACTCAACCGAATGCAACAAATGTGGAAAGATATCTCAAGGGCAATTTTGACCAAAGAAGCTAGACACCAAAGATTACCTACTCCGTGATTCCATCAGTAAGTTCACAACTGGGGAAAACCAGTCTACACACTGTAAGTTAAGATGGGTTACCTTTGCAGGTGCAGGAGGGTAGGGGGCTTTTGGGGTACTGGAAATATTCTGTTTCTTGTTCTGTAGTCATTATATGGGTGGATTCACTTTGGAAAAATTCACTGATGCGTATACACTTAGGTTTGGTGCCCTTCTCCACATGCATGTTGTTTCAATTTTTAAAAAAGCCAAAAAGAAAATCTATTTACACCAATTTGTCCATCTGTTATCTAAGAGAAAACTCAAGATCTCCTCTCAAAAACAACAGGTTTTAGGCTCTCCTAGCCCAATATTAATCTACTCAAGGTACCCGGGAATGGAACTGATTCTTAATTTGGTTTATGAAAAGGGCTTCAGCAAGAATATCATAGGTAAGCGTGGCCGAAGATGATCTGTATAAACTACAATAGTTTGTATTTGTTGGGATATGCTTTGTAATCATTCTGTGTTGTTGTTGGTTGTTTTTCCACGTGGACCTGTTTTGATTCCTTCCTTTATTGTAAGGACGTGCCCTATAGTTTAGCATTCTTTATAATAACTATATACATATATATATATCATGCCTCTACTATTTAATACCAACTGTTTGAAGACAGGTTTGATAAATATTGCCAAGAACCAATTACAGAATCTAGTTTGGTTCTGGAAAGAGTTTGTGTTTTTCATGCACATAATTTGGACTAAAAAGTACATTGGCCAGAGTGTTGCTTTAAGATTACAGGCTGCTCCTACCTTGTCATTGTGGGAACAGCCAAGTATCTGGCCAAAGATGTTTCACATGTAGACTCCTGTCTGATTTCTAAATTTTCATCGAAGCAAAACTGCACCCTTCAGGCAAATGAGTTTCACCTTGCTTGGGAAATTCTGTTTTAGTTAAACTGTTTTCTTAGGACCCAGCAGCCAGCATCTGTCACTTTCTTCCCAAAGAATGAAAGTACCTACAATGGATTGTGTACTCGCTATACTCAAGGCGCCATGCTAAGTACATTACATTCATATTTCATGTGTGTTTCCCAGCACCCCTTTGGCGTAGCATCCCTATTTTACAGAAAAGGAGACTAAGGCTCAGGGAGGCTGAGAATTTCCCACAGGGAAGTCGAGCTGGACCTTCATCCAAGTCAGTTAGCGTGAAGCGTGGACTCGGCACCCTGTCACCGTGCCCAGGATCAGGGGTCCCTGAGGCTGTCGTGGGAGGCGGTCAGGGACCAGTCCCAACCTGGTTCCCTTGCATGTGATTTTTGTCAAGATGAATAAGTCACTTCAGCAAGCAACACCCATCATTTCTTCCCTTATCTCATCCCCTGAAACGTGGCATTCACAGGATCCTCCTGAACTAAAATTGACAACCTCACCCAGGAAAATAACTATTAGTAACCAAGTGGCACGGCTTATGGCCCCATTTGCAGTGAGACTCATTGCAACATATCACGTCGACCTCATGGGGCTCCCTGTGGGTCGTTAGTCTCTTAGACATGAACGTGGGCCAGTAGAGCCCGAGAACAAGTAGCTGTTTGCCAGCCAGGAAGTTAATGATTGGCCTCGAGAAGGTTTGTCTTAGGAAACTGCTGGGATGGCTTCCCTGGGACTCTGCCCACCTGGAGGTGCAGGGCAACTGCGTCTTATTTGCATTTAACCTGCCCACATCTAACTGCGAGGGACAGAGAGGGAGTGGGAAGGAAGGAGTCGAAGGGCGATTTAAGTTCTGCAAGTGATTTCTCTTCTGTTCCATCCAGTGAATTGTGCTCTGGAAGGAACATGGGCTGACCTGGATCTGTGTTTCCTGCAGTCACCTCTGTGATTCATTCATCCATCCATTCATTCATTCAACACTATGTCTGCCCACTGTGAGGCCAGCCCTCCGCCAGGTGCCAGGTACACGAGGGAACCAAACAAGGATTCCTGCGGTTGTGGAACTTTCTAAGGGGAAGGGTCTGAAAACAAGTGATAATTGTAATAAATGTTTATGATATGCTAGAACTGGATATTTATGGAAAAATGAAAAGTCAGGCAAGGACTGTCTGCAGTGTGGGGGGTGGTGAGCGGTGGGAATGTGAAGCAGGGGGTCAGTGCAAGCTTCACTGGGAAGGTGGGACTGAGCAAAGATTGGGGGATCTAGGGGTGGTCCAGGCGGATGTGTCCCCAAGTGAAGAGCCTTCCAAGGGGAAGGAGTGAACGCCAGGACCAGGGTCCGTGGCAGGACATGCTGGCTTGTTAGAGGAACAAGGAGGGCCGCAGATGAGATAATGTCGGAGGGGCATGGGGTGCTGGGCCGTGGGGCTCTGCAGGACGGTGTAAAAACCTCTGGGTTTTATGCTGAGTGGTTTGGGGAGCCTTGCGGTGGGCTGGAAAGTGACATGACATGACTGAGGTTTTAAAGAATCACTCTTGCTGGTGTGTTGAGGAGAAGCCGTATGGGGCACGGACCAAGCAGGCGCATGAGCAGGAGGTGTTTGTAGTGATCCAGCAACAGATGCTGGTGCAGACCAGCCAGAACCAGTGGACTTCCTGAGGGACTGGACGTGGGGCCTGAAGAACGAGTGGAATCGAGGTTTGTGCTTGAGGTTTCGGCTGAGCAAATTCGGGGACGAAATTACCTGTGAGTAGAGCAGGTATTTCGGTAAAGATTAGCATTGTTTGTGACATGTTGAGGTAGAGACGTCTGTTAATTATCCTTGTGGAAGTGGGGCGTTGGCAGTGGGAGTGTAAAGTTCTGGAGAGAAGATCCAGGCTGAAGATAGACGTCTGGGAGTAGTCAGCGTCTAGGTGGCATCGAAAGCCACGAGACTGGATGAGATCATCTGAGGGTTGGTGGATGAAACACGGGAGGCTGAATTACACTTGAATGCGGATGAAGAGTTTCCAGACGTACGTTTCGTGCGACACTTACTTGTTAGCCATGTAAATACTGGGCACCACGCAATACTGGGGACATACCTACACTACGGAATTAGTAGTTGTTTATCTGAGTTTCTGGCTTGCTGATTCTGGCCGTGCTCAGTGCGGAGTGAGAGCAGGGAGGTTAGAGGGGTGGAAACTGAGCCCTGGGCCCCCAGCAGTAAGAGGCTGGGGGGAGGGAAGGAACAGGGAAGAGGACAGAGAGATGAACGAGGCAGGAAGAAAACCGCCCGAGGGTACGGTGTCCTGGAGCCTGGAGGGGGCGCGCGATCAGCTGTCCTCCAGGAAGACGGGGTCGGGAGTTGAGCACTGGATTTGGCGATGAGGAGGCTGCCCGTGGCCTGGCAGAGCAGCCGCATCTCCAAGAGCAGGAGCATTTTTTTTTTTTTTTTTTTTTTTTTTTTTGCGGTACGCGGGCCTCTCACTGCTGTGGCCTCTCCCGCTGCGGAGCACAGGCTCCGGACGCGCAGGCTCAGCGGCCATGGCTCACGGGCCCAGCCGCTCCGCGGCATGCGGGATCCTTCCAGACCGGGGCACGAACCCGCGTCCCCTGCATCGGCAGGCGGACTCTCAACCACTGCGCCACCAGGGAAGTCCAAGCAGGAGCACTTTGCGAGGCTGAGTGTGACCACTCTTTCCAGGTTGGGGCTGTTTCTCCAGCGGGCGCCTGAATGAACGCAGGCGGGTAGTTCAGGGCGCTGGTCTGATGAAAGCGTCGTGATGACATCGAGCTTGTGCTCAGTGCACTCCTTCTACCTGAAGACGCCCTTGAGGACCACGAAGCGGGGTTATTCAGCAGGTTCCTTGGACGCCTCCCTCAGATGTGGACTCAGTCCCTCAGTGCAGACGCAGAACCGCAGTGATGAGCAGGGATGCTTCTGCTGAGAGCAGGGAGGCTGCCTGCCCGGCGCGGGGCGGGGAGGTGGGGTAGGGCGGGGACCGCAGGGCTTGCAGAGCCACGCAGCCTGCCTCGTGTGGGAGGAGCTCGGGGAAGCAGGACGCCGACTCAGCAGGGAACCGTGACGATCCAAGGGCGAAGGTAGCCCGGTGCCCACTGCACACGTAGCCACTTTCCAAAGCTCCAAGTTCAAACACTTTTTTTTCTCCGGAAAAAGAAAGCAACAGTGGTACCACTTGAATTCTTTAATTCTTTTACAGCGGGGCTGTTCCCACATTTGCTAAGTCCCTTCATTCAACTAAAAACCAACATTTTTTCTTCACCTGAAAGCAATGAGGTGTGGGCCCTGGGTCACATCCCCAGAGCAGGACTTATTTCTTAGAGTTAAAAACCAAAATGAACAAACAAAAACAAACTTTCAATATATAGCTTGACTATCACTACACTGAAATATAAAAAATGGCCCTGAAAGTGGGAGGTGAGGTGATTTTCACCCAGACACAAGGCATTCTCCTGCCTTGATATAACCCAGGGCCGCTGCTCAAAAGGACATCCCGCCTCACATTTCATAGCCCAGGGCTCATCTTTGTCCAAATAACATCACGACTAGAAACCTTAGTCAGCTTTTTGTATTACAAAATGAGCTACAGAATATGATTGCACATAACTGCAAACTGTTAGGGGTGTTCGACTTGCCTTTTAAGAAAAAAGATAATATTTATTCAGCCATAGAAAAGAATGAAACACTATATATAAAATAGATAACCAATAAGAACCTACTGTATAGCACAGGGAACTCTACTCAATACCTTGTAATAAGCTATAATGGAAAAGAATCTGAAAAAAACAGAATATATATGTATACGTATATATGTATAACCGAATCACTTTGCTATACACCTGAAACTTACACAACATTGTAAATCAGCTACATTTCAATAAAAAATTTTTTAAAAAGAGTGAAATAATGCCATTTGCAGCAACATGGATGGACCTACAGATGACCACAGGAAGTGAAGTCAGACAGAGGAGGACAAATATCGTATGGTATCACTTATAGGTGGCATCTAAAAACATGATACAAAGGAAATTATTTACAAAACAGAAATAGACTCACAGACATAGGAAACAGATTTATGGTTACCAAAGGGCAAAGGGTTGGGGGAAATTAGGGATTTGAGATTCACAGATACACACTACTATATATGAAATAAACAACAAGGACCTACTATACAGCACAGGGAACTCTACTCAGTATCTTGTAATAACCTATAATGGAAAAGAATCTGAAAAAACAGAACATATCTCTGTCTATCTATATAGATAGATATAGGTATGTAGATATACCTGAATCACTTTGCTGTACACCTGAAACACTGTAAATCAACTGTACTTCAAGTAAAAAATGAAATTACAAAAAAGACAATATTTATTCTCACAATACTGTGACTAAGTATATAGTCTAACTACTTAAATCTAAAGTCATTTTGTTTTTATAAGTCACCACCCACCCCGAGAAACTCCATGACATGGCTTTGAAAAATAATTTGCACAGATCTCTGTAAGTTAATTATTGTGTGACTATCTCTGAAAGCTTTTTGTGTATTGTACATTTAATCAGAGAGAGAGGCCTGGTTAACTACACTGCTGTTCTTTTAAAAAATCAAGATTATTTAACCACAGTAAAATAAATGGAAGACACGACATGTTTTTAAATTGCCTGTGAAAATGTACTTGCTCTAATGATTTTTGAAGAAGTCCTGGTCCCTGTTTATCATCTTCCCCGTAGTGAAGTGATGAGGCCCGATTCCCACGCAGCCTGCCAACTCGGTCCTTTATTTATATTAGAGCAGCGGTTCTCAGACTTTCAGCGTACACCAGAATTATCCGTAGGGCTGGTAACATCACAGAGTTCTGGGCCGCACCCACCCCCAGAGTTTCTGATCCAGTAGGTTTGGGCGGGGCCTGAGAACTTACCTTTCTACCCAGTTCCCAGGTGATGCCAATTCTGCTGGGCTGGAGAAGGACGGTCTATAGGTAAAGAAGTTCTCCATGCTGAACCGTGCAGGTGCCATTGGGAGCATCTGAGCCCAGCTCCCTGTTTACAGCTGAGGAAGCACGATGCACGTGGAGGAATGTCAGGTCAGTCCAGGCCCAGGGAGCCTGGGTGGGGAGGTGGCATTCATTCGACGTAGGAACGGGGTGAGCACAGAGGCCTGGGGCAGCACCACCCTCCCCTCGGCCCTTCCTGAAGCCACAGCCAGCAGAAAAAGAAGTCAGCCCCAGTACGCTCAGGCCAGGATGTAGCCAACTGCTTTCCAGTTTTGTCCATCACTAGACGACTTCATGATCTCTATGTCGGGCAAGTCACTGGTCTCAGAGCTTTGGTTTTCTCACCACAAAATGAAGGCATTGGTCCAGCTTATTTTTAAAATTCCTTGGAACTCCAACTTTCTATGACTCTACCTAAACATAATAAACCTCTGACGAACGTTTGTTGAATGAGTAATGGGAAACAGAAGTATTTGTGCTCTGCTGAGAGAAAACAGAGGAAGGGTCAGAGGCTTCCCTTTTTGGGTGAGTGGGACCTGGATGACTCCCGGCATTGCCTCGGTCAGCAGGATGTCCGAGGGTGTCTCCTTACTGCAGGAAATCCCAAAGAAAAGCAGAGGTTCAAGGTTCCAGACTGAGAGAATTATTCTCTTCCTTTAAGTGAGAATATTCAGCACGGAATGAAAAGGAACCAACAAAACACGAAACTGGAACCAACAAAACATAGGAAAGAAGAGCCTGGGGTCCGGAGCAGTGATGGGAAGTGAGGTGTAAGTGGATGGAAGTCCCTAGAGAAGGGGATGTTTCTTCACTCCCGACCAGCTCCCTCCCATCCTGGGGTCTGTCCTGCACCCTGCAGGGCAGATGGAGCCGGTGGTCTCTGCAGACATGGAGAGGTCACTTTTGTAAATATTTAAACAAGAAGTAAATGTGTCTTTAGCTAAGAGAAAATGGACAGAGATACAATCTTCAAATCCCTTTGCTTTAGCTTTGAAGTAACTACAATTTTAAAATAAATGTAAGATGGATGTAGAAGACTATAGATTCTTGATATTTGGAAACCACTGACTTCTTAGGAAGGGAGATGCTAACTGCCTTATAAATACCCAGTTTTTGTTTTCTTGGATAGCCCTACTTCTGAAAGAAAACTGGAATTATGTGTGGCAGGTCAACTTTAAGTACTATTAAACACACTAATATAACAACTTGCTGTTTCAGACAGTGGAACTGTCCGACCTGGGAAATGCGCCACACACAATCTCCTTGTGCCAAGAGGGTCCTGAAGAAGTAATGTTACAAAGACAGGCACGGCTAGTCCCCATTTAGAATCGCCGAGGATGAGAAGCTCCACTAAAATTTCTCCATGTTTACATCTTTAAACGACAAAATGGCTTTCAAATTCAAATAACTCTGATGGAGACATTTATACAATAGAGTTCACGCCTGCCTGTTTTCTTAACTAGAATATTCAGAACATAATTTAGCCTTTTTCTTGTTGACTCACTAAGAATCATCATTATGAGTCAAAACCATAGAATTTTAGTACAAAAGCGTCCTTAGAGACCAGCTAGCTCCTTTTCTTCCTTTTCGAGATGCTCAAGCAGAGGTGTGACAGGAGTTAAGTGGAAAGCAGAACCGTGCTGCCAGTTTGAAGGGAGTTGATCCAGAAGCCATGGCTTCGATTCTTGGTCCAAGGCTGTGACTGCCACACTTGCCGAGGCCTCGTGCCTTCCAGACTGGGGAGTGGGGTGACGCTCATGAGACCCTGTAGATGCGGCAAAAGCCAGCTTCCCCTTTGCAAGATGGGCTCAGACTCAATGCATTTTGCATTTTGGAGTCTACTTTTTATACTTTTTCCCTCTTTGCATTCACCTATCGTCTGTAGTGCTGTGGGTGTGTAAACGTGGTTCTGCCTCTAAACGTTACCCTACTCTCTTCAGCTGGGGCTTCCGCTCGGCTGTAAAGTATTGCAGGCGGGATCTCACAGGGGTCTTTCTGCTGTGAGCCCCGGTCACTTTCCTGGGGATGGGGCCTCTCCCTTTCCTCTTGGCCTGTCCCCCACTCCTCCCCTCCCCTTCCCGCTCCTATAGGATGAGGGCGAAAAGCCTTCTGTTTTCCCCTGCATGTGGGTATTCAGTCCCTGTGCTTGTTTGCTACCATCATAAAGCACCATAGACCTGGGGGTGGTACTTAAACAATCGAAAGCTGTAAGTCTGAGATCAAGGTGTCAGCAGAGCTGGCTTCTCCTTGGCTTGTGGAAGGCCCTCTGCTCCCTGCGTCTTCACATGCTTGTCCCGCTGTGTCTGTGTCCTTATCGCCTCTTCTAAAAAGGTCACCAATCATATCAGATCAGGACCCACCCTGGTGATTCATTTTAACTTAATTACCTCTTTAAAGTATCTATCTTCAAATATAGCCACATTCTGCGGTATTGGGGCTTAGGACTTCGTCATATGAATTTGACGTTGGGACACAATTTAGCCCATGACAGGCCCTTTGCACTTTTAAAGTTACCATGAATCACTCTAGGGAAACAGACAGTTGTAATGGCTCCAGAATTTTATAAAGTTCTTATGGCCAAGGTCCCTGAGTAATAGTTTCAGAATTACTTCTAAGATGGTAATTGAAATGAAGAATGACTGACAGATTCACTCATTCCAGAAGGATCCCTTCATGTTCCAACAAAGGCAGTGACTGACACCACAAACTTGAGCCCTGGGGATTGTTTCCCAGGTCCTGCAGGTGCGGGAGGAATGGGAAAGGCCAGATGGCAGCCTCTGGGCGGCAAAGTAGGGAGAACACAGAGAGGGCGGGAGAGGACAGAGCCCAGGCCAAACAGAAATGATGGCTCCAGAGGCTAGGATGGGGGTGGGGCTTCCTGGGGCTGGCGGTTAGCACCACTGGTTCAAACCCCTTTTCAGTCTGTGCCTTTCCCCTTCACTGACAACTGGCTGAGAAAAGGCCACAGGAGAAACACGGGTCACCTGGGTGCTGGGGAGCAATTAAAAACCAACTGGGTAAGAGGTACATTCTTTGATGGGAACAAAAGTCCTTTGTAGGTACAGCGGACTCACGCTTGAAATCTGGCCATAAGAGTCTATGGAATGTTCAGCGCCTGCAGCTGCTTTTCAAGTCTGGCCTGGAAACACTGAGTGCTGTCTGTCCACGTTCTACCTTCATACAGAGCCCAGCCCTTAGCCTGCCTGCCTGCTTGTCCTCTTTACTGCCAGGGGAACTCTCTGTCCCCACATCCCATCTCCCACCCTCACCTCACCCCAAAACTGGCTGTTGAGGGAAACATGCATCCACTACTCCATCCAACATCTACCCAACATCCATTCACTCCACCCAACATCCACCCAACGTCCATCCCCTCCCCCACCCGATATCCACCCAACATCCATCTACTCCATCCAATGTCTATCCAAAATGCATCCCCTCTCCCACCCAACATCCACCCAACATCCATCTACTCCATCCAATGTCTATCCAAAATGCATCCCCTCTCCCACCCAACATCCACCCAACATCCATCTACTCCATCCAGTGTCTACCCAAAATGCATTCCCTCCCCCACCCAGTATCCACCCAACATCCATCTACTCCATCCAATGTCTACTCAAAATGCATCCCCTCCCCCACCCAGTATCCACCCAACATCCATCTACTCCATCCAATGTCTACCCAAAATGCATCCCCTCCCCCACCCAACATCCACCCAACATCCATCCCCTCCCCCACCCAGTATCCACCCAACATCCATCTACTCCATCCAATGTCTACCCAAAATGCATCCCCTCCCCCACCCAACGTCCAACCAACATCCATCCCCTCCCCCACCCAGTATCCACCCATCCATCCACTCTTCTATCCAACATCCATCTATTCCTTTGAACCCTGAACACGAGCAGAGCACCAAGGGCCACTCTTATTCCTTTAAAAACCTTTTATTTTCTGAAGATGACTACTTAAGAAGCCTGATGACCAAGCTTGTCAGCGTAAACTGAGGCCTAAGAAGTGCTTGCCCAACTCAGTGTGACTAACCCACATGAAATTCAGAGAATGTGACTGTGACTGTGTTGGCTTCTCTATGATTTCCTTCTCTCAGATCTTGTATAGGTGAAGTGTTGCTTAAGAAGGGTGTTACTTAAAAAGAAAAAAGCTGGGAAGCGGGGTGGAGAATCAGTTGATACATTTTTAGAAATCACAGTAGGACGAAATACCAAGGAAAACATGAACTAAGAAATCAGAATGGCCTCTTAGGCCCTGGTCACATATGGGTTAGGAAGTGGTTTGCAATGTTAGAAAGATCTTTTAGTCCACATTAAAATACCTTTTACAAGGATCCCTGAATCTGAATTTTCACACTGGCCATTTCCTGGTGAATCGGTCTTTCTTTCCACACCCAGGAACAAAGTTCCCTCTGGGAGTCAGACATTGACGCTCCCCTGGGGGAACACGGGGGCCTAAGCCAATTTTCCTAAATTAATTTTACTCTTATCTTGCACTTTTTTCTTTCTTTTTTTTTCTCTCTCTCTCTCTCTATATATATATTTTTTAACATCTTTATTGGAGTATAATTGCTTTACAGTGGTGTGTTAGTTTCTGCTGTATAACAGAGTGAATCAGCTATATGTATACATATATCCCCATATCTCCTCCCTCTTGCATCTCCCTCCCACCCTCCCTATCCCATCCCTCTAGGTGGTCACAAAGCACTGAGCTGATCTCCCTTATCTTGCACTTTTAATCTGCATAAAGTCATCAGTCCTTGTTCATCTTATGCCCTGTCTCTGGCGAAAATCCCATTCAGAAGAAATACGATAATTCAAAGTAACTTAAGGCTTGACTGTTGTCTCTAAAGGGGCACATTCAAAACACACTCAAATTCTTCTTAAAGTCCTCTTTCCCATTCTCTTTACTCTCAAAATCTCAACAGCTCACAGGGGAATTGCTTCTAATTCCCTCTCCCCCACACCAAACCCCCAGACTCTCCAAGACTTCAGCTTGTATGAGGGTTCGTCTATCTCACCCCACTTTCCTCTGCTCTCCTCTTTCTAGATTTTTTTTCTCCCATAAACAGTTACGGGAGAGAAAAAGATCTCTGCCCTTAAGGTCAATCCAGTTCACTTTGCTTTTCCAGTTGGCTGTTCTTTTGTGTCCTTGACCCATGTATCCAATCGCTTCAGCCAACAACACCCAAGCTCCCCCATTACGAGCTGCCCAGCCAAGGGGGAAGAACGCTCATAGGTTATTCATTGTGTTTTTGTTCCTGTCACGTAATGTTGGTCATCTGCTCATCATCCACAGTCTGAGACGAAAAGGATAAACAAGTTTAAAAATCTTTTGGAAATAACCTAATAGCTTTGCACTTATCATTTCTGGAAAACCATTGTTGGTATTCAATGTTGAAAATGTCTAAATCATAGGACTTCCCTGGTGGTCCAGTGGCAAAGACTCTCTGCACTCCCAATGCAGAGGGCCCGCTGGGTTTGATCCCTGGTCAGGGAACTAGATCCCACATGCCACAACTGAAAAAAAAAAAAAAAAGATCCCGCATGCCACAACTGAAGACCCCACATGCTGCAATGAAGACCCGGCCCAGATAAACAAACAAACAAACAAATAAATAAATAAATAAATAAATAAGTAAATAATAAGTAAGTGCTTTAAAAAAAGAAAATGTCTAAATCATAAAAAGATTCCATTGTCTTCAGAAAGCTAGCACATTGTATGAAAAATCGAATAAAAAAGGAAAAAGAATTGATTTTATTTTTGTCATTTACTATGATTACATATGTATTAGAATTCTGTTCCAGCCAATCAGACTATGCTTTTGTACTTGTGTGAAGGTACATCCGAAGGCATAAATACCAAAGGGATAAACTCAGACAAAGGGTGTGAAGGATGGAAGGTGAAGAGAGTGGGCTCTTACCGAACAAGCTCTGGCTCTGGTGCAGGCTGTCCAGGTTCTGTTCTCAGATGCGTCTCCCATCGGCTTATTCTCTTTAAACGCAAGAGCCCTGCTGGGACATCAGGGCCATTTCCTCTGTCTTCCTTTAGGAACGCTGGGCAGTGTTTGCCAAGAGCTTTGATCACCCCATCTGGCTCCATAGAACAGAGCAGGCAGTTTTCTAGAAGAGGGTAGGAGAGAGGCTCTTGCCTGTAGCTCCAGCAGGAAGATAGTGAGACAGAAGAGGTACAGGTCCGCTGCCTGCTCTCACTCTGGACAGTAAGCCGTAAACTGGGGAACCGAACGGAATTACCCCTAAGTGCTTTATTTTTATTATATATATATTACATATATAATATATATGTATATATAATTTGAAGTATAGTTGATTTACAATGTTGTGTTAGTTTCAGGTGTACAGCACAGTGATTCAGTGATGTATACATATGTATCTTTTTTTTTTTTCAGATTCTTTTCCCTTATAGGTTATTACAGAGTATTGAGTAGAGTTCCCTGTGCTATACAGTAGGTCCTTATTGGTTACCTATTTTATATATAGTAGTGTGTATTCCCCTAAATGTTTTAAAATCACAAAACAGTACTTCCATGAGCCAAGAATTAGCATTGTGAGAAGGCCTAACAGCTGCTTTCTAAGAATCAGATAGGAGAGATACGGGGAAGGGGGCTGGTGCATGAGTTCAGAAGGTCCAGTTAGAAGCCTCACGGTAGTGACAGTGAGCCTGGGAGGGTGGCGACCAATTCAAGAGACACTACTGAAGCTGAAATGGGAGTGTAAATAACCCATTAGAGAGGAAGGACGTGGGGAAGATGTGAGTGGTGGTACTGTTCAGAAAAACTCAGAGGAGAAAGGAGGCTGCCTCGTGGCCGCTCTTCTCTCCTCCCCATCTTGTGTCGACTTCATGAACGTTTTAAGAAGCTCAGGCCTCTCCTAGGCCGCAGGGGGGCTGAGCCTTGTACAGCAGCAGGGAAGAGCCCCTGGGCCTGGAGTCCGGTCAGGCCTGGCTGCCTGCTGTATCCCTGTGTCTTTTTCCATCACCTTCTGTAAAGTCCTTCTGAAGAAGGACAAAGCCAGGGTGTTTGTTCCATCTTCTTTCTGATTTATGTTCATAAACATCCTCTTTGCTTTCCTCAGCACTAAAGACCCTTTCGGGTGTTGTTCAGCCATCATTTCTGTAGTGACTGGAGACATCTGTGGCATGAAGGTCGGGCTGATGGGATAGATCAGACGCTGGATTGCTGTCGTCTTCTCTGAGGAGCTCGTCTACAGCAGGGGCCCGTCTCCAGGTGCTGGGGGTCTCCGTGCAGCCCTGCAGTGTTTGCTTCCCTGAGGGCACCCACTGTGGGCGGGAACCCGGCTGGACCCCCGGGTAGAGGCTGGGGCTCAGCTGGACCCAACATCGTCTGCCACGGGGCTCCCTTCTTTATGCTTAAGTCTCTGGGTATGGCTGGCACGGGCCCCCAAGACCTCCTCACCGAAGATTCCCAGTCTTGACTTAATAGTTTCAACGTCCTTCAAGTGACTTGTGACCCTATGTTTTAAATCTAATCTTCCCCTCTTTTCCCTTTTATTAGAAAAAGAAAATTGATCTCCAGATTGTAAGCTCCTTAAAGCTAGAGATGATGAATTTTCCTCTAAATATTTATTGTGAAAAATTTAAACACTATAGAAAAAGTGCAAGATAAATATAATGAACACCCCTACACTCTTCACCTAGATTCACCAATTGTTACTATTTTGCAAGTTTCTTTCTCTCTTTATAAAGATACATATACACACACAATATATATTATACATAATATATACACTGTAGATACATTGTATATGTGCGTGTGTATGTATACACACGCACATATATACTTTTTGCCAAAACTCTCTCATAGTTGTGCACATCATGACACTTTAGCCCTGAATATACACCTCTTATGAACAATGGCATTCTCCTACGTAATTGCAATATAATGACAATATTCAGGAATTTAACATTGCTTCAATGTTATGATCTAATACAATGTTTCTGTAGATCTTTTTTTCAGAGATTATGTAATTTTCCCCCGAATATATTTTTACCTCTTCCTGCTTAACCAACTCAACTCAGGACCTAGCACACATGACACACACAGAAGTCCCTAAATAAACATTAGTTGAATGAATGAACAGATGGGTGGAAGAATGAAAAGTTCTTTCGATGTGTCTTCAGACTTCAAAAGGTGCATGACTGAGCACAGTTCATGAACCCCATGTGGGAATCACACGACCTTCAAGCTCTTCTCATTGATCTTGGCAGAAACCCTACACCCAACAGGATACGTATTTTGCAACTGTGGCTTTTTGTCCTCAGCTGGGTGATATTTAAGTTACTGGTGCTTAGAGGCACCATCCGGAACTTGGCAAACCCGTTCAAAGTGAAACATGTCAGAATCTCTGTTAATCATCCCTCATACATCCTACAAGCACCCAGGCTCCACCATCACATCCAGCTACTGGGAATGCAAACGAGCATTGTAAAAAGAAAGCAGGAGGAGGACGGAGCTCTGCATTGTAGGATTTCACATCC
Source organism: Stenella coeruleoalba (assembly GCF_951394435.1). Lineage (NCBI taxonomy): Eukaryota > Metazoa > Chordata > Mammalia > Artiodactyla > Delphinidae > Stenella > Stenella coeruleoalba. Next base: position 83,387,061 of record NC_137158.1, read on the forward strand.
GACAACAAAGAAGGGCACAGCTTCTGCTGGGATGGCATTCATGGTGTCAGAGGTGATCTGTCACAAAGAGGCTTTTGCAGAAATTGACAGCACATTCATTCCCACGGGGCACAGCATTCAGTGAGGCAGACTTTCCCCCCTCATATTTGACGGAAATTGTCTACTCATATCCGGTATCAAATAGCCCCAGCAGAACACTCTACTTCAAGAGTGCTCTTTCCACCAGAGGATGGGTCCCAGGCGTGAGGCTGTGCACACGGCAGGTGCCCCAGCCCTGGTTGTCTCCTCTCTTGCTGGCATCTACGGCAGGGGTATCCTAACTATGGTGGTAGGCAGATAGAGTTCGTGATCATGCCTACTTTTCATTGGAACTTAAGGTAGATGAACTTCAATCTCTCCATTCGGACAGTTTATAATTTTGCTTTTCCCCCCATATTTCCTATGCATCCTTTTAAGACTGTAGGCATCCCAAGTTCTACATAGAATCTCAGCAGCGAGTTATTGTTAATATGTTTTATGGGCGCATCAAAGCAATTATTCTAAAGCATGCTCGAGACAAGGATAGCTGGGTTCTAATTGTATCTAATAGACTTCAGATGAATAGCACTGCACTTCAGAAGCACACAGTTATGAAGAAAATTCTCTTTTTCATTTTGGTTTCCTTCTCTCCTAACTGATTGGTTTGAAAGACTGAAATTTGACTCTTGAGGGTGGAGGATGCGTTGGGGAATCCTTCCCCACCTCCCAGGACGCTTCCATCCTGCGCCCAGTTTCCCCGTTCTTTGCTATCTGCCCAGCGCCGCCCACGTGATGTGATGAAAGCTGCACTGTTTAACATCTGGAGCATCTCTCGGTCCACGGTTCAGGGACCCAAGTCCCCCTGGTCTCTTCCAGGAACGGACTGGCTCCCAGACAATCGCCTAGTGTCCAGGCAGGGGCCACTTTCCTTTCAGAGGACATTTGATGTGAAGAGATCACTGTTCATTACATCAGGGGAGGTAATCTGGCAGCTCTGCGCTGGTGCTCCAATGCTATTTGGTTTGTAAACTATAGATTTTCTTTACTGCGTGTTTCCTTTACACAGCTTGTCTTTGTCTAGATTCACAGTATTTCCTCTGACATAATCATCCTTCAAATATTACCCAAAACAGCAGTGGTGGTGGTGGGGTCACAGAGAAATACCCAAATAGTTCTATCTTATTATACTAGTGAACTCTTTCCTACAGGATACAAAAGACACTGATAAGAATATTAGCGTCTGTTGTCTTGGCAGCAGGGTTACTGTTAAAATAGTGGAATTTAGGGACATATTTTGGTTATTTTATAAACTGCGTTACTCTGCCTTTATCTATGAAACCCAATGATAGATTCCTTCAAGGAAGTGATAAAACATTAGTTAGAACAATCACAATCTTGGATAAATAAAACGACAACCAATAAAACCGCCGACTACTTGGATGAGAAGAGTACTGTGTTACCCCGCTGTGAAGGGACAACACGGAACTTGGATAAAAGCTGGGGAAGGGAAACTGCTGACAGCATCAGCTGGTGTCTTTCTGAAACTCAGTCTTCAGTCACACTGCACTTGCTCACCAATGTCTTCCACGTATTTGCTTTCGTGCACCTATGGGGATATGGGGAGTCACAATGTTGGATTCTGATATATTTTTAAAAATCTGGATTAGAGCCAGTTGACTGAACTTGGTTAACTGGGTGAGTAAATAATCCTGCAGCATAAACTGTTCACCTGGAATGATGCACTCGTTTTGAGGTTAAGGATGCAGGCGAAACAAATCTTTGCATCCCTGTCCCTGAAGGAAGGGCTTTTCAGTGAGGGGGTCCAGAATCCTGAGCTCAGCCTCCAAGGAGGCGGGTGAGGCCACTTCCTAGCTGGGTGACCTTCAGCAAATCAGTCTCTTCAAGGGTCTCTTTCTTCCTGGGTCAGATGAAGTCAACCGGTTCAGAGGGGTGGAAGAGAAAAGCAAATGAGACCGTGTCTGTGAAGTTCTTAGCGCAGTGGCTGGGACACACGTGCTTGATACATGATTGCTATGAGTACTACTAACTCTAACCAGATGTTGCTGTTGTTTTAAAAGAAGAGATACACTCACAAAGGTATGTTTAGGACTTCCCTGGTGGCGCAGCGGTTAAGAATCTGCCTGCCAATGCAAGGGACACAGGTTCGAGTCCTGGTCTGGGAAGATCCCACATGCCGCGGAGCAATTAAGCCTGTGCGCCACAACTACTGAGCCTGCATTCTAGAGCCTGCAAGCCACAACTACTGAGCCCACACGCCACAACCACTGAAGCCTGCACGCCTAGAGCCCATGATCTGCAACAAGAGAAGCCACCGCAATGAGAAGCCCACGCACCGCAACGAAGAGTAGCCCCCACTTGACACAACTAGAGAAAACCCGCGTGCAGCAACGAAGACCCAACACAGCCAAAAAATAAATAAAGAAATTTATTTTTTTTTAAAAAAAGGTATGTTTAGATTATCCGTTTTAAGAAAAGAACGAAAGAACCAGGGAAGGTCTCAATGCCTCCTTCCTCAAAGTGAAGATACATTTCCTTGTTCTGTGATCTCTGTGCAGTTAGAATGCAGGATAAGACTTAAGATATACAGGTATTTATTTTCCTATTCAGGGAAAAATGTACTCATTTACCCAAGTAAGTTTACCCATTCATTCAAGACACATTTATTAACTCCTAGCAGGTGACAGGTATGAACATACTATTTTTTGCAGAAAGATATTTCCTATATTTCTAATCAAGAGATTTTCTTTTAACATTTATTTGTGTCTTGCAAATTCCCAGGATACCTTCTGCTGGAAAAACCTACCTCATGTTTGAAAGCAAAGGCTATGTCGCTGTACTAATTTTATGTCAAGTCCGAATTATAGCAAACCTGGTGTCTGTGAATGCCCTTGAAAGGTTTATATGGTGGCCAGTGTTACGCCAGCACTCATTCAGTTGTGAGCAATTGTCTTTTTCAAGGTGGAGAATTCTAGAATGTTTACCTTTGACCTTGGCCTTCTGTGGATTTGTGCATCTTCGTCTGCTACCCTTGGGTTGTGTTCCTGGGCTCTGGGCTGCAAAGTGCTCTCCTTTGCATCCGAGGCTCCTGCAAAGTGCCAGCTAGACAGTGGGCTGAAGCAAAGCTGAATTACGGAAGTAAAGAAGAAGGAAAAGTGAGAAGGGAACAGAGAGATGGTGTATAAGAGGAGGAGGGTGGGCGGACAGAACTTTACCCACGTGGTTGGCTATTGAACAAGTTGATACATTAGAGACAATACAAAATGTAGTGCATGTAAAGGATATTTCTCCTTTCATGGATTCCAGAGGGAGAAGAAGTCAAAAGGAACAGGTCAGAGATGCCCAAGTCAGAAGGGGGATGGGGCGAAAGTGCATTTGTCCAGCAAGAAACTGGCAGGGCCCCTTCTAAGGGGCCCTTAGAAGGCGACATTGTCCAACTGGAAATAGGGGAGCGACCGAGGCATCACTGCTTACACCTGGTTCAATCTCCAGTCCAGAGAATACGGCAAAGGGGACTGAGTCACTGATGTAACCCTTAAAGTTTCCTCACGAGGGGATGGCCATTCTGGAGACCAATGGACTTCTCAGTAAGTCCAATAAAATCAGTTTTTCTTCCAGGGCTAAAACAAATGACTGTTTCTCAGGCTGAGGACCAGCTGAAGTAGCTGATTTGTGTTATTTGGGCTGTGCTGTTTAAAAATAATACAGTATAATCACACTCAAGTGGAGGCCGGAAATAAGAAGAGAAGGAGGGTCAGATTCACCGCTGCTCTCCTACACACCCACACCTTCTGAGCGCAGGGGCAGATGTAACTGTCTGCACTGTGTATCCTTTTGTCTTGTCTTTTCATGCTTCTTAGCCAAGTGTAAAGAGTCAATTTGGTGTCAGTTAAAAGCACACATGGTATTAAACTGATAAGAACAGATACTACACTTGATCTTAGCCAAAAGGCCGAAAAAGAAAAAAAAAAAAGCACACACGGTAGAACTCCATTGTACTAGTCATCTGCTGATGACCCACCAGGAGAAGCTTGGGAGCCAAGTTTGGACTTATGTCCAAAGAAGAACCCTCACTCACCCCAGCTAACTGAGGTTTTATATCAACATTGCAAATGGAATGGGAGACACAGCTCTTTAAGAAGGGGTACTGACAACAGGAAATTAAATTCTGTAGGTATTTGCCAAGGATGTAAAACGTGATGCACTTTAAATACTAGAAACTGCAATCCCGTTGGCACCGGGAAAACAATGTAGGAAAACGGTCATGTGGCTGGAAAACGGTCATGTGGCTGACTTTTGTGCCTGAGACATCATTTTGTGCCTGGAATCGTGATTTGCTGTAAAAATTCTGAAGTATCTGACAGGATGCTTTTAATTACACAAGTAATGTACACTGTCTTCTCGTTTGCAGAAAACCTTAATAGCAATTAGAAACTTCCCAGATGAGCTGTGACGGGGTTGAGAATTGAAAAGCTTGGGTGGGAAAGCAGAAACCCAGATTTGGTTGTTTTGTTTTGGAGAAATTGAGCTTCAGTTTTAGGTGAATTCGAGCCTTCTTGACGGGTTACCAGACAGTACAGCCCCTATTCATCCGCAGGCAGTGGATGGGATGGTGCGGGGCAAGCTTTTCCTGAATTGCCTTAAGTGTATATTTGCCACCTCTCCTGCGGCTAAGAGCTGTTCAAATTCACTCCCAGAATACCCCGGGACTTTCTCCAGAAATGGTCACTCCAGAGCACATCTTCGCGCAGGAATCACACTGCTGTCAACGAGGTGATGTCAGCCAGACAGGGAAACAGTCGGTAGCCGTGGATCTCAGCAAAAACCTCTCCTGTGTGGACACACGGGGAATTTGAAAGGAAGATGTGTCGGTGAAATGACATCACCTCAACACACAATACTGCAGGGACGCGGTGGGCCAGTGGTCCTCAGTGGGGAGTGGTTTGGTCTCCGGGGACATCGGCAATGTCTGGAGACATTTGGGGTTGTTACCACAGGGTCGGGGGCTGCGGGCATCTCGGTGGGCAGAGGCCAGGGACCCTGCTGAGCATCCTGCTGTGCTCAGGCCAGCCCCACAACTGGGAAGTATCCAGCCCCAAAGGTCAGCAGCGCTGAGGCTGAGAAACCCTGTGTCAGCGAAGAGAAAAGGAGTTTCAGTTCACAGGACCGCTGTGCCAACAAGGAGTCTGTGTGAATATTAAACATAGTCAACTTGCGAGCTGGGAAGTGGCTTTAGAGAGCTGCTCCTGTCTGGCCTGTGAGCCAGTTCATCCGATCTCAGCGGAGTCCGCTTGTCCCACGTGAAGCACCGGCTGGGCAGGCGCCGGAGGTGTCTCCAGGATACATCTGCAGAGGTGGTGGCCTCGGCTCGTGAACAGATCCATGCGTGGTGAGCAAGGAGCAGAACGGGCACCGGAGCTTTTCTCCCTGTGATCTCGTGATTCCAGAAATTACTGATCCGGGGCTGCCGTGCTTCTCATTTGTTTTCAGACCATGGAACACACTTCTTTTCACAACTGTCTTGAATATTCACGAAGTCTAGCTGTATTTTCATAATACAGTGAGGAAGATGTGACAGTGTATCACTGTCCGCATTTTACAGAGGAAAAACCACGAAGGAGGTAACTGACCTGCCTAAATTAAGAGTCGGCCAAGACCAGTCACAACTGCTGCTGGTGCAAACAGGAACCGTTTGTTTGGCACTTACTGCGGGCAGACAATGTGCTGAACACGGCATGTATGTGTCTCATTTTATCCCCTTCCCTCCGCCCCATCCTCACTGGGACTTGGCTGAGGGCCTGAGGTGCGGCTTCACAGCAGGGGACTGGCCCACCTGGGGTGTGAGCCCCTTTCCCCCTCCTCCATCGCTGCCCCCCACCCCACTCCGATGCGGGTACAGAGTTCTCAGATTGCAACTAGGAAGAAGGCTCAATGAATCATAGGAAAGAACTTTTTTATTTAAATGGGATTGACGCTTCAATCATAGAAATGGTTTGATCTCCATTACAATTTTTTTTTCAAAACGTAACTTCCCATTCATTTTTACTACATCGTGTAGATACACAGCAGGCAGATAAGAGCACTGACTCCAATTGATGCATTCACTCGCTCACTCATGAGACAGTAAGCACCTGTTGTGTACCAGGGAAGGTTCTAGGCCATGGGGGGAGGCGGGGTGGTAGTTAGGATTGTTGACTCTAAGCTCTTGTCTTCAGTGTGCTCACAACCTAGTGTGGGAGGTGGTGAGTCACATTACAAGACACACACACACAAGGGAGGTGTGACGTGCTGGGACATTTCAGAGACAGGGAAGAAGAAAGCCTGGCTGAGTTTTGACGGGGACCGTTTGCCTGGAGCCTACAGCGCGTGGGAGTGTTAGAAGGAGACGGGCCTGGATTCACTGGTGGAGTGTGGTTCACATTCTCTAGTGGCTGAGGTGCTGTTTTTGGCTTCCTCATCTGTATGGACTCTGTCGGTGATGTCTGTACCTTTCACCCAGGGGTCATCCTTGTCACTCATGTCTATTTGGATTACCAAGGTCTGCCTCCCCCCCCCCACCCCCGCTCCAAATGGCTTCCACATAGGATGGCCTGGGGTAAATTACTTATTTCTGTGATCGTTTCTCCTATAAAGCGGGAGTAATAAAAGTGGTATGTAGGGACTTCCCTGGTGGCGCAGTGGTTAAGAATCCGCCTGCCAATGCAGGGGACACAGGTTCGATCCCTGGTCGGGGAACTAAGATCCCACAGGCCGCGGGGCAACTAAGCCCTCACGCCACAACTACTGAGCCCGTGCGCTCTGGAGCCCACAAGCCACAACTAGAGAGAAGCCCGCGCTCCACAATGAAGAGCCTGTGTCCCGAAACTAAGACCCGACGCTGCCAAAGCTAAATAAATAAATATTAAAAAAATAAAAGCTACTGTACTCCAGTGAAAGTTAATTCAAGAAAGCCTTTAAAGAAAGTGGTATGTATATGATAGATGTGAGGATTAAATTGGACACTTAGACACAGGAACCCGGACTTTGGGGGTGCGGAGATGACTGCTCTGTTTCCAGTGGCCCCCTCTTTGCCTTCTCTCCATCCCCTCACCTCCTTTCTTTAGGCACCTAACGTCACCCTGGACACCCTGGAGGCCCTTCTGGTTTGTTTCTTCTCTGCTAATCTCTCCTTTCTGCAAACATTTCTGCCACTAGCCTCTGGTAGGAACCACTTCTTTCTTCCAGGGAGTTTAAATAAGTAAGGTTGTTGGACTAGAAATAATTTATTAACTCAATTGTTTATGAACTCATTGTTTTTCCAACTCATTAAAGGTAGCTTTAAACACTTGATCTTAAAGTCCCGAATCAAGTGTTTTTTTCCTGCACTTGGGGAAGAAGTTTTGCTATTTGCATCCCTCCGTTCATTTGCATATGTGTGGGCAGAGTAACCATGTTGCCTTATTAAAGAACTCCAGACACCCAAACTATAGAACATTAAACGATATCTCTAGATCGTGTGTTTTCTTCTCAATCAAAGTTAATTAAAGCCAAACTATATTTTTCGAGTTCCTCATGGGTAAAGACATGTTGTTCTCACTTCAGCCATGTGGGTGTCCCCAGTTTTTACCCTGAACACCAACGGCTTAGCGGAGAAAGTTAGGAGACGCAAGATTTCTATTTCTTTTGAATTTGTATTGTTAAATCAGGAAATATTTTTAAAGGTAACGGTTGAACACTGAAAAGGTGAAAATTGCTTTAATTTATAGCAGGAAACCAGGCTCACTTGAAATTTCTATGTGTTTGATTGAAAGGAAAAGATCGCATTTGAATACTTATCCTTGAGACCAGAAATGGATATAAAATGCAATTAATCGATCTGCTAATTGTTCTTCCTTATCACTTGTGTGAAGAGCTGTTTAGTGTTTACTACCCACCACGACTGTTCTGTGGAACTGAACCAAACCTGGGTCCAAAGCCCTTCTGTGCTTTCCTTCCTCCCTCCTGGGTGTGGAGGAAGGTTGGAGGAGGGGGAGAGGAGCTGCCCGCTTCCCAAACTATAGAACATTAAACGATATATCAGCATCCAGCAGCCTCTCTGCTCTCCGGCTTCCCTGGGGTCTCTCCCAGGGTATTCACGGGCCACCTGCTCACATGGACTGTCCCTTGGGCAGGCGTAGCTCGGGCACGGTCTCTGCCTGGGTCTGCCCTGGCTTGGGCAGCAGGATGGGTTCAAAGGCTCACTACACTGCTTTTCTTAGAAGGAGGCTCTATGAACAGCACAAAGGACAGGCGTTAGAGGCCTCCAGGCCAGCCTTCTTGGTCTAGGAGTCCTGTGTGAATCGTGTCTTCTCTCTTCTAGAACCTTCACTCATAACTCTCTGTTTTCCACTTCTCCCTATGTGCTGGCTCCTGAGGTCACAATCCCACCTTAAAACAAACACCTCACCTTGACCCTTATCTGTCCCCCTGCCACCAAGTCCCTCAAGAGAACAAGGTCATATTTGCTCTGTCTACTTTTCCATCCTCCATTTATTCTTTTTTGGTAACAGCTTTATTGAGATATAATTCACATATCATGCAATTCACCATCCGGGTGTATGATTCAACAGCTTCAGTATATTCATAGAGTTACGGCATCCGTCACCCAAATCAACTTTACAACATTTCCACCACCCCATGAAGAAACACTGTGCCCGTTAGCAATGGTTCCCCATTCCCTCCCCCACCCCAGCTCTGTTTTCCATCTCTGTGGATTTGCCCCTTCTGGACGTTTCATATAAAAGGATTCACACAATATGTGGTCTTTTGTGTCTGACTTATTTCCTTTGGCGTGATGTTCTCAAGCTTCATCCATGTTGTAATATGTCACAGTATTTCATTCCTTTTAATGAACAAATAACCTTCCATTCTGTGGACAGACCACATTTTAGTTTATCTATTCAACAGCTGATGGACATAAGAGCAAAAGTTCCTTCCTTTTGCTCTTATGGATAAAACTGCTCTGAACATTCCTGTACGAGGTTTTGTCTGGATAAATGTTTTTATTTCTCTGGGGTGTGGTTGGTCACCTTCCCCTGAGGCATGTGGCTGAAAGGGGGAGTGGATAACCTAACAGAATCAAGGTCTCTCGGGAAAAAGAGGGAGCGGAGATGCTGGGTGAATAACCAATAGTTGTCACTAAAATGTTTCTTCTTTTTATAAGGGTTAATCTTCATGAGCATATGCCTGTACGTCCCACCCATAAGTCATGTTCTCTATCAAGTTTAGAAAGCATCCTTCAATTTCTAGTTAAGTGTTGTTCATTAATAATGAACATTTATCAAATGTCTTTTGCCATCAAAGGAGATTATTTTATGTTATGAATTTTGCTATAGTGTGAAATGCTAAACTTACAGATTTCTCAATACTAATGTATCATTAAATTAATGGGATTAAAACTTGCTTGGTTGTAGTGGGCAGTTCTCTTAATACATTGTTAAAATGGTCTTTATAGTTCTTGATTTAAAATGCTCACATCTAAGTTGCAATATGTATGTAGGGATTCAGTTCTCTGGACCATAGGCAGATAGTTTAGCTCATGCACACATGATAAGTACAACTGGTGAGTATTAATGCAGAGATGTAGCAAGGCAGCCTGGAAAGGAAATTCAGCAATTGGAGGAGGTTTTGTGGCCTGAAAGTCTACACAGAATTGTCCAGTCAAAGCAGAGGCCAGGAAACCCTCGGTGCCATTATCTGGTCTGCACGGAGACCCTCCACACCTCTGTCTGGGTCACGGTTAACTCACAAATCAGACCAATTTGGACACATTCAAGCCAACAGATGGAGGTTCAATTTTAACAGAACCTTGAACATGGTCGACCTCTGTACTGTTAGGGTCTCCCCACATGGGCATCACAGCACGGATGTGTGATGCCCACGTGGGGCACAAGAATCCCAGTAAGAACCCCCAGTACGCTCTCCACAAGAACCCCAGTGAGAACCCCCAGTACATATGCACTAGCTAGTCTGGTCTCTGGTCTTAGATTCCTGGTGGGCTTCTCCCTTTAAGTAACAACTTTTGTTTTCTCTATGAATATGATGCCTTCTTGTTATAAAACATTCAACTACTATAGAAAAGCACAAAAAAGAAGAGAAAAATCACCCCAAATCTCACTACCCACAAATGCCAGCACTGCTTTTGGTTTAAGCCTCTTTCCAGCCATCAACCTCTGGGAAACATACAGATGGAAGGATCAGCAGATGTGGATGTAAATACATATGATTTCATTGTATAAAAAGTGAGTCATACTAGACAGGCTCTTTTCTTGTTAAGTAGTAACTTTCATTTCATGTAAAGTTGACAGAAGAAAAAGAAAATGCAGTGAAACTGAATGGACTGCTAAACTTATATATAAATACTCCTTCAGAAGATATATTAGTGCCCAAAGCTGCCTCTAATGTTGAGGAATTACAATCACCGCGGAGAGGTCAAGACCGTATTTTTTGGCATATTCTTGCATGTTGGACAATCTGGGCTGACTTTGCTTGAAAAACCAGGTGAGAAGCTCTCATACATCTTCCGATCTCCCCTGCCCGACCTCCTACCTTTCTTCCTTCTGTGCTGTAAACATGACTCCCTGGGGGCTGCTTGTTTGCTTTTTCTTACTCTTTCCTCTGAATTGACCCGATGGGAACCAAAGCTCACGGCCTGGCCTTCAGCCACGGCGCCTCCCTTATCACTTAAATCACATTTTCGCTTCTGCTCAGCTCACTTATTTGGAAGGAGAAAGTTTAATCTAAAATACTGTGTAACAATTAGAGATGCACATCTCATCTTTTACAGACAGGTTAACATGACATGGCCTCTCTTAGTCATTTCTTTACCATCTTAAGGTGTCATCTAAAATTATCATTCTGAAGAGTCTATTTATTAAAAATGACTTCTCAGTAGCACAGAGAGCCACATAAAACAGTCTAGGAGGTCTCTCCTGAGATTGGACTGGCCTTTCCACAGTGTGTCAGAGGCAGAAAGGTGCACAGGAGCCACTCCTTTGCTGCCACCAAGGCCACATGCAGACGTGGCCCTGATCCTGTGTCCTGTCTCCTGGCTGAAGAGACACCAGCCTCACAGCCACTCAGGACAGCCTTGGGTTTACGCGAGAGCTCTCTCTGTCTCACTTGTCACATTTAACTGATTACCAAATCCCATACTTTTTTGGGGGGGAATAATTTTAGGTTTACAGAAAAGTGGCAAAGATGTAGAGAGCATCCCTTTATATTTGCCCAGCTTTCCCTAATTTTAGCAGCTTACATAACCACGGCACAATTATCCCAACGGAGGCATGAACATTTGGTACAATACTACGAAGTGAACTACAGACCTGATTTAGATTTCATTCGTTTGTCACTCATGTCGTATTTCTGCTCCTGGGTCCACTGAGGCGGAGACTTCAGGGCCTAAGTACGTATGTACTGAAGTCTTTCTTGTCCTGGTCAGCACGTTGCCTTCACTCTGGCCCTCAGCTCCCCTCGCGTCCACTCTGCCGAAAGCCTTTGAAATGACCCCCTTTCTCCAGTCCCACTCCCCTTCAGCCATTCCTTACAGAATGATCTTTCATAAATGCAGATTTGATAGTGGACCTTCCTTCTCAAATGCCCTCAAAGTTTTCCCTTCATGCACGACGCGGAGTTGAGGCTTTCTAGCAGGGCCACGTCTGGATCTGCTTCTCCGGCCTCATTTCCCTTAATTTCTCCCAATTCAGGACCCACGCAGGAAGGTCCCTGTGCTCTCTGTGGCCGCCGGCTCACAGCCTCCGGGCCTAACGCTGGCTGTCCGCCCGCTCTCACTCATGCTTTCAACCTGCCCCTGGGAAGTTTCCCCTCATCCTTCCCCTCGCCAAGCCTGGACCTAGCACAGCTTCTGTTAGGGTGCTGACCAAACTGCGTTGCGGTTGCATATCTGTCTCCTCTGATGGTTTGTCAGTCTTTTGGGTTCTTTTCGGCCGCACCGCAGCTTGTTTCGGATCTTAGTTCCCTGACCAGGGACTGAACCCGGGCCCTCGGCAGTGACAGCACCAACTCCTAACCACGAACCTCCGGGGAATTCCCTGTCAGTCTTGAGCAGAGGAAATTTGTCTTTATTTCTGTAGCCCTGACACCCATCATATTCAGTGCTCAGTAATTGTTTGTTGAAGACGTAGAAAACAAACTTATACTTACCAAAGGGGTCAGGGGGGATAAATTAGGCGTTTGGGATTGATAGCTACACACTACTATATATAAAATAGACAAACAACAAGGACTTACCATATAACACAGGGAACTAAACTCAGTATTTTGTAATAACCTACAGTGGAAAAGAATCTGAAAAAGAATGTGTGTGTGTGTGTGTGTGTGTGTGTGTGTGTATAACGAATTCACTTTCCTGTACACCTGAAACTAACACAACGTTGTACATCAACTATATTTCAGGCAAGCAGGCTGGAGACAGCGGTGACTCAACCATGGCTGATGCGCAGAGCTCGTGTGAACTCATGAAATTGGAACGTCTCCATGACAAATGGCCCTGAACATAAAGCCAGCTGCTACTGCAGAGAGGTACTTCAGAATTCAAAGATTTTCAAATACCACGTGATGGGTCCCTGGTGAGAGTCAAGGGCTTCCTATGGTATCAGCCCATCCTCTTCTTAGTGGGACAAACTCCTTGGGAGGCATCAGTAGCGGTCGGTCCGGCTTGAGGGAGGCTCAGGAGAAATTTCAGGTGGGGGTAGGGGTGTCAGGCGGCGACAGTAGCCAAGGCTGCTGGGCCTGCTGGAGGCCCGTTCCTGGGGCCAGGCTCCCCAAAGTGTGGCCCACGGCAGGGAGCCCAACTCATCGTTCTTCGCCCAGGATGGCCTCAGTTTCTGAACTGCCAGTCCGTGTGCAGCAGCCCCCTCAGGGCTGGGCTCCGTGGGAAGGTTGGTCATCCCCACAAGAGGCAGAGAAGATGCTCACGAGAAACTCAGAAGGGTCGTATTCACGGGGGGCTGGAGACTGAGTCCCGTTTTCCCAGAGCTTCCACCCAACTCATTTTTCTCCCACTCCACCCTGTCCAAATCCATTTGGCAAAACTCCTTTGAAAGAAGCAGTAGAGTGTTTTTAAATGGTTTGTTATCATTTGTGTAAAGTTCAGGTAATGCAAGGACTGAATTATTGATTGGAAAATCTTCATTTCTTGGCTGCGTTCAATCTGGGCAGCTTAAACTGTCACGGGAGATTAAAAACTGTTTTTCATTATAAAGTGATATTTTCACACTGCCAAGAAACGTGCAAAGTAGAGACAAGTGAAAGTTCACGTATAATTTTGTCACCATAGCAAAATGCATTTTAATATAGGTTCTTCAATCACTTTTTCTTAGACTTAATTTTTAAAAAATAATTGCAGTTACAGCATACGTACCATTTTGGTAAGCTCCTTTTTACTCCCCATTACATTATAAACATTTTTTCATGCTGCTCAGTAGTTTTCATACCCAAACTGTTTAATGACTACGTGAAAAACACTTTTGAATTAAACTGGGAAATTTCAAAGAAATACTTATTAACTTAATTAGCATACAGTTGATCATAATGAAGTCCTGACAAGTTGTCATTTTAGAAATCTATTGGCGTGGGAAGATGCTAATCTTATGTTTTTAAGTAGAAATAAGTAAGATGCGAGATAATTATTTCTAAACGGTGGTTTTAATTTTTCCTTTTTGCCTTTTTTACTTTCTGGAATGTGATAATGAAATAATTACTTTGTAATAAAAACACAAGGAACACTTTCCAGGGGAAAAAATACTGAGAGGAGATTTGATGCTTAATAGCATCTCACAAAAATGCCATTGAAGTCACTCTGAGTTTGGAATTAAGAAGCCAAGAATCATGGATAAAACAAATTATCTATAGAAAGGAAAAACTGCAGAGTTTGTCTTTGCTAGTACAGTTGGAGAGTTTTTTCAAGAACAGCCAATGTACACGTGAGGTCACCCGGGCACTGGAGGGGAGGAGGGTTCAAGGGGAGAACCCTTTGAGTGCAATTCTCAGGGACTCCCAGCTAAGGATACCTGATCTGAGACCAGGGATTTCCGTCCTGCGTCATATGTGCCTTTGGAATGGAAAGTGATCGTCTGCCCAGGGGACACTGGTCATGCAGCTGAGTCGCTTAGCTCTGAGTCTAGGCTCTACAAGTTAGCTTTTCACTGTGGTTTGATTTTCAAGTAGATTTGCTCAGAACTCCAAAATGCAATTCCCTAGTTATGGAGCCTGGAATGTGGCAGGCCCGGCACTAGGTATTGTGGATACAAAGGCGAGTACTATAGTTATGTTCTCCTTATCTGCTCCTGGGGGGTAGAGATAAGTAAATAAGTGATTAAAGTTTCACACGTTAAATGCTATTATGAAATATATATATGAATGAATTATAATAAATATGAATAAATATAAAAAATAAATATTTGATTCCTGGCCCATGGTTCCTAAAACCTTTGGAATCCCTGGAGTGATGTGTATGCTAATGAGATGACTGTGGTCAGACCCTAGGTAGCTTCAGGATGGGGGCTGCCTGTCAGGAAAGCCAAGGCACAATTAGAGGGTTGGAAATTTTAGCCCTAAGCCCTGACATCGAAGGAAGGGAGAGGGGGAGGGGCAGGAGGTTAGGTGAATTACTAATGGCCAACTATCTAACCAATCGTGTCTACTTAAGGCAACTTCCATTAAAAAACCCTAAGCAATTGCGTTCAGACAGCTTCCCAGCTGGCGAACACGTTGAGGTACGGGGAGGGTGAGGCACCCGCAGAGGGCATGGACGCTCGGCACACCCCTCCCCATCCCACGCCTGCCCCATGCAGCTCTTCATTGGCTGTCCTTGAATCTGAACTCTTTATAACAAACTGGTAACAGTGAATAAAGCACTTTCCTGAGTTCTGTGAGCCATTCCAGGGTAATATTGAACTTGAGGGGTTGGGTCATAGAAACCCCCGATTTATAGCCCGTCGGTCAGAAGTATAGGTGGCAACCTGGGACCTGTGACTGGTGTCTGAGTCGGGGGTGGTCTTGAGGGGCTGAGCCCTCAACCTGTGGATTCTGACACGTACTCCGGGTAGGTAGCATCAGATGGAATTGACTCGTAGGATACCCAGTGGTGTCGGGAGGACCTTGTTGGTTTGGGGAAAAAACACCAGACAACTATGACTCAGGAAGTAGTGCAGCTTTGGGAACACAGAGGAAGGGACCCTAATGCAGACTAGGGTGGCTGGAGAAGGGTTCCTGGAGAAGTGGATTAAACGGAGACCTAAGGGTGGCCAGGCAAAGGGGGAAGATGGGGCTGTAAAGAAAAGATTCCGGGCAGATGGAAAATCTCAGGAGAAATCAGGAGGTGTGCTTCTCCTTGCAAATATAAATTGTAAATTCACCCTGTAGCTTCCATACCTAATTCTCTTATGAGCTAGATTAGTGTGAGTCCATCTTCTTGGGTCCGGACACCTCTCGACACAGTGACAAAGTTGATTCTCTCAGCCTACATATCAGAGGGTGAGATCAGGGAACACCGAGGTCCCACTGAGACAGTGTCACCAACGTGAGCGCCAAACGGATCTTCCCAGAAAATACTCCCTGCCTTGTTTTGCATGATTATTCAAACTGCAGTGAAAGTTCTGAAATATTTGTGGTTGGACAGTTTATTCACAGTGGGTAATCTGAAGACAGGCCCAGTGTTGTTTTGAAATAGGGTTTTCTTTTCAAAACTGACATAGATACTCTCTGTGGTGTCAGAAGTGGCCTGGCGAGGGTAACGGGGGGTGGGACGCGTGCGCCAGTGATGTTAGCTTCCCCGCTCCCGGTTGCTCCTTTTGAGTCGGTAGCCACACCTGCACTTACTCGTCTCTACTCACAGTGTCAGCTCTTTACTGTCCCCCTGGAGAGTAGGCATAACAGCTGGATCTTGTCCCTTCAAGCCTTTCAAACACAGCTGGCAACTTGCCTTTGTAGGAGAATTTCTGGGACCGTGGAGAAGCTGATCCAACACACTGAAATCCACCGCGAGTCCGTCACCCGCCTCTTCCACGAAATCACTAACCCCGTGAAGGGACACACACACCTTCCCGGCGCCTGCAATTAGTTTGCATTCGTTCTGTGCTTTTCGTTAGTTTGTTCGGGGGTCTCCACTGACTAGTTCATCTATTAATAATAAGGAACACTTCCTGAATGTCTCCCGGGTGCAAGGCACTGTCTTAAGGGCTTTATGTGAATCAATCCATGTAGTCCTCATACCAGCCCCACGAGGTGGCTGCTGTTACTGTCCCCAGGGTTCACACCCAGGGGGGCAGTGGAGTCGCTCACTCAACTGCTTTCTCTGTCTTCGTTTCTAGAAACGTGGTGTTTCCTCAGAGCATTTCCTGTGATGTTTGGCACCAGGGGCCCTCGGGGTGTGCTGCTTGCCCCAGATATGTAGAGGAGCTCTCCAAGAATGTTCCATCCACATCACGGAGACACGGACTCCTTGTAAAGTGAACAATGCACAGCCACCAACACAGCCAAAGAAGCGCAGAGTCAACACACCCGCGCTGAGAGCAATGCAAAGTCACCCAACGTTTCTGCAGTGACATGGCAGAAAGTCCCGCGGTCTTTCCCAACACAAACTTCTGTTTTAAACAGTTATTAGAAAAGTTTGCTGAGAAGGCAGGAAAGTAACTGTTAGATTTTTAAGTGATGGTTTGCTTTTCAGAGCCCTGTCAAAAATTTTTAAAAATTTTACTGAAATATAGTTGACTTACAATGGTTGTGTTAATTTCTGCTGTACAGCAAAATGACTCAGTTACACATATATATTCTTTTCCATTATGGTTTATCACAGGATATTGAATATAGTTCCCTGTGCTCTACAGTAGGACCTTGTTGTTTATCCATCCTGTATATACTAGTTTGCATCTGCTGACCCCAAACTCCCAATCCTTCCCTCCTCTCCCCACCTCCCCCTTGTAGAGCCCTTTTAAATTTTGATAGCACTGGAGAAACTACCTAGTTTTAAAACAGCCAGGGTTCATCTGGAGCTCAGAATAGAGACACGATGGCCACGGCCTCACCAGGTAACCCTTTCGGGCCACGAGGGACACGTCCTGGGCTTCCCTCCCACACCTTCAGCATTTATTGATAACATGTCTTCAAAGATGGACTCAGAAACTCTTTGGATACTTTTATTGACAATTTGAGCACAACCTTAGACATAGTTGCCAAGTATTTCTTTACACAGTTCAGAGAAAAGTAAAGATTCTTCTGCAAAGACTTTATTTCTGTTCTTTTGCTAGATTCACAGTTTGTTGCACCGTTCAATGCTCAGACATGTTCATTTATAGTGGTTTGTGATTCATACTCATTTACAGCGGCTGCTTGTTCTTTAACTTGTTTTAAGAATCAGTATTCTATTCTGAAAAGAAAAAGAAGGTACCAGCAGGGAAGTAGCAGGGACCTAGGACGTCTACTGCCTGCAGGAGTGGGAGCAAACCTTGTCTGCTTGGCGCACCCGACAAACCATGCAGATCGGGAGGGGGCAGTAACAGCAAAGTCATTAAACCGCAAAGCTGTGGCGGGTATAAGATGCTGGGTGCCCCCCTACAGAGGGAACCACCTGACTGTCCTGCCGGCTCCGCGTACGGAGCTGCTACCTGCTGGAACTGTTGGTAACTCGCAGGCAGGCCCCGCGTGCGTTCCAGGCTGAGCCCTGATGCCAGCCATGCGGATGTGGGGCTCCAGCCTGGTGACCTGCCTCTTTCTTACTTGGGAGACTGGCTCTCCACTATCTCTGTACCATCCATAGGCTCCCTGACAGGAGGTGGCAGCCTCTGGGTCGTGCTGGGGAGGTTGGATTTTCCGACAGAGTGAAGCCATGTGAGGCCGTTCCCACTGACGAGGCTGCCTCCCCCCTATCATTTCCCAGCTGCAGGACCTCTGAGGAAGACGGAGAGGGGGGACTGTCCCTGGATGGATGGTTAGGGACAGAGGGACAGATGTCCTGGGGGAGTCTGCTGGGGTCCTTCCCTCTCTCCCTCCAGCAAGGATTTCTGGTGCTACGTCTACAAAGACAAGGCCTGCTACAGATTTCATAATTTCCAGGGTCTCTAAATCCAAAAGAAACCCTGTGCTGTAGTGAGAGTCATTACACCCTCAGTGATGGTCACGATCTTCCTGAGAAGGCGGGCGAGAACAAAGACAGTGGTTTGACTTTTCCATCACACGCTGTGCTGTGGAGGATGGGTTGCCGCATTCAGTGTAAACACAGCTCTTTTTGATGTATTGTGAATGCCTCAAAAATAAAAAAAGGATGAAAACTTGATCACCAATCCAATTCAAGCCATGTTAACGTGAGGAAGTATTCTCGTGTGAGTTTACATCCTAGAGAAAAGAACTCTGAATAACCCGTTGAGGGGGCAGAGCCCCGAGTGGGCTGTCCTGAGCCATGTTAATTACACTTATAATGTATTTTGGTTCCGTATCACCGCGATTCGTCCCCAATGACCCCCTTTATCCTTTTAGGCACATTTTTGTTGTTGTTGCAGTTTCCCTTTGCACTCTGTTGCTTTGACAACTTTAATCTGAATCAGATCTGAAAGGGGTCCAGAATAAAATATTCTGATACAAAAAAATATAGTTAACATGGTCCAGGTGGACAGAAAGTGCATAAAATTTCATTTTGATGATCTGGAAATGCTCCTTCTTTACAGATTCTGCTTTAATAACCTGCATGTTTGTTAACACTGAGAATCATTATGAAATCATTTCTAAAAGTGTCCCCTCTAGAGGCACCTTATTCATTACATTGACAGTGAAGCCAGATGTATGAGCTTATTCTCCAAGCTCAAAATGAATGTTTAAAATCAGATTCTCGATTGTGTAATATTTTCAGAAAAACAATATCTTTCTAACGTTGCGTATAATTAAATGAAGTGAAAGTACACTAAGTTTTGATTTCTTCCCTATACATTTGAACACTCAATGTTCAGATTAAGTTTCGTAATTTCTCAGTTAGTTGACAAGCTGATTCGTGCAGAGTTGATATTTCATTAATGCAATACATAAAAATAGAATTCTTGGGGATAAACACATGGCTTTGACTATTGCCTGTGTTCTTTGGGAATAGATGCTTTCTGAAAATTTAAATAAGGGCATCGCTTTTTAAGCTGTGAATGTCGTTCTCAGGATCCATTGCAGTCAGTCTTAGAGAGAACCACTGACAATAGTTCCTCAAAGCTAGTTCCCACCTCACCAAAGGCTTCTTCCCATTGTTTGCTGAAGGTAAAAGGCAGGTAATTGAACCTGAGAAATCTCTGTGTATTTTTCCAGCCTGACTTGAATTCACTCAAGAATGACAACCCGTACAAAAGGCGAATTGCGCTGCCATCTGTGCCCTGGTGTCCGCGTATCGTCGAGGCCTGTGAATACGTCCTGATGGTCTCACCATTAGCTTGGCTGTTTCCCAGGGGCACAATGAAAGGGATCCTGGGAGCTTCTCTTATAACTGTTTTTGTGATTTTGGAAAGAACTTGAAGTGTGTGTGTGTGTGTGTGTGTGTGTGTGTGTGTGTGTGTGTGTGTGTGTGTTTAGAGAAAGGAGAAGTAGCAGATGACACTAGGACACTCTGTATGTTTCCCAGCGGGATGGCGGCTGAGTGCGCCTGCGTGGCCACTGCTCCAGCTACACGTCGAACCAGTGGTCCCCCATGCAGGCGCGGTTCCACTCCAAGCCGCAGTTCCAGCACCACTCGAGCTGGCACTGGGGCTGCGGGCACTTCATGTGCATGCACCCTCCTGTGGGCAGACAGAGGCCACAAATAAGCACCCGGGAAACACTCCCGCACCAACCTTCTGTTCCAGAAATGCTGCCTAACAGAATTATTGCAAGCCAAGAGCAGAATCTGAACTGAGGAAAACAAACCAGAAAGCCCACTGGGAAGTTCTAAAGTTCTGACATTCGTTAAGAAATGAGAGAATAACCTATATGGGAAAAAAATCTGAAAAGGAATGGAGATATATATCTGATTCACTTTGCTGTACACCTGAAACTAACACAACATTGTAAATCAACTATACTCCAATAAAAATTTAAAAAAAAAAAGAAATGAGTGAGATCGAAGCATGACACGTCCATCAAGGGCAAATTTTACTTGTAAATCTGAGTTTACTGACTTCTCTTAAGATGGGATTTAAAGACAAACGCTTCGTGTTTCACAGACGGGGTCGATTCCTTATTTAAATATACAGTAAATTTAATATTTTAAGTATACAATAATATATTTAACAATTTAATACATAATAACATCAATATATACTATGAGTAATTTTTATCATTTCTTCAGTGTTACTTGGCTTGAAAAAATTCATAAGACAGGAGTTGGGACAGCTGTTCCAAAAGCATTTAATAGTGAATAGGTTCCTTCATGCTATTCAAAATTTTATTTAAGATGAGGATAGCGAGAAACTAATGAATAATACTAGGTGCTCTACATCTGTTATGTCATTTATTCCTCAACAGCACCTTGTGAGATGAGGGTGTTAACTGGTTGTAGAATTTTCTCAAGGTCTCAAGGCTTTTAAGTGTGAAGCTGGAGGTTTAACCAAGATGTGTGTGATTCCAATGTTCTTTCTTTCATGGAACAGGGCCTTTCCAGTATGAGATGAAAAGTCCCTTATTTTGGGATTCCCCACCTCCCCCATTTGTTAAATACTTTCCCTACTTGCTTCTGGGGATCAGACACCAAGTCTGCCGCGAAGTCAAGAGAAAGTTATTTGTATGAAGTTATATGTGGAGAACCGTTTGTGAGTGACTTTCCCAGATCACCCATCAAAAGCAATGTCTTTCCTTGAATTCCATGTAGCACTGAATGTGCTCCATTGTTCAATTTTATCAGTTGTCTTGTTAAGCCATTTTTTCTTGCCAAATTTTCCAAAGAATTGCTTCAGTGCTGTCTTTTTTTTTTTTTGTGGTATGCGGGCCTCTAACTGTTGTGGCCTCTCCCGTTGCGGAGCACAGTCTCCAGACGCGCAGGCTCAGCGGCCATGGCTCACGGGCCCAGCCGCTCTGCGGCATGTGGGATCTTCCCGGACCGGGGCACGAACCCGTGTCCCCTGCATCGGCAGGCGAACTCTCAACCACTGTGCCACCAAGGAAGCCCAGTGTTGTCTCATTTTTATATTAGAAGCTTGGCATGAGAGCTTGCACTAATATAAAATATTTATGATTATGTAACTAAAGGCATTTGTTTTAGACCAACTTAAGGGCATTTAAAATCCCATAGTTTTCTACTTCTTTTTGGTTTGCTTTAAAGATCATTTAAAAATTCAAATATGTGGAAAATAAAGGGAAAAACGTGTGATACTTTTCTCTTACTATTTCCCAATTAGCATTACACAATTACAGGATTGTGTAATTTTCAACACATATTTATTCATTGTGCACTTAGGATGTCAATAATATAATAAATAATGTAATACTGTATAATCACTTAAATTTCTCTGGAATATCATAAAGAATGCTTAAGCAATGTATTCAAATTCAACGGACTATTAAGTGAGACTGAATGAAAGGTTGAGAATGTTTGCCTATTATACCAAAATCTTAACGGATCTGGAATACTAGCTTTAACAAGTAAGATTTTATTATAGAAACTAGACTCACAATGGCACAGTGGAATAAGAAGAAAGGAAATAGCAAGAGAGAGGATATTCATGTTGTTAACTTTCTTTTCTTCCTGGTGTGTAACATGGAAGGAATATGCTAGACCCCATAATTTGGAGAAGAGTCAGGGACTCCAATTCTAAAAGCCTTGCCGGCTTAAACGTAAACTCGAGCAAGAAGCTGCTGACCACGCCGTGCTCATGTGTGGATATTTGCATGGAGAAAGTCTAGCTTCCCTCTTAGAGGATTCCGTCTCCTGACTGATGCTCAAACCATGAAAAGCCCCAACGGTGCACAGCCAACACACCATGGACTGGCCACTCTGCCCTTAGATTTAATGAGCGATCAGAAGCTCTTGAATGACCTGAAGGCAAATTTAACGGGCAACAGACGCTTACTGCAGAGAAAATGAATCCTGAATCTCATCTGTTTGAGGTGGAAGTAAAGGAAGAACTTCCGGGGATTAAAGGGCGTTGTAGGAGGGAGTGCCAAGTTCAGCCTGCGTTTAAAATGGAAACAATTCTCATCATCATGACAGCTTTGCTGAAGCGAGAACTACTTTTCTGGGATTCAGCTGAATAGGAAACAGGCTATGAATTTAGGTACAGAGCTAGATAATGAGACTAGCTTTTCTTGCTAATGGAGCCTAAGTTTGTTCTGGTCGTAGTGATATCCTTTAAAACAGTAGAGACTATCATTAATAAGCTGAAAGTTTCAGCTTTTCAGTTCATAGGTTAAAAATCTATAGGTGTGACCTCTAAGCCAGTGGGAGAATCAGGTTTCCCTGAAACGGAGTCCAGTCCTGCCTAATCCCAGACTCCTAGACGTGTTGTTACTGTCCGACACTTTCTCAGTACGGGTCATTCATCTCGAATTGATTCAAACAAAATTTTGAGAAAACACAAACCTTCCCTTTAGTCCTTCATGATCATACGCTACACAGAATCATGAAGAAGCATTTTCCCTCAACAATATATTCTGTGCATTTTTTTGTTTTTTAATATATTTAGCTCTGCCTCATTCTTTTAAAGATTGCCTGTCCCTCTACCCATTAAAGAACACCTGCATATGCTCCAATTTTTCATGATTTAATGATTCTGAGAATACTCTGGAACACATGTACCTGGACCTTTGGCAAGGAATCAAAATTCCAAGAGACAGAATTGCATGTCCAATGGGGATCCACCTTTAACGTGCTATCCTGGTTATTGTAAAGTGAACGCACGTTTTGTTAAAAATTAAAATCAGCTGTAGACACTAAAACCAAAAATCTATAGGTGAAAAATCAGAGCTTTCCACGTAGAGTACATCACAATATTTCAAAGAAAGAACCAGATTAGGAAACATGTCTATAGTCAGGAATCACCTGACCCCTTCAATTCTACCTTCTGGGGCTGCAGGTGTGGTCTGACTCAAGGCAGGTCTGAGCACGTCGTTTTCTGGCCTCACAGCCCGGAGCAGTTCCCTGTCTTACAGAATCAGGTCCAAGCCCTGCATGTCATTCCGGGCCCTACATTCCTGCCACCCACCGCTTGAGCAGATGCTCCTCAACCTTTTCCAGGAACTCCAAACAGCTGGGCTTCTCGCACACACCGGCGCTGATGCTCTACCTGCCTTTGCACCTGCTGGCTGCCGGGAAGGCTTCTCTGCCACGTCCTTGCCTGGCTCGTAACCCTGACCCTTATTCTCGGCTCAGGCATCATCTCCACCAGGAAGCCGTCTCTTAACCACAAGCTCTTCCTTTACTAGCTTGTTTTCTCTGTCATATTTTATAAGGTTATCTATTTATGTGTCTATCTCCTTTCCTAGCTCCTTTTAAATTCAACAAATATTTATTTATCGGGTACTCTTCTGAGGAAAGAGAGCCTCAGGGCCCACCCTGGGGCCGAGGGCTGGGTTTCACGCACAGCAGGCCAGCTCTCAGCCCCGACAAACCAGTGAGTATCTCTAGATATCAGAGTACTCTGGGGAAATATTGGACCGGGAAGTTTCCCTACCATCTTCTTTTTTTTTTTTTTATCAGATGCAAAGTATTTAATAGTGTTAATAATATGTAATAATAAGGGCGGCTAGTGAAGGCCCAGTGAAGAGAAGGTGGGAAAAACAGTACCTGTGCTTCGTTTATTTCTCTGCCGAGCTAACGCTGCTGACCCTACCGTGCACGTACTGACGTGTTTCACATTTAGAAAGAAGTCTGGGTGCTGGGCTGGGATGGCTTTAAGGTGGATGGCATGGGTGCCCCGCCAGCTCCCGCGAGGTAGCAGGGCCCCTGGGAAGGGGGCAGGCCAGAGGAATGCTCTGAATATAGACTAGAGTTTGACTTCCAGCAACACTACAGAGCCCGGAGGGCTACACAGCGATGGCCCCCAGACCACATGATCACACAGAGCAGGCATCAGAGCAGGGGGAGGTCAACGGGGGGAGGAAAAACCACAGCCACGAGCATGGTCGTGTCCCCAGAGCCCAGCTGGTCTCCCTCTCAGTGGCCTCCAGCGGTTACATGGGGCCACATGGCAGGAGGCAAGGAGCCGGGAGCCGGGAGGGGCTCCTTCTGGTAGGAGCTCTCTCAGGTCTCCCCACAGCTGTGGTGGCTCCCAGGGTGTGAGGATGCATGGACGTGACAACACGTATAAGGGAAGGGAGACGCTGCCCTGGGTGTAGACTATCCCCAGGGAGAACCATCTGAATACGGACGGTGGTGTTTCTAAGCCCGTAAAGCTGTGCAAAGCAGCAGATACACGTGGGCTCCTGGGAGCCCCTGACTACGGTGAATGTCGTTTCTTCCATCCAGAGGTGTCCCCAAGTTATCCCCTCCCATGCTTGAAATTTAGAGAGAAGCTGGTAGAAGGCAAAAGTCCCATTCAGAGACACACTCATGGAAAGGCTAGTTTAATGACGGAGCCAAGCGTCACCCCAACATAAGGCACTAACTCTCCCGCCACAGGGATGGTGAAACCAGAGCCCGGAGCGTGTCCCGTGTTCAAAGGGACAGGAATCACTGACGTGAAAGAGAGAGTTTCATGGCCAAAAAATTGCGAACCAACTGGTTACACCAAGTTAAACAGATTTCTTTACAAAAGGCATTCTGAACGGCTTGAATGTATGTTACGAATGGGGATAATAATAGCTTCCTTATGTGGTGTCTGCGAGGATTAAATGATCTGATACTCGAAGGGGACTTAGAACCAGCATTCAGTAAGTGCTCAGTACAAGTCAGTTGTTTTCCTTGCTGTTATTCTCCAAGAGGGGATACAGTGGGAAGCGAGAGTCAGATGTATGTGACGTGGTGGTACCTGCCTTTCCCCGCTGAGTATCTCTAGACACCAGAGTAGTGTGGAGGGCGCTCTGGGGGAAATACTGGACTGGAACGTCTCCCTAGCACTTGTTTTTAAAAATCAGGTGCAAAGTGTTCAGTAGTGTTAATAATAAATAATAATAAGGGCAGTCAGCGTTTCTCGAGTGCTTCCTCTGTCACGCACCGGGAGGCATTTGCCACCCACCATGTCATATGGTTCTATTGCTGCGGGGCAGCTTCTGTTATCAGCTCTATTTTACAGAAGAGGACTTGCAGCTTAGGAGGCTAAGAAGCTTGACGTGAGAGAGCTGAGACTCAAACTCTGGCCAGATGGCGCCAAAGTCCCAGCGCTGAACTCCCCAGCTAGCAAGCCCTCGTAGAGCCCCTGACTGTCCCAGCCACGCAGCCGACGCCCTGAGACGCCCGCACTTCGTGCCCAGCCCAGACTCACCATGTTTTTCCACCGGCACGTGGCAACGGGGACAGGGTTTAGAGGTCTTCTTGATCGTTTCTTTGGAGGCGTGCTCCCACCGAGCCCGCTCTGCCGTCTTCTCATCAACTTGGTAGGCCTGGGTGAATGAGACAGAAGGAGCTGAAAGTCAGATCTTCACAGTGGGCTCCAACGTGGGTCCCTTGAAACATTGCACAGGAAGTTCTTAGAGACGGAAGTGCCTTCAGGCAAGAAGCTCAACAGTAAACTCACTCGACAAGTGGCGGACGGCTCCGGCCATGCAGGGCCAAGCACCAACATGGTTTCAGCATCTGGCCTGTGCCTACGAGCTAAGACAAGACTGCAGTTTCGCAGTTTGAGTTTCTCTTTTTTATGGTCTTGAATAATTGTAACACATAACATCTAGTGGGTGCTTAACATGCAGGCAAGGTGACACATACTCTTAAAACCTTCTTGCTAGACGCTTCATCAGGTGAGTGTACTAGTTTTTATTTTACATCGAGGACTAGACATGTCAAACAATCGCCCACAGCTGATAGGCAGCAGAGTCCGTGTGACTCGAAAATCTTTGCTTTTAAACTTTCTTCAACATCTTATTATCTTTCATTCCTGCACCTGGACAGGAACGTGGTCACAGACAGGACGGGGCAGGAACAGGGAGGTGAAGCTGATATGACAGAGGAGTGGCAGCAGGAATGGGGAACAGCTAGAGGTCGAGATTGGGCTCTGGAGCCAGAGCCGCCTGGGTTCCAATCCCAGCTCCACCTGGGTGCGTGGCTTTGGGAACATTCCTTAACTCTCTGAAAGTTCCCATCTCAGATGGAAATCAAAATGCCTAGTGCATGGTGGTATCAAGGATCAGGTGGGTTAATCTCTTTGAAGGTTCAGGACGAGTATCTGACACACATTACCTGATAACAGAATGACCTCCAGACCTACAGCAAGCTCTCAGAAATGTTTGCTAACATTATTCAAGCCAGAGGAACGAATCACCCCTGACTCATATACCACGAAAAGGAGGAGGGATTTCAAAGGAGCCGCCGAAGGTATTCTGTGCCTGTCTAATTGTTCAGACACTACAATCTCTTCACTTTCTTCAGCGTTGAATGACACATGCAGAAAAAGAATTGGTACATTTTGGGATTTAGTACAAGAACTCTGTGGTCTAGAAGTATATTTCAAAATGTTAATCCAAACAGAACCCTTCCTTCTTGGCCTCTATGGTATTAAATTATTTTCTTCTATGCTTTAAAATTAATACGAACGTGCGGGGCATTTTATTAATCTGTAATGACTCTTAAAACATTCCCAGAGCTACTTTTAGATTAAGAAAGTACTAAAAATGACTTAAAATATAAATTAGTGAAGAAATCAAATGACATGGAATGCTCTAATACTCTGATATTACTCTAATAATAACATTGATGATACTTTACAAAGTTGTAACACATTGTTTTTTACACTTTGATCTCCATCATTTCAGTGGCCCATCAAAGTAACCTAGAGAAATCAGGCAGCTGTCAAACTTATTCTACAAAGCAGACCTCTGAGTAGTAAAAACGCCAAGCGCCAGGTTTCAGGATGCTCACCTCGTGTATAACAGCACCAGGGCCGATCAAATCAAAAATCTGGAAAACCTGAAGGATGGAAACCCAAACCAGAGATGCTCACACACGGGGTCTCCACCCAGCACCATGGTCTCTTAGCAGGTTTTCTAGATGGTGAGAGTGAAAGCAAGTGGTGCTGGGATGGCTGTGCTCAGAAACGACTGTGTCAGGGCTTCCGTGGTTGAGAATCCGCCTGCCAATGCAGAGGACATGGGCTCAGTCCCTGGTCCGGGAAGATCCCACATGCCGCAGAGCAACTAAGCCCAGGTGGCACAACTACTGAGCCCACGCGCTGCAACTACTGAAGCCCACGCACCTAGAGCCCGTGCTCCGCAACAAGAGAAGCCCCCGCAGCGAGGGGCACACACACCGCAACGAAGAGTAGCCCCCGTTCGCTGCAACTAGAGAAAGCCCGCGCGCAGCAACGAAGACCCAACACAGCCAAAAAGAAACGACTGTGTCAGTAAGTAGAGCAATCATCCTCAGATACCACAGTGCAGAGAGGGACCTAGATCAGATGTGGAATCTGGTGAGTGGATCCTTCATCCCAGATACGAATCCAATTTTTATCATTTCATCATTAGATTCTAAATATTTTTGAAATGTTTAAGTTTTCACTCTTTAAGAATGAAGTATTAGGAGGTAAATAACTGTGTTTACACCTCGTTTGCAGCATTTAATGGTTTTTATGGTAATTAGTATTTATTTTTCTGTTATTTCCAATAGAAAGTGAATTCATCCAAGGCCAAGATCACGTTTCTGTCTTCTTCTCTCCAGTGTCTGGCACAGTGCATGGTACCTAGCGGGCACTCAGTACATTTTAGCTGAGTCAGTGAACAAATGACACATCCCATGAAGGCAGCAGCCTGACAATCGTCTGGAACAGGACCCCATGAACCAGCAAGGGCATGTGGGGTGCATCCCTGATGGTGGTCATTGAGGTGAAACAAATTTCTTACTGTTAATCAGCTCTCCCGTTCACAAAGGAAACTTCCTTTGTAACTCAGAGGACGTCATGTGATTTGTAAATACTTTGTTAGAACAAAGCAGAATCAGTTTAACACTAAGAAGCAACCACAGGTCACGGAAAACTTCCTTTGGCTCTGGGACAACGTAAAGACCACTCACGGCCCAGAGCCCAGTGATAAAGCTGTGATGAATGAGAACGGACACAAGATTTAGTAAGTAGCTTTGTGTCTCAAGTACGCATCTTCCAATCAGCTCAGATCACGTGTGGTCCTAACCCTAAGTGAACATAGCAAATACCCTTCCCGATCCTATGTCCCCAGCTTCTCTTTTTAAGGTTCAGGAGCTTGTAATTCTGTAGCAGTGGTTTAAAATTGCTTACTGGAGGCATACAGATCAGAGAAATATATAATGTTACTTATCAAAGACTAATTTGAAGATGCCACTTTTCAGCAATATGGTGCACTGCATGCTAAGTGCAATTTCTCCAAGGTCTATATACCTAAAAATGCTGGATGAAATATGCAAGAAAAGTTTTTGCTTAATGGTTGATCTGATGGAAAAGTCAGGAAAATCCCTGAAGGTCAGGATAAGAAAGAGAAAATCTTACTGGTGCAGGGAGGGAGGAATCTGGTGTTTGCTATGGGGCTATTTTCCTAGTCCCAGGCTGCCCAAGGCCTGGTCTTTACAAGCAGAGATGGGACCTGGGCCAGAGCAGGGTGGAAGGTGGAAAAATTCTCCCAGAAGAGAGAATTGATAAAGAATTGATGAAAAAAACTTATGTGCTGGTCTCAGCCTTCGTCCTATGGTGGAGCAGGTCGGAGAGACAAAGTTCCTCTAAGAATTCCCAACCACTAAGCCTTATGCACAGCGTTTGTGAAAAGAATTCATACCACTTGATTAGGTTAAAAATGGACTCACGCCAAAAAGTTAATTTGAAATACGCCTGGATTGGCAGTATACCCAAGAACCTGGCTGAAGCAAAAATATTTTCTGTAGAGTAATGCACTTTAAAAAGACAAACCTCAAAAAGAAAAAAAAAATCACACAAATAAAATTCCAAGAAGTCTGGGATCACAATAAAAAAGTCACCAAATACAGGCGAAAACAAGCTACCATGAGTGAAAGTGGCAGAAATGCAAAACTGCAGAACTTGACCAGCAAAGGTTGTGGAGATTGGAATGATCAGATGCAGAGTACAAAATAAATATGTTTAGTAATACAAATAAATTTATTTATGAAAAAATTAGACTCACAGACATAGAAAATAAACTTATGGTTACCAAAGGGGAAAGGGTGGGGTAGGGGGAGAGGGATAAATTAGGAGTTTGGGATGAACAGATACACCTACTATGTATAGACAGATAAGCAACGAGGATTTACTGTATAGCACAGGGAACTATATTCAATATCTTATAATACCTATAATGGAAAAGAATCTGCAAAAGAATCTATAGATATGCACACACATAAATGTTTATGTATGTATATGTATAACCGAATCACTTTGCTGTACACCTGAAACTAACACAATATTGTAAATCAACAGTAGTTTAATTTTTTAAAAAGTAAATCAATAAATTAAATGGCATGGCATCCCGTTCCTCACATGCTCATGGAACCAGCTCTCTTGTCCTCTGGCTGGTTTTCCCATTGATGCCATGAAGAAGACAGAGCTGTGTCTAAGAATCGTGCCGTGACGGCTAC
The DNA here is from genome assembly GCF_951394435.1 of Stenella coeruleoalba. Lineage (NCBI taxonomy): Eukaryota > Metazoa > Chordata > Mammalia > Artiodactyla > Delphinidae > Stenella > Stenella coeruleoalba. The sequence continues at coordinate 83,416,771 of NC_137158.1, forward strand.
AAAGCTGTAATAGGTTTGCAGTGAGCAGCTGCAGAGGGAGGGGACATAAGTACACATACAGCTGATTCACTGCATCGTACAGCAGCAGCTAACACAACAGGGTAAAGCAATGCTACTCCGATAAATCAATTAATTTAAAAAAAAAGAAGTAACAGTGACCATGTCTATTATATTAGGAGGCTGTGCTCTCTGTCAGGAGCTTGGAGTAGATCATTTAATTTAGCGATTGTAGCCTTCCTAATAGGTAGGGCTGCTGTCAACTATTTCAGAGGAAGAAACCTCAGTTTCAAGAAGCAACAGAACTTGCCTGCGGCCACAGAGACTCAGCAGCAGGTTCAGTGTATAACCCCTGGGCTCTGACTTCAGACCCTGTGCTTTTGCTGCTACGGTTTCTTTCACGATGACGTCACATGTTACAGAGAGGACTAAGGGTTGAAGGCCATGGCACTGTCACAGAGTGGTTCCACACCCTGAGGCCGAGGGGCGGGAAATCTCTGCTTCCTCTGCGCCCAGCCGACGCCCTCACTCTCCACCACTCTTTGACCCACCGCTGTGTGGCTGGATCTCACTTCTGCCTGACCTGCTGAAACTATTCTAAGAAAGGACACGAGTGAGGCCGCAGTTGCCAAAGCCAATGCCTTTTCTCTGTCCTTTTCATCTCTGATAGTCCCACTGCCCCTAACACTGTGGGCTTCCTTCCTCCTTGGTAGAACAGAGCCACGGAGAGAGCCCAAAACCTCTCAGGAGGCCTCTGCCCGCATCAACATTATTCTTGTTTCTTCCGCGTCTCCCACTTCGATCCACGTGGAAGGACAGCCAGAGACCCACCTCTACTGCTGCTGGCCTAACTGACGTGGGGAACCAAGAAACACAGCTCTGGATCACCCTCATGTGCCCAGATGACTGTGTTAGACCTTCGACTATCAATCCCTGGGGAAAAGGGTTGTCATCAAGTCTCTTCTGCTGAGATCTCTGTTTAGCATCTTTTATGAGTATCCTTGATACTGATATTCAAATCCTTCTGGAATGATCGTGAACAGAGGCCGGATGCCCACTGCTACAGGATCACCCAGGGATTTAGAAAACACACGCACACCTCTGCCTGTGCTCACACCTGGAGATTCGGATTCAGTAGGTCTGGAATGGGGTCCAGAAATGTGAATCCTTAAAAACGCCCTGGGGGCTTGTGGGGCGCAGGGAGGCTTGGGAGCCATCTCACTTGGGCCTGGAAAGCATGTTTAGTTGGATAAACTCACCCTCTCTTACGCCTTTAGTCATCAAGCTGTGAAGCAGTGGGTTGTCATTGTGCTGCCAGGAGGTGAAGGTGGTTGTCACTCAGCATTATCGTCCTACCTGTGATTAACTGTGGCTCATATAGGGCAGTGTGACACTTAGGTTAATTGCACAGACCTTTGTGCCTGCTTTCTGTTCACCCTTCGTGAGGAGGAACGTGTGTGAGTGCGATTGCAGGGGAGGGGGCGGGATGCGGTGTGGGTGGAATGGGACAAGTCTCTCTTCCTACATAGTTGATGGCTAAAAATAGCAATTTCCTACAGTCTCCTATATACCTTCAAAATTGCCTCAGAGAGGTCAAGTATTGGCGTGACAGACAGTCTGTGGCTCAAGAAGGGACCATGCGTTTTGTTTATAAGGTGATCATTGTTAAGTGAACACTTAGAGGTGTGTCATGGGAAGTGGTTCAGAGCAGGGCTTTGGAGTCATCAGTGCCTGGGTTTAAATGCCAGCATCCTTCTTTACTTGCTGGGTAACCGTGGACAGACACCGAGCCTCAGCCCCTTCTCATCTGCACGTGTGACGAATACAGTCCACACCTCACAAGGGTGGTCGCGAGTCAAGAATACAAGCGCTTAGCAAATAGCCTTGTGCCCCGTGAATGCCAAGTTCGTCTTTTCTATGATCATAACCATTATCTTGTCATAATTGTCCTCACCTTGCATTTATAGAGATGAGACTATCAGATTGTAGGAGTTTGTATAAACCGAAAAGACTGCTGACGTCTCCTTTAAAAAACACAGGTAAACCAAAGCAAAGCGCCCCCACAGAGGCTTTAAAATTTGTGCCTAGGAGACCCTGTTAATACGTATGCAAGTTAGAACAACTTGAGAGACTGTTCGCATTCATGTCATCTTTCCTGCTTTAGGAAGCTTATTTGTGATATCTGTTTAGTCAATAATCAGACAAGTATATCCTAATTCTAAAAGTCACTTTAAATCTATTTTCCAAAAAGGATCAGATTGCCATGAATCCCTGAAAACAGCTGGCTTAATTCAGATCGTGAATGCTTTCAGGTGAATGTCGACTTTGAAATGTTCACCTTTATCATCAAAATTGCATGCCCAGACAGCACTCACTTGCCACATCCTTACTGAAAACTCCCACCTCCACAGAAAGTAGCGGGTCCCAACTTCCCCAGAGTCACAGCACGGTCAGGTGTTCTGGTCCAAGACCCCTGCTTGTGAGCAGCGCGCCCCCTGCTGGTGAGTCGGACCACCGCATTCCCCTTTCAGGCCCGAAGATTCTTGAAACTATTATTACTCTCTCTTTTCGGGGGAGTATATGTATTTATATAGTATTAATTTATATAATAAACATATACCAGAAATAACTACTCTGTATATCTTTATCTCTATGTGTATTTAGAAAGAAATCACTTAAGTGCTAGGATGTGACGGAGCGTCTGGCCGGGGCTGCACTCTCTGCATTAAGTTCCCAACTTCCCGGGCCACGCTCTCAAATTCAGTTTGGAAGAATATACTTGATGATGGCATTAACAGTGGTGATTTCTGTTCTTAGTGCAATGGGTGGTACCAAGCACCACTTGGATCGCCACTTAGACCTTATATAGTCCTGCCCCATGGGACCTCGACTGCTTCGCAGAGAGGAAGGAAAATAAATAAATAACGTCTATTAGCATATTTTAAGCTTGATGGGGAAATGGGACAACATAAATATTAAGATTATTAATAGGACATATATACATTACCAAACGTAAAATAGATAGCTAGTGGGAAGCAGCCGCATAGCACAGGGAGATCAGCTCGGTGCTTTGTGACCACCTAGAGGGGTGGGATAGGGAGGGTGGGAGGGAGACGCAAGAGGGAAGAGATATGGGAACATATGTATATGTATAACTGATTCACTTTGTTATAAAGCAGAAACTAACACACCATTGTAAAGCAATTACACTCCACTAAAGATGTTAAAATAGATTATTAATAGGTATCATTTAGTGGGAATTTTCAAGTTCTTTGTGTTCAGCTATTATCACACATTGCCAAATGGGAAAAACTGCACTTGAGCGAGGAAGATAAGCTAAGTTGTATCCTGGATGATGGAGATTGCTAGTTCATGGCTTGCTCAGGTCGATAATGACTAAAATTATCAATGTAGAAAGGATTCTGAATGTGGAAGCATCACTAATGCACAGAGGAAGCCAGAGCAGAGAACAAGCTTGTCCTTTGTGTAAAGTGTAGATACTCTGGTACAAAGCTGACTGTTATTCTTTGCTAGAGCTGGCACAGAAATCCCTTCATTCAGCAAATATGTGCTGGACGCCTGTGATGTGCCAGGCACTGTTCTAGGTACCAGGGCTATGCAAACAAAAGAGATGATCAACAAACAACCAACGAAAAAAACCTGCCTTGTAGCGCTTACAAGTTAGCAGAACAGTGGTTCTTAGCCTGTGGCTTGCATTAGTACCACCTGGAGGCCTTGTTCAAACACAAATTGCTGTAGATCTCTCCCACCCCACCCCCACCTCACCCCGCCCCCCGAGCTCGCCAACAGCCTCCTCCCAGTTTCTGGATCAGTAGGTCTTGACATGTTCCTGGGTGATGCCCAAGCAGCTGGTCTGTGGACTACCTTGTGAGAAGTAGCAGAACATCTGCATACAGTGCAGTCAACACAGATACAAGGGATTGTGTGTGTGTGCTAGAGCACACGTTGTCTCGAATGTGGACGTCGAATCTCTGCAGCCTGATGTAATCGTGTGGGGTGTGTGTGTGCTGGAATGAGGATGGATGAGGAAAGAACCACCTTGTGTACTGCACACTGTAAACACTGCACACAGGCTCCACACTAGGCGTAATGCATGCATTGTTCATTAAATCCTTTTGAATTTACAACATCATATTACAGATGAAGAAAGCAAGGCTTGGAGAGGTTACATAATTCACTTAATGATGACCACAGTTCATGTATCAGTTAGGGTTCTCTAGAGAGACAGAACCAGTAGGATACATATGTATGTATAAAATATGTGGATTTACTTTAAGGAATTGGCTCATGGGATCGTGGGAACTGGCAAGTTCAAAATCTGTAGGGCAGACTGGAGACACAGGTGGAGTGTCTATGTTACAGCCAGGAGGCTGAATTCCTTCTCATCTGGGAAATCTCAGTCTTTGCTCTTAAGGCCTTCAAGTGATTAGGTGAGGCCCACCTACATCACAGGTCATCTCCTTTACTTAAAGTCAGCTAACTGATGGTAGGTGTTGACCACATCTACAGAATACCATCCCAGCAGCACGGAGACTAGTGTTTGACAAAAAAAAACGTGCAACGTAGCTTAACCAAGCTGACACACAAAAATCAACCATTACAGCTAGTCACGGCCGAGACTCATTTTCAACATCAGATCAGTCTGACTTCAAAACCGTCCTGCCTGACCACGGATTCCTCATAGGATAGGGATGATCATATAAGAGATGTACACTGAGTTCTGGCTGAAAGAAATTAAAGGTAAACTTGGAAAGCAACAGCAATAAATTAAAATGTGCTGACTCTTCACGCATGTGTTCGGCAACTGCGTCATTTGATAAGAGGTGATCAGGGAGAGCAGATGAATTATTTTCCCCACAATTGGTCTACAAGCCCTCCTGTCCTGCGGACGGCAATATATAAATACATATATTCCCCCCCCGCATTTTGAATCAATCAGTGAATAAAGGATTCATTGAAGGCAGGATCCAGTTCTTAGTTTTTCAAGTCTGTACTTCACTCTGAGATGCTGCGCCTGTCTTGAGTCTCCCGCCCCTGCTGTCAACTGAAAGCAGTGAACACTCCTTTTTCCCCAGGTCACTTCACTTGTGGCCACCATGTCTTTAAAAATATGATTTCCCCTAAGGATTTAGCGCCATCTGGTGGCTGAGAGGAGCTCTGCAGGTATTTCCCCTCTTCCTGCTCGCGGAGGAAATGCAGGGAATCTCCAGGGCATGTCTTCTTCGGGGGGAGATGAAACAGTCCCCGGTGTGTGTGCGTCTGTGGTGAGTGGGTATCTGTGATGCGTATGGTGAGTGTGTATGTGAGGTGTGTGTGTTTGGTGTGTGAGGTACGTATGTGTTGTGTGTGTGGTGAGTGTTTATCTGGGGTGGGGTGTGTATGGGGCATGGGTGTGTGGTCTGTGTTGCGTATACACATGCAGATATACCACATGTGTGTGTGTATGCGATATATGTGTGTTGAATATATTGTGTGGTGTGTGTGTGTGGGGGGGTATGTGTGTGGTAACACGTTTCTGTAAAAATACTTTCCACGTGATGGCGTTGTTCCAACAGCTGCTCCTGAGTCTGGGGCGCAGGGTCTGGACAAGCGGGTTCAGGTGAGGGCTGTGCTTTCAGGCCTCCTCTAGCGAGCCGGCCAGGACTCCTCAACCCGCGTGGATCCAGAGGGCTCGGGGCAGCTCCACGTAGGCTCCCCACGCGGGGAGGCAGACGAGGCGGGGACTCTGGCCTGGTGTCTGCGAGGAGGGCTGAGCTCCGGCTGGGACCGGGGAGATCGTGTCCTTCAGTGTGGACACCAGGCTGGGTGGAACTCCTGGGGCTGGGGAGGCGTCTAGAAACCCCCGAGGGAGAGAGGCTGAAGCCCCAAGCAGCGCTGCGGGCAGCCCAGTTTCTCTCTCTCCACTGATGGCCCCGGAGGAGAAGAGAACAACTGCTGGAGGACAGGAGGGGCTGTCGGAGAGACGGAGCCCTGGGCCTGCGTGGTAAGAGTTTGATGTGTGAATGAGTGAGTGTGAGTGTGTGTGAGAGTGAGTGTGAGAGTGTGTATGTGAGTCTGTTTGTGTGACTGTGTGTGAATGTGTTTGTGTGTGTATGTGAGTGTGTATGAGTGCGTGAATGTGTGTGAATGTGTTGTGTGTGTGTGTGTGACTGTGAGTGTGTGTATCCACACGCTGAAGTGTGCCTGTTTGTTTTTCAGTGTTGTCTTTCATTTTCTCTCTCTAGTGCCTGACATTTTTAGCATTCAGCCTTAAAAATACCCAAACCTCAAAGCTGTACCATTCTGTAGTACTTCACAAGGCATAAAATCCTTCACATACATTCTCTTTCCATTGTTTGTAGACCTTACTGGCCCAGTGCGGCAGGTGAGGAAAAAACGCTGTAAGAATTGAGAAACTTGCCCGGAAGTGGAGGAGATCACAGCCTGTCCTGAGCAGTAGCCCAGGGCCATTTCTGCTCCCCTGGGGCCAACAGACCAAGTGCTTGGGGAATGCACTACAGAAGCTCCGGTGTTGTCTTCTGCACCCGTTCTCCTCCTTCCTACTGAATGACAGGCGGACGATGCGCCTGCGTTTCCTGGGCTCTAGCACCGTCACTACGTGTCTGCACGTCTGCCACCCTACACATCCAGGGTCAAGGATCTGAGCGAAGTGCACTGATAAAGCCGCATTACCTAAACCAACAGGCGATTCAGGAGCTACACTCCCAAGTAACTGTGGACCTAGACCTCTGGGGATAATAAATTCCCCCCGTCTCCCGATTCTGGGGCTGCACCTGTGTGAACAGCAGTAAATGGCCAGGAGATAAGTCTGCAGTGAGTCAGCCAACACACCCAGGAATCCAGTCCTCCTGGGCCATCGCTGCTTTGCTCTCCTTCTCCAGGGCAGGCACGTCCCTCAGCCTCCGGTGGTAGAACCGGGGAGGTTGAGGTAGGGGTCCTGGGTGAGGGGCGATCAATTGGAGATGATTAATCGGTGTCTTTATCGGCCAAGGCTTCCCTCTGAGGTGGTCTACGCATCTACTCCTTTACCCGCCGAGCACCTCTGCTGAGATGTCCAGAGTGAACTCGTCATCTCTCCCCGAGCACCTTGCTTCTGTCCCTGTGTTTCCTCTCCCAGTGAATGGCACTGTTACCCACCCAAGTTCACCCAAGGTGGAAATTTGAGCATTGACATTAACTCATTACTGCTCTCATCCTGTCCTCTAATTCATTGCCAAGGTCTGGAACCTACCTCAGACCCACCACCCCTCTGTATCCCCGCTGCCCTTGTCAGCACCCCGATGAGTCTCTCGTCTTGACTCTGCTGGTGATCCTTAGCTGCACCGCAGCCTGCCCCACCTTGGGCACTGGTTTCCCCAGCTGCGGGCAATTTGGGCTGCATCTCTGTTGAGATGCTACACAGGACTTTCCCTAAGTCAAAGCACTGCCTCATTCCTTGTGGAGGTGGGGACAACGAACACCCAATGACCAGCTGACGTATGGATGGACGGGGGCTAAAGTTCGGCCTCCAGCCCCGCACGCAGGGTGAGACAGCTCTCAAGAGCCGGCCCGCCTCTAGCTCCCCTCATCTCCCGTTGTAACGGCATCGCTTCAGCTTCTCCCTCCGCTCTGTCCTGCTTCCCTCTCTTCCTAAGGTGTCATTCCTGAGAGCGCGCCCACAGACACCCCCTGTCTGCCAGACTCAGAGGCGGTTTCCCTGGGAACGTGACCTACGACAGCTGGTACCAGGAGTGGTCCCAGGACGCAGACCATACGATGGGGCAGGGGACAGAGTTGAACACTTGCCAGCTGGCTGCCAGAGAAGAGGCCATTCCCTGTGGGACACGAGCCCTGGAAGCTTTGAGTGGTGTCAGAGCTGCGAAGGGCTGTGCCCTGGGTTGGCTCCAGTGCAAGCAGTCCTGTCTCTGGGGCCATACAAATAGGCAGACCCCACGGTATTCAAGGTGTGTGTGGTGGGAAAAGATGTCGCGTGGAGTTTATTGCAAGCCAGTAAGAGAATCACAATGGCAATGTCCAGAGTCCTGAGCGGCGCTGTTTGGAAAAAGCTCCCAGCATGCTCCTGAGCCCCACGCAGCTGGAGCGTCAGCTGCAATCCTTCACGGGAGGAAGGTGGCGCATCCAGGATGAGGACAAAGAAGACAAGGAGGTCTGCATAAAAGGCACGAGGTCTGCATAAAAGGCACGTGGATAGAATTGTGAGAGCGGGCATGAAATACACAACATATTAACGCCCACAGGAGAGCATCGGCCACAGAAAGGGGCCTTCAACGAGTAAGTAGAATGGTCCAGCCAGTTGACGTCAGCCAGCCACACCAGTGCTCGTCAATGGGCTCCTGAACGGAGCAATCACGGGGGCAAGATGGCAGCTCTGCTCGCATCCTATAGCTTCGGCTTTCACTTGCCAAGTCTGAGGTAGCTACTGCCACTGCCAATGTCCAACGTGCCGGCAACATTAGGTCCCTAGTACGGCACATCCTTCAGGGAGGACGATCTGCCTGCTCATGTCAAGTTGATTATATTTTTACCGGGAGAGGTAAAAATTCCATCTTGACAGGAACTGACTCCTACTCTAGGTATGGGTTTGCCTTTCTTGACAACAGAGCCTCAGACAGAACCACCATCTGAAGGCTTACGGGATCTTGTATAACATCACACTGGACTAAGGAAACCCACTTTCTAGCAAAGGGTGTGTCACAGAGGGCACGTGACCATAGTGCACACTGGTCCTGTCACGTATCCTATCACCCAGAAGCTGCTGATCTGACCTAGTGATCGGCCTGCCTTTCAGGATGCAGCTGGAGCTCCTACATGTCCAGCAGTAAGTGGAGATGAGGTGCTATTCTTTTATTTTTAAAAAGTTTATTATTATTATTTTTTAACATTATTGGAGTATAATTGCTTTACAATGGTGTCTTAGTTTCTTCTGTATAATAAAGTGAATCATATATCCTCATATCTTCTCCCTCTTGCGTCTCCCTCCCACCCTGAGGTGCTATTCTTCAAGATGAGATTTACACTCTAAAAACCACAGTACGATACCGTGTCTCCAACAGGTAGAATACGATGGTGGGAGTAGGAATGTAAGCCCCACTTATTATTACTCTCAGTGACCCACCTGGGAATCTGTGCTCTACCTGGGCAACTTGGAGCCTTGCAGATACAGAGGCTCTGGTTTCCACAGGGAAGATGCTTCTACCAGGGAACACACCAAGAATTCTATGAAACTTCAAGCTACAGCTGCCATTTGGTCACCTTATGTGTTTACCCAGAGACTGGCAGGCAAGGAAAGGAGTCACCTTTCTGGCAGGGATAAGTGACCATTAGGAAAAGGTAGGGCTGCAGCTATGGAATGGAGGGAGGAGGAATACGGTTGGCACCCAGGTGATTCACGGTGGCATCCCTTGGTGCTCTCCTGCCCAATCTGGATAGCAAATGGTCACGCTCAGTAGTCACGGCTTTAGAAGGGCAGGTAGGCAGGGGTTTGGACCCATCAGGGATAACCTAGAGGTGCTTGCCTGAGGGTGAGGGCGAAACAGTCACAACCCGCAGCCCAGCTGCAGGGGTGTGAGCTGTCGTTCAGCCCGCTTACTTCCCTCTTGTAAACCTCCGTGGTCTCTTCCTCATTCTCTCAGCAGTGCAAGGGGCGGACTTTAGTGAGTGCTGTGAAACTGGCCAGAGCAACTATTTCCCCGGCCGCTGGGTATGTTGGCAACACACAGCTCTCGGCTAAGTCTCTATCCAGGGATTGCCCTCAGCTGAAGCAGGCGGCTTCTTCCCCCAAGGTCCTGCTCCCTCCTGGGTCGGGGGAGCTCACAGCCAAAGACTGGTCTATGTGAGGGGGTGTAAACTCCTGCCCTCCTGCCCCCCTTGATGCAGAGCAAATCTGAAGGACCATCCTAGCCCCAGAGCTCCTTACAGGACTGGCTGAGGCCCCTGCTGCAGCTGTACCGCAGCTCACCCCCTCCCTTTGCCGTCACCCTGTACAGAGCTAGTCCCCAAAGTGCCCTCCCGTACCTGCACTCAAACCTCAAGGGTCTCAGGGTTGGCTTCCTAAAAACACGACCTATTACGATTCCCTCCTGTTTTTCCTATTACAGCTGGTGATCTTTCAAAAACATCAATCTGATGATGTCAATCTCATTAAAATCCTTTAATGCCTTCTCACTGCCCTTAACTCTAACCTCCGTAACCTGACTCATAAGACTTTATTTGCTGAGCGCTGCCTACTATGGCTACCGCCACCAACACTTATACAACAGTCACACTGAGCTTCCCTCGTTTCTCTGAGTATGCCATTCTCTCTCATCTCTAGAACTCTGCATATCTTGTCCCTCTGCCTAAAGCGCCCTTCGTGCCATCCTTGCCTGGACAGTTCATTTTTTAGGCGTTAGATTTCATTTCTTCCTGTGAACAGTTCTTTAACTCTCTTAGAAACCTGGATGTCATAGCTTCCTGAGCGTCCCCTTTTGTGGCTGCTGGCATGTAAATATTTTAATTACTTGTTAAGATGTTTTTCTATGTCACTAGATTATCAACCTTATGAGATCAGAGGCTGGTCTATGTTTAATGCTGTATCCAAAATACCGAGTACTGTGCAGGGTGCACAGTAGGTACTTTATACATGTTTACTGAATCTCTCTATTTTCCTTCTTTTAATTGATTATAAGAAATTCAGACTTAGCAGAAATAAGGTTCAAAGTCATGGAACACAGAGTCTGCAGACACAATTCCACCTATGAACAGATGTTTACATTTTTTTTTAAGTTAGTTCTTGACCTTTAAAAATAAGGATATTTAACATAAACACATGGATTTCAAGCTACTCAAACCTTAAAAAATCAGTTGGGGAGATCTAGTGACATGGGTCCCTCATCTCTGCCTGGTAACAACTGACCTGAGGGGCGCAGCCGTGTGGCACTGACAAGCTATGCGCACCCTGGCCTGGCACAGACTCCATCGCGGTCCGTGTGTAACTGTTCTTGCAGGCTAGTGCTTTGATGTGCTATTCTGCTGTTGTTCTCTCTGTTGAAATAGGACAGTTAGACGAGAAGTGTACTGTATCTTTACACTCAAAACGTTGAGAGGCCTGTAAGCTTAATCCAGCCTACTCGGCTTGTTTATATTACTGGTGCCTGTTAGCATTTAAGTTTGCCACCCTGGGACAGCCAGAATTAACCTGCACGTCTCCCTTTTTCAAAATGCAGAGTGACACCAGTAGGCACTATTGATCTGGTGATGATCAACTCTCTGGCTCCTGGCAGGTCACTCTCCCTCCTCCTACCTTGCCTGTCATCTAAATCTACTGCAAAAAGTTGTCATGAGGCTCAACATGTGACGGTGTATTTGAAAGTGCTTTGTAACCAAGTACTACACAAGGGTAAATTATGATTATCTTTCCCTGGGCAAAATGGTGGTTTTATTCTTCTAATTTAGGAGGCTGAAGGAGGGAACAGTGGTTTATTGTGGGAATCTTATTTTCTCTTATGAATCAAAAGATTACTGACACAGGGACTTCCCTGGTGGCGCAGTGGTTAAGAATCCGCCTGCCAGTGCAGGGAACACGGGTTCGACGCCTGGTCCGGGAAGATCCCACATGCCGAGGAGCAACTAAGTACGCAAGCCACAACTACTGAGCCCACGTGCCATAACTACTGAAGCCTGTTTACCTAGACTAGAGCCCGTGCTCCGCAACAAGAGAAGCCACAGCAATGAGGAGTAGCCCCTGCTAAGCCCTGGGGGGATAGCCATGGTGAGTGCTTGTGCGTCTGTTAAGAATCACTTCTTTGTTTGCTACAGTCTTATGGGTCTCATGGACACAAGCCCTGTTGGTTTTCAGAGCTAGCTGTTGTGGGAGCCAGGCCTTCTGGTGGGAATTTTAACAGCTGGGGCCCTAGATGTGAGGTCCAAACCCTTTGCGCCTCTAGGAGAAGTTGAGAGTTGGGGTTCCTGTTTCAAGGTGGCTATTTTCTCCTTTGTCTGGTGTAGAGGAGTCACTCAGCTAATCTCTGGATCCCTGTGGCTGTACAGCGTATAGCCGTACAGGCATACCTCATTGTATTGTGCTTCCCTTTGTTGCACTTCACAGATACTGTGCTTTTTACAGATTGAAGGTTTGTGGCAACTGTGCCTCAAGCAAGTCTGTCAGTGCCACTTTCCCAATAGCATTGGCTCACTTCGTGTCTTTGTGTCACTTTTTGTCACATTTTGTCACATTTGTCACACATTTTGTCACATTTGTCTCACAGTAATTCAAACTTTTCCATCATTGGTGTATTTATCACGGTGATCTGTGATCAGTGACCTTTGATGTTACTATTGTAACTTTTCTGAGGCCCCATGAGCCGCGCCCATATAAGACTTCCAACTTAAGCGATAAATGTTGTGTGTGCTCTGACTGCTCCACAGACCGGGCACTCCCCTGTGTCTCTCCCCCTCTCCTTGGGCCTCCTTATTCCCTGAGACACAACAATATTGAAATCAGGCCAATTAATAACCCTACAGTGTCCTCTAAGTGTTCAAATGAAAGGAAGTGTTGTAAGTCTCTCGCTTTAAATCAAAAGCTAGAAGTGATTAAGCTCGGCGAGGAAGGCGTGTCCAAGGCCGACACAGGCTGAAAGCCAGGCCTCTTGCACCAAACGTTTAGTCAAGCTGTGAACGCAAAGGAAAAGCTCTCGAAGGAAATTTAAACTGCTGCCCCAGTGGACACATGAACGATAAGAAAGTGCAATAGCCTTACTGCTGATATGAAGAAAGTTTGAGGGGTCTGGACAGATCAAATCAGCCACAACATTCCCTTAAACCAAAGCCCAATCCAGAGAAAGGCCCTGACTCTCTTCAGTTCTGTGAAGGCTGAGAGAGGTGAGGAAGCTGCAGAAGAAATGTCTGAAGCTGGCAGAGGTTGGCTCATGAGGGTTAAGGAAACAAGCCGTCTCCATCACATCAGAGCACAAGGTGAAGCAGAAAGTGCTGATGGAGACGCTGCAGCAGGTTATCGAGAAGATCCAGCTGAGATAATTCATGCTACGCTGAACAGCAGATGAAATAGTCTCATCTTGGGAGAAGATGCCATCTAGGACTTTCAGAGTTAGAAGTCAATGCCTGGCTTCAAAGCGTCAAAGGACAGGCTGACTTTCTTGTTAGGGGCGAATGCACCTGGCGACTTTAAGTTGAATCTAATGCTCGTTTACCGTTCCCCAAATCCTGGGACCCTTAAGAATTATGCTCAGTCTACTCTGCCTGTGCTCTATAAACAGAACGACAAAGCCCGGATGACAGCACATCTGTTTACAACATAGTTTACTGAATATTTTAAGCCCATAGTTGAGACCTACTGCTCAGAAAAAAAGGTTCCTTTCAAGATATTACTGCTCACTGACAATGCACCTGGTCACCCAAGAGCTCTGATGGAGAAGTACAATGAGATTCATGCTGTTTTCATGCCTGCTGACACAACACCCATCTTGCAGTCCATGGATCAAAGAGTCATTTTGACTTTCAATTCTTATTATTTAAGAAATACATTTCATAAGGCTATACCTGCCATAGATAGTGATTCTTCTGGTGGATCTTGGCAAAGTATATTGAAGACCTCTGGAAAGGATTCACCATTTCAGATGCCATGAAGAACATTCATGACTCATTGGAAGAGGTCAAAATATCAACATTAACAGGAGTTTGATTCCAATACTCGTGGGTAACTTTGAGGGGTTCAAGACTTCAGTGAAGAAAATAACTGCAGATGTGGTGGAAATAGCAAGAGAACTAGAATTAGAAGTGGAGCCTGAAGATGTGACTGACTTGCTGCAGTCTCATGATAACACTTTATGGATAAGAACTTGCTTCTTAGGGATGAGCAAATAAAGTTGTTTCTTTTCTTCTTCTTGGCCGTGCGGCTTGCAGGATCTTTGTTCCCTGGCTGGCAGTGAAAGCGCCGAGGCCTAACCACTGGACCACCAGGGAATTCCCATAAAGTTGTTTCTGGAGGTGGAATTTACTCCTGGTGAAGAAGCTGTGAAGATGGCTGAGGTGACAACAAATGATTTAGATTATTACCTAAACTGATTTGATAAAGTAGTGGCAGGATTTGAGAAGATTTAGTCCAATTTTTTTTTTTTCCTTTTTTTTTTGTGGTACGCGGGCCTCTCACTGTTGTGGCCTCTCCCGTTGCGGAGCACAGGCTCTGGATGCGCAGGCTCAGCGGCCATGGCTCACGGGCCCAGCCGCTCCGCGGCATGTGGGATCTTCCCGGACCAGGGCACGAACCCGTGTCCCTGCATCGGCAGGCGGACTCTCAACCACTGCGCCACCAGGGAAGCCCCCATGTCACCATCTTGATCTACTCCTCCCCACGCATTCCTGTAGCATGCTCTCCCAGCCTCACGGTGAGGATGGATGTATGGCGAGGAAAGCGGGAGCTGTCACTAACATTTAATGAGTGTCCCTACGTGCTAGGCACTGGGGGTTATAAAGACAAAACAGGCACAAACCTTGCACTAAGAAAGTTCAGACTTTTAGTGAAGATATAGGGAAACAACATTTCCCTGTGAAGAATGTACAGCAGAGGTATGTGGCGTAGTCTGAGAGCTTGGAGGAGGTAGTGGGGTGGGCAGGCGGCCTCACGGAGGACCTGTCTTACGATCTGGGTCTTGGAGGTCGAGCAGACACCAGGCAGGCAGGGGCGGCACACTCCCGTTAGACGCTGCGGATTTATTCATCAGAGAGAGCAGTCACTGTTCCCAAACTACTCTGATCAGGTGTAGCCAATGAGAATAATCTCCTTTGTGGTTCTGGACAACAGCATGAAAACTCTGGAGGTCTCTGTTGCCTTCTTGTGGAATAGGAGGAGTCATGTCAACTACTTAGAAGCCCTGGGAGAATGAATCAATTTATGTGGTTTACAAGAGCAAGTGTTTACTTATTAGAAAGCCTCCAGGGGGAATACGTGCAGGAGAACAACCCGGCTCCAGCAAGAAGCAGCAAATGGGGCTGGACTCTCATTAGCCCGTGACGGATTGATCTTCTGTCACTGATTCCCCAAACCCCCAGCAGTTTCAACTGCAAGCTTGTTCAATATTTTAAAACCAATTTAAAACCAATTTTTGAGTTTGCTTTTTAAAAAAAAAGTTGCATTAATCAAAAAATGCATTAAGATTAGGGTCAAGCAGCTTAACTTCTGGGAAAATCCTGATTGGGCCCTGGGAGACATGGGCTTGTCTGGCTGGATAATGTCAGAAACCGCTCAGCTTTAGAGCGAGAACAGTGGAGAGTAGCCACAGACGGCTGAAAGGAAAAACCTTACAAATGAATTGAATTGAAAGGAAATTTGAAGAAGGCTAATGCGGGCATTTTGATGTCTTAGCAAAATTCAGACACGAGGATGCACCTGAAGCCTTCTGTTCCAGGAAGGGAGGCTGCGATTAGACTTTTACTGTTAGGTGTGTGGAGTGCCACCCCTTCAAATATTTCAGTTAAGTGGGATTGCAGAGGTCATCCATTTGGAGATCACTGCTGTTTGGGAGAAATGTAGGGAACAGAAAATAAACTGGCTCTATGAAAATAAAAATCCTTCATTCTCTTGCCAAACAGAATTGGCTCTTTCAGGTTGATGAAATAGCTTGGGTTCATCCTTCTCCGTGTCCAAGAGTAGCTCTTGTTGAAATGAGGAAACCAGAGACGTGGTAAACCAGTCCATAGAGGATATACTGGTTATTCTGTGTTCTTTTCTCTCCTCTGCTCTGTGTGAGGAAGGAAGTGGAAGGCTGAATCCGGTGGGCTGTGTCCCTTGGGTCCCTTATGGCTGGCTTTCAGTTGGGTGTGGCCAATGGGAGACGTTTGCAAGAGACCAGAGGGTGAGTGGGAGAAGTCAAGGTGTTGGTCCTCACTCCCCTCCGGCTTTGGGTCTACTTCTGGCAACGCTGGACTCTCCACGATTACACCTCCTGTCAGAGCTCCTCCATGGTTCCGGCTCTTGAGGTTGGTCCCCGTGTTACGCCATTTCCTCCTCTTGTCCCTTCAGGCCTGGCGCAGTCATGGTTCCCCCATGCTGGACTCCTAGGCCCTCCACATCGATTTTGGTTCTTGCGACCCTTCCCCACCACTGTAGGTCATCCACGACCCCTCAGTTACAGTCTCTTCTGAGGACCCTGAATGGATCAGAGACTTAGGAAAAAATGGCAACAAAACCCCCAAACGCTAGTTACCTTCTGTTCTCAGGCAGTAGTGAACCAGCAGACTTTTCCAGTTTGGCGGGTCCATTCGCTTTGTTTTCAAATAAGAGAACTGTGAGGCTGGTGCAGTTATCCGAGCTCTAGGCCGGAAGGAGGCTCATTTCAGAGAGGTCTTGTTGCAGGGCCGTCTCTTCCTGAATTCTCTCTTGGATAACCCTGTCTTGAATTAAAGAGTCCTCCTCTGAATCCCTATCATATTGTGTGTGCAATTAGAAGCCTTGTGGCATCTAATAAAGGAACATAAACTCCATGAGAGCAGGGCCTTAAGCCCCAGAGCCTAGAAACAAGCCTAACCCACTACAGGTGTTTAATACTATTGAATGAATGAAAGAATGTCTTTTTCTTTATAGATGCCACTGTGGAAAGGGAGTGTTGCCTGCCATGCCAGCAAAGAGCAAATGTTGCCCGAAATCAAGCCACTGGCCACTGCAGCTGCCCACACAGTAGACCTTGAGGGGAATTCAGGACGCAGAAAATCAGGAAACGTTCTGTGTTCTGGATACTGGCCCTAGGTAGTTAAGATGCATATCGAAGGAATAATTTCAGAGCCCGGACTCTTGTAGCTTCCCATACATAGAAAAGCACTAAAATCATTAACTTGAGAGGTCTGCTTTGTTTGATTAGCAGTAATCTTTTGATGTTTGACTACATGTTTTTTTGTTGTTGTTGTTTGTTTTTTTTCAGCACAAACTCCTATATATCCTGGCTCCTCCATTACCTCTTCAGAGCTGAGAGGCTGTCTCCCGGCTAGAGTCCTCAGAAAGGTCCTCAAATAAACTTAACTCACAACTTTTAGGTTGTGTGTTTTTCTTCAGTCGACACCACCATCACTTAACAAACATCCACTAAATGTCTGTGCACCAGATACTGTCTTGAGCCTGGGGATGTAGGGATGGACAGAACACAGGGTAGCTGGAGAGAATCTTGCCTCTGTACCTTTGTCCATTCAGTGCCCTCTGCTGGAATGTTCCCTGTCATCCCTACCCCACCGTTTTCTTGACAAACTCTGACCCACCCTCCATGACTTTCCTAGGGAAACACTGTACAAAGCTATATTCACTAAACTTTGTTTTAGCATATTACGATCATTATCTATTTTCCTGTAAGTCTCCCCTGTGGCTCCCCTCTGAAGATAAATGTACTTATCTACATTTCTTCAGAGAGTCTAGCAGGATGTCTGGCCAGTAGAAATGCTCGATTTAACACCTGCTGATTGATGGTGTGTGCAGACACAGGCCCCTTGATACTGCTCATCTGTACTCAAGGCCAGCTCTAACTCCCTTTCTCCCATATTTGAGTTTCTTTTCTTTTTTTAAATTTGGGCTACCTTAATCATTAACACCAAGGTTGGTTCGTTCCTCTTGAAAGAAGAATGAAGGGGATTATTGAGCGCGTCAGGCGCTGGACAGCTGTAGGTTAAGCAACACTCTTCTTCACCTCACTGCTACTGTGTTCAAGTAAATAGATGTTAGGGGACCCCTTCTTGGAAGGCTTTGTCCAGGTCTATTGTCATATGAACATATGCGTGTAAACTGAGGGATCACACCCATCTCCCACAGTAGCAGCCTTTGTTCTGGTCTAACCCTTCTGGCCCTGAGGCAAGGGGGCGGGTCTCAGGGTCATTATTATTCCTGACATCAGGACCCAGAGAGCTTGCATCTGAGTGCCCAGAGCTACAATAAGTCAACAGGAAGAGCGTGTGGCATAGAAATGCAGTTCAGCCCTACATCTCTCAATGCTCAGGGTCAGTATTTTAGGAGCAGCTGAGAAGACCTGAATTCACTCATTATGTTTCTTTAGTTATGCTAATACTGAGTAAATACATCCACAGAATACCTTACAGGGATTCACTTCTTTATGCTCTCATTTTAGAGCGTTCCGTGATACTTAAAATTCTCAACTGTGAAATTAAAATGTTCTGGAACTTCTCTGTCTATTTATGGGGTTCCTGTCAATAAAATGACTAAAGGATTTATCTGGGTAGATTTGGTGTCTATACCCTTGTTAACATCTCTATCAGGAGAAAAATAATGAGCAAATTCATCAACTGTGTTGAAGTTTTTACTCCTTTCCCCTAAGGTTTGGTTGATCATAATTAATAAATAAAAGAAAATATATTTGCATTTCCCTAAGCCTGATAGAGCACTTCAGAGAGTAAGGCTCAGTAAACATGTTCTTTACCTAATCAAGACTGAAATACAGTTTAGCACAGTCCATGATATTTTAAGCAGCTCTTTGCAGGAAACCCCTTTTCTCGTCAATTTAGCAAAGCTACATTGTAACTACCTTTAAACCAGGCGCCCCCAAGCTCTGCTCATCTCTGGCCCGAGCACACCTATCAAATCTTTTGATCACACAATACCTTGCCTAACCTGTTGGTTCTTTCCATGGATCAAAGAAGCAGAAATGAAGAATACGTAACCGATGACCCGATCTCTTCCCTAGCTTCCCTTTCAGTAATCTCTTGAACAAACTCTGTGAACAGACTGTGTGAACAAGATAGCATCCAAAGAAAGATCACAAGAAGTCAACAAGCCTGCATGCAGTGGGGGCGTGGGGGGTGGGGGTGACGACTCTAACCCCCCATCTCAATGATTAGCTGAGATTACTTCCTTAAAAACTTTCATGGCCAAGCAGACTCTTCAGACATGGTTTTCTGGGGACACCGAGTCTACCATCTACCCAGAGAGCCGGCTTTCCGATTAAAAACAATTTTCCTTTCTACCAACAACTGCCTCTTGGGTATTGATTTTCCAGCGGTGAGCAGCTGGACCTGAGTTCGGTAACGATGTTGCTAAAATAACAATGATATCCTTGCATCGTATAATACTGCAATACTTCTACCACTTCATTCATGGAGATAGTTTTCACCAAAGAGTTCAAACAAAGGCACTTTTGAAAAAAAATAATGTGAGGCTAGTATTGATTTCCCTGATGGAGAGGTTGCTGAGTGGTTTTCTCTCTTTTCTAAAGACTCCTCTGATCATGCTAAGATACCTTATCCCTAATCCACTTACCTCTGGGGTAAAACTCTCATGGAAGTACCAACACACCACACATGGCCACTGGGAAGTCTACAGCTCGCCCGGAGGAAGGAAGTGGTTCTGGAGGGACTGATGGCGGGGAGTCCAGAGTCCCATCACCATGGCTGTAGGCTACTAAGCTGGCCCTGATGTTTTCAGATTGGAACCTTCGATGGTCTCCAGGAAACAGCTCTCATCCCCATAGCCTGAGCCCTGCTTTGAGGAAGGAAGAGGGTACTCTACCTGAGTAACTGTTCCTGAGGCTTCGAACAGGGCACTGCATTCACCTTCGTGGTACGGTTCCTTACACTCCCGGCAAAAGACGAACTGCAGGAGAACACATGCAGGTTAGAGAGGGGCTTGCTGGTTGCATCTGGTCACATGTTTTTCTTTTCCAAGCTCATTCTAGCCCTGCCTCTTACTTGGGTGATGGTGTGTGTGCCAAATTACTTTTTTTTTGCGGTGCGCGGGCCTCTCACTGCTGTGGCCTCTCACTGTTGTGGCCTCTCCCGCTGCGGAGCACAGGCTCCAGACGCGCAGGCTCAGCGGCCATGGCTCACGGGCCCAGCCGCTCCGCGGCACGTGGGATCCTGCCGGACCGGGGTACAAACCCGTGTCCCCTGCATTGGCAGGCGGATTGTTAACCACTGCGCCACCAGGGAAGTCCCCAAGACATTTTTTCCCTTCACGTTGTCTCCACCACAGAAACAACTTCTCCTCTGTCCCCATGGTCAATTTCCTGTTTTAACAACTCATCTGAAGATCATTTTAATGTCAGGGCATAACAAGCAAGAAAGACAAGTATTTTATCAGGAAAAGGCCTCTTCTACAGCTATGTCACCATCTCTCTTCTCACCAGCACTTTCAGAGTGTTATAGCTTATTTCTTCTCACAGCAAAGAGAATGAGCCCACGTTTTGTGGGATATAAACTTTCCTTAAAGGTTCATGTTGGTGGGAGAGGGGGTATGTGTCAGGATGTCATTACACAAATCACCAAGACCACCAGGTTTTAATTTCTGACATTTTAATTTTCCCTGAACTGACAGGTAATCCGGTGAACAGTGAATGAATTGGATCCTAGAGTCCTTTCTTAAGGCTTTTTTTTTTTTTTTTAATGTATCTGCTCATCTTTGGGTTCGTCTCAGACCCATCACTCTGTTCTTATGTTGAAAAACTGTGAACTGAATGCTTCAATCATTGAGAAGAGCTCACTGTGTGATTTCACCCCACTGCTTTTCATGGAAGCAAGTCTGATCTCTTGGTGTGACAGGGAAAATGTTTCACATCTTATTAGCTCGGGGATGAGATATAAAATCAGTTTCATGGTAGAGGAACACTCTGGAGGTTGATCAGTTTGTCAGAATAAATAGGACTTTCCTGACACAAAGACATTAAATTCCCTTTCATACCAGTACTGCAAAGAATAGACCATATATATATATAAAAGAGAAAAGAAAGAGCCTATAAAAATTAAACCCTCAGGCTTCCCTGGTGGCGCAGTGGTTGAGAGTCCGTCTGCCGATGCAGGGGACACGGGTTCGTGCCCCGGTCTGGGAGGATCCCACATGCCGCAGAGTGGCTGGGCCTGTGAGCCATGGCCACTGAGCCTGCGCGTCTGGAGCCTGTGCTCCGCAACGGGAGAGGCCACGACAGTGAGAGGCTCGCGAACCCAAAAAAAAAAAAAAAAATTAAACCCTCACCACTTCAGTATGGCAAAAGGCAAGAGAAAGCTGAAAAAATGTGTTGGTGATAATTCAGCATTAATGCACTTGCTAATTTGCTCCTATTCAGACACTATAACTTAAATTTAGATACATTGTGCCATGGGCTTCCTAGTTAAATAAATCTGTCTCGTACAAAATGAGGAAATATCTAGAAGGTCTGATTTGATCTAAAAAAAGTTCAGGGTTTTTTTGGGGGGGTTCAGTGTTGGCTTTTTTTTTTTAATATATCTTTATTGGAGTATAATTGCTTCACCATACTATGTTAGTTTTTGTTGTACACCAAAGTGAATCAGCCATATGCATATATATGTCCCCTTATCCCCTCCCTCTTGAGCCTCCCTCCCACCCTCCCTATCCCACCGCTATAGGTCATCGCAAAGCACGGAGTTGATCTCCCTGTGCTACACTGCTGCTTCCCACTAGCTATCTATTTTACATTCAGAGGACGCGGGGTGGGAGGGGGAAGCTGGGGCAAAGTGAGAGTAGCATCGACATATATACATTACTGAAAGTTCAGGTTTTTAATTAAGTTATCTAGAACTCAAGACTGTCAACCAGGTACTTGTACAAATGCTTAGGACTTCAGTTCTCAAACTGTGTACCAAGGAGCCCTGGGGTGTCACAACAAACTCACAGGGGTGGAGTGGGATCTTTTAAATTTTTGAGGAAAAGCACAGTGATACTCAGCATCTGTTGGACACTGTGAATTACTAACTCAAGGCTGTTCATGGTGTTAATGTAGATTGTGCTACCCTCCTTTTGCTGACATCATGTTTTTGCAAAGCGGGATTTTTGGACGTTACTGTGATAAAAAAGACAGCTGCCAGGTGAGCATCTCTTTGGACCAGGAGATGTAGTTATCTAAGAATGAAATAAAAATATTTGTTTCTTTCAATTTATGTGAACTAGTTTTTCAAATGGCTATGAAGTTGTTAAGACATTAATTCTTACTTATGTTATGTGGACCTAATTATTTAATAAACAGAATGTTACGCGTTTCTTTTGGCCTAGAAGCACCAGGAAAAATTTACCAAGCCACTAGGGGCATGGTGAACAGAGGAAATTTGGGGAAGTCTGGCTTAGGCAGATACAAAACTCCTTGAGATAATGTTTTGGGTCTGTTTGCAAAAACTCCTAGGGGCACAGGTATTTGCAAAGAGCTTGAGGAGAAAACATCTGGCTCCAGTATGTTCATATTCACTCTGCCAACCTGCCTGTCTCCTTTCTGGGGCACATGGGTCTGGCTTTAACCAATAATGTAGAAGGCTGCCATCTCCCCAGGGGTTTATTAGTCATTAACTGTGGGCTCATATTTGCGGAGGCTCTTTTAGGATGCCTTGTGAGTAAATACTAACTGAATGGAAGAGACTACCACACAGTTATATTGTATGCTTTTCCTGGATTCTTTTCTTTTTTTTTTTTGCGGTATGCGGGCCTCTCACTGTTGTGGCCTCTCCCGTTGCAGAGCACAGGCTCCTGACGTGCAAGCTCAGCGGCCATGGCTCACGGGCCCAGCAGCTCCGCGGCATGTGGGATCTTCCTGGACCGGGGCACGAACCCGTGTCCCCTGCATCGGCAGGCGGACTCCCAACCACTGCGCCACCAGGGAAGCCCCTGGATTATTTTCTTTTGAGATGGATCTGACAAATGCTAATAATTTTTGCATGTTTTAAAAAAAGAATTTTTAAAGCCTTTTAAAAATCATAACAGTAATACATACTTATTCTATTGGTTCTGTAAACTCTATCTCTTTATTACATATGATTAAAAAGCAATATCTATGGACTGTATTACCTTAGTGCCTGTGATGTTAATTTTATGTGCCAACTTGGCTAGACTATAGTCTATTCAACCAAACACTAATGTAGGTTTCTCAGTGAAGAGAGACAGTCCTAGATGATCTGGGTGGGATTGATTCAATTAGTTGAAAGGTTTTTAAGAGCAGACCTGAAGCTTCCTCAAGAAGAGAGTTCACCTGTGGACAACAGAGTTCCAGCCTGCCCTTCCTGGCATCCTGCCCTGTGGATCTGGGACTTGCCTAGGTAGCCCCATAATCCCCATAATCACGTAAGCCAATTCCTTGCAATCAATTTCTCTCTATAGATACAGATATATTAGACATAGACATATTTATATATAAATATATACTAGATATCTACTATAGCTATATCTATAGATATCTCTTTATATCTCTATAGATCTATGGGGACAGCTGAGCATGCCTAGATAATCTATATTTACATTTATCTCCTACTGGTTCTGTCTCTCTGGTGAAATCTTGGTTGACACAGCTAAGCTCCTACAGAAGTTTTACTAGGTCAGTTTATTTGTACTAGGTCAGTTATTCTTTTGCAAAGACAACTTTTGAATTGTCTATGTTATTTGAAAAATTGTAATTTAAATCTCCCCCCCCCCTTTTTTTGGCTGTGCTGCGTGGCTTCTGGGATCTTATTTCCCCAACCAGGGATCGAACCCGGGCCCCTGGCAATGAGAGCACGGAGTCCTAACAAGTGGACCGAGAAGGAATTCTCTCCCCGTTTGTTTTTAATCCCGAGTACCCACAGGACAATGCGCCTTAGAAGTCAACACCAGGAACAAGTTAATCACTCCCAACAGTGTGACGGCTTCCCTTTATCTGACAGTGAACCTGGTGATCCAATACATTTTTCTCTTTGGAGCAGCTGCCTGTCTGGTTGGTGCCAAACTTCTCACTTAACTGTAGTAATTAGCTCATCCTAAATGCCTAAGATGAAGTATACAATTTTAAGACAACTATTCAATAAAGGATAAGTTCAATAAGATACTTTTTTTTCTAATAAGTAATAGCCAAACTGTTCTTACCATTCAAGTCATATTTTTGCCTTGCGGTTAATATGTGTTGAGTATTTATTTTCGGTGAAAAAAATCTTGGACTTGGACAACATGTAAAAGAATAGCATATTGTAATTCACGAAATCATACAGTGATATTTGTATTTTAAAAACTCAGATACAATTTAGTGTTTAAAAGTAAAGTCTTTGAAGTCGGAGAGACCTGGACTCAGAGGCTCTTCTCTACCATTTATTATCTGTGTGACCCTAACATCTCTTTGTTTTAGTTTCCTGCATCTGTAAAGAAGAAATAATAAGATAATTAATATTTAACCCAGTTTCTGGCACCTAGTAAATAGGAGAAATGGTTTTCTCATGGAGTTACAATGTTTTATGAGCAAAAAAATTCTATAGAAAAGTAAGGTGATAGGAAAGCACCTTGTTAATTAAAGCAATTCTCAATATACTAATAATTGCTGTTGTTCTGTGAAGGCCTGAGTGAAACTGAGGACCTCGTGGGAAGCACCAAGCTTGTCAGCTCCCCAAAACGGCAGCAGAGAAAGGGATACTGACCCCTGTTCCTCGTGTATACGCAGAGGTGCCGTCACTGTCACTCCCCTTAGGAAATCCCACACTACCATGCAGCTAAATGAACTGCCCGTCACGTTTATCATTCAGTATCATGTCAGTAGACAAGTCATTTGATTGATGTTTGAGTTTGATTTCCCGTACGCCCATAATGGAGACATTCAAAAGGATATGTATGTATATTTTCTCTTTGGAAGCATAAAAAGGGATGAGATGAACAGCCTCCAATGCACTCAGAACATGCACTGTCGGTTGTTATCAGTAAAGGTGAGAGCCCTCGGCACCTACAAGCGATGAGCCTCAAGATAAGGTCTGACCCTCAAAGGTGAATGATCTCTATGTGAAAAGCCCGAAGTTCTTTGTTTTCTATCACGACAGCATCTATTATAAAAGCATTTTATTATGTGCCATTTATTTTTCCTCCACAGCTCTGAAGTTCTGTGTTAAAAGAACAGGAGAGAATCAAATATCATCTCAGGACCCCTTACTATATTCAAGGGAAACATCAAAACCATGACGCACACATTTGTACTTCTTTGGGACTAGATGAAATACTTTTCTTTTAGGTGTATGACTTTCCAGAAGATGGCAGCAGTGATACATGAGATTCAGCCCCAGTGTGTTAAAAATAGTCTATCAAAAGAGGGAGGCTCCCCACGGGGTGGCTAGCCGCCTAAATATGGAAAACTGGTTCTGACAAGACAGTGCCACAGAACGAAAATGGTGTTAGATTATAACGCGCTAAGACACAAGTTCGAAAGGAAGAAAGTCAGGTTATTTCCTTTCAAGTACACAACATCTTAGAATCACAGAATCTCATGGTGGGAAGCAGTCTTAAACTGTGCCACGCTCTAAGCGCAAACAGACTACAACAATCTTTTACATGCAATCTCCAAATGGCTAAAAAGAAATAATTTCAAGGAAGCTGGATAGAGCTCAGTAGCTGAACTCTTTTGTATTTTTCAAATTCTGTACAAATCATCCAAGATGGTTACACAATGCCATCTATGTTCCCACAAAATACTGTGACCTCTACACTCCCTCCCTACCCCGTCCCCTGAATTATTTTTGTTTTAGGTTTGCTACCATGAAAAGCCCCTTACTCTCCTTGGTTTAATTTCCATTCACAGGAGTTCTTAAAAGAACTCTGAAAATTCCCTTTTCCTACGGCATCATGATCTCAATCAAGTACAAGTATGTATCCATTCAGTCTTTTGGTTGTGCAGAGTCTTAATTTATACACTTACTGTGAGTATGATCTAATGGAAACCTTTATTACCATCTGTCTCAGAACCTATTAGAGAAGATGAGCTCATACAAGAGACCATACCTGCGAACCTACTTTCAACAGAGAATCTTAAATTAAGAGAGGCACCTAATAAATGCTCTGAACTGTGTGGGTGGCGCGCCTGGTGATGATACTCCTGGGAATTGAACCGTCCGATGTATAATCAGAGACAAAAATATTTGAACTTATTTCCTACTTTAAAATATTTACAGTTTTTTCAAACTTAAAAATGCTTCTTGACTATTTATTTTTCCTTGTTCAAAAACAGCTTTATTGGGCTTCCCTGGTGGCGCAGTGGTTGAGAGTCCGCCTGCCGATGCAGGGGACACGGGTTCGTGCCCCGGTCCGGGAGGATCCCACGTGCCGCGGAGTGGCTGGGCCCGTGAGCCATGGCCGCTGAGCCTGCGCGTCCGGAGCCTGTGCTCCGCAACGGGAGAGGCCACAACAGTGAGAGGCCCGCGTACCGCAAAAAAAACAAAAAAAACAAAAAAAAACCAGCTTTATCAGGATACAATTCACATAGTCTGTGTTTTAAAAAATGGTTTATATATTTTTTGAGTGAATAATACATGCGCACAGCACAAATTCAAAAGGTGCAAAAGGCAAATAGTGAAAAATAAGTCTCCCTTCCTCCTCGGTCAGCTCACAAAGCTTTCCAGGGACAATCACTCTCACCTGCATATATACAAGCTATTTTGAGACTAAAAATGGTAGACAGAATATTGCTTTATGTAACGCGCTCTGCACCTTGCTTTTTCATTTAATACATTACAGCCTGTCCTATATCAGTGCCCTTTGAGCAACCCTGAACAGCTGAATTTTCCCTCAACAGCCACACGATATACAAGTTGATAGATGTATCGGAATTCATTTAACAGCACCCTACGGACGAGCATTTAGGCCCTTTCCAATATTCTGCCATTATAAACAAAGCTGCGGGGAACGTCCTTCTCCATAGGTCATTTTGCACGTGTGAAAGGAAATCTGTAGGATGAATTTCTAGAAGTGAAATAGCTGGATCGAAGGGTGTGGGAAGTTTACATTTGGATTGCTTTTGCGAGCCTGCTCTCGTGGAGCGTGGGAAGTTTACATTTGGATTGCTTTTGCGAGCCTGCTCTCGTGGAGCGTGCGCGGGTCCCAGGCCCTGCAGTGAGGTGTGTGAGGGATGACCTGCCCCTCCTCCCCTCCAGCGTGCTGTCACCAATCAGGGCCTTTGTCAAACCCAACCAAAACAAAAGAATCTCTAACTCACAGCACTTCTGTTAAGGCCTTTTTATCCATGTTGGATTTCTGCAAAGACGTGCTCCTGGCCAGAGAAATAACTCCCAGTCACTTCTGAGTCCTGTCCAGACGGCTGAACCAAGGTCAAGAGGGGCCTGCAGCCGGCCCTCCATCACTTCCCTGCTCCCCCTGCCTGGGCTCTGAAACAAGGTGCTCGGAGCTCGTCTCCTCCTTGTTTGGACTGGCCTGAATTCATCCTGCTGGCGGGAAAAGGCCTCGAAGTGAATTTTGGCTTCGGTGGCTTTAAACACTGACAGCCAACGAACTGGAGGTCCCGGTGAAGGAGAAGGAAACAGGAGACAAGGGAGCGGCACATTCAGTTGCCTGAGGCTGTGTCCTGGGCCTTAGCTCTGAGCAGAGTAGACTCGGCACCACTGCCGCTGCCCTGCCAGGAGGACAGCAATGACAGCAACGGGCAGGGACCCTGGGGGAGTGTGACAGGTGTGACTGATGGCAGTGGTCCTCTCTCCCCAAGCCTCCACGCTTCCTGTCTCACTCTCTCTTGCTGTAACAGTTTATTATTTTTTTTCCGGTGCTCGGGCCTCTCACTGTCGTGGCCTCTCCCGCTGCGGAGCACAGGCTCCGGATGCGCAGGCCCAGCGGCCATGGCTCACGGGCCCAGCCGCTCCGCGGCATGTGGGATCCTCCCGTACTGGGGCACGAACCCGCGTCCCCTGCATCGGCAGGCGGACTCTCAACCACTGTGCCGCCAGGGAAGCCTGCTGTAACCGTTTTAAAGAAGGATTCCCGGCATGCTGCCCCCATCCCACCCTCCACATCGCCAGCCCCCTCCCTCACTTCACCGCTCCCCTTGTTTCCAAAGGCCAAAGTAGGATTGAGCTGCAAGCTGGGACTCTTGCAAGTATTTGATGATGATGTTCACAGCATCCTTGTTGCTCTAAACAAACTTCTTGGCAGGTAAATTTCTGCATCTAACTGAAAATTCCCTTCAACATCTTACAAGGCCGGCTCAATTCTGCTTTCCAGACAGCATTTCCCAAACCTTATGGGGCATTTGGTTCCTTCCAGAAAAGGAGCAATGGTCACAGAGGATCAAATTCAACACCACTTTCAAATATTGCCACTCATCAGTGAACATGTTTGAATATGGCCATTCGTTAGTAAAATGCATAGCATATGTCTTCTCTAATTTTTAACTGGTCTCTAATCCTTGTGACCTTATCATTTACAATCTGTAGAAAGGCACTAGACTCTGTAAAAACGGTTACACTCTGCCAGTCAAAATGTGAGATTCAAGCCATATGGCCGTTTGAGCCCAGTTTGTCCCATATGCCTGTGGGCGTCCTTCGGCTTGCTGGCGCAGCAGGGGAGATGAACGCTTCCCTTGAATGCTTGGGCCCAACCCCAGGCAACTCCCGTCAGGGTCAGCTTTGGAAAGGTGCTAACAGTGTTGGTGGCACTCCCACGGGCACATCTTAGAGATGTTTGTCTTTGGAGGCTTTGCAGCTTGTCAAACCTTTACTGTGTGTTAGGCAGTTTTATAGGTGCCTTGGGAACATACCTGTTCCCACCCCTCTCTCCACAGCCTCAGTCCAAAAAGGTCAGGGTATTTTTCTCTTCAGTACTGTCTCTTCCTTATATTCCTCTACGAAATGTTTGTCTCTCTATATGAAACTATTCTCACTTATCCCCTCTTCTAAATGAAGAGGACTTGAATCCTATTCATCCTTGTTTCCCCCAGATCCAGTGTCTGGAACATAGTAGGTGGTCACTGTCTGTTTGTCGCATGCCAGGCGCCCAGTTCAAGGCGTTTACAACTCAGTAGGAGAGATGATGCTTGTGGAGAACAAAAGGCCTGGAGGACAACAGCCCAGAGTCATGTGCTGAAGTGTCCAAGGATGCAAGTCTGCAGGAACTCCCAGAGAAGAGCCCCGGGTTGGGTTGGGGTTTGGCCGCAGTGGCATTTGCCTTTCCGCCCCTCGCATTCCATTCCCTCTTCAGGCAGTGGTTCTAACATCAGGCTAGTCTCTCACCTCTCTGCTAACAGCTTGGAAAAATCCCTCCCCCGTTCCTGACCTCCCTCCTGAACTATGGTGCAGCCTGCTGCAGACTCCCACCTGGACAGGGTGCGCCACTTCAGATTCATGTCACCTCAAATCCCATGTGATTATTGTGGAAAAGAAGACTGGGATAAAAGAGCAGAAATTCAAAGAGTTAATTTGAGGGGTGAGGGTAGGGGACCCAGAAGGAGGGGTCCCTGCACACCTGTAGGACCACACCTGCCTGGGGCTGCCCCTCCTCCTTTCTCCTGCTCTCTTCACTCTCGGAGCACCCAGCCACCCTGAAATGCTCAGCACAGACCTCACATTCTCTCAGAATTAATCCTGTTTATAATGCCAGGGCTAGCAGAGCAGTTGTCGCGTAGGCAGGACGGACAGACGTTTGTAAAACGAATGAGTGGTAGGAGCTGGAAAACTCTAAACTTCCAAGAAGCATGAGGAGAGGCCAGTGTCATGGGAATCCAGCCATGAGGAGCCTGGGCCAGGGAACAGGAGGAATGAGACCAAGACATTTTTGGTCCCTTGAAGCAATTAGTAGCCAAGTTCGGAGGCTAAGGTCCCAGGGATGATGGAGTGGGGAAGGCTTCATGACAGAGGGGTCTGAATTGGTCTGAAAACAGAAAAAGAAAATGAAAAGGGAGGATGAAGATGCTAGAAAGAGGGTGGGTAAGAGTGGGAGGAAAGCCCTGGAGAAGATAGGCCAGGAAATCCTAAATGCTCCAAGGTGGCGGTTTAAAAGGAGGAGGGCCGATTTTCACCTCGTGGGAAGGCAAAATCCTGGGATGGTAATTTGCTGACGAGAAGGTTGCCTGAAGGAGATTACGTCCGATTAGTGTGATGCCAGCTATTACTCTTCTGGAGTCAAGAGGAAGAGCAGAGTTAAGGATGGAGGAAGCCTGGAATAGCCATTGTCAGTCAGGAGATGACACACGAATCGAGGGAAGCCCAGCCATGCTGAGGACCCAACTGATGTAACGGCACCAACCTCTGCTTCCCTGTGACTTAAAATGTGCCCCTAGACCAGCAGCACAAGCATCGCCTGGGAGCTTAGGGAGGAATCGCAGGCCCTGCCCAGAAGTGCTGAATCAGAATCTGCATTTTAATAAGATCCCTGATGACCTGCGTGCACACCGCAGGTTAGAAGCACTGCTCGAGCTCATTCATTCAATCAAAATTTACTGAGCACACACACTGCGTGCCAGGTGCCCTGAGGGCATACAAGCATGCATAAGATACAATTTTCAGTCTCATGCGAGTCACAGTTCACCCCTCCCTCCCTCTACCCAGCCCTCCCTCCAGCCAGCAAGTATTTATTGAGAACGTACTCTGTGCCAGGTGCTGTGCTAGGCAGTGCGAGTGGTGAACACGCTGGGCACTCTTCTTGACCTCAAGGAGTTTATATTCAGCTGTGTCCTAATTGTCATGGTGGACAAGGTTTTTGGGGGAGCACAGGATGTGTGCGGCCACCAGCCCGGGCAGTCAGGCTAGGTCTCCAGGAGGAAGTGGAGAGTAAATTGAGACCCAGCCGAGTCTGGTCAAATGATGGGTCCCTGAATGGTGCTCATTCCAGGTCTGGGACAGCGCCAGTGCTGGGGGCTTTCAGGGGAAGGTGGACCTTTTCACTCTGGACCACTGAGTTGGAGGTGTTGAAATGAGACAGGAGGGGGGGCGGTTGGGGACTGGAGGTAGAGCGAGGGTCAGGGTGGGAGGCGTGGCTTTGTGGAGGCTGTGGATTCTGGTTGGGTGGCCAGGGCAGGAGCAGGGGCTGCAGGGGGCAGACTGAGCCAGGCTGGGAGCCCCAGGGAGCTGCAAAGCCTCAAGCACTCACAGCATGGCTAATTAAGAGAGTCGGACACAGGGCAGTGGGAGAGAACACTCAGAAACTGAGTTTTGGCCAGTGCGATTGCCTCGCTAACAAAACCCAGCAGGAATAGACTCTGTCAGTGTTAAGTCTGCAGCATTTTTGTTTTTGATCTGGAATCCATTGGCAAAAGGACACAGTCTAGAACAGAGCTGTCCACAGGCACAGGACTAACTTAAAACATTCTAGTAGCCACATTAACAGAGTGAAAAAGAAACAGGTTTATAAATTTGAATATTTGATTTAACCCAATATATCCAGACTGTATTTTCAACATGTGACCAACATAAAAGGTGTTGTTATTTCTCATGTTTTTCACTGAGACTTTGAAGTCCGGTGTGTGTTGAAGCCTCACATCGTCTCAGTTCAGATCAGCTGCAAACCATTGGCTCGGCTGCCTCACGTGGCTGGCGGCTACCACGTCGGACAGTGTGGTTCTAGAACTCTTGAGTCTGAGGGCTACTTGGATGAGGCAGACGGCCAGCTTAGGTACCACAGGACAAAAAGAAACAGAGCACCTTCCATACAGAATAAGTGAGTAGGACAGGGCGAGGTGGGAAACAAGAGAAGATAAGAAATTAGCTGTGCTAATGGAAAGAAATTAGATTTTTTTTTTCTAATAAAGGATGCTCTTCACTTTTAGCCTTTGAAAGACTCACTTGGTCTGTGATGTAGGAGAGATGTGCAGAAACAGAAAATCAGAAATAAGAACATGTGGTGCCACTGTCTCCAATGGGAGCGTACGGATTTTCCTGCCACACACGGTGAGTTATTTGTGAAAAGCAAGTCCAAAAAACCAGAAGCAACCTGAGTTACGTCTAACGTTCCTGGTGTCTCTGGGTGCCTGATTTACCTGCTGGCTCACTCTGTCTAATCTTGTGCCAAGGACAGAGAGCGTCCAGACCATTAATCGTGGAGTAGACGACCGAATTGCTGCAGACAACTACCTGCTTCTAATGTCTGCAATCCTATCCTTCCTTTAAGTGACGATATAGGATGAACCTAATACATGTAAAGTCATAGAAATCCACAATGTTACTCACATTAGTTGGACCCAGTATGACTAGAGTCTCCTAATTTAGCCAGCCAAGGGGTTTAGGGAGGGACTTTTGCTTTCAGGTGTGAAGTATCAGGCGGGCGCCTCGACTTTGGAAGCCTCCGTTCACACGATTTCACAAGAGGACTTTCGTGTGCAGTAGTTTAGGTAGGGCCTGGCGAATGAGGGAAAGGTCACCCTACCAAAGACCAGTAACACCGCAGCACTTGAGAATTAATGTTAAAAGCTAGAATCATGACTTGGATTTCACCCTTGAAGTCATGAAGTCACTAATGACAGAAGCTGAAACGAATGTCAGAAAGTTCCCGTCACTGCACGAAGTTCTCGTGGGCGCATGGCATTTGGAGGCAGGAGGCCGGTCATCCCCTATTTAAGGTTTCCCTGGACCTCCTGGTGTTCTCTGCCCCAAGACCTGGGCCCTCAATTATTATTCATGAATGTTCCTGCTCAGAAAGGAAGAGAGAAGCCCAGAGACGGGGTCTGAGCTGTTCATTCACACCCCAGTCTCCACGGGGCTGAGACACTTCAGGCTTCTGTTTCTGTTGGTAACACTGCTTAAGGAAAGTTCCCAGCTCTTAACAACGGCAGGAGCAACGCCCCTTTATCCTGCCCGATAGGCATCTGTGCCCCGAGAAGCAGACGGTGGTGGAAGCCCTTCACACTCAGGGAGCTGATTTCCTCTGAGGCCCTGACATCGGCCCCCCCCACTTCCATCAGGGCAGCGCCAAGCCTCCTCGGGCCGCGTGTGAACCCAAGATAACGCCCGCCTAGGGGTGCTGAGAGCCGAGTGGAAGCCTGGCGCCTTCAGCGGCCTGCAAACCGTTATCTCCCAGCAACACACACCTTGCGGAGTCTTGCTCAAGTGTGAAGTCAATCCCTGACTTACAAGACCGCCCCCTCCTCCCACCGCCTGTGCTTTCTCTCCTGATTTTATTGCTTTGCGGAGGAAGTAGAACGCCAGCTAATTAAGTGGCCGCTAAACAGCCAGTACCTGGACTGTGTCTTGGAGCTGCTGAGATAACGGCAGGTTGCAGGAGAGTGAAGTGAAATGTCATCTCCAGCGCTGCCTCTTAGCCAGTATCCTTCTGTTCATTAAGCCGAATAACAATGAACAGAGGAGTGTACACGGTTCACTTCGCGGCGCCCCCTTCCTCCCTCTCGATTTGGCGGCAGAGAACCTAGAGCCACGAGGCCCTCGCAGAGCGCACCGATCATCTTCAAGGTGGAACGGCCGCCCCTTTTCTTCTGGCAACATCCTGGCTAATGCTGGGACGTAATATTATTCTGAACTTTCAAAAACTGCCCCACGCCTTGGATTGCCAGCCGCAATGGGCATTCAGCGAATATTTTTAGGGATAATTATAAAGATCTAACGCCTTATTTGTTGAAATCCCATTTTTGCCTGTGACTAGAATCAAATTTTCAAGAGGCTAATAGCTCCTAAAGGAACCTTTGCTGCTACGATCCGGTGGGGAGATAGAAAACTGCTCCCAGGCGCAGCCGCTTGGAACATGGAATCATCCACTTCCACAACTCTGTGTTTCGAGGAAAAGGTGTCGTAGTGTCTCCCTCCCCCATCACAACACGACTCACCGTGACATACTGATCACGGGAAGACTGTGTCCTAGGAGGGAAATGCTCATTCCAACAAAGTCACCGAAAGCATGCAGACGGCCACGACTCCCCCTTTATTGCTACAGAGAACCTGACACCCTCCTCCTTCAAGGCAGCAGCAACAACTTCTAAAAAACCTAACAGTGCAAAGTTGTACAACCTGGGTTCAATTTCCAGCAGAAGAGTATAATTTCCTTTGGAGTCTTAAAAAAAGTGGAATGAATTCTTCTCCTATTGGGACGGTCTGACATAGGTTTTTTTGGTTAAGTTTCGTTGAAGGCAGGCGTGATAAAGTCGCCTCTCACCACCTCCTTCAGCTTCTTGACTCTCTACCCTGAGCACTGGTCTGTGTCCCACGTGTCTCACAGGCCTTCACTTTAGTGCAGACCGAGAGCAGATTGCTTGGCGTGAAACCAGCTTTGTCGCACAGGAAGATCTGCAGTGGGATCTGGGGGGAGCCCATTAATCGTCATTTGCTGTCACACGCTCGTGAACCTCTTTTCCAATCTTGCTGCTCATTTGTGGCAGCTGCCGTTGCCACCGAGTGCCTTTCCTGAGAAGCGGGCTCACCGTGACCAGGATTCCGGGCTGTTTTCTAGGGAACGTGAATGGGAACCAAGGGTCCTCAAGGACTCACGGCCAGGCAGGCTCCCGGGCCGTGTTTCAGACCCCTGGGCGAGTTAGGAAGTGGCAACAGGGGATTAGGAGGCTTACCTGCAAATTTACACCTGCTGTTTTCAATAGGGCGGTTAAAAGAGTGGATTTTTAAAGTGGATGTTTGCTCCTGTCAGTTTTGAAAGATACACTTAGTTTGCTAAAGGGGAGTGTTAAGTTAGTCTCAAGGATCTCAAGTAAATTTGTATCTGACACAGGTCCACGCTGGGAATAAACCGTGGACTGGAGACGCTAGTAAACAGTCTGGGCAGGAATGACCCTCATGACCTCCAGGGTTTTTTTTCCCTACAAATGCTTGCAATTTGATTTGACATAATTCTTGCATTTACAGTGAAATCTTCCCACTAATTTTTTTTAAGTTATAAAGTTTGGTTTGATGCTTTCCGAAAGGAAGCCGATGCCACCACCATGGGCCCAGTTTTGCTATTTCTCAAATCTATCAAAAAAGTAAGGTGTCCAAGTCCTTTTTGGAGTGAAATGTCAGCTCGGTGTATACAAACCTTTTTAATGCTTACATCACTGAGACTTGATGGGACCTCCTTACTCTGTTCCTCTGACCTGTGATCTAAGTCATGCTTTGTAACATCACTAACAACAGCGCTTTGAGTGCAAAGCCTCATGGACCACGACAAAGTGACTTCTTCGTATTAGCTCAAAGGCAATGCCTTTCAGGCTAATGACAATAAGCTGACTTGCAACAAGCAATTTCTAAACTCCTTTATCCCCCAGTATTTCCATTCCACTCAGGTGAGATGGATTCTTCTCTCTCCATGTTCAGTGATCAGCCCTGTTGCAAGGCAAGTACAACTTGTTTCTGTCAATCTGTGCTGCTTCTGAGTCATGCTCCGCGCCATCACCGAGCTCTGGAATTGGAGAATCTGTAATCATTCTTCAGACGATGAGTCACGAGGTCAACACAATTACACCATCCCTGAAGGGCACGGAAATGCAGCCAGAACTAAAAAATGCACTTCGGCCAACCAAGGCTTAAGGTTCATTGGATATTTCAAATAAAACGGAACTTTAGAGGACTTTAACTAAGATGTAATTTTAAGATCAAGATGAGTTTAATTTAATGTAAATCATATTTACATGAAAGCCTCTATAATGAGCACACTATATAGGTCACTAAAATTTCTTAATATTTGTGTAAACACAGTTTCGTATTTTTTACACTAAGGAGAGTCAAAGTCATACCGACATGATTACAATTTCTAAGAAATATGCTAATAGTAATTAATTTGTGGTGAATCATACATATAGGAATGTGCTGCCTTGATGAACAAGAAACAATACTGCTTATCATTTGGCAAAGGTGAAAAGAGGAGGGGGTGGGGAGCGGGCCGGCCCGCTCTGCCAGCAGGAGGGACCACACACTGTACAATGGGATTCTGGGAGGTGGGTCCACAGGGCTGGGCGGCCAATTTAATAACAGGTTGACTAAAGAAAGAAAAAACACTGCCATCCTAAATGTCCACATTAATTTAAAACATTATCCTAATTTCAGAAATGTTAAGATATATAAAAATGTGCTCTGTAGAACTGAGAAAATGCTTGTGTTCAAGGCTTTAAAAAGCTTGTATGCACATCCTTCCGCCCCCAAAACTTCCTCTTCTAGGAATTTTTCCTAGAGAAAACTCAGGAATGCAGCAAAAAATAAGCCATGGGAAAACTGTCACCATTCCGAAAGATAAATATTTAAATAAATCAAGGCACATCCTCATCAATGGACGTTTGGTCACCATTGAACATGGTCATACAAAGGTGTCTGTGATGCACTTTTAAGGGGAGAAAACTGCTAACTCAGCACAAACCCATTTCTGTTAAAAAATGTATATATGTGTGTGTGTATGTGTGTGTGTATGCATGTGAAAAGTACCAGAAAGCTCTACAGCAATGAGTCAAAAATCTCACCTCCAGCTATATAAGATTATGGTTACTGTCTTTTTTTCCTTTTAGGTTTTCTATAATTTTCTAACATTTTTTATGATAAGCATGCATTGCTTCTGTAATAATGAAGATTCTTTCACTTTTCATTTAACAGAGGCGTTTTGGATGAGTTCGTAGGTGGGTTCATAGACCAGCACTGCTGAGGGCTGACGAGCCTATATGCACTCCACTGGCCGGAAGGGTCAGTGGAGCTGTGCCCGGTGCATATTGAACAAAGGAAGGGTTTGAAGGAAGAAGATGGAGTTGTGTGAATGCAACTGACAAAAAAGGCTGCAGGATTTTAGAAACTGTGTACCCGTATAGCATCATTCTAGTCATCCATGGATGTTAAAAAGAGTCCAGAGGTATATTTTACAGTGACGCCTCTTCCCAGTGCTTCATGAAAATAAAATACTAGGAAGTGGTGAAGGAAACTACATCCAATATGGCTCAGCGTTGCGCATTTCCGGACTATCCCCACAATGGTTCACAAGTGTACTATAATAGTTCACAAGCTGGTCTTGCAGATGCAGGACAGGGGAAGCCAATTTTTCAAACACTGTGGTTATGTGGTTGAGAATACACTTCAATACTACAAGCATTTTGGACAGAAAATCTCTCAGACTATTAGACCATTATGTGTTTTCTAATGTGCCAGGTTATAATGACCATGAAGCTCCCAGAGTGGCACCTTCAAGAATAAATTACAAAACGGCACATAACCATGTGATGTGCTGACACTCATAGATACACCGAAGGGGCAGGGACCCAGTCTCCTGGGGGTGGCCCCTTTCCAAGAGCGTAGACAGAAACTTCGTACGGAAAGCACTTCTCATTTCAAAGTAAAAGCTGTGTGCTTGCTGGATATTTTGAGATTGCCAGAAGATTCAATGGAATCACATAAGTCTGTCACTATAAAAATGAAAGCAAGGCCCAACCTTGGTATGATACGTTTGCAATAAACAGCAATCTGTGGAATAAGAATTTAAACCCCTATTTGCAATCACGTGCTGCAAACCCAGTCCCCTTTCAAAGTCTGAGCCCCATCATCCTTTACCCTTCAGGACCAGCCTCACGAAACACGTGTTCTCCATGACAGTTTGCCGTTCTCTCGTTAACTAGGTCCTTGCGTTTCCCTTAGATCAATAGAACTGCTACGTATCTACATAAGTCTGAGAGGCAGATCCATTCACATGAAGTTTACCCTATCTTGCTTTTCAGCTGAAGCAGAATTGAAAAGGATTTCAGAGAGTATTGAAACAGAAGGATTAAATTCTGTCTTACGCGTATCCTGAATAAAAGTGCTAAGTTGGCACCAATGTTCTTTAGTTTCTGTGCCTGGATGAAAAAGATCGTGGGTGCAGGCCCTGAGCGTGTGGGGGATCTGCTGGGTCAGCAGCTTGGCGCCTCCAGGGCGGGCTGCCCTGGAAGAGGGGTTGGGGAGGACTTCCGGGGCACAGAACAGGAGAGGCCGGAGCCTGGGGCAGGCACGGGGCGGGGCACCTGAAAGTGAGAGTGGGTGGGAGCGCGTGGGTGAATGTGGGCTCGTGAGGGTGAGTGCGAGAGCAGGTGAGTATGAGTGCGTGTGTATCGCAGGGGCGCAGGGTGTGCTCTTGTACGGAGACCTGGCTGCCCCAAATGTTTGTGTAAGGAGCGCAGGGCAGGTGGCAGGTGGGGGCCCTTGCACTAGAGCAGGTGGCCTCTGCATCCCCACCGGCCTGTGTCTGGAAGCGGCAGCTGGAGCTGCTGCTCTGAGGCCCACTTTCAACCACTGGGCCTGGTTCTCTGTCAGCCCTTCCCTGGTGTGGAGGAGGAACGTACAAACTCTAAGCCGTGCGCACTGCGCTCGGCCTTTCACTAAGACTGGGGTCCCTGGACCGACTGTGACAGGGCTGCCAGTCTGAGCTTTCAAGCCTGCACAGCCCTTCACAGCACCTAAGGCCCTGCTCCCGGGCTGATGCCCGCGAGTACCAGCTGGCCGTACGTCCCACAGTGAGGGGGGAAGAGTGAGCACTTCCTACACTCTGGCTCTCGTCTGCCACGGGCCACACAGGTGGTTACGAGGAAGCAGATTGGGGATCACCACTCCACGTGACCTCCTGCTGACCTCCTTCCTCTTTCCCCGGCCAGAGCCGCTTTCCACTAGAAGAAAGGCCATTTACGATGCATATATATATTACAGAAAAGGAAATGATTGTTTTAGCAATTCATCGGCACATCAGCATAGGTTAACTGAATGAATTACAGCAGGCCCGGAGATGTGGCCAAGTGGGGATGGAACCCAAGGTAGGAATAGTGCCACAGCCAATAAAGGAAAGAGGAGAGGAAGAGATATTCCTTGTTCCAGATCACAAGAAAGATGGGGGCGGGGCAGTTCTCAATTTGTTTTGCGGAATTGGGAAACTCTTATTCTTAAATGTGATAAACGGCTGTCAATGTGTGACCACTGTCATTCATAAACAGATTCTGGAGCTTATTAAACTTTCTTTTACAAGGAACAATATTTGAAAAAACAAACAAAAGAAAAATCTCAAAATCATCCAAAAGGGAAACTCCTTGACAGCATTTTCTCCAGGACGGGGTGGGGAGAGCAAGTGAGGACAGGATATTGTTGGAATTTTAATTTGCACTTCACTCCTTCTTTACTTCAAATGCCTCCCTGGAGCACAAGCTGTTCATTTTGCTCCCAAATGGGAAGCAAAATGGGAACGGGTGGAGACCCAATACTAAGTTCTGCATGTCTGTGAACAATTAGCAAAAGAGGTTCCTCTCAGCATCCTCTCCTCAAATGTCATAGCGACGCACCCTGGGTGTCCCTTCTCCATGAGGCTGAGATGGCCCCGGGCTGCTGTGTTCAGGGTTCTGTTCGTCCAGGGAAGCAGCTAGTCTCTTTCACCTCTGGTGCTCGACCTTTAGCCCTGATATTCCCAGATTCCGCTTAAATTGACCTGAGGCCCATCCAAGCGCCTTTCGTGCCTGAGGTTTTTCCCGACAGCCATCTACAGCTTCTGCTCCAACACACCGAAACGCAAAACCACTCTGAGATGTCCTCCCATCTCTTATTGGAAGCACATAACAGTGTGAAAATCTCATTTAGAAGACTAACTATATAATTATTAACGTCTGGATTTTTGGCTGAAACTTGTTTAAAAAATAGAAAAAGTCAGACAATTTGGGTTTTATCCGTCCGTTGAGCGGTGCTCTCCTCCACACCTCGGATTCTTCTGGAGTGCGGGGGTCTTCCTGGCAAAGCACGAGGCTCAAACCCCTCGAGAGGCGACTGCTCTGGGCACAGGTGGGCGGTCGCTGCAGAGCAGGACTGTGTGGGGCCCAGTTGGGGGACAGTCTTCAGTTGTCAAAGACTATATTATACGTGGGCTGTAAATTAATGACTTTCCGTTTTAAATACTCTTACCATCCACAGGAAATTAAACTGTCTTTGAAGAGGAGCTGGCCGTGTGAGCAGGTCCCTTTCTTCTGCCTAAACATGGTCGGCAGCTCCTCTGAGGGCCCGATGCAGGGCCTGCCATTCTGTGGAACCACCGAAGCAGCTGTCACCGTGTCACCTCTTTCTTACATCCCAGCAGGCGCGGCTAGACTAAGTGTGTAATGAACACACTGGGCGAGCAGGAAAAGCCCTGTGGTCAGACTGCGGGACACGCGGCCCACGTAAAAACCTGGGGGGAACGTGACTAGTGAACTCGCTAAAACACGCCCCGAAGGGTCCAGGAAAGGAGTGATCAAGTAAGTAAGACCTACTCAGCGCCAGTACCATCTTCCTGGATCCTCATCGTAACCATTCGCTCAGGTAGGTTTGCTCGTTTTTTTTCTTAAACTCATTTTACAGATGTGGGGAATTGAGACTCAGAGATTCCGGACCTTTGGAAGATGGTACGAGCTGGTGAGAGCTTTAGCTCAGACGCAAATCAAGGTTTGAATGGCTCCGTCCTTAACACGAATCACGAGCCTCACGTTAATTTCACAGTCACAAGCAGCTCTGTGCTGGGCCCTGCGCATGCGCGGTGCAAGCGCATCCTCAGACACCCAGGGCGCTCCGATTCCCTCCAGCTGCACTGGCGAGCCTCAGACCCCTGGTGGTGCTTTCTCTCTTCTCCTCTCACACCCTCAGTCAACCCCTGGGAAATGATGCCTCCCCTCAGATCGGAGCCCCGGCGCAGTGTCTCCTGGAGTCCGCTGCCTCTGGACGTGACCCGGGTGCCCCCAGACAGGACTTCCCAAACGCTCCATGACGCCACTTTTGCTCAAATTCCGCCGTGACTCCCCGTTTCTTTCAGGAAAAGCCAGACATCTCGAGCGGGTCCCCCTTTCCTCCTTTCCTCCTTTCTTATCGTCTACTTTGGGCACACTGCTCTTCTTGCCCTTCTGGGACACGCCACAGGCAGCGGTCCAGCTGTTCCCTGCGCTTGGAATGCCCTGGAGACCTCAGAAACCCACACACGGAACACTCCCTCTCTGCCTCGTCTCTGCTCACCTCCCTGTGTCCTTGGTCACACCCACCTCTCAGTGCCGTCCACTCTGATCACGTGCTTTATGCTGAAACCAGCCTTTCCGGAAACTTACCACCCCAGGCGATGCTGATTCCTCCCCCCTCCTCCCCTGTCTTTTCCCACAGTGATTGCCATGCTCTCATACAGGGGCAGACACTACTTTAGGACATCTCATTGGTGCACACCCATTCATTTGTGTTTTGTCCACAGCTGCGCTTTCACACTGCAGAGGCAGAGTTGAGTAGTGCATCAGAGACCCACCGCAGTCAAAGTCCAAAACATTTCCTGTCTGATGTAAATTGCAGCAGCCACTATGCAAAACAGTAGGGAGGTTCCTTAAAAAACTAAAAATGGAGCTACCATATGACCCAGGAATTCCACTCCTGGGTATATATCTGGAAAAATGAAAACACTAATTTGAAAAGATACATGCACCCCAATGTTCATAGCATTATTTACAATTGCCAAGTTATGGAAGCAACTTAAGTGCCCATCAACAGCCGACTGGATTAAGAAGACGTGTAATATATATACACACACAATGGAATATTACTCAGCCATAAAAAGAATGAAATACTGCCATTTGTAGCAATGTGGATGGACCTAGAGAATATTATGCTTAGTGAAATGTCAGGCAGAAAAAGACAAATACTACATGGTACCACTTATACGTGGAACCTAAAAAATAATACAAATGAATGGATATACAAAACAGAAACAGGCTCACAGACATAGAAAACCAACTTGTGGTTACCAAGTGGAGAGAGATGGGGGAGGGGCAAATTAGGGGTATGGGATTAACAGATACAGACTACTATATATAAGGCAGATAAGCAACAAGGATATACTGTATAGCACAGGGAATTGTACCAAATATCGTGTAATAACCTATAATGGAATATAATCTGCAAAAGTACTGAATCACTATGTTGTACACCTGAAACTAACACAATAATGTAAATCAACTATACTTCAATAAAAAAAGATGTTTCCTGTCTAGAGCTTACAGAAAATGTCGGCCAACTTAACTCTCACATCTGGATAATTTAATTACTTTCTTCCTTCCTCCCTCCCTCCCTCCCTCCTTTCTTTTCTTTTCTTTCTTTCTTCCTCCCTTCCTCCCTCCCTCCCTCCCTCCCTCTCTCTCTCTCTCTCTCTCTCTTTCTTTCACTGTTTCCCCTTGTAGATGTAAACTCATGAGTGCAGGGATCTTTTTTCTTTTGATCATACCTAGAATGTAAATAGTACCCAGTACATATTTGTCCATTACTGTGTGAATGAGGCC
Organism: Stenella coeruleoalba; assembly: GCF_951394435.1. Lineage (NCBI taxonomy): Eukaryota > Metazoa > Chordata > Mammalia > Artiodactyla > Delphinidae > Stenella > Stenella coeruleoalba. The sequence goes on from NC_137158.1 coordinate 83,458,680, forward strand.
GACTCATGAAACACTCATGCAGTCACTCTAGTGGGCAGCCAGTCATCACTGGAGTCCACATTCAAATCCAGAGCGACGGAAATCGAGACCTACTCAATTAGCAGCCCTCCGTCTCTGCCCCCGTCCACTGCCTGCTGCCTCCTGAGAGACAGGCTTTCTCTGTTAGCTCATAACACTCAGATAGGAAAAATATGTGCTGCCTATCAGCTCTTAATCTTATTAAAATAGACAAGAAAGAATGATCCGTGTTTCTGACTAGAAGATGGACAAACTGCTTCTAGACAAGTCCTGGAGACTTAGAACTCCTCTCAGCATCTGATCAGAAGACATCAAGGCTTCACAGGGTCTGGCTGAGGGCTCGGACCAAGTTTTTTTTTTTAATGTCATGACTGTCATGCCCAGCCATCACCTATCACCTCCCGACCAGGGCTTTTCCTCTTTGAAGGCCACTCCCTACCCCCACAGATGTCCAGCAAGCTCTGGAAAGATTTGGTGCTGGAGAGCATCTGTACAGGAGAAGTAGCTAAGGCTTTGGGATGAGGTCACCAAGGAAGAGAAGAAGGGAGACTGAGGAAGGAATTCGGGGAAGATGGTGCCGGGGAAGGAGTGTGAGGTGTGGTCACGCTCTCACTTTGAGCTGGAGAGCATACGGCTCATTGCTCTTCTCCAGACCCTGGTCTAGACGAGGAAGGACTTGCCTGTGTATGCAGAGCTTAGGCGACTGCTTCCTGATGGCCTGAACAAGTCATCTAATGGCTTTATGACCAGACTTCATGGATTTACTCTCCGACTTAACGTGTATAAATTTACCTGCCCACACAACTCAGAATGAGATTTGCGTCTTAAAAGGAGGAAGAGAAAAGGAACCCATATTTGTTCCTAATCAGGCCCTGGGGGGTGCCGGGGGTGACATACCTACTGTTTCCTGTAATCATCCTAACAGTCCTGCAAGTCACACAGTTTACAGATGAGACAACTCGGGTTAAATAACTTTCACGGCCGGCTGGAGATTTGGGTTGTCAATTACTCATCCCTCCTCCCTCCCCGGATGCTAACCTCTAGAAACAGTGAACCAAATTGGATGAAAAGCTGGGCTTCTGTGAATTAACTATGTCCGATAATTCCCCCAGTGCTGGGCCCCAGGCAAAGCTGGGCTGGGGGATGCAGACAGACCTTTCCAGTCACACCTAGCCCCCGGCCTGCTTTCGACCCAGAGCCGGTGACTGACCCTTGGCCTCAGTGACACTGGGGAACTGCGATCTCACTTGCTGCCTCACTGGGATTCGGACCCAGGTGTTCCATTTGTCTTCCACTGTCTGCTCTGTGGCTCTCCGGCTGTGTGGGCTGCCACATCCCAGCCCTCCTACCGTTAGTCCAGTGTTATCCTCCCTGGGCTTATTCTAACCAAAACTTCCAGGATGAGCTGCATGTTAAGCTGATAACACCATCCTGAAAAGGCATCACTGCATATCAATAAACATATTTACATAACAAAGTTACAGAAAAGGGAAATTTACTTTGGAAATGTTAATATGTAATGAGCGAGACAAATAGTGTGTTTGGAGCAGCCTCTGTCAATCTGCCTAATCAACATAGAGAAGAAAAACAGGTGACTCAAGCCAAACATTTTTACTTGGCACTTGAACTAAAACACTTGGAGCAGCTCTGACAAGCCTATTTTTACGGGAAAAACACCACAACAATTTTGGAGGAGAAAAGAGCAATCTTCATACCAGAGTGAATTTGTCTATATTCATGTATGTGTACATGGTTTGATTTTTGCTTTTAAACTCCAGTGTTGGCTCTTTGCTCCCTGAAATCAAAACATTCAGCATTATTTTTGGGTTCATATACAGCCAAGTGCGAATGGTAGCTTCTCTCAGTAAGTAAATATTCTTATCCTCAACCAGTAGGTGTCGCTGTTCATTTATCATAAATCCTACCGGAAAGCCAAGGCAATTGCTAAAATAACAAGCATGTTTTCTGGAAATAAAATAACCAGTAAGCGCTGGGAAAGGATTATTTTCTTTCACCGGTGTCTCCAAATCAAAGCTGAAGTGTGAACAACAATTCACTCTTTGTAGGGCCTCCCACGGAGTATTTTGTTCTAGAGCTTAGCACCATTGTAAGAATTCCTTATAAGCCACGTTTGTACCTCAGATCTAACCGCCTGACCCCATAAACATTTAGTGGTTGATTCTGCTTATAATGCACATTGGTATTTCCAGATACAGGCGATGGAGTTTCCTAGTATTTCAGTGTGAATCAGAAAATGATACCTACTGCTGCCTACGTAGAAACACAAACAAAAAAATCATAGATACTTAGAAGTGAAACATTAAAGCAAGTTTCTAAAAATATGTTAAATGCAAACCCATCATTTACATCAAGGATATAGAATTATACATTCATAGTCACTGTTCAATAAATATGTATATAATAAAAAGAGTAATAGTGGTCCTTTAGAGCATAATGCACTAGACATGGAGTTATAAGCTTTGCATCCATGTCTCACTTAGTCCCCTCTCAGAGGCCCATTTTGCACATGAAGAAACAGCGGCTTAAAGAGGACAGTGACGTCCCTGGGCCACACTGGTAGAAAGTGACTGAACCAGATGATTTTGACCCCAGACTCCAAGTTCCTAACCGCTGCACAGGTGGCCTTTCCTCCGACTTCTGTAAGGGAAAGAATTTGATTCTGCTCTCATCCCAGCTTCCAATCCTGGCTGCTGCACTGCCGACATGCAGTAGTCTAAGCAGGTTGCTCAGCTTCCCTGAATGTTGATTCACTCCACTGTCAAATGGGGAAACGGATGCCCACAAGTGGGTCTGCTGTGAGATGAGAACTGGTGTGTTTAGGAAAGCTCCCAGCACGGTGCCTGGCATGGAGGAGACACTTGCTAAATTTTAAAAACCAGATTTTTTAAAAATAAAATAAACAGATAAGATAATCAGGAATGTGCAGGAAAATACCCTTCTTCCAAATGCATAGTGAGAGAGCAGGGGTGAGTCTTTGACAGTTTCCAAAGGTGTGAGGGCTCAGCTTCCGCCATTGACACCTGGGAGCATGTCGGGTAACTTCCTCCATTTGGTGGGAACTATATCTTGCTGACCCAGGTCCCGGGAATCCTCAGCCTCGACTTCAAGTCTTCTAAAGCCTAAATTTCCCTGTTTTCCCAAACCCTCCCATGGTTGGCTTTTGCCTCAGTTTCCCTGTCTTGCAACCTGGTTCGCTGTTAATTCAAGCGCCCTAATCATTCACTGACCAGAAGGCATTGAGTGACTAGTATGTCGCAGGCACTGTACGCCATGCTGGTGAGGAAAAGCCAGGGTAGAACCTGATGCCATGTAGCAGAGTCTGGATGAGGAGGACCTTGACTAAGTAATCGCACCAACGCCGGTATAATTACAAGTGTCTCTGCCGGTTTTGCCAGCCTCTGTATTAAGGAACCTAACCAGGGGTCAAGGTTAGGGAAGGCTTCCTTGAAGTGGCTCCAGAGGGAAAGCTGAACACTGGGTAGGTTTGGTCTAGGGGAAGGGGAGGGAGGCGGGGTGGTGCTTGTGGATGAGGCCTTCTGAGCAGGGCTCAAGGGTCCTGGGAAAGGAGCAAATTAGGGCGTTTGAGGAACTGAAGAAAGTGAATGTGGCTGGAGCACAGAGGATGAGGGGAGGGTGGGTGGGACCCCCCCGGGACCTCTCCCCCAAATGTAGGAGTCAGAGCCTCCTCTGAGGGGCAGTGGCCCAGCACCTTGCTGCTGCTGGCAGCTGGGGACACGACGGGGGTGAGGGTGTGGTGGGCAATGATGACAACGTGTGTTTGAGTCTGTAAAGAGCTAAAGGGGCTTTCAGAAATCTGAAGTCTTAGGCAATAAGAGATGGAATGAAGAGATGGCCGAATGGCCTTCCCTTGGAAAGTGAGGGTGGATTAGCAATATTACTCCAAGTCTCAGGACAATAGAGGAGCCTCCCTGTGTGCCACTGGGGGGAGTGCAACAGAAGAGGCTGGAAGGCTTTACCCCTGCACTGAACCAAGAGGACAGCTACCATTGTTGCACACTGTGAGAGGCACTGGACCTTATGTTTTTTTCAATTTTGCCACACTAAGTAGTGTGTGATAGTATTTGTGATTTTCCTCAACTCTATAGAGTTTGCTTCTCTGAAATTCCTATTTCCCTGAAGTTCCTACTCTTTGATAACTTTCATTTTGTACCTGAACCATTGAAGACAGGGAGGACCCAAGGACAGTGACTGGGGAAGCAATACACATAGACAAAGAAATGTCTTCTCTGCCTTGTGTCCTTGGGTGACGATGTAACAAAATAACTTGAAGTCCATCTGGATGAGCATTTACCCTCCAGGTAGCTCCGGGGAAGCCGAGGGCTCCCTTACACCACAACCAGGAATGTCAAGGCAACACTCACTACTATCTTGAATCAATATTCACATGGGCACTTAAGTGTTAACTTAAACATACTAATTCTCAACATATATGGAGACACTTCAAATAGAAAAAACTCAATCTTTTCTAAACAATGAACTAGTAGGTGTAGAATTTCCATCCAAAAGTTATAGCAAAGTGCAGAAGGGAGTTGGGGATTGGCAGTTATGCCTGGAGTTTAACTGTTTTCTGGGTCATAACCAATGCCCTGAGCCCGTGCAGTAATTACATTCAGTCCTCAGTAAAAACCCAGAAGGATCAGCAGCAGGGTGCTTTGAGAGTACTTTGTAACTCCTACAGATGACATTCCTTTTTCCATTAACAAAGGAACGTGGGAGACACCTGAGATCACAGGAGGGAGGTAGACCAGAAAGCTACATTTACCTCAGTCCTGTTTCCAACCCTGGTTGTTTTTTTTTTTTGCGGTACGCGGGCCTCTCACTGCTGTGGTCTCTCCCGTTGTGGAGCACAGGCTCCGGACGCACAGGCTCAGCGGCCATGGCTCACGGGCCCAGCCGCTCCGCGGCATGTGGGATCTTCCCGGACCGGGGCACGAACCCGTGTCCCCTGCATCGGCAGGCGGACTCTCAACCACTGCGCCACCAGGGAAGCCCCAATCCTGGTTGTTTGTACACTGTTCTACAGGGACCATATTAGATATTCAGAGAAAAGTTAAAAGGTGTATAAAGTTAACATAAATGTGGAAGGTCTACACAGAACAAATCACATAAAGAGTAGAGAAACGTGTTAACATTTTGAAATACTTTTTCTGAAATTATAGGTTATCTGGTTTATTCTGGATTCAGTCAGATTTAATGTCAGTGGTGTTGAAAAGATTCTTGTTATATTCTTAGCCAAAAGAGTGGATAATGGACAAAGAACTCAGAACTTAGTGAATTTTCTAAGTAAAGAGTTTTGATAAAAAAGAATGACTTAGAGTCTTTTGGATTCTCTATATAGAGTTTCTGTTAATAGATTATCACTATGGAAACATAGGCAGTAAAGAAAAATACTTTTCAGGTTTTACTACAAGAAATCATTTGCAATAACTAGTGAGGGATCTACAGCAAAGATATTAAGCAATGATTCCAACTTAGTTCCGCAGCTGAAGGCAAAACCAATAACAACCAAAAACAAAAAGCCAAGAAAACAAAAATAAAAGTAAAATTCCAAGAAAACTAACTTCATGCTTTTCTCCTTTATGGGACAAATGTCTGTATTCTTCTACATACTTTTTCTGTTTACACTCCATTTTCTTGTTTCTTTACTGTTACCCCTTTCTCTATATTCAAAGAATTAAGGAAAAGGAAGAAATTTAAGAAGAAGAGAGGTAGAAAGAAAGAAAGAAATATAGAAAGAAAGAAAGAAAAAACAAAGGAGGGAAAAATGTCCTGGAGGCAAATGACCTATTTTAAAGCTGCTTCTTCTTCTAGGCTGGCAATTTCCAAAGGAGAAGCCACGCACTGGCCCTGCATTCTAGACATCCATAAATAAGTAGCATGCCGCCAACAATGGTCCTCTTTCAGTGTAGCAGACGTCAGCTGCCACACCACTCACAGCCCGTGGACCAAGATATGAGACAAGCTAGGCGAGCACTCAGACATTTTGTGTGTGGCTTTTAGAAAGCATTTATATTTCATATAAATCCACTCACTTCTCAGTATCGTATTAAGTGAACCGAAAAATGCACTGACAGTGGAAGGCCTTGATCCATCAAGAGCAGCGGCACTCGCTGAACTGACCTGACAGCTGCAACGGCTTTGGGAATGTCAGCGTCCTTAACTCAGGACGTCCTTGCATGGGTTTGGTTTGCCTTCCTCATCTGGGAAAGTGTGGTCGCCAGAGGCACAGTGGGGCATCAGAGTCCACCTTCCTCGTCCAGTATCTGAAGGGCTGTCCTCAGGCTCTTATTTTGCTTTCCCACGTACAGGGTGTCAGCACGCGAGTGGAGAAGAGTTGACACGTGCTGTGTAACTCTCAGCTTGCCTGTGAGTAGGGAGGGGAGGACTGTGGTTTAGTTACGCATTGTAACCGCCTGAATCTCATCCGGAAAACCTTGCATGCTTACGCATGTGCGAAGAATACTTAACTCGAATGGCACATAGTCTGTGTTTGTCAAGCTCTGGAATGAGGATGACAAAGTACATCTTCAAATTCCTTGATTTGGGGCCAGTGACAAGCAAAACATTGATAGATTTAGATTCCTTGTCAATTCCAGGCTGGGATTCATCAAGTTTGCTGGTCTCAGTTTAAAGTTGCCTCTTTATTTATTTAAATTAAAAAAAATTTTATTTTATTTTTTATACAGCAGGTTCTTATTAGTTATCTGTTTTATACAAATTAGTGTATATATATCAATCCCAACCTCCCAATTCATCTCCAAAGTTGCCTTTCTTTTTGCAGTACATGGCCCTCTCACTGCTGTGGCCTCTCCCGTTGCGGAGCACAGGCTCCGGACGCGCAGGCTCAGCGGCCATGGCTCACGGGCCCAGCCGCTCCGCGGCATGTGGGATCTTCCCGGACCGGGGCATGAACCCGTGTCCCCTGCATCGGCAGGCGGACTCTCAACCGCTGCGCCAACAGGGAAGCGTCAAAGTTGCCTCTTTAGAGATGCCTTCTCTGAGCACTCTCACTAGAGCAGTACTCCCACCTCTCCACTGCCCACTGGTCTCTCTCACTGTGTCCTGTTGGTCCCCTCAGAGGACTTCATCTGCCACCAATTGTCTGCAGAGGGCAGGGACTCTGTCTGGGTTTCATTACTGTAATTCTATTGACTAGAAAGTACATAGATAAGCGGTGCTGAATCAATATCGGCCGAATGAATGAATTCAATTGTTATTAAGTTTCTGGGTTTTTACAAAAGGCCTACAGACTAGGTGTGCACAAGCCAAAGAGAAAGCATGAAGAGAGTATGCCAACTGGGGTCCCACGAGCGGGAGCTGGCAGGCGGCCACTCATTTTCCCTCAGAGATTAATTCTAGCCCAAGGCCACATCTTGTACCAACATGGGGAATGGACAATTTGGAGAGGATTTAGACAAGCCCACTGAGAATAATCAAAGCATGGAAGGAATTAGAGTATCTAGGAATGAATATTACTTATCCTGGAGTAGCTGGAAAGGCCTTGGGTGATATGAAGTTGTTCTACATCTTGATTTTGAAGAGACAATTGTGAAGATGTGGAAAGAACTGGCTTGTTAAAAATGCTCTGAAAGGATGGACGACCTTGTGGAGGGAGATTATGGGAATTCCTTTGACAAGAAGTACTTAAGAAAGGAGTAGTGGGGCTTCCCTGGTGGCGCACTGGTTGAGAGTCCGCCTGCCGATGCAGGGGACGTGGGTTCGTGCCCCGGTCTGGGAGGATCCCACATGCCACGGAGCGGCTGGGCCCGTGAGCCATGGCCGCTGAGCCTGTGCGTCTGGAGCCTGTGCTCCGCAACGGGAGAGGCCACAGCAGTGAGAGGCCTGCGTACCGAAAAAAAAAAAAGAAACAAAAAGAAAGGAGTCGTGAATTTCCAGCTTCATCACAGGCAGATGTTAAGTGGTGTCTGAGGGTTTCTTCGATTTCTGTGAATCTCTGTGGAGAAGCCAACATTTATTGAGCACCTATGTACCGAGGTAGGCACTTCTCTCTCTCTCTCTGGTGTGCTTGTGTGTGCACCCACACACACGCGCACACACACACTTTTAACATAGGGGGAAACTGCAACCCAGGGTGGCTAATGTAACTATTGTTAACTTGCTAGTAAGTGGTGGGGCAACTGGGATTCAAACATCGGCTGGTTTGACTACAGAGCCCAGAGCCTTTCCACCGAACCGTGTCAGAGAACAGAGGGTGGAGAGCAGACACTGTAGCCCACATCAAAGTGCGGCCTCTGAAATGTTATCACTGCATTAAAATGGTATCACTACATACCTTTAAAACCAATGTGACAGCTCATAGCACTTGTGAGCCCCGCCCACCACGGTCCTTCCTGAGGATCTCCAGTGGCTTATGGAAGAGGCATCGCGTGAGCGGCGGGGAGATGGTTTAGGCCTATGGCTCGGTGTGTATACATGGCTGGTCTCAAAGTTTCTTATCACCCTCCTCTTTTGAGATCAGAATCCAAACGGACTCAGCTTACTCACTTCTCATCTTTGATGCACCAGATCAACGACTGGTGCCCAAGGCTACTCTCTGTCAGAAAAGACAAAGGCGGCCTACAGCTCTCCAGTGAGATGCCTTCTCATGGGAGTCAAGATTGCAACTGCATTTGGGGCAATCAGGTTCATAAACAATTACAAGGAGACTCATTTGTCCAAGTGCTCATGCTTTGTAAAATACAGTCTGATGTATAACATAGATTAGACCCATTGCCAGGTCATTAATCCCCCCATATTCACAGGTATGGTGGTCTGTCCTACCATCCTTCTGAAGACAAGTACCAGTGTCAGTTCCAGAAGTGGGAAGGAGTGCAGTGATGTGTTTCCAAGTTGGACGCTAAGGGGGACTACTGAAGAGTAATGATAGCCATCCAGTTAGTTAATGCAGAGTCTGAATACAAAATTGTAGGAGTATAAAACTAATGTGAGTCCAGAGGGAAAATGTATAAGTAAACAAAACAAAATGAGGAAGAGGAAGAAAAGGAGATCATTAAAGAGGAAGAAAGAAAACGAAATGTCCACTGCCTCTGAATATCCAAGGTGAGGTGCTCAAGTACCTCAGTAATTATATTATTACATATTGTCATGGAACCCTAGACACTAGATTATAATAGTGCTTTAAATGAATTGTCTAGTTTAATCCTCGAAGTAACCCTAACTGGTAGGTATTATTACCATCTGCATCTCCAGATGAGGAAATTGAGGCATACAGAAGTTGGATAATTTACCCAAGGTCACCAGCTTATAGAATTTGCAGCTGGGATGAAAAGTCAGATAGGACTGACTCAAGAATGTTTTTATTCCTCTGAGTTACTGAGAAGCCACTAAACTTATGAGGCAATGTCATAAGTCTGTCTCTTGTCTGAGTTGCTAATAATTAGCAATTATTACATGAAATCTGACATGTGAAAGTGAAACACAACTTCAAGGTGCTTTGAGATATGGACATACCATTATCTGTCTGTCTATCTATCTATCATCTATTTATCTATCCATCTATCATCTATTCTCTCTCTTTTTCTCTCAGGATAAATTTTCTTAGGTTCCACCATTTTCTACATTTAGGCATTTGGTGGGACTGGAAATATTCAGATCAATAAGTAAAGTCCTCCATAACAGCTGCATTTAACAAGCATCAAGGAAGAATAAACTATCAGGCTCTTGACACAGCTCCCATTTCACTCCCAGTGCACAGATTTACATACACTGTGGTTCGGTGATTTGTGTTGGTTCCTCTGATACTTCAAGCAAACCATTTCTGTCGAGGCACGGTTTGAGACCAAAATAACTCTTGTGAATACATCCAAAAGCTGAATTTTCACCATCGGAGAGAAGTTTTTGGTTTGGGGGATGGGCTCAGAGGGTGGCACACTCATCACGCACTAGTGGCTTTGCTGGTGGCCTCAGTGCATCTCGCACAGCTTGGTGTTTGGACACAGGTCCACCTGTGGGCGATGTTCTGTAATCATACACTCGGGCACTTTCACTGAGGGGAGCATTTCCTCAAAGCCACAAACCTCAACCCCAGTGCAACACAGGCCAAGTTCTTTCTTTTACTCACATTCTGAATGAAGTACATTGATAATCGGCCTAAAAGAAGCCACCCCTTTCTCAAAGGACTCCAGCGCTTCCCCTGACAGACAGCGCTGCCCTGACGGTATCTGATGCTGAGAAGTGCGGGTGTGTCAGGTTCCTGGTGTGAGGGGCAGAGGCAGACAGGAGGGTGGGCTGGGTCACCGGGCTCAGAGGAATGGCCGGGACATGTGCATCCTTGGGCTCTGTGCCTTTGTCAGCCACACCGGTGGCACAGGAAGCCACCACAGGTGACCACTTTCAGGGCAGCAGCCAGAAAGGGCGTTGAGCCTTCCTGTGCTTCTAAGTGTGCTGTGCTGTGGCCTGTGTTTGATCGTTTGGAGGGTTTGCTGTATTCTGTGAGTGTTTTTCCATGTGTCTGAAGGGTAATTCTTTGTCAGCTGTTACTCCTTACTCAAGAATCAGCAATTCACATGTATAATAAGGCTCACAACAAAAAGCACATTCATATTTTTTTTCTCTTTTATTTTCCTGCCTGAGCACTTCTACCTTTGAAAAATCTCCATCTTCTTGTGTGCATGCGTGTGTGTGCGTGTGTTCTTTCAGGCAGACGACTGTGTGAGCCCCGTGTGGCCATTCTGCCGGCACTGCTGTCCAGGTTCTAGCAACGCTGACCCATGGCCAGGGCACCTGGCTTCTCCTACCTTCTTCCTAATGGCCAGGTGTATATTTTGCCCCAAGACTGGAAGGCTGGCAGACCTGCTCAGGGGAGTTGGCTCTAGAAGGAGGCAGCACTGCTCCTGCCCAGGTCACTTAGGAGGCACCTTGCTCTTAGACAGGACACTTGCAGGTGGCACCTTGGCTGACCTTGAACATGCCTTGAGACATACACCTTTCCTTTAATGAGAGTGCTCTGATCACCATGTCACCTGCATAGGTTATAAGATAAACATTCATATTCTTGTTCCTTTACTAATTTATTCATTTATAAATTTACCCAACAAAGATTTGTCAAGTGTGTGCTATGTGCCACGTGCTGGGCTAGGTGCTGGGATACAAGACAGGCAAGCTTCCTGCCCTCAGGGAGCTGATTGTCAGGTGTGGAAAAGCAAGCAGGTCGTTATTAACAAACAGTGTGCTCGGTGCTGTTGCTTTGTGGGTGGGGGAAGCAGGAGGCAGTGGGAGCACACGGCGATGAGGGAGGGATCTAGCTAACATGGAGGGGCAGGGCTGACGTCCCAGAGCTGAGACCTGGGGTGAGCGGGACTTTGCCAGCTCGCAGCTGCTGGCAGCTGGTGGAGGACGGGTTTGAGGGAGGTGGGGTTTAAGTTTTCCTGACAGGAAGCTACTGAGATGGTTCGGGTGGAAGGTGACAAGTGGAGTAGGGATGGAGGAGACGAGACAGAGCCTAGAAAAGGTATTGTGGGATGAAACCGGGAGAACTTGAATGTGCAGGGTGAGGGAGAACTTGGGAGTGACTGCCAGGTTCAGGTTGGGGCAACAAGTTGCTTCATGGAGAAAGGGGGATCCAGGAAGAGGTACTGGGAGGTGGGTGTTGGGGGGAAGGTGACTTCTGGGCTCAATCTGTGGGGCTGTCCTTCTGGCACGCAGAATAACTGCTCACTAGTGAGTAAGACCCCTGCTGCTGTTCTCTGAGCTTGCAGTTCAACGATGCTGGGGAGGGTGGGAGAACAAAAATAGTCTTCTGCTGTCCACAGGGGAGCTGGGGGGCTTCTCTCAGCAAGTCACGCATCGGGCAGGCATCACTGTGACTCTCTCTACTCCTATTCCAAGTCTGCATTCTCCCAGGCCCCTTCCTACAAATGGCCGTCAAATATTCAGGGATTACCAGAGAGTGTGGTAATCATCCCACTACAAACAGTGTTGGCCTTAGCTTTTTTTTTTTTTTTGCGGTACGCGGGCCTCTCACTGTTGTGGCCTCTCCCGTTGTGGAGCACAGGCGCCGGACGCGCAGGCTCAGCAGCCATGGCTCACGGGCCCAGCCGCTCCGCGGCACGTGGGATCCTCCCGGACCGGGGCACGAACCCGAGTCCCCTGCATCGGCAGGCGGACTCTCAACAACTGCGCCACCAGAGGAGCCTGGCCTTAGCTTTTGATATCTGAAAATTATAGTGGATCAATTGCAGAAAAAAAAAGTTTTGGGAAATACTGAACAAAATTACAGTAAAGCATTCCTAAAACACACATGGCACACTATGTCATAAAAATGAGAGGTCAAAAATCTAAACCGTATCTGCCTTTTTCTCAGAGTGCTCCTGAGGGATGCTTCTGAGACGGGGGTTAGTAATTTAGATGAAGTTGTTAAAGCCCGAAGTTCCTTTGTGATTTTCTCTGGTCTCCATCAGTTCACTGCTAATTGGGAAGTAGAGCGCAAACGCTTGAGCGGGGAGCTTTTTAGCCAGGTGACTCTTTTCTTCAGTGTCATCCATCAGCAACCCAGGATCCAGCCAGCAGGCTGAAGAGGACACCCCACATGGGATTCTGACTCTGATTCCTCATCTCCTAAATCAGAGGTCTGTACCAGAAGATTCCCAGGGTCCCTTCCAGCTGAGACTCTGAATCCATGAAATGCAGCGTGGTGAAAGCGTGACAATGACGTCAACTGATTCCAAGCAGTGGTGATGGCCTCAGGACGGTGTGGACTTGGACAGGTGCCTCAGTCGCAGGCACTTGGGAGCCTCACTGGGTCAAAAGCAGCAGTACCACTGAGGTCCCTTACACAGGTGACCTTGGCTTCTTAGGCCGTGGTGAGACTTTCTAAGGGTTCCCAAGTGCATATGAGTTTTAAGGAAATCCGTTCCAGAGCCTCCACTTCTGTGTCTGCTGGATCCGGGCCTCATGTGGGTTTTCTTTTACCACGTTCCCCTTTTAAAAACAGCCCTTCTTCTACTTTACAAAAGCAAGACTCACCCTTCACCTACCACGATCTCACAACTGGGATGAAAACAAAGGAATGACTCTAAAATCTATTTTTAGGGAAGCTTCCTTTAGGGGCTAATCAGGCATGAAGCACCTACCTTAGGATGTGAGGTATCTCCCCGTCTCACAGAGGTGAGATCAGGGAGAGGCAGGGTGAGCTCTATGGGGAATTTTGTCCCTCATTAGGATGTTCTAAAATTAGATATATTGTAGAATGTGGGCAGTGGGAATGATAGCGATTTTTGCCCAATTTTTGTTTAATGGCTTAAATTCCTTTTTCTTCTGACTCTTGTCCGTATATGCACTGCTCTTGTGGGAGAATCTGAGTGCAAACAAAGAGAAAATGGCTAAGAAACACTGAATGCTGAAATGGCTTTTCCCTCCGTGTATTTAATGTCAGCAATTATGATCGGTCAGTCTCAATCCTCGCTCCTAGGGCAAACATTAGCCGGAAAGAAAGACGTTTTGAACAGTTGAAGCAGCTCGTTCTTCTAAATGTAACAAATATTTTCAGGGACTACCAAATTTTTACACTGAGTATTAGATCAAACCTGAAGATAACAATTTTATGTGGTTCCTTTTAGATTCGGTGTGTATTATTTAACAAGGCAGTTAAAACCTACATTATTTTAAATCGCCTAATGAAATATTTATTCCAAGAAAAGTCAATACTCATCATATTTCATATTATAAAGTGTTTACTATTTCCACCTCCTATTAACAAAAAATTAAAATTATTGCTGGCTGCTGAATGAGAAATCTCCCTATATGTGCACGTGTATATGCATATATACACACACACATATTCAAATGCTTTCACTTTCCCTAAATATGCAGAAAAATTCTGACCATTAATGGAATCATTTCTGAATTACTGCACATGACTCTTGCTTAATTATTCAGACACCTAACACCATAATGCATTGAATATATGCACAGACAGACACTAGCAAAAGACTCCAGGCCATCCTTGCTTCCTAAATAACATAATTTCAGCTACATATAATATTCCTTTATTACATACTAAGTACAAGGATAGATTGATTTTTGTTTTTTAAACATTATGAAATGGTTAAATTATAGATTCTATAACATTTTAATCCTGACTGATTTTCATAGCCCATCTTGCAAGGTGGATATCTATTTTTTAGTGACACTTACAATACTCTATGGGATTCATATTAGCATGTTTATTTACATTAAAAAATACATCCACTTGGTCCGATTTTGTTGATTTGTTTGATGATGAGGACTGAGTTTGCTAATAACTTTTATTAAGAGGTATTTTATTGGCAAAGGTATATTGGAAATAACAATATTAAAATTTTTTTCCATCTTTTTTGAATATATTAAAGAAAGCGTTTCTAAATTTATAAAATAAAGGTATAATTGCTAGTTACTTGTTACAGCTTCATAAAGCCTTTTTGGTATAATTCCCAGAAACTGAAAAAAATGAACTACCATGCTGACTGGGTAACAAATCCTTTTGTTTCTAATTCCTTGCTTCCAAAAATTTTGGAAATTAAAAATGGTGTTTGATGAAAGACCACTATGTGATTTTGTGGCATATAACTGCAAATGAGTTTTAAAAAATTAAAAGGATATTCTTAGAAAAAGACATCTTCCATTATAATCTACTTATATAAACAAAGTTCTTTAGTGCCTACAGTAAAAAAAAATTAAGATAAAGAATTCATATTGAACCTTCTCTCATTCTAGCAGCCAGTAACATTTATTCATAACATCTCATTAAGGTGTGAATTACTATTAACATTTTACTTCCTGTTTAACAAGTATTCATCAAAACTTGTAATATATTTTTGTTGTTTTGATTAACTGTGTAAGAGCAATCACTTTAGTGATAACTAGGAATAATACTTAGAAACTCATGTCTCTTACGAAATTAAAAAAATTTTAAATCTACATTTTTTTGTAACAGATACATATTAGGTGATCAATAAAAGATTTTCAAACATGAAAGCAAAGTGCATCAGAGATTGAGGGAAGTGGAGTGGAAATACCAGGAGTAAAAGGCAGGATACAAATTTCCCACTGGTAAACAGAAACTTTTTCATAGATTTAGAAAACAAGTGATGTAGATATCAAATCCCTATACATGTGGAGTCCACTTCAGTCATTTAAAAGAGTCCTATCTCACTTCTTGAAAAAAAAAAAAAAGGTTAATATTTATAATATTCTAACAATTTCACTTTTTGCACAGATTTATACTTAGGGAAAATTTTATAGATCAACTTAAAAACTTGGGAGGCAGTACATGGTTTTCAAAATGTGGTATGGGGTGTACAGGGAAAGCAATGTGCACCTCACCACTTCGTACCATTTCGTAAGTAAACATTCTCCTTACTTGCTCTTTTGTTCAAGAGAAGGTGCTAGTCTGCTATTCCAGCTGAGCACCACCATAAATCACAGGGAAGATGACTTACTCATCAGTTTACCTGAGTTTTTCTGTGTCTTCTTCTCCCTCTGCTATTATCCTGGGCCACTGTCTGCTGTGCAGGGTGGGGCGCTGGCTCCTGCCTGCCGCTTGGCACTGAACTCCCTGCTTTTCTGCTTCTCACCCACTTTCTTCTGGCGTCAGAGGCTCTAACGCTGCCAGAGGTGGGCCCCATCCCTCAAGAGCACGGCCTCTCCAGGGCTGGGGTGCACTCTAGCACACGACTGTAATGCAGACTGTTCAGAATGCACACAGTGGGGCCTTTATTTTACTGCCCACATAACTGCTGAGCAAGTCATTTCGTCTCCCTGAACCTTAGCATTCTCATCTGTCAAGTGAGGACTTAGCAACCTCTAGCCTGACTCTTGAGGGTTACAGCTGACACAGGGGAAGGGAGCTCTTTGAAAATGCTAACCCATTATTAGACAGGAAATCTCCAACCGCCTCTTAATTGCTTGGCATGTGGAAACAAATTCAGTAGCATTTTCTTTCCATTACAGATGCATCTTTAAAAATAAACAAAATCAAACCAAACGGAACATGAATCTGGCAAACACCCCACCACGGGTAACATGGTCTCTGTTTCTGGGAGAGGGAGGAGGGCGGGGCAAAGCAATCCTGGGAAGAGGCCCAACTTCAAGGCTCTGATTTGCTGTAAGTCCTTCTGGCATGTTCTCCCGCTCCCTTGCGCTCACGACAAAGAAATATAACCTTTGGCCAATTGCATTTTCGTTCCACTGGTAACTAGGTTAATGCGGCCTGACAGGGCTGGATGAGACACAGCACAGGAGGAATAATATCTGTACCTTTGTGCGGCTCGATGTGACACAGGTAAACTGAGTAGAATACAAAGGTTTGAAAAAAACAGGGATTATTTCACTGTAAAAGAAGTTGCAGTCCAATAAAGATGTAAAAAGAAAGAAAGAAAGAAGTTGCAGTATAGTATTTTACAAGCAACTTTTCTGATATACATTATAAGTGGTTACATTTCCACAGACCTAAAAATCCCCCAAATAGTTGTACCTTATTTGTCTCAATCTGTCCCTGCTTTCTTTACACCCTGCCTGATTTACAATAATCCCCAACACCAGTGATTAGTGTGAAAGTAAAGAAAATAATTTTGTTCATGTAGTTTTATAAAGAGCACGGAAGTCCTACTTTGTACGAAGAGGTTTACAAACATTAATATTTCTAAATATTAATTAATTTTTAAAGTAAAATAAAATGTGTTACTTTCATTTGTTTATTTTTGAGTGTTTTTAGATTGAACTATAGTGGATGTAAAATATTATGTAAGTTACAGGTGTACAATGTAGCGACTCTCAAGTTTTAAAGATTATACTCTATGTATGGTTATTATAAAATATTGTCTATATTCCTCATGTTGTACAGTATATCCCTGTAGCTTATTTTATAAATAATATAGTTTATACCTCTTAATCCCCTATTGCTATATAGCCCCTCTCCCCTTCCCTCTCCCCACTGGTAACCACTACTTTGTTCTCTATATCTGTGAGTCTGTTTCTTCTTTGTTATATTCACTGTTTGCTGTATTTTTTAGATTCCACATATAAGTGATATTGTACAGTATTTGTCATTCTCCTATTTGTGACTTATTTCACTTAGCATAATGCCCTCCAAGTCCATCCATGTTGCTGCAAATGGTAAGATTTCATTCTTTTTTACGGCTGAGTAGTATTCCACTGTACATATATACATCACAACTTTTTTTTTTAACAAATAAGTATTCATTTTATTTTTTTTAATATCTTCATTGGAGGGTAATTGCTTTACAATGTTGTGCTAGTTTCTGCTGCATAACAAAGTGAATCAGCTATATGTATACATATGTCCCCATATCCCCTCCCTCTTGCGTCTCCCTCCCACCCTCCCTATCCCGTCCCTCTAGGCGGTGACAAAGCACTGAGCTGATCTCCCTTATACCACATCTTCTTTATCCTAAACTGTGTTACTCTCAAATCTAATGGTATGGGCCTCATTATCGTTCCCATTTTTCCACTGGGAAAGGGAGATTCAGAGATGTCGAGGAACTAGCATGGAGTCTCATCGTGGTTCATAACTGAGGGGTCAGGACACCCTTCCAGATTTCTCTGGCTTCAGAGTTCTTTTGTTTTTTCTGTAGTACACTTCCTGTACTAGGAACGATATTTAAATTAATCTGGAATGTAAAATATAGTTACTTTTCCAGGCAGATCTATTTATTTCTCTATTTATTTATTTATTTATTTTTAGATGTTGGGGGTAGGAGTTTATTAATTAATTAATTTTTTTTTGCTGTGTTGGGTCTTCATTTCTGTGCGAGGGCCTTCTCTAGTTGTGGCAAGCGGGGGCCACTCTTCATCGCGGTGCACGAGCCTCTCACTCTCGCGACCTCTCTTGTTGCGCAGCACAGGCTCCAGACGCGCAGGCTCAGTAGTTGTGGCTCATGGGTCTAGTTGCTCCGCGGCATGTGGGATCCTCCCAGACCAGGGCTCGAACCCGTGTCCCCTGCATTGGCAGGCAGATTCTCAGCCACTGCGCCACCAGGGAAGCCCTGGATTTATTTATTTTTAAAGAAAACCCGTCTCTACGTGAAAACTCCAGGCATCTCCGTCCCTCGCTGGTGTGTGGAGGTGTGACAGGGCGTGCTGACCCCTCTTCCCAGCAGTGCCTGTGCGGGAAACGGGGGAAGAGGATGGGGGGCAGGATGGGTGGCGGCCGTTCCTGGATTTCATTCTCTGGTGGAGAGGAAGGAGCATCCTGTAGAGATATGAAGTTCTAGAAGCTTCCTAACCACTCTTTACAAACTGGAGATTCTTTTGGGGGTAAGAAATGCCTTTTTAGGGTTGCAAGTGTTCCCTAGGAGGGTTAAATTTTTGGTGATTAGTGACTTCCTGGTAGGAAGTGTCCATGAGATGCTCAGGTGAACGGCTGTGATTTGGAAGTGAGGGAAGGTGGAGGAATATAAAGATGTTATGGGAAAGTGGGTCAAACCCACACTTGCTCTAACCTGACCCCCGGCTGAATCTTGGTACCCTGACTGACTACTTGTGGGTATCTCTGTGCCCAGGGCACCTGGGTCAGGAGCAGTTCCTCAGGGCCTTCCGGGCATTAAAATGTCTGACCTGTAAAAAAAAAATGTCACTGTTGGACATGGCCTTTCCTCTCTCTCTGACCTAACCGTGGAGAGGCATGGCGGAGAGAGAGGACTTGTCTTGGGCCCTCCTGCAGTCAGTCCAGGCACAGCCTTCAACCTCCACACTCCCCGGGCTCACCGGGCACGTGCAGGAGGCCTGTGAGCTTGGAAGCAGTGCTTATCCAGCGACAGCCGTGGTGCTGACGTTACTGACCGCGGCTCAGGCACCTGCTCTGGCCGAGTGGACTCTCTGGGGCTGAAGCGGGGGTGGCCTGGGAAAGAGGCTCCCTTTGACTTTTTACATGGATAAGCTCCAAGAATGTGACACACCTGCACTGGCACTGTCTGTATGTGAAAATTAAGCATCGTAATTTTGACGACCTATATATACTATGTATATATTAATATTAATGTGTTATATTAATATTAATGCGATACATTAATGTGTTAGCAAAATGAAAATTGAACTAATGGTTTCCTCAAAATATTAACATTATGTCTACTAACCTCACCTGAATTAAGCTAGTCTGTAGGTAGGACATAAGCGTAATCTGTATCTGACAGCGTATTTTAGAAGTAGTTGTTAGATGAATATTAAATAAATAATGCCTTTTCCCCCAAAGGAACGCTACTATAACTACACCATGCAGGTTGCCGTGACTACCTGGTCGGTAAACGTGTGTTTATTACTCCTGTAATGGGTGCAGTTATTACATGGGCCTCTGTCTGTCCATATACTTCCAAATACAGAACTTCTTTGAAGATGCACAAAGTCAGGGTGATGACATCTAAGGCAGACATGTAGCATTCCTTCCAGGGCGTAGCAAAGTAAATGCCAGATATCACTTAAAACAGCCATAAAGGGAGATGGTCTGCGCTAGGGTCTCATCACTGAATGGAAGAGGCAATGCTTCTGTTTTCTTACAGACTCACTAACATGGAGAAATATTGATACATTAAACCTAATATATAGCACTTAGGGTAGAAGGCACGCTTTATACGTGTAGGATTTCTTACTGTCATTCTCACAGTAAGGGAAAAAGGTACAAATACGGGAAATAGGAAACTTTCCAACGCAGGGTTGGTATAGAAACTGAGAGAGAAAAGAATATAGAAGAAATAAATGATGGATGTTTTTAAAGGATTAGTAAATTGTAAAGTGCTGTATAAATATCAGATACCCAAACGGTCATCATAAATGTGGCTATTTTGATCAATGCTGCCTGTTTATTAGCAAAGCAAAATTAACAATATACATTTTATTAAACTAATATACGTTTCACAGAAAGCAGGCCAGACAGAGCCAGTTTATTTTGAGAAATATAAGCACACGAAAGGCATGAAAAGGTAGCCGGTGCCTCTTCTCAGCACGACAGCTAAATTCGTAAATGGAAACCATTCTTTTGTTTTAGTAATTTCCGATTAGGCTATGGTAGTTGATTGCTATAGTTTTTTTTTTTTTTTTTTAAGTTGTATTTCTTTCAGAGACAGAAGGAAGATCAGTCTCACTCTGTAAAAGAGAAAGAAAGGTGACCCTTGTCATTATAATATAATGTAGCCAGTCCCCAGGTGTAATTGGAGAAAAAGGAAACAAGTTCCCCTACAGGGTCGCAGCTGAAAGGAAGCTGATGCCATGGAGCTTCTCAGAAGAACAATGACTCATTACACCCGGGCTTCACAACAGATGCGAGTCTCCAACCACTGGCTTCCCTCCAAAAACAGAGAAGAAATAAGGAGGGCAGAGCCAGGAAGAGGCTGCCAGAGACTCCTCTGATGGGGAGTCTTTCTGGTAGGCGTAGAGCAATAAGAAAAGTGCTTTGGAATCACAAAATTAAAAAACAAGTATCAGCTGTGGGAGACATAGAAATGCAGATAAGTGGGAATGCAAATAGGACGGATAATTGAGAGTGTGCGATAACCCAGAGCTGTGTTCACAACCTCAAGGCAGCTCCATCCCGTAATTATCTGGGTGCCATTAACCGCATGGGAGCAGCTAGCAAGGGGCACATAAAAGATACCACCTGAAGTTAAACATCTTCCCTTTCCAATGATAAAGCAAGATCTCCGAGAGCGTTAAGTCTACCCTGAACTAGACCGGTTTGTGCAAAAGGGCTAGAAGTGTAGCTCTAGTGAAAGATGAAAGCTGGATTTTCATTATTCACCGCACATTGTAACATAATTCTTAGCATGAACTAAAAAAATAGGTGGTGGGAAATCTGGCTTCAGTAGACAACGTTGTTTAGTCTTCTCCTCACTGCCGTCTCCTGAGGCTGGTGTGATGAGCTCTGATAGACCTGATCAAGGTCCTTGACCAAAAGGTAGTCAAGCCAAGATTTGAGTATCAGTACGTATTTTGGCCCTGGGTTTTCACCCTTTCCATTACACCACTAGCGTCCAACAGAAGGCAATTTTGCCCCCCACCCCAAGGGGACACTTGACAATGCTTGGGGACATTTTTGGTTCACAACCAGGGCGTGCTGTTGGCATCTAGTGGGTAGAGGCCAGGCATGCTGCTAAACACCCTACAATGCACAGAACAGTTCCCCCAAATAAAGAATTATCTGGCCCTGAATGTCACTCACGCCTGACACTGAGGTTGAGAAGCCTTACATGACCCCACAGCTGCCACCGTGCAGGCTCCACCTCGAGACAAATAGAGTCGATCAGGGAAGAGGCAGCTGCAGACATAAGGGTCCTCACGAGGGCCTGGGAGTGGCTGGACAGGAATAAGAGAGTCCAACTTCCACCCCAGAGACAGAGAGGTAGACAGAGGTGAGGCGGTAAAAACTCGTATTCGTCAGAAAGGCATCCAAGACTGCTTGGCTGGCAACCGCCCTTTCAAAGCCCAAGAAGCATTTACGACGCCGCCCAAAGCTCTTGACGGCGCCCTCGCATCATTCTGCACTGCAAGTTAGCAAGAAGAATGGCCCTGGGTTTTCTGTGGGTTCTTTATTTGTCTAACAGAATATTAAAGACTGACACCCTGCAGAATACAAATCAGAGGCTGATGTGATAAGAGGCTGAACTGATGACGTCTCTAGAAAATTTAAGACTGAAATGTCAATTGAAAGACAAAAAGAAAGATGGGATCGCTTTGGAAAAATCTCATTGGTAAAGACGTAGAGGGTTGTCCTAACAAAAGTGTTCTGAACTCAAAGCATCTCAGAGGGATTTTGAATTTAAACCAGTTAAACAGCATCAGGGGTTTTGGGGGTTAGTCAAGCAAAGTTAGAAAGGACCTGTCTGCCACATAAAACTGATGGGAACCGTGCAGCGAAAGCTGCGAAACGCTTGGGAAAGGGGATGGACGGAGCCAGGTGAAGAAAGTGGGAGACAGCTCAGGTCCCCAGAGAACCACTGGCCTGAGTCATCGTCAATCTGATTTCAAAGGAAGCACACATTTATCTGTGTTTTAGGCTTTAGTGGGAAGCCTTGTATAGCAGTTCACATTTTTTCTAATTTTATTGATGGTGAATTCCAGAAAGGGTCTGGAGTCCCGAGAGCTCCAGCTCTTTTCCCAGTTACATGAGCTGCGTCTGCCGGTGCGGGCTCTGCTGCCAGAGAACCGCAGGGGCCTGGGGGGCCCAGGAAATGCTGAGACTGTAGCCCTGGATCTCCTGCCTTGCTTCCCAGCCTGCTGTCCCCGACTCTGGGAAAGATGCTCCCAGGGAGGAATGACCTCTCAGGGAAGTGGATGAAAGGTGAGTTTGCCTGGTTCTAGTCTGCTAACGATAGCCCTGGTAGCATCTCAAATGGAAAGCCACAGTCAATGAGTCTCTGATTTTCACTACGGAACCTGTGAGACAATGGAAGACACAGTTCAGTGAGATAATGCAGCTACACTGATCGGTTTTATTTTCATCCCTACTTTAATAAACATACATGTGACAAGCTAGCTCTGAATTATTATTTTATTTTTTTTTTTTTTTTTGCGGTACGCGGGCCTCTCACTGTTGTGGCCTCTCCTGTTGTGGAGCACAGGCTCCGGACGCGCAGGCTCAGCGGCCATGGCTCACGGGCCCAGCCGCTCCGCGGCACGTGGGATCCTCCCGGACCGGGGCATGAACCCGTGTCCCCTGCATCGGCAGGTGGATTCTCAACCACTGCGCCACCAGGGAAGCCCTAGCTCTGAATTATTTAAAATTACAGAAGTCAGAAGAGAGACCTTCTCAAAGTCTGTCAGAAGAATTTTTAATCATCTTTAAGTAAAACTTCTATTTCCCTGAAATTGAAGGGGAATTCTTTTTCCACTTCAAAATTCAGTACAGATTCACTGAAGGGGCTTTCCATCTCCTACCACGAGTAAAAACATGAAACGATTAGTGCAAAAAATACACATGAAATGAGTTTAAAGCCCTTACTCTTGAAGGCTAGATTTAAGACACTATTACTTAACATCCCTAAAAAGGTTTACTTTAGTGATAATAGCAAATAGCCTTTATTCAAAACCATTCATCAGTATGATTTAAAATGTCCTAGGCGTCATCCTTTTGAAAATCCATCCACCGACTTCCACCCCAGCAGATGAGACAATAAGGCGCCCACTTGCTTGCCCAGTTCTAGGGCGGGTGCTTGTGGGCTGGCGGAACTTGCCTCCCTGCTGCACCGAGCTGTGGGGCAGTCCTAGGTCACAAGGTAGTGGCCAAGAGCTGGGTGGCTTTTGCTGGCTCAGATGTGGCCTGTGGTGTAGCTGTTCGTCCAGCGGTCCCACGTACATATAAACACCCGCTCAGGCTTTGTGACAAATTTGCTGAAATGGTGACAGTGGAGATGGATGCTTCAAGAGAGGGTAGGAGGGTGGAAAAGGGAGGTTCTTGAATTTTGGAGATGACAATCCCTAAACCTAATATTTGTGGACTTCTCTGTTATCACTTGAACAGAAACTCTCTCTCATTTGTTGTTGATGGTACCCTACTAATTAGTTATTATTACCTTTATTTTAGAGAGGAGGAAATTGGGGCTCAGAAAGGTTCACTACCTGCCGAAGGTTAAGAAAACGAGGGAAGGTTAGAAATCAGGGAGCTGCGGTCCCCAATACCTGTGGTCTTCTATTCCGCTAATGTGCCTCCCCACATGCAGGGGGCAGGGACCTGGCTAGACACAGGATAAATTACAGCTGCAGAGTTTAATGGCACCGAGAACGGCAACTGGGTGAGGGAACGGTCCTCACGAAATGCCCCCTTGTAGATAAAGCTCATTATCGTATAGACTTCCTAATGTCTTAATGGAGGAAACCTGACAGCAGGCTTAGGAGTCTCACCGGATAGGTTATTAATCATAAAGAATCAGCCCAGAGAGTGGTGCGTAAACACTGCTATTTACATGAACAACCAGTTTTTAAAAATGGTCATAACCAAAAACAAAAAACAAAATACAAACCCTCCACAGTCTGCAGGGTAATGTTCCGTCGGTTACTTCTGAAGGAAAAAAAAAAAAAAGTGCTTTGACTACTAAAATGACTCCTACCCAAGCTGACATTCCGGGGAGGCAGAGTCCAGGGTCACCACCGGAAGGGGTGGAGCAAGCTGCGCCTTTTGCTAACAGGCAGGCCTTCCTCAGGGGCCTTTGGCTACGGCAGTGAACACACTAATTGTGTCACTAGTGATCCCGGGACTTTCCACGACAAACGTAAAGATGCTGGTATGGGTGACCTGCTAACACTGGATCTGCATGGAGTTCAATCCAACGTACACTCACTAGCCCCAAGGCGTCGTGCTGGGCTGAGGCGACGAGGCTGATGCCTGCGAGGTCTGGGTGGGAGGGGCGCAGGGCGCCGTCACCCCACCCCTCCACCGGCTCCAGCCCCAGACACCTCCCTCACTGAGCTTCCGCAGGAAACTCCCACGCCTGCCCGCTTGTCCCATCATTTCAGAGACGGCTAAGATCCCCCTCCACGAAGACACCTTCTCTGATGAACAAGAACACGATCTGGAACACGCTTGGCCGAAGCAACGGAGCCACCGTTAGACCCGGCGGACTTGTTCACAGCATTCCATTTCCGCGCATTGTTTTTCCATTTAGACTGTCAACCGCAGGCTCGCCCAGCGCTCCCCGAGCGCTCCCCATGCTCTGAAAAGTCCCCGCAGCACCCTGGTTAGTGGTACAGACACAGCAGGCACTCAATCAAATATTAATTGATGTGGTGAGGTTATGTTCTGAAAAGCCGAATTCCTCCTGAGAGGCTAATTCACTGTGCTCCGCCTGCCTGCGGGGAGTGAGGGCTTCCGAGCAAAAGCGAGCTCTGGACGAGAGCGGCTGCGCGGCGGCGGCGATGTTTGTTCCAGGGATGGATGAAATGGCACTCCTGGCATGCTGGATGGGCAGAGTCTTTACATGTAATTTATTCTGCATTTCAATTACTTTGGAAAAAGGCTTCCTAAGGGTTTTGTCCAGAGGTGTGTGTAAGTTATCAGTTTAATGGATTTATTCTTGTTTTGCTAAGGTTGGTAATATTTATTTTTTAAAAAGTCTGAAAACAAAACTGTCTAGTCTGCATTTTCATCTATCCTTGGCGCTGTCTTTTCTGATTAGGGTGTTCGGCGCGCTGCTTTTTATTTCTAGGTCGCCCCTGCTTACATTTTACTCTGGATCCCGAGTGCCTACGCTGGGCTTCAGAGACCGGTCGTCACCTAACACCCATGATCCTTGAAATCCGATGAGTCCAGCCTCACGGAAAGCCCCAGTGCCCTACACACATCCACCTGTGCCGTTCCCACCCTGACCAGATAACGGACAGGGAGATGGAAGCCAAACTGGATGATAGCCATTTGGAGGCTGCCTGGCCTAGGAAGAAGAGGGCGGGGAAGCTCAAATGCGGTGCCAGTCTTTCGGTGCTCAGAACAGACATGGGGAGGGAGGGCATTTGGGCCTGGAGTGAAGCTACTAGAGGCTCAGCTGCAATGGGCTGCCAGGTCAAGGGGGGCAGGTACAGGCTTTCTGGATGGTGAGCTGAGACCTTAGGGCCACCTTCCCCTGTCTCCTATAAAAGGACCCTTCTGAATGGGAATAAAGGCAGACGACCTTTCCTCCAGGTTTGAAGGCTCCTGTACCCATGTCCTAGACTTCAAAGCATCTTAGAGTCCATCTGCTGCAATACCAGCAGCCAACAAGAGCAGAAGAGCAGCGCCACCTGCGCTGCCCAGCTTGCCTGCCTGCAGCCACATCTGCCGAGTGCAGCACACTTGAGGCCCAGTGACCGAGGCAGAACCACATGCTTGTAGCCCGAACTCCAGGAGTCTGCTTTCAGGCGGGCGTGTGGCGCCCTGTCAGTGAGAAGCTAGCTGAGCCCGCCTGCCTGCTGTCGGCCCACCAGCTTGCCTGTCCTGTCTCTAGAACAACCTCGACCCTGGGGTGGGTTCCTCTGGCCAGGGGAGAGGTCAGAGGCTGGAAGGAAGGAGCTGTTATCCATGAGAGCCAGAAGCAGGGATCTGTGCAGGAGGGCAGCTGCTCAAACAAAGGGAGGCTTGGGAATGGAAGCTTCCAGCCTCACTGTGCTATCACCCAGGACTCCGGAGCCTGCAGAAGCTGAGACGGGGCTGGAGGCTGCCTGGGGCGAGCACAAAGCACCTTGGTTATGGGCCTTGGGTGAGCTTTTGGTGTCCAGGTGTGCTTGGAGGAGCTAGAAGACACCAGCCGAGCCACAGGGGCCCAGAGGGGCCAGGCTTGGGACTCTGACCGTCCTCAGGAGGGGAAGGCCCTGGAAGAACCCAAATTCTGGTGACCTGGAGGCTGGTGGCTGAGCCAGCTTTGACACTGTTTAGAAGCATAGAAGGAATAGGATGTTACTGGTATCTGGGCGCCAAGAAGGAATCCATACCATTCCTAGAGCAACCTATTGTTAACCTAATTGTTAGCCTGAACTCTGCTTTAAACTTTAAATGGAGCCTCCTTTCTATCTGTGATTTATGAACCTCCCCCTTCTATCAAATTAAAGCTCTCCGCCGATGAAGCAGTTTATCCTCATCTCATCTGCACCCACCTCCTCCGCTGGGAAGAGGGGCCGGGAGTGAGGGAGAAGTGTGAAGACGTGTGAAGACAGAGACTACAGAGCGCTTCCCATTTCTCTAAATCCCCACTTAAGTCCACCCATCCACCTATCCTCCTGCCATTCACCCACCAACCACTATAACCAGCCCACTCCGGTTCCTGAACGCGCGTAGAAACGGCTCTGCAGTGCCGGACGCGGCGGCAGCCAGCTCTCCCCTCCCCAGGTGCCGAGGTGGGCTTTTTATCCCCTTCAGGCTAAATAGGGTTTCTTTCTTCCAGCGCAGGTCAGGTGACTTCTTAGTGATCTTTACGGAAAGAACCCGAGAGAAGGAAAATATCTTTTTAATCCCATTTTCCTTCTCACCTGGCACTGAGCTGTTGCTATAGCAACATGTTACCTGCTCCCAGGACAGCTCCGTGTCCCTGCGAAGGTAATGGAGCGCTGCTCTTTCACTCAGAGAAGGGACCGCTGTTCACTGACCAGTTTTCCCTGGGTGTCTAAATTCCTCGGCTCTCTACGACTTGCTTCATCTATGGTTTCCTGTGGCTAAAACCTAAAATTCACTTCGAAACTTCCAACGGTATAATCCTGCAAACCTTTCAGACCTGAACTCAGTAGAAATGAACTTACATTTTGTTTTCAATAAGAATAACTTCTATGCATTGGCTTAAGTTTAGAAAAGGCCTCTGTAAGGAACACAATTTTGGGAAAAATCTTCCATACTCCTCTGCCATCCCTTCCTTCCTTCCTTTCACGTGTGTGTGTGTGTGTGTGTGTGTGTGTGTGTGTGTGTGTATGTGTGTGTATATATATATATATATATATAAAATGAAATATTTTTAATACACAGAAAATACAGAGCCTAAGGTAATAAGTACTCATGGACCCACCTCTCAGCCTTCACAAATGCAGATTTGCTGACGGGGGTGGTGGGGGTGGTAGGGCATTTATGCTTCAAATTTGTAAGAAGTATAAAGTCACAGAGGTAGAGATAGCATCTGTTTTGAGGATCATGCATTTCTCCATCCACGTCTTGGCACTTTGGTTACACATTTACGGGCAAGACGTGTTTTGGTCAGCTTTCTCCTAATTGGGGGGTGGCACCTTGGCGTCTCTGGCTGTAGAGGTGTCCCTGGACATCTTGGCAGCTAAGAGCCCCAGGACCATTAGCTGTTCCTAGATCCTTTCATCTCTTTGCCTGACAATCCTTATCAGCTGGAGTCCAAGTTCATCTTCCCAAATGAATGGACATCATTTTAAAATAAAAGCTTTCAAAGCAGAGGATGATTCTGGGCCTCATGCAATTCAGGAAGCCCAGTGTTTTCTCCCCAAGGTCACACTAAAAAGGTGGTGGGTCTGAGATCTTGTCTGTTCAAAATAAAGTGATAAAGGGTCAACATAGAGAGGACAGTTGTAAGTAAGCACGGCTTACTTACAAGCATTATGAATGAGGCTATCAGGGCTCAGGTAAGAGCATTAGCTTGGATAAATGATTTGTGGTTATTGATCTAGACCAACCTGACAGAAAAGAAGCTCCATGTATTATTGCTACAATTACTTGATTTATACTAGAATTTGTATGCTTAGGAGCGGCTAGGCCCGTGAGCCATGGCCGCTGAGCCTGCACGTCCGGAGCCTGTGCTCCGCAACGGTAGAGACCACAACAGTGAGAGGCCCGCGTACCGCAAAAAAAAAAAAAAAAAAAAACAACCAACCTAGAATTTGTATGCTTAGTCAATTCTGTCAATATCAAAAAGTTAACACCCTAGTTTCAAAACCTGACATTTGGATTTTGTCCCAAGATTTAGTGTGTCCTCTAAGCAAAATAACTGTCAATCTGAGTCATTTGCCTTCAAAGAAAACTTGAAACACAAGTAATCAGGGAGAAAGCCAACCAACCAAACATAAAAAATGCAAATCAGGTTTCAAGGTTTATAAACATAAAGGACTTTTTCATCTATCCTTATATATTCTATCACTGCTCATCAGGTGCCCCACAGAAAGCGCAGTTTATCAGAAGGACATAACTCAGAAAACACTCTGGGCTGGGCTATGCGCGATGGCCAGCACTCGACAAGAAGTCTCATATTCATGTTCTACAGAAATCTATATTGAAGCGAAAATTTAAAAAGCTGACCCAAAAGCACACGCAGTGAAGAGGGCAACCAAGGAGAACCACTCTGGGTGTTGCTGAAAACTGTTGTCTGGACCTCAGAGAAGAGGTCAGAACCTACAAGAGAGATTTATCCTTCCAGAGGCCATAGGTGAGGTCTTGGGGTGGGGCAGAGGCAGGGTGCACTGGTTGTATTTCCAAAACCAATGGTACTTTACAGTTTACAAAGCCATTCAGGCCTATTCTTTCATCTTACATGGACAGGTACAGGGAATCAAAGAATAAGTGCAGAAAAAAGAGACTCGGGGAATGGAAGGTCCTTGGTGGGCCCTGGTATCTTCTTTGTAAATACACTGCTTCTCTCCCACACCCTGGAGACTGTTTCTGTTACAGAGCCAAGGGTGAGGGCTCCCACCTGTGCTTCCATTTCTTATCCTTTCTACAGGGTCTTATAGCTTCAGTTCTCAAGAGGTAAGAGAAGACCTTCAGAGAGCATCATCTTGTGTCAGTCCCTCTTGATTTTGCTCCAAGCATGGAGTGAAGCTCCCTATGTGGCTCGATTAGCACAGACAGAGCACAGAGGAAGCTTTCTTTCCCTCATCACTCGTCTTGAAGGCAAGACAGCCTCCGGATGCCACCTGCTCGTGGTCCCTCACAGGGAACCTGTTACCCACACTGCCCTGAGGCTGCTGGACCACTCATCATTAAATGGCCAGTGATCTATGCTGTGGCAGGACATAGAAGATATTCTGGCCAGAACCCTGGTCTCAGGAATATAAGTAAGATAATTCCAAGAGGAGGAGGCAGTTAACACTGGTCATGTACAACGGACAAATGATAAATGTAGGAGGGGAAGTGGTGGGCCGTGTACAAGCTGAGGTGGGCAGGGAGCTGAAGACCCAGTGACACCAGGTGGCTCATGGGCAAGGTTTAGAGAGTGCGGGGACTGCTCTGGTTCTGACGGGTCTCTTGGACAGTTCACATGGAGCCCTCAAAATAATTCTCTTCATCTTGGAGAACAATGGTGCCGCCTTCAAATATCTTGAAATGCATTTGGTAAGTTTCACACATTCTGAAGTACTTCCAGTGTCTTATTTAAAAATTAAACTTTCTTCTGAGGACTTAACTCATGAATAAATCGAAATCATAAACATAGTGAACTTTACATTTTCTTCAAAGTTTCAGTACTATTTACAAACTATGGGTTCAACTTGCTATCCCAAGTCTAGATCAATTACTTAGTTAGGTGTTTGAACCTAAGTCACAAAGCTGATCTCAATTAACCATATTCCTTTAAATATTACAATTTTGTGAAGTTCCAAATACATATAGGTTCGTTAACATAAAGTATTAGTTCTACGGTTTTGATTCTCTTAAGCATTTCTCTACTTAATTCTAAATCTTTCCAAAGGTGAAAAATATCTAGCTGCTAAGGAAACGATTGCATCATCCCACACAGTTATTTTAGGTTATGCTCCCATATAATTTTGGGGATAGCCAGCTTGCTTGAGGTTGCATTGTAAACAGAAATTTTAGCTGGAGCATTGACTAGATTCTTCGTGGCGACCCATGTGGGACCAACTGAATCCTATTTACAGTTGTCATGGTGATGATTCCAACTCAAAGGAGGTGGTCATGGAGTTCTTGACCTTAGATCCAAGATACACATACACACACACACACACACACACACACACACACACACACACACACATATGCTATATATTATATATAATGTTTCCACCCAGTTGGCTAAATCACTTGACAAAATTTTGCACTATTGTGTTCTTAAGATGTAAATATATTTCTATCTCAAGATCTTTAGACTTAATAAAATCGTGTATCTGTCATATTTTTTATGGGACCATGAACATTTTTCAGATATTAAAAAGTGTCTAATTAAATTTTGATATTGCTCATGACTTTGATAATTCAGTAACAAATTCTAAGTTCATTCATTTGATGAGTGTTAAAAAAAATAGAATTGTCAATTCCTTACGGTCAGTGAGGGCTTGAACTGTGAACTAGCAACTAGTACTGAGTCCTGGTTAAGAGTGAGAGCTCTGGGGTCAGTCTGTCTGGGCTTAAAATCCTGGCTCCACTTCTTTCTTACTCTTAACCATTTTACTATAGAAATTCTCATACGCTGTGTGTGTGTGTGTGTGTGTGTGTGTGTGTCTGTGAGTGATTCCTTACTCTTAACCATTATGCTATAGAAATTCTCATAAACTGTGTGTGTGTGTGCATGCATGTACGTGTGTGCTAGAGTACTAGTTATTTAATCAAACACTACTGTAGGTGTTGCTCTGCAGCTATTTTATAGATGGGGTTAAGAGCTACAATCAGTTGACTTTAAGTAAAGGGCATTCTCTCAATAATATGGGTATAATATGGCCGAACCACATCCAGTTGAAAGACATTAATTGAAGTTTCCTGGGAAGAAGAAAGTCTGCCTTAAGGCTGTAACACTGGCTCATGCCAAGTTTCCATCCTGCTGGCCTGCTCTACAGAATTTAGACTTGTGGTCCCCACAGCCATGTAGGCGAATCCCTTAAAATAAAGAGAACCCTGGAGAACCCTGACTAAAACACAGTGGTTTCCTTTTTCCTTTATTTTCTTCCCTCCCTCCCTCCCTTCCTCCTTCCTTCCTTCCTTTTCTTCTTTCTCCCAAGTCCCAAAGAGCAAACTTCAGGATTACCTTTTCTGGGAACACTAGTAGCTGCAACACGTAATATTAGCAATGAAAATTCATTAACTTAGCAATTGGTTGTTGAGTTCGACTTTGGAGAGAAAGATTAATCTCTTATTTTCTATTTATCGAAGTGAAGAACTAAAAGTGTGTTACCCTTCTTTGCTGTGATGTATAATAAAAGTGTTCATTTAGTGTCCACAACGCTAATTCTGACTTCTTGAGAGCGTGGCCTTTGTCAGTTTGGTTCAGTCCTACATGTTCTAAGCGCCTAGCGTGATGCCCAGCACATAGCGGACACTCGATTATTTGTTGAATGAATGACTTGCTCTTTACATCTGCCCAGTAACTGCCACCTAATGAGGAGACAAGTTTCGACTGAAAAATTCCTACTCGTCCTGCTTAGAGAGGCCCACGTGCGTAGGCACAGTTCTGCTGAGTCACATCAGGCCCCTTACAGAAGCTCTAGAAATATTAGGTGAAGAGAAACAGATGAACACATGGAATTTAATACATAGCAACGTACAACAGAGACACAAACACTGAACGTTTTTCTAGTTTGCCAATGTGTGTTCCTAGTTTCTTTCAACATTAATATTTCAGAAAACATTTTCTAAGGAAAACATTGACCTCTAGGGGAAGTGAAGGGCTCCTCCGTTCTCCCACTTCATCAGCTTTAATCCTGCCTGAATGGGAACAGGGTCAAAGGCAAGACATTATACCTCCCAGAAAGAAAAAAACATTTGGGTTTGAGTACACCGACCTAGACCTGCCTCGTAAGGCGGTCAAAGAGCAAAGGATGTGGGGTGCACGTGTGTGACCCTTTATTAACACCAATTCTCAAGGCATCTCCGCTGAACACAGAGCTCTAATAATTTCTACCAAAAATGTCAAAGGAATCAACAATGTTAGTATTCAAATAGGATTCACCACTTCCAATGGCCCTTTGATGACACAACTGTATTCTTAAAGGGTACATGGGTTTCACACAAATGATTCAAGATTCATGTTTATATCTACACAGAGTGTCCAGAACAATGGTGCTATAATGATTGCCAAATGTAGGTATGGATTGATGGATGGATGGATGAATTAACGAATGCTCTGTAATCTAAGGGCTGAAGATGAATTACATAAAGCCCCCCAAAGGGCAGAGGGCACAATCAAGGAATATAAAAATCTACTGGTAGGTACAAATCGTTTCTAGAGGAGAGGTTGGTTCTGAAAATACAGAGATTGAAAACCACCAACTCCATATGTGCTTTATCATACTATTTAAACCTGCATGATGAGGGAGCTAACACTTTGTAGACAACCTCATACAAAGGTGTTTTTTTTAAAAAGACAGTCTTCTTTTGTCCTTCCTTTGTAGCTATTTGGAAAGAGAATGATAATAATCAAAAGACCTGCAAAAAAAGCGATTTGGTATCTCAAAGATAGTGTCGCCTGCAAGGCTGGGCCCTGGTAGGGGCCTGGGACCAAGGGAGGCTACTTCCAGATGTGAGGCGTCTGCTCCCTCCCCGGGTGGCTGGTGCACCACAGTTAAGATTTCTGCCTCGGTTAATGACACTGGAACCCCAATGACAGTAGCTGTGCCTGTGAAGTTCTCTTCCTGCCAGTCTCCAAATTACAGGAAATGCCAAATTCTCTCTCCCAATCACGAGAACATTCTCAGAAATGTACTTGAGGTGACTATTAATTCTAGCATATAGTGTTTGGTTTTAATTTTTTGTTGTTTGTTTTTTTGGAGAAGATCCAAACTATGCCCTTGTTGGAATAAATGAGGGGTCTGACTACAAACATAGCCGACAGTTCTTACTGGTGGAGGCCAGGGTGCTGGTTCTAAGTGAAGTTGTGACTAGGAAGGAACTTCCTGAACACCTGATCTGTTTATAGAAATGCCTGGAACTTCCGGCCTGCAGGGCACAGGGACGGCTTGATCCCGGCCTCTCAGAGTTCCATGCTTGCCTGTCCTGGAACTCCCTCACAAAGAAGATTTTTTCTCCAATTTTCTCACTTCTGTTTGGAACTTTCTACTTATAATAGGTAGATTTCTTCAGGGTTCTAGGAAACCAGCGAATGTGGCACCTTTGTCTACAATTACAATGGTTATGGTTAGTTTTATCTTTGCCTCCTTCCCCTTTGCAGCTAGCTGAACAAGGGCTTTCAGTGACTTACCCCCTAATGGGAGGTTTCAGGAGCAGAATTGGGTCAGCAGAAGTAATTACACTGAAAGCAGGTTTCTCAGTGCTACTGACACTATTCTGTTTACACAGGAGAATGGCCATTGACTTCTTGTGAGGGACACATTTATCCACCAAATCGCATACCCCTCTTTCCTCAATTCAACCATTCACCCACCCAGTCTTCCAGCTTTCACTGTGTGCCCGTCAGGTGTAGCAGGCACAGCAGGAACGGCAGGAGCGAGTACGAGCAACAATCGATTCTGTCCTCAAGAAATTTTCCACTCACATTGGAAGACGGATTTGAAGGTAATATAACTGAAGTTTATGATAAAACTGTGATCTGTGCTATTTTATGAAATTACAGGGGTTGCAATGAAAGAATTACTTACGTCCGGGTGAGGAGGGCTTTATGGGCACTGTGTGTTTATAGGCGAGAGGGACTCCGACCAAGATTTTGAAGAATGAGTTACCCATTATTTGAGAATAATGGGAAAAGGTGGTGCAATCCCCCCCTCCCCCGGGTGGTCACAGGCCCGACGAGATGTTTAGAGTCACAAGGTTATAATAGGCTACACCTGGCACTGGATTCACTTAGAAGGATATAGGACAGGAAACAGCATGCTAGCAGGGAGCGTCAGAGAACATTTCTTCGAACCCCAGTGACCCCTCAGGTTTGGGGAACAGGATCAGGATGGTGAGTGAGGTCAAGAACCTGGATAGAAGCTCTAAGTCCCAAGTGTGTTGGTAAGAGTTCCATGGACATAACTTCAAGCTATAGAATGTGAAACGTCGACCTCAAAGAGCATGACTTCCAGGGAAGTCCACAGCCTATGGCTTCTCCCCTGGGCATTTATGGCTCATTCACAGTTTCAAGCTGTCACGATGCAATGTGCCAACCAGGAGTCATTTACGGCACTTGCTGACTATTAACTCAATAAACATTCCGTCTTCGTCAGGTCTCCCAGGAGCAGAACCGAAGGTCAAATTTGTCCTCAGAGAAGGAGAAAGAGTTTTGCTGACCAGTGGCTCAGAGGAAGGAGCAGTCTATGCCGAGGTCTGGGAGTCTGAGAGAACACGGTGAGATCCAGAGCTGGAAATGGTCCAATGTGAGTTAAGTACAAGGTATTGCAGAAGATGAGAGGAAGGGTAAAGGGGAGAAGGGGTGGGAGATGGGGCCACCAGAGGGGAGAGGGCCCAGAAAACAGACTAGACCATGCCCAGGGGCTTAGATGTTTAGCCTATCAGGAACCACTGCATGGGACGTGTTGTGATCATATGTGTATGGTAGTGATATAAAGGGTTGAAGAGTGAGGAACACACTGTGGGAGGAAGAGAGTAGGTTGTTACAGGAGTTCAGGCAAGGGATAGGGGGATCCTGAGTTAACGGGCAAGGGGATGGAGATAAGGAACATTTACTGGCTGGAATCAATCAGCGACTGGGGAGAAGAGTCTGGAATATGCCTATGGGTCATCACACGTGCCCCTCACTGCAGAGAACTGAGATAAGAGGAGGGAGAGCAGGTTTGCATGTGGGTGACGGAAGAGGTGGAAACATGAGTTCAAATGTGGATATTTTGCATTTGACGTGCTTATGAGAATTCCAAGAGGAGACACCCAGCAGGCAATGTAAAGTATCGTCCTGAGGCTCCAGAGACTGGTCTCTCTAGAGACAGACTTGGGGCACATCAACCATAGACGGGGCTCAGAATCAAAGAAATAAATGAGACGGTCCAAAGGAGGACTTGATCTCAGAAGAGGGAAGGACCAGAGATGGTCCCCTTGCAAACACCAGAAGTTTAAGGGAGGGTAGTAGACGGGTTTGGGAGGTAGTCTGTGAAGATGCGATTGAAAGGGGGCAAAGGACAGGTAAATGAGAAGGGTACCATGGAGGCTGGGGTAGGAAGAGCTGTCACCAGCATCAAGGCTGCAGTGAGGTAGGTACACCTACTGTAAGGACCTAACCATTTTCTTCATCTTTGCGCGATAGTTGCATCTGTAGTATAATCGAAGGCTAGTCTATCTAGAGGGATCAGATCAAAAGTGGGCCTGAAGTTATTTATATTTCACCATTTACCTCTACAGCATTCTTTGAATTCTAATCACAATGTCAGGTAAAGATCCAATTTCCAGCTCTCTCTGGTTTGTAAGCTGGTGTTTTTCTGCAGAGATAACCACAGGGGGAGGTATGTCAGGGCCTGATTTGGTATTCAGTTAATATTGTAGCACATGCTCTTCCATTACCTAGAAGCTAATGACTATCTAAATTAGTTCTATGGCCCAAAGCAAAGATAAGGTGGTTAGTATGTTTGACCAGCCATTAAGGTGTGTCTTTCTGGAAAAATATCCTCTCAAGTGAAATGACACCATGATGTTCTATCGGCAGTAGAGCTAACTCTTATTAAAAGGTCTACTTTGAATGTCTCCCCAGGGTAATCATATAAAAAGAGAATCAAAATTTAATATGTCATTAGTAGAGGCTGACTTGCTGAAAAATAAGCTGAATTAGTTGAGAATTGCTGCTAAAACATTCTGTAGCTGGCAAATATTACTCTGATGCTCTAGAGAATGGTAGCAATAAAACACGTAGAATATGTTTTGCATCCCAAAGTTGGCATTCTTGAAATAATCAATGATTTTTGTTCCAAACCAGCTTAATATCTCTTGTACCCATAGACTGTAGCCTGAGGCAGATAATATCTTCTCTTGCTTCAGAATTCTTTTTTTTTTTTTTTTGCGGTACGCGGGCCTCTCACTGTTGTGGCCTCTCCTGCTGCAGAGCACAGGCTCCGGACGCGCAGGCCCAGCGGCCATGGCTCACGGGCCCCTCCACTCCGCGGCATGTGGGATCTTCCCGGACCGGGGCACGAACCCATGTCCCGTGCATCGGCAGGCGGACTCTCAACCACTGCGCCACCAGGGAAGCCCCTCAGAATTCGTTTGCTCAGTTTGTCTGCTTGTTAGGTGGAGCACTTGATATAAACAAGGGGATACACAGATGTTAGAAGTCGTGTATAGGGTACGTGACAATAGAAGTACCAGGAAAGGCATAGAGATAAGTACTTATCTAAATATTACACAAATTAAAAAGATGCCTAGGTACAGTTAGGCATCGAAAAATACAAACACATGGAGGCTAAACAATACACTACTAAATAACCAAGAGATCACTGAAGAAATCAAAGAGGAAATCAAAAAAATACCTAGAAACAAATGACAATGAAAACACGACAACCCAAAACCCATGGGATGCAGCAAAAGCAGTTCTAAGGGAAGTTTATAGCAATACAGTCCTACCTCAAGAAACAAGAATCATCTCAATAAACAACCTAACCTTACACCTAAAGCAATTAGAGAAAGAACAAAAAACCCCCCAAAGTTAGCAGAAGGAAAGAAATTATAAAGATCAGATCAGAAATAAATGAAAAAGGAATGAAAGGAACAATAGCAAAGATCAATAAAACTAAAAGCTGGTTCTTTGAGAAGATAAACAAAATTGCTAAACCATTAGCCAGACTCAAAAAGAAAAAAAGGGAGAAGACTCAAATCAACAGAATTAGCAATGAAAAAGAAGTAACAACTGACACGGCAGAAATACAAAGGACCATGAGAGATTAGTACAAGCAGCTATATGCCAATAAATTGGACAACCTGGAAGAAATGGACAAATTCTTAGAAAATCACAACCTTCCGAGACTGAACCAGGAAGAAATAGAAAATATAAACAGACCAATCACAAGCACTGAAATTGAAACTGTGGTTAAAAATCTTCCAACAAACAAAAGCCCAGGACCAGATGGCTTCACAGGCAAGTTCTATCAAACATTTAGAGAAGAGCTAACACCTATCCTTCTCAAACTCTTCCAAAATATAGCAGAGGGAGGAACACTCCCAAGCTCATTCCATGAGGCCACCATCACCATGATACCAAAACCAGACAAAGATGTCACAGAAAAAGAAAACTACAGGTCAGTATCTCTGATGAACATAGATGCAAAAATCCTCAACAAAATACTAGCAAACAGAATCCAACAGCACATTAAAAGGATCATACATCATGATCAAGTGGGGTTTATCCCAGGAATGCAAGGATTCTTCAATATACGCAAATCAATCAATGTGATACACCATATTAAAAAACTGAAAGATAAAAACCATATGATAATATCAATAGATGCAGAAAAAGCTTTTGACAAAATTCAACACCCATTTATGATAAAAACCCTCCAGAAAGTAGGCATAGAGGGAAACTACCTGAACATAATAAAGGCCATATATGACAAATCCACAGCCAACATCATTCTCAATGGTGGAAAATTGAAACCATTTTGTCTAAGATCAGGAACAAGACAAGGTTGCCCACTCTCACCACTATTATTCAGCATAGTTTTGGAAGTTTTAGCCACAGCAATCAGAGAAGAAAAAGAAATAAAAGGAATCCAAATCAGAAAAGAAGAAGTAAAACTGTCACTGTTTGCAGATGACATGATACTATACATAGAGAATGCTAAAGATGCTATCAGAAAACTACTAGAGCCTAATCAATGAATTTGGTAGAGTAGTAGGATACAAAATTAACACACAGAAATCTCTTGCATTCCTATACACTAATGACGAAAAATCTGGAAGAGAAATTAAGAAAACACTCCCATTTACCATTGCAGCAAAAAGAATAAAATGCCTAGGAATAAACCTACGTAAGGAGACAAAAGACCTGTATGCAGAAAACTATGGCACTGATGAAAGAAATTAAAGAGGATACAAACAGATGGAGAGATATACCATGTTCTTGGATTAGAAGAATGAAGATTGTGAAAATGACTATACTACCCAAATCAATCTACGGAATCAATGCAATCCCTAGCAAACTACCACTGGCATTTTTCACAGAACTAGAACGAAAAATTTCACAATTTGTATGGAAACACAAAAGACCCCGAATAGCCAAAGCAATCTTGAGAAAGAAAAACGGAGCTGGAGGAATCAGGCTCCTGGACTTCAGACTATACTACAAAGCTACTGTAATCAAGACAGCACGGTACTGGCACAGAAACAGATATATAGATTAATGGCATAGGATAGAAAGCCCAGAGATAAACCCACATACATATGGTCACCTTATCTTTGATAAAGGAGGCAAGAGTACACAATGGAGAAAAGACAGTCTCTTCAATAAGTGGTGCTGGGAAAACTGGTCAGCTACATGTAAAAGAATGAAATTAGAACAATTCCTAACACCATACACAAAAATTAACTCAAAATGGATTAAAGACCTAAATTTAAGGCCAGACACTATAAAACTCTTAGAGGAAAACATAGGCTGAACACTCTATGACATAAATTACAGAAAGATCCTTTTTGACCCACCTCCTAGAGAAATGGAAATAAAAACAAAAATAAACAAATGGGACCTAATGAAACTTAAAAGCTTTCACAAAGCAAAGGAAACCATAAAAAAGAAAAGACAACCCTCAGAATGGGAGAAAGTATTTTCAAATGAAGCAACTGACAAAGGATTAATCTCCAAAATTTACAAGCAGCTCATGCAGCTCAGTATCAAAAAACAAACAGCTCAATCCAAAAATGGGCAGGAAATCTAAACAGACATTTCTCCAAAGAAGATATACAGATTGCCAACAAACACATGAAAGGATGCTCAACATCATTAATCATTAAAGAACTGCAAATCAAAGCTAGAATGAGGTATCTCCTCATACCGGTCAGAATGGCCATCATCAAAAAATATACAAAGAGCAAATGCTGGAGAGGGTGTGGAGAAAAGGGAACCCTCTTACACTTTTGGTGGGAATGTAAATTGATAAAGCCACTGTGGAGGACAGTATGGACGTTCCTTAAAAGCCTAAAAATAGAAGTACCATACGACCCAGCAATCCCACTACTGGGCGTATACCCTGAGAAAACCATAATTCAAAAAGAGTCATGTATCACAATGTTCATTGCAGCTCTAATTACAATAGCCAGGACACAGAAGCAACCTAAGTGTCCATCGACAGATGAATGGATAAAGAAGATGTGGTACATATATACAACGGAATATTACTCAGCCATAAAAAGAAATGAAATTGAGTTATTTTTAGTGAGGTGGATGGACCTAGAGTCTGTCATACAGAGTGAAGTCAGAAAGTGAAACACATATGTATGCTAACACATATATATGGAATCTAAAAGAAAAAAAAGGTTCTAATGAACCTAGAGGCAGGACAGGAATAAAGTCACAGATGTGCAGAGAGGTCTTGGGGACATGGGGAGGGGGAAGGGTGGGCTCGGACGAGGTGGGCGAGCATTGACATATATACACTACCAAATGTAAAATAGATGGCTAGTGGGAAGCAGCTGCATGGCACAGGTAGATCAGCTCGGTGCTTTGCGACCACCTGTAGGGTTGGGAGGGAGATGGTGGGAGGGAGACGCAGGAGGGAGGGGATATGGGGATATATATATATACATATAGCTGATTCACTTTGTTATACAGCAGAAACTAGCACAACCCTGTAAAACAATTATACTCCAATAAAGATGTTAAAAAAAAAACCCCTCCAAAACCATCACAGACAGAGCGACGGGTTCAGTGAAGGTAAAGTGTACAGTTATTCAGGTGTCACAGTTGAACATGGTTGATCCAGGTAATTGTTTCCTTGTTGAAATGCTTGTCTTCACTGCAGAGTCTAAGACAGATTTTTAAATAACCCCTGGGAAGGGATGGAGGGAGGGAATCGGGTCTGGAGAAGAGGGTCAGAGAATATACTGCTCTGTGGGCACCAGAATCCACCCGCAGTGGCGAGGAGCCATCCATCTTTACCTGCGTTGTTCTGAGCTAGGTCTGTCCTCCACTTCACTGAGAACCTTCTGCTCCGACAGGAATAACAGGGGTTAATCAGAAGGGTGGTGTGAGATGGGGAAGGGAAGGTGGCAGGGATCAAAAAAAAAAAAAACCTCTGGTCCACTTGTGACCTCCTGCAGCTGGGGCAGTTCTTGTTTATAAGGGACGGTTCCCTCCAGTGCACGGTACTCTTCGGAGCAGCAGACACCTGCAGAATTTGCAGCAAGTAGCAGACATCTCAGAAATAGCAAAGTCCTAACCACTTGGTTAGCAAAACAGAGAGACAAGTTTTCACCCTCCTTTTAAACTGAGGAAGTCGTAAATAACTTAGCACATTTATAGTTTCCCCTTTACAATTTTTTTAAGGCTCATTTTGGAAATTGTGTATCACCGTGAACACGGTCTGCAATGCGACGTGACCATAAGGCAGTGTTCCATTCCCTCTAAGCTTCCTGTGACGAGAATCTGAATGCACGAGGCAGACAAAGACGCTCCTTCTCTACTTGCTGTTGTCAAAACTACCCACTGAGGCCACGGGCGGGAGAAGACCGCGGAGGCGTGTGGCCTCTTCCCAGCTTCCTTCCTTGCATTAGATTTTGATGGTGGAACAAAGTTCAAGGATCTGTGACCTGAAATAATTCCAAAGCTCTGGCCTTTTAGCCTTCATTGTTGGGGTCAGAAGGCAGTTGTTGACGGAGAATAATTCAGGGTGGAGACAGGTCAAAGGACCTGTTCAAATGGTTTTAGGCCAGAATCCTTCCCAAGTCTCACCATGTCTTCTAGAATAGCTTTTTTGACATCCTTGTTTCTGCACATTTCTTCAAAGGAGCCTTCAAAGCCTCTCTTCTGGGCCCAGGGGCCTAGCATCTCAATGTCTGGTACCACAATTACTATGAGAAATGCCTGCAAGTTCTCTCCACGGACAAACACCTGAGCGACAGGTTCACTTCACTGGTAGATGTTTTCTCTTTTCTCCAGAGCTATGTACTCGCCTTGTGCCACTTTAAAGATGTGCTTTTTCCTGTTGATGATCTTCAAGGTGCCATTTGATAACCACTTTCCAATGTCCCCTGTGTGCAACCAGCCATCTTTATCCAGAGCTTCTGCTGTGTTTTCTGGGTCCTTTAAGTAGTCTTGAAATACATTAGCCCCTTGCACACACACCTTGCCCGCACCCTTGGCAGCCATGTAATTCATTTCTTCCACATCGACAAGCTTTACAATGTTGCAAGGCATTGGGGCACCACATGGCCTGTGGTCCAGTCCCCAGGCACAGTCAGGCAGCACCCGGCGGTGCACTCAGTCTGTCCGTAGCCTTCGTAGAACTGGCAGCCCAGCGAGGCTCTCAGGAAGGTCAGCACGTGGCGGACACGGGCGCCGCTCCTGTGATCATCAGCCTCCCTTTTCCTCCCAGGCTCGACTCTTATTTTATGGATGGTCAACTTATCCCACAGGCCGTTGTTTCTAATGATGCCACCGCGAAACTTGGCTTCTTTCCTCTTGGAGGCAAAGTCCAACAGCCATCGCTTCAGCATGCTGTTTGCCTGAGGAAAAAGGCAGTCAAACATCCAGTTCAGCAGTCTGGGGACCACACGGAAGATGGTGGGTGGAAATGCCTTGAGATCATCCGTAAGCAACCTGATATCTCCTTGGAAAAATCCTATTTTAGCTCCGTGACACAGCATCACACACTCTACAACTTTTTCAAACACGTGGGCGAGAGGCAAGAAAGAGATCAAAGTATCATCTGAGGAAGTAATGAATGTACTCTGTCCTTTTCATAAATGCTGAACGATCGCTGACTGCATTTCGATGGGTGATCAGTGCTCCTTTGGGGTTGCCTGTAGTTCCACTTGTGAAGCAAATTATTGCAACATCTTCAGGTGCTGGAGGCTTGGGCTTCCGTCTGTGGGCTCTTCCCAGGTCCTCCATCGCCTTCATGCGATGATCTCCACCCCGCACTTCTTGCCTCGTTCCGACCCATCACTGCCGTAGGAGCCCATGAGAACAATAGTTTTAAGGCATGCTGTTAATTTATTTTCTACAGCTTCTAATAAGAGGCTGGCCTTCTCTGGCTTGCCCACAAAAACCAGAGAGAGTTCAGCTTTGTTGATGAGGAAGGTGACTGCTTCAGTTCCGAGGGTATCGTAGAGGGGAACGATCACCATCGAATAAGTAAAGCATCCCTGTTCAATGATCACCCACTTAGGTCTGTTCTGAGAAAAGAGGCTGATGAACTGATCTGGGGCTACCTTGAAGCCCTTGTGGATCAGCGCCGAGCCCACACACTCTGACATTTCTGCAACCTGTTTGTATGAAAGCCATTCATAGGGTTGGTCTGGTTTCAGAGAGCCTAAACAAGGGCCGTTATCTGACACCTGCATGCCCCTCTGGAAGCCTTCATATAACATTCTGATGTCATCGTAGAAATACACCAAGGGCTTGTCACTGTCCAGGAGCACGGATCTCCGTCACTGCCTGCCACCTCCACTGACTGCATGGCCAGGTCGCATGGTGGCGTCAGGGCCTGCAGTTGCATGGCGTACCAGAAGGTGGTGAGCGCCACGAACGCACCGAAGCCCATGAGTGTGTTGGTTGGAAGGGTGCACACGTACTGCCGGAAGTCAACCATCTCTGGCATCCGAAAGTACTGGAACAGCTCATGGTCTTGCATCATCCTGGGTTGGTGGCGCCCTATGCCAATATCTTAGAAGGGCGTCACAAGTCTTCTCATTAAATGAAAATTCCAGACTCCACGGCTGGGGATTCCATTTTGTGACTCGTGGAGAAGTAGGAATCCAGTCTCAAACCTCTTTTCTACTTTCTTTCTTCCAAACGCCTCTCTAGCAGGAGACGGCTTATCTTCTAACAGGAATGCTGGGGAACCAGAGGAGCTTCAGCAGAACATTTCAAAGGAAACTTGGACTAGACCTTTGCCAGGTGGCTGTCTCTTTTCCTCAGTTTGGATGAAGGGAGATGAATGAGGGGGAAAAACTCAGTGGATGACTCTTTCTTGGATGTATTACCTGGTTTCAGGACTTAATGAAGCTCAGGTTCTTGATGTCTCATTGCAGAAAGAATTCAGTGGGAGACAAAGTGATAGGTAAGCAGTGGATTTATTTAGAGAGAAACACATTCCACAGACAGTGTGGGCCATCTCAGAAGGTGAGAAAGGCCTAAGCAGTAAGATTTACTTTTAACTTTCCTATACTTAAATGTATTGAAGTGTCATTTTAATGCATCGGTAAAGAAGCACAAATGCCAAATCACAAACTTAATTTTATTATTTTGATAACTGGATTTCTTTTCAATTTTATGTGTTTAATCCTATGCCTTCAGAAAATACTGTTCAAAGATAATGTCTAAAGTTTTTATCAAACTGCCAAAGGGGTCCATGGAACAAAATAACTAAGAACTTCGTTACTAGGAGTTTGATATTTTATATTAAAAAAGAAGATCCTAAAGAAAAGTCGCTGCTTCTGACACATCTTTGGAAATTCATAATTTAAAGAATTTAGCTGTATTTAGTAATTTTCCCCTCTAAGGTCTTCTTTGTGAGGTCACAATTTACAACTAGCATTGGGATATGTTTTCAAAGAGACCCCAGCTCAAATATAGAACCCAAACACTTAAAATGCTTTATCCTGAGAAAATCCAAATATTTATGTTTCCAACTCACGTTAAAAATTTTCTAAAAGCATAAGATGTTATTGAGGGTTCCCCACTGTTGATGACTGTGGTTAGAAAGGCCATCGAAAATGGCTGCCGGGGAAAGGACAGCTGTAGGGATGTCAAGGCTGCGGGGGGGCAGAAGTTCCCACTGATGGCTTCCCTGGCACTTGTAATTTAGTCACTCAGTGATC
The DNA here is from genome assembly GCF_951394435.1 of Stenella coeruleoalba. Classification (NCBI taxonomy): domain Eukaryota; kingdom Metazoa; phylum Chordata; class Mammalia; order Artiodactyla; family Delphinidae; genus Stenella; species Stenella coeruleoalba. The sequence goes on from NC_137158.1 coordinate 83,503,000, forward strand.
AATTTCTAACGCCGGAGATGTGCTGGAATTAGTGTGAAATTTCCACTCTCTTTGGCTCTAACTGGGACATTCCATAATTACAATGAAATGAGACCATGCTTCACCGTCTCACTCCCTCTGTGAAGAAGTTATCTGGCATGAAGAGGAAAGGAATGGAAATCAAGAGCCAGCCTATGGGAAATGCTAACAGAATAACTGGTGAGTGAGCCGAGGTGAAATGGCTTTGATGCAAACCAACACATGCGGTTCTAATTAGGCAGTAAGACCGGCAAGGAAGCGAGCATTATGTCTGTTAATTGACTTGGACGATGTTGGGTGGTGAGGTATTCTGAGGAAAAGCCAAAGGCCTTTAACTCACCAGTGTGGTTAATTATAGAGAACGTTGTTCTTGCGGAATTTCCTACCAAGCATTTCAAAAAGACATTATTTTGCTTTTAAACATGTCAAAAACATTAAGTGACACTTCTTGCAGGCTAATAGCAGCTTGTATTGGTGATGAAGAAATGGTTGGAGATTTTATTTAGTCCAAGGTTAACAAACAAAGGTTATGAAGATGGTCTTCCTTTCATTTGTCTGCAGCAGAGTAGAACAAATTTACCTTATCTGACTTTACTTGGGGAATGATCATAGAAAATGTGAAAGGATAAATTGCTTTTATATAGAATTCTTTAAAAAAATCATTTTTATTTTTCGAATATGAGTCATTAGAATGCATAAGCATCACTAATCTGAGAACTGTCCTGATAATGGCTCAAGTTCTCTGAAGAACGTTTATGCACCTCCTTTGCTCTCCAGTGCAATCTGGGAGGGAAGGGCATGCACTGCATCCTTCTGCCTGGATCAAATGTAGAGGTAGAAGATGGTGACGAGCCTCTGAAAGCAAGAAAGAATGATATGAAAAGCAGCCTTAAACTGACAGATCTGTGTAAGGCATAAAGGAGTAACTGATTGTACTTGAGCTGTATCACAGAAAACTGAATTAATTAACGAGATACATTACAATGTGTTCTATCTTAGCTCTTCTGAAGACAAAGAAACGACAGTATTGATGGATAGATTAAGGACATGTTTTCGAAGGTGTGGGACGTGGTCAATCTACTCACAAGTAGGATGGCCACATGAGTTGTTGTTTACCAGTACAATTCTGAGAATGAAAGGGAGCATAATAGCAGAGACTCCAGAATAGGCATAAACGCCAGCCTGTTTTGGGCAAAATAAGATGTGTGCCTGTCACCACTTCTCACCCTATAATTCCACAATTACATGCTGCTTATTCACATACATTACGCCTCTCCTTATAGTACCATGTTCACTGGAATGTGAAATTAACATATGGCAGTTGTGTAATGTTAGTATTATTGTTTATTAATAAAATAACACAAACAGATAGGCTATAACATAAAATAAGTAATATTAATAATTACTATTGAGCATTATTATACTAATAATTAACTTGCAAAATACTTTTGAAAGTATTTCAGTTACTCCCAAAATAGCTGGTAAGTGGCCTCTCCAAAAACTTCAGAAGGATTTTTATCAAATAAGCAGTAAATAAGCTTGATGCAGACATACTAATGCAATGTTATAGATACAGTCATTAAATATAATAGAAGTTCAGAATAATCTTTAATAGGCGGCAATACAATTTCACCTGTTAATGTATTCTAAGAAAGTAAGCAGGTAAATACGAAGAGCTTCATGCACGAGAATGTTTCTCATGACATTGCTTATAACAGCAAACACCGTAAAGCTGGGGGGTCATAGCATCATGGCGCAGTGAGCTACTCTCTTTGTGTCTCCCCTTTAATCTGTAGAACATCCACAGCTCAACAAAGGTGCCTCTACCCAGCACACCAGGGTGCCAGACGATTGCACATTTCTGTGCATCTAAAGGAGGATGGACTGGAACACAGACAAGAGGTGGTACAGGTGCAATAGCAGAGGCAGTGCCCGCAATTCTGGTCCTCCAGCTGCGGCAGCTGAGCCCACGGCCCCAGAAAACCTGGCCAGCGGAGGAGGGAATGCACACAATGCCAGCCCCCTGGTCACAGCAGTGCCCACGGCCACAGGTAACCAGGGAGCAGCAGCAGTAGGGCCTGGGACCCCCGTCCCTCCAGCCATGGAGGTACCCACAACTCTGGCTCCCTGCTCATTCCACCTGTAGCAGTGGAGCCCACAAATCTTACAACCCTGGACATGGCAGAGGTGCCTGCGTGCTCCTGGCTGGCCCGCTCCCGATGCAACTCAGGGGATGCTGCACATGGTGGAAAAGCCCACCATCCCAGGGCTCCAGGCAGCAGTACCATTGACACCAACAGCTGCAAGGCACCAATGACCCTGGAGGCACAAGAAGCAATAATGAGGGTAAGGGGTGACACCTCTGACAGAGGCAGTGAAGGGTGGAAAATGCTGACTTTGAAATATATCCAAAGGCAGCGCAGGTAAGCGAAACTAAAAACTTGTGATATGTCGCCACCTACTGGACGACAAAAGAAAGGCCTCTAATTTCTGACCTGTTGAATAGTTGGAATGGAGTAGAAAGGTGCCCCCTACTTCCCATGTGCTGGCTTATCAGGCACCATGAAGAACCAAGGTAACACTGTGCAACGAAGAGAAAATGACAATTCTCTAGAAACCAAACTTAAAACCACAGAATATTTCAATCTAACTGATAGAGAATTTAAAATAGCTGTCACAAAAAATCTCAACAAGCTACAAGAAAACTCAGAAAGGCAGTAAAATGAGCTCAGAAATAAAATTAATGAACAGAAGGAATACCTCACCGAACAGACTGAAACTCTAAAAAGGACTAAACAGAAATTCTGGAGCTGTAGAAGGCAATAAACACGATGAAGAATCCATTAGAAAGCATCAGAAACAGATCAGACAAGATGGAAGAGAGAATTAGTGAGCTTGAAGATAGACAGATAGAAATGATACGAGTAGAAGAGGGAAGAAATAAGATATAAAAAGATGAGAAAATTCTATGAGAGTTATCTGACTCTTCTGGGAAGGGGAAGATTAAGGTAACAGGTATTCCAGAAGGAGAAGAGAGTGAAAGGAGAGGAGAGAGTTTATTTAAAGAAATAATAGCTGAGAACTTCCCAAATCTGGGGAAGGAACTGGATATACAAGTGCATGAAGCTAAGAAAACACCTAATTACCTCAACACAAAAGACCTCCAAAATACAGTATATTAAAATTATCAAAAGTCAGTGAGAAAGAAAGAATTTTAAAGGCAGCCAGGATAAAAAGAAGGTTAACCTACAAAGGAACCCCCAGTAGGCTATCGGTAGATTTCTCAGCAGAAATGCTATGGGCCAGGAGAGAATGGAATGACATTCTCAAAACACTGAAAGATTACAAACTGTCAGCCAAGAATTCTCTACCCAGCAGAGTTATCATTCTTATATGAAGGAGAAATAAAGACTTTCCCAGACAAACAAAGCTGAGGGAGTTCATCAACACTACACCTGTCTTACAAGAAATGTTGAAAGGAGCTCTTCTAGCAGAAACAAAAAGGCAAAACATGCAAAACTTTGAGTAAGGTGATAAATAGACACGCAGAGTCAGAAAATTGCAACTCTTTATCACATAAAGGCTAATGGGGAAAAAAAGCAGAAGAAAATAACTATAGCTACTTCAGTTTGGTAACAAACTCACAGTATAAAAAAGGACAATTTGAGATAACTAAAACACAAAAGGGGAAGATGAAAAGAGCAGAACCCACATAGATAAATGAAGATAAGATGCTATTAGCAGAAAAGGACTGTTTTATCTATGAGAAGTTTTATACAAAGCTCATGGTTACCATAAACCTAAATCTAGAACAGAGACACAAAACATAAAAAAAGAGGAAATGGAGGAAGACATTTTAGAAAATCACCAACTCAAAATGGCAGACATAAAAACAAGGAAAGAGAAGCAATGGACCTATAGTGCAACCAGAAAACAAATGATAAAACTGCAGTACTAAGTCCTCATCTATCAATAATCACCTCAATGACTGGATTGAATTTACCAGTCAAAAGACACAGAATGGCTGGCTGCATTAAAAAACAAGACCCAAGTATATACTTCCTCCAGCAGACACACCTCAGCTCTAAAGACATAGACTCAAAGTGAAGAGATGGAAGATGATACTCCAAGCAAATGGCAGCCAAAAGAAAGCCGGTGTAGCCATACTCATATCAGACAAAGTAGACTTCAAGCCATAAAAGATAACAAGAGACAAAGATGGACAGGATATAATGATAAAGGGGTCAATTCATCAAGAAGACATACCAAATATTAATATATATGCATCTAACATAGGAGCACCAAAATATATAAAACAATTATTAAGAGACACAAAGGGAGAAACTGACAGCAACACAAAAATAGTAGGGGACTTTAACACCCCACTACATCAGTGGATGGATCAGCCAAATAGAAAGTCAACAAGGGAAGAGTAGCTTTAAATAAAACTTTAGATCAGATGGAGTTGATAGATTTGTACAGAACATTCTATCCAAATGCAGCAGAACACACATTTTTCTCAAATGCACATGAAACCTTCTCAAAGTTAGACCATATGTTGGGATACAAAACAAGTCTCAATAAATTTAAGAAGACTGAAATCATATCAGTCATCTTTTCTGATCACAATGGTAGGAAGCTAGAAATCAACTACAAGTAGAAATCTGGAAAAAATCACAAATATGTGGCAACCAAACAACATTCTTCTGAACAACTATTGGGTCAATGAAGAAACCAAAGGAGAAATAAACATTACCCGAAGACAAATGAAAATGAAAATTTAACATATCAAAATCTATGGGATGCAGGAAAAGCAGTACTAAGAGGGGAGTTTATAGCAATACAGGCCTTCCTCAAGAAACAAAAAAAATCTCAAATAAACAATTTACCCTTATACCTAAAGGAACTAGAAAAAGAAAAACAAAGGAAGCCCAAAGTCAGTAAAGAAGTAGAAAGGAGATTAGAGTGGAAATAGATGAAAAAGACAATAGAAAAGATCAATAAAATCATAGCTGGTTCTTTGAAAGGATAATCAAAATTGACAAACTTTTAGCTAGACACATTCACTAAGAAAAAAGAGAGACGACTCTGATAAATAAAACCAGAAATGAAAGAAGACAGATAACAATGGATACCACAGAAATACAAAGGATTATAAGAAAGTATTACAAATGGCAATACGCCAATGAATTGGACAACCTAGAAGAAATGGACAAATTCTTAGAACCATACAACCTTCCAAGACTAAGTCATCAAAGAACAGAAAATACGAATAGACTGATTACTAGGACAGAGATTGAAACTATAATCCAAAACTTCCCGCCAAAACAAAAGTCTAGGACCAGATGGCTTTACAAGCAAATTCTACCAAACTTTCAAAGAAGATTTAATAACTATCCTCAAACTCTTCCAAAAAATTGAAGAGGAGTGAACACTTTCTAACTCACAAGGCCAACACTACCCTGATACCAAAACCAGATAAAGACAAGACACAAAAAATAAATTACAGGCCAATATTTCCTATGAACATAGATAAAAAAATCCTCAACAAAATATTAGCAACAACACATTAAAAGTATTATACGCCATGATCAAGTGGAACTTATTCCAGGGATGCAAGAATGGTTCAACATCTGCAAATCGGTGTGATACATCACATTAATAAAATGAGAGATAAAAACACTCTGATCATCTCAATAGATGCAGAAAAGACATTTGACAAGACTCAACACACATTAATGAAAAAAACTCTCAATAAAGTGGGTTTAGATGGTACCAAAATCCCAAGGACATTTTTCACGGAAATAGAACAAAAAATTCTAAAATTTATATGGAATCACAAAAGACCCCAAATAGCCAAAACAATTCTGAGAAAAAACAGCAAAGCTGGAGGTATCACACTCCCTGATTTTAAACTATATTACAAAACATAGTAATTAAAATAGCATGCTATTGGCAGAAAAACAGATATACAGATCAATGGAACAGAACTGAGATATAAACCCACACGTATAAGTACAAGAATTTACAACAAAGGAGCAAAGAACCTACAGTGCAGAAAGGATAGTGTCTTCAATAAATGGTGTTTGGAAAACTGGACAGATACATGCAAAAAAAAAAAAAAAAGACCATTATCTCACACCATACACAAAAATCAACTCAAAATGGACTAAAGACTTGAATGTAAGACCTGAAACCATAAAACTGCTAGAAGAAAACACAGGGAGTATGCTCTTTGACGTCAGTCTTAGCAATATCTTCTAGATATGTCTCCTCAGGGAAGGGAAATAAAAGCAAAATTAAACAAATGGGACTGCATAAAACTGAAAAGTTTTTGCACAGCAAAGGAAACGTTCAACAAAACAAAAAGACAATCTACTGAACTGGAGAAGATATTTGCAAATCGTACATCTCATAAGGGGCTAATATCCAAAATAAATATAGAACTCATACAACTCAACAACAACAAAACCAAACAACTGGATTAAAACATGGACAGAAGAGCTGAATAGACAGTTTTCCAAAGAAGACATGCAGATGGCCAACAGGCACATGAAAAGATGTTCAACATCACCAGTTATTAGGGAAATGTAAATTAAAACCACAGTAAGATATCACCTCATGCTTGTGGTGATAAAACAAAAACAAAAACAAAAAACCAATCCCCAAAATAAATGAACAAACTGAAACAAACAAAAAAAATGGAAGCCTCAGACCTAGGGACACATACAGACTGAAAGTGAGGGGATGGAAAAAGATATTCCATGCAAATGGAAAACAAAAGAAAGCTGGAGTAGCAATTCTCATATCAGACAAAACAGACTGTAAAACAAAGACTATTACAAAAGACAAAGAAGGACACTACATAATAATCAAGGGATCAATCCAAGAAGAAGATATAACAATTGTAAATATATATGCACCTAACATGGGAGCACCACAATACATAAGGCAAATACTAACAGCCATAAAAGGGGAAATCTATAGTAACACAATCAGAGTAGGGGACTTTAACACCCCACTTTCACCAATGGACAGATCATCCAAAATGAAAATAAATAAGGAAACACAAGCTTTAAATGATACATTAAACAAGATGGACTTAACTGATATTTATAGGACATTCCATCCAAAAACAACAGAATACACATTCTTCTCAAGTGCTCATGGACCATTCTCCAGGATAGATCATATCTTGGGTCACAAATCAAGCCTTGGTAAATTTAAGATAATTGAAATCATATCAAGTATCTTTTCTGACCACAATGCTATGAGACTAGATATCATTTACAGGAAAAAATCTGTAAAAAATACAAACACATGGGGGCTAAACAACAAACTACTTAACACCCAAGAGATCACTGAAGAAATCAAAGAGGAAATCAAAAAATATCTAGAAACAAACGACAATGAAAACACGAGGACCCAAAATCTATGGAATGTAGCAAAAGCAGTTCTAAGAGGGAAGTTTATAGCAAAACAATCCTATGTTAAGAAACAAGGAACATCTCAAATAAACAACCTAACCTTACACCTAAAGCAATTAGAGAAAGAAGAACAAAAATCCCCAAAGTTAGCAGAAGGAAAGAAATCATAAAGATCAGATCAGAAATAAATGAAAAAGAAATGAAAGAAACAATAGCAAAGATCAATAAAACCTGGTTCTTTGAGAAGATAAACAAAATTGATAAACCATTAGCCAGACTTATCAAGAAAAAAAGGGAAAAGACTCAAATCAATAGAATTAGAAATGAAAAAGGAGAAGTAACAACTGACTCTGAAGAAATACAAAGGATCATGAGAGATTACTACAAGCAACTAAATGCCAATAAAATGGACAACCTGGAAGAAATGGACAAATTCGTGGAAATGCACAACCTTCCGAGACTGAACCAGGAAGAAATAGAAAATTTGAACAGACCAATCACAAGCACTGAAATTGAAACTGTGATTAAAAATCTTCCAACAGGGGGCTACCCTGGTGGCGCAGTGGTTGAAAGTCCGCCTGCCGATGCAGGGGACACGGGTTCGTGCCCTGGTCCGGGAGGATCCCGCAAGCCGTGGAGTGGCTGGGCCCATGAGCCATGGCCGCTGAGCCTGCGCGTCCAGAGCCTGTACTCTACACAGGGAGAGGCCACAACAGTGAGAGGCCTGCGTACCGCAAAAAAAAAAAAAAAAAAAAAAAAATCTTCCAACAAACAAAAGCCCAGGACCAGATGGCTTCACAGGCGAATTCTATTAAACATTCAGAGAAGAGCTAACACCTATCCTTCTCAAACTATTCCAAAATATACCAGAGGGAGGAACACTCCCAAACTCATTCTACGAGGCCACCATCACTCTGATAACAGAACCAGACAAAGATGTCACAAAGAAAGAAAACTACAGGTCAATATCACCGATGAACATAGATGCAAAAATCCTCAACAAAATACTAGCAAACAGAATCCAACAGCACATTAAAAGGATCATACAATATGATCAAGTGGGGTTTATCCTAGGAATGCAAGGATTCTTCAATATATGCAAATCAATCAGCGTAATACACCATATTAACAAACTGAAGGAGAAAAACATTATGATCATCTCAATAGAGGCAGAGAAAGCATTCGAAAAAATTCAACACCCATTTATCATTAAAAACTCTCCAGAAAGTAGGTATAGAGGGAACTTTCCTCAACATAATAAAGGCCATATACGACAAACCCACAGCCAACATCATCCTCGATGGTGAACAACTAAAACCATTTCCACTAAGATCAGGAACAAGACAAGGTTGCCCACTCTCACCACTATTATTCAACATAGATTTGGAAGTTTTAGCCACACCAGTCCAAAATGAATCCAAATTGGAAAAGAAGAAGTAAAGCTGTCACTGTTTGCAGATGACATGATACTATACATAGAGAATCCTAAAGATGCTACCAGAAAACTACTAGAGCTAATCAATGAATTTGGTAAAGCAGCAGGATACAAAATTAATGCACAGAAATCTGTTGCATTGCTATACACTAATGATGAAAAATCTGAAAGAGAAATTAAGAAAACACTCCCATTTACCACTGCAACAAAAAGAATAAAATACCTAGGAATAAACCTACCTAAGGAGACAAAAGACCTGTATGCAGAAAATTATAAGACACTGATGAAAGAAATTAAAGATGATACAAATAGATGGAGAGATATACCATGTTTTTGGACTGGAAGAATCAACATTGTGAAAATGACTCTACTACCCAAATCAATCTACAGATTCAATGCAATCCCTAGCAAACTACCACTGGCATTTTTCATAGAACTAGAACAAAAAATTTCACAATTTGTATGGAAACACAAAAGACCCCGAATAGCCAAAGCAATCTTGAGAAAGAAAAACGGAGCTGGAGGAATCAGGCTCCCTGACTTCAGACTATTCTACAAAGCTACTGTAATCAAGACAGTATGGTACTGGCACAGAAACAGATATATAGATCAATGGAACAGGATAGAAAGCCCAGAGATAAACCCACACACATATGGTCACCTTATCTTTGATAAAGGAGGCAAGAATATACAGTGCAGAAAAGACAACCTCTCAATAAGTGGTGCTGGGAAAACTGGACAGCTACATGTAAAAGAATGAAATTAGAACACTCCCTAACACCATACACAAAAATAAACTCAAAGTGGATTAAAGACCTAAATGTAAGGCCAGAGACCATCAAACTCTTAGAGGAAAACATAGGCTGAACACTCTACGACATAAATCACAGCAAGATCCTTTTTGACCCACCTCCTAGAGAAATGGAAATAAAAACAAAAATAAACAAATGGGACCTAATGAAACTTAAAAGCTTTTGCACAGCAAAGGAAACCATAAAAAAGATGAAAAGGCAACCCTCAGAGTGAGAGAAAATATTTGCAAATGAAGTAACTGACAAAGGATTAATCTCCAAAATTTACAAGCAGCTCATGTCATTCAATATCAAAAAAAAAACCCAAACCCAATCCAAAAATGGGCAGAAGACCTAAACAGACATTTCTCCAAAGAAGATATACAGATTGCCAACAGACACATGAAAGAATGCTCAACATCATTAATCATTAGAGAAATGCAAATCAAAACTACAATGAGGTATCACCTCACACCAATCAGAATGGCCATCATCAAAAAATCTACAAACAGTAAATGCTGGAGAGGGTGTGGAGAAAAGGGAACCCTCTTGCACTGTTCGTGGGAATGTAAATTGATACAGCTAGTATGGAGAACAGGATGGAGGTTCCTTAAGAAACTAAAAATAAAACTACCATACGACCCAGCAATCCCACTACTGGGCATATACCCTGAGAAAACCATAATTCAAAAAGAGTCATGGGGCTTCCCTGGTGGCGCAGTGGTTGAGAGTCCACCTGTCGATGCAGGGGACACAAGTTCATGCCCCGGTCCGGGAAGCAACCTAAGTGTCCACCAACAGATGAATGGATAAAGAAGCTGTGGCACATATATACAATGGAATATTACTCAGCCATAAAAAGGAACGAAACTGAGTTATTGTAGTGAGGTGGATGGACCTAGAGACTGTCATACAGAGTGAAGTAAGTCAGAAAGAGAAAAACAAATACCATATGCTAACACATATATATGGAATCTAAAAAGAAAAAAAAGTCATGAAGAACCTAGGGGTAAGATGGCAATAAAGACGCAGACTTACTAGAGAATGGACTTGAGGATATGGGGAGGGGGAAGGGTAAGCTGTGACAAAGTGAGAGAGTGGCATGGACATATACACACTACCAAATGTAAAATAGATAGCTAGTGGGAAGCAGCCGCATAGAACAGGGAGATCAGCTTGGTGCTTTGTGACCACCTAGAGGGGTGGGATAGGGAGGGTGGGAGGGAGGGAGACGCAAGAGGGAAGAGATATGGGAACATATGTATATGTATAACTGATTCACTTTGTTGTGAGGCAGAAGCTAGCACACCATTGTAGAGCAATTATACTCCAATAAACATGTTAAAAAAATAAAAATAAAAAATATAAAAGGTTAAAACAAACAAACAAACAATAAAATAACAAATGGAAGGTATGGAAACAGAGTAGTTGTTACCAGAGAATAGGAGGGGAGTGGGGGCAAAATGGGTTAAGGGGGTCAACTGAATGATGCCAGGTGGAAACTAAATTTTTAGTGGTTAGCACACAGGAGCAGATAGAGAAGTAGAAACATAATGTTGTACACATGAAACTTATATAATGTTATAAAGCAATGTTACCTCAATAAAAAATAAATTAAAAATTGAAACCTGATGAACCTAGTGGCAGGGCAGGAATAAGGACGCAGACATAGAGAATGGACTTGAGGACACAGTGGGGAGGGGGAAGCTGGGGCAAAGTGAGAGTAACATTGACATATATACATTACCGAATGTAAAATAGAGAGCTAGTGGGAAGCAGCAGCATAGCACAGGGAGATCAGCTCAATGCTTTGGGATGACCTAGAGGGGTGGGATGGGGAGGGTGGGAGGGAGGCTCAAGAGGGAGGGGATATGGGGACATGTGTATGCATATGGCTGATTCACTTTGTTGTGCAACAAACTGACACAATATTGCGAAGCAATTATATTCCAATAAGGATGTATTAAAAAAATAAAAAAGAAAAAAAATTGAAACCTCATCTATAGGTAGTTCATTCAACAAATTATGATTCATTTGTAAAATGGAAACAATTTATACACAGAATGCAACAATTGGGGTAAAAAAGAAACAGTATGTGTATTTGCTTATATCTGCACAGAGTATTTCTGGAATGATAATAACTGCTAAGTGGTTACCTCTAGGACTTGTAGCTGGGGACTAGAGAACAAGGGTAATAAATCCTTCCAGATACATGTGATTGCAGATCAAATGATTATCACGTGATACAATTAAAAAATAATATTATTATAATTATATTTATTACACACATGCCCATGGTATAGCAGTTAATTAAACAATATATACAACGTAATATGTATAATAATACTAATACTTAAGAATTTTCAAGTGTGGCTATGTATCCTAAAATGCCTAGAAAGACAAAATCTAACAGTGAGTAGTAGGATTACTACGGATTTTACTACTTTGTATGTTAACTTTATATTTTTCATGTTGTTGGGATGTGTTATAATGATACACTTATATTTTACAATCAGAAAACCAATAGCAGCAGCATTTCAGTTTTGAGAAAGTGAAATGAAGGAACCAGCAATGCTGGCTGAACCGTCTCCATTAGGCAAGGAAGGGTTTAATCCTGATACTGCAACAGTAACTTTCTCAGCATATGCTCCATCCCCAGGGAAGATAACAGTCAAGGAAATCTTGAAGTTGTTGGAAAAGAAGAGAATTAAGGACTTCTTTTAAAAGAGAAAATTATATTATGCTCAGATAATCTGGTTTGGTTTCGTTTTAGGAGAAATTGGAAATCTTGAAATTTACTCCTCTAAAGGGTGGGCTGCAAACAGCAGGTGCCCATGGGCACTTGGTATTTTGTGACGTTGGTGGTGTGTTCACCAACAACTCCAGCTCTCAGCTTTCCGGGTACAGGAAGGAATGCACTTCCCATTCCCTTGTCATTAGACAAGGCCATATGATTTGCTCTGGACAAAGAAGGGTGAACAGAAGTGACAGATGCACAATTCTCTTTGTTTGCTTCCCTTGGTGTACAGATTATGAAAGTTCAGGTCAAAATAAGTGTACTTCAGCCTGGATCCCTGAGTGATTAGGATGCACAGAGCATCCTTCCAGCGTGTGCTGGATGTGTAGGATGAGCAAGAAATAAACTTTGGCTGTGTAAAGGCACTGAGAGTCTGGAGGATTTATTATTACTGAAACAGAGCCTAGCTCATCCTGACTGTGTAATTTGTGTCGTCCAGTGCAAAATGAAAATACACAGCCCCTTGTTAAAAAATTATTTAGCATTTCAAGATGAGGACAACAGAGCATTAAACCACATGGGCGCCCTCTGAGTGCAGGGCCCTGTGTGACTACACAGGTCACATGTCCAGGAAGGGCCTGATTTTCCGATTTACCATCACAATCTTGGAAAATGGGTCTTAACTCCCTTATTTCACATATGAAGAAACGGAGAGCTCAAACAGCTTGCTGACTACTGCAGAGTTGGTAGATGTCAGAAATGGAATTGGATTATATTGGTATTATTAATGTTGCAATAATGGGTCTTTTGTGGGTTGATGGAGCTGGGCTTTAGGACATAAGGAGCCAAGTAGACCATCACAGGAAGCAGACAAGACTCAGGAACTAACCAATCCTTTGTAGAAAACCACCTACCCAGACCCTCAGTAGAAGGTAAGAAAAGAGTTAAAGTCTAGCTCATTACATACTAAGTGAACGGGTTCTTTCGCCAGAAAGGATAATTAGTCATTTCAACCCTTTGTCTGAATACCTGCCTCAGCACAGGCTGAAGAGTATCAACAGAGCAAAGCAGGCCCAGCTCTTCATTTTGTTGTTGTAACTAATTAGCATTAGAGAAACCATTTTCATAAGCAATGCCCTCACAACAACCTGGTAACTGAAAACAAAAGCTGATGATGCAGCTCTCTCCATAGTAACCAGACGTGGGAAAGAGCAATCCGGAACCGCTAAGTGGGAGTCCCGGGGGCAGGAACAGAGGCCATTCGCTCTGAGCAGCCGTGTGAAGAAGCAGGTCACCACTGCCCTTCAACGTTACAATCAGAAAGATTATCAAACTACTTAAGTGAAGGTGGTGTTCTGAATTAAATACATTCATACCAGATACATTCATACACTGAAAAATGCCGTATGTATTCCTAAAAGCTATTCAAACGTATAAAAGCTATCGTTAGAAAAAGCTCATCCAGTTAAAATCATGTGGCTTTTCCTGGAGAATTCCTATCACTACTCCCATGTAATATTTCCTTCTACTTCACCACTTGTAAGGAAGCAGTCGCAGGATACAGAGGCGTCAGGAAAGGTAGAGAAAAGAAAATTTGGCTCAAGAAGAGTGTAGATAGTTAATTTGGTAATAAAAAAAGGCAGTTGTCATTTAACTACGGGTTTCAAGATCTGAAAATCTTACTCTTTTCAATCTTATATTATTTTTCTTCATTGGTTAGGACCTAAAACACATCTGTGAAATAGCCAAATCTTGTGTCATTTTCTTCTCTTTTCATAAAAACTCAGTTTGGGTCATTGTTGAAAGAAAAAGAAAGAAAGAAAGGAAGAAAGGAGGGAAGGAAGGAAGGAAGAAAGCAAGAAAGAAAGAACAGAGAAAGAAAGCAAGCAAGCAAGCAAGAAAGAAGGACAGGGGAGGAATGGAGGGAGGGAGGGAGAGAAAAAAGAGAAAATAAAAAGAAAAGAGAATCCAGTTTGTTCCAGTTGCTTTAGAAAGTTAGTGTGACACTGCTAAACAAATATGTTCATTTTAGAAGAAAGTACAACAATGTCATGATTTACCAAGGATGATTCAGCAGTCGCTTAAAATGAAAAAGGTAGGTGATTTTCGAAGAAATACTTTATCCCAGTTAAGACTGTTAATGAACACATTCATTTCTGAAAACCGTATGTTCAGAGATGATAACATAAGACAAAAACAAGAAGAATTTAACTCACGTTACTCATTTGATTTTACATCAAATGATAAATTTAAAATTTTATGGCTCAAATAGTCATTTCAGGAAGTGTGTGAATAACATTTACTAACTGCTTCTTAATACTTACTGGTCATTTAAAGAATATTTGTCAGTAGCTAGTATATTAGGTTATGATAGGATCAAAACAATCTTCTCCCTCAAGGAGCTTATAGAGAAATTTGACCTTGCTTCCACTATTAAATCAAGAAAATGATTGTTACCAAAGTGAACGTGAGTAGATACATGAATGATACGGATGAGTGTTTTGAGAGGAAGGCAGCCATCATAGATTAGCTAGTTAGCTTGAGAATTGGCTTTTAAATACCCACTTTTACCACATAATTTTGAATATTTTAGAAAAAATTGGGATAAAGTACAACTGCATATTGGATGGGCAGGGAAGCATGAAGAATGCTTTCCATGGTGCTATTAATTCCCTGTAAGTTAGTCTGACATTCAGAGTGTTTGACTTAGTTTGGCTCTTGGCTCTCCTTGACCATGAGGCCAGTACACGGCTAATGACTCCAATGCTAGCAGTGTTTCTGGCTCTTCTTTTTTTTTTTTTTTTTCCCACAAAGGTTAATTGAATTTTTATAAGGGTTTCATAGAGGACTTCCATAACTTTTTGGTATTAAAACAAAGGCCATCTTATAGTAGAATTATAATATGACGTCCGTAAGTACTTTAAGTATTTTAGCTTAGATTTTCAGTAACTGTGTGATGTACTTAACATTTTATAGTTTTTGAGAATTTCCATAGACTTCTCAGCATCTTCACTGAATTTAATCACGAAGTCTGGCATTTCAGAACCATTCCTTCTCCTTCAAGCTTCTTTAAAAGTTTGAATATGGTTTTGTGAGCAAATACGAGAGACAAAGTTCATGGGACTTCTCAGTTTTCATGGGACTTCTTTCAGTTTCTACGTGTTCCGCAGATAAGTATTTCTGACTTGCGACAACTATTCGATTCCCCCTTAATAGTTGCATATTGTTAACCCAGAGATGCTGAGAGTTACACGAAGTAAAGGTAACTATTTTCATAGCTTCATATTAATTGATTGAATTGGCTCTGTTTTAAGATCAACTCCAAAGCCCTTGTTAATCGTGACACAAATGCTTTGTGATAAAGATTGAGGGTGGTTGAAAGATTTGTCATGCTAAGTGCTCATTAGCTCCAGGGTGCTTGCCTCAGCATCCCGTCAGGCTTCTTCCAGAAGGTTAGGGAAGGGGTAATAGCCAATAGCATATGGACTTGCATTAATTTTCAGCATATAAACCCACGGAATGTCCAGGGAATCCACTAAACTTTAACAAGCTGCAATTCTATCCTTACTTCAAACATCACACCGAAGGTGCCATGCATACTAATGTTTTTTCCCCTCCCTTAGATAATAATAGCACATTAGCAGTTCAAATAGGCTCTTACTTAATGTGACCTCTTTTACCTACCCGCTAGGGCATGGGAGTGGCATATTAAGGTCACAGCAGGATTCTAGTATGAAGAAAACTTTTCTGGTTTTAGCAAGTGGCCCTTTTCTGAACACCTGTAATTGGCTTTCAAACCACAATCCTGTTGCAATGTTGAGAAACACCATAAGCCTCCAGGTGGGTCAGCGCATCTGCAGGAAGCCTTTGCCATGGTTATTATTTGCATCGTATTATCATTACTAATAATAACTAAGATGCACCGAGCACATTACGTGTCTGGAATGCTCAGTAGTCATCCACCAACCTGATTTTCACAACAACCCTGACCCTACGAGATAGGTCATGGGATTTGCTCCTTTTAAAAATGAAATGACTGAGGCTTCGGAAGCTTCCGCAGATTTCCCCAAACAAGCCGCCTGTACAGACAGAATCAGATCTGAACGCGGGGGACCTAGTTCTTGGGGGAATCTGTTAACTGCCCTTTCATAACTGCTGCTCATTATGATTAAGACTTTGATTAAATGTAGAAGTCTGGAATTCATATAATATTACGGACATATTTAACATGAATTTAATGTACCAGAGCAATATGAATTGTGCATTCAAATCTTTCAGCACTATAATATGCGCTTCTAATCTATCAAAGATTTTTCAAGAACGTGCTTTGTGCTAGGATGACCTGATTTTCCCCTCAAGGAGCTTGCAGTTTAGTTAAGGAGAGCTCATATTTGAAACAACACACGTCAGTGTATTAGTAATAATTCAGAGGAGATGTAGGTCAGCTTCATGGAGCACTTGTGATAAGGGATGATTCGGTGAGAGGAGAAAGAGAAAGGCATTCCCGGTAGAGTAAGAATAGCTGACATTTATGGACTGCTGACCATGACAAGCAGTGCCAAGGGCTGTGCGTGGAAAACGCCTAGTTCTGAAAGCAATTTGGAGTTAAGTATCATTGCTCAACCCTTCTCCTGAGGAAGACATCGAGGCACACGGCTTCAGTTACACAAGTGCTCAGTGAAACGACTGGGACTCCAGCTCAGCTTATCGGACTTCCGACCCCATAGCCCTCACTCTACCCTACTGTCCCCTCACTCGTCTGCATGGTCAAAGCAGAGAGGACAGTCAGGGGCTTGTGGGAAAAGAACTTTCCAGAACAAAGGGTGTATGTTGGGAAGGTACTGAGACAGACCTGGAAGGAGAGGAAAAGGATTTTAGACTACATTCTAAAGTTATATAATTTTGTAGCTCATCTTACTCAGGTTTCGATGGTGAATTAAGTAAAATCATTGTAGTTGTGCAGACAACAGACAAAATATTAAACAATATTAAGTACTGAGTACATCCATGACAACAGATATAATTTACTTAGGGGGTAGAGAAGAGAAAAATGAAAAGAAAGGGGGGTTAAGGATTTTCAAAATCATCACAATACTATTCATAAAGGATCTCAAAATCAAAACCAGTTTTGGCGCATGCATTTTCACTATAGACTTTATTGTTTCCCTTTCTTCCTTCCACCCTCCCTCCTTCCCTTCCATTTTTCCTTCCTTCCTTCCTTCCTTCTCTAGTGGAACCTACGTTATTTATTTACACTTTTTGTATTTTAGTTTGCCAATTAGGTACTGAAAAAAATTAGGGCAGTGTAATCATAAAAAATATAAATGTCTATATTTTTAAATGGGCTATATAACAGTAACTAGGTTTATAATGCTTATAAATTTCTTTTTATCCTCTTAGGGATCAAATCTATGAATTACTGATGCGGGGATTCCTAGACTATTATTATGATGACATTTTTGGTATAGTTCCTTATTTGAATTGTCAAGATTTGGTTTATTAGCCCAAGGATGACAGGGTTTTCAAGGGAAAGAAAAGCTTTTAAAAATCAAACCACCACATGGAGGCTTGCTCCGCGGGAACTCCCCAAGCCTTGGCTTGATGCTGATTACGCAGACAACAAGTTCTGGATTCATTTGAGTTCCAGGGGCTGCTGCCATACTGCTTCCAATTACTTTAAGCTGGGCATTCAATTCCCTCAGAACTGCCTTGTTCTGCTCGCCCATCTGTTAACGCAGGGGCACTAAGCGCCAGAAAGAAGGTAGCTATTAGAAAACTGCAACTTAATGTAGCATCAGGAGAACTGGAGGCCAGCAGTTACTCTACAATGACGTAAATGTTCACCTCCTCCTGCTAGGCTCAAGAGAAAAGAGAACCTCAGAGAAATAAGGCCCGAGAGTGTCCACGGCTACAAAGACCACTGATTTGTCATCCAGATTGTGCGGCGCGACCGTGGGTGTGACTTCCTGGTACAAAGGACTCACTAGGCAGGAGTCTATCTATTCATCTACGTAGATCTCCTCAATTTTGATAGATATTGGCTGTGTTCAGACCTCATTATTGCGCCACCACTCTCAATTATACAGCTGATAACTTAAAGCTTTTTTGAAATGGTCTGGTTCTCTTCATTTTATAGGCCCATTGGGTGGGTGACAGAGAGGGGCAATGCCCAAGGAGCGTTTCCATTTATTTCCCCAAGGCTTTCAGGATAGCCCTGTGAACCAGATACAGGCTGTGAGAGGATGTCTGAGGGGTCATTTTAGGCGGGCTCTACCAAGCCTGGTGGAACACTGTTGGAGGAATTGTTTCTACTGCTGCAAAGGGGAGGGGTTCTAACTGTGGGGTGTGAGTTTGAGAAACAAATGCTCTTGGAGAAACAACGTCCTGGGCTTGCGACTTGCATGAGTCCTCCTGTCTGTCTGCCTCAGCAACCTCATCTGGCTGGACCAGGGCACTGGTTGGAGACATGCGCTTCAAACCTGCTCGCGAGGCTGGACCATCATCCCATTTGACCCATGAAAACGCCGGCACTCAGAGAGATCTGAGCGATGTGCTCAGCTTCGGGCATCTAGTAAGTGGTGGAGCTGGGATCCAAACTTCGGGACTCCAGCCCGGAGCCTGAGCTCTTTATGACCACAGTGTGTTGCCTCTCCCGAGAGAAGGGACCCAGTACTTATTCAATCAATGAATTGATGGATAGATAGATAAACAGGAGTCAAGAGGGCTAAAGGCAGAGTAATTTGAGTACCTTATACTGAATAAGTAGGCGGTGGGTTGCGCGGAGAGAAGAGATGCAAGACGGGCTGATGAGGGACACTGGTAACAACTTTGTCACATGTCTTTTTGGGGTTAACTCTGCAGGGCCCATCTTGGGGTGACATAGAGTGATGTCCGTCAGCACGGAGAAGCAAAAGCTCATGGGCTCCTCCTGTACAGGTGAGTCACTTCCCTGTCAGAATGATTAGTCAGGAGCTAGCAGTTAGCATGCCTTCAAAATGCCAGATGGGGCTTCCCTGGTGGTGCAGTGGTTGAGAGTCCACCTGCCGATACTGGGGACACACGGGTTCGTGCCCCGGTCTGGGAAGATTCCACATGTCGCGGAGCGGCTGCGCCCATGAGCCATGGCCGCTGAGCCTGCGCGTCTGGAACCTGTGCTCCGCAACGGGAGAGGCCACAACAGTGAGAGGCCCGTGCACCGCAAAAAACAAACCAAACAAAAAAAAAAAAACGGTAAAAAAACCCAAAATGCCGGATGTAAGTGCCTGATGAAGTGACAGCTTGAAGGCAAGGACAAAGTGCCAGCTGGGGAAGACAAGATAGGAGCCTGGGGAGGAGGGGCCACTCAATCAACTGTCTGTAGCCTGCGAGAGGGTACGCCTACAAAATGAAACAAATGTTTCCCCCACCATGGATACAGAGACTGAGAAATAAGTTTTGACAGCAGTGTCTGATTTAGCGGTTGTTTGCAGATGCAGCCTATACTTAGTTTTATACCGGATTTAATAGAACGTTTTAAACTTCCCTAACCATTTGGCAGTTTGCCTTAAAAATAAAAGGAAAAAGCCATCCGGGTTACAAAAAAGATGCATCAGAGATTCTCAGAAGATGCTGTTGAAATGGAAGTCCTCTCTCGGGATTTTGCGATAGCCTGTCGGCCTCTTATCTCGACTCTTCACTCAGTGCTTTCCACCCAGCTAGGTCAGGGTTAATGGTCTTGCTTCCATCAACACCTTAACAAAAATGTTTTCCATCATCGTATTGCCAGGTGTCCACGTCAGCTGGGACGGCTTGGCTGGTCATCTTCACGTCCTCTATGAAAGGGATGGAATCTTCGGGAAAAGTCTGAGACCTTGTGCTCTTAGGCTCTGCCTTCAAGAAGTTATTTCTATGAAATTTAACGAT
The DNA here is from genome assembly GCF_951394435.1 of Stenella coeruleoalba. Taxonomy (NCBI): domain Eukaryota; kingdom Metazoa; phylum Chordata; class Mammalia; order Artiodactyla; family Delphinidae; genus Stenella; species Stenella coeruleoalba. The sequence goes on from NC_137158.1 coordinate 83,523,310, forward strand.
CAATGACTTTTAAAATTTCAAAACTGTATCTAAACACTTGAAATCTGTTTGTTCATGGAGGCACCAGACTGAGCTGAATTTCCAGTTTCTTCATCCAGTGGGTCGTTCATTCAGTTACAAAATGGAATCGTTTTATGTGCCGACACTGTGTTAGGGCTTTGCCCACATCATCAGATTTAATTGACAGGACAATGCTCTGAAATAGGCACACTCATTCCCGTCTTACAGGTGAGGAAATGGGCTAAGAGAGGTTTCAGGAACACGCGTGAGATGGCTGAGATGCTTCTGAAGCACATTCTGCTTCTGGTGGACTCGTAAGCTCCAGGGCTTCAGCGGAATATCTGGGATTCCTGCCAGCCTCCTCCTGCCACCGTTCCACCCCTCCCCGTACTTCCCTGCTCCACTTTCTTCACTTACACTCTCTTCTTTCCTCTGCTGAGCCTCTCTCTTTCCTCACTTGCATCTGAAAGCAGTTCTTAAAATTTCAGCGTCCTGGCTCCAATATCCCTCCTGCAGGACGCGAGCCTTCCCCGACCTCCTTGACTCTTTCTCCTCCTGGCCTCACTTTGAGCTCTGTTCTTCATGTCTGTCTCCCCTGCTACACTGTAGGATTCTAGGGCGGCTGTACAATGAGAAATAGAATAAAATGCGAGCCACATATGCGACTTACAGTGTTCTAATACCCATATTAGGAAAGTAAAAAAGAAGTGGGCAAAATTAATTTAATAATAAATTTTATTTACCCCAGCACATCAAAAATATTACCATTTTATCATGTAATCAATACAAAAATTATTAGTAAGATAAGTTTATTTTCTCGTTCTTTGTACTAAGTCCCGGAATTGGTTTGCATCCTGTATTTTAGGTGTTCAGGAGCATCATGTGGCCAATGGCTACCACACTGCACCGCACGGCCCTAGAGGGAAGAGGTCTCCAGTTGCTATGATGTCCGAGAGCATGTTAAGGCTGCCGGCTGTCCTCCTGGTACCGATTCTTCCCTCCCTTGACAGCATGAGAAGTTGTCACTGGCCTTGTGGCTGTCAGCCTCACGGCCACATCTCCCAGATGCCCCTGGAGCTCCAATGCCACAAGACTGGATCTGGTCACAGGGCGTCAGCAAAGGTGAAGCCATCTCTGGCTTGTGCCCTGAAGAGGCAAGGGCTGTGCCTCCTCTCTCTCTTTCTCCCTCGGGCAGACATGAAGATGAGGTGGGGGTCAGCTGTGACCTCTGCAGGAGGGCACGCCTGAGAGACAGCAGGGCCACAGAGCTGAAGGTTCTGTGCTTCCTTCATCACGGAGTTGCAGGGAATCTTGGTCACTTGAAGGGACTGTCACCTGAGAGGAAGAAGCATCTGTCTTGTTTACATGACTGAATCTCATTTTTAACAGTTATCTTCATTGACTTCCAGCGTTTCTAGAACCGATTCCCTGCTCTCTTCATGGGGCTACAGCCAACTGTTCCCTCAGGTCTCAGCTTCTGCTGACTTTTAGCGGGTGGTCTTTCCCAGCTCTCCTAAGACGAGGTTGTATCCCCCATGACACGCTGCCTTGGCACCCTGATCTTTCCCAGCTTTACCTTTCATGCAGGGGGTTATTTAATGTCAGGGTTCCAACTAGAGCATCAACGCCATGAGGGCAGGGGCCAGCTGGCACAGCATCTGGAGCTGAAAGAATCGATGTGCCTCAAGCGGCTTACCGTGGAACTGAGATGCTCTTCCTCTCCCAGGTTTGATGGAAATATCTGATCTCATTAAATTTTGTTGGATTATGTTAGAGCTCATAGGAATGATGTTGCACCAGTGGAAAGGCTCGTGAATAGATCTAGCTACTCAAGTGTTATGGGTTGAATTGTGTCCCCCCTCCCCAAAATATGTTGAAGTCCTAACCCCTGGGTACCTCGGAATGTGATCTTATTTGGAAATAGAGCAGTTGCAGATGTAAGTAGTTAAGCTAAGAAAAAGTCATACTGGAGAAAGGCAAGCCCTGAATCCAATGTGACCGGCCTCCTTGTAAGAAGAGGAGAGAGATACACAGGGAGAAGATGGCCATGTGATGACGAAAGCAGAGACTGGGGTGACGCGTCTACACGCCAAGGATGGCCGGCAAACACTGGAAGCTAGGAGACGTAAGGAAGGATTCTCCCCTATGGGTTTCAGAGGAAGCATGGCTCTGCTGACACTCTGATTTGGGACTCTAGCCTCCAGAACCATGAGACAATACATTTTTGTTGTTTGAAGCCCCCCAGCTTGTAGCACATTGTCACAGCAGCCCTAGGAAACTCACACATCAGGCAGACAGCACCCTAACAAACTCACTGTGCATACTTTTCCTCCTGGGTACGACCCTAGAGCCTCTGTTCGAGGTCGGCCCCCAGGGCAGGGGCGAGGTGGCATTGCCTGCTGGTGCACACAGACACTGGTCAGCGCTCCCCCACCGCTAATGTGGATCTTCAAGACAGGTAAGGGGGTACAGGGTCCTTTGCTCAGAAGTTAAAGGTATTTGGACATCCTAAGGGCATGTTCTGTGGGGAAGAGGGACCAGAGGACAGGGTGTCCCCACCATAGGAAGCAAGAGGGACAGAACTATCATCTCACCCAGAGGCACAAAGGTTTCTCCTTCACAACAGACTCTTCTGGCAAAGGCTATGCTCTTAAGGAAAACAATTCTTGCTCTAGCCTTGAACTGAGAAGAAATTAGGAGAGGTAACAGATGTGCATTACTCTTCTTTGAGGCTCTGTATTACCAATGAAAAGAGTCAAGGCTATGCTCCTGAAGTCTGCATTTGTCTGCAATGATTATCTATCCTTTTTTTAAAATAAAGTATTTCACCCTCACAGGCTGAATACTTTGCACCACAAAGGATTTTCGGCCACTGCTGTTCTCCTCTCTCTTTCAGTTTGGAAGGCTAACTCGATGACCCTTTTCTATTTGACAGAATTCACATCACATGCAAATGATGTAAGGCCAGGATTTTGCTTTCCCTGTTGCCAAGGTGGGAGAGGAGACAATGGCCATGATAAGTAGCTGTGATTGTTCCAGTCTTTGCCAAGGTTCACCTTCCCAACGTGTCTCAGCTATAAATGCTTGTTCCTGATGTCTTCCAATTATTTTCACTTAAAAGAAATACTTTAATATATTCAGTTCAAATTGCATGATGGTAATTATGCTTCTAAATCTGATTAAGTGACGTGAGAGAAGACACCTTTGTTTCCACGAGGGGATATTTGTTGTTCAATAGATGGGTCCTATTTTCTGTAGGAGGAGACTTCATATTATAAGCTTCGAGACTGCCTTCTTTCATTAGTTATTTATAAGGCTCTTATTAGACTGGTTAAATTCACAAAGGAGAAAAAAGATAAGTTATTGTCGATCAATTTCTAATCTAATCCATCCATTACCTACCTGGCAGAAAACTATGCTCCCCAAGGGGATGTGGATTCAGACTGCAAATCATGGTCATGTGATGTATGACGTTAACTGAGAAATGGAACATCACACTTTTTAAAATTAGTACTCGTATTTATCATATTTTTTATGTTGCTTCTTTTCTCAAAAATGCCATAGTAATTCCTCACTCCATAGTGGATAAACGTACAATCTGTGGCTTGGAGTTCAAGCCTAATCCTTGCACCAGCATGTAGCTCAGCTTGGGGGACAGCGACGCTGCTCGGTGGCACTTTTAGCTCCCTTCCCCCCGACAGCTCACTGGGCACTGAGTCACCCCTGTTAAGTCAGGTGGAGACAAATAACCTATCTGGTCAATGAAACGTGAGTGGCGCCGACATGTGTAACCTCCAGGCCAAAGCCTTTAACTGCTGGTGTGCAGCTCTCCATCCCCCCATCACCCCTGATGCAGTGACCGTGACACTCAAGATGCTCTAGTGTCCACCAGCTGACCCCTGATTAGAATGAGGTGGGGCAGCGCTCCTGCCAACCCGGGTGGGCGTGTCTCACAAACCTGTGTTGCTCTAGGCCACTGAAATTTTGACATTGTTTGTTACTGAAACAGACTTTGGTCTGTATTGGCTAGGACATCAAGGTTTTTTTTTTTTTTCTTTTGGAATTTTAGCAGCCAAATTCTATTTCCAAGGGAAATCTGACATGGAAAACCCAAGTGTAATAAACGCAGAGACAGTCTGGGGAGGGGCGAGGTCAGCGGGAGGGAAGGAGAAGCGGTGGCTTCCACCCCCGCAGCAGCCCACCCACCGAGCTACTCCGCAACCTCCTCCCATCTGTTGGAAGTCACGCTGAAAACTAACGATCCAGTCCAAACAAATCTTTTCAACTAAAGTTTTAGTCCAAAGTCACAACTGGACCTGGCCCCACACACATATTTTGTTTTATTTTAGCCCACAGAGTATCTTAAAAGAATCTAGGCCAATGTTTAAAAGTTAGGAGACTGTGCGTAGTATTCTGAACTTCCCTTGATAAGGTGAAGCATTAGGAAGCCCTAGTCCTCTTTGCTTCCCTGTCACTAGGGTCTCACCAGTTGCCATTTCACATACACTTACATGTCTGTTTCACTTACAGAAGTGTTTCTCCGTCCCGTGTCCCTATCAAAAGTGGGAAGATATAGAACAAGTGGGCTGTGCTTTTCAAAAAGTCACGTGGAATGCATAATATTCCTAAGTATTGAAATGAAAACTAAGTTGACTGATGTTTTAATATCCCACATTTTACTCACTCCTGTTACTTGTTGCTTCATATAAGCTTTAGAATTTGTGACTCTCTTCTAGTCCTTTACATATATACCTCTATGGCTTGATTTCTGAAAATGTGGTCCCTGAACCACCTGGACCCAACTCAGCTTGGATGTTTGTGAGAAATGCAGATTGTGAGGACTGCTTCAGACCTGCTGAGTTAGAGTTTGTGGTGGTGGGACCTAGAAATCTGAATTTTCATAAGCATCCCCTTCCCCGACACAACTCTTAGGCACAGTTAAGATAATTACTGGGACTTCCCTCATGGTCCAGTGGTTAAGAATCCATCTTGCAATGCATGGCACACTGGTTCCATCCCTGGTCAGGCAACTAAGATCCCACATGCCGCAGGGCAACTAAGCCTGTGTGCCACAACTAAGACCCGATGAAGCCAAAAAAAAAAAAAAGTAAATAAATAAATATGAAAAAATAGATAATTGCTGCTCCATGGTTGAGGTAATCATATATTCAGAACCAAAGTTCTATGAACTGATAAAGAATTTTTATTCTCTTCTAGGTTTGAGAAATCATTCAGAAAGTAGAATTTAGATGCCAACTACTATGATTTCTGAAATGGTGTATAAGAACAATGAAATAAAGTATTTGAAACTACAGCTGTTCTCAAGATTAAAGATGAAATGAACATCAAGTTATCTTCTGAGTGTTACCCTCCTTTTCCTTCTTCCCCGCTTTTGATCACTCTGTTTAATCTGCCAAAAGTCCTTTCTCCACGTCTCTGTATTGAAATCTCGCCCATCTTTTTTTTTTTTTTGCGGTACGCGGGCCTCTCACTGTTGTGGCCTCTCCCGTTGCAGAGCACAGGCTCCGGACGCGCAGGCTCAGCGGCCATGGCTCACGGGCCCAGCCGCCCCGCGGCATGTGGGATCTTCCTGGACCGGGGCACGAACCCGTGTCCCCTGCATCAGCAGGCAGACTCTCAACCACTGCGTCACCAGGGAAGCCCTGAAACCTCGCCCATCTTTACTGTGCAACTGAAACGTTAATGAAAATTAACAACGATTCCTTACTATCACCTAAACTTCATTGTGTCGAAACTGTCTTTCTGGAAATTTTAATTTTCAATAGGTTTTGTTTTTTTGAGCCGTTTTATGTTCACAGCCAGACCGAGCACAATGTACAGAGAGGTCCCACAGTGTCCACCCCGACATGTGCACAGCCTCCCCTGCCATCCACAACCCCCACCAGAGTGGTACACTTGTTACCACCGATGAGCCTGACCACCCAAAGTCCGTGGGTTACATTAGGGTTCACTCTCCGTATTGCACACTCTGTGGGTTTTGACAAATGTATAAGGACATGGATCCACAATTATAGAATCTCACAGAGTAGTTTCACTGCCCTAAAAATCCTCTGGGCTCCTACTATTCGCCACTCTCTCTCCTTTAACCCCCGGTAACTACTGATTTTTTCACTGTCTCCATAGTTTTGCGTTTTCTAGAATGTCATACAGTTGGAGTCACATAGTATGTAGCCTTTGCAGACTGGCTTATTTTGCTTAGTAATATTCACTTAATATTCCATGTCTTTTCATGAGTTGATAAATCATTTCTTTTTAGCACTGAATAATATTCTATTATCTAGATGGACCATAGTTTATATATCCATTCACCTATGGACGGACATTTTGGGTGCTTCCAAGTTTTGACAATTATGAATAAAGCTGCTATAAACATCTGTGTGCAGGACTTTGTGTGGACGTAAGTTTTCAGCTTATTTGGGTAAACACCAAGGAAGGTGATTGGTGGATGGTATGGTAAGAATATGCTTAGTTTTTATAAGAAACTACCAAACTGTCTTCTAAAGTGGCTGCACCGTTTTGCATGCCCACCAGCAATTAATGAGAGTTCCTGTTGCTCCATATCCTTGTCAGCATTTGGTGTTGTCAGTGTTTCAGGTTTTGACCATTCTAATAGGCGTGTAAATTTGCTTGCTGTTTAAATTTGCATTTCCCTGATGACATATGATGTGGAGCATCTTTTCATATGCTTATTTGCCACCCGTATATCTTCTTTGGTGAGGTGTATGTACAGGACTTTGGCCAATATTTTAATCAGCTTTTTCATCTTCTTATTGTTAAGTTTTAGTGTTCTTTGTGGATTTTGGATAACAGTCCTTTATCAGATGTGAGTTTTGCAAATATTTTCTCCAGTCTGCAGAAACCTGTCTTTTTATGGTTGGTTTGTTTGCATCAGGAATCAGGGTCCAAACAAGGTCCAGATGTTCATATGGTTGTTTGTCTCAAGTCTCTTTAATCTGTACCTGTCTTCTCTCCCTTCAGGGTTTTATTCCATACCTTTGGTATGCTGTAGAAACTGGCCATTTGTCCTGTATGTTGTCTCACATTCTGGATTTGTCCAAGGGCCCAGTAACTTCTTGAGTGCTGTTCTGTGGGTTGCTCAGGATCTGTAAACCAAAGTCAGAGGCTCGGCCAGGCAAGAAGTTTCTTAAAGTAACATGGCCTCACCATAGCATGATCCTTCATTGTGGAGGAGGATATAAAAGCACATTTATAAGATGTAACCACACTGGGGAAATTCTGGAAGTGACACGAGAGAGCAAGTTTGCATGTTTTAGTATAGGTTAAGGGAGAGAGCAACACCTTGATTGCTGAATCATCTGCATGTAAAAGATTCTTTTTAATGAGATGTATTAAAAGCTGCCTAATATAGATCACACGAAACAACCCTGAATGTGTTAATAATGCCCATTTTGTGCCATGAACTGTTCAGGTGCTTCTCATATGTCAATATATTGAATCCTCACCATTTGAGAAAGGCACTACTACTATCCTCACTTTAGAGTTGAGGAAACTGAGGCATAAAGAGATGAAGTAACAAAAACAAATCAATACAACATTTACTCTAAGCTCATGAACAACTTTGTGTAGAAAACCAATAACATTTCGAGTTTATTTTTGTGTATGGTGTTAGGGAGTGTTCTAATTTCATTCTTTTACATGTAGCTGCCCAGTTTTCCCAGCACCACTTATTGAAGAGACTGTCTCTTCTCCATTGTATATTTTTGCCCCTTTTGTTGTAGATTTTTTGACCATAGGTAAGTGAGTTTATTTCTGAGCTTTCTATCCTGTTCCGTTGGTCTATATGTCCATTTTTGTGCCAGTACCATACTGTTTTGATTACTGTAGCTTTGTAGTATAGTCTGAAGTCAGGGTGATTGATTCCTCCAGCTCCATTTTTCTTTCTCAAGATTGCTTTGGCTATTTAGCATCTTTTGTGTTTCCACATAAATTAAAAATTTTTTTGCTCTAGTTCTGTGAAAAATGCCATTGGTAATTTGATAGGGATTGCATTGAATCTCTAGACTGCCTTGGGTAGTATAGTCATTTTGACATTATTGATTCTTCCAATTCAAGAACATGGTATAGCCTTCCATCTGTTTGTGTCATCTCTGATTTCTTTCATCAGAGAAATCCAAATAAAAACTGCAATGAGGTATCACCTCACACTGGTCAGAATGGCCATCATCAAAAAGTCTATAAACGGGCTTCCCTGTTGGCGCAATGGTTGAGAGTCTGCCTGCCAATTCAGGCGACACGGGTTTGTGCCCCGGCCTGGGAAGATCCCACGTGCCACGGAGTGGCTAGGCCCGTGAGCCATGGCCACTGAGCCTGTGCGTCCAGAGCCTGTGCTCTGCAATGGGAGAGGCCACAACAGTGAGAGGCCCACGTACCACGAAAAAAAGAAGTCTACAAACAGTACATGCTGGAGAGGGTGTGGAGATAAAGGGAGCCCTACTACACTGTTGGTGGGAATGTAAATTGGTACAACCACTATGGATAACAGTATGGAGGTACCTTAAAAAACTAAAAATAGAATTATCATATGATCCAGCAATCCTACTCCTGGGCATATAACTGGAGAAAACCATAATCCAAAAGGATACATGCACCCCAGTGTTCATTGAAGCACTATTTACAATAGGCAAGACATGGAAGCAACTTAAATGCCCATCAACAGAGGAATGGATAAAGATGTGGTACATATATACAATGGACTATTACTCAGCCACAAAAAAGAATGAAATGATGCCATTTGCAGCAACATGGATGGACCTAGAGATTATCATACTAAGTGAAGTAAGTCAGACAGAGAAAGACAAATATCGTATGATATCACTCATGTGCTATCTAATTAAAAAAGTACAAATGAACTTATTCACAAAACAGAAATAGACTTACAGATATCGAAAACAAACTTATGGTTACCAAAGGGGAAATGCTGGGGGAGGGCTAAAGCAGGAGCTTGGGAAGAACACACGCACACTACTGTATATAAGATAGATAACCAACAAGGACCGACTGTATAGCACAGGAAACTCTACTCAATATTTTGTGATAACCTATATGAGAGAAGATTCTAAAAAAGAATGAATGTATGTATAACTGAATCACTTTGCTGTATACATAAAACTAACACAACATTGTAAATCAACTATACTCCGATAAAATTAAAATATTAAAAAAAGAAAATAATTTTGAAGATATTATGAAAGAGAGCAGAGAAATGAATGATTACAAGAAGAACATGTGGGGGTGATAAAGATGGTTTTTGTTGGTTAAAAAAAAAAAAAAAAAGGAAAACCAACCACAAGGAAAGGACAGTTCCTACAAGTCTACATAATTGAGGTAAAGGGCCAGTTCTAATCAAACTTAGGAAGTAAGCAAAGTTCCTCAGTAACCTAAGCTCTCTGCATTCTTACCCCTCCTCCTCAAACCACATTCCTTGGCTCTAGAATCTTTTCTGACATTTAAAAACATGGGATAATCTGATCTGTTATTTACATAACAGATGTAAAGAAGAGGCCAGTAATAAACAGGGAGGAGAGAATAAGGGAGTTGGGAGCACCACCCCAAAGGTTCTTGTGCATTTAGAGAAAGGTAATAGTTATGACACAGTACATGCTGGATGCCACTAATGATGATGGAAAAGTGTTGGTAACAGGCCTAGGTGGTCCTGATCCACGCCATGCTGAGCAGGGGAAGGATGGTGTGTAAGGCTTAAGAGCAGTTTCTTTGGGGCAGATGGACCCCGATTCAAAACCTGTCTCCACTACTTACTAGTGACATGACCCTGTGGTCACCACCTAATTGCTTTAAGCCACATTTTCTTCATTTTAGTTTTAGGAGGAAAATAGTACTTATTTCTTCACAAACTTGTGGCAAAGATTAAATGAGATAATATCTACCAAACTTCACAATCTATGGAAAATCCAATTATTTTTTGGATGTTGAAGAAATTATTCTAGTGACTTTCAGGGTGTGTCTTCCTGCTCAAGGTAAACACTGATTGTGTATTGATAAATTGCAAATTGATCTCCCTTCTAGAGAAAGGAAATGGGATGGAGGAAGACAGGACATTATTTGCAATATTAGATCGGATACAAATGGGTAGGAGAGGAGGTGGGTAAATGGGTGGTATAGGGTACTGAGTAATTCACTGATGCCATTCTGGAGATTTTTATCTTTTTGGAATAAGTTATAAAAAAGTCATAGAAAAGCCAACACTAAGAAATTTAGTCTTTGCTGGACACTGTGTTTCTTTGTTGCTTTGTTTCTTTCTTTTTTCTCTCTTTCTGTCTTTCTTTCTTTAATTTATTTATTTTTGGCTGCGTTGGGTCTTCGTTGCTGAGTGCGGGCTTTCTCTAGCTGCGGTGAGCGGGGGTTACTCTTCGTTGCGGTGTGCGGGCTTCTCATTGTGGTGGCTTCTCCTGCTGTGGAGCACGGGATCTAGGCGCGCGGGCTTCAGTAGTTGTGGTGCGTGGGCTCAGTACTTGTGGCTCTCGTGCTCTAGAGCGCGGGCTTAGTAGTCACGGCACACAGGCTTAGTTGCTCCGTGGCATGTGGGATCTTCCCGGACCAGGGCTCGAACCCGTTCGTGTCCCGTGAATTGGCAGGAGGATTCTTAGCCACTGTGCCACCAGGGAAGTCCCACTGTGTTCTTTATATACTTTATCAAGTTCATTCTCACGACGCATGGGTTAAGTATCATTTTTACCCTGAATAAAGTTTGCCATCACTGAACTAAGCTTTTTATGTGTCTTAACTGATTTAATGGCTACAGTGACCCCAGGAGGTAGGGACTTTAATTACTTCCACTTAAGGGAGGTTTGTGGAGGTTAGCAGACTGGCCAGAATTGGGAGCTACCACGTAGTTGAAGCTGGGTTCCCAGGCAATGCTCTGCTTCCCAGGCCCCGCTCGTCTGTTGAAGGTCACATCAGAAGCAGTCCAGCCTGAAGTACCGCAGTTGCTATTTTTCAAGAAAGTTTGTAAATATCACTCACTGCACCACACGGTAGCCATAATAGAAAGTCAAATGTGGGAATCTTTTAGAATCCACTGCTGGGAAAAGCTTGCTTTCCCTAAGGAATTGATATGCTGCTAATCTGATAATGATAATTAAGACACTGGCCATGCCTCCTTTCTGCCTTGATTATCAAGATGCCCTGAGCTTAATTACAGCATCACGGGGAGGGAGGGTGGCTTGTGGTAGGCATAACTTTTGCTTTATCCATAATTTGGATTTTCAACCTTGACTTGTGGCATATTATTATTTTAGCATGTTTATTCCTGCAGCATGAGAAAAGATATTAATACATTTTAAGGCCATATCACTGAGATGGAGGTAAAAGTAGAGGATGTGATTTTTCATGTTTTTGAAGGTCAAAAAGCTCAAGATGGTCAGTAAATTCGATGCCTGAAGAAGGAGCCAAGGGGTCTCCAAAGGCCGGATGAATGGCCCAAACTAGCCACATAAATTAAATGAGCATGATTTAAAACCAGGAACACAGAGTTATCTGCGTGTCAGAGCTGTGGAAAGTCTGACATCCTGAGGCAGAGCCCAGGGGTGGGACAGAACAGAAGCGCTACGGGGACCAGTCAGGGCTTTTTCCACAGGACAGTCCCCGCCCGCTGTAACATTCTCCCAACCCTGAGACTCACTATAATGAGCGGAGAGCCAGGGAGGAATGGGTCACAGGTCTCAGGTGTCCAGGATCAGAAAAAGGATGAAGGACCCTCCATTCATTCCAAACCCATTGATTGAGTTACTATCATAAATCAGGAATTGATACAGGAGCGAACAGGACAAACATCATGGAACTTCTATTTACATCAACTGAACACTCCGTAGAAGCTAAAAGTTAGCTGCCTACAAGTGAATTCATCAACAAATACCTATTAAACAGCTTCTCTGTGCAGGAATCAATGGATCTGACAGGGTGATGGGTAGGAGGGTCAAGGGCAAAGGCATGGGCAACACAGCTGATGAGCTGGAGCCCAGGAAGCATAGGGGAGGGGTGCCCACCGAGTCTAGAGGGGAGGGAGGCTCCTGGCACAGCTGGGGCTGAATAACACTGGGTACGTGCAATATTAACTCTTCTACATTTAAATCTTTTTATTTATTTATTTAACATTTCTTATTGGAGTATAATTGATATACAATGTTGTGTTAGTTTCGGGTGTACAGCAAAGTGAATCAGTTATACATATACGTATAGCCACCGTTTTTTAGACGCTTTTCCCATATAGGCCATTACAAAGTATTAAGTAGAGTTCCCTGTGCTCTACAGTAGGTTCTTATTAGTTATATATTTTATATATAGTAGTGTGTATATGTCAATCCCCATCTCTCCATTTATCCCTCCCCCTCTTATCCCCTGGTAACCATTTAAATCTCTTTAGAGACAAGTTAAACAAGTTAACTGAATGGCAGGCTGTGCCACTGGTGTGGAGAGCAGAGCGAGGTCAGAGTGGGAGCCTCGCTAACAAAGCATAACCCCCCCAGGCAGGGCAACTAGAAGGGGCCAGGAGCAGGGGCACGGGAAGCTGAAGGAAGGGCGGAAGCTAAGCCTCCCGGGCCAAGGACCCGAGAGAAGGACTTCATAGTCAGGACTGCCCACCCAACGCAGGGAGCTCCAAGCAGCAGATCTCAGGCAGATGAGTGGAAGCTTCAGGGAGGCCAATTTTGGCCAAGCGTAAGGAAGACCTTTTTTTTAAAAAAATCCTTCTTTTAAAATCACTGTTCTTCCTAAGTGATCTGAACTTCTCGCCACTTAGCTGGATGCCTGCCTGTGAAGCAAGGTGTGTGGAGCGGACCCAGTAATGTGTGGGAGGTTTGGTGACTAATCTTAAGTTCCCTTCCAACCTAAGATTCCATGGGGCTAAGCAGGTCCTGTTTATGTGCGAAAGGATTTTTGTCATGGTTTCTGTTGGGCTTGGCATCGGAAAGCTCGTTCGTCTTTGTAGAATGGAATGATGTTTCCCATCAAATGCATCAAGGCGTCAACTTTGACACAATGACCCAGGCGGACTATTCAATCACATTAGGCATGTGTCTGTCCCTACATAACCTGACCTCATCCTTTAAAGTGACCGGAGGGTGCCTGCCACCAGTTATACTCTGCCGTCTCTTCTGCGAGCTAGCGTCTCACTGGCCAGGCCACGAGGGCAAGCTCCAGGGAGCTGCCGGGTGTAGCCAAGCTTCTGCTGGGGCCAAGAACCCTCCTAGTCTGCACGCGGCTGTCAGGAAGACAATCTTCCTTCTTTCCACCTCCTTGCACTATACCCTCGCTTCTCTGCCTGCTCTTCATCTTTACTCTCTTTTCTGCTCCTGCTGGTACAATGCACAGTTGATACTTTCTGACCGTTTAACTCATTTCAGGTGGGGTCCATCTTTTCATATCTACATTTTAGCACTCATGGCAGCCTCATTGCACCACTCAGTGAACGGTATTTTCATAAGAGATTATCACGCTGGGCTGCAATTGCTCCTCCCACGCCCCCCCGAAGGCTCGCTTTTCATCTTCCTGCTCTGTGGAAACACAGATCCTGGCAGGTAAGTAGGTGCTCAATACATAATAGTAGAGACCAAATGAGTGAACCACCTTTTCTGACACACGAGAATGACTCTTTATATTCTTATTTTTGGTAGTGAAGTTTCTGATATAACGTATCCATGGAAACACTTCACTAAGGGAAGTATTGCCACGTGTGAGGCATAAAAGCAGCAGCATTTTTTTTTTTTTTTTTTTTTTTGCGGTACTCAGGCCTCTCACTGTTGTGGCCTCTCCTGTTGCAGAGCACAGGCTCTGGACGCGCAGGCTCAGCGGCCATGGCTCACGGGCCCAGCCGCTCCGCGGCATGTGGGATCTTCCCGGACCGGGGCACGAACCCGTGTCCCCTGCATCGGCAGGTGGACTCTCAACCACTGCGCCACCAGGGAAGCCCATTTTTTTTTTTTTTTTTTTTAGCAGCAGCATTTTTAAGTGCCACAGCAGACTAATAACTGTTGGTTCGCAATCCCCGACTACAAAAGAAATGATTACATGAAGGGCTGAGATTCCAGGTGTTAATTCAATAGCAAAAAGTGTGTGCCCTTGTCATCTAGTTTCTGATGGCCAGGAGCTGATGTGTACTTGTTTTTGAATACACTCAAATCAGATTCAAGACCTTCTATAATTCTGTGGACTCAAAGGAATAGATAATGTCCCCAAAGGTCAGCTGACACAAACTCGGTCTCCGGAGGTAGAGCAGGATATAAAATGACTTGTCAACTTTCTACCTTTCAAAACCTGTCTCAAGGAGAATGGATACGAGCGCTCTTTCTACCTTGGAAATGCTCCTCCGAAGGGACAGCCCTCATGGTCCTGCCATTCTCCATTACACATGATTAAAAATTCTCCCCTGCTGTCTTGGAAGACCGTTTCCATTTGCTCCGTCCTCAGCAGACCAAGAGAATGCCCACCAGCATCATCTAGGTCATGTCCTTTAATACACTGAGAACATCGACCCAGGGCTTTCTTTTCCTCAGACTTTATAAGCCCAGTTCCTCAAGCCTATCCTCACAGATCGATTTTGCAGCTCTGTAATCATTTTAATCACGTTTGTCACTCTCGACTGAATCATTTCCAATTCATCTACATCCCACTTAAACATTTTTGCCCCCAATTAAACACCAGGGTGAGGCAGAAGTGACCAGAGCTAAGAATAGGAGGAGAGCAGTTTCCTGGTTCTTGGCTGTTGTGATTCTGGGATAGATGTTATCCCAGAAATGCGGCAGCACTTCCTTCTCGGTGAGAAGGACAGCAGAGCGCTGGCTCAGCAGCCATTCCTCGGCAACTCTACGTTCTGTATCTTTCTTAGCAGTGCTCGAGAAAAAGTATTTAGTCTTAACATTAGCTGTTTACTTGTCTGTTCAGAAAGAAAATGATCTGTTAGGAGACCAAAAAGAATGGAAGAGCCTCAAAAGATAGGTAACCAAGTCGGGGTCTGGAGCCGGTAAGAAGCCTGAGGAGTGGGTGGGCAGCAGGGGGGAGGTGGCAAACTGAACATCTGCTCTGTTTAAGGGAGAGGCCCCCGGGTCACCCTTTGCTGATTTTTTTCACATGGGAATGCCCATCCATGGTAGCAAGAGCTCCTCTTTTTTTTCTTTTTTTTTTGAGAGAAACTATCAATCTATATTTTAAGGTTAAATATTCCAATTAAAAATGGCAATTAAAAAAATTTAAGCCATTGCACAGCCCAACCCCGGGCGGGCCGTGAGACAGGAATCTTCAGGCCCGTTTTGCCGTGGGCTCTTGTATTCGTTCTCTTTTCAGGGGAATCATCCTTTACCTTCCTTCTTATTTCTGTAATAAATTTCTGAAGACATCTGCATCACCTAAAGACATATTCTTTCTACATAAATGCTTTCATAAAATTCCTATAAAAGACAATTTTAAAGGAAAGGAACTTCAACTCTTCACTCTCTAGTGATGAAATTCCAGATGCGGTGGCAGTTAAATATGACAAAAATCTGTGGAGATGAGCCTTCTCTATGCCTTGTAATAAGTCAGCCATCATGCATGTCGAGACATTACAGAATACGGAGCCGTGTCTGAGATCTCCACAACGTTATTCAAGTTAATCGGATATGAGACCAGTGCAACCAAGGCAAAGCCTATTGAAGAAATGTACCCATTTGTGCTTAGTTTTCTAATTTTCAAACCCAGCAGGTTCAATTTATTTACAAAGGTTGGTCTAAGATAGAGTTCTCTGTGTAGAAAGGCAATTTAACTAAAATGCTTTATCCTAATTACAAAGCACAGCAATTTGCATAAGTAACCAGCCTGGGTATTCAGGGACCCAAGAGAGTCAATACTATTAAAGCACAAGTTATATTTTAGATAACTTTTAAGAAAATAATAGCAAGCTGAGACTTTGAATTTTTTCTGTCTCTAAAAGGAAATGACAGAAGGTGTAATCCTATGTCATTTGGCTTAAATCTCTCAGAGAGAGATTGCTCTCCATGGGAAGTCGGTTAAAATGGGACTCCTTCCCTTTGTGTGGCCATGGTTGTAGGAGAGGGCATTGGGAGTATCAAGTCTGGAAAAGAAAAAGTGTTTTTGTTCTATCAGAGAAGCCGGTCCAGATGTAATTTTCCTCTGCCAATATGGAAAATGCTATTTTTAACGAGGGCACTGATCTTTCGTTTGCTGTGGAAAATGAAGTCATCTCTCAGGATAATGGACTCCTATATCTATATCAAAGGATAGTTTATCTTAAAATTTGATAAGACGTTTCTCACATAGTGATAAACAATGACAATGTTTACCAGAAAGGAAAGTAAGTGTTCTTTGTAGAGCTTTTTAAAAACAGACGAGACAGTCCTGAAGAGACTGGCCAGTGAGGTTTGAATCACTTTGCACGGCAGGAGTAGTTCAATTTGTTGGATAAAAAGTTTAAAAAATAAAGGAAAAGAAAACAAACTAGATTCCTTTTTTCTCCACATGTACAGTACAGACGATTTAAACGTCGGCCACAAGATGATGCTTAGTATTTATCAACTTGCCCTTCCAATGGAATATAAGCTCCATGGGGCTTAGAATGTTGATGGAAATTGGAGACAGGTCCCTTTATTTCTAGAGTCCCAGGTAACCGGCAGTGAGGCTAAGGAAAGTAAGCATTATGAAGGGTGAGCAGAAAAATTATTCATCTCTCACGGACTTTGTAGGCAGATCTCACACGCTTGCTGTTCCTGTCCCTGACAGCTGACTGGACACATAAGGAATTATGGTCATACCGTTACCCATCTATTCAGGGATACCAAGCCCTCACGACATGAACAAATAACAGTGCAGACTTGCCCAAGTGACCAGACAATTCTTTAAAGGAGTATCACTAAATTGCAGCTTGCCCAGGCCAGGGGTCAAGATGAAAAAGAACAGCCCAGGCAGCAAGTTGCCAGGTTGCTGTGGGATACAAGTGGCAGATGGGTTGATGTTAGGAAAAAAAATCTGCCAACTGATGTGGAAAACATTAGTCTGGGAGAAGAATGTCTCACTTTAGTGAAGACAGCTCCCGTGGCTCTATTCATTACATCCCTGGAAAAGACGGGCCTGGCTGTGAGGGCTCAGCTGAAGCTCATGTCTCCATTTCCCTGACATGTACACACATGCGCACACATGCCTACATCGTAGTCACTGCACACAAACTCTCCCCATCAAGGCCGACATCAGGTCGGGTTTGATGGGAATAGGAAAACAAGTGTACCTACCTTACCCAATGTTGGTCTAAAAACAGAACTAGATTTTCATACTGAATAGCCATAGGAGCGGTTAAACCACTTTTGTTAGTAAAACATACTTTGAATACCCTCTGAATGCAGAAAACATCACAAACTAGCCCAGAAAAGAAACCCAGAAAAATGGTTTAAAACGACTGGAAGCAAATCTGTCCAGGCATCAAAATTAACCTCCATGAAAGTCAAATGAAAGAGGAAAGACACTTTGTCCAGAAGGGAAGCTCTGAGGGAAACAGGCATAGGGTGACAGTACAAGAAAAGATGATTTTGACGAAACAGATTGCTACTAATCTCTCATGCCAAGAAAGAGAGGTCCTTGACAAGCCACCAGAAGGGCAACCTGGGGGTAAGGAGGACACGTTTAAATGCTAACAACTGCACGTTTTTCGCGGTCTTCACGATAGGCTGCCTGGGTTCACCATCTTGACCATGTCGGGCTTGGACCGTGGTTCCTAGTGAAATAATATACAAGGCTTGTTGCTAACACTGCACCCAAATGACCAGATAGCCTGGCTGGTGTTCTTTCCACTTTTTAAAGTTGTGAGATGATCATTCTAACTGTGTAGAAAACCATGACATAAGACCGAAGGTGGGTCGATCTGACTCTTATTGACGACACTCCTGGCCTCTTTGGTGCACATGGTGATGGGGGCTGGAAGTGAGCATTTTACTTCTGGTCAAACCAAGGTGACACAGCTTTCTCCCCTTTCTCTTTGAATATCTCTAGGCTTTAAAACAGTATTCTTGCTAATAATATTCCATAATATTGGGCATGATTTAATCAATACCACAGGCACAAGAATTTTGGGAGGGTTAGACATCAACCTCCTTATAACTTTGGCCCCCACATAATCACTCCTGCCACGAGGTCTCTGCTCAGAACCAGAACAGATTCCACTCATGAGGAATGCAGATTTGAGGAGTTTCCTCTTTGGAGACTTATGAAGATGAATAAGCTGATTTAGAGAAAAAATAAATTGGCTGCCCCAGAAACCATAACATTTTCAGACTATGATAGAATATTTCCATTTGAGCTTAAGACACATATTTTCTTGGAAGGGGCCCTTTCTGCTTTTTCTTTTTAATGTTTATAAGACACATTTTCTAAGGTAAATGCAGGCAAGGGGGTAAACAAACCAAGCCGCTGCATGGAGGAATCCAAACTTGGAATCCTCCTGGGACGTGCATTCCCACATGGTTATCCTGTGTCTTGAGGCCACTGCGGCTTTTTACATAAGCACAGCTTTTCCCCACAGCGTCACATGATGCAGGCTGTGAAAACTATGCATTACGATGAACATGGGAGCTGGGTTAGCTCCCGTTTCTCTTGCTGGAAGCTGGGTCATCTTGGGCAAATTATTTAACTTTTCTAACCCTTTGTTCCTCCTCTATAACATGGTGACAAAAATAATGCCTCATCGAGAGAGTTGCAGAGGGGACTAACTGCGGCAACAGATGCGCCAGCATCTTGTAAACCATAAAGGTCTGTGAAGAGTTAGTTATACACTGACTGGAATGTCAATAGTTGTCACCCAAAGAACAAGAGTTCGATTCCCCGGCAGCCAGGAGCCCCATTGCCTGCCCGCTGGCCCCAGGCCAGTCCTGAGGGCCCCGTGCTTCTCTGAGGCTGCAGGACTTACTCCTCCTGGGAACTCCTGAGCTGGCTCTTCCCCTGCCCCCTGATAGGACCCACGTTAGAGCCCACGGAGCTTGGTTGTTTCAGCCACTTGGGTTTACCTTGGCGTAACCTAAAATAAATCTTTATTTTACCTCTGGAAGGAAGAGGATGCCACACGCTGTGATCTTCTCAAAAGCAGAAACTTGTTTCTTTATAACCCTATATCATCTAGCATGTTTCTTATCATGGTTGGGATCTCAGGAACTGGGAATAAGTGATTCATTGAAGGAATGAATGAGTGAATGAGTGGAAGAATCAATAAATGGACCAATGAAAAATGAGTATCGACAGTAAAAGTCCAGAGACTTTCCTTTCTCATGTTTCTGCAAACTAGAGAGATTTATACAACTGGGCTAGGACCCTGGGTTGCACAGGCAGGCGGGTTGAATGTGCCCATAATCTTGGGAAACAATGTAAACAGGGCCTGGGCTGCATGGCCAGGTCAGACCATGTAAAGCTACGAATGGGACTTGGAACTGTTTTGGGGGGTCAAAGTTTATTGGGGGGGGTGAGAGGGCTCATGGACATAAGAAATGAAGGGGGAAAGGTCTGAAGGCAGAATAATACCAGGGGAGGTTATCTGGGGGATGAACTTGAGCAGATCTGAACGCAAGGGACCGAGATGAGAAAAAGTGAACCTAGGGCGTCAGCATTGGCAGCTCTGACCCAGGCTGGGAGCAGGGGTGACGGGAAAGGAGGGAATCAGAGTGCGTGGGTGATGGTCTCCGTGATGCTTAGAGCTGGTCTGGGGGCCCCGTTTTGAAGAGACTGGGTCCTGGGAGAGGGGACTCAGCTACTAGAGATTAGAGGAAACCTGTGCCACTGGGAGAACGGGGATGGGCAGGAACGCGCCCCCCAGCGAGTGGGCTAGAAGCTCCTCTGTGGCCACGCGCCCCACTGCTGCTGCTGTAGGGTGGCTACTTGGCTTCTTTAGGCTCCCTCGCACCTAAGGCCAAGGGGTCCCACGGTCTCGGGCAGGACTAAGCTCTGAGGGGAGAATGAAGAGCCCTTAGCACCACTTAAAGACAGACCAGGGAAAATATCATTATCGCAAGATGCATGGAAGCAATTCCATACACGTCTTACTGCCTTAGAAAAGTATTAAGAAAAAGGGGAATGTCTCCAGGCTAGTCTCTAAATTGTGCTATTACCATGTAAATGGACTATACTGGTTAGTTCCATTTTTATCGTTATACTTTCATCCAACTTCCTTTACTGAACATCTATTGTATACATGGTACTGAGGAGAGAAATCAACACGCACCTCTGCTTCGCTCCTCTGCATTATAAGGAAATACATAACAGCATTACAGACTGTCAAACATCAAAGGAGCAAAACTGCCTGTAATATCACCATATTAACCCCATAATTTTCTTTATTCCGGATGTCCTGGGCGTTTTTATCCACTGGCATGTGTTTTATACAGTTATTCACAGCCAATATAATCTTGTGGGACTGCTTCTTAGATGGCTACATTGCCCTTAGAGACGATTCTTATTTTTCAGGCATTCAGTTGTGGGACACCTAGGCCACGAGAATCGGGATTTCCACGTTTAAAGGAGGATCACTGAAAATAAGGAGTAAATTGTATTATTTCATTTGTGCTTCATTTGAAGCAATATTTCATTCTTTACCATAACGATTAAAGCACATTCTCTCTAGCACTGATTTGCGTATTGAATAAATAAGATGAAATTAAAAGATCACATTGCGATTTTCCGAGTTTTTAGATTTCTACATACTCATCAACTGCTTATAAATTTCATGGCACCGGGGCTTCCCTGGTGGCACAGTGGTTGAGAGTCCGCCTGCCGATGCAGGGGACACGGGTTCCGGTCCGGGAAGATCCCACGTGCCGCGGAGCGGCTGGGCCCGTGAGCCATGGCCACTGAGCCTGCGCATCCGGAGCCTGTGCTCCGCAACGGGAGAGGCCGCGACAGTGAGAGGCCCGCGTACCATAAAAAAAAAAAAAAAAAATCTCATGGCACCTACTTGCGAATTGGTTAGCTTTCACGCTGACAGGCCTTGAAGTTCTTTTAATGGGATTTTAGCCAATGGAAATCACCACTGTTTAAGCATAATCACCTAGAATAGCTAGATACTGAAGGAAAAGTTTTTAAAAAGCTAATGGCTTTTCACACATGCACTGAAAAAAATTAATAACCTGATAATCTCTGGCAAAGGGGATCTTTTTCCCCCTGTAAGACTGTGAAGTTCAACATTATGTGATTTATTTCAATGACCTGCAAGCACTGCATGTAATTATTAAAAATAACCATCAACTGAGCTTTTAGGAAACTGTGGCCCTGCTAACGCAATGCCAAACTCATGTCGCATGACTCCACGTAGCCTCAGAACAGTTTATTACCAGTGTTTCAAAGGTGGTACTTTAAGAAGAGTAGACCAGAAACAAAGCTGTCATTTAATAGATGAATTTATTATGAAAATTAAGTTGATGTTTTTAGGAAGTTGTTTCTCATTTTATGTATCATTCTGAAAAGTCACATTGAATCCACAGTCTGATGATTAATTTTTCTGATTGATTTAAAAAAAGGTAATATTATTAAGTTATAGTAGTAGTGTTGTTTTCAACTTGAATGACTATGGAGCAAACAGGTTCTGTAATCGCCCCGGGGAAACCCTATCGGAACAAGTAATTGTATCAGCAACGTGGGAACAAAATCATCAGGCCTCTTTTATCTGGGCAGCACATTTTCAAACCACAAGCTAGTGGCTGCGAAGGCTGAGTCTGCTTGGCAGGGCAGAGTGCCATGTGATTAACATTTATTTAGGTTCACTCATTCCGACCAAGCTTTATGGATCTGGGTGCAGCAAGTTGATCTAGAATTACCAAATTTTATTACTTATATGGTGACATTACAGTTCATCAGAACCACTGAACCTTTTGGTTTCATGGGATTCTGCTTTGGTAAGCACCCAGCCGCACAGAAATAAAATGAAATCAAGAGTTCTGGTGGCAGTAACACAAATCTGTACATGTGACCTGATGGCACAGACACAGACCTGCTAACGAGGTCAATTTCATCGTTCTGATGTTGTCCTACAGTCAGGAGAGATGGAACCATCCAGAGGAAGTGGGTGAAGCACACTTGGGAATTTTCTGCATTATCTTCCCAACTTCCTGTGTATTTATAATTATTTCACAATAAGAAGTCACAAATAAAATCTATAGGACTTTACTTCCTTCGGGAGACCAAAACTGGTACAAGTCAGCTGGACTGTGGCTTTGAGCTGGGGGGAGATTGGGTTTCTAGAAGGCTGCGTCTGAGTCTGGATCCCTAGACGCCAGAGATGAAAGCCACTGGCCTGGGGCTGGGATGGATGTGAGGACACTTACTGCCTCGGACCACGGCAGCTGAGCGCTGGGGCCGGGAGGGCTGCCCAGGAGAACGAGGGTGGGCCTGGCCACCCTCAGACACGGTCAGGGCCGCTCAGCCTACTGCCTGCTGAGCAAAAGGAAGCACCTTCTGCAGAGAGAGCAGGACAAGGGCACAGAAGCAGATGGCACATCCCCCAAGGGCTGGACTGAGGCCCCACCTGGGCCGGCAGGGTGCTCGGGGTGAGAAGTAAACTCAAGCCTCAGAGTCGCAGACTCGCGGCTGCCCCCGCCTGGCCGCCCACCTTCTGTGTTTGTTCCCTGCCGGCACTACATCCTCACAGCTACACCAGCCCAGCTGCAGCTCGGCCAAGCCCCCCCACGGTGCCAGGGGTGCCGGTGCCAGGGTGGCCCTCCCCGTGCCCACGGCCAGGTTTCCCGGGACCTCGTGTCTCCCGGAGGTCAGCCTCTTGGGTGAGGGCACCCTGCTTCTTCCTCTTCCCGGTGTCCCCACCCACCCCAGCATCCCTGACAGCACATAGCACAGGCCCAGGGACATGGGCCGCCCTGAATCAGAGGGAAAGCAGCCCTGAGAGCAAGCCAGCCTTCCACCCTGCAGTCAGGCTGCGAGGAGGGGGTGACGAGTACAAGCAAAGCTCTGCGCACGCGGACACCTGAGCACGTCCGTCGAGATACGGATGCAAGCAGATGACAAACTTCTTCTCTCCGGACTTTACACAGAGGTACGAGCACGTACAGTGTGACGCCCTTTTAGAGTCAAGGAAAGCAGCCCCAGGACAAGTGTTTGTTTGGGGTGTTATGGAAGCTCATTGAGGGGCTGGCGCTGTTACTGAAGAAAGTGGAATGTTTAAGATACTCTGGCATAACCTAAATGGGAAAAGAACTTGAAAAAGAATAGGTACGTGTGTGTATAACTGAGTCACTTTGCCGTACACCTGAAACTAACACAACATTGTTAATCACCTATACTCCGATATAAACTAAAAATTAAAGAAAAAACCCAGTGGAGAGAAGGTTTGCTCTCCAAGTTGGCGGCGGGGGGCGGGGGGGGCAGGAAGGGAGGGAAGAGGGAAGGAGGGGATGCA
Organism: Stenella coeruleoalba; assembly: GCF_951394435.1. Lineage (NCBI taxonomy): Eukaryota > Metazoa > Chordata > Mammalia > Artiodactyla > Delphinidae > Stenella > Stenella coeruleoalba. The sequence continues at coordinate 83,546,732 of NC_137158.1, forward strand.
GGTAGTAAGGCAGCCTCTGGGAAGAGGACCAGAGTTCCGATGGGGGTGTGCCCTACCAGGGGAGGACCAAACCGTGGCCGTGGGAGCTACACAGAGGCACCTGGACTTCGAAGGACAAGAGCTGCCCGGCTGCTTGTGGCTGGACCTTCCTGCCCCTTCCCTTCACATCAGTGCCGGCGCCATGCACGACATGGGGCTGAAACTGCTGATAGGCAGAGCGGCCAGCAAAGTACGTGCTGCTGTTCGAGGCTCCCCTCCAAATCCTGTTCACCTTAATTGTCTCCCCCAGCTTGCTGACAGCAGGTATGTAGTATTCAGGAGGAAGGGCACGAAGATCATCCCCCAGACTTCCCATATTGGTCTAGAAATATTGACTGATTATCAGAATCTTCACGTATTTCCCTAGGAACTTTGGAACGCCCACAATGGAGGGATATGATCGCAAACTGGGTGGATGCAGTATGATCAGAGGTGGACTGACCCCAAGGAGACCCACGAGGGCTGCAGATCAGTAACAGCCAGGGGTGAGGAGGTACTTAAGAGGGGCTGTACAGGGAAGAGATGAAAAAAGATAGGTGCTTATCTTTTATATTCTCCTTTACAATTTTACATAAGGTGAGCCTTCGTGGTATACTCAGCAAGATTCCACTTATGGCAGGGTAAGAATGTTTAAATGTAGCCATCACTTACATCCATGATCTCATGCTTACAGCACCTTGGAGAATCCAGACCAAGTGGTAGCCTTCAGTGAGTTTCTCAGCCTCAGTCTCCTGCCCACGCCCGGGACTAGGATAAGAGTACACTGTCAATCAATTTGAAACCACCTTGAAGAGAGCGGGGGTTTGGTAGCAACTCGAGTGGATTTAGTAAAGAGAAAGTTCACTTAAGCTGATGTAACTTCTTTCTAAGGAGAAGTGGCAGGCAAGATCAAAAGGGGGAAGAGGATGGAACTGGGGGTCGGGACGAGCAGCTTGAGCACAAGCTTTGCCAAGTCATAATCTCACCAGGGAAGACTGGCCAGGCGTTACTTGCTGCTGCCCACAGGCCAGACTCAGGGGCCTCCAATGATACATTTTTAATGATGGGTTGAAACCCTTGTGAGCTTTATTCACTTTTTGGTTTGTCTTCATGCGCAAATCTAAAAAAGGAATCAGTTCTTCTTTTTTTTTAATAAATAAATAAACTTATTTATTTATTTATTTTTGGCTGCGTTGGGTCTTCATTGCTACGCGCAGGCTTTCTCTAGTTGTGGTGAGTGGGGGCTACTCTTCGTTACGGTGCGCGGGCTTCTCTTTGCAGTGGCTTCTCTTGTTGTGGAGCACAGGCTCTAGGCACACGGGCTTCAGTAGTTGTGGCACGCAGGCTCAGTAGTTGTGGCCCATGGACTCTAGAGGACAGGCTCAGTAGTTGTGGTACACGGGCTTAGCTGCTCCGCAGCACGTGGGATCTTCCCGGACCAGGGATTGAACCCATGTCCCCTGCATTGGCAGGTTTCTTAACCACTGCGCCACCAAGGAAGTCCAGGAATCAATTCTTTATTCCAACATATTCTTTGAGGAAAAATTAATCTTGCCACACCCAAAGGTAAGTAGTTATTAGCTAAAGATCAACAGAGAAGATTATGGCTAAAGGTTCCCTACAGTTTGTAGTTCTGGGTCTTATTTAATTGGGGAGTTGGATAACATCTTTGAAAGTATGCTCATGAATTGGTTTTGCAAAATACCTTGATTCCTCAAAAGAGGAATCCAATGTTTAATGTAAATTTGACATATGAGAAAAATTGGTCTTCCAAAATGAAAAGGTAGTGAAGACACTTTACATAAAGACTAAATAAGCTCTTCATAGTCATCTCTGTGTTGCAGATACGAAGCGTAGTATTAACCGCGATCTGACAAGCTAGTATCTGACACAGGGTCAATACCCATAAATGTTTGCCAAAATTAACTGTGAGCCACAGCTGAACACAAAGAAGGTGATCAAACATTATCACTAATTAACTAGAGTTTACTGGTCTGTTTTCATATACATGCAATCACTTATTAAACCTTGGACCAAGAGTTAGTCCTCGGCAGAATCTCAAAGCGATAAGAGAGCTACAAGCACTAACATTTACCAGACAGAGTTGGAGTTAGGGGTGAGTTTTGGGGTGGGGTGATGAAGCAGGAAGCCTCTGGTTCCAGACAAAATGATGACTAAGAGAGAGATAAACAATGACCACGTGTGAGCAATTGTCTAAATTATTCGTCATTTGCCTAAACATCTTCATTTTGTACCATGGAAGAACATTCTTTCCATTTCAAATAATTTGTTGTTGAACCATCTTTATACGTGTGACAACTCACTAAAACCAAGATGAAATTAGGATAGAAACCTCTTTGTCATAAAGTCCCATAAAAATCACCGAGAAATTCGGTTGCACAGAAGAGCACATTAAAGACAGTGGTTGTCCTGAGGAAGCCCTCTTTCTTCCTGATTGTTAAACATGACATTTTTATACTTGAACAAAAACCTGCATAAACTCTGCCCTCAGAGAAATGAGACATTACCTCTAGCTGTGCGCTTGGTATAAGCATCGCTGCCATATTTTAAAGTACGCTGGATTCTTCCACACATAAGACACTTTATGATACACGTTTCTAATGCGTATGCTCTGATGGCAGGGAGTCCCTAACCATGGTCCATTTTGGAGGTCTGTTCCATCTTTGGACCGTCAGCCCTCTCAGTTCAATTACTGGGGCCATAAAGACCCTTCCCATCAGAGCTGAGGTGAGCATTTCTTGCTCATTAGACACCTGAGGACAAGCCTCCATGGCACACAGTGACCATGAACTTGGTGTCCAGTCATCCTTCTTGACGTCCCGGTTGAGCGTCAGTCACTGAACATGCACTCCGGCACCACAGCTATGGACGCCAGGCATCTTGGAGTCCATGCACTGCACTCAAGAGAAAGCTCTGCTGAGGTTGAGGAGAGCTGTAGGAAGGCTGCGCAGAGCAAGGAGAGGCGCTTGTGAGAAAACTGAGCTGGGTTAAGTGTGATATTTAATGGAATGTTTCCAAATTGTACTGCTTCCCCAGGGTATTAAAAATCCATGAATAATGTGTTTGTTGTTGTCAGAATGTCTATTATGCAGCTCAGGCTGTGTGGAGGGCTGACTCCCCACGAGAGACGGATGCCAGGCCTGTGGGGAGGAAGAGGAGAGGGTTGAAGATGGATTTGTGCAGCCTCGCTGGCAAGCAGTGAGGACAAGCGAAGCCATGGATCAGTAAGATTTTCCATTAAATCAAGAAAAATACAACTTGCCCCTAACATCACCTCTGATGGCTTCTTAGACCAGCTGCTTCCCTGACGCCCTACTGAGGAACAAATTGCTTTCCCGGCAGGACACTTGGACACTCCTGCGTTAATAGATATGGATCCCAGCATGCCGAACCAAGCGAGAAGGCAATTTAATCTAAGCAACACTGTCATCTCAATTTAGGACAACAGCTAGGATGCCCTACAGGGCACTGCGACAGCTTCTGGAAGTCCACGACAGAAGATGGTCTCACTGTCTTAAGGCTATAGAAAGCTGGTATTTCTTGTAAACAGTCAGACCAAGGATAATGGAAAATGTAATGCAAAGATGACAGCAGCACTGTACTATCTGGGAACATCAGTTTCAATTCATGTGGTTTTCACTTCTGCAGAGAACCGAGGCCAAGTTTAGAGGATCTCCTCTCCACCCCAATCCCATCACACAAATGTGAACAAAGAGCCCAGTGATCCCAAATGAAAAAAGGAGTGGGTGACACTGGATGGCAGAGGTTCTATAATCGGGTCTAAGGACATTTCAAAGTTAGAGTAACTTCACTTGCTAAGAGTCATACTTACTTATCTATCCTCAACCCTGTGCAAGACAAACACAGATGGAAGCCCTTTTGATTGGTATGTAAGAGAAAAATATCTTGCTATTTTTTCTTTTACTTTAAACACATTATGCATAGGTACATACTTTGATAATAGTTTCTAATTTATTTTCTCCATAATAAAAATATGGCTGAATTCAATGTATATTATGCTAAGGTTATATTTTTGACAAAAATTCTCATAATAAACTACCTTCATGTACAATTTTCAAAATCTGGAGAGAACTAGATTTTTGTGAATTTTTTTAGCAATATCCACTGATACACCAGTTTGAATGGGGTCAATATCATTTTTTTTTTTTACTATTGATATTGAGAGGGATTCATATATAAATTGAGAAGAAAATATATGGACATGTTACGAAAATATAAATATGTCTCCTAGACAGAATATCTTAATAGAGAAAATGACACAGTAGATCACACTTGAGTTCATTCCCAGAGAATGGTGATTCACATCAACTGCAATGCTTTCCCCGGTGTCATTTTGTATTCACACAACACGCAATAACTCAATTGGTCATTACCATGAATGCTGCCCCACAGAACCAGCTATGTGACAGGTCATAAGGTCATCAATGCTATGTTGTAAATGTCCCTGTTGCTAACATTTATTGTACAGTGGAAAAGGTCTTTCCCCAGTTTTGTGTGTCTTCAACAAGGTAACATCGTTTCAAAAATTAATAGGAATTAAATATTTATCTTAAAATGCGCTGCAGCTCTCCTCCCCCTCCTCTTTCTTCTTCTTTGCAAACCTACGAACACATACAGATGCCAGTCCTCTCCAAACCACCATCTGAGAAAAGTCACCCAATACGAGAGTACCTGTGAGCAGAGTGGATCCTCATAGAAAAGTGAGATCAGGAAGTAATATTTCCAATATCACTTGGGAATTTTGGGGAAAACCACCTATTTGGGAAGTTCTCATTAGTTGTTTTTTTTTTTTTTTTTTTGCAGTACGCCGGCCTCTCACTCTTGTGGCCTCTCCCGTCGCGGAGCACAGGCTCCGGACGCGCAGGCTCAGCGGCCATGGCTCATGGGCCCAGCCGCTCTGTGGCATGTGGGATCTTCCCGGACCGGGGCATGATCCCGTGTCCCCTGCATCGGCAGGCAGACTCTCAACCACTGTGCCACCAGGGAAGCCCCTGTCATTAATTTTTAATTAAATATCTTTAATGTAAAAAGCTATTTACTTCCATTATTGCCCATCTTAGTGAAAAGATAAGAAAATAATAACACAGCTTTCCAGGCATAGCTGAATTACAGCACTTCCAAAAGCATGTTGTGGGCTTATCTGGTGGACCCCCTGAGGTCAGGGAGGGTGGTCTGGTCCTGTGTTTTCAGCACCTAACAAAACATCTAGCTCATAATTGAGGCTCCATTCATAGTGGACAGATGTGATCGGAACCAAACTATTCCCAAAAAGAAAAAAAAATATTTTGTGTATCAACAGGAAGATGTTTCAAAACTATCTTTCGACTCAACAACAGTTAGAACCAAAATTCGCTTAAGTTGAAGGTTCTGACTTCCAGAGGATTATGACCTTCAGAAGCGGACTGTTTGCACAGGATGTTGTGTTTACCAAATACTCGACGAAGCAGGGTCCACTCTGTGGAGGTGAAGAAATACTGCTTCAAAGGGGTTTTGAAGATTAAAAGTTTTCAAAATGATACTTTGCCTATTATCAATGTACAGAATGAGAAGTGTTTTCCTGTTGGAGTGCAATGTTTGTCTGCTCTCCTCGCAGATAAGGAGGTGTGAGCAGGACAGAGCCTGTCAGAGTGGAGCTGGCTGTCGTGCCCAGAGCTCTCCGATGTGCGGGATCACAGGACGCTTGATGGGAAATTCTGAAGCCTGGGTGGTGGTGGTGGTGTTTTAAACACATTTCAAGACATCAGATATATCTGTTTTAGCTTGTTTCTACCTCCACGCTGCCCAAGCAAATGGTATTTCAATCGCTGAATGTGAAAATGAGATTTTGGAGTCACAATAACCATCAGTTTTCTACAGTGTGTGTGCATATGCAGGGTTTTGTGCGAGACATGCTGGGAAGGACACAGGGAAGAACAGCAGAAGGTCCTCCGCCCGACGCTGGAGAACAAGCCTCGCATATGCAACACAGTGAGCGGAACGCAAGGGTCGGGGGTTGGGAGACAGTGGCTCAGCCTGGTAGCTCCCTTTCCTGGGCTGGTCTAGTGGAAGGGTCAGTAGTCCCCCAAATCCCACCGTTCTCTTCCTCGGGCCCAAAAGACTTACAAGAAGGAAATCAGGTTAAAACTGATGTCAGGGGAGTCTCGGTCCGCTGGTGCAGGCTGATGGGAGGATGAAACAGGCGGAAGGAGAGGGCGGCAAGATTCTCTTCTTGGCCTTCTGACCGGGAGCCCAGTGAACATGTGCACTTTTAGCTCACGTCGATGAGTTATTTCCTCAATCAAATTCCTGCTTCACTAATCTAATCACCTGGAAATGTTCTCTTCTATGAGGAACAGAGAATGAGAGGGAGGCTTATATAGTTTATCACACATGATTGTCACCTGGGAGGATTAGAAATCTGCCACCTTTGGTGCCTTTATGTCTGTAGCAGCTGGGTTTGTCCTCCTCATGGCCAGGACACAGACGGACTTGCAAGTTAGCAAGATGGGTGGAAGAAAGGAACCAAGTCTTAGGATTTCCCATCTCCTGATTGATTATTGATCAAGTGTTTAAGTCCCAGGCACTGTGCTGAGGGCTCTCATATCTCTGTATCCTTTGTGCCTTGCAATCACCCAATTGTGCTGGCATTATTATTATTGTTGCTGTTGTTATTATTACTCTCGCTATTTTACAGATGGGCTCACATGACCTAAGTGACCTGCCCAGGTACACACAGATAGAAAATGGCAGAGTTGTTAATTTTGTGGTTTTTTCCTCACACACAATGCCACGGAACCCAGAAAATTCAGTGAAACTGGCCCCATTTCAGTATTCATTGCCTTAAGACATCACCAATGAGGAGTTAATTCTTTTTTTTAAAATAAATTTACTTTTATTTATTTGTTTATTTTTGGCTGCGTTGGGTCTTCGTTGCTGAGCGCCGGCTTCCTCTAGTTGCGGCGAGCAGGGGCTACTCTTCGTTGTGGTGCACAGGCTTCCCATTGCGGTGGTTCTCTTGTTGCAGAGCACGGGCTCTAGGCATGCAGGCTTCAGTAGTTGTGGTGCAGGGCTCTGTAGTTGTGGCTCGTGGGCTCAGCAGTTGTGGCTCACAGGCTCCAGAGCGCAGGCTCAGTAGATGTGGCGCACGGGCTTAGGTGCTCTGTGGCATGTGGGATCTTCCCGGACCAGGGCTCGAAACTATCGAACCTATGTCCCCTGTGTTGGCAGGCGGATTCTTAACCACTGCGCCACCAGGGAAGCCCTCTGTCTTCTTTTTTAAAGCCCTGTCTCATTACTCCCTTCTTCTTTATTTTGACCATTAGAAATTCTGCTAACATCCTTAAATAAAACATACCTGTAGCAGTAATTGCTATAAGGGACTGGGAGGGGGCTCTGGTGTAGCCTTACAGTGTGAAACATTCATTCATCAATTCACAGATATTTATTCAGCACCAAGCATGAGCTTGGAGCCAGGGCCTTGTGTATGGTGGTATAATCTGAACTGTGCAAAGGACTGGGCCAGATGGGCTTGGAAACAGAGGGCATTCACCTCTCTGGACCTGGCAACCTGGAGGCAGCTGTGCCCACATGGGGATTCACAGCAAGATGCTCTCTGGGGGTCAGTCCTGTGGCCTCTGACTGCCCGAGGGGTCAGGCGGGAGGTACTTTTTGCAATTCGTTTGCCCACAGGGGGTATCTTTTAAAATTTGCTTTGAGGAGGCTAAGATGACACAAACTTCTGGAGCACACCATGAGTAATAAAAGCTCCCTGTTATTACTGTGATGAGAGTTTTCTCTTTCATTTAGACTCCAACATTCCTAGTCAGACCAAGCTCTCCAATCTTTTTTTTTTTATGAAATTGGCCTCCAGGGAGCTAGATTCTCTTTTCTGACTACCACTGAACCAACTGGCTAAGCAGCCCTTGCATGAGGTTGGAAGGTCTTTCTACAGAAGGTCCTTCTCAGCTGTTAGGTCAGCTTGGGTTCTGAAAAGGTCACCAGCATGACTGCCCCTTTAACACAATACTGCTTTTTAACATGCCTTTTCTCTTATTTAGTCTCCAAAGATTTAGAATTAACTTGAACAAGTTCTCCTAATCTGAGACAGTGTTTTAGAAATCTTTTTATCCCTCAGAGTACTTTGCACATACTGAAGGCTTAACACACATTTGTGGAATGGAAGAATTTACATAGACATATGCACCGAATACATATTAAGTATTCAAGTAATCCTTAGGTTCAAGATTTTTCATTTGTGACTTTACCTAGCAAAGTATCTAATTTTGAGACGGGATTTCATTCTAACTGATATTTTTGAGTCTCCCCTTCTTGTTCATTTACAGATACTAGCAAACTTCCTAGGTACAGATATGTCTTGAGGTGTGAGAAGCAGAGTTTTCTGGACCTGCAGTGTGTGCATGGCTGTGGGAATCTCACGTGACCTCTTGTGCCCTCCAGGGACTCTCGCCCCCCTATTCTAGTTAGGAAAGGGGGGGTTCCTAAACCCTTTAGAGAAGGAAGCATTCTTGGAGCCCCCAGTAGTTTCCACCAGCGCCCTGACATTAATGGGAAACAAGACGGGAGCCTCCAGAGCTCCCACTGGGGAGAGATCCTAGGGACCAGAGCTGGGAGATTTCTCTCAACGGAGGTTCCAAGTGGACTTGGGGCTGAGTACAAATAGGGTCACATGTGCACCACACAGCTCCAGGCCACACCAGAACACTGTTGTCTTTATATCTGGACGTCTTCAAGAGCTCCATATGGAAAGTGGCTGCCAGATGTACAGGATTTAGACTCCAGCAAGGAAGGTTTGAGGTTAGACAGTGAGTCACTTTGTGTTGGTAAAAAGGTAATTAAACGCCGCCTCAGGAGGTGGTGTAATTATCTCCTAAGGGGAGGTGACTCTTCGTCTTGAATGATCAGGTGAAGTTCTGGGTGTGGGTAGGAGGCTAGATGGTGATTCTTGGAAATTAAACCACAACTTAAAAGAGGAAGCCAAATAAGCAAGGCCTCCCCTAAGCCTTGCGCTGTGCGCCAAGGGAGGATGAAGTCCAGGGTGCTGAGTTATGGTCAGCTGCCAGTTTTACTTAGAAGGCAGGAAGCTTGCTTTGCTCGGTTTGAATGATTATTTCTATGTTAACTAGGATAATCTGGCTTGAATAATCTTAATGTAGGAGTCTGTTATGTAAAACAGCTATTGTGTATCAGTGCGGCACACACGGCAAAACCACTGATTCCATCCTGGGTCCCTCTCTATACAGTCAAGGACGTCTTCCTGTTCAGACGAAATGTATTTAAGCAAGAGTCTCACCATCCAATATCTGATCTGATGAGCGATTACTTAAGGTGGATACTTGAGGAAGGTGAAAAGACAAGGGTGGGAGGCTGACCTATGGCTGTGGCTGGGTGCTGTGCTTTCTCGGTGACAAGATCGCAGCCTTATCGTTAGTGAGGCAAGTCACGTGCTCAGGATCTGCTCTGGTAAAATCAAGAGAGCATGTAAGGAAGCTGAGAGCCTCAGAGATGGAAGAGACCGCACTCTGCAGCTGCGGAAACAGGTACAGGGCCTCAGAGCCATGGGACAGAGAGAAGACTGATTCCCCTTTTAAATTTATTTATTTTATTTATTTTTTATTTTTGGCTGCGTTGGGTCTTCGTTGCTGCGTGCAGGCTTTCTCTAGTTGTGGTGAGCGGGAGCTACTCTTCCTTGTGGTGCGCGGGCTTCTCATTGCGGTGGCTTCTCTTGTTGCGGAGCACGGGCTCTAGGTGTGTGGGCTTCAGTAGTTGTGGCTCACAGGCTCTAGAGTGCAGGCTCAGTCTGATTTCTCTTTAAATTCATACCATCTCAGTTTCAAGTAATAAAACATCTAAGCCTCCATATTTGAGCTAAATATGGTCCACTTATAAAATTAAGGCAGCTCAGTTTAAGTGAGGTTACTTTGAAAGAGTTTGTCCTATATGTTAAGTTGTCTTCTGCAAAATAAAGCATAAATAATACTTTCTAAATCAAGACACATTTATAAAAATTATTGGTGCAACTGATTTTTACCTCTAGCTAGAAACCTCTGCAAGAGTTAAATATTCTTTAATATAGTTGTCACATTTGGGAAGTGGAGAGATTTAATTGCTTACATTTTGATGATGAAGGAAAAGGTCATTTGGTAATAATTAATGTCGTTCCTCCTGGGACCATTTCCGTTTACATGGCGTATAAACAAAATAATACAGGAACATTAACCTGCTTCTTAGAGCAGTGAAAGCTTACGAAGCATATTATGAACATAAAAAGAGAGGTAAAATCATTCTGTGTAAGAAGCGTATTTTTTTAAAGAAACTATTCATTTCACACCATTTTGATATTTTATCTGAACATTCTTTTTAATTAGCTAATTAATTTATTTTTGGCTGCGTTGGGTCTTCGTTGCTGCGCGCGGGCTTTCTCTAGTTGCGGTGAGCGGGGGCTACTCTTTGTTGCGGTGCACGGGCTTCTCATTGCGGTGGCTTCTCTTGTTGCTGAGCACGGGCTCTAGGGCGTGCAGGCTTCAGTAGTTGTGGCATGCGGGCTCAGTAGTTGTGGTGCACGGGCTTAGTTGCTCGGCGGCATGTGGGATTTTCCCAGACCAGGGATTGAACCCGTGTCCCCTGCATTGTCAGGCGGATTCTTAACCACAGCGCCACCAGGGAAGTCCCCAAACATTTTTAATTGGGTTTTGACTGTGTGGGTGAGTTTCTTGCCATCACTTACATTAGCACTCTCAAAGTCTTCTGAGAGGTGTTCCTGACAGCAGAGGGAAGAGTAGGTCGAAAGAGTCTCAAGGTCATAGCCCCAAATAGAGGTGGTAAATTTAGACATTTTTTGAATATTCATGTGTTTGGTTCTTATCATTCTCCACCCAGATCTGCCCCAAACTGTCCAGAGAAATGCACTTTCTTCATCCTATGACTTTGTGGATCGTCCTCCGTATCAGATACCCTGGTTTGAGAATCACACACCTGGAAAAAAGTTTCCTTTCCATTCTCTTAACCTACCCCATTCACCCGCCAAAACCAGGAGGCGCTGGAGCAGCCTCAGTCGATTTATAATAAGACTTACAAGTCTTCTCACTTCTTTGTAGAGAAAAGATTGTTAGGCTGCTCTTCTCCAGAGAACAGACCAATTCTTGAAGAGCTTCAACTGTTACCTTTCTAACGGTAACACTCAGATCTTGACAATGATCCTAATACACCAAATTTCAATTTCATATTTGCTGCAGGATATATTATCACTTCAAACAGAACACAGCCCTCTTCACCACTTGCTATACTGTTTATTTTACGGGAACGTAAATTCCATAGTTGACACCATTCACCCTTAGCCTTAGAAAGTATCCCATGAGCGCTGAGCCAGGTTGCAGAGGAAATTCACTCATCCCATCACATTCCAAGCACGTGGGGATGGGAGAAATCGGCTACATGAGCCCAAAGAGTCCCCAGGTAGGTGGCCCTGAAAGAGCATCTGAAAGGAAGGAACCTGGATGGAAGAAGTAGCTCCAAAAGGAGAGGATTTTGCATTTGCTCATCTTTGGGGGTCAAATTGAGACAGGCTGGTACCTGGGACCCTTTGCTTGCACCTGGGCAAACGTCTCCTCAAGCAACAAAGTACAAAGAAACTAGGAGGGACTGAAAATAACTGCATGTACTCCCAGTTGGGGCAAATTATGGACAACAAATACAAAAAGACCAAACACCCAGCTGCCACTTCTGAAGAACCAGGAGCAAAAGCAGGGGACTGCCCATATCCCCTGCACACACCGCCACCAAAGGGGTAGGCAGACCACCTAAGCCCCCCAACCCCCCCCCGGATGCACCCCTACCCTCACCTCATACAAGGAACAAAAGCTGGCACCCCCTCGGGGAATGACCGAGGGAACCTGCTGCAGCACACGATCTAATAAAGCCTTGCCTGAATTTCTCGTCTGGCCTCTTATCAATTTCTATTGATTAAGGAGGGCAAGAACCCTGGTCGGTAACCATACGTGAACGCACACCCCACAGGAGCGTGTGGAAGGCTCTGGGGCACTGCAGTCTGTGCCCGGCTCACAGACTCTGGTCAGATCCTGCGACTGCGTTAATCACAGGCTGTCATTTAATCTGCCTCGCCCATTGCCCCAGACAGCAGCACCACCTGGAGGAAACCACGGCTGAGAAGAAGGCAGTGGTGCTGCCTAGATGCCCCGGGGGTGGGGTGAGTCATCTGGAGACGGGGGCCATCAGGGCTCCTGCAACTTAGTCTGCTCTCACCACCCTCACCCTTGCCCACCTGGGGGGAAAGCCCACCTGGGGGGTGGACAGGGAGTCCCCCAGAAGCTATGAGTGGCAGGGGGACCACACTCTACAGTGCAGACGCCCCACGGGGAACCGGTCTGAGAAGGAGAATACTGATTGCAGGCCGGTTTCAGGCCAGCACGTGCAGGGTGTTAGAGCCACTCACTGTCCCCGTGGGAAGCTGGAAGGAGAGTCTGCCAAGGGCAGAGGAGCTGTCAGGGGAAGGTGTCAGGGGAGGGTGTGAAAAAGCTTGGCAGCAGACCAAGACGAAGGGGACTCTTTGTTGTAGGGTTTGGCCAAGGCCGGGAAATGGAGGGAAACAGAATGGACGTGAAAACAGGAACATTTACTGCCACCTCTTTGCTCCTTCTGTCCCTGGAGGTGGGAGAGAGAGGGCGGCAGATAGTCCAGCGTGGTGGGAGCTGTGCCAAGCTGGAGAGGAGGCCTGGGAAACAGAAGAGGATGGGAGGGGAGATGCCGGCCCCTGTGGCTCCAGTGGGGAAAGTGACTGAGAACCACAGGGCAGCTGTGCTCACTCGGAGGGAGGCCCCCCTGCTCACGTTTCCCGTGTGCCCCTCCGCACCAGACCACCTGTCTAGGGAAGACTTTGTGACCCATCAGAGATAGAGCAAATGCGAGGGAATTAAATAACTACCAAACGTTGTTAATAAAGAAAGGATCTTGGTAAAAATGTTTTAAAAGTTTCACCTTCACACTCTTCCCTGAGACAGAAAACTGGTTTCAGTTTAAAGTTTTCACTCTAATTAGATCTATTTAAAAAATATACGTGCAACATGCTTCCCCCAGCTCCTGTTGCTGGGGGCCCCTAACCGCCTGAGGTTTCATGCTGCCTGACTTGAATCCGTGTTTGCGCAAACCAACTACTGACCATTTATTGTGCCTGAGTTGACCTTTTAGCAGTGACTTCAGTCATTTCTCATTTCCATCCATATTCCACACTGACACTAGATTATTTTTTCCAAAAGATCTGATCACGTTACTTCCCTGAAAGCCCCTCCCTGGTCTCCACGGTCAGTAGGACAAAGTCTAAGATCCTTAGCTGAGTGATAAGAGCCCCGTGAGCCTTGGTCCCTCCCAAGTCATCAAATCAGTAATCCCCGCTCCAGGTGTTTTTTTGTGCAGACCCCTTTGCCCCCTCCCCGCCTTCTCTACCTCCACTCCGGGGCAGAGGCTTATGCCTAGAATATTTCCAATCCCCACTAGGCAAACTTCTTCCATCCTCCCAGGTCCTTAATGAAGCTTCCCACCCTCAACTGTTCGAAGCCTTCCTCTCTCATTGTTTAATTCAACGTACAACTACGTGTATGCTGAGTACCCTGCTGGACGCTGAAGATACAAAAATGAATAGAACGCAGCCCTGCTCACCCTACCAGGGGCCACAGATTAACAGGGGGTAAATGGTATGCAAACAAGCCATGGGACACGTGTTAAAATGAACTATGTTCAAGGTGGTATGGGGCTGGGTAAGAAGGCCCTTGACTCTTCTGATTTCTGTGGCACACTACTTGGCATGAGTCTACGCTGCCATGTGGATGTGCCGTTTCATGCTGGGTGTCTCATCCTTCCACCAGATTACGTGCTTCTCCAGCGCTGTACTATGTCCTTGCCTCCCTGTGCTGAGTGCCCAGTGCAGTGCCACAGACACAGTAATCAATTAACTCATTTACAATAAATAAATAACTTGCCCATACAAGTACTGCTGATTTATTTTAAATATAAGGAAGGATATATTGAATTTTTCCCTCGGTGAATGTTTCTCATTAGAATAGCTTAGTTGCTGAAAACAGCATGATTTCTAGTGATTGCAGGAGAAGAACAAAAGCTAAAACTCCTAGGATGGCCGTTAGAAATGTAAATCAGAAGCTGCTATTACTCCAAGTGCTACGTGAAATCTCATATTCAATTTGTAACTCCAAAAGCTTTAATCTGTGATATGTTTGGTTCTACACAGTTAAGCAGAGCATTTGTATGTAAAATTAGAACAAAAAGATCATCAGGTGAAAGCTTCAGTCCAACTGGGGAATTTTCTAGAATGGTACCTCTACTCTCAGTTTGTAGCAATACTGAATGCTAACTCCATTCATCTGCACAAATCCAGGAGGGTATTGTGGCAGCAGCTTTTGATGTTAGGGGTGAACACAATTTTATGGGTGTTAGTGAGAGTTGGAGGTCTAATTTTCATGCCTTTGAATACAGAAAGTGAAAGACATACATTGTTGAAAGAAAAGATCACAAAGCAAGCACTCGGTTCTGTTAGAAATAAAGAGGATGTAGCATTCTGCTCAGAAGACTGTTTTCTTGTTTTGTTTTGTTTTTACTGAATGAAAATGCAAAAATCTGTGAATGGAAAGAAGTGGATGGTATTTGGGTGAGGATTACAGGGGAGAGAGGACGTATAGCAGATGTGGCAGAGACTGACCTCCATCCTCCACCACCTGTTTGCCCTTTCCTTCTTAGTTCAGCTGGATGCATGACACCCATGCCTTTGGGACCAGCCACGTGGCCACGCAGCTAACTCCTCTCCATGGGGTGCGGTGCTGCGTGCCTCTTCGAGATCTGGCCTTAGGAGTGAGATGCCCCCCTCTTCCCCATCCCCTTTAGCCCTGGTTGAAATGCGGACATGCTGCTGGGCCTCCTGTACCACACAGGTGAGACCAACTAAAGACTTTGCGGGGCAGAGCCATCCTCCCAGCTCAAGGTCTTTATGAGAGAGAGAAATAAACATGCATCGAGTTAAGCCACCGCTGTTTGGGTTCTCGGTCGCACATCATGGCACGCATGTCTGAATAAAGTAACGGAGCACATTACCATCCATTTAGCCAGAGAGGAATGCGGGCACACTTTTTTTTTTACTGCTGCTTCTAGCTACAGTGACCACACAAAATATTACAGGATATAATCTGAAGGCGATTTTGTCTATTAGAAAGTCCTTATCTAGTGCCTCTTTTTTGGTTATCTGCCCGAAGTCCTTTAGTGGATGAATTCCTTTGGTCATTTTTAAGAAATGTACCAGTTAAAGAGATTTTGGCTGGAGAATCAGAAAGTCCAATTCAATTGGCTTAAACAAAAAGGAAATTTATTCTTTCACATAACGCTCAGTCCAACAACAGAGGGGCTTTCGAGATGAATGACTGAGTCGTGCAGTCAAGTCCACAGGAAGGACCGGGTTCTTCCCAAACCACGCCTAGTAAGGGTCACGGCAGTAGCAGGATGGGTTTGGACGACTCAGGATTCCCTCCTGACCTGGGAATGCGGTCACCTCCCAAAAAGGAGAATACTTGAAAAAAAAAAAAACCTCAGTGTTTAGCAGGAAAAAGGGACGATGGAAATCAGGAAGGAAGCCAAGGCTGTCCTACAACCTGTGGATGCCCACACGGATTCTAAGAGTCACCTGACAGAAACTCGCACAGCTGGGCGGGTAGCTGGGGAGCTGGGTGCTCAGGGGTCGGGCTCTAGCAGCAAGCAGTCCTGTTCACAGAGGGCAGGTAAACAGCCTTTAGAGTAGGTTTCAGGCTGGTTGTTTTCTTAACTTTCTGGGGTAATTTGTGCCCCTGTCAATTTCTGATTCTACATCAATGACTTCTAAAATGGAGCTCAGAATATCAGAAGCTTACCCAGCTTACTGAAACCATGTATGTTACTGAAGTTTAGTGCTTTTCTGAGCTCTTACAGAAACAATCTTTGGTTTCCCCAGAACAGCAAACTACAAATACACACAGAAAGGTAGTCTCCAAACACCAATTTGGAGACCTTTTAAAAATCTTCCCAACGTCCATAACCTGAAGCCATTTCCACCCAGCTCACTAGGGGAGGTTCTGGCTCAACTGATTTAGTCTGAGGAAGATCTTGTCTCTCTACGTATCTTTCTACTCCAACTTTTCTTATTGATTAAGAGGCTCCCACACTTTACAATAACACAATACAGCTTATACAAAAGCCTAGTCATGTTCTCACATAAAGGAGTTTTTCAGAAGCTGGCTTTGATTGGATTTCTTTGTTTCCAAATAGCAGCTGTCTTCTGAATACAGTTTTGCTTTCTATGCCCTGTTTACATGTAAACCATTTACATCAATGGTCTAAAGAAGGTTGATAAATAACTATTTTCTTGTGATTTCTTTTCTAGAAGGCATCCATTCCAAGCACTTCACATTCTTTAAAAATCCAACAAGTAAAATTCCATCTTATTTCTGCAACAGACTAACTCAGAAGTTGATGGCACTCAGTATCTCTTCTTTTATTATTTCCTCCAAATAATCAGGCAGTGCCAATATGCAGGCTTGCATACATAGCAATGCTTCGAGTTCATGGAGAGGAAGAGGTAGTGCAAACACCTGTACCCAGTAATTCGCTTAAGAATTCCTTAGGGATAGGTGACATTCTGGAAGTGGAGTGGGTTCTGTCTGGGTAGGTAGCCCCAGGAATAGCTAATTCAGACTCCCTTTGAATTATGGACCTGTCAGTTTTTTTGTTTGTTTTTGTGGTGTTTTTTTTTTTTTTTTTTGCAGTACGAGGGCCTCTCACTGTTGTGGCCTGTCCCACTGCGGAGTACAGGCTCCGGACGCGCAGGCTCAGCGGCCATGGCTCACGGGCCCAGCCGCTCCGCGGCATGTGGGATCTTCCCGGACTGGGGCACAAACCCGTGTCCCCTGCATCGGCAGGCGGACTCTCAACCACTGTGCCACCAGGGAAGCCCCCTGCCTGACTTTTGATCCAGGGAGAGGAGGGACTACTCCAGCTGAACAAACTTTAAAAGAGAATGGGAGAAACAAAATGTGGTGTATGTGTACAATTCAACATTATTCAGCTATGCAAAGGAATGCAATTCTGACACACGACGGATGAGACTTGAAAACACTGTGCTAAGTGACAAACATTATGCTAAGCCAGATACCAAAGGACAAATATTCTATGATTCCACTTGTCTATCTAGAATAGTCAAGTTCACAGAGACAGGAAGTAGATTAGAGGCGAGCAGGGGCTGGAAGAAATGGGGAGTTAATTATTGCCTAATAGGAAGAGAGTTTCTGTTTGGGGTGATAAAAAACTTTGGAAATTGATAGTGGTGATGGTTATTCAACATGATGAATACACTTGATGCTGCTGAATTGTACATTTTAAAATAGTTATAAATGGCAAATTTTATATTGTATATATTTTACCACAATAAAAATAGTATTAAAAAGGGGAGTATGATAAGTGATGTAAGTCAGAAAGAGAAAGACAAATACCATATATCACTTATATGTGGAATCTAGAATATGACACAGGACCTCCCTGGTGGCGCAGTGGTTAAGAATCTGTCTTCCAATTAAGGGGACATGGGTTCAAGTCCTGGTCTGGGAAGATCCCACATGCCGCGGAGCAACTAAGCCCATGCGCCACAACTACCGAGCCTGTGCTCTAGAGCCCGTGAACCACAACTACTGAGCCCATGTGCCACAACTACTGAGCTCACGTGCCACAACTACTGAGCCTGCACCCTAGAGCCTGCGAGCCAAAACTACTGAAGCCCGGGCACCTAGAGCTTGTGCTCCGCAACAAGAGAAGCCATGGCAATGAGAAGGCCGCGCACCACAAGGAAGAGTAGCCCCTGCTCGCCGCAAGTAGATAAAGCCCACGTGCAGCAACGAAGACCCAACACAGCCAAAAATAAAATTAAATAAATAAATTAATTAATTTAAAAAAGTATGACACAAATGAACTTATCTACGGAACAGAAACAGACTCACAGGCATAGAGAACAGACTTGTGGTTGTCAAGAAGGGGCGATGGGGGAGGGATGGATTGGGATTTTGGGGTTAGCAGGTGCAAACTAGTATATAGAGAATGGATAAATAACAAGGTCCTACTGTATAGCAAAGGGAACTATATTCAATATCCTGCGATAAACCATAATGGAAAAGAATATGAAGAAGAATGTACATGTATGTATAACTGAATCACTTTGCTGTGCGGTAGAAATTAACACAACATTGTATATCAACTCAACCTCAATAAAATAAGTTTTCAAAAAATGTTAAAAAGGGAGTGTGAGAGAACAAAGAAAACTACTTTGATAATCATACTTCATAATTCGGAGTGTATATAACACCATGAAAGGCGAGATGAGAACCAGAGAAGCTAACAGTAGGCTAGATGAACAATATCAGATCCGTGAGGCCATTTTCTAAAGGTAGCGTGAAGGGAAATCAAGAAAAACCAGGGCACAGGGAGGAATGATGGGGTCATGACCCGGATAAACATACAGGAGGAGCCAGCTGTTTCAGGGGGCTAGCGTTCAGGAGAGACCCTAACGAGAAAGGAGAGCCGGAGGCAAGCCCGAAAGAGCACAACGCACTGTATCTCGGTGAGGCTCCTACCACCCGATGACAACAGGCCTGAGAAATCGTGGGGCGGTAAAAACTAATTAGTGTAACGAGATAGAACAGAACTCCCCATCCTCTAGAACACCCAGTGCCCTCTGGGAAGGACAGTGAAGACAGGGCCGCCATTCAGGACGTCGGGCAGGGGGCTCCAACCGGCACCCTTTTGTGAGGGTGGCCCCCCCAGGGCAGTTCCAGCTGGGTGTGGCCCAGGCTCACATCAGTGTGACCGCTCTTGTCAATGTGCTGCAGCAATTCCTGACCGTGTGGAAAACCAGGACAGCAGCAACAAACCATTATGCGAAAGAATATGAAAAACTATATATATATATATATATATATATATATATATATATATATAACCGAGTCACTTTGCTGTATACCAGGAACATGACATTGTAAATCAACTATACTTCAATAAAAATAAAAATTAAAAAAAAACCCCATGATCCCTTTGTCAGGATCACATTGTCCTATGCAGTTAACGTTTTATGAGATTGACATACATTGATACCCACTATGTGAACATATTTTATTTACCATAATATCTGAAAATATTTTATTTACCATAATATACTTTATTCTATGAAGTTTAAAAAGCTCTCTTGTTCATTTAATAGGAACCACTTGAAAATACATAACTAACCACACACAGTAATAAAATTTCACCCTATCTTCTCTGTGGATCTTTTTTTTTCTTTAAATGTGATCTGGTATTTTTTAAAATTTATTTATTTAATTTAATTTATTGTTTTTGGCTGCGTTGGGGTCTTCTTTGCTGTGCACAGGCTTTTCTCTGATTGTGGCGAGCAGGGGCTACTCTTCGTTGTGGTGCGTGGGCTTCTCATTGCGGTGGCTTCTCTTGTTGCGGAGCACGGGCTCTAGGCACACGGGCTTCAGTAGTTGGCTCTAGAGAGTTGGCTCACACAGCCAACTCTAGAGTTGGCTCTGGAGTAGTTGGCTCACGCAAGCTCTAGGGAGCAGGCTCAGTAGTCGTGGCTCACGGGCTTAGTTGCTCCGCGGCATGTGGGATCTTCCCGGACCAGGGCCTGAACCCGTGTCTCCTACATTGGCAGGTGGATTCCCAACCACTGCATCACCAGGGAAGCCCCTTCTCTGTGGATCTTAAATCCATAAAATTATACACCAATAGCAGTTTAAGAATAAAAAAGATTTCACTATAAAAACATGTGGTCTTAAAAATACCTCTAGGACAAATATGGCATACCTTTTAAAAAATCATGTTTTATTAGTCCTCTACAAAGAGGAAAATGTTGTAGGTCTAATGTTCTGATCCTTGGGTTTCACTAGCTCCTTCCCAAGTGTA
Source organism: Stenella coeruleoalba (assembly GCF_951394435.1). Classification (NCBI taxonomy): domain Eukaryota; kingdom Metazoa; phylum Chordata; class Mammalia; order Artiodactyla; family Delphinidae; genus Stenella; species Stenella coeruleoalba. The sequence goes on from NC_137158.1 coordinate 83,566,784, forward strand.
CTGTGGTAAGCTTGCTACTCAGATAAAGCAAATGATTTGAGTCCCTGAGTCAAGCTGTCCCATGAAACACCTGTCTTATAAGAGGCACCACACAAAAGGCAGCTCTTGCTCTAGAAGGCTGCTTGTGCTATTCTACTTGTTCAGGCAAATACATGTTAGCATATGGAAAACTTTAAGTCCGACAGAAAAAAAGCCCTGTTTAACCGAGCTTACTGTGTGCTTCCAAGCTACGTGGTCACGGATCTTGGCCCAGGCTCTCTGTCCCGGATTCCAACCCTCCTCCTAGCACATAACATTCCTCGAGCCTGTACTATACAAGCATCACTTTGGAGGACGCTGCTCTACATTTTTTTTTTTTTTTTTTTTGTGGTACACGGGCCTCTCAATGTTGTGGCCTCTCCCGTTGCGGAGCACAGGCTCCGGACGCGCAGGCTCAGCGGCCATGGCTCACGGGCCCAGCCGCTCTGCGGCATGTGGGATCTTCCCGGACCGGGGCACGAACCCGTGTCCCCTGCCTCAGCAGGCGGACTCTCAACCACTGTGCCACCAGGGAAACCGTACTTCTTTTTTTTTTTTTTAACGTAGGAAATTGCTTTAATTGCTGCAAAGATTTTTCTTCTTAACTAGAATTGAAGAGGTCAAAGCGCTTATGTGTGAGACACAGGAATGTCTGAGTTTGTGAATGCTTCTCCTTGGGTGATGTCTTATAGCTATTCTCTCTGCCCCATGGAACTTTCTGTGATATTGATGAAAATATGCTCTCTCTTCATGGTTTAGTCCAGTAGCTGGAGGCCACATATGGCCACTGAATACCTCAAATGTAGCTCCTGTGACAGAGAAACCTAATTTTAAATTTTATTTAATTTTAATTTAAATAGCCACTTGTGGCCAGTGGCTGCCATATTGAACAGCACAGCCCTAGACTGAGGTGAGGGCAGAATCAAAATGAATGCACAGGAGCTATGTTATCTTCAGTAGAAACCTGTTCTCCAAAATGTTCTGAGCTCTCTTGTAGCTGGTAGAGCTGAAGAAGTCTTCTCTATTCAATTTGCCACAAAATTGATTTCCTAACACATTATTCAAAGCGATGGAGCTTATCATTTTGAAAGAGTATAATTATTTCATACTTCCCTTATTTTAACAAAAAATAGCTAAAGACACATGGAAAGGTCACTGGTTCTGTGTTGGGTTAGAAAATATATATTTCTATTTCAGATTGCAGAATACTTTCTAGGAACATTTGCCAATTGCTAAGTGTTTTCCAGAGGAATGTTATGCAGAACTTGTTTGTACATTTATGAACAGTTTCTTTAATTAAAATAAATACTTTCCAGAGCTTTCTATCTTTGCACTTCAAGCTGGCTCACAAGCAGAAAGTCTAGCAAGACTTATTTCCACTCTGTAAATGAGCCAGTCTTAGTGTTTAAATTAGATTTTTGGACACTTGTCAAATAAACACGGAATGCATATTTCTGACATTTTGTAACATTCACTTTCTTTGAAAAATACTTTCTGATAAAGAACATCTTGTATATCAAAAAATAACGTGTCAACAAGATTTGATTCCATGCTCTACATGCTACAGAGGCCGGGGGTTGAGGTAAAAGCAAGGAAGGGTTACAACCTGGAGTTTAACGCTGACAAAGCCACGTTTAGACATAATGGAAAATACCTGTCCTTTTTGGTGCGTCCTTGAAAGCATTACAATATAAGCCACACATACCTGGAGTCTAGAATTTAATCTCTATTCTTCTTTGGAGAAAAGGGAGAACTCTATATAGTTTTCAAAATACTTCACATAATTTAGTTAAATTATGTATTTTTATAAAATTAAAATACCTTTAAAGAACTGGAAAAGTAACCACTTTCTTTTTCTTTTTCTTATTAAATATTGACCATCTGCTGACTTTCTGAGCCCCACATATTGAAAAGAAGGGGCTTCCCACCTATTTATTAAGCTTTTAACCCAATAATTAGATCTTTGAGGGGAGGAATAGGTATCTCCATTTGTCTACATCGACTCCTTTCCTATATAGGGGCTAAAAATGAGGCTCAAACTCTCATTTAACTAAAATCTTCAACAATATATTAATGATATCGTTATAAGTACTTTTAACAAAAATTTCTTTGCATGTAGCAGGTCGTACCCCGTCCTTGCACAGGTCTAGATCCAGGTTGGATGGAGCCTTTGTAACTTTAGGTTCTACAATTTTTGAGACGCTCTTCAAGGAAAACAATGCAAGAATACCATTTGTTAAGAGGGCTTGGACGGGGTCTGTGGAAGTGAGGAGGCCAAGGCAAACGCTGCATTAGCTCCTCGATGCATCTGCCTCGGAGCAACGCACGCTACTCACTAAAGGAGGGAGTGACTACCAGACGCCTTAAGAAATTCTATTTAATTTCCTTAACTAATGGTCAGTTTAACGATTTTTTTTTTTAAAGATCTCCCGTTTTCGTTTAAATGAGTACAAATTTTTTTCAGTTGTTAAATCTTGTCCCTGAATTTCTAATTTAAAACAGAAAACTCTTTATTCAATTCCTAGTATTATTTTAAGAAATTATCTCTCAGACATATAACATCCCAAAACAACAGCAAATAAGATAAAGATGTTTTATTTACAGAAAACTCACAAGGTTTGATTGCTATAGCTTTTTGTACTCCCAGGTCAGTGAGCATAATGCATTCCATATTTTGTTGCTGTTTTCCAGTATTAAACATGTCAACATTTCACATCGGTACCATAAAACTCAGTGAGATAGTTCTGATGAATAGCAATAAGGCCAGAGAAAGAATAATGCATCACACGAATTCCTCAGGAAATCAATTAGTATTTTTATGAGCAGTAGTAAAAATATGACCAAGGGTTAGCAGACAGTAAGGTCAGGCTATTTGATCCCAAAACATATTCTTTGCTGAGTTCTGTTTACCCATGTAAAAATATTCTGTGCTGCATCAAAATGAAAATCTCAGTGCTCCCAAGACTAAGATATTTTATATATCAGATGTACTGAATTCTTCATTTGGCTGTGTGGACTTCGATAGGGCATATAAACTCTGTAATTTTTGCAGGATTTTCAGGTTCCTAACTGACTTTTCGTGGATCTCTGAACTTAGTATATTTTGGTGTTCTGAATTATGTACTATGTGTACAAGTAAAACACTGCATATTTTATATTTTTTGAAGAGGTTCTTGTTGAGGCAACATAAGTTATTCTAATATTGGGGTAAATGATGATTAGTATTTGAAAATAAAAGTGACAGTGTATTCATATTACTTCTACATTGTTAAGATTCATTCATTCATTCACTCAGTCATTCAATGAATGCTGAACTCCATATACATGAATTTACTGAGGACAAGACTATGGAGGCATGAGACAAGTGTCACACTTCAACTTGAACCCTCGGAGGTGGCACTTAAGCTCGGATAATTCTTTAAAATGGTAAAAATTTTGCTGCAACCATCACACATCTAACAGGTCTTTCCTAGCTGGACTGATATTATCATTTAAATGGAAATCCTAACCTTCCTTTATTAGCTAATGTACACTGCTCTCTGGGTAACAGTTAAGCCTAGATATATAGGGGAGCAAAGGATCAGCTAATCTGATTTTCCAGGGAATAACACTATATGTTTGAATAAGAGAGTCATAAATACTAACCTTAGCACCTATTTTAAAGGAGCCAAAGACAATGAAAATGCTGAAGCTTGTGTCTTCAGATGGAAACTATACACAACAGCAATCATGGATGTATGGGGGACCATCCAGGCATGTAGCGGTGGGCTGACTGATGAGATTAGAACTCTACAGTTTGGAGCTCAGTACACAGCTGTTTCTCAGCTCTAAAACTGTGTGTCCATGGGCACCTCACAATGTACCTGGAAAGCTGAATTTTTAAATTCTGTGAATGACAGGGAATTTGGTTCTCAACCATTTTTATGCATGAGATCCTTTTTGTAACATCAAGCATTTCTTGGATACCCACATAATAAGAGTTACCAGTTGAGGACAAATTAAGCACAGGTGGATTCGCAGATATCTTACAATAAACCTGTGAATTACAGCCTGAGAAGCACGTCCAAGACTCTGATTCTTCCACAGCTTTGCTGTCAGTTACTTTCCTTGAGTACTGTCTAGGGTGAGGGGTTCACTGCTCCCATGACAGCCTGTTTTGTGGCTGCTGTCCATGGTGCTAGAGCAAACCCTGAGCAGAGATTCATCTTCCTCTAACTTCTACTTATTGGGCCCTGTTCTGCCTCTGAAACGACATAAACTAACCACGATTTCTTCCACACAACAGCTTTCCATTACCACCCGTAAATCCAGAAAAAAACCATCAGCTTACAAGGGTGTACAAATCACAGCAAAACAGCATGTACCAGGAAAAGGGAAGAGAAAGAAGTAAAAAAGTGAAGCCAGGAAATAAGCTTCCAAATCCATTCTATTAGTGGCCCATTTCTACGCTGTAGCTGGCCCACAACTGCGGCTCTAGGTTTTCCAGCAGTCAGCTTTCAGGGGGAACCCTTAGTAGTTGCATAATTCGCAATGTCCTCCAGGACAACCTTCCTCAGGACAAGCATAATGAACTTGGAATAGGCACCATGGTTCCTCACAGAAAAGCCCACTGGGATGTCCTGAACCACACACATCAAGTTCCCTGTACAGTGACCACAATATAAACAAATGGCACCAAATTACCATGTAGGGAAAGCAATTCTTTGAAGGGCTAAAATAGTGAGGCCCAGGTACCTAATTCCCTGCTGTAGATCTGGCTTGATTCAGGGGTATATTTTAGAATATTTGGAAGGGAGGATCAAACAAGTGTCCTGTAGTTAATTTTCCATGAATATTAGGTCTTTCGGGTGAACTTTTGATAAATACTGATTAAGCTTTTGATTAAATATTAAATAAATATATACATAATGCCAGGCACTGTTCTAAGCATTTTACATCCATTAGCTCATTTAATATTCATAATGGTCTCATACAGGGTCATTATAAGACATCGTATGTTGGAGGTGAGGAGACTGAGGCACAGAAAGATTAAGACCCCTGGTAGCAGATACAGCCAGCATTTGGATCTAAGTCATACAACCCAATATCCGTTTTTTTTTTTTTTTTGCGGTACGCGGGCCTCTCACTGCCGTGGCCTCTCCCATTGCGGAGCACAGGCTCCGGACGCGCAGGCTCAGTGGCCATGGCTCATGGGCTCAGCCGCTCCGCGGCACGTGGGATCTTCCCGGACCGGGGCATGAACCCGCGTCCCCTGCATCGGCAGGCGGACTCTCAACCACTGCACCACCAGGGAAGCCCCCAATCTCCTTTTTCACCACTACAAGAATCCCAAAGGCATGTAAGTTGGGTTAACACCCTTTTGTGAAAGTTGAGGATTTGAAGAAAAAGAGCAATGTGAGGTCAACTTATGTCTTTTGAGAAGGCAAAGCAGTGGGAATTTGTATCAGTCTGAAAAAGCTTACGGGGATTGGGGCATAAAAGGCAGGGAGGGAAAAGAAAGCATCAAGTCAGTGCATAGTTTAGAAAATCATTTCTCTTTGTTCTTTTTTCAACTTCTTCAAATTACAAACAGTGGTGGATCAAAATATGTCCGTGTATTCCTTGACACCCTTTCCTTTAAGATGGAGCCTCATTTCCTTCCCTTTGAGGGGCGTGCTGGATCTAGTACTCAGTGCTGACCAATGGAATAAATCAGAAGTGATGGTGTACAGACTTGGAGAGCAGGTCACTGTGGCTTTATCTTTGCTCTGTCTGTTGGATCAGTTGCTCCAGGTAAGTTAACTACCATTCTGAGTACAAGTAGCCTAAGAAGAGAGCCATGTGGTGAGGGCCACTAGCCAGTGAGGAACTGAGGTATTTCTGGCCAAGAGTCATGTGGTCGAGCCATCTTGGAAGTGGATCTTCCAGCCCCAGTCAAGCCTTGGGTTAACTACAGCCGAGCTTGACTCCTACCTCATGGGACTCTCAGCCAGAACCACCCAGCTAAGCTACTCAGGGATTCCTGACCCTCAGAATCTGTGAGATAAAAATGTTTATTAATTAAAAGGTTCAAATTTGGGCTTATTTGTTATGCAGCAATAGATAAGTCATATATGAAACAACAAGCATCCCCTACCACCCTCGCAGTAACAAAACAGAATAAATAAAAATAAAACACATTGCCTAGAACTTCCAAAGAAGCATCCTGAAGATAACCATTCTCCTTTAGGTAAGGATTTGCCCCCAAACTCTCTTAACCCAAAGATCTTAAAGCAATTCAATTTACTTCCAAGGTAATTTTCCATGATTTGGAGTTCAAATATGTGTGTTACTTATAATGTCACACTGTGTAAAAAAGGGAAGCAAAAGATGTTCAAATCTTAAATTACATAAACCGTCAAAATTCTTAGAGCAAAATGAAGAACTGAATGCAGAAGATGGGCCAAAGGAACCCCCAGCTCTAGAGAATGGAAGAACAGGAGCCGTTAGCAGGTTGAAGCATATAATTGAGCCGTTAGTTAAAAGCTACTGTAACTCATTTTAAAAGAAAACATTTGCTAGAAATTCTGATCCCAGAACTTGGCAGCTTGCTGACGCCACGTGCAATCGGTGCAGATTATACAGTAAATGACGAGGACTAAAGCTGGGAAGTGGAGTCTGATTTCCATAATTTCTAAGGCTAGCAGACATGACTTGAGTTTTCATCCTAACGCAATCACCATTATTAATCCAGAGATTTCCTTCTGCTTAGGCATCACGGTGTCTCTTTATTTCTCACCTTCCACGTACTCTGCTTTATCACTCAGCCCAGGGCTCGCTAAGCTGCACTCCATGACCGATACGGCGCTTTACGAAGGGCGACAGATGCCAGTTTACGCACAGGTAAATCACAGTGCTCAGCCCCAAATCAGGCTTGGGCGATACCCCTCGGCCGTCCATACCCCTCGTCCGCAAAACTCGTCACGAAGTTGCAATTTTAAAAGAAATGCCTTCCCATCACAATTCAATAACCTTTTTATAAGCACATACACTTCTTTTTCTGGCCTGCATGAAATTTAATATCAGGATTATTATCCATTTGTCATTTCAACCTATAATTTAGTCAGCCTCCTTGCGTTTGATTTATGCTTCCCTCGCCCCTTCGCCGTCAGCTCGCAGCCACAGATCCATTCAAGAAGCTGTCTAGGTCATATTGGTTTGACCTCTTAGAACAAACACTTTCCATGTTTCTTATTCTGCTTCCCTAAGAGGCACCATGAAGTTTTGCTCATCTCGATTTAAAATGATTTTTACTACACAATAACATTTCAAGTTTTCTGTATTAATCTTCATTTTATTTCTTGAAATACTTAGGCAAACAATGTTACTAAGACATCACGCTAAGATGAGGAATTCTCTTTCTCCTCCACTCCTGTCTACTTAATGCCTGAATTAAGAAATCACACATTTTTGCTCTGAATTAGCTGAGCACTGGAAGAAAAGTTTAAAAGGCTGACCAAGTAATTCACGTCTTAAACACTTGGATAGCAATTAAAGCAGAAAGTCTTTCCTCCCCTTCTCTCTCTCTCTCTCTCTCTCTATATATATATATGGTATCCTGTTAAGAATTTAGAAATCTATTTTATATATCAAAGATGTCTGAGTCTAAATGAAAATAAAGCAATCCTAGCCAATTTGTCAAAGCAAACAAATACACGGTCAAGAGCCAGGAGTGTGGCTGGTACTCACCCCGCAGCCCAGGCCGCTGCCCGCTTCGCAGGTGACCTTCCTCTGGCTGGGCTCAGGAAGCAGCCCTGCTCCGCAGCCCGGGCTGGGGCACAGCATGCCCCCCATCTGCAGCACGCACTCTTCGGCGCCATATTGCTGGTACCGGTTGTACTGCAAAGAGAAAATGAGTTTTTCAAAGTGATAATACAGACACCAAGATGTGCTGTTTTACCGAAATGCTAATAGTTGGTGGTTCGGGGGTTTTCTTGTTAGTCTGTTTCTGTAAAAACAGGGGTGGGGGGTAAGGTGTGGTACAACCTAGAGAAAGTCTCCCAGTTCCAGCTGACAAAACAGAGAAGTGAGGCCTGTGTTCTTCGAATTTCTAGAAATTTACCCTCAAAAAATAGATTTTTCCAAGTTTGATCTTTTAAAATACTACTACCAATTGCTTTTAGTAGACTTTTTCATACAGATTTTAGGGAACATATCTATACTTTAAGTTATGGACATTCAAAACGCATCACTATCAATCTCATCAAAGAGTATATTTTCATGCCTCTATTCAGGAGTCTATCGAATTTTTAAAACTGTTTTGAAAATAGGTCCCAACGTTCCACCCCTGGTAGTTGTTAGCAGCCCACACGGCATCAATAAGCATACTCAGCTTGACGAAGAAAGACTACTGTTTTTCTGTTAAAGAATAAAATTTTCCTTTCATCACTATTCTTATTCCTAAAGCATGATTTCTTTTATCCCTGACTTCATTTCTCTGTGCTGTTGCTTGGCTCAATTCCCTTTAACTGTTTCCCCAGCTGGCAGAATAAACCTCAAATTGCACAGCACACTTTCCAAAGTCTTCCTTGTCGCAGCCCTACGTTACTGTTCTCCTTGCATTATTTGATCATATTCTCTTCTAAACTCAGATCAACTCAAATGGATCTGACAATTAATTCAAGCAACATTTACTGAGCGCCTACTATGTGCCAGACACTACTGTGGGTGTTGGGAATACAGCCCTAAACAAAACAGACATCTCTGCTCTCATCCATAGGACTAGAACAGTAAATACTGCAAGGTTAAACTGTATAGTATTTCAGATGGTGATGAGTGGGGAGGAGAATAAACAACTAGGAAGAGATAGATCCTGGGGAAGATGGGAATTACAATTTTAAAGAGGTGATCAGGGAATAGGGAATGCCTTATGAAGAAGGTGCATTTAAGCCAACATCTGAAGGAGATTAGAAAAGCAAGCCATGTGCCACCTGGGGGAATGAGCTTTCCTGGCTGAATAAGGAGCATTATAAAGGTCCAGAGGCTGCATGGGCTTGGTTTGTTTGAGGTACTGCTAAGAGGCCAGTGTGTCTGAGGTAAAGTGAATGGGCGTGTGTGTGTGTGTGGGGGGGGGGTGGGGAATAGTAGATGAAGTCAGAGAGTTAATGGGGATCCAGGATGTATAGATCCCTGAAGGCCTTTGTAAGAACTCTGGCTGTTATTCTGAGAGATTTGGGAACCACCGGGGATTTTCCAGCTGTGGACGACACAATATGACTAATCTCTTAAAGACAGCCATCTGGCTGATACGTTCAGAATAGACTCGTGGGGACAAGGATGGAAGCAGGAAGCAGAGAGGCAGGTCAGAGGTTATTTCAGCAAGGTCCATGGAGAGATGGTGGTGGCTTGAATCAGGAAAGCAGTGATTGAGGTAGGGATGGAGCAGTGGTTGAGTTCTGGATATATTTTGAAGGTAGAAATGGGAAACATTTTTAGGCAGGTTGGATACATGGTGTGACAGGAAAGGAAATCAAGCAGGAAGTAATGTTTTTCCCTGAGAAGACAGAGGGAAGGAGAGACTATTACTGAGATGGGGAGACTTGGAAGAAGAAAGGTGTGAGTCTGTGTGTTTAGGGAGTTGAGAAAAGGAATCATTATTTCTATCGTGCTCATATTCATTTTGAAAACCTCCTACACAACTAAGTCAAAATGTTGAGTGGCTAGTTGAATGTATGGCTTTGGAATTTAGGAGAAAGTTGCGGGTTGTAGACACCGATTTTGAAGTCACAGGTGCACGTAGAGCTGGAAAGGAAAGGGTTAGCATCAGGCCTACTCTCCATTTTCTCATATTTCTGACCCAAGCAAAAAAAGAAAGATGCGTTGGTCAAATCCCCTTGTAAATATGCTAATGGTACTTATATACAATGGCATGTACTAGAAAAGAGTTCTTATCTATGGAATGCATTCAGCAGGAAACACCTGGTCTAAGTTTGCTTACAGTAAACTAGAATATATGATTTTATGAGGTAAGGCTCTCTGAAAATGTCATAAGCTGTGCAATTATTAAGGGATAATGAAGACATTTTATCAAGTGAAGAATGATGAGACAGTTTATATAACTGAGAGATTTCATGTTAGTGATCATTCCATGAACTTCCCAGAGACCTCATGTATTGACTCTTGCCTAGAGTACATCCCAATATGCTGAGAAAGGACATGCATAGCTGTGTTAAATGAGGTGGGGTTTCCCTGTATTTTGTCTGTGTCTCATCATTACCAGCATCCTGGAAGTTATTAGCAAAGATTGACACTGGGTTACATCTACGATTCTTTTTTTTTTTTTTTTTTTTTTTTGCGGTACGCGGGCCTCTCACTGCTGTGGCCTCTCCCGTTGCGGAACACAGGCTCAGGACGCGCAGGCTCAGCTGCCATGGCTCACGGGCCCAGCCGCTCTGTGGCATGTGGGGTCTTCCCGGACCGGGGCACGAACCCGCGTCCCCTGTATCAGCAGGTGGACTCTAAACCACTGCGCCACCTGCGAAGCCCACATCTACGATTCTTGCAAGTCTGATTTGACAATACGACCCTGTGTTATCTCAACAGCCATGAGACTGGATGAGATTACCTAACCTTTGTGGGGATGCTGAGAAGGAGCCAGCAAAGGAGACTGAGAAGAAGCAGCCTATTAGGCAGGTGGAAAACGAGAAGAATGCAGGTGTCCTGGAAGGCAAGGGAACACAGTATTTCAAGGAGGGTGTATGTGTCATGATAAATTGTGTCAAAGGCTGCAGATAAGACAATTACTGAACACTGTCTGTTGTTAGAAATGGAGATACCATTGCGATCTCAACAGGGGCCATTTCAGTGGAGTCATGGAGCCAGAGGCCTTATGGGAGTGGAGTCAAGAGAGAACTGGAGGAGACAAATTCCAGGAGGTGAGCGTGGACACTTTTTTCTAGGAGTTTGACTGAAAGGGGCAGCAGAGACAGGAGGACAGCAGCTGGGAGGGCTGTGGGACTGTAAAGGGATTTTTGAAAATGGAGAAATAACAGGATGTTAGTAGGCTGAAGGGAATGAGTGAGAAGAGGACGGCAACTGATGACGCCGTGGGTAGGTGAGGGAATGGGGTCTACAGCATGAGTAGAGGGTGAGGCCTTAGGACGAGGGCAGAGTGCTGGGGCCCAGGTGCGGACAAAGGAGGTTTTGGAAATTTGAGATGAGCAGAAAAGGTATGAATGATAAAGAGGAGGGAATGTTTGGAGTCAGGATTATTGCTGGGCAGCATAAGAGCCCATTTGAACAGCCAATTTAGAGGAAGCTGGTCAGTAGAGTTGCCTGCTCTTCACACCAACACTCAGCAGCTCGTGCAGAGCAGCCAGGAAGTTGGCTTTAAGCCAGGTGGGGCTTGGTCAGACTTGTATGAAGAAGCCAGCCATTCCTCCACCATTCCCACCCCTGTGTGGCTTTGGCACATAGCATCCCCTCGTATCACTTTGAATGATTCCAATAAATATTTATTGAACCCCTCTGCTCAGCTCTGTACCACTGGACTGTTTAACCTTCTGTTTTGTCCTATCCAAAATGGGTACAAAGTTTCAGTTTTGCAAGATGGATACATTCTTGGGATCTCAGGTACAGCCTGGGGAACACAGCTAATAATTCTATATTGTAGACTTAAATTTGCTAAGAGGGTAGGTATTTCAGAACTACGGAGTTTTACTTAATATTTTCTGTTTTACATCTGTGTTGCCCTTTTTCTACACTGGTTCTCAAGAACGCAGAGAATAACAGAATCATAATGTTCCATAATAGCTCACTTGCTTTAGCTCACATTGTACACACCATGATTTTGGAATAAGAATGACAATATTATCACCATGAATGTGATTACTAAAAACTTCAAATATATTTTCACGTGCTCTACCCATTCTCCTGCCAATTTTTTCCAATAACACTGTATCTAAATAGTTGAGACATAGGGCCATTTCATACTATGCTTTCTTTCTCCTAATTCTCATGTAATCTCTCACACACACACACACTTAATACTCATCACCAGTCCTTATTGTAATGTCTGATCAGCAATTTTGGTTGTTTGAAGCTTGTTCTCTAGTATAAATTCCTCAGGAAGATCTCATTGGAAAAATGTTCACTGAATTCTTGCTCAGTGACAGTTTATTTGGGGCCTTGATTCTTGAAAATGAGTTTGGCTGGATATAAAGTCCTGGGTTCATATTTTTTCCCCCTTAAGTATCTTAAATGTCTTACTCTATGTTCTGATACAAAGTGTTATGGGCAAAGCTTATGACAATCTGATTTTATTTTTTTCCTTTATAAGTGAATTGATCTTTTTGCTCAGATGCCCAAAGGATTTCTTTCTCTTTTTCTTTAGAATCTAGTAATTTTATTAGAATATGTCTTGGTGATGGTCATTTTCTGATCAATATTCATATGCATGCTATGTCAGGAAAGTTGCACTGAATTTAATTTTTTAGTATTTACTCCATTCTCTTGCTTTGATGTTTTTCTTGTGGGCTTTCTAGTGTACATATATTGGATTTTTTTAACCTAATTTCTAAATCAGTCAACTTCTCTTGACTGATTTAGAAGTTGGGTAAAGTTAGTTTATCTTACTTTATTTTCATTTTTTAGAATTTTCTTTCTTTTCACTGTCTATTTCTTTTAAGACTATGTCCGTTGTTATTTATTTGTACTTGTGAAATTTCTTAATAACTTAGTTCCCTTTGGAATAGTTATTTTAGTTTTCACCCAGTTGGTGGGCATGACCGGCTGACACACTCTCACTGCCTCTCAGGACAATATTCTGCTCTTCACTCTGCATCTCCTCTTAAGAACTTTGTGTGGCATTTGACCTTGTTTCTTTTCTGTTGGGATTTTACTTTGTTGCTTTCTGTCGCTCACCTTTACGTGAAATTAGTTCTGAAATTTTAGGAGGAAGAAGGATTCAGAATAGCTCTTAATGGCTCTACAGTTTCCTATTTGGTTTTTTGGGCAGTGTTAAAAAATTTGAGGGCTCAATTTCTGTGATCTCCCCACTCTGATACCCCATTTTCAACCGGACTTTCTCTTTCCCTTTACTCAGTGAGGGGCTTTGTCCTGACAGAGGTCTTTGACTGGTTACTGGTTTTGTGAGTCATGGGACCTACGTGCTCCAGCCCCTCAGGCCTTCCTGTAGACCCTCTGCACTCCCCGCTTTCCTTCACGTATTTGTATTCCTGAATTCAGCACAGTATCTTGTCCATAGTTGGTACACAATAAATTGTTGTAGAATGAATTAATAAAATTTAACTCCATTCTTAAAGAATTCTAATAAAATAATCAATGACAATGGGAATTAATAACAGAGTGGTATAGGATGATTTTTACCTACATAAATTATTTTCTAGTTTAAATAAATTCTTAAGTCATTAGCTATTTACTGATTTGATGACAGATCACCTATCTATTTAATTTAGTTAAGCAATTTTATTACTACGATAATATTTTTTCTAGGAAGAAGTTAACCTATTAACCTATGGACAAAGTGCACTAACTCTATAGAAATTCTTGCTGACTACATGTGTTACACTCTCAAATTCTGACAGAACGTGTAAACTATGTTCCTGTTTCCATTCATTAACTAAGGAATTTATAAGAAATAACTTTATTATATTCAATCTATATTACAATTCCTTTTCTAAAGGAAGACAAATATTTTAGCTTACATGTCTGGTAATTTCTGATTAAAAAGTACACACAACATCTGAATCAAAACCTACAATTACTGAATGCATTTCTTTTTTTTAACATTGTGAAATGTATAAGAAAAACATTTGACCTAGACCAATAATGTTCTAGTATTCAAGGAAAGTTTAATACCCTAAGGAAACAATTTAGACATGTAATTACATTATATGTTATTAGCAGAGATCCTTATGTAGTTTTCTTTAAGATAAGACCCACAGTTTCACAGATTCCTTTCAACCACTTACTGGCACAAAGTTGAGCGTGCACCGGAAGAAACATACTATATACTTATTGGAGAGTTGTGACAAGTTAGCAGGAAGTAGAGCAGAATGTCTGTACTCATCTGAGTGTAAAATACACACAATAGTGGTAAAGTGATAAATGGACTGCAAATGGTGGAAAGGAACGACGACTGATCCTTTGACACTACTTGTGTTATTTCCTAGGGCTTTTTTACTTATCACTGTTGAATAGCATTTATAAATAGAACTATCTTGGAGGAATGTGATTAATTTATAACGTGAACTAGGTCTGTATGGAGTCCATTCTCAGGTGAGCTCAAAAGCAGCAAATTCTCTAAAAATCACTTAGGCATTGTTTGTCTTTGGAATCACAGTGAGTGTCTATGTGTGTGCTTGTGTACGTGTAGATAGGTATATTAATACTTACTTGCCAACTTACGCTGTTTAAGCTGTTAATAAAACTAGTTTGCAAATTTCTAGATATACTTCCATAAAGTGGATACTCCACAGACAGATAACTAAGATAATTTAGAGATGACAGGGTATTTGCAAAAATTTTTAAAAATAAATGTTAATATTAACAAAGCATACTGTTCTGCACCTAAGAAAAAAAATTAAAAGTTCCTCCTACATTTTGTCAGATTATAGTGAAAATACATTCTGTTAGATGACTTATCTAGGTAAAATCTCAACTCATTGGTATGGTTTATATTTTATTTATTTGGGGAATAAATTATTCAGTTTTTATGTGTATGCTCATGGATTCTCTTAAGAACAGGAAATATTCATTTTAAAGTATAAAATTCACAGAAGTTTCAATAAACTCATATTTTAAGAATCTAAAAATGAGTCAGGGGAGAGCATAAGCAAATAGAGGTTGCACTTTGGTGGTCTGTTGCTAGTTGGAGGAGTTGGGTAGAATAATGTTCTATAATGAAGCCAGGGTCCCAGGTCCCAGGTCCCATGGAGGCCAGTTAGCTTCCCCTTCCTTGCTGGCCACTGTCTCTATGCTAAGTGCAAGTGGTGACCCGCGGGGTCAGGCTGGGGAGGAACTGGGCCCAAATACCCCACACTGCTGGAAAACCACTCAAAAGGCCTGTCCTATGTAGGAGGGCACAAACGGCTCATCGTGATGTTTAATTCGCATGCTTTCCTAAGAAAAGACAGCAAGAAGGAAGCTAAATTTTAAAACTGCAGCAAATTTGAAGCACAGGGATACTTAGGTAAAACTAAAATCTGGGAAAACAGGCAGATGTTCTGTCAAAATGAGGTGGAGCTTGTCAGCAATCCACGGCAGCCTTTCAAATCCTCTGAGCAGGGAAGGGGGCTGTTTGTGTTCTGCCATGGAATTTCCCAGAGTGTCCTTTCGGGGGCGCTCAGGTACAGCTACAAAAGCAACCCGTACAGGCTGTTCTTGCTTTTCCCCCACTACATTCTGGCCTCTGTGAGGTCTTAGCCACAAGCACCCAGGGATTCCCTCCCAGGACCTGTCTCCTGCTCTCCCCCTGGAGGAGAGAAATCCCCATCAGAGATACCATTCACTGAATGACCACTCTGTGCCAAGGACTGTGCCCACACTTTGCCTATGCATTTTACTCTCCGTCTATCCTAGAAGTGACAGGTGAGGTCACTGAGTCACAAAGACATTCAGTCCTTCACTGTGGTTCACACGGGCAGGGACTCAGTGCTGTGGCTCTAAAAGACCACCCTTTCCCCGATACCAAGCTGCCTCCACTTTCTTTTTTTCCCTTTTATTAACAACAATTCAGCTCACTATTCCTTCGTTATCATTTAGAAACTAATGAAAAATGGGTTATTACAGCACTTCTTCTTTGGCTAAACAAAGTCTAAAATAACTTTTTAGAGGAACATGAATTTATGATTAATCCATTTCCCAGTGCTAAGTAGAGAATACCCTATTTTCTATATGTATTAGAATTTTAAAAAACACTCCTTAAATTCTCAGTAATCTTAGTTTTCTTCATGTGCAAGCAGTTAGCCCCGGGGAGTTGGTGACAGCCCCTGTGGAGGTGCCTGTCACATTGCGGTTTGTATTCTCAGTTTTGTTGCTAATAATGTACTTTTCATCCCTGGACATCTGTCATTGACTGATGAAGTAAACTGGCTAGAAAAAGGGCTGGACCTTTTTCATCGCCTAGAAAAAAACATCATTAGGATGGCTGAAATTAAATGCCAGGAGAAAACAGATCAAACAACACC
Organism: Stenella coeruleoalba; assembly: GCF_951394435.1. Taxonomy (NCBI): domain Eukaryota; kingdom Metazoa; phylum Chordata; class Mammalia; order Artiodactyla; family Delphinidae; genus Stenella; species Stenella coeruleoalba. Next base: position 83,582,968 of record NC_137158.1, read on the forward strand.
TGAAATATAATTAGAGCAACAGACTGTATCCTGGATTGCAATTTACAAGGTTTTTCTTTTTCAGATGTTTCAGACGACATGATGCCAAAAAATATCTCAACTTCTAGTAGCCATGGAATCTTCCGGAAAGGAGGTCAGAACCGATTGATTTGTTTGTCCCTTCTCCATGCTGTGGGCCATGCAGCGCCCCACAGGAAGGGTGAGGCTGTGAAAGCAGATACTTGCAAACCGTTTTCCCTGAAGGAGTTTCTACTGAGGGCGTGACTTCAGAGACTTCTGGGAGCTTTGCAAACGGGTCTGCTAAGCACACCTCCTGATGGGGCCCTTGGCAGAGGGCAAGGCTGTCTGTGGGCACAAATTATTCTACCCTTTACTATAGTCCCTGAGAAGTGGTTGTGAGCAGTGCTGTTAGTCTCCAAATCCAAGAGCCTCACCCTCAGAGAAATGGAACTTCCCTGAGAGGGTGTGGTTTTGCCACCTGCACCCCCCCTCCTCCCTGTCTCTTCCCGGCCTTTGCTTCTCTAACACGGGATGCTCACATCCCTCCCTTCTGGTCATCCTCCAGTCTGGAGGCAACTATACTGGTTTCAAGGTGATTATGAGGCCAGTGGAAGGGGAAGAGTGACACATCGTCGTCTGGAAGTTTTGTGTAAGGCTTCAGTTTGACGCAATGAAACGGGTTATTTCCACTGCACATTTAATGAATTGATTTGAACTCTGATGACCCAAATAATTAAAAAAAATGATCTTCTCGATTATATTACATGGATGTACATTTATCACTATCTTTCCTTGGTGTCAGCAAGCCTATGATATCAAGGAAACGTTCTGAAGTGAAGGCCAAGTAAGTTGCCTTAATGCCCAAGAGACACACTTGAGATGATAAGAGCCACGTGAGACGGCAACAGCCAGGTGAGGTGACAACAGCCAGGTGGCCTGGTTGTGTACCTACTTCCCTCCCAAGGTCATCAGAATTCATTCCATCATGCCTCACATCATTATTGACTTCTGAGACTTAGGCATCCCCTACTATTCTCATTCCCATAAAGGTCTTAATATTCTCCAATAGGAGCCTCCCTTCTCCCCTAAGCCCTTTCTCTGTCCCCTGGAATTCCTGCTCCACAATGAACAAGCTCTCCCGTATAATCAGGCTTTGCAAAGGTTTCTCTCTCCTACCCGATTTAACTGAAACTGGTCCATCTCCTTGCAACCCTCTAAAGTGAAGGCTGCCCTTTGTTTCAGGTGTACACACCTGAAAGCCAGAGTTGGAGCTGGTTGTCTCCTGGCCCCTCACTGATGTTCCTAAACCCTTGCTCCCCTCTCTCTTGCAAAACCCCACCCCACTGCTCCTCTGAAACTTATGCCATCTGGCTATGTACCCCTGTCCTCTCCCCACTGCCACCACCTGCAATGGACATAGGTGGATAAGCCCCTCATTCTCGGGACTTTAGCTTCTAGTTCACGATTTTCATCTCTGCCCCTATTCTTCTCATCATTCTAGGGATTGAACTGTCCATCCATCAACCTCTTCTTTCAGTTCCTTTACCTTCTCATCTCTGGGGACCTTTTCAAAACAATTCTTCTACTGTTACAATTCATTCCTGGGCCTTGTCATCATGAGAAACTGTACCACCTCTGAAATCCAAACTCCAAATATGTCTCTTTCCAACCATCATCTCCTGTCTTTCCTTTCCCGGTGTTCTTACTGAAGTACGGACATGGCTTAAATTCTTCAGCTTCACTGAGAATTCTCATGAACTGACCTAATACTTTCTCCCTGGCCACTGCTTGCTTTCTCTTAAATTACTCATCACAGACTTCAAATGAGCATTTACAACTTCTTGATGATTGTATTATGTTTCTCTAGTAGCATGTTTTCTCTTCTTTCTTCCCATACTGCTCATATCCCACCACTTTCCTCTCTGGACATCTTACTTCATACTTCACTAAGAAGACAGAAGTCACGAATGAGGTATTCATTTATTGGGCAAATATTTACTAAGCATCTTTCTTAAAAAAATTTATTTTATTATTATTTTTTTATACAGCAGGTTCTTATTAGTCATCTATTTTATACATATTAGTGTATACATGTCAATCCCAATCTCCCAGTTCATCCCACCCCCACCCCGCTTCCCCCCTGGTGTCCATATGTTTGTTCTCTACATCTGTGTCTCTATTTCTGCTTTGCAAACCAGTTCATCTGTACCATTTTTCTAGATTCCACATATATGTGTTAATATATGATATTTGTTTTCCCCTTTCTGACTTACTTCACTCTGTATGACAGTCTCTAGGTCCATCCATGTCTCTACAAATGACCTAATTTCATTCCTTTTTATGGCTGAGTAATATTCCATTACATACATGTACCACATCTTCTTTATCCATTCATCTGTTGATGGGCATTTAGGTTGCTTCCATGACCTGGCTATTGTAAATAGTGCTGCAGTGACCAATGGGGTGCATGTGTCTTTTTGAATTATGGTTTTCTCTGGGTATATGCCCAGTAGTGGGATTGCTGGGTCATATGGTAGTTCTATTTTTAGTTTTTTAAGGAACCTCCATACTGTTCTCCATACGGGCTGTATCAATTTACATTCCCACCAACAGACTAAGCATTTTCTATGTGTCAAGAAATCTATGTGGAGAAGATGCAGCAGTGAAAAATGTGTCTGCCTTAATGGAGCCATTAGACGCCAACTTTCCCCTCCGCATCACTACACCTGCCAACATACCTGCACCCACACTCACCTGTTCCTTTCTGTCTTCTTACAACAAAGAAAGTGGCTTTATCCCTGTTAAGGGTCAATTACTCCCTCTGGGCTGTGGATCCAAAACAAACCCTTCTCACCTTCTAAAGTACTTCCCTTCTTTAGCTCGCTCATCTATCTCTTGAATCATCAAATAATCCATCGCTACTGGATCATTTCAATGAACATAAAACAAGTTCTAGCCTCCTCAGTCTGTAAAGCACCCTCCTGCTACTGCTGCATTTCCTTTTTCCTTTTCATAACAAAACTTCTAGAAGAAATTGACTCTGCTTCTGCTGACTCTTCATCCCATGAAAATCTGCCTCTTGCCTCCAACTCTCCACCAAAACTGCTCGTTACGGCCACCCATGACTTCATGTTGCCGTATGCAAAGGACAATTGGCCGACCTCATCTTATTCAGCTTTTCATTAGCATTCACGTAAACAGCCACTTCTTCCTCTGGGAAACACTTCCTTTCTTGGCTCCATCATGACACATCTCTGGATTTTCCACTCCTTTAACTTGAGGCTCCTCCTTGGTCTCCTTTGCTGGCTGCCACTCTTTTACCAAGTTTCCAAATGCTGGCGCTCCTCAGGGTTCATCCGTGGTCCCTCCTCTCTTACCTACTTTTCGCAACCGCCATGGATTTAAAATACCACCTACATGCCAGCAACTCCAAATTTATCTGTCTCTGACCCCTGACCTCCCTCTCCTCTGAGCTCCAACTCACACATCCAAATCCCTACTTGTCTCCTTCTCAATGCTTCAGTCATATCAAAGATATTCAGAATTGAACCCTGATTCCAAGCTTTCACCTTCACCTTCCTACAATCAAACCCATCTCAGTTAATAGAGCTGTAGGATTCCTTCATTTCCCTGACTCATAGCTAATCAATCACCACGACCTTTAATTCTACCTCTGAATAGTCACTTCTTTCTGTTTCCTCTGCCAATCATTTTCATCCAGACCATGTCCATATTGCAACAAGACTGACATTCTTAGAATGTAATTTGGATAATGCCAGCCCCCTGCTTCAACTCTTAAGGATTCGCCATTGAATTTAGAATGAAATCCAAACTCTTGACCATGGCCCACGGGTGTAGGTGGTTTTTATCGTTCATCACGGCCTCTCTTGCTCATTGTTTTCCAGCCACATTAATTTTATTTAGTGGCTTGAACCAAGCAAGCTCTTCACCTCCTCTGGGGCTACAGAACATGTGCTTTACTCTGCTTGGAAGGCTCTTCTCCCCTAAGCCCCGTGATCGTAGCTCACTCCATGGTGGGTGTCCTGTCAACTTTCATGTTTCAGAGGTCCTGACTTCTTATCCAAAATAGGTTCCATCTTAGCATTTATCATGATTTGTACCTGTGACTTCCTTGCTTACCGTTTTACCCAACACTAGCACAATAACAGTACAAAAGGTATCAGAAATGTTTGTTGAATAAATGAAGGTTATTTCCTTAAAACTCTGGTGATTAAACCCAAAGAGGAGGAAGCTGGTAAAAGTGGAAGTACGTCTGAGATGCAGTTTTTCTGAAGACTCTCCAGATCCTGTGGACTTACAGATATCATGCCTGTTGTCTTTAGGGCTCACCTAGAAGTTTAGAGGAGCTTTACTTACCTGCGGTGTGATGATATCTTTACCAAGTAGTTTGGCCTTGGTGGGTGTGGGTGAGGGGCTGAAAGGTGCTTTATGAATGTGAATCGTAAACACAAATCAGCGACAGGGCCCAGAGCTGAAGTAAATGTAATATGTTACATTCCAAGGAGTTTTAATTGCATTTTTATTTTAGGAAGGTAATGATTTATAGTGTTTATAATGATTTATTTTTAATCCAGATCTCAAAAAGCAAGTGCCTATTCAAGGTCAATGAAAACGGAAGGAAACACAGACAAAGCAGTCAGACACTGGTCAGCATCTCTCCCGTCCAGTAATGAGTTCAGTAATTAACCAGTATCTGTACAGGTTTCACCAACTCACTTTTAAGTGAATGTTACACTGATATTACTTTATTTTATTATTTTTTCTGTTCCATTATAGTTTATTACAGGATATTGAATACAGTTCCCTGTTACACTGATTTTAGTGTCTACTTTTGCTGCTACTAGCTTAGTCTATTGATAGAGTGTGAACAGTATTTAAATCAGAAACATTTTAGTGTAGTAATATTTGCAACTTACTTTGCAGTCTTATTTATTTACAGAAGTTCTAAGAGATGACCTAGCATTACTCTTCCTTTTTGACAAACCAAAACGCCAAGTTAGAGACTACAATGATTTGTCAGAGGGAACTTGTAACACAGAATAAAACATTTTGTTTCATCAAGTAATCTAAGTTGCCTCAAGCACCCAGAGACAGCCTGAGAGTTTCAGCAGCTCCGGCTGAGGCCGCCCACCCCCACTGGCAGGAGCGCTGGGGCTGGAACTTTCTGCTCCCTCTCCGGACTTCGTGCCACCATCTGCCCCGAGGCCACTACGTTTTGTCATGTTTCATGAGCACGGAAATATCCCTAGCTGATGTGACCTGTTTGTATCCATCACCAAGAGATCCTTGGCTCCCTTGTCACTTCTCCGGTCTGACCCTCAATCCTACACACAGCTCTGTCCACCCCTTTTCCCCACCCTGTCCTTCAGCTGCCCCAACTCCTGCCTCTGAGCATGGGGAACTCGGAGTCAGTCAGCAGTAAGTGCCCTGTAACTTACACTCTCTCAGTGTTTTTCTCACATTCTTCCCTCACTGAACTTGATTCACACCTCAGGACACTGCTTCCCCTGCAGCCCCTCAAATGTTTTCTCCACTGCACCCTCTGCACCACCGAGTATTGACCTGCAACACCCCAGGTAGAACAGTTTTCCTCTCTCCTTCTAAAACTCTCCAGCTGGGATTTTCAAACCGCTCTTCGTGCTCTATTTCTCCTTTGCAGTCAGCTACTGATGCCCACCTCCCTCAGTCTCTCTCTCCCTTCCCTGTCCTGTTTCTAGAAGCCTCAGTTTTTGACTCACCAGAACTCTCTCCAAGTCCGCTCTGGTGACAGTTCTGGAGGAGCTCAGTGTCCACATGGGCCATACTTCCAACACCCTGGCTTTTTAAGTCCATGCCCTCAACTTCTGCAGTCATCTCGTCGGCTACCTTAACTCAGCCAGCAACATTCCTGGTCCTCCCCTGACCCTGTCATTTCCAGTCACTGCACCACCTCCACAATCTCAATGTTAAGTATTCCATTCTTCGGCCAACACCTACTTTTCCAGCTAAACCCTTCAAAAACCCAAACTCCAAAGACTCCTTGAACCCACTGGGACCTGTAGCCGGTGGGTCCTCCCACCTCTTCCCCATCCCTTTCTCCCCTCATCCCTCTTCTCTGCTTAGCCAGCTGAAATCTCAGGCTCAGTCATTATACTCACTCCCTTAGGTCTGCCCAGCAAAGAGCTCCTTTGCCTCTCTCTTGTTTTTGTTTTACTCGTGTGGCTGGTTAAACTTGACCCTCTGCCTTTGCTGCATCTGTGCCTACACAGTCCAGTGTGACAGAAAAACAGTCAGGCTGATTGATCTTGCTCCAAATTCATTCGTTTTTTACACTTATTCACTCCCTAGCCTCCTAAATGACACTTTCATCATCCTTTCCTATCTCTATAAAACTCTTCTCCCATCTTCCCTCTCAACTGATGACTTTGCTTCCTATTTCACCGAGAAAAGAGAAACAGCAGCAAAAATCTTCCTACATATTCTGCATTTCCCACGGCTACGAGGTTGAGCTGTCTCCACTCTCGTCTCTGGCCAAACCTTAACTCTGCTAGTTGTCGAATCAAGGACATTGCTCCTGAAATTCTCCCCTCTCCTCTGCATCATCAATCTCCCTGTTCCTCTGCAGAATCATTCCCATCAGCACATAAACATGGCATTTTTTTTCCTATAAAAATGAAAAATTTCTTGATGCCACATTCCCTACCCGCAGCTACCTCATTTCTTTGTTTTCATTTAGCTAAATTCCTAAAAAAAAAAAAAAAAAAGTATCTAGATTTTCTCTCTCCCATTCTTCTCCCCTCTCCATTGAACCCAATCTAGGCAGATTTTCACCCTCACCAGTCCACTGGTCAAGGTCACAATGGCCTCCAAGTTTCAAATTCCAGGGCTCACTTCCCATCTGCATCCTGCTTGATCAGGACACGCTTTGTTCCTTTGGCTCCCACTTTACATGCTCCTGGATTTCTTCCTCCTTTATTCCAACCACGACTTATATTTTATAATATTTTTTACATAAAATAAGCATTACATACGGTTGCTTCAAAGCTTCTGTACTCACTTTACTCTCTACCTGGGAACCTCTTCCCGGATGTCACCATGGTGCTTCCCTTCGCACCTTTGAGGTCCTCATGCACCTAGCACCTGCCTCAGTGAGACCTTTCCTGACCACCTTGTATAAAATCTCAACTCCCCCAACCGCCAGCACTCATTATCCTTCTTTTTGGTTTTACTTTTCTCCATGGCAATGATAACCGTCTAGCATATCATATTCTGAACATGTTTGTGTGCACGTAACATAAGAGCCTTCCTCAACTAGAATGTGAGCCTGAGAGGCTTTCTTTTTCACTCCTCTGTCCCTGTAAACAAGAATGGCATACAGCACATGAGCAGGTGCACAGTTAAGTATTCATCGAATGAAAGGAAAGAAGGAAGGAAGGAAATGTGGTTTTTCAGGAAATAAAAATCAATATTGCTGTGATGTACCAAGTGGCCATGTAGCACAACTGATCAGAGTAATATAGATTTTGATTATGGCTTGATTAAATGTCTAAGAAAATGCAAAGTGGCTTGCATTTTATGCAACTCTAAGGAGATGATTATAGTTGGCTTTTTTCCCTACTTATCACCCAGTGACTCTAAAACAAACATGGAAACAATTTGCAAATATTGGTACAAGTTAGAAGAGAAGCTTCCATTACCTGAGCAGAAATCTCAGGGTAACAATCAATGATTCTTGCTATAAGAAATCTCTCAGGCTTTCACAGGAAAATAGCTGTGAGATACAGGTGTTTTCATAAATAGGTATGTTTGGGGTCTGTTATCAGCTCTTACCTGCAACGGAGGATAATTGATTTTGCTTGTATTTGAATAAACACCCGTGCTCTCTATTCTGGAAATTTACAGTATGAAAACATGAATGAGGCTCCCTGTAACCTGCTAATTCAAGGAGTTGGAAATGATTCCAGCCTTTCATCCTCCCCTAATTAATCCCCCTTTTGAAATCTCATGTTGGAAATGGGCAGTCCAACTTTGCGACATACACATACCAAACAAAAACACACAAACCAAGAATCTGTTGACAAAACTGAGCTGCCACGTCTCCATTTGCATGTTCTCTGGTCAGAGTGGGCAAAGGCCACCTTTGCGAGTAAAAATCAATACGAGAGTATAAAATAGGTCAACTAGCATGCTGTAAACTATATGGCATGAGTATTTCAAGGATAGCTTGATATCAGATTTAACATAATAATAATATGGAGCCTGTAATTCCATATGAAGATTAGGAGGTTTATTTTTAAGTGGTCAAGTGTGTGTGTGTTTATACACATACATCTAGGTAATATTTAGCACTCTGAATTATTAACTTAACACATCTACTTAGAACCTGACATGTTTCACTGAGCACAACGCAACACTTAAATAATCAACTTTAAATGGGCCAGCTTTTGTATATAAGTCACATGTTCACATCCATAGACAAAGCGGCTGAAGTGCAATACAGGTAACACACACAATATAAAATTCTGGTGAAAAGAGTTTGTACATCCACCTACAGACATCAAATCAGGGCTGTCTGTGATGCTCGATCTCTTAGGCATAATTCATCTCGGCACTTATTTGCTTATCTGCCACTACGTTGTACCTGCTTACTGCCGCGTCCCGAGATGTAATGCTCTGGCAGGTAGCAGATGTACCAATTAATAACCTGTCAGGCCTGATGGATAGAAAAGGGAAGGAGTGTTCCCACACATAGCTCCTGCATGGCTCCCTTTCCCATTTCAGGCGCTGAGGGTCAGGAGACACCCCTTGCCTCCCCGGAGAGAGCCCAAACGGCCTCATTACTATCTATCTTCCACAACACTCTGGCGTAGCTTTTGAGAGGCTGACTCACCTGCTCTTCTCCAAGAATCCTGAAGTGATGGAGCTCTTTAATCAAGGAGTTGGGGCAGCCAGCTGTTGGGAAGAAGAGTTAATCACCAACGTGTTATTCCCATTCTGTGCAGTACTATGTTCTCACTGCAGTTATGACTACCAGTGACCAGTGTCGCTTTGGGGGAGGACACAAATGCTTACCTGCAAAACAGTCTAACCAACCTCCAGACAGCAAACGCCCGAGGGCACTCTGCCTGCAGCCTGCCCCGCACTGTGATTCTTTAGGAAGGAGCCACACGTGACCCTGGCCAGGCCTTTTCTCCCCTCCTGATTGTGACCTGGCCTTTGTGGGGCCTTAGGACACTGTGTCATTTCTGCCCAGCATGTCACTTATCCCTAATATAGAGCCAGGATTTCATGGGGCCAGAGATGGGGAGTTGGCACATGTAGGTTCGTTTCACTTATTTATCACATCCTGTTTCCTCAGCCTCCAGGCTGGGCTTCTGCACATCGAGAGTGAAGGATGAAGATGGAGCATCTGGACGCCCCGTCTTCATGGGATTCGGCTATAGTTCAGACTCTTGCCTGGTTCTTCCAGGAGGATTTGTCAAGACCCTAAAGATGCTGCATTTCCGTTTGGAAAGTGTCTCTTACGAAAAAGACCTGGGAAGAGGGCCAGGGCAGTCTTGTGCCCATCATCTGCTAGTTCTACCCAGACAGTGAGAGCCTACGCAAGCTTTCACATTTTCTTTTTTCAGTTGTAAAAAGAAATAAGTAAATAAATAAATCATACTCATATATATACATATGTATACATAAGTATATACATCTGTCTGTCTATCTATCTATCTATCTATGCCAGGGCATACTAGTTATCACTTAAAATGCGTTCCATCCCTGCCTTTTAAATAGAAGTATTCCACAGTATTAATTTGCAGTCATTTATAATATAAACTCTGGAAACAGAATTGATATAAAAACCTGTTTCTTTGGGATCAAATCTATGAATGACAGAATCTGTTGACATTTCTATTAAGGAAAATGGGTTGTAAGAAAATGTGCCGAAGCCACCGCTGAGGCTGAGGCATTTCTCCATATTGTGATGTAAGAACGTGGAAAGTACTGAGGACGTTTGCCTGGGGGAGGGTGGGCCGTGGAGGGAGGCGACTGTCTCCGCAGGGTGAAGGAGCTATCCTTTGCAAGAAGGATTAGATGTGTGCATTATTCTAGAAGGTAGAATTAAAATGAACAGGTAAAATTACAGCAGGAATACTTGGGTTCAATATGAATAAATTTCTAATTTAAAAATGGAATACATTGCCTTATAAGCCAGTAACTGGAGGCTTCCAGACAGAGGGTAAATGACTACTTATGCAGAATATTTTAGAGATGAATTTGACTTGGGTTAGTTCCAACTCTGAAACTCTGTGGTCATATGAAACGCTGGAATGGAGATTTAGTCTTTGTTACTATATTCAATATATATTCGTCTTCGACATTATTGCATTTCATACTCTGAGAAAGTGGTTCGTAAATGTTCACTAAGGTAATACAAAAAAAATTTTACAAATACGAACAAAATGTAAACAGGTGATGTCACCACCTGACAAGAGTCCAAGAAAATAAACGGAAATTCCAAGGTGAATATTTTGGTGGAAAACCTAGTAAATTAATTGCCACACGCATGTCCAATACTACGAAGAAGGAAAGCCAGATCCCGACCTTTGCAAGAGACACTGAGCTGTTTTTCTCCCACTGGAGGCCACGAAGACTTGCAGACTGTGGTTCTTTTTGAGAAGTTGTTCATTTCAGAGTTGCTGTTCTGATCTAAACAATTAGTAAAGGTATATTCTGGATAATTTGGTTGGCTGCCATTCAACCAAAAACTGCTGTGGAAATTCAGAGCCCTGTCAGTTCTTGAGTTTTAGATCTCCTTGGGAGCAAGGAGGCATATTTTAGTTTTATGCAACTAATGAGGAAAGGAACAGAGGCAGAGAGAATTCCAGGGTCAAATTCCCAACAAGTGAGGGTCCCGTGGTTTGGTGCCAAGTATATGAGGGGAGGAGCTGCACAGGAGGAGAGACAGCAGAACTGAGGTTCCCCAAGCTCAGGGTCATAGGCAGGCTAAGATCAGACCACTCAGGGCCCTGTTTGTACCCCAAGCACTGACTTAGTTTCAGTAAGATGACAGCATCTGCTATATTAAATTCATAGAGTTAATTTGAATACTTTTGGTTTTGTGCTTTCATTTATATTTCATTTATACATTTTCATTTGGGTCTTCTAGTTGTATAAGCATAAAAAGTTTCTATCTAAATTTATATCTAGAGATATTTAAGAAATACCATTAAAAAATAGTTTCATTCAAACTTAGTTTTAGAGGATATTCTTTTTCCTTTACAAGTGGTCCTTAGCATTCTTCCCACTTGAGAAAAACTGATTTGACTTATTTTAATGCTAGGTAAAATAAAAAACAATTTAAAATTAGCCTATTTTCAGAATTTGTATTTTAACATTCTCCTAAGATATAACTAAAAGGATTGATGTCAATGATAGCTCAAATATTAACATCTTTAACAGAAGACTAACTAATTACCTGAAACACCTGGTGGATGCAATAAACTATAAAAAACAAGGATAGAGACGGCATAGAGTTAGAAGGGAAGAGTTGTAAGGGGTCAAGCTATTTAAGACCAGGGAGGGGTATAATTGCACCGCGATGAAGAGTGGCCCCGCTCGCCGCAACTGGAGAAAGCTCTCGCACAGAAACGAAGACCCAACACAGCCAAAAATAAATATAAATAAATAAATAAATTTATAAAAAAAGGTAACAGTTAAGAGGCTCCTGTTAAAATATGTACGTTGGATATCATGCCATCCGCCATGGGTTTTTCATCTCACCAAGAGTCAACTCCAAGGCCCTCATTGGCCTGTGTAAGGTCCTCCACTGCCTGGCTCACTGTGTAGCCCCTGAGCCTTCTCTCTCCCTTGCTCATTGCACTTGAGCCCCGCTGACCTGCTCTTGGCTCTGACCACCCCAGGGAGGCTGCTGTCTCCAGGACTTTGCACTTGCTGCTCCGTCTATCTGGAAAGCTCTCGACCCTGATATCTGCATGCAGCACTCCCTGCCTCCTTCAAGTCCCTGCTCAAATGTCACCTTCTCAGTGAGGGCTCGCAGGACCATCCTGGGTGAAACTGCAGCCTATCTTCATCCCCCCAAATCCCCATCACTGTTGTATTTTCTCCATAGCTCTCAGCATCTTCTAACCTACAGTTCCAATGTAACATTCACTTTATTTTCTCTCTCCTGCTGCTGAAATGCAAAGGCGACAAGTGCAAGACCATTGCTGTTTTGTCACTGCTCTATCCGCCATGCCTAGAACACGGCCTGGCTGGATGAGATGTTCAACAGCAGTTGTTCCATGGGTGAGTCATCGCCGCGTGGTCACTGCCCACCAGCTCGGTGACTGTGGCTCCCGGGAGGGGCTCCTCCTCCACCCCTCCTCTTTCCTCACCCCAGAGGGCCCAGCTCTGACCTCCAGCCCTGTGTGTACTTTGCTTATTGGTTAAGCAGACTTTGTCTGACCTCAAACCTCTCTCCCCAGCCTGAACCCCACATGTGAAGACGTCAGTGATGCTTAGAATGCATGATTCCTTTGTACCTCTACTGTACCTTCTTTGCCAATATCCAATATCCAGCTCTGGGTAAACATCACCACCTGTTTTTCTTCCTCTGTTCCAGTTCTGCCAATCACAGCTAGTATAGTAAAATGGGACCAGAATATCTACTAAAAGAAATTCAGACCATCTGCCTGAAGCTGCATCCTTGTTGAGAATGGTGCTACTGTAGACTCGGGGTCCACTCACTGTCAAGGAACTTGCTTCTGTCACTTGTCTTTGGCCAGCACCCTCTCCCCTCTCCCTTGGGGACTCTTCCAAATCATCACCATTCTTCTCAATTAACCTTTAACACTTCATTCTCAAAACAGGACCTCACTTGACACAGTCTACAAATGTAAAGCAGTTGTGGTGAACATGGAGATGCGGGACCCAGACCCCCTGCAAGGAAGGCTTGTGGCCGAGCTGCAGGAGGACATCAAGAGATGGCTTGGCCTGCAGTCTGGTCTTCCTCAGCTGCAGAGAGCCGCCTCGCCTGAGGTCACATCTTCCCCAGGACCCCTGACTCTGCTGACTGGGTGAGGGGGAGGTGGACCTGCCCATCTGTTTTGTCCCAACATGAGCTGCTGTTGGGCAACATTTGCTCCCAAGTCTCTGCTGGTGGCCTGAGGCTTTGTTGGGCCTGCATGGCAGTTCAACTTCTTATTCAGCCCAATCCTGCCCCCTTCTCCTTTCCCAGGTGCACACCCCAGTGAACATCCTGTACCCGTTCTCTACTTCAGACCTTCAGAGCCTTCCAGAGAACCCCCCACGCCCACCCCCCACCCTGGGGCCACTATCAAGTGTACCACCCCTAACTTCATATCCCTTCCCAGTTACAACCCCTCTGTATCCTCCATCTCTACTCCTCCAGGATAAAAGGGAAAATGGTTCCTCCTCTTCAAAACAAGAGTCATTAGTCATCTGTCCTAACCTGTCCCCTCTCAGCTCGTTATGGTCTAACTCAGCATTCACTCACTCTCCTCAGACTCTGCTGCTCTGCAGCTTGTTCACTTCAAACTACATGTGTATTCAAATCTTCCCCTTTAAAAATTCAGCAAAAATCCAGCCTTGAGCAGAGAGTTACCATCCTCTCTCTTTCCTTCTCCTTTCATCCAATTTTCTCAAAAGAATAGCCTACGGCCATTGTCACCACTTGAAAATAGAGCAGTTGGAGGTATGTATTACAGAAGGGAAATATCAAAATTGGGGCTTCATGCCTTTTAAAACAAGGTATCGTCATCATGGCCTGGGTTGAGGCTATAGCTCTGCAACAACTAGCTAGCTATATGCTCTTGGATAAATTGGTTACTCTAAATGCCAATTCCTTTATTAAGAATAATCACCACCTTTACCTCAAGCAGCAGCTTTGAATGTATGGAAAGCAGGATGAAATGACCAAAAAAATTAGAAAGTGTATTTATTGCTGATGATATTAATGGCATATCCATATCTATTGACTGTTGCTGCTATTTCTTTTAAAATTTTTAATTATTTAAAAGGGAAGCAGCTAGTTGAAATAATTGCTACATGACTTATTGTCTTAAGAAATAAAGGTCAAGACTTCTTTTTTTCAGTTCTAACATGTAAAGGGCTTGGAAGTTTTTACTCCCATCCTTATAATAAGAAAAATCTGGGCAAACTGAAAATCAATAACTTTTCTTGGCCCAATCACAGAACTGATGTCACAGGGCAAAGCACCTCCCTGATATCTGGAGAGACAGGCAAGTCCAGTGAGTCACAACTTGATCTGCTTACGTGGAGCAGAAGTTGCTGGAACAATAAACTGGTAGAAATATTTAGACAGTAATTTTGATGAATTGCTATAAATGGGGTGTGCACTAGTGTGAGAATGAGAAACTCTAGGGGCCGAGGTCTTACAGATTTTTCCCGATCTTTATCTCTAAGAAATCCACCAGGTCCTCAAAAGGTGAGGATCCCCTTGTGGCACTGGAAGAGGGAGGGGAAGAGTAAGCATTGTGAAAAGTGTCCAGAGCCATCTCCATAGCAAAGGTCTGCCCTCCTGAGGAAGGACTTTGCCAACACCTACCCTGGAGCTATGGGAGAAGGGCACTCCTCTAACCCCAGCCTGTCTCACCAAATGGGGGAAGAACAGTCCACAGGAATCTGGGCTTCAAGGACATAGACTGAGAATGCTACCTGTGGGGGAGGGAGTAGGCGGCAGGGGAAAAAAAGGACAAATCCCTGTACCACTGGAGAAATACTCGTGAGGGTCACAGACCAAGAAACAGACCCACTAGAAGACTGAGAATTAATCAGAAGATCACTATTGCCCCCACCCCCCACCAATTAACCTTACCACATACCAATAGACCTCCAGTAAAATGACAGTGGGTGGCAACTGAAAGAGCTTCAAGACACAGATTCTCTCTGAGGAGGAGTGCTTAGGGAAGCCCAAAGTCAGAGGGGGGACAAAAATCAAGAAAACTAGATGAATCTGGAATCTCTGACATCTTCAACTACAGCAAACATTAAACACAACCCAACTCCCTGTCAGACTGACACATACCCTCACATTAAAGGCCTATTTACCTCAGTTCCTATTACATGTGTAACATGTTCAAATAAATATTTGATATATATTTGATATATATTTATATCAACTATCAAAATCGGTGGCTTCATGCCTTTTAAAACAACATATCGTCATCATGGCCTGGGTTGATGCTCTAGTTCTGCAATAACTAGCTAGCTATATGTTAGCTAGTAATAAATAAAGGTTAGACACTAAGTCATTTCTGCTATAAGAAGAAATTCAATGATCTGTTGACATTAGCAGGTGATTTCCCAAGTAAAAGCCTGAGACTCTCTCAGATGGCGGGTTTTGAAGCTGATGATGGGGAGACGGTCACTTCTTGCTAGTCTTGTGCAGATTAGAAAGTAGAAACCATGGCTTCTCTTGGAGGGCAAATATGAAGCTCTAATGTACTTGGAAAGCACATTAAACAATGGTTTTAGAGTGAGAAACAATGAGTTGTATAACATGTAGTACGCTAGGCATTTTAATTTGTTATCGAAGTCTTTCCTTGAAAATAAATTTGCTGAAGAAATAAGTTAAGCATCAGTGTTGTGTCCAGCACTGTTTTTGGTGTGATACGAAAAGGAAAAGAAGCATAATGTTGCCTGAGAAGACTTCACAAATCTAGCTGGATTGAAAGAATGCACTAAATGGTAACATCTCTGTGAATGAAGACTGTGTATAAAATCGAGAATATGTGAGGCACAGACACACACCTCAGGACACAGAGTCCTTCCCCACATGCCTAGAGAAGGGTGATTAGCATCCACCCTAGATGTGTGCATTTTCCTGGTTATCCTTGGCTCTCCTCTCTCCCTCAGTGGGTGGATTACACACTCTCTTTACCCTACATGTGAGGGTGGAGGTGTTCTCAGCCCCAGCCTGGCCCACACCCCAGGTAACTGGCCCAGGAGGAAGTAAGAAACAGTGGTGAAGCAAGAAGAGGAGAAGGAAATGAAGGGACTGTTTACCTGTACTACTAAGTAGCTCTATTATCTTGGATCAAAGATATTGTGTTAGCTCTAAAGCCTTCATTTTCTACCTGTAAAAAGGAGAGTAAGAGTATACAACTTATGGGGTTGTTGTGAATGGTGTGTGTGTGTATCTATATGTTTGTATACATATTACCTAGTACAGTTCCTTGTACATAGTAGGCTCTTAATGAATGGTAGCTGTTATTTTGAGAGTTTCTGGAATACAGGAGTACTTGTGAGACCATACTTGACAAAGTTGTTCTGCTGCTGTTTCAAAAATACCTTTTTAACCAAACCCTCAATATTTAGAGGCTAATTTTGCTAAAGGAGTTCAATAGCCTATTAAGTAATTGAGATTTATTATGACAATGTGCTGAAAGATAAGAGACGATCAAGTATGTATGCACATGGCTAGTATACATTTAAGGCTTTAAATTTGTGGCCTTTTTATTAATTATTAATTCATTTATTCACTATAATAATCTAAAATAATAAATAAGCAATTTGATATCATAAAGCTTTATGACGTATTTTTACCTGTGAACTAGCTGGAAAAATTTTTTAATCCCACTGGTCATTTCAAGTTGCTCTCTTTACATATCTATACTTATAAGGTGAATTAATAGAGGCAATAATGCACATAACTTAAGCCGCAGATCCCCAAGCACCTCCACTTATCCAAACATGCAAAAGGGAACCTAACTCAAATTTCCGACAAAAAGGACAGTTAGCAACTGTTTAATCTAGCTTCTGCTTAGCCTTCTGAGTCAGCCATGACACATAGTAAGGGCATTACTTGAGTATACAATCAACAGATGGATGATTATGGCAAACAAGCTGTGGTTTAAAAACAAATATTCCACAAAGATGTCAAAGAAGAGAACTGACGACAGATCAGTTAAACAGAGGAGCTGATCTGTTTAACCAGAGCTGTTTAACCAGAGCTGATCTGTTTTTCATTGTGGGCGAGGGAGGGAGGGGCTCTGTTTTCTACTTGTAGCTCTTCTGTAATATTCAAGGTTACTTGCCTTTTGATACCCAGGTTGTAAGTAAAGTAAATGACAGAGCTGAGTAACAGAGAGTTCTACCTTGAAATTTTACCTCTAAATCCCAGACTATGCACTGCAAACTACTTTCTGCCTGTGAGGGTGGTTTAACGGAAGTGGATGTTAGATTTGTATATAAAAATGCCACAAGTTCGGAGTTTTACATACTACATTATTTTCACCCTCAAACTAATAAGATTAGTCTGATTAACTTGAGTACATTTCTTGTGTTTGGGGGAGAAAATATACTACTGTAGAGACATCAAAAATCTAAACACAACAAAAAACAAAAGCAAAACAGAATTTCAAAGGTTTAAGTGTTCATCGTGGAGTGACTATAAAAAAAAAATAAACAGGAAGGGACAATGAACACGTAACAGAACAAACCTGACTCCATATTGAATCTATTTCTTTAGCTCTAACCTTTGTGCTCTGTTTCCTGTGCTTAGTCATGCTGGCTCTGCACCTTTTTTGTTAAAGAATATTGCCATGTTGCCTACAGCCTAAAATATACAGGATAGCTCATTCTCAAGGCTCTGACCTTTAAAGGTGTAACACTTTTCCATTCATATAGAGATAAAAAGTTGCAGAACAGAGGATAACACTTGTCTTGTTGGAGTTTTATAGGAGTATTGTGACCAAACCTACAGGGACAGCTGCGAGAACAAAGAATTCTGGCCGGAAGAAGTTTGCAACAACAAGCCACACGCTCTCCCCTTTAGGTATAAAAGAAGCCTGAATTCTAACTTGAGTTAGAATTCTGAATCTCTAACTTGAGATGGTTCTTTGGGACACAAGTCCATCATCTTCTCCACTCCCTGGCTTTCCAAATTAAGTTGCTATTCCTTGCCCTAACACTTTGTTTCTTCATTTATTGGCCTGTTGTGCAGTGAGCAGTACAGCTTGGACTTGGTAACAAACACGGGCTTTCTTTGGTGGTAGAGCCAGTCTGTATAGTCTTATTGTAAGTCATCATACTCTTGAAAAAAGGTAATACATTCAACTTAAATGTGTTGGTGCACATATAAAGCTTGCATCAATGACAACTTATTAAATTGATTTAAAAAGCAGTTTGTGGGACTTCCCTGGTGGTCCAGTGGGTAAGACTCCGCACTCTCAATGCAGGGGGCCTGGGTTTGATCCCTGGTTGGGGAACTAGATCCCGCATGCATGCCACAACTAAGAGTCTGCATGCTGCAACTAAGAAGTCCACATGCCGCAACTAAAGATCTCACATGCTGCAACTGAGACCCAGCACAGCCAAAATAAATAAAATAAATAATAAATGAAATAAATATAAAAAAAGCAGTTTGAGGGCCCATATGTATAACACATGGCACAGTTCCATTAACTATGTGTGTAATTATTTGTTAATATCTGCTTTTCCTACCCTGAATACAGACAGGCTCCACGAGGACGGAGACTTGCTCACTGCTTATCTAGGACCTGGGAACGAGCACAGGGTCCAGCACAAGGGTAGTACTCAATAAATACTTGCTGAGTGAATAAATTAATTAAGAGGGAAAGGCACTGCCTTCTGGGTTTCCTGAGCAAGAGCACTGGAAAATAGGCGACGACACAAGCCTGTATGGTACACTTTCAGGACCTCTGAGTGAAAGTCTATTGCCCCAGGGCACAAGGTGGAATTTTTAAACACAAAATATTAGTATACCACTATTGAAACAAGAAAGAGTTCTTTAAATGTTTCATTTCCTACTGGCCTTGTCAACATAAAGCTAATTTTCAGCAAGAGTTGGGCTCTGTTGTCAATGGGAGATAGAGGCCAGGCCTGCTGAGTTGGTTCAGATTGGGGCCACCCTGATAGGCAATTACTCAGACCATTGTGGAAATGTCAAAATATTTTCCTTAAGACAGCCACACAACTGCCAGAGGCACTCTGATTATTTCGTTTATACCAACGACAATCAGATCTAATTCTTAGATTTTATGGACTTGTTGGCATTTAATTTCTGCAATGATTAAAGACAGATTTACGTAATACATAGTCATGTATTAAAGAACAAAAATATCTTAGTTTTTAAAGAGCTATTAGTGATTACTCTCTCTAAACCAACCTCCCTCTTGGTACAGAATTCCTTTCTGTAACACCTCTGCCAGCTACATTATAGACTCTGTCTCAAGATTTCCAGTGACAGGGATCAGAGGATCAGTGAAAGAATTCCATTCTAATAATGAAACATTCTTGTTGTTAGAAGGATCTTTCTAGATACTAGTTCTAGATCTGTGACAGAGATCATATCCAATCCTTTTAAACCCTTATTAACCTTCTCTTTCCTGGGGAAAATACCCATTTGGCTGAAGTGATCTGTAATATATGTGAAAATTTATAGGAAGCATCCAGATGTTCATTTCCCCTCCCTCTATTCTTTGACTTGACCTTGTAGTTGGCAATATTCATGTTCAAATGTAGTATGCGGGAAGACTCCTGTTTATTTGTTGCTGCCACACTCATTCATGTATTTAGTGTCAGACATTTGACCAGATGCTGGGGAACCTGAGGTCGGACAGACCAAACCTGTGACCTTATGGTGCTTTGTTCCAAAAAGGCTTTGAGAGGCATATTCTCTTTGTTTGCAAAGTCAGGTTTTTAGATGAGAGTTCTCACACTTGCAACATTCACTTCCACCTTTTACTTCTGACATCTTACTGGTGGGTTTCCTTCCACCCTACTGATAAAGCATTCGAATGCCCACTCTGATTTTGAGACCCAAGAGCCAGGTCTACCCCTAGAACAGACCTCTAACTTGTTGGTCCAGGGAAAGTGTAACAACTTTGTCTGAATATTATTTGTCTGAATATTTAAAAGTTGTAAATCAAACTAAAAAACTGTTAGAAAATATGTTTCGGGGCTTTCCTGGTGGCTCAGTGGTTGAGAGTCCGCCTGCCAATGCAGGGGACGCGGGTTTGTGCCCTGGTCCGGGAAGATCCCACATGCTGCGGAGCGGCTGGGCCCGTGAGCCATGGCCACTGAGCCTGCGCGTCCGGAGCCTGTGCTCCGCAACAGGAGAGGCCACAACAGTGAGAGGCCCGCGTACCGCAAAAAAAAAGAAAAAAAAAAAAAAAAAGGTTCACCCTTTTACTTTGACAAATACAGCTGTATGAGGATCTGGATGGTGATGACTTGGAACTCTCAGACCCCTTGGAGGTCTGCTCCTGAATCTGGCTAAACCGGCACAGCCAAGTTGCATCCTTCTACTCGCGGGTTCCTATATATCCTGAAGAGCCCCTCACATACCTATATGGTGGAGCCCATAGGTTCAAGCTCCACAACCCACCCCCCACCATGAGTTACCTGTTGGCCATTGCTTTCAGGAAGGCAGAGCCAGTTAAGGGTCTCAGGGCTGTTTATGCAGGGAATTCTGAACCCAGGCAGGGCTCAGGACCTGTGGGCTCCTAGAGAAAGGGATGGGGGAACAGAGAGGGCCCTAGGGCAGGACTCCTTTGCTTAGTTCAGGACTTACTGCCAATGGCCCTCGCCCAGTCCCTGCTCCCTTCCATCTCTCTGTAGTATCTGACATTACGTCAATCCACCATTTTAAAAACAATTCGCCCTTAAGTTGTGAAATTCACTTTACTTTTCTTTTACCCATTGCTTTCCTTCTCCATTTCTTTTTTGTCCCTTTGTCTTTCTGTCGTCTTCAGTCCATTGTTCTACTTCTCTCCTCCACAGTTGCTTGACTGCTTCAACAGAACCCCTATGTATGCCTTCCAGCTGTCTCCAGTTGCCAGCTCAACCTCTGCAACCCAGGGTCCAGCTCTCACTTCAAGGTCAGGAAGTTTCACAATGAGTTCACATGACTTCTTCCACATTTCAGCTTTGGTGACTCTGAGCTGGCTCATAATGCTTACATACCTTCTAAGTGCTCACACTTTTTTTGGGTAGTTGATGGCTGAAACTGACATCAAACTCATTGCTTCTCAATTTTTGAGATTCAATCTTTCCTCATTTTGAAAAGTTAAAAAAATCCATCTCCAGAACACTGAACTCTGTTCTTTCTTTATGATATTTCAAGGACTCCTGACAGTGACTCTGAGATTATATATAGAAGTGTTTGGAGATCTAAGGACACAAAATGTTTGTGTGTTCTTTGTTCTGTTCTCAATTTTCTTAAGCACAAGTTCCTCCTTCAGTTGTTCTTTCTGTCTTTTCCATCATGGGGAACATTCTCTATGCTCAAGAAAATAGGAAAAACAGGAATGGGGTAGCTTTTTCAACCTCTTAACATTGTGCTACCATCTTTGCTGTCATTTCCCTCTTTTTTTCTTGTCCTTGACCCAACTTTAAAAGGCTGTTTTGTTGTCATTGAAATTAGAATTTCATCTCATTCTGGATTTATCCTAATGATATACTCACAGGTTTGTGCTCTTCAATTGTTTTTTTTTCCCAGCTATGAAACTCCTCATTCACTGCGTGCCCCTGCTTTCTAAACATCTGATCTTACTGTAAATAAAATAAGTTGCTGTTTGGTATTAAAAATTAATAAGGAAATTTATATAACAAAGCATATAAAGACAGACTTGAATCTTAATTTTTTAAAGGATGATTTTGAAACTGGGATTTTCCTTTCAATTAGTATCTGTAATCAACATCTACTTTCATTCTGTTCTCATACCATAAAGATCATTTTACAATCTAATTATGAATCTCCCAGGGAAAATGCTTTACAAAGTTGTGGATAATTTCCACAAAGTCACTGATAGCTAGCAAAACACGAAAAACCAAAAACCTTTGGGGAATTAACTGACTATAACTTTTTTAGAAAGCTTTTGCTGAATTTCCTCAATAACCATGCTGCGAAGTAGGGGAAACTCATTTGGAAAATATATTCCATTGAAAAGTGTTAAAAACTACATGAGTCTTCAATCACTATTTTTCTTTTTAATTTCCTTGCAAATAATCACGGGGGCAATTGTGATATCCTTTTGGTTCAATGGAAAACCATGTGCACGTGGGCTTGGGATAAAAATTGAAATGGATTTCAGCTCTCTGATGTGCTACTGGCACTGGCCACATGTCACAAATAATCTGCAATTTGCAGACTGCTGCTGTTTGGTGTGAAATGCTTTGAGGATTAATTTCTCTCTTGGCTATAGCTTAGAATCCCTAATGTAGGTTTGACAATTACAGTTACCTTCTATTTTTCCCTTAGGTACAACTTTGAAAAGGAAACTGGCTAATGATGAAATAGCATCTGATAATTCAATGTGATCAAAGATGATGCAGCAAAACACTGGACAACTCCCTTTAATCACAAGCTGAAACGGGGGGGGGGGGGGGGGGGGGGGGGGGGGTGTACACCTGCAGGCTGGATCAGTGAATGGGTGTGATGGGCTCCTTTCCACTCCAGTTAAGCCTGGTTGATTACCGTCTCCAGGCACTTTGCTGAAGTAGCCATTTCTGAACTAGTCTGTGAGCCAGGTGTTAATAGAATGCATGGAAAATTCACTAAGATATCTTGACTGAGCAACTGCGTTCAAAGTCAGCAGTAGGATGTTATATAATCAAATTTAAAAGCATTATGACTTCAACAAATAAAACCAAGTTTATCTTAATAATTCCTCTCTGCTGATAGGATTTTACTGATGTCTATAGAGGATTATTTTCAATAGCCAACTCTTATGAGACATCTAAGACATCCTAAACCAGTTAAAAAGAATCTTGAAGATATTCATGTTTTATGCAGCAATGTCACTTGTAGGTGTCTACCAGAGAGAAACTTACACAGTTACACAAGGAGGTAGTTACAAGAATATTTACTGCACGGTTTTGTAATAACAGCAACAACGAAGGGAAACATCTGAAATGACCATCAATAAGGCAAGAGACAAAATCATTCAACATCAGTCATTCAAAACCATTGTGCACCCACTCCCTGCAAGGCTCTGTTAGAGCATGGGCCACATTAGAAAAATGAAAATAGACAAAAATCCCTCCTTGGAGCTTGTATTCTAAGGTGGAGATAAATTATGAAATATTTTCAAAAGTGACGAGCACTCTATCAGAAAGAGAAAAAAAGAATCGTGTAAAGGGGATAAGAGCGGGGTTGGATAATTTCAAGTAAGATGCTCAGAATATTTCTTGTTGAGAAAATGGCATTTAAGCAAAGACTTTTAGGAAGTGGGTTAATAAAAATTAACTAGGGTAAAGTGTGTCAAGTATATAAATATCAAAAACCTAAGTTAAGAAAAAATGTTGCAATAGTTCACTCACAGTATGATTCACTTATATGAAGTTTAGAAAACCTATTAAACAATATGGATTCATACAAATATACTAAGAGGGTAAAATAATGCACACAAATGGTAAACACCATTGGAGAGACTGAAAGGAGAGATTGAAACAGGATCATAGAAAAGGGGAGGGGATGCCTCAAATCTGTCTTGAAAGTTTATTATAATAATTGTTAAAAATAAAAGCTAACATTTCTGTAACATTTACTATGGACAAAGCACTTTTCTTTGTGTTTTACATATAATAATTCATTTAATCTCACAATAACCCTGTGAGAGAGTTACTACTATTATCCCCATTTTAGAGATGATGAAACAGATACAAAAATATTAATTAACCTGACAGATTTATCTGAAGCAATGTGAAAAGTTAGACATTGACAAAGCTGGACAGTGGGTTCATGAGCGTTCATTATGTTATTTTCTATATCTAATTGTACATTTGTAACTTTTCATAATAAAAAGGACTACATGAAAACTTGAAGTATATATAAAGACAACTTTGGGAAAAATTGAATAAAAATTCAAGAACTTATAGACCTGAGTTTTTATTTATCATGAACATATATGAGCATGTATGTAGTTTGAAGAAGGAATACCATCTAGTATAATCGCTATTTCAGTAAGCATAGCTTATCTGAGTGGGAAAGCATGAACTTCTGTAGATTTCGAAGCTTTAAGAATAAGCTGAAAGAAGCCATAAATATTATTTATTCAGTTTCTTACTTATAAATGAGGCAGTTACTACCCAAAAAGCACACAAAAGCCTCTTCTGGTAGCTTAAAATAGGGTGGATTAAGCTCAGATGTTTGTGATTTCATAACACAGATGCACATTGATATCTTCTAGTTCATTGTAGCTGCCATATTAACTCAAATGCCTTTTCTGAGTCAGTTCTCAGTGGCTATGAGATGCCTTATCTTCCCATGAGGTACTGCTGAAGAATAAGTCTTACTGATAATGAGACACAATCAGAAATTTGTCAGGTTTTTTCATTTCACTAATAGTAATAAACATTATGATTGGCCAGAGGTTGAATTACAACATTCATTCATTCTTTATTGAGCAACTTTTCTGTGTGTGTCTACTATGTGTGAGGCCAGATTCTACAGAGACAGCAAAAGTGAGTCCGGCCGGGGCTCTGCTTCCATGGAGCTTGCAGAAGAAATAATACACACATCAACAAACCACACAAATGGAGAAACAGCCAAGTGTGCCGAGAGCAACCAAAAAGGAGATGTCATGCTGGGAAACCAAGCAGCTGTTTGGGTGAGATGTGAATTAAAACCACCTGCATCCACATAGCTTAACTATTGGGGCTGAGAACCAAAACCACTGAGACCTAATTGTTCGTTCCAGAAAAAACCCTGCTTTTGAAGATAAGCTTGTAATATAATAAATAATTTCACTGTTTGCTTCAAGAAGTTCCTGCAAATAATTTAACCAGTTTGTTCATCTGAGTAGCCATCTCCTTTAACAAAACCATAGATTGCTCACCTGGCAATGGCTCACATGTCAAACCAGACTTCATATCAAGGGTCCCTTCAAAATCCTTCTCTCATTGTGCCTACCAACCCCCAACTATTACGTCATGAACGCTACCCAATTCCAATCAGCTCCCCACCAGAAAGGTCTGCCCTAACCATGTGCGCCCAGATCCCCAAACCCTATAAATCTGGACCTCCCCTTTCTGTAAAAGCCCACAACTGTCAACGTGGTGAGGGTTCTCACTAAAGTAGATCTAATAAATGCTGTTGTGCTTGACTGACTTTCTGATGGTCATTTGAGAGAATTGACACAGAATATATGAAAGGCAAGATAGAAAATTCAGTAACAAACAAATAAAAACAAAAATTTTCTCATTTTTATGTTATGACGTCAAAACAATTTTAAAAATTAGAAAATTGTTCTCTGTGTGTATGTTCTTGGTACTTTGCCCACACCTCTGTATCACAAAACTCCTCCTTTAATATTGACCTATAATTCTAACATTTTTGAGGACAGGTGTTTTCCTCATCTGGCATCCCTAGGAGTACAGGTTTAATTTGGATGGTCAACACATATGAGTGACCACTGGGGTGAGAAGCCCTCGGAGTGAAAGGTGATCTCAAGCCACTGCTCTTTCTTCTGCTGCTCTCAAAAGTTTATTCTTGGTTGACATGAGAGAAGGGAAAGGGGGAAGTGATGGAGAAGCGATTCTGTGTTGCCTTTAATATGTTTTTGCATAGACTGTGGTGGTTGGTTTGCCCAAATGAGCATGTCAAGGTCTAGTTAACTTTATGGGCAAAAGAGGAACTCATGGGATTGAAATCCCCAAGTGGATCCAATCAAAAAGGAGACTCAGATTACATACTGTACACCCAATCAGATAAAGCATGATCAAATAGGGTTTAGTGGGTCATCTGGGTGACTAATTACCATGGTTAAATTAATGAGGTTTCTTTAGGGTAAAAGCGCTGTGAGCCCCAAACTACTTATATACGTACAGGTTTATGGAACGTTCCCTGTTTAAAGCCTGGAACCTTTCAGTATTCAGTTTTGTACCTGCCCTTTGCCTTAGAATGGTTCTCTCAAATTGCTACAGCCACTGAACCACCAGCAATCACCACCCAAAGCGGTCAGCAAGCATCAGTACTGGGCTGAAACCCTCCACCAGCATAAAGATCATAGCTCTCTAAAGACTCAGACACTTTATTAGCAATAAAGTATTTTTAATTAAAAAAAAAAAGAATGGTTCTTTCAAATGGACTTCCTTGGGACATATTCAGGCCCTATTAAGTTTGACAAGATAATACCCAAAACAATATTAAAGAATAGATGTGATTGGATTTTAAAAATTGGTACAATTTTAAAGAGGGCTTAAAAATGAGATGGAGAGATCATTTAGAGGATAAAGTGGGACGGCAGAGGGGGACAGAAAAATGTAGATTTTTACAAGTCTTAATGGTATTTTGTTCCTGTATTTCTGATTTGTTGTATCTTAATTTATTTCAGTAATTTCCCCTGTTACTTTAGTGTTATGCATTCTGTTTCTTTTATTCATCTTAGTGTGGGCATAACTGCATCATTACTGACAGGCATGTTTCAAATTCTAAACAAAACAAAACAAGAATTTTTTAAGTACTCTAAGTACTGCCACTGAGATTCATCACTGCTTTTACATAGTTCAGATATTTAAAAGTTGTATGCTGGTGTGAGATACATTTGAAAGAGATGAGATAAAAAAAAATAAAACCAAAAATCCAATTTAAAGGACAAATAACAGCCTCAATGGTGGGCAAAAAAAAAACAACACCCCAAAACATATAGCTTCAGCTGTATTGTTAATTCACTATGGTTTGATTGCCTAGATCTTGAAAATTAGTAATCATTCTTTATTTGAATTAGCCAAAATGACTAAATATGAGTAATTCTCAATTGCCAGCAGAGTTATACCAATGAGTCCAAACTTGTCATTCATATTTTGAGGTACAGCATTCACAAGTATCAACCAGACACCTTTAAAACACAGGGATGGTGAGACTTTTCTAACAGATTTAGCAAGTTATCGGTGACCACACCTACAGCTGGCAAAGACTGGGGTCCCTTCGCGCCCATGCATTGCCCAGGGGGCTGCACCGCTGCCTGGGGACAGGCAGCTCCAGGTCGTAAATCCAGCCATTTTGCCTGTGTGCCTCCATAAGAAAATGGTTTATAGACTGTTTGCTTTAAGCACTTGTCAACTAGAAAACGAAAAGTAATGGATTCTGATATATTCACTGTTTCAAAGCTGATGCTTATCCTAGTAAAAACCTTCATCCATCTGCAACTGTCCTTTTAGACATTCTTATACGCACCAACTTTTACTCTGAGAACTTTCCTAGGTTTGAGTCAAGCCATTCTAGCGAGAAAGCCTGTCAACCCTAGCTACATCTAAGAGGTGACTTCAATACTTTTATGTTGTCATTTTTGTCTAAGTTCACAAATTGTTGGTCTCCACTGTATTTACCGTGTTTGTGTTTTGATTATTTGGTGACTTTACAAATGTCAATTGACGATCTTGCCCAATAAAGTGCAAAAGCACTCTTTTTGGAACTGTTAAGAGAGAAGAGGTTCACAAAATCTGGACCCAGAGATGACATGTTAAACAGAGATAATGTGTTAAAATGGAAGATGGTAAGAAAATGTTGCACCAGCCTGAGGGTTGAGTCATTGGACAATAGCAACCAAAGACTGATTTATGGATTATGTGTAAAGCACTGGGCCTATGCCATCAATAATGAGCAAGAGATAGGAAACATAATTGAAGAAGTGGGGAGAATGGAATCCAACTGATGTGGATTCAGAAGACTGGGTTTTGTTTGAGGACTTCAAGGAGAGGGATGGAAACTGTTCGGAAACTAGCCAAGTGAAGCTAGTGCATGCCAACACACAGGAGTCCCTTTTTAGGCATCAGGCTTTATCACTGACTGGGTTTCAGTATAGACGAAGCTGGTCTATTTTGTATAACAGATGTCTAACACCCAGTCACTCTATCAGCAAGAAGGAAGGCTTTGATGCACCCATGCACACTCTATGCAGTGGAAATACATGTAAAGATTGCAAGTCACTTTGGATATATCTTCCTTTCTGCTTAAAGGAAAAATACATTTCCTTTAAGCAGAGGAACTTCTTTATACTTGCCTCATCTTATTATCCAGGCTACTATTAACCCTGTTCATGAACAGTTATCTGGGGAATATTTAAAGCAAAATAACTCATCTTCCATATTTTTTACTATTCCCTGTTATTTACACTGTAGTTTTGAAGCGGGAAGAGAAAACCAAGAGCATATTTATAGGCGAAAATATGAACTGTTATCCTGATATACTTAAAGTAACTCAGGTTCATTCATTCAACCAACATTTATTGTCACGCACTGTTCCATGTTCTGGGGAAACAGCAGTGAACTAAACAGAAAAGGCCCTGCCCTCATGGTACTTACATTCTGTGTGGGGGGACAGACAAGAAATAAACAAGTAAGCTTGAAAAACTGAAAAAGTTTTATATATTATGAGAATTGCCAAAATGTGAAAAAGACACAAAGTGAGCAAATGTTGGAAACAGGGCATCTATAGTCTTTTTCAACTGCCACAAACCTTCAAGTTTTAAAAAACTGCAATACCTGTGACGTGTAATAAAGCAAAGTGCAATAAAATTAGGTATGCCTGTACTTACTTGGATATCTGAGAGTTGCTATGAGGGATCTTAAAAATTCTCATCACAAGGGAAAAAAAATTGTAACTATGTATGGTGACAGGTGTTAACTAGACGTATCGTGATCACTTTGCAATATATACACTTTGCAATATCAAATCATTATGTTGTATACCTGAAACTAACATAAAGTTACATGTCAATTATATCTCAATTAAAATAAAACAAACAAAACAAAAAAAAACCTGTTAGGATCACGTCAAAAGGACTCAAGAACCCACACAAAGGGGCTCACACTGGTGAAACACAGGATAATTTGAGCGCCAATAAAAATAAGAACTGTTATATGTTCAAATGCATTGGATATATTAAAATTCATGAGTTCTTAAGTTTTTTTAAAACCTCATTCATCACTTTTAGAGGATACTAGGAAAAAATTCATTATTCTTAAAACTGGTTTATAAAAGGTGGGGTACAGGAAACAAGATTTAAGCCGCCTTTAACATAGGAACTGTACCTCTGAGTAACCAAACAGTTGATGAAAGAAGTTTTCTTTCAGTAAAAGTGTTCCAGAAATAAATTAATAAGAAATGATAGAATTATTGGAATATAAATAATTCATAATGCCAAATGGAATTAAGTAATAATCATCAGTGGCTGCTAGTCCCACAAAAGTGAACAAAGGACATTTTGTGCCTCCTGAGAAAAGTACGTAATACTACTTTTGAAGATTCCCATAAGAAATAAAATCCCTCACTCAGAGCAAACCTTTGGTTAGAAACACCAACTGAAAGGCGATGTGGCACGCAGAGGATGATTTATACCAGTGGTTCTTAAAGTGTGTGCCTGGACCCGCAGTATCATGATCATCAAGGAACCTGTTAGAAATGCAGGTTCTCAGGCCAAGCCCAGACCGACTGAATCAGAAACTACGGGATGGGGTTCAGCAACCCGCATTTTTACGAGCCCTTTTCAGTGACATGAATTGCAAGCTACATTTGAGAACCACCTCCTCATACAACCCTCATAGGAGTGCAGCGTAATTCAAAATTCTCTAGGGCAAATGGTCCAGCTTCTTCAACAAATATGTCACAAGAATTTCCAAAGAGAGAGCTAGAGAGACTTAAGAAACACATTAGACATGTTACTAAATGCAGTGTGTGGACCGCTTCTGGCTCCTGGTTTGAGAAAAGTTCACTGTAAAAATTTGTGAGACAATAAGCAAAATGTAAAAAATAATGATATTTGGTAATGTTAGGAGTTATAATTTATATTTTAGATATGATAGAGATACGGGGTTATGTTTAGTAAATAAGTCTTTATCATTTGGTAGCTCTAGGTGAAATGATATGATCTCTAGAATTTACTTCAAGATAATCCAGCAAGTGAAGTCTGGTTGAAACAGGATTGGCTGTAAACTGATGACCGTTGTAGTTGAGTGGCATGTGTGTGGAGGTCATTGTACTATTATTCTCTTTACTTGCTATGTTGAAAAACTTCCATCATGAAAAGGTTTTAAAAGAAGAGCATATAAGGAGGGTCTATCTATCCATCTATATATAGATATGTGTATATACATATATAAGTATATAGATATATATACATGTATAAAGAGATATCCTCTATCTATTTAATCATATATATATGATTATATATATATAATACATATAATGTCCTTGTATGTCTGGCATATTCCTCAAGCCTGTGCATCGCCCGCTCCCCAGGGCCAGATGCTCAGGCCTTCCACACTCTTCCATCTCATTGACTATGACTGTATTCAAAAGCTCTGCAACTATAACTCATATTTCCTTTTACTGAGCCCCTGTACCTATTCTTTGATTTCCATTTTCACAGCTATTCATCTCTGCAAACTCTACCCTCTCTGTTATTTAGTGGCTCTCCAGAACCCAGGCGTGAGGGTACATTTGGGGGGTGAGTGATGTGAAAGATGGGAAAGGGCCATATCAGGATAATCTGTGGGACTCCAGAGGTTTCCACCTCCCAGGGATGTGATGCTGCCCTCGTGGTGGGGACAGGGGTGGGGCCTTGGAGGTGAAGGCTGTGAGCACTGAAAAGGCCCTTAGGAATTTTCATGTCTTCCCTGGCTCACATGCCCCGTGGGTCCTCCCTGCATCTCACATGGCTGGGGCTGGGTCAGAGGAGTGGCCTACTAGTCCTGAGTATTTACTTTCATTCTTCTATAGTTATTGCTCAGAGAGCTGAGGGGACACATTCATGAAACAGTCTCCTGCCCTCGGTGCTCTCAGCAGGCTTCGCTCACTCACACTTGAACGTATCTTCTTTTTGTCTGTTTTACACTATGCACTCCTCAAGATCAGGGAAGGAGGTTTTTGTTTGTTTGTTTGTTTTGCGGTACACGGGCCTCTCACTGTTGTGGCCTCTCCCGTTGCGAAGCACAGGCTCCACACGCGCAGGCTCAGCGGCCATGGCTCACGGGCCCAGCCGCTCCGCGGCATGTGGGATCTTCCGGGACCAGGGCACGAACCCGCGTCCCCTGCATCGGTAGGCGGACTCCCAACCACCGCGCCACCAGGGAAGCCTAGGAAGGAGGTTTTGACTTGACTTGTAACTTCCAGACTTCCTTTGTGTGCTGCTCCACACACCCCTGAAAGGGGAATCTGCTCACATAGCATCTTCGCTCCCATCTACTGGTTTTTGCCTTAGTACAAAGTCCCTTTTCTAAAAGCATTCTGACTCATAGAAAAAATAGTCTTAAAGGAGATATTTTAAAAGGCAGATATCCAATGACAGCTCAATTCTTTTGATAAGCCCTTTTATTTGATAACAGCAGAGAAATACTCCTATAGGAGAAAACCAGGTCTTGGGTTAAAATCTTGAGATTATCAAAAAACAATTTAGGATTTCTAAGCTGAAAGCACTCCTTTGAAGATCTACACGTTACAATGTTGGGCAAACCAGACATACTCAAAATTGGGTAAGTCTTCGTATACTGTTATTGATTTTATAATAAGGACGTAAGTGTCATGAACACATGATTGAGTTCAGAGCTGTCTCAGATCCGTACTCACCCCCGGCTGGGGTGAGCTCATCCCTGTGCAGGCGGCCCCAGCACAGGCCTGGTGCTGGGACAAGACCATGAAACCACTAGGAGGCCAGTGACTCAATTCCAACTAACATCTTTCTACTTCGATACCTTATCTCAAAACACAAAAAGTAATTCTGCAAGATCTAGAAAACCTTAAACCAAAAACAGATTCACGGTTTATTGGTGAATTCTGTGATGGTAAACTGTAGAGTGTTCCAAAAAACCTGAAACTTTTCTGTTTGACTCTCACTTCTCACCTTTTTTCTGTTGATATGATATCACTCTGCACATAGGGCACGGGCTATATCTAGTTCCTTGAATGTATACAGTATTGTTTATCTTCTTTAAATTTTTCAGGGCAAATGAGAAAGGTATTTATACAGATACATGACTAGGTAGCTGTTAGGACTCATGATCTGCTATTCTGAAAGGAGAATGTTTAAGACAAAAGCCCATCTTGGGACAAGAAATTAAGAAGAAAAGTGGGTTACATGATGGCTCAGCACTAGAGGGGGTATAGCAAAAAGGTGTTCCTATTTTTCATTTCTTAGGAATTTTTATTTTCTTATCTAGGAGAACTTAAGAAAATGTTTAATGTTTACAATTCTCTATCCTCTTTAAAGAAAGTTTTCCAAAATCATTTTTTTGTGCTCATTGTAAAATATTAAAATAAGAGAGAAAATGAAAATTAGCAATTTCACCACTCAGAGACAGTCACCATTCCTATTTTGTGATTATTCTTCTAGATAACTCTCTTACCGTATACACACACACACACACACACACACACACACACACACACACACACAATTTTAAATATGTGGTATCACAGTGTGCATTTAAGAACAGGTATCTTGTTCTTTTTACCTAATGATATAAATGGGTATCTTTTCATGTCAACGCATCATCATTTTTCATGGCTGCTCACCCTTCCATCACACGTACTATCCTTTAACCAAACCCTGAATGATGATATCTGTGTCAGGGAGTCGTCTAGACATGTCTATTTGCAAACCATTCAGGTGACTGAGGACACATTCCCCGAAGTGCAGCTGCTGCCACGTTAAGTTATTACCGCGTCTAACGTTTGGACAGTTCCCGCTAAAACGCTCTTCAGGCTGCGTCTATAAGCCTACACCCCCAAAAGCAGGGAGGTCAGCTTCTCCCCCTTCCCAGAGTTTGGCTGCTGCGTTACCATTTCCCTCCTCCCTCCTTGGCTGTGTATGTATTCATCTCTTCTTCCTTCCTGAGATGAAGCTTGGTACGACTTCACTTAGAGAGAAATGAGGACAGTTTTTGCATTTCACCTTAATCAGATCAAATTAGGACAGGTGGCAACCCTGCAGGCAACATAATTATGAAAAATGTGTCTCCTCATTACAGGCTGTCCTTTCAGCTTCCCAATCAAACAGGACACCAGCGTCCAACCTTTCTACTTTTAGCTGGTGACTCACAAAGTAGTCACCCACACGCTCTGGGTATAATGGCGCTGAAAAATCTGAGATTAAATATAGTCTAAAAAGCATGCAAATCTATTTTGTAAGATTAGCTAATTTAATATAATAATAGTTCTTGTATGACAATTTTTATATGCCAAAAGAAAAGAAAAATACCAAAACCCTATGGCTGGCCTATTATTTACAAGATTTACAAGGAAATCTTTTAACATACCTCCCTTATACTTTGCCATCCAAAGGTAAAAAAAATAATGGGGAGGATTCCCTGCTTTTATTGTAAGAGGACAGCCACCCTATCCAAAAGAAAATGTGAAATGCATATCTATTTAAATAGATTTGTGATACGCTGAAGGTGGATACTCGATTCTATTCTACACGAGGGGGATTCTACACCCAGCTTCATTTAGGATATTGCTTCTCCAAAGACATCCCAAGCACCACAATGACAAATGTTACATCGAAAATGCGCTTAGCAACAACTGCCCGTATGAGTCTCTGGGCAGGCATTTTTCAGCATGTCAGGATTATACTATCACACCATGGAAACAAATTAAACAGCACAAGCTTGGCTGCTGGGATCACTTTATTAGCAATGCAGCGTTATTTCAGAAAGGATGCATTGCTTCAGATCTGTCACTGAATGTCAACAATGGCTTCTCCACTTGTATGAAGCCCAATTTGTTATTTGGAAAAGAACCAAAGGAGAACACTTCAGAATCTGATTGCTTTTCTTCCCAACATTTAAATTAGGGGGAAAAAAGCCTGTTTGCTTAATCTTTCCAGTATATCTGTAGTGTGTATTCCCTTCCAGGATGGCATTTGGGAGGAAGCTTCAAAGTGCGAGTTAAGCACTAATGCTCTTTCTGAAGCATACAACGGGCATCATTAGATGCTTACTGACAGCTCAGACAAGTCACAATCTGCAAGATACACATTGTAAGAGAAGGTTTTGTTGATATATTAGATTCATACATGTGAGCTTTGCTTTTCTTGTGTCCATGAAAAATGTCAGTCTCCTGGCTTAGTAGCATCTTAGCTTTTTGTGACGGACGATGGAGTCTTGCTTTGGAAATGATTACAGTTATGTTAGAATAATTTCAAAAAAAGAATAATCGGTATCAGCAGATGAGTTCTTAGGAAACAAAAGTTATTCCCTTTTGCAGATAGATATGCCCAACCAAAAAGAGAAATTAAAGCCCAAGATTCTATTCTGAAGCCAAAACAGAACCTGCTACATTTGCCTCTGGAATTTTGTGAATATATCAATGAGGTTTTAAAATTCATCCAAACCATTGCTTATTTTTTTGAAGTCCAGATATCTAACCTGGAATGGAAACTTTCTCTCAGATAGTTGTCAATTAAACAGGTATAAAATTGTAGCTGAAACCAGCTAAGAAGTCCTTGTCCCCAGATACCGACATATGTGTACCAGCAACATTTCAAGACACAAAGGGATGGTGACATTTCAGCATTTGCTGCAGGAGGTACGACAGACATCTGGCTCTTCCCTAGCAACCCTGAAACCAGAATAAGTTGGTGGTTACTCCACCCTCCCCCGCCCACCCACCCCCAGCAAAGCTGGCTCTGACTATAGCTCTGAGGTCTCAACAGAGTAGAAGTTACCCAAGCCAGGCAGCAGATTCAACACACATCTGAAATCTCTGTTTGGCTGGATGACTCTCCTGGTTTGTAAAATCATGCTCTTATTTTCTGTAAGGGCAGATTTATTAGGAAGCAACTCTTCAATTGCTTCTCCCACGCACTATCCCACGCTTAACCTGCAACTTTGGTTTTTGCCACAATATTACTGGGAGGCAACTGAGTTTGGTTCTCTACTCTGGGTGCCATGTTCTCACCCATCTTTGCTCGTTACCTTGATGTCATGCTTGTACGCGGAGAAATGTAATTACCCTCATCTTTATGGTGCAAGTGCTAACTCTATGCGAATACCTTAAGCTCTATTTCTAAAGATCTTCCTTAGAAAAGAAAAATCTAAGGACTGAAATCCATCCCTCTCATTTTTCTTTTTTCATACTACTATTTCCATTGAAAAAACTTCTCGTTTCGCATCTCTGAGTAGAATATCCTTACATCCTTTCTGTTGAAATAGCATGGTCCCAGCATTCCCAAATAGGGAATTTTAGAGAAAGAAAAGGCATCTTTCTCATTGTGTTTTATCACAGAAAAATATAACCCCCTAAATTAAATCTAAATTCATCTTAATAGTGCCTTATACAAAATGTCTCTGGAGAATTAGTTCAGTTGGCCTCTCTGCAAAGTGCCTCATATGTCCAAGAGGATTTATCCTCACAAAGCTTGAAGTCCCTGTAGCTTTTCATGGTGCCTTAGTCTCCTGGATCTAGAGCAACAATGATCAATTATGAAGAAAATGGTCTCTACGGCTGGTATCGTATACACACCAGCAAACTACATGTGATGAGATCTCTGTCTCGTTTCAAAGGCTGTGATTTACATTTGTACGCGGGGCTGATGGGTTAATTTTCGCTGCCTTATTCACTACAGTTACCATTATTCAAGGGCTCTGAGATAGCACTGCTATCAGCACTCACTAATCCAAATCAGTTTATAAAAACACTCTCAGATTAACAAATCAATGATACTTACACACCACGAAATTGGTTTCCACTTAAAGGCTTTATTCTGACTAGATTTATAGCCTGCATAAATCCCATCCTCATGTAATTTAGATGGGAGACAAGCAAGAGGCATGTCTGCTGTCTGTTCCCAGCAGTGTGGGCCAAAAAGGAGAGCGATTCTTCATTACTGATGTATGGCAGCCTGTGTTTAAAAACTATAAAGAACAAGCAATGAGAATACAATCGATCAATTCCGAAATTTCCACTAAAATAGAGTGTAGGAAACTTTAAGGAGGCATTACAAGGATGCTAGTAATTTACTTAAAAATTAACGCATCATTATATGTCTGTATAATGGAGATCGTTTCAGAAAGAGAGATCAAGATTTCTTCTACTTTTCCAATTGTAAAATAAAACAAAACTTGTTTCAAATAAAAATGACTCTAGTGAATAGTTAAATGCTAACCTGAGGTTAAGAACGATAAAACAAACTGGTCCTTCTCAGGGTACAATGCATGCAATTCAAAGACCATACTTGCCCCTTTTTTTTTCAAAGATGTTTTGAACCCACGAACACAACTGTACATAATACATTATATATATATATATATATATATTTTGTGTGTGTGTGTGTGTGTGTGTGTGTGTGTGTGTGTGTGTGTGTGTGTGGTGTGTGGGTCTCTCACGTTGTGGCCTCTCCCATTGCGGAGCGCAGGCTCAGCGGCCATGGCTCACGGGCCCAGCCGCTCCGCGGCATGTGGGATCTTCCCGGACCGGGGCACGAACCCATGTCCCCTGCATCGGCAGGCGGACTCTCAACCACTGCGCCACCAGGGAAGCCCATACATAATATATTTTGAGTGTTGGATTCTGGCAGTAGCATCCACTATGCTCTTAAAATCTCTTCATTTCAGTCCTTGGTGAGAATTACTCCTAATGTTTCCAGAAGTATATAATATTGTAGCCTGAACTTGGGAGTTCTGATTTAAAACTCAAAGTAAAATTTTAGTTCTTGGGACTGATATAGAAATATTCTATAAACAGTAATAAAACCACATTAATAGCAAGTTAATAATTATTAGGAGTAAAAACTTATTTATTCCACGGCTCTCAACAATAAGTATGCATTTAGTTATTTTAATCCATCCTATGACTCCTTCAGTAGAAGGAGATGAGGCAGTTGAGGGATAGCTGCAAAAAACAAGACAGTTTCTTGACATTGTTCTTACTGTTTTAATAAAAAGTAGGGCAGTAAAAGGAAAATGGTGGAAATAAAAATAACAGTGGGTTGGGAATTGGGGCTGGACCACTAATTATATCCCCTCAAGGCCTATGATGCTGTTCTCTGTGGGCCACAGATTTAGTTCTCTGCTTCCAAATGATCAGATCAAATAGAAGGACAACATAATCCCTGTAAAAGAAAACCAAAGAAGTTCTTGGAAGAAGCACAGAACTTTTTCTGCACACAAGCCAAGTGTTTCCAGATTTAGCAAATAAAATTACAGGATACCTAGTTGGATTTGAATTTCAGATAAACAACAATTAATTTTTTTAATATAAGTATGTCCCAGATATTTTTGTTTACCTTAAATTCAAATTAACTGGGCTTCTATCACATATGGTATAGAGTTTTACATCTTGATTTTGTACAAAACAACTAGTATGAATAGAATGGGAAGCAGTATATTTCCTAGAAACTAAAGCTTCTAATTTCAACAACATCAAGATAGAGTATACTGAATGCCGTCAGAAAAACTGCTTTTGAAATATAACAAGAGTTTAGCAGAAGTAAGCATAAAAGAAAGCCAGGTAAATGAGAAAGCCGGGATGGCTTGCTGGGAGAATGCCTACTGGTTCTCTGCAAGAGGCAGCCTGCTCAAGTTGGTCCATGGCTGAAACGCCTTTATTTGAACTCCTTTTGCCCCACAAGTTTTCATCCCACTCTACTCTGATCATTTAGTCGCTAGAAAGACAAAGTTTACTTCAGATCAATTCAATGTACAACCAAACACTTTAAAATAAACCCATTCTAGGCAGTGAGGATTATCTGTATTCCAATAGTAGACATTCAAAAGGAATATGGATTATTTTTCTTTCAAAAAGCTTGCTAACTATTGATCTTTCACTTTAGGTAGGACAATTCACGGCCTCATTTTTCAAAACTTTTGACATATAGGAAAGAGGAAAATACATAATAAAGTACATACAAAATCATCTAATTTGTGTACATAATTGCTAAAGATTTTGCTTCCTAGATATATCTGCCTGCAGATTTAAAAAATCTTTTATCTTTTATTTATATATTTTTAAATGAAAATTATATATATTTAAGGTGTACAAGATGATTATCTGACATACATATACATAATGAAATGGTTACTACAGTCAAGTAATTATCGTATCATCTTCTCACAGTTAACCATTTTTTTGTGTGTGATGAGAGCACATACTCATAAGAGAGAAATCTACTCTCGTAGCATATTTCCAGTACTTAATATTGCATTATTAACTATAGTCACCATATTGTAGAATCTTCATCCCACATAACTGCAATTTCATACCCGTTGACCAACTTCTCCCCATTTCCCTTATCCTCCCAGTCCCTGGTAACCACGGCTCTACTCCGTTTCTATGAGTTCAACTGATTCCACATATAAGTGAGATCATACAGTATTTCTCTGACTTATTTCACTTAGCACAATGTCTTCAGGTTCATTTATGTTGTCACAAATGGCTGGACTCCTCCTTTCTCATGGATGAATAATATCCCCTGGTATGTACCTAAACCACATCTTTATCCACTCATCCGTCTATAGACACTTGGGTTGTTTCCGTATCTCAGCTACTGTGAGTAGTGCTGCAATGAACACGGGATTGCAGATATTTCTTTAAGATGTCTGCAGATATTTTTGTCTAATTTTCAGACACTGATTAGCCATTACCTTCTGTAATTATGCGTATATTTCTGTTGAGATCTCCTTTAACACACAACCCTATTGCAGAGGATTAATTTCCGAAAAGCGATTTGTGATTTATGTAGGCTCCATTTTATGTCTAATTCAATAGGCATTCTAATATTAGCTTTGCAGTGGAGAAACCTGGCAGCCGGCACTTTGACCAAGTGGTCCAAGTTACCACCACCAGCAGTGGGACAACCTGCCGGCGTGTGCCCACCCATAGGATGTACTGGGAAGTACACATCATTTCCACGGAAGTCTTGCCAGAAATGGACAGCTTGAGTCTGAACATGAGGGAACATCAGACAAACTCAAATTGAGGGACATTCTACAAATAGCTGGTCTGTGCCTGTTGAAAATGTGACTGTCAGAAAAGGCCAGGAAGGGATGAGATTCAAGCGGACTAAAGAGATGTGGTGACTAAATGCAACACGTGAGCTGGAAGGTACAGACTTAGGACAAATTTGTGAAATCTGAACAAGGACTATATTAGATAAGAGTATGGGATCACAGATAGTTTTCTGATTTTGATCATTGTACTGTGGTTATGTAACAGATTATCCTGATATTCAGAGAACACATTCTGAAGTCTTTAGAGGTAAAGGAATACCACGTCAGCAACTTATTCTTAAACATTTCAGAAAAAACCCCAAAAACATGTGTACATTTGTATATATATGGGGAGAGAGAAACAAAAGTGCTGTAAACATTTGGGTATCTAGCTGAAGGGTGGATGGAAATTCTTTCTCTTAGTCTTGCAACTTTTCTCTAAGTCTGAAATTATATCAAAATAAAAAGTTAAAAGAAAAAGCATTTCCTTTGGTAAAAAGTAACCCAATATCATTAGCGGAGAAGTCTGCTTTGTCTTGCAGTTTATGGGGCCTGAGGAAAATGACATTCTGATGTAACAGCCGGCTATGACACAACTCCCTGGAGTGGCACACAGGATGGCTCCCCAGAGCCTACAGTTCTCGGAATGCTTACTGGATATTTCAGTGTTTTCTTGCCTTTTACGGCTGAGAAGGTTTGAGTTTCTATAACATTCACAGATAATTTGGACTATATCTAATCAAGTCAGTGCAGTATAAAGTCATGTTTCAAACATCTAATGGTAAGGCTAGTTCTTTCTTTTTTGATTGCTACCAAATCTAATTGAATAGTGTTATGAATTGACTCAAATGGCGTGCTAAATCAACTGAATCTCCTATAACTCTGTACATTCTATTCCACATTGTTTTTCTCTAACTATAACATATTCTAATGGAGAACAAAGAAAGGAATAATGCAATTTTTACCTCTTTATAAGACAAGGTAATCCCATCTCTTCCAGTTGCATATACATTAAAAAAAACATGAATCAAAGTCTTGCCTTTCCACTGAAGTAATGTTTTGTGATTGTTGTATATAGGATTATTTTGGACATGCAGAAACTAATTTTTACCTTAAAGATTGAGGATTAAAATATAAAGAAACAATACATTAATTTTCACTGAATAAGCCAACTTGTTAATTGGATTAGTTTTAACATTCTCTTATGCCTGTATAATGTGGAACCAGTAATAGAAGGAAACTGATATAGAAAGAATATTAACACCATCTAATACTGGTTATGCCTTTATTCCTTCAACGAATGTATATTGAATAACAAACGAAGGCCAGAAACTGGTCTAGATATGAGAAACAGAGATGCTTAGGAGGAAGTCCCTGCCCTCATGAAATGTACAGTCTCCTAGGTGGTCAGTTAATACTCAAGTAAACAAATTAAAGGAAAAAAAACCCTTGCAGACAATGGGGAAAGATAAAGCAGGTATTGTAGAGAGGGCAGGAGCCACGATGTAAGCAAAGGCCACGTTTGACGTGGAGGTCCCTGAGCAGAGTCACAGGAGGCCACGAAGACATGGGGAGAGCCCAGCAGGCAGAGCCTCCCCAAACCAGGGTCCAGCCCCGAGGGGAACGGCCAGCGGGAGTTGGCCAGGAGTGAGGTTGTGCTGGACCTCGCAGGCCAGGATAAAGGGCTCAGCTTTAGCTTCAGGAGTGAGAAGGCATCAAAGGATCTCACACATGGTCGTGATGTGATGATGTCCTTTATATTTAACCAACACTTTTCTTTGAAATAATTGTAGATTTATAGAAGAGTTGCAAAGATGGCACAGAGAGTTGTCAGATGCCTTCACCTAGCTTCCCTTTGTATTAGCACCTTACATAACCTCAGCACATTTCTCAGTATCCTCTAAGTTTTAAAAGGGCTCTGTCTCCTTACTGTGTATTAAATAATTATGAACCCAATATAATGGCCAACATTTATTGACCATATTCTGTGTCCCAGAAGCTATTCCAAGTGCTCTACCCGTGTTAGTCACTAGTCCTCACAGGATCACTATAAGTACAAGGGCGGTACTCTTGTTATCATCCCCACTTCACAGATGAGGGTTCTGAGGCACGGAGAAGGGAGTCAACTTGCCCAGTGTCATACAACGAATAAGTGATGAGCCTGGTTTACAGACTCACTTTCCCTGACTCCAAAGCCTGACCTCTGGGAGAGACTCAGGAGCAAAAGTAGAAGCAGGGACACCAGTTAGGCAGCAACTACAGTGGTCAGGTGAGAGGCGAGGGCACCTACGGAGGTGGAAGTACGTCAGCAGGACTTGCGATGGACTGAATATTGGGGAGTGCGCGAAAGAAAGGAAAGAATCAGGATGATTC
The DNA here is from genome assembly GCF_951394435.1 of Stenella coeruleoalba. Lineage (NCBI taxonomy): Eukaryota > Metazoa > Chordata > Mammalia > Artiodactyla > Delphinidae > Stenella > Stenella coeruleoalba. Next base: position 83,624,263 of record NC_137158.1, read on the forward strand.
CTACCCTTTCTAATCCCGAGCAGCTGGCTGATGGGTGGTGCCTTTCACTGAGGGAGATGGACTGGGGAAGAGCAGGTGCGAGGGAGTTAAGGGTTCTGCTTCCGACACGCTAAGCTGGAGAAGCCTGTGAAGCAGCCAGCTGTAGCCAAGCAAAGACCGTGCGAGAAGAGCAGAGCGTGACAGAGCAGGTCATTCTGCTGAGGGGCCAGTAGGTCGAAGGGATGGAAGCGACCACTGGCTCTCACCCCACATATATTTATAAATCAATTTAAAACTTTTCAAGATGTGAAAAGCAATGATTCTTATATCCTCAGCCTGTCTCCTCCTCCCAGACGACCTTCCCAGCCCAAGGGAAGAGAGAGGGTGAGAAGGAAAGAGGGAAAGAAGGTGGGGCTATGGGAGAAGACATTAAGGAATCCAAAGGCTCTTTGGAAACCCAGAGCTCTTCAACGAGAGCTGCATGTCACCCTCTTTACCTCCCTTGTACAAAAAATTCCGGCTCATTTCTTTCTAATATCGATACCCATAAAAGACAGTAACATATTTTCTCTCAGACTTTTATTAGAACTCAGTCAAACTGTCTCCTTTAGAATTTATTATCTGCCCAGGTGTTTTACTTCATGACCACGTATTTGATTTGTAACGTGACCAATTAAGTTATTTCCACAATAACCTTTACCACGTTAAATACATGGATAGGGCTTCCCTGGTGGTGCAGTGGTTGGGAGTCCGCCCGCCGATGCAGCGGACGCGGGTTCGTGCCCCGGTGCGGGAGGATCCCACATGCCGCGGAGCGGCTAAGGCCCGTGAGCCATGGCCGCTGGGCCTGCGCGTCCGGAGCCTGTGCTCCGCAATGGGAGGGGCCACAACGGTGAGAGGCCCGCGTACCGAAAAAAAAAAAAAAAAAAAAAAAAATACATGGATATTTTTGCATGCAAGTTATGAGATTTCAAATCTACTGAATAACTTGAACAATTAATAACTTAAAAAATATTTTGGAAGTGTAATTGTCCAAGAAAATTAAAGATAAAATTTTAGTGAAAAAGAGAAAAAAATTAACAATAGGAAACAAGAAAATAAAGGTAATAAATAAATGGTTTACAAAATTACAAGTTCCAGAGAGGAAACAGTTTGTCAGAAGTCAGGAGATACCTAAATGGATGTGGATCAATAAAAGTGATTTATCTACGTGAGCAAATTGAAATAGAAAGGGCCCAGAGAGCATAGAAGTGAAGGGAAAATGTAAATGCATTGAATGGATATCCTCTGTGCTGTTCAAAAGGACAAACAATGATGTGAGAACTCTAAATTTACCTTGTAATTGTTGACTCCATGTTGTAATTTTAGCCAGAAAGCAGTGACAAAATAATTATATACATGTTTCTATACTGTGTCAGCTAAAATAGCACAAATTCTTGCACCCACATATTACACGAGCATCAAAGAATATGTTGTCAGTTTTCAAATACTGTAAAGAGTTTAGAGAAGTTCACGGTAACCTCTCACATTTGACAAACAACACACACAAGGGTACTCCTAATGAAGCTCCAGTGTGGTGGCAGATGTATGAATTTCATATATACAGACATGAAGCAGAGAAGCTATGTTACGTGAGCTCAAGAAAACCAAGAAAGGAAAGGCTCATGTTATATCATGGGTTTTGGTTTGGTTTCCTATTGTGTAACAAACTACCCTCCTTCCCTGTTTCTTTCATTCTTTCTCATTCTCTCTTTCCACAAAGCCACTCCATGTGGTAAGCTTGGACTTCCTCACAGCATGGTGGCCATAGGGCAACTGGATTTCTAACATGACAGCCCAGGACTCCTCCCAAAGGTGGAGATGGAAGCTCCCGGTCCTCTTAAGAGTGAGGCCTGTCATAGTGTCCTTTACACTGTACTCAACTGGTCAAACCAGACACAGGCCAGCCCAGACCCAAGGGACAGGGGAATAGCACCCACCTCTTAATGAAAAGGGTATCAAAGAATTTGTGGCCATCTTTAAAATACCCAAGGCTGATTTCCTATATGACAATTCAGGTATTTATCATGCTAAAAGGAAGGAGCTGATGCTCTGACTTAATGGGGGGAAAGGGGAAGAAGAAAGAACATTCTTGGATCGCTTTTATAGGCTGCCTCTGATGAGCTCCAATGACAACTTTGAATCCACATAAGCGGTTGCATTTGAAACAGAGCACCAAGAAACACCTGCAAGCACTGTTGTCATGGTCACTGGCAGGCACAGCTGAGAGGCCCACCCAGAAGGACAGGAAATCTGTCGAGCTGGGGTCACTGGGGACTGAGACAGCTCAGTCCATGCAAGACCCCCTCAAAACTGCCATTTGCACAAGGCTTGCTAGATGCAGAGGATCAATGATCTACCTTTGGCCTTCCGTGCATTCTTGACACATTCACCCTGGGCATGAGGTGGCAGAGCAACGACCTTCAGTTGTATTATCTAGAGAATGATTGCCAAGTTTGTCTTTACCTCTGGAGAAGGCACACAAGAGGAGAGAAAAATGCTACTATGGTTGGAAGTAAAAAAGAACTTTCTGGAAATAAATGTTTTAAACATGAAAAGGGTTTCCATCTGAAAATCAGAGAATCACTTATCCTGAATGTTTTTATCTTGAATAGTTCCTACGGTTCAGGAAAGCAACTGCTTAAATGATATTCTACTCTTCACAGTGTGTACATTTCTTTCTCTTTCTGACTTTTTCATCTTAAGTCTGCTATTTCTTTCTTCTTCGACGCATTTTTCTCCTACTCAGCCCTTCTGTTATCTGCCTTGCCGTGCATCTACCAGAGGTCCCCAGCAATGTCCACAGGCCACCACGAGGAACATTTGGCACAAAAAAGGCTGCTGTATACTTTCCTAGTGGTTCCTTCCCTTGCGAGGGTGTGGGGTTTTTTTTTTTTGGTCTGGAAGTAGAAGTTGTACCAGATTATTTTCTTGATGATTTGAGAGCTGGTAACCTTTATTATAACAATGTTCATATTACTATGAAAATTTTGGCAGACACTGCTCTTGCCAACACAATAGTCATCTACTTTTTTTTTTTTTTCTGTTAACAATTTGGTCCAGCACCCAGGTTGAAAGGCTTTCATCTCCTGGCAGTAGGTCCCCCTGAGTCACAGGGATCTAGTCCCATTCACAGTGACTACTTTAGGCGTGTTCACATAACCCAGTCCTGGACACTGAGAAGTACTGGGAAGGCTGGTGAGGCTTCTGGGAAATATTTTCCTTCCTGATTCCAAGAGAGAAATTCCAAAGGATGTGAAAGCTTTCTTCGTGTTTGGCTTCAGGGGGGATGAGCTGTGGCGGCTGTGCTCACGAGGTGACGAAAACTGCTGAAGGACAGAAAGAGTTCCCGCCCTGGACAGAACTGTTGAGTTCCTAACTGGAAGCCTGCCTACCTCTGGACTGCTCATAAGTAAAAAATAAATGTCCTTATGTTTTTAAGTCTTGTTTGGTCAGGTTTTCTGCTATTGTAGCTGAAGGCATTTCTTTTGGGAGGAGACCATGCTCCGTGAATAATGTCACATTTCACATTTCTGCACAGTTAGGGCTTACTGAGAAAAGATCATTGGCAACCAGTGTTACAGGATGATTGCAGGGGGAACATGCCTTGAAAATTAGAGATGGCAAGTTGTTCCTGAGACAGATGAAGGCTTCACTCCTCTGGAGCCATTCACTCACACTAGAAGGGGGAAAAACCCAGGGCCTTTCTCTCTTCTATTCAGAGAATAATTGTCTACATGCCTGGACAAAGGTCTCTCTCTTTCTCTCTCTCTTCACACACACACACACACACACACACACATAGACAAACACACATGGTTAAAGTAGATCATGTACCTACTTAAATGCACACAAAGTTCTGTGTGTGCATTTTTCTTAGTGCAAAAGATCCAACAGTTTTCATCAGATTCTCAGAGGCATCAGTAATCAAAACAAAATCATAGAAAACAGAAAAACAAATTAATCACCACTGCTCTAAAAGCTACCAGAGTGTGAATCTTTTGAGGAAAAAAAATATGGTCTTAAATGTCTTCATATCTTTAGGGCCTATCACAGTGTTTGACAAATAGTAAATGCACAATAAAAGTTGGAAAATTAAATAAACAGATAAATGACTTGTTTTGTCCTTCATCCATGCTCCAGGCCTACTGCTTTGTGTGGACAAAACAAGTACATAGCTTTTAAACATAAATCCATAAACCATACAGTCAAAGAAACAGATGTATACAAGACAAAATTATATTTATTAGTATTAAATTCTCATAATGTTCTATATTAGAAACACATATGGGGGCTATGTGTTTAAGAATCCGCCTGTCAGTGTAGGGGACACGGGTTTGAGCCCTGGTCTGGGAAGATCCCACATGCCGCAAAGAAGCCCGTGTGCCACAACTACTGAGCCTGCGCTCTAGAGCCTGTGAGCCATAACTACTGAGCCCGTGTGCCGCAACTACTGAAGCCCACACACCTAGAGCCCGTGCTCCACAGCAAGAGAAGCCACGGCAATGAGAAGCCTGCGAACCGCAAAGAAGAGTAGCCCCCGCTCACCGCGACTAGAGAAAAGACCGCACACAGCAACAAAGTCCCAACGCCCCCCAAAATTAAAAAATAAATAAAATAAATAAATTTATTTAAAAAAACACATATGATTGTTGGGGGAGACAAGAACTACAAATGGAGAGAGAGGAGAGACCAACGTGAGCTAGCCGTCTGCCTAACATATGGGCTTGTTCACATTCCACATTCATTTTGCATTTAGGCATCTTGAGTTTTAAGAATTTTAATTTGTCGTTTTAGCAGTGAGAAGCTGGAGTAAAACCCCAAGACATAAACATGCTTAAGATTTTTACACTATATGAATTCTGGGTAAAATATGATTATTTTTCTCTAATTCATTATGTCGTTTGGTTAATTCAACAGAACGTGATTTTCTCTTTTCAAAGCCTAAGGTGAAGGGTACTTTAGAATATATGTTATCCAATGATGTACAGCATGTAGATTTTTAAACTCTTCCTGTAACACACTCCTTTCAAGTAGCCTTTTTATTTGGCTGTTGGGTGACAATGGGTATTATGGGTTGAATTATATGCCCCCCCAAAATATGTCCAAAGTACCTATGAATGTTACTTTATTTGAAATAGGGTCTTTGAAAATGTCATCAAGATGAGGTCCTTAGGGTGGGCCCTAACTCAGTGTGACTACTGTCCCCTTTAAGAAGAGAAGAAACACAGAGAAACACACAGGGGAAATACCACGTGATGACAGAGGCAGCTTTTGGGCCTATGCCTCTATAAGCCATGGGACGTCAAGGATTGCTGGCAACACCAGAAGCTAAGAGAAAGGCATGGAACAGAATATCTCTGGTGGTTAACATCCTGCTAGTACAATGCTAACTTCTATTTGTCAGTGTATGAAGCCATTGGCACCTTGATGGGAGAAGACGGATTGAAGGAGATCGAATCACAGAATACAGAAGCAGCTGAGAAGATTATACTTCTGCCATACAACGGCTATTTAATGTACTCAACAGGCTTCCTTTGTGATTTATCCCAAAGAATACTGTTTAGATAAAAATGAGCTTTCTCTAGAGCTCTGGAATTCAACAGGGGCAGAAAGGCTGCCCTCGTTCCCTGGAATCATAACTGCCCTCAGTTTGGGACAGGGCACCTTGGACACACCTTTGGGAAGCAAGGAAGGCACCAGACATTCCCTTACACCAGATAAACTTTCATTAAGTTCAACCAGAGCCTGACCTGTAGCAACTTCCAAGCTGTTATCAGCTTGAAAATGTTTCCTCTGCTTTTGACGGGCATGGGGTGACATGACGATCTCTCCCCAGCTGCCCAATTTTCCATTTCTAATTTGTGCTTCAAAGCCGCTCCTCAAACATTCTCAAAGTATTTTCTTGAAATCTGGGCTTTTATTTGTTCTTGGAAAGAAAACAATAAAATGTTGATGGGGAAAGAGGTAGAACAACATAGGTATTTTCAAGCATTTCCATTACTGCATATGAGTAACCATGGAGGTGAGACCTAATGGTGCGATTTCTCCAAACACCTCATAAAAGAAAACACCGTGTTCTTTTCTTCAACAGCTTCTTTAAAATGTACATCAGTAACACAATACGTGGCCGGGGAGAGTGCAATTCAACAAGTATGTATGGGGGGGCTGATGCATGCATAGCTTTGCTCTTAATGCTGGGCAAAGTGATAAGTGAAACAAGCTTGTGAAGCTTATGTTCTAGGAAGAGGAGGAAACAGAGGATAAAGAACCAAATAATAGCAATAATAATGCTAATAATACTTCTAATAAAAAACAACCAGATAGTGATGAGCATCACATATAAAGTTAAAATGATGAAGTGATGAGGTGTGATTACGATTATTATAAAGATCATTCTGGTTTTGATATGAAGACATAGGACAAAGTTTTTAACTTTCGGGGGAAAATCATTTGACTAAGACTTGAAACAATTTATACCAAAAAACCTTTTTTTAGACAACCTAACAAATATTACTTTTAAAAACAGAGTTAGAGACATTCCTATAATGGGTTATTTTTCCTATCCCTCCCTCCAGTGTTAACAAAGGTCACGCGGAGCTGTCCTACAAAGCTATGCACTGCTGCCCTCCCACCCCTCCCCTGCCTTCCTGTCCTCCCTCTACACAATCAAGTGGATACTGTAGATCTATAAGAATATAAAATGCCTAGGAAAAGCTTTAATAGGAAATGTGCAGATTTTAAGTTAATAACAACGATAACGGCTAGAGCAACACACAAAGATTTACTGAACAGCAAAAGATGACACATATGATAATATATCATATGCCTGAATTGAAATGCGATTTTGTAAAGATTTTATTCTTCTGAAAAATATTTCATACTTGTAATATAATTTTTACCAAACCTCAATAGTATTATTTTGGAAGCTGGGTAAAATGAGTAGTGAGGGCAGAATGAAAATCAGGGTATTCAAAACAACTTTGGGGAAACTTTCAAGAGGTCAATCCAGAGCTTTTCTAAAAAATCGTACTAAACGATGAAGAAGAAATTATGTTAAAGTCAAACCCCACATATCATTCATTAAATGTTAATGATTTAACTTCCAGCATCTTCAGTATGGTTTACTGAGAATATGAAAAAGTTCATTCACTTGGACTTAACTTCTGTTTGTTGCTCAGGCCCTGTAAGACTTGCTATGTGTATTTCCTTAGAAAATGTTAACACTGAGTTGTCCCTTATGGAATATTTTGGTGTGAGAGAGAAATGTCAGGGTTAGAATTGTTCAGAGGTTTGCTCTCTGTGGATATCTGGACTGTAAATAATCAACCATCTCTAGCATCAAGTTATTGCTCAAAAGGTGAGATTTCTTTCGCTACGCTTACAAGTTCAGCATAACTTTATTTCTTTCATTTAACACTCAAGTCTACATTTTCAGAGCATTTTAAGAATATAGTGTTAAATTATGTCTATATTGATGAAATTCAACAAATGAATGCTTACTGTGAGCAAGCTAGGAATTCTAAGAAATCTAAACAAAATATAATCCTTGCCCTCAAAGAGTCCGTAGCTTAGCTGATAAAATAGATAAATATAATAAAAGGCAGAATGATAATGATGCTGATGAAGATCTACACAGTTTTCAAATTTCTTTACATATATTACTTCACTTGATCTGCATAAGAAACATTTGAGGGAGACCAGGCGGACTGAATCATTCCTAGCTTAGAAGTGAGGAAAATGAGAATCAGAGCATCAAGGGGTATATCCACATTGATAGTGGCAGTACCACTAGTGCTAAATTGCTGATTCTTTCCTTGGCACCATATTGACTAATTTCCATTCACTCCTCTCTCTGTGTTCTAACATTTTGTTGACATCTCTCATCTGATATCTCTCCTCTCTCAAACTCTTTGTTCTTGTGGATTTATATCCTTTTTATTCCTTCAGTGTCATTTTGGTGTAGCTGGGGGAGGCGGATATAAACCCATGGAACTTCTTTAAGAGTCAATGTGAAATGAAGTTATTTCTAGCCATAAGCTCTGGGAAGGCCTTACAGGGGAGACCAAATTAGACCTGGGCTTTTAAAAATGAGTAAGATAGGGTGGGCCACTGAGCTGAAAGGGATACGCAAGAGACAGAGGAACATGGGAGACTTTTAAACCTATATGATGAGCTACATTAACATTATAGAGCTCACAGCCTTTCTTTTTTCAGAGGGTTGAAACTCAACAAGAGGTCCAGTTCTGGAAACTGTACCAGTTCTTGTAAATCAAAAAAGCTTTCAAAACACAGAGACAATCAAGACCATTTTGTGAGAGACGTACTTTGAGCTTGCAGCTTGAGCAGATTTTCAAAGGAGGATTTATAAAGCTACATCTGGGAAGAGGCAAGATGTATATAACACACAGAGAAAAGCTCCACCAAAGCAGCGTGGATGGCGGTGCTGAAGAGCAGTTCAGCCTCCAAGTTACGCCACTGCCCGCCCCCCAACCTAGGCTGACATCCATCTTTAGGGGCAAAATGGGTGGACAAATGGAGTCAAATGGAGTTTATTCAACTGGAGGAAGAACTTGCCGGGCATCCACTCCCACTCCACAGACTCGGTCCTGTTTTATAGGGGTTAGAGTGTCTTTCTGAATGCAGAGTGTTGGGTTAGTGATCTGAACACACGCGTAAGAGACGTGGAAAGGGACTGATTTGACACTGAAACCAGTACTCAGACTAAAAAATGTTTAAATTAGAATAAACCTTACACTTAAGTTTATATGTCACCTTATTTTGCATTCTAGAGTAACATATTTGAGTTCCTCAAAATCATTCCTGCATCCTCACTATTTCTGTAAAGTGAATTTTCAGATGTAGCTGTGAGAGGCAGGTTAGTGTACCATCCGCCCCTTTAAAGGTGAGAATTTCACATTAGATGATTAAACATCTGCAGAAAAATGTTAAAATTCACAAGTTCATTTTCTTCTGTGAAAAAAAATATAGGTATGCATGTATGTGTGTATATGTATACATACATGTCCTACATTAGTGGTCATCCAGTCAGACAGATTTTTCCGAGCAGTACTGAACAGGGGGCAAGGTGCTACCCTCTCCAGAGAAGAATGCCAAACGGAAATGACAACTTTCTCATGAGGGGTCTGGTAGAGGGAAACGGCCCCAAGGGGTCAGGGAGGTGCGGACACCTGTGCGAAGACCCACGAGCTCCCTGAGGAGACCTGAGCTTCAGGGGCCTTTGGTGGTGGTGAGGAGAGCAGTGGAGGCAAGAGGACATGAGGAAAGGACTTGTATGTAATGAGTATTTTTTAATTCATGATAAAGAGCATGAATTTTATCCCTTAAAGGTCTGGGGGGGGGCATACAATCATTTTAAGGGGAGTGACATCAATTCCTGTTTTAGAGTCACGACTGCAGGATCACTGTGATAACAGGCTGTTGCTGGGAGTCAGTTGAGAAGTTGCTCCACATTCTGGGTAAGGTGTGATGTGAATGTTAACTAAAGTTGTTGCAGGAGGGATGGATGCTGGGATACATATTTAAGAGCTAGTTAGCAGGTAGCACTGACGAGACCTGGTGACTCGATGTCATGGGAGAGGGAGTCTGGGATGACTCCAAGGGTTTCCATCTTTGACCGGCAGTGGATGGTGGTGACATTCACTGAAAAAAGAAACACAAGTCTTCCAGTGCTATGTGGCAGATTGAACAAATGTGTAAATCTCCTACTCCCTCAGGCCCCACTAAAATGACAATGAAGGAATGAAAAGGGAATAAATCCACAACCACAAAGAGTCTGAGAGAGGGGGAAAAATCAGATGAGAGACGTCAATCAAACTGTAGAACACAGATGGAGAAGGGGAAGCCTATTTAGCAGAGTAGAGAAAGCTACTGTTTACAGGAGGAAAGCCAACAAGAAACAAGCCTATTCATGCTACGGAACCTCAGGAAGGTCCAGCAATTGGAAACACCGTGTACCTGGGAAATTCAGAGTGAAGGAAGGGGCAAAATGAGAACAAGTGCTTGAAAATCTAATATAATGAGCAGTTAGATTATAGGATTCCAACCCCCCAGCCTATGAAGCCAGGCAACTGCCCCTCCCTACACAGCTTAAGACAGGTTTATTTTCCAGAGAAGTGGATGCAGAGGGGCTCTGGACTCAGACCACCTGGCACAGCTCAGAAGGGGATGAGTCCTCTTACCCCTAAAACATTCTGATATTTGGGTGTGCCCCCACTGTGTTCACTGATCTACAACCCTAAAGTGGAATCCAGCATTTAATAAGCCTCACTCCTGCACACAGAGTTTCCATTAAGTTTTTTTAATGCTTAAAAAAACAGAAAAGCAAAGGAAGATATCTGAAGATATCTGAAGAAAGCCTTCAATATGAAAGATAAGAGACCAAAAGAAACTGAACAGGAAACAGAGAAAACAATTTAGGGAAGAGTAGGAAACAAACAAACACCTAAGTATAATCAATATCCTTGAAGAGATAAGAGGATGCTTTAAAGAAAAAAACATTTAGAGGACAAAGAAGAGGTCTTAAACATTAAAATGGTAGTTGCAGAAAAATGTTAACAATTTGGAAAACAAGTTTGGGAAAATCTCTCAGAACGCGGAGCAAAGAGGTAAAGGAGTGGGAAATAGGAGACGGAACATTTAAAGGAAGAAAGGAAAAAACCACCAAATGATTAACTTTAGAGGCTTAATGTCCAACAAATGGCAATTCCAAAATGAGAAAAATTTTAAAATACAGAAGAGAAAGTTTTCAAAAATTAAATACAGAAACATTTTCCAGAACTGAAGGACATGAGTTTCCAGATTCAAAGAGCCCACTGTATAAACGGACCAGCACAACTGTCGATTAAAAAAATGCATGACCTAAAATCTGAGAGGTATGTTTTATTCAGTGGACACACTGAGGACCCTAAGCCCAGGAGGCAGCCTCTCAGATCGCTCCGAGGGACGCTCCGAAGAAGTTAGGGAGGAGCCATGATATAGAGGAGCTTTTGCAACAATGAGCAGGTAGTCGGAACATCAAAAGATTACTGTTTAAGAGACTACAGACATCTCTACTTAATGAACTTAGCACTTTTCTATGTATTCAAGATGCGAGAGTCTGGGCTCACTGAAATCATTCCTTTGATATGCACCTTAGCTATCTCGGGCCAGTGTCCTGTTTTCTCCCACTTGAATCCCCTCAGGGTGCACAGGAGGGTGCTGCAGAGGCTGAGGGCCACAACATCCTTTGTTTACTGATGTGGCAGGTGACATTCTTTGTCCACTCAATGCATGAGGAAGGCTCGAAGAAGGCCAGCAGTTGTGAGCAAATGGAGCGGTCAAGCGCACTCACACAAAAGTTCAGACTTCCACAAATCCTGAAAGCGTAAGAAGAATACCTTCAATGTTCTGAAGGAAAATAATTTCTTACCTAGGTTTCCATAATCTCAGACAAACTATTGACTCAGTGTAGGGGAACGGAGAGCAAGTCAATAAAGAGGAGACATGAGATTCAGAAAAAAAGTGGAGAGTACACAGGAAAGAGTGATAGAGAATTCCCAGGAGGAGGGTGGTGAGAAGTCCCAAGATGACAGCTCGCTGAATGTCCTGACACGCTCAGGAGGAGAAGCCTCCAGAATGCAGTCTCCACGTGAAAAATGGGAGAGAGACGGACACTTGATTTCTTCTTGACACTATTAAGAGATGTACCATTCTATTAGAAAGTTTGGGGCTGGATTAATGATAAGTATATGGAATACCAAGCAAACAGATACAAAACTAAGTCAATCACTAAATCCAAGATAAGCAAAGTAATGGTAAAAAAAGGTAATTATTACACTCTACCTTGAACAATGTTTTCACATATTAGAAATATGGAAGGAGAGGATATATATAAATGTGTGTGTGTGTACAGTATAAAAGTGGTAAACCTTCATTTTTCATAGTAAGAATTTAGTAGACAGTAATTGAAAGAAATAAGAAATAGCAGTACAGTCATTACTATGTGGAATCTTTTAAGATTCATCTTAGGGTCGTTCACTGAGTTTTTAAAAATTGCTAAAATTAGGATGGCTCTCAAATGGCTGCCATCCAGGTGGCAATTTCATTATGGCTGTCACTGCTTTCACAAGCTCATCAAAACCTAACGAACAGGTGACAGCAGCTTAGAAGAAAATCCCAAAGACAAGAGTCGATCACTCTTAAATGCTGCGTCTTCAATGTTCTTGACTGTTCAGAGGATACTACTGCTTGGAAAAACATGGGACAACCATAATTCTGAGACAAAAAGGGACCTAGGTTCTGAAGTGTTAGGAACATCCTAATCTATCCATTTTGCTTTTAATTTTTTGATACATGTACAAGGGGGATCAATAGTGAAAAGTCATACAGATGGCCAACAGGTATTTAAAGAATACTCAACATCGTTGATTATTAGAGAAATGCAAATCAAAACTACAGTGAGTATCACCTCACACCACTCAGAATGGCCATCATCAAAAAGTCTACAAATAATAAATGCTAGAGAGGGTGTGGAGAAAAGGGAACCAACCCTCCTACACTGTTGGTGGGAATGTAAATTGGTGCAGCCACTATGGAAAACAGTATGGAGATTCCTCAAAAAACTAAAAACAGAGCTACCATAAGATACAGGGATCTCACTCCTGGGCACATATCTGGAGAAAACCATTATTTGAAACGATACATGCACCCCAATGATCACTGCAGCACTATTTACAAGAGCCAAGACAGGGAAACCACCTAAGGGCCCACTGACAGATGAATGGATAAAGATATGGTGTATGTATACAATGGAATGTTAGTCATAAAAAGGAATGAAATATTGCCATTTGCAGCAACACGGATGGACCTAGAGATTATCATACTAAGTGAAGTACGTCAGGCAGAGAAAGACAAATATCATACAATATCACTTATATGTGGAATCTAAAAAAATGACACAAATGAACTTATTTACAAAACAGAAACAGACTCACAGAGAAAACAAACTTATGGTTACCAAAGGGGAAGGGTGGGGAGGGATAAATTAGAAGGTTAGGATTAACATATACACACTACTAAATATAAAATAGATAACCAACAAGGACCGACTGTATAACACAGGGAACTATAGTTAATATCTTGTAATAATCTATAAAGGAAAAGAATCTGAAAAAAATATATATCCATATATATGGATGGATATAAAACTGAATCACTTTGCTGTACACCTGAAACTAACACAACATTGCAAATCAACTACACTTTAATTTAAAAAAATAGTGAAGATTGTCCCACAGGTCTCTAAGAGCACTTTTGATAAGTATAAAATAAAAATTTGAGAAATTTCAAGCACTAAAGAACATCTTTCATAGTTAATTGACAATTTTTAATTTTTTCTTGGTGGTAAATAAAATGATTTAGTTTTTAAACCAATGATATCATAGTAACTAATTGGTGAAACTGCAGAAGAGCAAAAGTGATTCTATAGGAATAAGGGAAGTGGGTGGTTTGGAGATATTTAACACTTTAAACTACAAACAAGTATTTCTTTGATAAAACATTAATATATTAAGTAAACAGCACAGAAGAGAAAGGGTTTAGAGTGGATGGGTCTGCAAAGTTGAGCTGGGCCTGAGGTTTTTAGATATTTTGAAATTTCCTTAAAAAAATGTATGCTTTGCCTTGTTCCACCAAGAGAAAAAAAAAAAAAAATCTGAAAAAACAGGGAGGGACCAGCTAGATCAAATATGGGGTCTTTTAGACCAAGTTTGATTTTATTCTACATATAAAGAGCAGCCCCTGGAGCATTATAAGGGGAGAGATAGAGTCTGATTTACAGCTTAAAACTACTGATATATTCAAACGGGAGTTTCAGGTCATGTTTTCATAACTAAAACAATGCATATACAGTTGCTACAGTGACTTTGGACTGGTTTTACAGCTTAGTTAAGCCCAGTGAATAACTGAGTACATGAAATCTATTAAGGACTGTTAAGGACGCGATGGAAAGATGGTAAATGTAACCGCAAGGCACAGAAACCTGAGAGCCTGACTGCGCGTGCGCACGGCCGGCCTGGGCTTCAGCCAAAACGTGAGGCTGAAACTCGTTTCTAGTATTAGAAAAAAATCACCACCAAAATGGCTTAAGACAATACCCATCGTGTAATCAGGTTCTGTGGCTCTGTTCCTTCTCTGCCGGGGGCCCCAACGGCCAAAATCAAGGCATTTCTTTTTGGAGGCTCTGGGGAGGATTCCATCTTCAAGCTCCGTTGAAGCTGTAAGCAGATTTCAGTTCTGTGGCTGTAGGACCTCGGTCCCTGTTTCCTTCTGTCTGTCGGTTGTTCTCAGCTTCAAGGGGCACGTGCATCCCTAGATCGGTCCCCTCAAAGCCAGCAGAGGAGTCCCGAGCGTGTCTGGTGCTTCTGTCCTGACTGACCTCCCATCCTGTCCCTTCTCCTCCCTGCTTCCTCCTTGCAGCATCACTCTTGCTGCAGGTGGAGAAAAGTCTCTGCTTTTAAGAGCTCAGTTAGATTGGGCCCACCTGGAAAATTCAGCATCTTCTTCCTCGTTAAAGACTGTAACCCCTACAGCAGTAGCTAGATGAGGGTCGGATTGAATAACCAGGGCACAGAATCTGGGGAGGAACCTCTTTCCGACTCCGCTTACCACACTTAATATTTTTACTGATGGAGACATTATATGAAAAATTTTAAAAATAATAAAACCAACGCACTGAGGACCAAAGAGGGCTCTGTTAAACAACTCAACATCAACAACACTAAGAAACAAATTTGAGAGGAATGAATATTTTAAACAGAGCTACAAAAGGCTTGAGAACTGCTTTGTCATGAAAACCCATGTTCGCAGCCATGTGCACAAATGGGTGCCACTGTCAAATACTGGTTTCTCTTAAGATATAAACTATACTGAAGAGAGTACAGTACGTTTAATTAGAGGGGCAGCACCAGGTCCAGTCAGGATTACACTCAGACTATATTTCTACTTATTCCTGGAATTTTAGATGTCTGCGACATTTGGTATTGAATACAGACATTTAAATAGTTGATCTTCTTTCACGTGTGTATAAACACTAAGTTATTAAAACATACCATATATATAAAAAATTGTACAATAATGTCTCAGATACAATGAAAATGTCTAGTTTTAAAAAACCAAATCTATTTCGTGTGACTAACAGATGAGATTTTGACAGCTGGCAAAAAAATCAAATGACATTTACAGAATCTCAAACAAAATCTTCACTTAATATCACTTTTCCTTCCCCCACCCATAATCAGTCTCCAAATGTCAAGTGGCAGTCAGGGCACTCTGTCATATTAGGGGGTGGACGATCTTGCTGGCCTTAGTATTTTCTCCTCCTCCCCTTGGCAATAACAAGAGTTTCTTATTTACTTTTAGGGGAAGGAAGGCAAAAAGAGAGAGGGAGAGGGAGAGGGAGAGGGAGAGGGAGAGGGAGAGGGAGAGGGAGAGGGAGGGAGAGAGGGGGAGAGAGAGAGAGAGAGAGAGAGAGAGAGAGAGAGGAAGAACTGGGTGAAATTGTACATTTCTATAAGAGGCTATAAAGTCTGATTAGGTCCTCAGAAGAATGAAAATGGGAAAATAAATGTTTCTTGTAATGAGATAATAAGTGTCTATATAGAAATGATTCTTTGACCAATGAGATACACTTTGTGCTATTTTTTGTGTTTGGCCCCATTCCGGGCTGCCTTTCTGTTGTCCCCATGCTGAACCCTCCCTGCCTCCCCATACTTAAAAAAATAACGCCAAAACTCATTATATTAAGGAAAATGAGAAGTTGGTGGAAATTTGGAGAGATTAAAAATATTTTTATTTCAGTGAGTTCTAAAGACCTGTTTAGGAGACTATCCATGGGATAAACATGTTAACATATTAATATGATGTCATTATATTATAAAATATGTATACTATATAATTGATATTATTATTAATGTTAATTATAACAGATTAACATTAATAATATATATAACATATATATATATATTAATAGCTTATATTTCCCCCGACCTTCATGGGACGTGAGAAAATTATCCTCTACTTGTGGAAGCCTCTGTCATTGGGTTTTCTATTGCTTCCAGCCTCAAATAGCTCTAACAAACCTATTCAGGTCTTGCCCAGCACTACCGCTGGCTTTCTTTTCTTTCTCTTCCTCTCTGCTCCCATCTTCCGAGCCCTCCTGTCTATCCCTGGCTTCATGTACTGACTTTGATACACTGTGGGTCTCTCTCGTGGCTTCTCAACTAGTCTAGACTTCCTTTCCTGCTTTACTGCCTTCAGCTGCCCCCTGACCCACAGCTCTGTGTGCTGCTTTGATTTGGTGGCCCTTGCAGCTTGGAGCAAAAGGTTCTCCACGTGGGAAAGCAATGTGACACATCAGGTCTGTCCCAGGCTCTCCCCACTAGGGGAGGGGACTGGACTGATCTTACCCTTTTTCAACTCTAGACTAAAGTTGAACTTGAAGGGAAAACTAGTGCACGAAGCAATGTCCCCAGTGATGTGCACACCTCTTTTTCAAGGCATTCTTTCTGTATTCAGAAATACTTCTGGCAGTTCAGGCAAATCAGGAGGGTGCTGATGAGACTAAAATTCACTTGCATCATGAGCAGCCTTTATTTCCTCAAAACTTTAAAATATGTTCATGAAGATTTTAGAACAAATTATCTCAAAACCAGCATTTCTGTTTCAGGGGACAGGAATGTGCCTGTTTCTAGAAGAAATGTTATTACAAGCTTTAGTAGGGCAACTAAATGGTATTTATAATCTTTTTGTTTCTTCTGGCTATGTTTTTATCATTGAGGGGTCTGAAGAAACTAACAGATCATACAATGCTTTTGAGGCATAAACATATTTTGCGTTTGGGATGGCGTGGGCTGTTATGACTGAGTTTAAATCCTAGGAAGCCAGTGCAAGGACTGCCAAGAGAAAGGTATGACTTTCATATTTTTGTTAAATCTGTAGACTTTAGGCTCATTAATAAACACTCTGATTTACTCATAAATGAATTGCAGCAAGGGAAAAGACTGCAAGAAAGTGAAATCCTTAGGACTCCCCTAAACCTTCCCAAAATTTGCCCCTAGACCTGGTGGATGGTAAACCACAGAGGGCTTGCCCACATTTCGGCAAGGAGTTATACATGGGCATAAGAGCTAACGTATATTCATGATAATTTGCTGAATAAATGTTACTTTGGTTTTACTACACTTGTTCTAGCAAATTGCAACATATATTTTTTCCTATTAGTGTACGAAGCTTTGTGTGCAACACTGCTTTATGTCCCATGCTTATTAATCCTTTGAGCACGGCTCCCGTTTTTCAACCACTGCTTTGAAAAAGGAAGTTATTTTGTTTGAGAATCCTTTTCCTCTCCTGACCTTATTACCCCAGGATGTGAACAACTGCAAGGAAAAGTGCACAAGGGAAGTACTCTGTGCTTCAACCACAGACATCTTTGAATGCTACTGACCCTCTTCCATGGTAAAAAAGCAAGTCCGGTATTTTTGCTTTTGCTAAAATTTTTTTGCAGCCTTTCCTTTACTCTATCACTTTCCCCTCCCCTCAAAAATCCTAAAAAATTACATTAAAGGCTTATTCTCAACTTTATGCCCAAACTTACCTACAAACTATACATAAATACCAGGCTAATTGTGCATAAAATTTAAATTCTATTGCACTGCCGCATAAAAATGCAAAATGCCTCAGTGGTCTAATATCTAGTGCTAAGCTCAGTTTAATAAGGGCCGCCCCCAAACAGCTCGTACAGATGCAATTATCTCTCACGTACTCCAACTGCTTTCTTTCATAACATTTCTTTTATTATGCAAATGTGTAAATCTAATTTTAATCTGTAAGACCATCTAGAAGATTAAAACTTTGCTCATGTCTTACCTTCACTAAGTGTAATTAAAGATATTAAATTTTGTTCATTTGAGGACGATTTCAGCCGCTAGCAAGAGCCCTTCATCTTTGTCTGCCTACAGGTCAAGGAACCACAGTGGGTGTCAAAGAGCTGTCATGATGACCCCATATTAATCTTCATTTCTGAGTAGTTCTGGTTAAGTGGAAGTGACAGCAAAATGAACCAAAGAGAACAGCAGTTTCAGCAGAGGGCAGCAGTAGTTTTTTTCCCCTGGTGGAGAGAAAAAGTCCCAGCAGACTTCACTAGCATGGGAAATTTTGGTAACCTTGTAAAGCAAAACGTTACAAAAGTTTACAAAGTTTACCAAAACTGTCTTCATTAAAAAAAGAAATTAACAAATTCTGGAAACACTGGAAGTGTGAAAGACTTACTGGATTTTGAAGACTTAGTATGTAAAACAGAATGTAAAATATCTCCTTAATAATTTTTTATTGATTACATGTGGACATTATAATATTTTGGCTGTATTGGGCTACATAAAATATATAATTAAAATTAATTTCACCCTGCATGTGGCTACTAGGAGGTTAAAAATTATATAATTGACTTGTATTATATTTCTATCCGTCCCAGTGGCTTTACACCCTTAACTATCACGCTGACTGCCCACTGTCCTTAGATAGCGTCTTCATCCCCATTCCCAGAGAAATGAATGAGTATAAGAAATTCTGAAAATTGCTCTAGATGAACTTTGGTAGTTTCTTTCACTGAATTGAATTATGTCTGTCGGGGGGTCACATGGAATGCAAGAAGGACAGAATTCAGGGGTAAAAATCAAAGAAGCCACCACTGCCGTTGCTCACTGTGCAAATGGCATAATCTGGAGACTGTGAATTTCCATTTTGCATTGGCATTTCTGGGACAGGGTTACCTCTCCACTCTATGCCTAGAATTTCGAAGTTCACATAGATTATTGGTCAGGATAGTAACAAATAAACCCAATGCATGGATGACTAAAGAACCTAAATGGAATGAGAGTTTTTGTTACAATTCTTGTGTTAACAAATTAAAAAATAAAAGTAGATTATTTGGATTAAAACACAGTCAGCCCTAAGTACCTTTAAAAAAATCCTCAAGCTCTTCTCAGCAAGCACTGGGCTTGGAACAACATCTTTTTTCTACCTCAGTACATATACCTCTTCCATTTCTCACAAGGCTTCTCAACCAGGGAATGGTCATCTCGGAAGGCAGTGGGATGGGGACGGGTTATACAGTTTGCCTAACTATCTGGGGTGATTCTGATCAGATGTCTCCTCTCCATCTTTATATTCGTGCTTCAAACTTTCATCTGAGTTTCTGGCTTCTGCTGACACTTGCCGTAGATGTCCCTGGCAGCCTGGGCCAAGGTGGAGGGCAAAGATGTGAAGGAGTCAGGGCATTTGCTACCAGACAGGTGACACTCCAGTTTGGTCCACGGGGAAGAACTTTAAAC
The DNA here is from genome assembly GCF_951394435.1 of Stenella coeruleoalba. Taxonomy (NCBI): domain Eukaryota; kingdom Metazoa; phylum Chordata; class Mammalia; order Artiodactyla; family Delphinidae; genus Stenella; species Stenella coeruleoalba. Next base: position 83,643,669 of record NC_137158.1, read on the forward strand.
CTAGTGATCTAGTTAACCTTGCTGACCACCCATAAATGAGAAAGGGTGTGAGCCAGGGAGAAAGAGGAAATGGTGTCAATGTTGGTGCCACTCGTTTTTAGTATGTCATGGTGGCAAATTCATATACGATGCTCTGGTGTAGAAAACAGTGTAGCCCTGCGATGTCTTCAATATCTGATTTAATCTTCCCCTTAAGCGACTCGCTACCCACCTACCCAGGGAGGATGTCTCACCACATCCATTTTGGTCTCTCAAGCTCTTCCGGTTTGACTGTCTCTCTCTGTTTAGAACAGACCCTTTAGGTATATACTTGCCCTCAGAGACCCATCTCCTCTCTCCACCTTTCCAGGACGGCATCTGGGGGCTCTGGGTGTGTGTCCTCATGGTGACGGGGGTGCGGGGGAAGCAGCCTTGGAGCGACATGGAGATGGGCTGCTCCCTGGGTCTGCATTGGTTCTGCAGCGATGGTCTCTCTTGCCTCCTGTGGTCACTGATTGCTCTGCTGGTCCTGGCTTCCAAATCATGTGAACACTGAATGTTCTCTTCGCTTAGTGCTCTGTGGTCCTCTGAGATCTGGCTGCAGTTCCCATGTAGTTCCGGGACTTGCTAGTCAGCCTGCAGCCTTTGGCTGTGGACTCAGTTTGCTCCGTAGCCAGCACCACGAGATCCCTGCTTGTCACTCCCCAGGGCACCTGGGGATGTCTGGACATGCATTTCACAGCCCAAGGGGCCCCAGAGAGGTTCTGCGAGCTAAACTCAGGCCCTCTCCACCTGACCCACCGCACTCCTGACTTCCCTTTGATGCCGACACTTGCAGGGAGTGGATCAAGAAGCCCTTTTTGTCATCTTCTCTTCATTCCAACATGCCTTCCCCGCCACAGAGTCTGGCAAGTGATGGGCCGTCAGGGCCAGTCCATCCCACAGTCCACTTGGGGCCAAAAGAGGTGCTACTTTCCTCTTCTGTATCTTATCTGATAAGAACCTCCTCGACATCACATCCTCCTCTGGGGTTATATTAGCATTATGTCTTCAGGAAAGGTGATTTATGAGGAAGAGAAATAGAGTGAAGGGTAAAAAAGAACTGGACAAACAAAAGAAATTGGCCAACTAGATAGTTTTCCTGTTCCTTCCAAAATGAATTTTCAACATGACTTATTTTGTTTAAGCACTGAATTCTCAGGATGCTATGCGTGACTCTGTGCTGGCAGAATTTAAAAAGATGCAAACTGAAATCAAACCTAAGCAACTCAGACATCGCCTGCCACTGCGACTCATCTGTGCTGCTCACCTCCTTCGGCAAGTGGCAGCTGGCAGTGTCTCTTGTCTTTTAGACTTTATATATTTTTTAGCTGTTTATTCCATTTGCTGTAGCTATTTGCAACAGATATCATGAGCCCCACTTTGTCTCTAAAAATCACAATATAAAAACATATCTAAAATGTGAAAACGCAGTAAATACAAAGCCCAGGGTGATACTCAGGAGCCTGTGGGTAAGTCCATGAAGGGCGTGTGCATGGCATCTGCGTGGATGTGTCAGATGCCCTAGAGGGAGCGGGGCCTCCATTATTTCCCCCTTTAGCTCCTGGTTTGCTTTGTATTGTGACATCCTAGTTTTCCTTCCTCTTTTCAACCACGTTTTCCCATAAAACAGATGTATACACATAGACTTAAGTATTTAAAATGAATGTATGAATAGGTCCAAAAAGGATTCCATTGTAAACTCCCCCTCAAATACAAAAACATACACACACCTTCAGCATCATACTATGCAGAAGATCTTTTTTAAATATCATAAATATTACTCCTAACTCTAAGTAAATATAGAACAGGAAGGGAGTGCCAGACAGCTTCTTAAAAACTGCATTTTGGGGAAAACTGTGAACTAAGAATGCCGCCTGCCATATCAGTAAACAGAGCACGTTGCAGCCATCCAGCCATCACATCACAGCCGCCCCAGCGGTGAGCCCTGGGGGAACTCAGGATGGAGGCGGGATGCCCACCATCAAGCAGTCGGCCGCTGCAGCCACCCCTGACGGTGCACCTTGAGGAGACGCTGGGTGAAAAAGCACAGGATACTGGCCCCTGATAGCTGAGGTGCGTATCAAAGGAACGATTTCAATGAGCCCAGACTTTGCATCTTCCCATACATAGAAAGCGCTAATTTCATTAACTTGAGATGTCTGGTTTTCTTTCATTAACAGTACTCTTTTGATGTTCCGACTACCAGGTCTTTGTTGCAAAAACTCCTATATATTCTGGCTCCGCCCTTGCCTCTTTGGAGCAATCCTTCAGAGCGATCTGAGAGTCCTGTCTCCCAGGCATGAAGTCCTCAGAATGTCCGCTGAATAAAACATAACTCTCAACTTTTAGGTCGTGCAACAAAACAAATCTAAATAAAATACTTGCTATTTTTCTGCAATTTCAACAAAACTCTTGTGTGTAAAATACTACATTATTCCACTGCTTTTTCATCTGAAAGCCATGTTCTTTCATTACCTATTACTTTAGTGCATTTCTGTATTCTCTAAGTTTGTGCAAGAGCCGCCTATTAGTTCCCTAGTGACTTGATGAAACTGTACTGTTTTTGCAGATCAGCCAAAACTGAGTGAAAAAGAAAAGAATGGAGAGAGGAGAAAAACAGAAGACATGTCTCTGGTTAAGAGTGCATTTTGCCTTACACACGTATTTTAATATTCAGTACACATATGCTTATGATTAAAAGAAATAAGACATCTGTATGTTTATGGTGAACTGGATAAGTTAATAGTTGTTTTGACTTCCTGCCAAAGGGTCATCTAGTATTTGATAATAAGCACAATACTTGAATTTTTCATTTTTCTTTGAATTACAGGAAGAAAGGCCTACTATGAAGAACATTTCCAAAGGTGTCATTATAGTTTTGAATCCTGTAGAAATTATACTCTCTCCTTTTGACATCTTGTAATAAATAAAACTGCTAATATTTTGACTTTCGACAAATTCCTCTTTTGCTCTCAGCAGCTAACAGTTACACAAAGAGACTGTGCTACAGTAGTTACAGCAAGTTGGTGTGGGGACACCAGCAGAAACCCATAAAGTCCATTAGTGGAGCCAACGGCTATATCCAATTCTAATAAAAAGGCTAAATACAATTTCTAAAATGAGTCTTAAAACTTCCCTGAAAACAGAAAATAGTTGAGATGATCTTCTGAGTAAACAGCAACGATCCCAGTTGTATTCTGGCCAAGGGGTTTGTTTTCAAAATACTGTAACGTAATGTGTTAACGTGAAAAACCTTTCCCATTGCCAGATGCGTACGAGCTAGGGAGAGGGGCTCTCAGAGCACACTCTGGGTCCACTAAACCTGGGTTCCTGCCTCGGCACTGATTCATGCTTCGGAATAAGGCAATACAGCAGCAACAACAATTTTAAGGAAAATTATAATAAGTCTACAGTTCTTATGAGCAGTCATGCAACGTCAGCATTGGGAAAAAGAGAGTCATTTCTGTTTCCCATAGGAATTGCATGGCTTTGACTTTGGGGTCTTTGGACATTTACTTTCATCCCACAGGAAACCCGAAGATCACAGATGGGCATACATATTCTCCTGTCTAATGTTATTTCTAGTAAAACACTTGGTCCGATAATTTATTAAAGCGCATTTCCTAAGAGAATGACACTGTTCCTAAAAGCCTTTTCGTGGAACTACTTTTCATCTGGAACATATGTGAGAAGGAAGTTGTGAAGCTATGGTGAGTTGGATTTCTGCTGAGGAATTATCCTTTACAAATAATGAACACCAAATATTTGGAAAATAAGAAAATGAAATACATTCAAAATGAGTGTAAAAACACAAGTTGACTTCCATGCGCATTACTTAGAATATGTTATCTTACGCTGCATTTCTTATTGGAACTCTTCCCCAGGAAAAAGCCCTTTTTCAAGTGATGATTCCTCACGTATTTATTCCAAATATAACACATCCCTGAGGGGCAAAGTACCAGCCCTGTAGAACCTCTTCTTAAAAGGGAGAGGTTAATTTCCTGTGCTAGGATTTCAATGAGGTAATATGCATAAAGTACCTGCTTGCGTTCAGCTCACAGCTGTATTAAAAAATGCCAGAACATTCCTGCACAGGCCAGGCCTCCTTGGGATTCTTAATTCTCCTCACTTTCCCCACAAATTTCCTTATGAAGGGACTAAGGAATAGCAGCTGGAGGCCAAATGTCTGGTCCCCACCTCATCTGAATGAAATAAGGTATCTGGCCTGTGCGGTAGAGATAAGTTAGTGACTGCACTGTGATAGAACTCTGACTTCCTGCGGTTTTTCCTCTGGACTAGGCTTACCTAAAGAAAGGATGGTTCCAGGAATGATCGCAACCTGGGCAGACGGAGGTACCACTCATGCATGGATTTACAGAGGTCTCTGGCTTGAAGTCCCTTTCCCAAGCACAAAGCCTTCATCCAACAATGGAAGCTGAATAAAGGGAACATGCTGATATACTTCCATTTCAACTGGGTCCTTGTTTACTACGGAGTCCCAGGCCGTCTGTGGTCGCCCAACAGCAGGAAGCTTCCAGAGTACGTTGACAGAAGGCCATACCTGCGCTCTGGTGGTACCTGCTATTTCCCGCTTTGCCAGACGGGCCCGGCCCCGCCCCAATTTGCCTTCTCTCAGAATGTTCCACTGATGGGACCAGAGCCTCAGATCAAAGTGTAGGAAACAAAGGACACCCATGGCCTCGTCAGAAGTGCTAAGAGGATCTTACAAATAAAAGAGGTAAGATTTAGCTATTATATGGTCTATTAAGGATCATAATTTTTTGAGAAACGGTTCAGCAAAGCTTTATTTTTCTGAATCAAAGGGCCACTAAAATATGTCTTGTTTTCTGAAATAGCTCTACACAGTTGACCAGAAAGAGACCCACATGGAGTGTGGTACCCAGGTCACTGTGTCAGGTGACATACGGCCTGGAATTTAACTTGCAACTTTCCTCCTCCTCCTCCAAGGACGAGATGGGTGTAGCTAACGTCATCAAATGCATCCATAAAACTGGTTACCAGGCAGTCAGCTAAGCACACCCGAGAAGGCCTTGAAGACCTTTTACTGGTGGAGAGTTCTAGAAAGATTGGTAGAACCCACACCACAGGACATGCTGCTCTCTGGAGAAAATAAGAGGGATGCTTCATTGCTTTTGCTGCTGGTACCTGTGATCTCCAATTTCGGGCACAAATGGTCACAGCTCTGGTACGGACTCTGTCAGCACTAACATGGGCCGGCTTTGTTGCTGCTTCTGTGAACCAGGGGGAGTGACACTCTCAACACATTTGCGCTACATTAACTTGCACTACTTTCAGCAATGACACAAAGCCCAAGGTTTTCAATTAAAACCTTCATTTAGAGACGCATTTTGTTTCGTGGGTTTATAATGCCCTAGGATGCCTCTGAGAACTTACCCTTCCTATGTGCTTTGTGGGCAGTTACACGATCTGTATGTGACAAACAAAATCGACGATTAAGATCAGCAAAAAGGATGCTGCTACGTATCATGTCAATTAGAGCGATGATGGACAAAGGAAGTATACAATATCTCTAAATTGGATTTATTGCTTTCCTTTACTCTATAGAAAAACTAGATTAAGAATCAACGTCATTTGTATGCTATCAGCCTAATAAAAAGCTGCAGTGGTTTGGCTGTTCACCTCACCTTGTTTGAGGACGTTCAGGTAAACCTGTAGTGCTTGCATATTTGCATATTTGTTGGTCAAAGGATGGAATTCCAACTAGCTGAGAGCTGTGAGCCAGACTTTTCAGAGAATTAGAGAAACGGCCCCTCAAAGAGGGAGCGTGGCATCTCCAGATCTGGCCATGCCGAACGCCCAGTTCCACTGTGGGGCTGTTAATTAATTAACGTATCCACTCACTCAGCTGGCAGACATTTATCTGGTAGGGCTATGTGCGGCCCAGTGGGGTACGTAGATGGGTGATGCCTGTTTCCCAGAGGTGGGCAAGCCAATGGAAAGTGTAAAATGGACACAAATAACTAGAGTGCTAGAATTGGTGAAGAGATCATTTTCAGTACGCGCAGTTCTGTAAGAATTTAAAGAATGGATAACATATCGTCGAGGAAAATCTTCAAAAAGTGGTATCATATAAGCCAGATCTTAGATATTATGGGCAGGCAAAGGAGTGAAGGAGGGGGAGAGAGAGCCGGGAACAACACTGGGCGCACGAGAAAAGCACGTGCCAAGTACTGGTGTCTTCTTGGGACTTCGGCTGAATCAGGTAAAAGGAGAGGTCGGTGGAAAGAAGCTTATGGAAGCTCAGGAGTTGGGGCTTTATTCAGCAAGCAAGCAAGAGCCTCTGGAGATGTCTGACTGGAGACGTGACCTGATCAGATCAGTGTTTTAGGAAACTGATTCCAAGAGACACGAACAGGACGATTTGGGTGCAGGAGAGGTGTGGGGAAAAGCTACCAGGTTAGCAGAGTCCATCTGAGAACCAGGGACGAGATACAGAAACTGGGGTTGCAGTCAAGAGCAATTTCAGAGGGCCACGCTGCAGCGCCCCGGCCTCTACTGGACCCGCTGTGGCCTCCCAAGTCACCCTCTGCCTCTCGTCTGGCCTCTCCTAACTCTCGCTCCACAGTCATCTTCTAAAACATATCCACACTTAAGCTTTCAGCTTAAAACCTCCATTATCTGACCCACGAAGGCCAAAGTGCCCAGCTGGTCACACAAGGCCCACTACCACTCGAGTCACCAACCTTCCCAGCCTCCCATCCAGCCCCTCTCCGCCTGGCCCTGAGCTGCACTGGCCTTCTTTTAATGCCCCATGTCCTGAGTCTGGATCTAAGAAGCTCGTTCAAGGCTCTCAGTGCCTCTATCTGCAGCCACCTGGCAATGCCTACTTGATCTTCAGGAAGATGCTGCCAATCAGCTCTGTGCACTCAAGAATCAGTTCATTCAGGAGCTGAACAGACGTAAAGCCTCGGGGCCGGCGTGGCTACCTGGTGACCCACATTCCTGAGCTCGGCTAATGAAGATAAAAGCTTTGTGGACAAACCCTTTCACGGGCACTGGCTTCCACGCCACCACAATCGAGCTGGGCCCCCCTCTCTAGCTTAGGGGTTTGTGAAAAGCTCTCAGCTTTGTAGCTGAAGGAGTTCCCGGAGCTTTGGTGCACTTAGAATAGAATAGTGTCAGTGAGCTCACAGAACGTTCATTTTGTTTAGTTACCCAAGATATCACAATAACAAAAGCCTTTCCAGTTTCCAATTTGATTGAATTTTTATCCTGAAAAGGCATATATTTTTTACTGTGTACTTGAGTGAGTCCCCTATTTCTGGGGAAGCTGGTAGCATCACAGGGAAAGCAAAGCCTTTGGGGTCTGGAAATGGAGAACTGGACGCGAAGCAGCACCCCCACCTGCCCCTGGCCCTGCTCAACTCCACCAACCCCACCAACTTCCTCTTCTGAAAACTGGACTTGTCACCTCTTTGTAGAGTTGAAGTGAGAATTAAATGAGACGCCTCAAAGTAACTGGCATTGAGGGACACACGTGGTACGTTCTTGATAAATGGAAACGACGATCGACGTTATTATTAATATGACCATCATCACTGTCAATTTCAGAACTAATAAATCCATTAAATAAATCCAATTCATTTAATTTTAGCGGGTTCCCCAAAGCAGAGAGTGTCTTAAAACCTTCCCATGCTTCCAAGAAGTACACTGTTTTGAAATGTCTTTCAAAGCAGTTTCAAAAGTATCTGACAGTTGCCATTTCACCAGAATAAAACTCTCTCTCTCTCTCTCTCTCTCTCTCTCTCTCTCACACACACACACACACACACACACACACACACACACTTTGGTTCTACCTAATCCATCATTTTGAAATCATGGAGCTCATTGGACACGGTCAGCAGGCATCCAAAGTACCTCATCATCGTCATTAATAAAGACGTTTGCTGCCCATCATGCCCATGGCCCTACCCCAGGCACTCGGACAAGGGACAGCAGTGATGAATCAAAAAAGACACCTTGCTCCCTGCTAGCAAAGGGTTTACCTTCACAAGCAGACACCTCTGTGGCGGCAAAATCTCCCACTTGGAAGAGAACCAGGAGACACAGCAAGTGTGAATGTCTAAGCACAAAAACTCTTTTCCTCCCAAATGCCGGTCACAGATGAAACGAAACACAGACAACGAGAATCCTGCGGGGATGTCTGCACCTCAAGGGTGCCGCAAGGTGACGCTGCCTGGAGGGCTGGGGTCGTGCCTGCCAGGTACGCTGCTCTGTGACGGCCTGCGCCCTGGAACTGCGCTCCCAGCCTCAGCCACAGCTGGGAGAGGGGGAGGGGAGAAGCCGAGCAGCTGTGCTACCTGGGGGTGAGGGTGTGTGTGGGGGGGAGGAGGGCAAAGGGTGCAGGAGTGAGGTGCAGAGAACTTCGAGAAGTACCCGCCAGGGGCCAAGCCCTGGCACCTTATATCTAGTGCTTCAAGCCTTCAAAACGCTGAGCTTCCGTGAGTGGAATATTCTCTAAACAATAGTTTTTGCTGTTATAAATGAAACCATGTAGCATGTAACACCTGCAAAGCAAGTCCTACCAGACCCTCAAGTTGCTTATAGTCAGGCTGGTAAGATAAGACAAGATAAGAATAGCCTTACAACAGTGCTTCATGAAAATTGCCAAGTGCAGCAAATCCATGATAAGAATGATTACAGGCATTCAAAAAGAATAAAATACAAATGGAAAATAAAATAATCTAGAAGAGGAACGTCTCACAGCATGAAAACAGCTTAATTTTAAAAAAATGTATCCATGTTAACATGAGGATGACTCTTGGATACCAGGAATTCATTGGACAGTTTCTATTCGATGGAGACATGAAAGTGCTTTTTGGAAAGTTTTGCTGTGAATAATCAGAGGCATATTCTTCTTTTTGCATTTCTATTCTGTTTCTCTCTGCCTGTTGCTAGGCGTTCATGCTTGTGGACACGCATGCACACGTGCACACACACACACACACACACACACACACGGTAATTCCTCAGGGCTTTTCACCCATTGGAAATTTGCAAAAGCTATAAAAAAGAATAAAGTCCAGTGTCGATGAACAGCTACTGGAATCAAAACATATCGTGACATATGTTTTTACCTAATTTTTCCCATTTAGGACTGCAGAAAGTATCTGGCGAGAAAAAGTAATAGAAAAGTGCAAGTAGTTAACTATCTCCTGTTAGAATTCTGTTTTCCCCCGGCAGTACCTTAAAATGTTCTGTTCAACTTGATAGCTTCCACGTTCAAAAAGCATGAAAATAAACCAAACCAAGTCTGCAAACCGATGTCAGGGAGCGGCTCCCGCTGCCAATTAGAAATGACAGTGCAATGAACCCAGCGACTCCTGAGCCTGACATGACAGAGGGGTCTTATTTATTTCTCTACGCTTGTGTTTTAGTTTTAATGACAGTCATAGCATCACACATTTTGTTCATTAGCATAGATGAGGCCTAAGGTTACAAAAGCTGTGGAAAGAATCATCCTTAATTCTGTAGGTAGTTCTTCTGCGATTTGAGAAAACATACATAAATGGCACTTGAGCCAGACACAGGCACCTGTTGCTTCCAGGCAACCTGAAAGCTCCCGTCTCACAAACCTTTCCCTCCTAATACACTCAGTGCGACCCTTCTTTAAAATGCCAACTACTTTTGCTGGCCTGTAAATTCTATGACCTTCAGTTTTATTTCTTCTGGAAAGAACAAAATCCATTACTTCTCCCTGAAATCCTGGATCTTGTCCCCCAGATTCCCTCTTTTCTATGAACTGAGTGACAGCAGAACTCCCCTCACTTTCCCAGAGGTCCCCGAGTCCTTCCCACAATCGAGGGGTGTCAGGAGGAAGTCGGCGGATTCCTGGACCTGGAGGGACCAGCTGTTGGCCTGTCACCTGCCGAGGTCAGGTGGGAGAGGTGCCCATCCATGCCCAAGACTCTGCCTCACGCTGTGGGCAGACAGGAAGGAAGAGGCGCGGCAGGAGGGGAAGCAGGGCCTCACATGCTCCTTTCCTGGGCATCTGGGGGGGATCCTGACAAGGAACCCTTAGCAGGTGATGTAGAGGGTCACAGTGGGCTGAGGTGGCTGGGGGGAAGCACCCACCTGAAGGATTTAACTGTTGGAAGGACAGTAAGAGCTCCTCTTGGTTACATGAAGTGTCTGTCTTTCCCTCCAAGGCCCAGTCATCCCAACTGAGGAAAAGATGGATTTTGGACACACTTGGAACTGGGTTTGAATCGTGGCTCTGTTTTATACTGGCTGTGTGTCCTCTGAGGATGCAACTTTCCCAAGTCTCAGTTTCCTTATCTACAGAGTGGAAGGGAGAGCACACCGTGGCAAGGGTCCAGTTAGATGCGCTCGTAAAGCCCCAGCAGAGAAACACATGTGATGCGTGGTCAGTGTCCCACAAACGCCTGGGAACACGTGCCCAGCCCTGGCTCTGCTCATCTTCCCACATCTCGGGGTGCAGCTCCCGAGCCCTGCCCTTCAGTCCCCTGAAGTTCAGACACCACTGTTGATCCTTCTGGGAGAATGATGAAGTTGATGAGGATCTTATAAGGATGAAGGGTGGAATACATTGTACGCATCTGTTTTCTGTTCGTTTATTCATGTAGTTTTTGACTCTTGCCTGTGTGTTCTGAACTTTGCCTGCCTATCTCTGCTTTATACACAGAGTTGACAGGACTGACTGGGGCCAAACCACAGGGTGAAGTCCATGTTGAGGACACGGCACGGCAGCCACCTGTTCACGACAGCCGTGTCCTACTGGTACTTTTGCTAACATGCTTGAGAACCAGCCATATATTTATGTACATTATCACTTAATTCTTAAAACAAATTTCAGCATCAAACCCTAGAGTTGGTTGATGTAGATAGTATCTTTGAGATAGTGTTGGTACCCTTTGTTATTGGGAATTAGCTATCCAAAACATAGGAACCAAATATTTTTAGATAATGTGTTTCTCTTACTCTATGCCTTTACAAAACTAACTCAGAAAACAAATGAATCTGATAGCAAAGGATATTTATATTATTAACCTTATCTTACAGATGAGGAACCAGCCTAAAGCATGGAGAAGTTAAATGAATGGCCCAAAGTCACACAGCCAGTAATTGAATTGAAATTCAAACAAAGGACAATGGGGACCTTTGTACAATTAGCATCCAGGCTCTTAACCATAATAAATGTTATGTATATAATGATTTAGACCAGGAATTGGTAATTTTTTTCTGTAAAGCCCAGAGGGTAAATATTTTAGCCTTTGCATGGTGTAGGGTCTCTGTTGCAAGAACTCAACTCTGCCATTATATCAGGAAAACAGCCACAGACAACACATAAACAAAGGCATCTGGCTGTTTTCCAGCAAACTTTACTTACAAAATCAGGAGTTGACCACATTTGACCTGTGAGCCATAGCTTGCCGACCCCTGGTTTCAATCACTCATACTATCCTAATGGAAAAAACCCATGAAATAATAATTCTGCTATTGACTTTTCACTTTGGTCCAGGAACTGTTCACATGAACCACCACTATATGTGGTGGGTACTCAATCCAGTCCCCCAGGAACTGGAGACACAAAGAGATGAAGCCACTTGTCCAGGCTGCAAGGCCAGTAAGGAACAGAGCCAGAATTTGGACCCAGACAACTCAGCTCCCGACAGAGCCCTGTCCTTACCTACCATGCAATGCTGCTTCCCACGGACTGCTATGTGTATGCTAGGGCTCTCAGCCTTGGCTGCACTTTGATGTCACCTGGGGAACTTTTAACAAACATGGATGTTGTTATGGGCTGAATTGTGTTCCCCCAAATTCAAAGGTTGAAGTCCTAAGTCCCAGTACCTCTGATTATCACTGTATTTAAAGATAGGGTCTTTAAAGGGATGGTTAAGGTAAAATGAGGTTATTAAGGTGGGCCCAAATCTAGTATGTCTGGTGTCCTTATAAGAAGAGATTAGGACACAGATGCACACAGGAGGAAGACGAGGTGAAGACACAGGGAGAAAATGCCATCTATAAGCAAAGAAGAGAAGCCTCAGAAAGAACCAACCCTGACGACACCTTGATCTCAGACTTTCAGCCTCCAGAACTGTGAGAAAAGACCTGCCTGTTGTCTAAGCCTCCAGCCTGTGGTATTTGGTATGGCAGCTCCAGCAAACAATACAGACACCAAGGCCTTCTCCAACCAACTTAGAATCTCTGGGTGGGACCATGGCAGCCTTATTTTTTTAAAGCTCCCCAGTGGGTTCTAATCCATGGTGGAAGTTGTTGATGCCACGGGTCACCTTCAAGGGATGATCTGTGCCGAGCTCCTTGTGGGGCTCAGCGAGATTCTCTGAGGCCCGAGTACCTCCCTCTGTGTCAGACCCCACCCAGGACTGGGGAGTCCTGCAGGGCACTCCAGGCTTTCCCTCCTGAAATCTCCCTAGGGGCAGGGGGCTCCACCAGACCAAGTTTGTGGGCCTCTCACTGTTGTGGCCTCTCCCGTTGCAGAGCACAAGCGCCAGACGCGCAGGCTCAGCGGCCATGGCTCAAGGGCCCAGCCGCTCCGTGGCATGTGGGATCTTCCCGGACTGGGGCACGAACCCGTGTCCCCTGCATCGGGGCCCCCCAGACCAAGTTTTCTTTGAGGATTTTGCCAGACTCCTCTCTTCTTTTCTTATCAATAAGACGAGTGATGATTTCCGTTATGAAAATAGGTAAACATGATAGAAATAAAAAAATAAAGACATAGGATCTATGGATTTTTCCAGCAATGGAACTCTGCCTTTAGTTAGTAATGACAGTACAAATAATTACTAATTGCCAACACTTTATCCATTAATCCTCATGCTTAACATTATGGCTTTTATGTGAAACTGCACCTTGATTCATTGGATCTTACTATGAAAACAGAAAAAAAAGTTTCACTTTTCATTTTTCAGTCACCTTGAAATAATAAAAGTCAAAATGAATTCAGTTGTCTGGAAAATGTGTCTGTTCTTAAGTATTCAATAAGCCATTTAAAGCTCTGCAGATCATTAAGTATCTCCCTCTATAAAGCCTATGGTTCTTCAAGTAGAATTCTATCCCAGGCTTGGCTGTCCAAACAGTATTGTATTTATTTGGTATAATAAAAATTAAAACTGGAATATTTATTCCATAAAATTAAAGGTCTGAGAAACATTTTGGAACAAAATCACATACACAGACACATATACACAGGCAGCACATACACACACACAGCCAGAGGAGTTGGTTTTCTTTGTCTTCTGGTTGCCAAACAACTTTCTCTGCCAAATATACTGCAAACCTATCCTCATGATTCTAGTTTATCATAGTGTATTTGTAGTCTTCCTTCTAATTGAGGATGTTGTACCTAAAACTACAATGTTTCAAGGGTCTACTTCAATTCATGCTACACTCCCTTTAGTGGCACTGAATGCTTAAGACATCTGTTAAAAGTCAGGTGCCTTAAGCTCACAGCATAATAGGCTTGGGATCTGTGGAAGTTGATCACACAAATTAACATTATTGATACCTAAACAGACACTGTAGAGAGTTGAAAAGAATATCACAAGGATTTTGTATAAGCCACGTCCTACTGTGGAGCTGAAGAAACTGCAGACGGTAAGTATTCCTGGCAGAATAAAAGAGCGTGGTGTGGTTAAACGAGCTGAGCTTTTGCAAGGCCAGGAGCATCCTTCTCTTTTCCTCCAAACGAATCTTCTACAGAAAGAAAAGTTCCTTCTCACCATTCTGGAGGCGGTATTTGATCCCTGAGACTGTAATAATTCAACCACAGCGCTCAGTGTCACGTCTCTGTCAGCCAATCCCGCCGACAGACTCATTTCATTTGATTGTTCTAACGTGGGACTAAGATGCAACTGGAGGGGCAGCTGCTCACACAGCATGAGGATGGGAGGGCCCTCTGTCCAGAATCTCTCGTCAGATGAATACAAATTACTATGGGCGAAAGCTGGGTGCTTAAAGTGGGTGTACTGCGCATGTGTTGGGGGAGGGGGCTTAATCACCTGGAGAACTTCAGCAAAGCACAGAGATCGCCCCACACCCTGAGGTGTGTGAGTGGGTCGCCATTACTGATGGGCACAGGTGCCATCCGTCAGGTGAGCCAGAAGAATGCTTGGGACACAACAGTGCCTGAGAGGCGGGTGAGCACAGCCCCACCCTGGCTGCTGACCTCAGGTTCGGATGAGCTGGATAAAGAGAGACTTGTGCAAGCTTCCAAGGAGCTGGGCTCAGTCAACAGGGTATTCTTTGGAGACCTGGAGCATCACAGTGGAGGGGGGCCTCAGGCTGGGTGACCCTCTCAACAGGGGCTTGTGATATTAGCCCACGTTTCACTGGTGCCCTGTGCTATGCACTGGACTTGGAATAGCTCATTTAATCCTTCCAACGACCTGTGGAGGGGGCACAACTACCCCTACCCCCGGCTCAGAGAGGCAGAGGGAAGTGCATTCCTAGCAAAGGCAAGCAGGTCACCCCACTAGTGAGCATGGGGAGGAGGCTGGAAGTCAGGGAGTCTGTTTCCACAGCCTAACCAGTCAAAAATACTCCTGATTTTGGTCTATTCAGCTCATCTCAAATGTGGCAGGAAGATTCAAGCAGAATCGGGGGCCATTTGCAGATGCGGATGGGGGAGTCTGAGGCTCTCTCGTCTTTGGGGTCAGTCTTTCCAGGAGAGAAGAGCTTTGTGATTTACCTGGAGGATATCCATCTTGGGTCTAATAAATTTAGATTTTTTCATCATAGGTTATCCTCCACATTACCAGGCCTTGGCCAGGTAACAAGAACTCAAAAAAGTGAAACTGACTTACAAATGTTAGTACTTTTCCTTTTAAAATACATTCTCATGATTAAGAGAAAGGAAGAGTTAAGGACCTGCTAGGTGGTTGGCATTGTCCTAAGAGCTCTGCTGTGATGTTTGGTATCACCCCCAATGCAGCAATGAACACGCTGAGGCCAGGGACCACTGTTAAGTGATGCAGACGGGCAGGACGCTGTTCCCTCCTCGTAGCCATGACTGAAAAGGTAGAACAAAACAGCAGCTGAAAGAGACCTTGGAAATCACCTCATCTGACTGACCTCCTTATCTTCAACAGGAGATACCAGAGCTGAAACTTACAAAACCCAAATTCCTAATGGCTGAACAGAAAAGAGAAAGCAGGTTTCTGATTGATTCCTAAGCCAGAGCGTTTTTCCTTATGCTGGGGTAAATAAGATGCCAAAAAATCCACCAAGCAGAAAATTTAGAAGCCAAAAAGAAATCATTTTGGAATACAGTAGAATCACATCTTTCCATACCTGACTGTAATCAAAGAACAGGTAGACTCCTGTTTAAATGAACACTGTTAGAACATCTGGTCTTACAAAATGAGGCTATTTACATGTTCTGACAGACGGTCCACAGTGAAAATGCTTTGCTAGTCTGATTACAACAAATTCTCATAAACCCAAAGCCTCTCTGTCAGGTGTCTCTCCGGGCCCCTGCTCGCTGGGGAGGAAATCTCTATTATGAAGAGAGCGGCGTGTGGGCATCTGTCAATAGTTTGCCATGTAACTCTGAGTGTAATTGAATGCCTTTGATTGTAAAGAATGACAGGTTTTATGCAAAGCTGTTTGTTTTGTTTCCTTGCTTTTTTTCATGGAGGGGGGCCCGACAGAAGGAAGGTTGATAGCCATACAGGTGGAGAAGCAGCGAAGATGGGTCAGTCCCCAAGTGCCCAACAGGGGATGGGGCAGGGTAAGTGGAGGCTGAATTGCTGGTTGATTAATGATAAAGCTTAGTCAAAACTCTAAGTAACACATTGCCCCAGACAGTCCTGAAAGAACTCTATTTAAAAGTAAAACGAGGGCTTCCCTGGTGGCGCAGTGGTTGGGAGTCCGCCTGACGATGCAGGGGACGCAGGTTCGTGCCCCGGTCCGGGAAGATCCCACAGGCCGCGGAGCGGCTGGGCCCGTGAGCCATGGCCACTGAGCCTGCGCGTCCAGAGCCTGTGCTCCGCCAACGGGAGAGGCCACAAAAATTAAGTTCCAGTATTTCAGTTTCAACTGTTCAAAAAACATGTTAAAAACTATTCAGCTTTATTAATTAACATATATTAAGTTCACACATAGTCTAAATAAATCCTTTCCCAATGCATTGTATGGTCCTAGCTCAAAATACAGATTGCAAGAATTCAGAGGCATTCTTGATATTCTGATATAAATGATCTGAGAATTGTGATTCTTACAGTTTACAAAATAGAGGTTAATTATTTAGTAAACATGGATGTATAATAATTTTATGACCTTTTAGGGAAGGGTTACCTATACTTTTCTATACCTAAGGAGGTAAAAGACCTGTACTCCAAAAACTATAAGACCCTGATGAAAGAAACTGAAGATGACACAAAGAGATGGAAGGATATACCGTGTTCTTGGATTGGAAGAATCAGTATTGTTAAAATGACCGTACTTCGCAAGACAATCTACAGATACAATGCAATCTCTATCAAATATTCCAACGGCAGGCTTCCCTGGTGGCGCAGTGGTTTGAGAGTCCACCTGCCCATGCAAGGAACGCGGGTTCATGCCCCGGTCTGGGAAGCTCCCACATGCCGCAGAGCGGCTGGGCCCGTGAGCCATGGCTGCTGAGCCTGGGCGTCCAGAGCCTGTGCTCTGCAACGGGAGAAGCCACAAAAGTGAGAGGCCTGCGTACCGCAAAAAAAAAAAAAAGTAAAATGAATGCATTGATGCCTTTTTTGAGATTTCATCAAATGTACACAGGAGAAATCCTCTGTGAATGAGCTCATCTGCGCTCACAAAGGGCTAAATGTAAACAGGGATGCCTCTTCATCCTCAGATGCCCCTCAAGGCTTGGTCCTTGGGGCCTGGGACCCCCTGCCATCGCCCCTTAGTCCTCCCCCTCTCCGTGCTCCCTCGGAAGTGTGCGTCTCCATTACTAACCCACCCAGCACAGCGGGCAGGTGCAGTTCTTGAGCTGCAGGGCACAGGGCCTGGTGGCAGAAAACTGGAGCATGCAGAGTGCCAGCCAGAGTGGGGACCAGGCCACGTGGAGGGAGAGCCTCGGGGGCACTGATGTAACTCACCCGTGATGACACAGGAAGCCCAACGCAGGTACCACCCCTGCTTTGCACAGTCTAACCACAGCTTCTATGGACGGTGGCATCTTTGCCACCCAGTCCGGATTTGTAGGCCAGGAAGTTGGGGAGCAGGGGCTAGAGGAGGAGAGGGGGGACGGCGGGGAGAGGGGAGGCTCTGCACCACCTCTGGCTGGGTGGCCGGCCTTGGCGTTCAGGCTGCTACCGTTGGGGCTGAAAAGAAAGGAGTGTGTCCCTCATGGGCAGACAGAAATACCCCTTTGACACAATGTTCCTCCTAACTTAAATTTCTGCAGTGGAGAAGCTGCTTTCTCCCCACTTGGAAAGTGAATAATGGCACCGCTAAAGGGCAAAAGAGCCAAGTCAAGAAGACTAGGAAGGGAGTGTGTTAGAAACACTGTAAGACTGTCATACAGAGTGAAGTAAGTCAGAAGGAGAAAAACAAATACCGTATACTAACGCATGTATGTGGAATCTAGAAAAATGGTACAGATGATCTTATTTGCAAAACAGAAGACACAGATGTAGAGAACAAACGTACGGATACCAAGGCAGGGGGTGGGATGAATTGGGAGATTGGGATTGATACATATACACTATTGATACTACGTATAAAACAGATAACTAATGAGAACCTACTGTAGAGCACAGGGAACTCTACTCAGTGCTCTGTGGTGACCTAAATGGGAAGGAAATCCAAAAAAGAGGGGATATATGTCTACGTGTAGCTGAGTCACTCTGCTGTACAGTAGAAACTAACACAACATTGTAAAGCAACTATACTCCAATAAAAATTAAAAAATAAAATAAAAGCTCTGAATCTATGTGAGGTGTTTCCGTTCAGCCTATGGAAGGGCACTGTGAGAGTGACAACGGGGCCAGTGTCAAGAACAGGACAGATGTTTGAGACCAACTGCCTGTGTGTTTTACCAGGAAATGTTAATTTCCCATGAAGTTTTGCAGAAAAATAATGCCAGTCGTCAAAAGTGCCAAGCCATCACATAAAGTGCCTCCTCAGAATTTATCTGCCACCAACGTGGCGTAAGCATCTCCGAAGGGCTGACGGAGCACAGCCTCATAAATGGCTTGCGATGAAGCTTCAAGTAAACCTCTGTTGGTAGAAGAGGTTAGATGCTTTTATAAAGCACTAGATCAGGCTGCAACTGGAAGCTGATAATTTTCAGTGTTTCCGAAAGTTACTCATTCATGGATGAAATGCTTCTGGGGTTCCCTTTACCTTGCTGAGCCCAAGCCTCTGTGCTGCCACATAAATGTACCAGGTGTAAGATAAGCACATGCGAAGGCCTAGTGGTGGAGGAGGTGATGTCATCCAGGTTGATTTCATTACCATAAATAAATGTCAAATGGCTGCAATACATTTTCCTTGATTAAACTGTCAAGGGCAAAATCATGTAAGAACAATGATTTTTTTTAATACCTGTAGTAAAAAAAAAGGAAGAAAAGAAAAAGTAATGAAAATATCGACATAATATTATATTTACAGGTCCCCAACTTCTGACCCAGAAAAAAATAAAACAGAAAGTCTAGCTGTGTATATAAGCAGATAACTGCCTCATTCCCAGCTGCATCCCAAACTGTCTTTCACGTGCTGTTAGAGGACAACAGTGCATTTCCCCCTCTCCATGCTCAGCACTGTCATCAACTCTAAAGAAAATGCCTACATGTACCCCTTTAGGTATCAGAGCTAAAAAAAAGGTCTCTTTTCTCTTCCTCCCAATTAAAAAAAAAAGTGAAACAAAATGTAAGGGTGTGTGAAGTCTCAAATCCTGAGAATTAGCCCCAGATCTGTTGAGCACACTGTTTTTCAATGTACCTTATTTTCCGGTAAATCTCTGTTAACCTAGAGGCAAAATGAGGGGGTCACTCAGTCCAGGATGACTGGTTTGGGTGGAGCTGGGCTGGCTTATATTCCAAGATGTTCCACCAAAACAGCAAAAGCAGTAGAGTCGATTTTATCTACATGCGTAAACCTTTTTCTTTCATATCTGCTTATGTTTTTCCATCCCCTTATGGGGCCAAGGTATTTTCTGTCAGTCTGAGGGCAGACGATGTCCACCACAGCTGGGACTTTTTTTTTTTTTTTTGAGGTATGTGGGCCTCTCACTGTTGTGGCCTCTCCCGCTGCGGAGCACAGGCTCCGGACACGCAGGCTCAGCGGCCATGGCTCACGGGTCCAGCCTCTCCGCGGCATGTGGGATCCTCCCAGACCGGGGTATGAACCCGTGTCCCCTGCATCGGCAGGCGGACTCTCAACCACTGAGCCACCAGGGAAGCCCTGGGACTTTCTTTTGTATAAGCACCTTGTAGTCTTCCCTCATGTTCACCTTTGACTTTTTTTAAACAACCATATCCATTTAGACAGGCTCTATTTATCCCCATTTTACAAATGAGACAGGAGGTCAGAGAGAGTGACTTGTCAAAAGTCAAGTCACATGCCTGGAAGCCCTAGAGTTGGGACTTGAAATCCAGTCTCCAAATTTAGAGCTTCTTCTAGTCTGCGCGTCCATCAAATGACCTCTAAGTAACAGAGGATCTGCTATTGACATCTAGAAAAGTAATTTTTGAAGATGAAAATAAAACCACCTAGTTTCCAAAATGAAATGACAATGAGGTATGTGTGTGTGTGTTTGTGTGTGTGTGTCTGGTGTGTGTGTGTGTGTGTGTAGCTGCGTGTGCGCAGGGACAGGAACACCCTCTTTCCTAGCCTGCAGAGGGAAGCCTGTGGTGTTAGCCCTACATGGGAACGAGGGGGCTTCAGTACCAGCCAGCCCCTTGCTGGGCATCTACATCACCTTCTCCATTATTGTTTTTTCAGAAATCAGCACCCTAAATTACCCTCAGAAATAGCTTAGAGAATTGCCAGGAATGGTAAACCTTTTCTTACTGTTAAATCTTGGCTCATTTTATATAGTTTTCTTTGATAAGCATGGTTGACTGGGAAAGAAAAAACAATTATTTTTTTAAGGGATGAAAATAAAGTTTAAATAGTGTCACACTGAATATATTAACTTACAGGAAGGGGATACCTCAGTGATCTTTCAAAAGCCTCTGCTGAGTGGGAAGACTGGAAAGTAGGTCCTTGGCGGGATTACACCCCTTCCAAGGAACCATTCAAACCTTTTACCCAATATTTTGCATTATGTTCAGAATATGTTTACAGCCTAAGGAGTATATAACAAGGGGAAATTGCCATGTGGTGCTTTAAGACTTCTGCACCACATGCCATCCTGACAGCCCGGGTCCTACCATTCCTGCTCAAATTCGATCCCAGCTAATGAACTGCTCTCCTTACCAAACATTTTCCAATATGATGAAGTTTCTGCCGGTATAAAGAGTTTACATACTTTTTTTTTTCCTTGAGTGTGTGGAACTAATCATCCAAGAAAACGTTTAGTTTACAGACTTCTGGCTGGCATAAAATAATGATTTTTCCCCCACTTCTCTGGATGAGATTATCTCATGCAATGGAATAGAAATTGAAGGGTCTGTCTCACTTAAAATAAGAAAATCTTTGCAAGCTGATATGAAAATATACCTTGAAGTCATTTAGCTGTCTGTTCCATTTGTTTTAGTAATTTCATCTAACAAGGAATTAGTTTTGTCCATAAATGTAATCAATATGGAATATAAAGTCATCAAATAAAAAAATAGATTTAGAGTTCTCATGATAAAATGTACCTTAAACTTGAAGTAATACAAATGTAAATTAGATATAGATATCTGGACGTCTTGCTTATTGCATTTCTTTGGTAAGTGACAGAAAAATGACTGCAGTGCTTGTTTATTTTAATTAAAAATCTGATCTCTTTCTAGAATTATTGTTATGTTTATGGAATATAATAGAGGATTTCTGATGTGGACGAGAACACAATATCATCTTTCATTCAGGAAATAAAAAAGGAAGATCAAAGGAGTCTTAGTTAAGTTTCTACTCACTCACTTTTTAGAAAAGAACAAGGAGTCAGGTGAAAGAAGCTGAGCTCCCAGAAGGCATAGGAAGGATTTGGGGCAGCAGGGAGAGAATTTGGGGGAAAAAGTCAAAATAGAGGTTCTGGTGAGAATAGAGGGCAGGAGGAGGTCCCTGCTGTGGTAAAAAATTTGGTAGGTTAATCAGAAAATTGGTTCACATTTTATTATTTTAAAAGCACATAAGTACATATTTATATGGTAATATTTTCATAAAGGATCAAAGCCTTTTAAAATTTTTTAAAGTACAAGTCCACATACTGGAATGTCGAGTCAACATTCCTGTTTCAACTTCTTGAAAGTAAAACAAGGACATAATGAGAGTAGCAAAGCAATCTAAAGGCAGAACTGCTTTAAATTATCAGGTTTTTTTTCCCTTCCAATTTTTACAGTCATTCTGCCTACAAATAATTCAACAGTAGTCTTCTAACAAACCTGCGTTATTAGATCTTTCCAACCACCCCCCCCAACTTAGCTTTTCATAGAAACAACTCTTTTGCATTGATGGTTCATCGGTTTACTTGGTTTTTAATTAAATTAAGAAATTTAAGATTAAGCACAGCTAGCAAAAACAGGTCTGCAACAAACATAACGGACTGTTGTTGAAACACTCAGTTAAATTGGAGGGAGCAGAAACGTGTACGATCCCTAGTCTCATGTGTTCAGTGTGCCTTGGACGTCCGTTGGGATGTACTTCAGAGGGACTGAGTGATGCTGATTAGCTCGGTGAATCTCTTTTGTATACACTGCTAGAAGAACATTTTTTATGCTATTAAACTTAGGTAACTCAAATTCAATAGTGTTTACTTTTGGAAAAATAAAATATTCTAATAGGACTAAGTGGACATCTTTGCCCCAAAAAGTTAAATGCATATTAAATATAGGCCAGTGAATATATATTAAAATATATCTTGCAACGTACTTTATATGAGGGCTCTAACGGTGTCACACAAGTATCTCTTGAGAGCTGAGATGATTCAGTTCTCAAATTTGCATGATGAAGTCAGACAGAGAGGGACACCAGTCTCATCTCAAAAATGATCTGAATCTTGGGTTTATATACCTTTACTCTCATTAGATTAATATCTCTTCTGGCCCACTTTTTACTCTGCTATTTATAAAAAGCAAAATCCCAAAGGGGAAAAAAACCTTTAATTTTTGGCACTAATAATTACAATAATATCTATAAAGTTATCGGCAATGCATTATATACTTTCTCCAAAATCACTGATTTAATTAGCATTAAATAAATGCCTACTATTTGCTGATTTAGTAGATGTGTGATTATCTTTAGCCTGCCTAAGCTCTCTCAGGGGACCACTTCATTAATGCTAAAGGAATTGGTAGAAAGCTATTGACATCTGTGGCTAATCCTTGCGACAACTGGTAAGGTCTTGTGGGAAAGAGACAATCTTTCTTCCAAGATGTATTACTAAAAGCACTAAAGGAAAAAAATATATATAGCATTTCTTAGAGGGGTTCTAACTCCTTGCTGTGACCAATGAGATACGTCTGGGAGTCAGCTTACCAGCTTTACACGTTTGGAAAAGCCAGATTCTGTGTCTCAAATTTAGGTTATTGGCTGCAAAGTCAGAGAGGCAATATATTTAACACGGGACATTGGAACACAGACTGACAGTCCATGAAGAACTATATCTAGGTCAGACTAAGAAATGCATGTCATTTAAAAGGGTATGACTCTTGTTGTGCGTAAGAGAGCTGCACATCTAGCAAGGGTACTTTCTGAAAGGTCACAAATAGGAAGAAAGCGTAGACGGATCCTGACTAGCCCACGTGAAGAAGGTGGTCGACATGTGAATTGTGCCTGCCCAGCGTCTCTTCGGGCAGTCACATCTTTCCCTACCCTTGGTTTATTTGATTCAAGTGGGGTTGCCCATCTCCTGGAGCCATGCGTGGGCCCCTGGCCTAGGCATAGCCAATCAGATCTCTCCTTCTGTGGCTGCTGTGGTTCTGTACATGTGACCTTAGCTAAGCCAGATGGAATATAAACCAGGAGCCCCCTGTGGTCCTCTTCGTCACCATGAGGGGAGAGCCTATTTGAGAACCATCAACACAGTGGGGGCAGAGCTGAGTGATGGAAAGATATACAGCGTCGAGAGGACGTCATCTGAGGACCTGGTTCCAGTTCAATCAATAGCCAATTATTTGCTTGGGAGCAAAGAATTCTCTCTTTTTTTTTTTTTTTAAATTAAAGCTAACTTTAGTTGAATTCTGTTACTTTGAGAGAATTCAGCTAACACAGCCTGACTGGAAACAGAAGGTTAGGTAAAACCTAGAATCTTTCCTTGAAAGCCCATATAATCATCCCATGAAGTAAGTAGAATAGGTCAGATTTCATTACCCTGTCATTTTACTGAAAAGAAAGAAACAAACTTTAAAGAATTGAATTGTCCAATATTAGACTGTTAACTGTTGGCAGAGCAGTGACTAATACCCAGGCATTCTGATTCCATATTCTGTGTCCCTTCCACTGTAATTGCGTAGAATGCATAACCAGGGACGCTTAGGGAATGATCTCAGGACTAGTCTCCTCAACAAATACCCCCAAAATAGTTACGGAAACATACTAAGCAATATTTTTGGATTTAGATGCTTAATTTTACCTCCAGATACCATTTAACTGGTCAAGCACGATCTGAAACTTACTTGACAAGATATGTTCAGGAAGCTCAGTGAAGTCAGTTTGAATTACTGGTCTCACTTATTCACTGGGATAAATGATAGCACTGCTGAATTTCGAAATTCCTGAAGATCACTGTAGTCATTACAGCAATAATTTCAAAACATTCAACTTAACAAATTTATACAATGGATATTCTCATTATAGTCATGCCTAATCCTATAAAGTGGTTTCACTAATTTTACTTTATTCTCATTCAAGTATTTTAACAGTTTTCACTCTGTTTCATGCTGGTTGTGAATTTCTTAGCTGTATGTGCATACGGAATTGTTACCTAATTAAAACTTTTCTTAATTCATTAATGACATCACAACGAAGTCTATCACTTTGTATTACATGGGCATGGTGTTTGAGGTCAGAAGAATAACACTGTGCCCCCATTCAAAATCATTATACAGATGAAATCATGCCAGTACGTCTATGAAGAACAGCTTTCAGAAGGAATATAAGTTGCAAAAGGGTAATAATATGTCAGCTAGGTTGTTGGTGGTGGTAGGGAGATAGAATGGTTGTTTTAATGAACATGGCATAGATAGACGGTGCTTTACGCAGCCTCCTAAGTCACTGATAAACTTACAAATGGCCCTTATTGGGTGAGCACACTCAGAACTTAAGAGTTGGATGCCACAACCTCAATCATGACTGGGATCTTGAGTCTGGGACCTTCAGATTTCCAAAGGTCTGGTCCTTTCAAATTTATACTGATAGTTCCATTGCTGTTCTGAAATCCTGGGCATTCTTCTGAAATCTATACTAAATTTGTTTTGCTCCTGGAGGAAAGTAAGTACATTTATCAATTTCAAATTTCCTCCTGATAAAATGACAATCATATTTGCTCTGAAGTACAAGACCAGTGGCAATATGGTATAAATATGAGACACTGATATGCTTCTCCATGACTGTAAGAGTGGAACTGCATGAATTATTTAATGCAGTGTAGCAGAAGTTGGGTTTTGGTCATGGTGTAGTCTGGTGTCCTAGACCTGCCACCAAACAGCTGTGTAGCCTGGGGTGATCCACTTAACCTCCCTGGGATGCATGCCCTTCTCTGTAAGGATTTCCAGTCAGAGTCTTTTAAATATTGTTTCCAACTGTATATTCTAAACATTATGCCGAACATTCAAAACAAGAGAAGGGGGTGATAGGGCACGAGCACAGCAGCAGAGCAAAATCGGTTAACAGCATCTCATGAACAGCATCCCATGAACAGGCATGGTTCTCTGTCCTACCCGGGCAACAGTGGTTGACAGTCAGGGCTGAGGTCTTCGATCAGCCATTTGTTGCCATGTGTGTGAAATCAATGAATATTTAAGAACAGAGCAAAGTGAGCAGAGATAACAAGAAGAGCCAACGTGACAATTCAGTCAATTAAATCCTCGTGCAGCACAAAACTGCCTGTGTTTAAGACTATAACTAGGATAAGCCCAGAGAGAGAACATATTCTTTGTCAACATTTTCAGTCAATATAAATAGGAATAGTTTTCCAATTTGGGGTGTGCTGATATAAGCATTCTCAAAATACCATTTAGAAGAACATATTAGCCGTCTAAATGAAGGAGTTTGCTAATGTTCTAAGTCTTTCTATCTTGGAATAGAATTCTGTTTTCTTTATTATCTTCAGTGTTAAGCACACTGTGTCACAGAAATGATTTTAGCATTAGGAAAAAATGTATATTTTAATTTTAATCCTTCTGGATCATTTCTTTTTTTAAGAAGTAAGAGTTAGCATGCAAAGAGCGTAATTAAATTGAGCAATAAAAATCTTGTATTTTCATGCTTCTAGGAAACTAATGTGTTATGTGATTTGCTGGCATAAAATCAATTCAATAAGCATTCCTTTTTCTTATTTTTTGTTTACTTGGGCTTTTGATGCCTGGGATGGCTTTTGATGCCTGGGATGGGTAGAAATGCTGAATTTTGATGCTGAAATATGATGCCTGGGATGGGTAGAAATGCTGAATTTTGAAGCGTTCTGGTCCTCCACCATGCTAGGGGTTATCAGGTGGAGACAAGGCAGGTTTCTTCTCCAGGACAAGGTCTCATACCCTGAGTTCCCCAGGTGGTCCTGTTTCAAGGACAGTGGCCAAAGGTAATTGTCGTTTTGCCTTATTATAATTATTTTTCAACTCACATAGATCACCAGTGGGACCCAAATGCATTTTCAGATTGTGAGAAGGTAGCAAAAGCCCCGAAGTCAAGCAGCTCAGCAGGATGTGGACAAAGCTCTCATCTGTCAGGGAGGGTCTGATGAATATGCATCACTCTGCCCATTAGCTCAGGATATAAATGATCGATGCACAGGGAAAGGGTCTGTGTCCATCGGCGGTTAATGAAGCACCAGGGGAGAGCACACACACTTACTTAAGCTCATGTTTCTGGGGCACAGACTAGCCTTCAGACGTTCCAGCCATTGTCCACAGGGTCAGTGCTGTGGGCCGTCATTATCATTGAGTATCGCCACATAATTCAACAGTGCTGCTCTGTACTATTAAGAGTAGCCATGGAAAATCACCCCCTCCCCCAGTTTGCTGTTTTCACTGTGATGTACAGTTCATTCTCTGGATAGAGGTGGCTTCTGTTTGCCTTTTAAATTCACTACATGAAATCTATTATTTGCATTTTAAGCTTAGGTTCAGGTGTCTGTAGGAGATCAAAGGCATAATTCTTTGTACTAAACTTAAGCATTCGAGCTCAGTCTAGAACACATTTCACAGTGTGTCAGAATGTCCTAGAGCCAAAAGCACAGCCATAGAACCATCTAAGAACTTGCAAAGTCATCCCAAGTGTGCAAAGCTACCAAGAGCCTTGCCTCCCAGGAGTGCAGCAATCAGTTTAGAAATGAAATTTTACTCTTTCTGCTTCTCACTGTTGTGGCCTCTGCCACTGCGGAGCACAGGCTCCGGACGCGCAGGCTCAGCGGCCATGGCTCACGGGCCCAGCCGCTCCGCGGCATGTGGGATCCTCCCAGACCGGGGCACAAACCCGTGTCCCCTGCATTAGCAGGTGGACTCTAAACCACTGCACCACCAGGGAAGCCCTCTTCAGAGATTCTTAAAACTGTATTAGCCGTGAGTCTGTAAGTAGCTCAATTCACTACCTATAAGTTTAATTACTACAAGATAATATCACAAAGCATTACAAGATTTGTCAAATTCCATAAAACCAGTTCCAACCTGAGAAAATGGTAGGAAAATACTAAGATAATTCTTCTCAAAATTAGACGGTAAGTTCTGGAACCCAGCTGACTTAAATTTGCACGGAGTGACCCCCCCACTTTCTTCCTGGTCTCCTAGGGAGAGGACATTCACAATGTGCTTTGCCGTCCCTTCGCTTGACCTGGGTGCTGGGTGCACCAGTACTAACTGGTCAGGCTGCCTGGATCAGTGGCACTCAACTCATTATAGTCCTGATGCAACAGTCAAACAGTCCTTGAAAAAGAACATTTCTCTGGCCTAAAGAAAAGGGTGAGTGACTGCCTCTCTATTTGCAACATGAGTGCACATAAAATAAAAGAAGTGCATGTTTCGTTTTACCCAGTGGCTGATAAACATTTGGCATGCATTTCTATAAGCTGCATACATAAAGCCAGTTCAGAATGCTACAGAAACACAGCTCAGAGATCTGTATCATACGAGACGGAATTTTCCAAAGATGGCTGCCACAATATTTCTCATCTCAAATGCTCATCTCACAGCGTCATGTTGATGCTCCTCCACTGAGTGGTGGGACATGCATCCTCTTTCCTGAACTGAGGAAGAGACCTTTGTGATGGACTCAACAAACAGGTACGGGGCAGTGATGCTATAGGACTTCTGGAGCTAAGGTGGTAAAACATGCCACACACATTCACTTTTCTCCCTTGAGAGTCTCCACCTTGGAACTCAGCCACCATGTTGTGAAGAAGCTAAGGCCACACCGAGGGGCCACTGCAGATGTTCCGGCCACCAGTCAGATCCACCGGGCTGATGCCTCCAGAACATACAGCTCCCAGAGGCCAAGTTATCCCAACCTCCAAGTCTTTCCAGATAAGGACCCAGATGCTGTGGAACTGGGGCAAGCCATTCCCTGTGCCTTGCTTGGATTCCTGACTCACAGGATCCTTGAGCAAAACATATTACTCATTTATGTCACTAACGTGTGGGATGGTTTATTTTTCACTAACTATTCTTTCAGATTTTGTCCAGATTTTTGTCCAGGGAGAGAGAATTAAATGGCTCATATGACAGACTAAAAATATACTTCTTATTTTTTATGATAAGGAATAACCTTCTAGACATTTATAAGGTATGTTTATTTACTTAGCCCCTGAAGGGCCCAGCATGCTACTTCTATGCAGTTTGTCCCTCCTCTACTCCCCAGCACTACAATCAACGTATGTAACAAACAAGCTCATGCCATGAAATTTTAAATGTCATCCGCAGAGAGAGAAAGAGAGAGAGAGAGAAGGAAAGACAGAGAAACAGAGAGAGAGACTTATTCTGTGAATATTCACGTCATTTTACATAGCCTCTTTTGGCATTCACACTTTCAGTTTTGCAATATGGCCACTATGGCATTTTGGTGTATCTCTTATACCTAGTAGACTTAGTAACTTGTGAAATCCTTTGTCTGTTAGTGGCTGTGCATGAACTGGCCCTATTATGGGGTCTGGCCTTGAATTCAGACAGTCTGCCTTCGAGAATGTTTACTAAATGTACAACAAAGGGGCATGTGCATCCCACCTTCCTGTCTACCATAGTTCTCAAGACATCCTCAGACGGCTCTGTCCAATAATAACTATTGACCATTTCCAAGCGTTTGCTGTATTTTGTGTTTCAACTCCGGAACTTGTTACACAGTATCTTCATTATATTAAAATCTCCTTCATGATCCTTGTAATCTGCACTTCTGTTAAATTTTCATATGTACCCAGTGCTTTACCCAATAGATTACATTTAAGACAAACAATGGATTAAGATTGCTTTATCACAGTGAAATCTAATGGTTATCTTTTAAGAAAAGAGGTTTAGGTTTAATTAAGACCTACACATCTAAGATTTATCACTGTAAGTAGATACTTAATGTCTCTCTTTGGAAGGTACAAATTAAGTTCTAATTAGTGGGGTCAGCACAGGGGAATCAAAGGTACTTCCTCCTCGAGGATGTCTCTGTCCCTACGCCGACTAATTACCTGAGCTCCTGCTGGTCCCAGGAGGTATCAGGAGCCAGCTTGACTTTAACTCTCTGAAATGATTTCTCCAAGTGTGGTGGGCACAAGGGACAGCAGAGTGACCTCGGTGGCTGGTAACCAGTGAGTTCCTACTGAGTAAGTACCCCAGGGTGGTTCCCAGAGATCTGCATTTGCCGAGACTGTGAAGTGATTCTTAGGCAAAATCTCCTTTGAGAAGCACCATTCTCCACCCCCTCAGGCATTTCCACTTTGACATCGTCAGGGTTCATCTGATACAGCTTCACCCAGTGACCTTTTTCTGTCGGTGGCTGTAAGGAGGATGAGAATGCCTAACCTGTAGCCCTGCCCCGGAAGGACTGACAGCAAGGCTTGCTCAGAGGACAACCGTGATACAGGGCAGCTTTTCAGTAATTGAAAAACTCTTAGTACTTCCCGAGTCCATACCCTTTTTTAAACGTCATTTCTAAATTAAACATTACAAAAAATTTCTTGTCAAAAGAGATTTCAGTTGTCTCCATATACTGTTTCTTGTATAAATCACACACATTTACCAAGAACGCTGAGCTACGACCCACAGACAGAAAGCAAAGGTAATCTGTCCCTCCATCGTGTAACACAGGTTTAATAAAACCCATACAGTCGTCATCTGGGTTATACATGAAGACATTTATCACCACGCGTTTGCACATTTTGATGTTTCTTAAGTACGGAATTCGCAACACTCTGCAACTTTTTCCAACCAATTTACAAATCGTTCTCATCCCTCATTTTATTATCCTACCCGGAGTCAGCTTGTTCTTTTGGCACCATCAATCCTACTGACTGGTAGGGTTTCGGAGTGCGGCGTTTTAATTTATGCAGACAGCTACCCCAAAGCATCTCAATCACTTAGAGCATGAAACAGGGGCGGCATTAGATTCACTGGGAAATGCTGCTTTGTTATACATATATATCTAAGGACAGGGTCATTTATATACCAGAAAGCCAGGGTGGTGACAGACAGGACTAATGTATCAATGTCAGAAGTAAATGCAAGGCAAGGGATGGTAACAAAAGTCAGCCTCGGAAGGTACCTGGAATGCTATCATTTAATGCTCTTCTGGGTAAAAGGGGTATGATATAAACACTGAATTATCAATCATCAATGAAGGTCTATCAAATAGAATTTACTATCATATTAATATAAGAAAATCGTCTCACCTTGGGTTCAGATCTAGGGGTTTATGTTGCTTACAGTCTTTCTCTAGATTTATCATTACACTCAAACTACAGTCCAGGTTTCTGAGATAGAATAGTGTACAGTGATCAAGGATTACTGACATTTATAATAAATTCCTTGTTATTAGTGTTATAAAAAGCTGCCTAGTGATGCTCAGGGGCCATATCACCTGACACATGACACATACTGACCCCGTTCAATATCTGTTATCTGACTGTTTGAAACGTTATTTAGATAATTGAATAAGATGCAGTTAAAACAACAAAGAGAGAGAAAACAAAAGCAAAAAGTGAAGTCACTAAAAAATTAGCAATTTTCTTAAATCCAAAGCGTCATTTTTGTT
Organism: Stenella coeruleoalba; assembly: GCF_951394435.1. Taxonomy (NCBI): domain Eukaryota; kingdom Metazoa; phylum Chordata; class Mammalia; order Artiodactyla; family Delphinidae; genus Stenella; species Stenella coeruleoalba. The sequence continues at coordinate 83,674,230 of NC_137158.1, forward strand.
AAACTTAATTGCATTATTTTCCCTTTGTATTTGGGCAGGTCCTACTGGCAAATATGCAGACCCACCAGTCTATGCTATTCATGAGTGGCTAGTCTGACAAATAGGAAATCACGTGCCCTCAAAGCCTCTCTGATATTATGGCTCCAGGGAAAAGGAGGGCAAATGCCGCTTCCTGGAGGGGGAGGGGAGATCCTGGGAAAGTGTCCAGATCAGACGGAAGAGTTGCCCGCTCCCGGCTGGCGGGAGTGGGATACAGAGCCAGCAAGGAAAGGCCAGTGCTTAGGCTCCAGAGACTCTGCCTGGTTTCCTCTCTGGCTGGACACTCTGGCAAGCGGTAGTTTCTCAGACAATTTCTAACAGTTAAACTTTAGAAAACCCCAGAGTAATGGGACTTTTTTTTATTGCTTCTTCTGATGCAGATTAGGAAAATGCCAGGCTCATCTAGATGAGTGTGTATTTCACGTAGACTGTGGAGAAGACAAAGGGACAGTGAATCCAGAGGGGGCTACACAGAGAACGCTGGCCTGGCTGGGACACGGAGGTTTCCCACGGGCACAGAGGAGGCCAGTGAAGGCTGCTGGGCCCATCCCACCACACTCCTGGGAGGGGAACCCATTCAGAAGAGGGGGTGCCTGGCCTGAACCTGGATGACAGGGCGCTGTGAGTCAGGCACGTAAAGGCCATCACACATGCCGCTCAGTATGACCACCAGTAGGGTCTCTGCTGCCTGAGAGCAGACAGGGTGAGGACACTGCAGATACAGGCTGACGCCTCATTACCACCAAGGCGCACCAGTCACGTGGACAGACCTCAGCCCACCCGGCACTCCTGCCATCGAATGCACAGGCCAGGGTGTGGGCAGGGAAGGAGGGAGGGGGGAAAGAGAGCTCCCCTGCAGGGGTGAAGTGTGGCCAACCTGGGAGTGGGAAAATGCTTTAAATTGTCTTTAAAAATGCTTTAAAAGCTTTAGAAATGCTTTAAATGGCGTCCGAGAAAATGACAGTACTTGATTCGATTGGATAGTATCAAAAAGAGACTAAGTTTTAAACTTGGAGTGGCTAAAAACTTATTAAACTGAGTTTACTGGATTGGACTGAATTTAGTTCTGCGGCTGAGAGAAAATGGCAGCTTGTCAAAGAAAAGTAATAGAAAGTAAAGTGAGTTTGCCCACCTTGATTGTTGCCTTCCAGTTCAAACTCACCGCGCGCGCGCACACACACCCCCTCGCTCAATCACACGCATAAATATTTCAGTCTTACTGTTTGACTTCTATGTGTGGTGCAAATCAGAAAGCAGCGGAGCACCTGCCTGGGTGCCTCCAGAATAAGCTGCGTTTGCCACGGCTTTCTGGGCTGGGGAGAGGACGGGAGGTGGACCGCTGTCTCCAAAAGCAGCTGGTGGCAGCGCAGCTAACTTTGGAGCTTGTTTTTTCCACTTCGAATATTTTCCAATTTTAAAATATTAAATTGAGGGCAGAGGCCATTTTGAAATAAGACCTGTTCTTCAAATATTCTGTCGATGAACAAAATACTCGGGGAGGAGAGGGAGGGCTGGGAATACAGCACCAGCGTCCCTGCCTCGCCTCTGGGATCTCTCTAGAAGTGTTCCCAGCTACGGCTCTTCCACTCACCTGTAGCTCTCAGAGTTCTTTTCTACCCTCAGACCCCCTTGGACTAATGTTCTGATTATACATATGTTGCGCTGGTTTCGATTTCCCTCCCTCCTCCAGAATCACAATGTCACAGCCAGTCCTTCAATTAAGGCTTCAACATGATGGCTCCAAAGCTGTATCTCTAGCTCTGATCAGTCATCTGAACCCCAGATCCCGGTGAGGGCCACAGAGGCCTCCCCTAAACCTGGCAAAGTAACTTCCCACCCCCTACTCCTTGGTCACCTTCAGCCAAAGTGCCCTAATTTATCTCTTCCAAATACTTACTAGCATCTCAAATTATCTCACTTATTTGTTCATACGTTTATGGTGTATCTACCTCCCCTCTCACCTCTCAGACTCACCAGGAGGGTGATGTGATACTTTAAGATAATTCTAAAATACTGTTTTAGGATCAAATAAAAGAAGCAAATGTTAATATAAGTTAACTGAAGGCCAGAACTCGTAAGCTTTGTTTTCCTGACCCTAGAATGGTATTTAGAAAGGTTCTAAATAAATATTTGGTTACTAACTCACCAACCCATATACTGGGGAGTTCACTTGACATTTGTACTGGGGCACATTTCAGATATTACAGATTCAGTCCAAAGTGGAGTTCGTGATGGTTCTCCATATTTTCATTCTGCCCAACCTTCAGTCAAGGTGACCATGATCTATCCAAGTGCTAAATCCACACCGCTGAGCATCAGCTTATTTCCTATCTGTCTCCCCTCCACAGATTGACTGGTCAGTTTGTCCCTGTGACCTCCTACCTCTAGAACCCCCAAGCGACCACATCTCACGTAGATTTCTGGGATAGTCTTCTTTCTAGTTGGCCTCCAATTGGACACTGTTCCAAACAGTAGACATATTTACTTTTTAAAAGGCAAATATGATTAAGATACCTCTTTAAAGTCCCCCAGTGGTTTCTCATTTCTCCTAGAACACAGCTCAAAATCTTTGGAAGAGCCTACAAGGCCCTGAATGAGGGTACCCTCTCCCTGAGCAGCATCTCATGGCAACAACCTGGCCATTCTACCCCAGAATTTTATGCTCCAGCTTTTTATGATTAATTTTGCAAATCCTTCAGATACCTGTTGTATTTTCTTGATGAGGTAGAACTCCATTCCAACACTTTTGACATTTCAAATTCTTAACAAGCTGCCAGTTTGAGGGCTGGGAATATGTACTCTTCTTACTGTTTCTTGACCCAACCTGCCTTACCGTTAAAAATAAACTGGTTTTCCATCTAGCATGAAGCATGAATTAGAAATGTGTCCGCTGGTTGAAACTATGCACCTTTTAAAGGGTTTCACACAAATTTTGGCCACAACACAGAAGTTTCTCATTTTCATTTATCCTGAATGATAAACTCTATCAACAAAAGGAAATGTGTATACTGAACTGTAATTTTTTCAGAAATGCAATTTCTTTCTGAGGTCACTTTAATCAGAAGAATAATTGTATCATTCACGAGCCATGTTCTATTAATTGGAAGAGTTGGTCAACTATTACACAAGACAGCATCACCTCTCAATAAAGAGAAAATGGTTTCCCTTTGCTGTTCTTTCAACCGCAATTATTACCCCTGAGTCAAGTGACTTACAACACAGCAGCAAAGTTAATCATTTAAGACTAGAAATCATCTTTGAAAAGTCAACCAGTAGAAACATGTCCGTAACAATAGTAACAGCTGGAGAGTGTACTTTAGAGGAATTCAGAAGTGCCTCTGCATCAGGATTTGGATAAAGGTCATATTTTTAATTACTTTGGTACAAATTGCTACAGATCACTGGCTGTCTTTATTGGTACATGAAATTATCAGAGGTGGAACTTGAGGACCTGTTTAATAATAGGTCTCTGTGTAGTTCCTCAAACTTTACAAATATCTCATCATTAAGAAGCATAAGTTAGGGAAGAACTCACCAAGAAGCTGATGCGATATTCTAAGACAATCATAAAACTCTGTTTTATGATCAAATAAAAGATGCAAATGTCAAGAGCGAAGAGTTGCTTTTAAAGTGGTCCATATCTCAATCCCTTGTGTTGTCTATGTGCTGACTGTAAAAAACCTCTGCGTGACAATTCATTCTTTTATACATTAATTCCTTTGTCTAGAAGATTCCAGGCCTGTTTCAGTGGACATGGAAAAACAGATGACTGAGGACTAAAGGAGATCCAGGGGTGAGTCCCTGGAATCCCAGGGCATGCCTAGCACAGCAGCTACCCTGTAGCATATGTTTTTCCATGTTTGTTGAATTCAGTAGACACATGTAATGTATCTTCAGTGTCACCTACCTCGTGAGAGGCTCAATGAAATTTTATAAAGATTCCCTGAAGAGGCAGACTTGGATCCCGGTGACAGAAATGGAACTATATAATTCTTTTTGACACATGAGACATAAATGCTGAGCGTTATATGCTATATCAATGAGGGTACATTTACACCTCAGTCCCCTTGAATAATAAGTGACATTTACTTAGAGTCACTGTGAGCAGAACACCTTAAGCAGAACTAACATTTATGCATCTTACAGAGAATATGGAACTCAGAGTAGCTGAAACCACAATGTAACGATTTGTCCAACGATCACAAGCCTGGGGAACGGAGAGACCAGCAGTCGCGGGAGGGGAAGGGGAACCAGGGCAGCGGTTGACATGGTTCACTTTGCTTAAGTTGTCATGAGAGTGAAACGTGGTGCTGGCAGTGCCTTCTGGGAGGTCAGTTTATTGTTGACGTTACAGAACAAGGTCAAGTGTGGCTCAGACAGGGGCTCTGAGCTGGGTGTGAAGGGTAGATAGGAGAGGACTCTTACTGGGGAAGGGCTGGGGTAGGAGCTGGTGTTGCTAGGGTGACTAGAAGGACTCGGCACAAAAACAGGTGGGATGAAGCCATGTAGGGTGTGGTCTGAAGGAGGCCTGAGGTCAGACTCTAGCTCTGTCACTACTGGTTGTGTGACCTTGGCAAGTTCTGAATGGTCTTTCTAAGTCTCTGTTCCTCTTCTGGAAAGAAGGGATGATTCACCTACTGCTTATTCTCCACATTTACTTGGGTTCTAAGTATGGATAATGACAGATTAGATAGTGAGTTTGGTTAGTGGTCTGTTATCTAAATCCATTTAGTTACTGAATTCATATGGGAGGGTTCAGGTAGGGGAGGTGCCCATAACAACAACACTCTCTTAGAGCTCTTCTAACAATGACATGAGACAACGAATGTGAATGACAGTACCTGAGACATAGCAAGGTTCAAAAGTATTACTGCTGCTGCTACGACTACCAGTTGCAGATTATTTAATTAGCAGGATAGTGGACAGAGGGCGTTACCATTCGACAAAGAGGTGGTTTGCTTGATTCAGGTTGCAACTGTGGCTGAGCTCTTGTGCAGGGGAATCAGATTTATACCAGCGTCCCCATCCGGAAGCCACCATGGCTGGAGTTTGAGGATGAACCAGATGGTCTAAGTGCAGGAGTGGAGTGTTTGAGATGGGAAATCAGAGGTTCCTGCAAAAGCTCAGGAGTGGTGAGGGCTGAGGATCATTATGGTGTTTATGGAACTTGAAAGGAGACGTGCTTCTAAAATAAACATTCCAAAGGAAAAACAATGGGGCTCAATAAAACTCAAAGGAATTTCTGTGAAGGTGAAAGACAAATGGCTGATGATTTGCAAGGAAAAAGTGGTGAACTGGCCATCCAGATAAGTACAGGATGTTTTCCAAAAAAGGGTTTGGCTGGGAAAAGAAGAAAACGTATATCACATGTGGTCAAGGGGCCACACTTTCTCTGGTCTGTCTTCTCGCTCCAGCCCGACCCTTCACTTTGGCCGCATTCTTCCTCATCTCCCAGTCCCAGACTGTCTGTCGGTGCCCCGGGCTCAGGCCTCAGGCCTCAGACCTCGTCTTTGCTCTGCCTCACTCCCTTCCCAGTCTCATCCATCCTTCACGCCTGCACAGACTGCTGCTTGCTGGTGATGACGAGTCTTGACCCGGTTCAAACATCTCGGAATATCCATCTGCTTGCCCCTCATTTCTGCTCAGAAACTGGATTTCAAACTACTGATTTTTTTTACCCTAAACCTGCTCCTCTCACAGCTCTCTCTGTCTCAATGAACAGACACTCCAACCTTCCAGTTACTTGTGTCAAGTTGCTTGGTTCCATCTTTGACTCTGTTCTTTATCTCACAGCAGGTATCTCCCCTGTATCTGGAAGCTGGCAGCTTCTCCTGGGCCCCAACATGGCCACCTCTGGTGGAAGCCGCTGCCATCTCTGATGTGGATTAGAGCAGCTGACTTATGTGTGGTCATCTGAATTTCATCCATGGACTGTTCTCAACATGGTAACCTCTTAAGTCCTATGTAACTTCCTTGTTTAGAGCCCTTCAGGCACTTCTCATCTCACTTAAAGAACAAGCCAAGAGTCTCACAAAGTCTGATAAGGCCCTCTGCACCTCGTGTCTGCTACCTCTGGTCACCCATCCTCAGCAGATCTTCTCACCCACTCTACTCTGGCCGTATTGAATTCACTGCTGTTTGTTCAAACCCCTCACAGTCCTGCTACCTCAGGACATTTGCATTTGCTGTTCACTCTGCCCGGAAATTCCCTCTCCAAATATTTACTTGGCTGCTCATCCTGTTCCTTTGGGTCTGTACTCAAATATCATCTCATACACACCTTCTGCAAGGATTCTATATAGTACAGGAATGCCCCTCTCCACCACTACACACCCTAGCCTCCATACCTGCTTTAGTTTTTCTCAGAGCACTTGCCATCTCATTTACTGTATATTTACTTCTTTATTAATTTATTGTCCATTTTCACTACCAAAGTGTAAGTGGTATGAGGGCAGAGACATTGCATTGTTTATAGCTGTAACTTCAGCATCTAGAACAGTGTCTGACAGATAAGTAAGTATTGAATAAACATACACGTTTCAAACAAGCTTTTAAAAGACTTAAGTATTGCATTTCTATGTGAAAGCGTAATGAAAGAGCTGCGCAGAGGGAAAATGGAAAATGTTGGCCCAAAAAACCCTTCAGTAAGCCAAAAGAGTTGGAATAAAAAACTTTAAAAAATGCAAATGGTAAAAATTCTGAGGAGTAATGTGTTGCTCTGCAATGAAATTTAACCTGACAGCACCTCTTTTGCTTATGATAACCCAGATGGTAGATTGCTATTTCACCCGTTAGCTAGCACGTGCATCACCAGCCAATTCTAACTCATTCCAGAAGCTCCCATGGTGACTGTAATGGAGGCTGGGTTTTGCTGTTTGTGGGGAAGGGATGGGCGGTGGTTTTGTTTGTTTGCTTTGCCGTAAAACTACATGGGATGGACTGGCTGCTGGTGGACAGTAACACACAGTGGTGACAAGGGCGGCTGCCCTGCAGCAAGAGTAGCAAGAGTACTACCGCTCTTAGTAGCAGGAAGTTTTGCCTCCAGATGAGACAGAAACATTAGAGCTCATCTTCCTGTTTGGTTAACATATTTAAAAATTTATAATTTTTGTGAAGATGCAGATGACTTTCATTATTTATGATTTTAAGTAACACTATTCCATTGTATTTAGCTGAAGTTAAACCCTGTCTTCCTCTGTCTGTTCTTTCTCTGCCTCCTTCTTTCCTAGGAGACCCCAAGCTCCCAATGGCCGGCCCTGCGGTACGAGGGCAGGTGGTGGAGAAGAGAAGCGGCCCCTTAATAGAGGGCAGTTAACTGCAGCACAGAGCAGCACCCCACCTTGGGGTGGGGAAAGTTGGCTCCAAAAGATCTATCAGTCCCCTCGGAACTAATCTACCTCGAAATAAATTTAACAGTCAAGTAAAACCAGTGCTTGTAGCATCTGTGCCAACACAGCTCATCTCCAGGAGCCTCTTCCCAACTTTCACCCCATCACTACTCTCAAAGCTCTCCCAAACCAGTTTATGAATTCTAGCCCTGCTCCTGATAAGTCCCTCCCGGAAAGGAAACTTCTCCAGGGCATGTAAGTCAGGAGCTGGAGGATGGCTGGCTTGGCCTGGGTCCATTATCCACTGACCCAGCTATTTAAAGCAACCCCAGGAAGTCCAGCTGTGGAGGATCCACTAGCAGCTCCAAGAGATGTACACTTTCCAGAGAAAAAAATGATATGGCTCCTTCCCACAGTTTAACTGTCTCAGGCAGAAACAATCAGAGCAGAAGAAACAGAGGGTCTTACAGTTAAAGGGAAGAAGTGTAGAAGCAGCATTTAAGTGAAGAATGTTTGATTTGTTCCAATTGTCAACAGAGTGTAAAGTGGTTCCATTCAGGCTTTCTAACTGGCCAGGCTACTGCCTGAGGACCGCACACCTATTCAAGAAACTGTGGCTTTATTTATGGTTATGACAACTTCCAAGAGCTGGTATCCTTCAAGATACAGCATAACACCACAGTCAGACTGGAAAAAAAAAGCCTGGAGTAGAATACCACGTTGTGACTGGTCAGTGAATAAAATAAAGGCACTCAGGACAACTTACGTATGTCAAAACCTATACAGAGAAACTGGATTGTCTAGAAATTGGCAGATGGATCTTTTCCAAGCACTGAGAAAATTTTCAATTTGGGTTTTAAAACAAGTAAGTCAATTTAAAATAAAACTAACCAATAAAAGGGCTGATGAAAATTTCTTTAAGCTTATTGTATTAAAAACCAAAAAATGACTTCAAAACCCATAAACTCAAAAGAGGGTTTAGTTAAATAACAATGAAACATTCTAATTCATTTTCTAAACAATGAGAACATTTAAAAAGAAACATTTATTATTTTCATATGAACTTCACATTTCTAAGTCTGAGCTCTGTCTATCTTTTCTGCTGAAAAGGCTAAAAAGGTTCCCTCTCTGCGTGGACAGAACAGATGCTTGAGGCTGATATGCAAGGAGGAATCAAATGTGTCCACCACACAAGCTCAGTATATGTAGATCTCCAAAAGGAAAGTTTTTCCTCTTGATTTTCTTGTGTCGTCATGACTGTTTGGTATCGAGACATTTCCATATGGACAGCCTGAGATATCTGACATCCTCCACCGCCCACAAATCCGATTGCCTTCTGATATTCCTTAATGTTTCTTAACACTATCATCAACATTCAGCGAGACTCCCAGTTGAACACTGAGACTCATCTGTAACTCCTTTCTCTTTCTCTCAACTTCCAATAGGTTACCCAACTCTGTCCATTCAACACCAAAAGGTCTCCTGGAATTTGGCCTCACTAACTCTTTAGATCAAGGTGGACATTTTGACCTATAGCAGTGGTGTTTAAACTTAACAACAACAGCAATAGCAAAACTTCTGGTAGAATCCTTTCTTCAAACTAAGTCTTATATAAACGTCATTACATGAAACAGTAAAATGAAGAGGCTGCTTCAGCCTCCCCTTCACCCTTTTGGTAGTCCCGGGGCAACATCACCACTGGTCACGGGAAGGGTCTCTTAACACGTCTTCCCGGCCCGGCTTCTGCCCACTCTGGTCCACTGGCATCAGATTCAGTTTCCTGCCTCACGGGTCAACCTCGGTGGGCAGGGATGGGGCAGCAGGTGGAGCAGAGAAAATCCAGCTGCCTGGGTTTGATCCCAGATGGGCAGCTTACCAGCCCTACAGCCTTAGGCAGTCTTGTGACCTCTTTTAATCTGCTTCTTCACCTGTAAAATGGGGAATAAACAATAATACCTCTGCTAAAACACTCTCAAACAGACCCTCCATAGGATCTTCGATTCCTTCAACACTCCCAGGGAACATTTTTTTCTTTTCCAGGAACAACAGATCGTGTCTACTGTTATTGATTTTAAGTAAGGTACTGAGAAGATCTGTGCGTCATTGTGACAAAGAAGGACTAATGCGGAGTTGGCAATCTTCCTTTGAAAGAGTCTGACTTTCCCAGAAATTCTGTTTGCTTTGTATTTTGAGATCTTATTAAAGAAAAGGAATAAAACACATGCCCCTCACTGTTCTGAATAATCCAAGAGTATCTGACCGGGTATCTGATGCTAGCACGGGTCCAGAATCTCTGCCTGGAAGAGGAGCTAGAACGTTCTTCCCCGTCCCACCCGACACACTTTGAAATGGCCCAAGGACTTTGCTGGGAGAGGCTCAGCGGCAGAAAACTGGCTCTCTTTACACCACCAGTCCCACCCCCTGCCACCCCGTGGACTGAGCCAGCCCTGGGACACTGGCCCATTCATGTCATCGAAGGCTCACAAATTCCTGAGAGAGCAGGGTACATGGGTAACATCCAGGATCTACTCAGTGCTACATTTTATGGGGAGAAAGAAGACAATGAATGAGCCCCTGTGGCCAGTGTCTGTCCTGTGTTCTGAAATGTCTGTCTTCTTAGGATCAACATCACCAAGGAATGTCTGGCTGCAGAGAAACGGCAGCCACGAGTCCTCAGGGGGCCGCTGGGAGGCTTGTGGGAGATTTTGGCTTGAGCTTTTCTAAGCCCAACTCAACCTACCACAGAGAAAAGCATCAGGAAAGGTTAGCTATACAAAATACCACTGTCATCATTACCTCTGACTTGACCCCCGCGGCTACAGGATAAACCCCGCCATTCTTAGCCTGGGCCAGCAGCCCCTTCACAGCACCCAGCTTTCTGCTCTACTCGGTCTCTGCTCACTCCCTGACCCTGAGGCTGCACTCTGGCCTCACCGTCTTCCCCGCTGTCTCCCGGCCAGGGCAGGGGTATGTCTGCACGTCCTGCAGGCTTTGCATGGTCATCTCATCCCCTCTGCTCTCCTCTTCCCTTCTATCTCCCACAGGGTGCCTCTCCTGTGAGGTTTTCTCCACTGAAAATCAACTCGAGTTGATTTTCTTCTCTACCAGAACACCCCACTGTCATTAGGTGGTTTCCTAAGGGTAGCCAACTAGGAGTCCTTGTGCTCAAGAGCTGGTCTTCTTCATCCCGGTATCCCTAATACCTTGCCTGGTCCTAGGCATATAATAGACAATTGATAAGTTATGTGTTGACTAAATCAATGATTGAATGAGTAGAACGTTTTACACTTTATTTTAGACAACAGAAAGAGAAGAGACGACGACACAAAAACGTTAACAGTTAGTTAAATCCAGGATGTGGATTGTGGGTAATTCTTGTTATAATATTTAAACTTTTCTTAATTTCCCAAATTTCATATTACATCAACAATTAGAGGAAACAAAAGAAGGAATAAGGAAAAACCGTGACAGTTTATGTAGCAATGCAGACAAGCAAGTTCTGTTAAGTATTAGCCTTTCTTAAAGGTCACGGGCACTTACCATTTCCTGTATGAATGTACAAGTTAGTGTAATACAAACTGCTTGTAGAATTTTTTGAATTTGATTTATGTTTTCTTAATTTATTCTGACCTAATTCATTAGCCTAAGTTTTTCATGCATCTCAGTTATAAGTCCTGCTCATTTAGCTAGGAATAAATCTTTGGTATTCTACACGCGGACGCTTATTAAAAAGCATCAATATGATCCTATCTTTCAACCAAGACCTTTAGCCCAGAAATAATACCCTCTGTTTTAAAGAAATTAGGTTTGTCATTTTAAACAAAAAAAGGCATCAGTCCAACTGGCGACTTCAATTTCATCATCAAAAACCAGAGTCCCATGAAACTGGGTATAAGTCTCATCTGAGGATTAAGAAAGAGAAAGAAAGAAAAGCTCTTACATGCGTTTAACACAATGTAAAATTGCTCGCTTACTAAAAATATGAACAACAATGAACAAAGTGTACGCATGAGTACTAGAAAAGATGATCTATAGATACCATAAATTAGCCATTTCACATTTCTGCATCAGGGCATGTTATAATGTTGATAGCCACGATGACCAGAAAAAGGCCAACCACATGGACACAGTGGCCTCTAAGAAATTCAGCTCCGTGAATTCCTGTCTGCTGATGCAGTCAGGCTCGGACAAGCCCAGGAGGGCCTATGGTAATGAGGGCTGTGATGGTTTCTTCTGTAGTGGTCCATGATGTAAGGATAACACACATTCTTCTTACAACTGCTTGGCACACAGAAGACGGGTGATAGGTAGGAATGAATTAGTTGACAGTCCCATGGCTCTGTAACCAGGGCTCAGTAGGCCGAAGCAGGAAGATTTTGAGAAGGCTGTGGCATGTCCATGGCCACCACTAGCGGGTCAGGCGGCCACGTCACCCACATTCTCCAGCCCTGCTCGCCCCGACCGGTGTCTGGGGCCTTAGTCCCAGCCTCACGGCGGCCCCTCTGTTGACGGTCCGCGGAGTTATGCGCCTGCTTCCCTCTCCACCTGCCCGGCACACGTGAGGCAGCTCACCCAGTGCCTCCCCTGCAGCCAGATCAATGTCAGCGTTTGGAGCACCGCTTTCGAAAAATGACTATTTCTTGGGTTTCCCTATGAAACTTGTATTCATTTGGGGTTGTATGTGCCCAGTTTTCACTGTAATCGAAGCAAAATTTACTGACTTCTCCAAGATCAATGTATGCAACCCCTCTTATGACAGAAAAATAGGTTCATTTACTTTTCCCTAAAAGTGATCTTTCAGGCTTCCCTGGTGGCGCAGTGGTTGAGAATCTATCTGCCAATGCAGGGGACACGGGTTCGATCCCTGGCCCAGGAAGATCCCACATGCCACGGAGCAACTAAGCTCGTGCGCCAAAACTACTGAGCCTGCGCTCTAGAGCCCGCGAGACACAACTACTGAGCCCACGTGACACAACTACTGAAGCCTGCGTGCCTAGAGCCCGTGCTCCGCAATGAGAGAAGCCACTGCAATAAGAAGCCCGCGCACCGCAACGAAGAGTAGCCCCTGCTCACTGCAACTAGGGAAAGCCCATGTGCAGCAACGAAGACCCAACACAGCCAAAAATAAATAAATAAAATTAAAAAAAAAAAAAAAGTGGTCTTTCTGCTTCAACCGCGAGGGCGTCTTAGGTCCCAGAAAGAAGTAAAGGGCGGACAGTGTGTCTGTTTGCTGGAGAATCAGTAACAACAGCTAACTGAGAGCTTGTTACTGGTTCCACACACTGCCTTAGGAGCTTCCGAGAATTAATTCGTATGATCTTTATAGCCTGTGATTAGTGCTACTGTTAGTCTCATTTCACAAGCTAAGTCACTTGTGGTGGTGGGCTGGGACTCAGACCAGGCGGTCGGCCCCAGAGCCCAGGCTCACACCCCTGAACCCGCCTCCCTGCCCGGAGCTGCCCTTGACAAATGCAAAGCTTTCAGCCTGCAGGAGTATCTTGCTCTCCATCTGTCATTCTTTTCATCCAGGGTCATGTGAACATGAACTAGAGGTGACTGAGGGCCACGTGGGAGACGCATGTCCTGTCCGTGGCCATACACCTTTCTCTGTGTTTTAAAGCCCTGGGTGTTGGGAAGCCTAGAACAGAAGTTAAGCTTCAAGGAAGTGATTCTTCCAGGAGCTACACTCCACGTACTTCCACACGGAGTGGGCTGAGTCCTCTCCACGGGTCACTTTGCCCACGGACTTGTCCCGGTTCTGTTCAAGCCAGTTCTTGAAGCAGAGCTGGGCAGGGGGTAGAAAAATGAAGGGCGGTGGCTAGTTTCCTGTGGCTGCTCTAACGGAGAACCACAAACTGGGGGGCTGACAACAGTAGAAACCCATTCTCCCACAGTTCTATGGGCCAGAAATCCCAAAGCCAGGGGCTGGCAGAGCTGCTTCCTTCTCTACAGTCTGAGCTAACCTGTCCCACGCCTCTCTCCAAGCTTCTGGAGGTCGCCAGCAACCCTTGGCATGTAGCTGCACCACTCCAGTCTCTGCTTCTGTCTTCACCTGCCATTCTCCTCTGTGTCTCTGTGTCTCTTCTGCTAAGGACATCAGTTAGGTTGGATTTGGACCCACCCTGATCCAGTATGACCTCATCTTAATTTGATTATATCTGCAAAGACTCTGTTTCCAAATAAGGTCACATCTGCAGGTATTTGGGAGACCTAATTCAACTCACAACAGGAGGTGACTTTTTTTCTCCTAAGGCACTTAGGAGTAATGCATTTTGGCTCCTGAGGACGCTACTCTAAAATAGAATTCTGTGTGTAAGGAGGTAGGCTAGGGGTTCTCTGCGTGTGAAGGAGAAACTGCATCCTCGGTGCTTTGCTTCAGTACTTCGTTTCTGACACCAGATGTGTGGGTGCTTTTCCCACCAGAAACAATTCTCTAATCCTCTGCTGATACCAACTCTGCGTCCTACAATTCAATTCAATTCTGACACCATCTACCTGTGCACCCTCCACAGGCTCAGGGCTCAGTCCCACAGAACGCCCCCCTCCATTTAGGTGTCAATAATAAGTCCAGGTTGTCACCTGTGCTTCTGACCAACTGGTTATAAACTGGAAGTTCCCAGGACCTCCTCCTTGAGATCGATAATTTGCTAGATTGGCTCACAGAACCCAGGAGCACAGTCTACTATGGTTGTACACCTCAGGAACAGGCGGATAGGAGAGATGCATAGGGTGAGGTACGCGGGAAAGGGACTTGGAGCTTCCTGCCTCCTCTGGGCGCGTCACCCTCCCAGCACCTCCACACGTTCAGCAACCCGGAAGCTCTCTGAATCCTGTACTTTAGGGATTTTTATTGGCCTTTGGTGATTAACTCCACCTCTAGCCCCTCTCTCATCCCTGGGCTGAAAATTCCAACCCTCTAATCACATGGCTTGTTTCCCTGGCAACCAGCATCCATACAGCGGTTCTCTAGGGGCTTTCCAAAAATCATCTCATTAACATAAATCAGGTGTGGTTGAAAGGGCTTGTTACGAACAACAAAGGACACTCCTTCACCTTTAACCCAACTCGGGAAACTACAGGATTTTATGAGCTGTGTGCCAGGAAGCGGACAAAGATCAAATACTTCTTTCTTTTTCTTTTTTTGCGTTACGCGGGCCTCTCACTGTAGTGGCCTCTCCCCGTTGCACAGCACAGGCTCCGGACGCGCAGGCTCAGCGGACATGGCTCACGGGCCCAGCTGCTCCGCGGCATGTGGGATCTTCCCGGACCGGGGCACGAACCCATGTCCCCCTGCATCAGCAGGCGGACTCTCAACCACTGCGCCACCAGGGAAGTCCCAAATACTTATTTCTTATTACAAAGCACAATAACATACACTGTGCCTGTTTGCAGAAGGGGAAGCTGCATGCAAGGGCTTGTGCTTTGCTCTCAGAAACATAATAAGCAAGACAACCTGCCTGATTTTCAATAAAACTCTAAGAATCAGCAACAGTGCACTCCTTTTTAAAGTATTAGTAGTGAGGCTGGCGTTACCAGTCTAAACGATAGATGTCTCCCAATAGCATCACTTCCTGGGGAGCAGAGGCTATAGTTCTTTGCACCGAAATGACAGAGGCTCAGACCCCACTCCAGCAGCCTGCAGTAGCATTTTCAAGACCACACATCCGTGTCCTGGCGCTTCCTGATTCTGTTACCATTCATGCTGTAAGTCAGCATGTTCAACATTTTAATGCTTCACATATCAATAAATTGAGTGGATTATATATGGATTTAACCTTTTCAATATTCCAAGTATGGCTGACTGGCTACTCTAGTTCCTCCCTTGCTTGTAGTTTAAGTAACCTGGATAGAAATGAGCTGGCCCACCGACAAAAAAGAACAGCGGAAAGAGCAAAGTCATAAAGCCGGCACGGTCTTTCAGAGACTACACTAAGGGATTATACTCTTGATATTTCACAATTTTTTTCTTTCCAGAGCAAGCAATCATAGATTGAAAAGAGAAGAGACAAAAGGTAACACTGACGGCAATAAACAATGCTGCTGTTTTCCTCGGTTCATGTTATTAGTCAGTCCCTCAGGGGTCTTGGTCTCTGTTTGCTATCAACTTCAAACATTTTATTCTAGAAACATTTTTGTCTCAGTCACATTTAGTAGAAACTTTAATATAAATTCCTGTTACTCCACAGCGTAACCCATGGTTTTCAAAATTATGGTGAAATCTCATGAGCTCTTAAGAAATCCCCTCTTGCTTGGCTCTGTCCCCACACAGTTCCTTTGTTTGAGCAGCCGTGAATATGTTAGGCTAAGCTGAGTGCAACTTTCTTGGTGACTCTTCAATACAAATCAACTATGGTAACAGATTACTCAACCTACCAGGTTATACGAATAACAACTGACAATTCTAACATCTAGGCAGCACAGTCCGATGTCTGACAAAAGATGAGGCGAGGCAGATATCGATTTATATACCATGTGTATAAATTGTATTATGATTCTCAGGAAAAAAACCCTCAACACCATTAACCATATGTCCATTTTTAAAATGCTAACGCCAGATGATAAACAACTCTTCATACCCATGTAAATGTCTAAACAAAATTGTAAATAATGTATTGATTTGTTTCTTAGTAATTAGTTTTAACAAGCTTTTCAGTTAACTTTGCTATGGAATGCTAATGTTAATCTTTAAGATATCATAGCACATTAACAACTTAAAAGTAAAAAATGCTAAAGTTAAAATAAGGGCTTTCCTGTACTAATCTATAAGTAATTCATTTCACAAGAACTCTTGAGCTATTGGTCCATTCAGGAATCATCCAAAATTAAAATTATTATAAAATCTTTTCAATGAATTTTCTACCCATCGGGCATAAAATTATAATGTCAGTGGAATGTGGCTTGCTTAACAGGATCTAGACTACCACTGGTTAGATCTTTCATGACTATAAATGAATGGATTGAACACTACCATATAACTTCACTCATTACTCATTCATTTGAAATATAGCTCTGGAGTGCTATCCACTTGGCCTGGCTTTCTGGGCACCGGTGATACAAGAGTGAATAAAATCAAGACAGTCTCTGCCCTCATGGCGCTTTCATTCAAGAGGGCAAGACGAAAAACATGATGAAGACGCTGCAAAACTATCAAGGAAGTAAATAAAGTAAACGAAAGTCATTTGGTGATGCGTGCTGTGCAGTGAGGGGTATCAGAAGTCCTCAGAGGAGACCACTGTGAGAGGGTCGTTTTGTGCAGAGTGTGAGTCATACGGAAGTTGGGAAAGAATTCCAGACAGAAGGAGCAGGGTCACAAAGACCCTGAGGGGCAGGTGTGCTTGCTGGTTAGAGAAGTGGCATGGCTGCCGCGGAGGAGACTGGCCTGAGGAGGTGAGTGACTTAGCAGGGGCCAGATCACATAGGCCTTACAGCTGCTTTAACTGCTTGGGCTGAGAAGCCAGTAAAGGGGTCTGAGCACAGGGGGATGTAAAATCCAACTTAAAGTTTAAGCTGATCACTCTGGCATTTATTTGGAAACTGGTCTGCATGGACACAGGGAGATCAGCTGGAAGGCCGCTGGAATAATCTAGGCAAGACTCAATGGTGGCTTGGACCAGGATGGCAGCAGTGGTCAGATTCTGCAAAGTATTTTGCAGGAACTGTCTGCAGGATCTGCTGATGGGTAGCATGTGTGGTATGAGAGAAAGGGAGGCATCAAAATGACTTGGAGGTGATGCTTCTGACCTGGGCACCGGGGTGTTCAATTACAACGAAGCCTGAGGCAGAAGAAGGATCAAGCTTTCATGTTTGAAAGTATGAAGTAGAGATGCCATTAGGAATGCACGGGAAAGTCAGGGAGGCAGCTGGAGGGTTAATTTTGGAGTTGAAAGGAAAAGTTGGGCCTAGAGGTATAAATATTGACATTGTCGGCATAGGTGGGTATTTAAATCAATGACGAGTAAATGAGACTACCTAGAGAGGGAGTGTAAAAAAGAGAAAAGGTACGGGGAGAAGGGGTCTGGGGATGAGCCCTGGGGGCCACAACCTTTAGACTGAGGTTTTAGAGATGGAGAGGAACAACAGTGTCACACAATATCATAATGTACCATAGGTACGATCTGAAGAGTTTAGCAGTCAGCATAGTGGACTGGCCATCAAAGTGTGGCTTTGTCATATTGCTTTTTTAATCAATAATCTCAAAAAATATAAATAGATTACATTATCAATTTTATATTACTATACTCATGAATTATTATTACTGCTATTGTAGTTCCTGTTAATTTCAGTTGCTAGCTATTCAAGTGTTTAATCCAAGAATTATCATTAATTCTAAGATGCACATTTCTTTCACATTTTAACATCTCTGAAATCAGAATGTGTCATCAATTGAAGGCATCATACAATTACAACTGGTGGCATATTTTTCCTTCCTAGAGGCACACATCAAAAAGGTACCTCATGTAATCCATGGCATCTTAGATTTGATTAAATAAAAATATATTTAACGTCAAGGCTACTTTCAGCTGCCCCCAGTTGATGTAAAAGTAGAAGAGGTGGGTTCCTACACTGTTTCTATCTGGTCCGAGTGTCTACTGGGATGAAGAAGAGCCCAGAAAAGGAAGGAGGTGGTGACAGGCAGTGACTTGTGGCTCACCTGTCAGTCACCTTATTTTGCCCGGGTTTGCTATCAGTAGCTCTGGGTGGCACGCACCTCCAGTGACTTTGGCTCCTAGGAGGAAGGCATATATAGTCTTAAACTTTCACAGAGGTGTATTCTGGCTTCATCCTCCAGGCAGGTCTTTTCCTGGATTCAGACACTCCTTAAGAGCAGAAGCCATGTCTCAGCTACCTTTTAATCACCAGAGTTTAGCACAGTTGACTGAATACAGTTGGTGCTCAATACATTTTTTTAAAAAACATTTAAACATTAACTCCCCCACTATAGGGGTATAAAAAATTTGTGGCCCACAATCTCAGAGGAAATGTCTGATGGACTTCCTCCCGCAGCTGTGATGGCTGAAGGTTACCCTCTGACTGTGCTCACAGGAGGCCTTGTCTAAGTGTTGAGGACCAGATCCTGGCATGGTCTCCATGGAAACAGAGAGGGGCGCTTAGATCCTTGCACAGAAACAACAAATGCATGCTTTAGGATAATAACAGAATGCAGCATTTATAGATAGGATAATAACCCATATTATGAAACATGCAATTTAATAGGTCTCTCTGATGAAAAGGCAAAGACAACCGAGAGGCTGTAATTTACTCCTGGTGGCGGAGGTGTCTGAGGTTCACAGGCAGTAAAAATGAGCAGAAAGAATTAATCTTCCTCATCTGCTTGTCAAGCCACTGTATGCTGGCTTGCTGCTTACTATGCCATTTTGTCGTTTTCCTCTCTTATTATGTTTTCCAATGCATACATCCTAACCTACTATTCTACTTAATTCTCCCCTTGCATCGTGACCTGTATTCTACATTCCTTACAAGAATGTCGTCAAGGAATTACAAAGGACTTTTAAAAATAAAGACATAAAATGTTTTACAGTTCCTACAGAAGCCTTTTTGTGAAGACTGTGCTTTACATGTATTGAAAACACCTAGGAGAGTAGCTGTAAAAGTAAATTTGAATAATAGCAGTGAGAGTGGACAACCTTGTCTTGTTCCTGATCTTAGAGGAAATGCTTTCAGTTTTTCACCATTGAGGATGATGTTGGCTGTGGGCTTGTCATATATGGCCTTCATTATGTTGAGGTAACTTCCCTCTATGCCTACTTTCTGGAGGGTTTTTATCATAAATGGGTGTTGAATTTTGCATCTATTGAGATGATCATATGGTTTTTCTCCTTCAATTTGTTAACATGGTTTATCACATTGATTGATATACCCTGAGAAACCAATAATTCAAAAACAGTCATGTACCACAATGTTCATTGCAGCTCTGTTTACAACAGCCAGGACATGGAAGCAACCTAAGTGTCCTTTGACAGATGAATGGATAAAGAAGATGTGGTATATATATACAGTGGAATATTACTCAGCCATAAAAAGAAATGAAATTGAGTTATTTGTAGCGAGGTGGATGGACCTAGAGACTGTCATACAGAGTGAAGTAAGTCAGAAAGAGAAAAATAGGGCTTCAATGGTGGCGCAGTGGTTGAGAATCTGCCTGCCAATGCAGGGGACATGGGTTTGAGCCCTGGTCTGGGAAGATCCCACATGCCACGGAGCAACTAGGCCCGTGAGCCACAACTACTGAGCCTGCGTGTCTGGAGCCTGTGCTCCGCAACAAGAGAGGCCACAACAGTGAGAGGCCCGTGCACCACAATGAAGAGTGGCCCCCGCTCGCCGCAACTAGAGAAAGCCCTCGCACAGAAACGAAGACTCAGCACAGCCAAAAATAAATTAATTAATTAAAAAAAAAAAAGAGAAAAATAAATGCTGTATGCTAACATATATATATGGAATCTAAAAAAAAGAAAAAATGTTTCTGAAGAACCTAGGGGCAGGACAGGAATAAAGACGTAGACGTTGAGAATGGACTTGAGGACACAGGGAGGGGGAAGGGTAAGCTGGGACAAAGTGAGAGAGTGGCATGGACTTATATATACTACCAAATGTAAAATAGCTAGCTAGTGGGAAGCAGCCACATAGCACAGGGAGATCAGCTTGGTGCTTTGTGATCACCTAGAGGGGTGGGATAGGGAGGGTGGGAGGGAGATGAAAGAGGGAGGAGAGGTGGGGATATATGTATATGTATAGCTGATTCACTTTGTTATACAGCAGAAACTAACACACAATTGTAAAGCAGTTATACTCCAATAAAGATGTTTAAAAAAATAAATTTGAAAATACGTTTGAAATGTAGATAGTGTTTGCAGTGGTCATGTAATGTTGCTTTAGGGCACAATGACCTTTAGCAAGAGCTCTGCTTAAGTCTTGAATTAACCTCTCCTCACCGTTTCTTGAATTATGTGACCTAGGAGAAATACTCTGAGACCTAAATGGGTAGTACTTGACAGCAACTACAATTCCAAAACAATTTTCTCTCTTGGGCTACAGAACTTTCTGAGACTGTAGAGTCTGGGTACGGTCTGTTGCCACTAGCAGCTACAAGGTGTGAAAAAGAGTCATTGCCCAGTTTTGTACTTAGTTACCCAACAGAAGAAAGGCTATTGCAGTAGTATCTAATAGTATCTGTCAAAGCCACATTAATACATAATATTAGAGTAATATCTATGGGTATCTATTGGAGTGGTATTGATAGGTACTATTAGAGTGGTATCTACCAGTATCTATTAGAGTAGTATTAATAGATACTATTAGAGTATTAGCTACTAGTATCTGTTACAGCAATATTAATAGATACTATTAGAGTAGTATCTACTAGAATCAACTGGAGTATTATTAATAGGTACTATTAGAGTAATACCTACTAGAATCCATTGGAGTAGTATCAATAGGTACCATTGGAGTATCTAAAGGTATTTCTCAAACAAGGATTTTTAAATTTTCTTTTAAATCAGGGACCATTGTGTCACAGATTTGTATAACCTGGAGCTCAACAGATCAGTATTTGAAGACACAGAAAGCTCCTGTGTAGCAATTCCTAAGACTGGCCATTTCCAAGACCAGCTGATATGCCTCAGAGCAGAGGTCAGCAAGCCGGCCCAAGAGCTAAGGATGCTTTTTATTTCTTAAAATGTTTGGGAAAAAAATTTAAAAAACACTATTTCATGACAAGTAAAAATGATATGAAATTCAGATTTCAGTGTCCTTCCAAGTGTTTTCGGAGCCAGTGACAGACACTGATTTAGTATCATCTAGGGCTGCTATCCCACTGTGACAGCACAGTTGAGAAGCTGAGTCAGAGACCATATGTCCCACAAAGCCTAAAATATTTACTATTTGGCTCCTTACAGCAAAAGTTTGCCAGTCCCGGCCCTAGAGAGGGAGGCCCAGAAAGAACTGACCTGTTCTGAGAGCTCAGTTACCTAGTTTCACTTAGGGCGTTGCTGTTAAGATTTGGTGACGGAATTCTGAAGGATGGAATGGGACACAAGCAGGAAAGAACATTCCAGGAAAAATACTGGCTCTGTCAGACTACGGATAAGAAAGAAAAGCTCCTTGGTGGTGTAATTAGTATTTTAAGTAGCTTTGTCTGAAATTATGCTAAAGTAATCTCTAGTCCTTTATCATGTTCAAGCAGAGTGCACAAAACCGCTCAGCTCACTATAATTGCAAACTTCCCTTAATGAATATATGTTTGCTTTGGCTCCTGTGCTCTATTTTGCATCAATTCTTGCAACTTCGCAAGACGCCCCAGATTCCTTTCATTAAGGTATTTTCACCTAGATAAAAAGATGTAAACCAATTAGAACAATTTCATGTGAGTTATTCAGGAAACAAGGGTAACACAACTGGATTGTGTCTCTTCTGATCTGGAAAAGTGGGCTGATATAGAAGAGAAAAAAATAATTCTCTCCAACAAAAACTTAGCCTTGGAGAAGTGTTTGGTGGGGAGGATAAGGTAGGGGAAGGAGTGTTGAGAAAGATGTGGTTATTCACAAAATCGCCTGGTGTCTAATGATACCCCCGCCTGACACCACGAAGAACAGGCATACAGAAAGTGATGAGCTAGAACTGAGTCTCAGGTTCGCGACTTCATAGCTGCCTGAGTCAAGCAAATCACTGCCTGTCTCCTTGCCTCGGTTTCCTTAGCTGTAAAGTGGTAGCATAAAGCCAGCATTCCTACAATTTCAAATGAGACAGTGTAGGCAAGAGGGCTTTCTAAACCGTTAAGTGGAAACTTCTATTACTGATACCAAAAGAGTGCACCGAAAACATCTATTGAAATTTGAACATGATGTTAAGTCTCTTAAAGTTGAAATTTAAAGAATTCTAAATGGTGACCATCAACCTCAGGAAACTGAGAGGAGAAAGTGAAATGTTATTACGAATCTTGGGCTTAACTAACATTTGGGTACTTGGACTGAATCCCATGAACTGTTTCTAAAAGAAAATGAAAACTTTTCCATTGTAGTGAAGGAAACTGGGCAAAAAAATTTTTTTAAAGAAGTGCTCTCAGGGGTCTTGGCTACTTATGGATAATAGTCAAAAATGCTAGTTTAAAACCCTCAAGATACCTTATCCTTATCATGAAATTCAAATTATTTGCTTTACGAGGCAAAAAGTGGAAAAGCTCTATTTTTAATGGGATTATGTACTTTTGTTTTTAAAATTCTCCTTAAAGTCAAGAGTCAAGAAATGAAAGATGCTGATTTAGAGTCTAAAACACTATTTATCGGGGATACTATGATAAAATGCAATACTAAATTGTGTTTTTCTTAGTGAACCACATGCCCACAAGAAAGTTAAGAAATGTAAACAATCAATTTCTGAGTAGAACACAGGCTATCATGATGCTCAAGGTCACGGTGCTCAAGGTCAACTGGAGAGAAGTCTGGTTGTGATTCTGGCTTCAGCACTGCTAGCTGTGTGAGTCAGTAGACCTCTTAATTTCTGAGGCTCAGTTTTTTCATGTCTAAAGTGGGGACAACTAAAATAATGGTACTAACAAGGCTATATAAGTTATTAGGAATGGTAGTAGGTCCTAGCTTCTGAAGCCAGACCTCATGCGGCATTTACACAGGGGAACAAACCCTTTAAAACGCCACTTTCATTTTGGTGCCTGATTTTATTTAAAAAAATAATTTCAGACTTGGAAAGAAATGCACAAAGGAAAGCACATCCCTTTCATGATACACTGCTAATTGGTGACCCTGAATAGAAGTTTTTACATGTGAATCAGTGAGGTATTTAAGGGAAGAAAGGTCACACACACACACCCGCCATAACATAAGTCTATTATATATGCAGACATGGCCCCAGATGTCAGCGTCTTGTGCCACAGTGACACCTAGCAAACAGTTATCCTTCATTAACTTCTAGCTTGAATCAGGACCAAGACTTAAGGAGCATCAGCCCGTGGTGGGTTTGGGCCTGGTGGATGTGAGCTGCTGCAGCTTCAAGGCCTAAAGGACAAGTACAGTGAGTTGCAATGTTCTGTGTTTTCAAGGCAAGTACATTCTACTGAGGCTTGTCTCCTGGGGCTGTTAAAGATGCCTGCAAGACTGGCCTGGAGGAAAACCCTGCAGCTTCTTCAGCAGGGCTGAGCTGAGCTGAATACACCAGGTCAGCTGTGGTTCTGACCCCTCGAGTGGCCCTTAGGGGGAGTCCTGTTCTCAGGTTACAGTCAGAATGTTCCAGTTCCATCGCCCTCCCTTCCCTAGTGGCCTCTGAAGTGTTTCCCACTTGGGTTCTTCCTTGGCAAGCTGGAGTTCAAGTCTAACCTAGAGTACTCTGGACAATATAAAAGCACCAAAAAAAAAAAAAAAAAAATGGGGAAATAAGTTTTAATAATAGATACCTTTAGTTTAGGTTCATACCTTTTTTAGAAATAGAAAAAAATGTTTTTCAATGTTTTCTATTGAGAACCAGCTTATTGTTAAGAGGAATGATTCCAGTATAGTTGGCCTTGTTGCTGGGGACAGCATAGGAAAACATCTTGTTGTTCTAAATAACTTTTCTGATCAAGAGATGGAAATGCAGTGACACGTAGTAAAGGATGTCAAAGAACCCCTCCACTCTCACTTTAACTAGAGCACTCAGTATTTGTGATGAATTAGGCTGGATCACTAAACTACAGGAAATAAATCTGCTGAACAGTTCCATTTTCCGATTGCTAGCTAGGTTAACATACTTTAATAAACAAATAAATATCTCCATATGGACTATTATCCAAAACAACTGTAAATCGTTGCCACGCTGGGCAGTGGGTAGCTGTGACATCCCTGGAACCGCTGAGTTCCGCTACGGTCCTCCAGCACCCATTGGAGTATCTGCCTAAATGAGGGGTGCCCTTCGGTGATGGAATAAGGTGACACTTTGATTAATGCAATGAGCACGCTGCCCAGTGCTACAGTGAGTATTAAAATGGCATCTGCTAATTTAATGTCTCGGCTGTCATTAGACTGGAGTGCAAAGGGGAGTCACCTTCTCAGAAGAGCGTTCCCATCCCACAGGGAACAAAAGCAGGGCTGACTGTCAGCTGCTGCAGGTTTCTGGGAAGCCCTATTCTTGCTGTGCAAACATCCTGGAATGATTTTGTTTTTCATGCTGAAAACCAAAAAAAAAATGGTACCAAGCAGATTCCTTGCGGAAATGTACAAAATGAAAATGGAGGTTTCAATAAAACTGGCCAAAAAAAAAAATCACAAAATGGAAAAAGGACAGAATTAAAAAAATGATGTTTTAAAAATGTATCTATTAAAAAATCATCAGCTCTTACAGCACTCAGGAAGATGTCTTTCATTCTGACTACTCTCTGTCAAGACCTTGACAAGTTGTCAAGATTTATTTAAAGATGGGTATATACTTGTGGTCAAAAGGCAAAAGATAATTCTTGACAGCAACTAATTGCAATTCGTTATTTGGAGTTTTTCCTCGTGATTACTGGAAAATCTACAAAGGTACATAAGTTCTGAGTCATCAAATTTTTTACCTTTTTCAATTACAACTAAAAGTGTCAAAATAAATGTTTTTTTTCTGATTGTCTCTAGAAGTATTATTTAAAGAATACTTTCATAGCAAGGGTTATACGTGGCAATATAACTGAAAAGGCATATAATTTCCTACAGTGCTATTTGATGAATTTTATTTTAAAGTTAGACACTCAGGTCACCATTTACAGTCTGGTTCCATGCTGGGGACTTTTGCTTTCACATTCTGACCTGCGGCCCGTGGGGCAGGATGATGCACTGAGCCACCTTTTGTCCACCTGAGCTTCCTTTTCTCCATTCCAAAATGGCAGCGACCCTTTGCACCTGCCTCAGAGGGTGCTTATGCTGCGGGGGTCAAAACAAAGGACGGCTGCCAGTGACGAGCGTCCACTCTCCTATTCCTTGCGGAATCCCAAATTCACTGAGAATTCTGGGAGTCCTGGAGGGGAGAGGGAGAGAGACAGTGGCACTGAGGGGAAGGAAGTGGAAAGGATAAAGATGGTAGACTCTTCCAAAATGAGAAAGGCCCAGGGGTTTCACATCCTAGGATCAGCTTCCTGGGAAGAGTCTGAGGGAGGCTTCAGGTGGTCCTGCAAAGGCAACTCCACTCAGCATGGGGGCAGCAGAACAGACCACCCTGGGACACGTGGACTTAGAATACGGCAACATAGGGAGATTCTTCAGACACCAAAGAGGCCTTCAAGACTCTTGGTGATGGAAGGGAGAAAAAGAGAGCCCTGGTAAGTACTGACGCTGAATTTCTTGGTCAGCCTGGAGTCAGATTTCATTTGGTTTTAAGAATATCAAGAAGTTTGGCATTTCTTGCACCTTGTGGTTTAAAATGTGTACCCACCAAAACGCAAAACCAGGTCACTATGTGCATCATGATAACAGGACGAACAGGACTAGAGTGCACAGACAGAGGAAAGCACCATTAGGGTTCCAGAAAAGGCTGCACTGAGCCATCTGCTGAAGCCTGAGGAAAAGCGAGGTCAAGAGGATGTGGGGTTGGAATTCTAGGTACTAAATTCAGGAGAGTGACGTTATAGGTGAAGTGAAAGGTCTTCTGTTTGTTTGTTTTTAAGATTCTCATTCCCAAACACCCGGCGTCATAGGAGAGAGCAGAGGAATGTTTTGTGGGAGGGGAAGCCTGATGAGAACCGCAGGGGGAGGGGCACACGCGGGCCTGGCATAAAGGGCCGCCCTTCCGTGGCCCAGAAAGGGACGGCGAGATGCTCAGGATGGACCCAGAGCCTCGAGGGAAGTCCTTCACTACTTCGCGCCTCGGTTACCGCGACGGTCCAAAGGAAACAACATTGTCCCCAGCAAAGCTGTTGTGCATCTAAACAAAATGACAATCAGAAGGTTCAACGTGCACGCCCGGCGCAGGGTAGGTGCTCTTTACAGTCTCCTCTTGTCCTAAAAGCAACAGGAGCAGCAGCAGTTTTCAGGGGAAGCGTGGCGGGCCCACACTGGCCCCGGAACTCCCCAGCGAGGGCCCCAGAGGCACTGACACTGACATCCTGGGGGTGCAGGTCCCTCACGCCGCAGGGAAAGAGGCTGCGGTCAAGGTCACTCAGCAGTGAAGGCCTGAAGAGCTGCGAGGAGTAGTGATTCTGAGAACAGCCCAGTGACAACAACTCAAGTCCCTCTTCTACCTGGTCCCCCAGATATGTGTGCCGGAGTCCTGGGAAGACAGGACAGTGGAAGTGGGGAAAAGTGATTTCATCCTAATCTGCAAAACAAGTGGCATGTGCTACTCAACTCTGGGACCCCTCTAACAGAGGGTACAACAAGGCGGGGATGGTCCTTCTTTCTGTCATTCTCTTTCCTGTCCCTCCAAGGGGCTCTGACATTCTAGCAGCCCAGGGTGCTTGTCTATCTAGTGGAAACTGCAGTGCTTGGCAGGGTAGCGTGTGGCTAACTGGAGTGAATCTGTTCTCAGGTACTTGTGGAACATACTCAGAGGGTTCCCAAAATTGAAGAAGGGGAGCTTTGAAATTTTTGACTTACGGCTGAAACATGACTAAGTTGACAGCTATAGGCTGGTGGGGTTCTAGAAAGATAACTCTAGCAGTGGTGTGGAAAGATGGATGTAAGGAAAGAGTGGTGGCAAAGATACCAGCCAGGAGACAGTGGCAATGATTTAAGTGAAAGAATATAGGACTCAAATGAGAAAGTGGCAAAGGAACACAAATTCTTCATTTCGGTTTTGTATAACTGAATTACCTACATAAAAACAAAAGGGTTAAAGGGAGAGATTGGATTGTCAGTGTTGGCACGGGGATGTCCATATTTAAAGGTAAAAATAAGAATGCATCTAAAGAGTACATATTCAAAATAATGAAAATTTTCTCATTCCTTTTAGGAAAAAAGATGTTAGATACAAGATGTTAGGTAATTGTTGTTGAAACTGGTCTAAGAGTGTTTAAGAATTATGTCCATCTGGAGAAAGCATTAAAAAAATATTTCAGGAGAAAATCCACTTATTGGTTCCTATCAATCAATGACCAATAGTCAGTTTTTCATCCCAAGTGGCTAAGAAATTTGTCACATGATATAAATCATAATATTCACAACGTTATATCCAAAGCTTTGTGTAGTATCTCTCTATTCCAGGGCCAAGAAAATCTGTTATACACCTCATTAAAGAAAAACATGCCCAATATTTGGAAAATGTATATAATAATGACCTGGAAATAACCACCATTTTAAACACAAATGTAGATTTCTAGATCTATAAAACATTTCCAAAAAATGAGATAATTTGGCATATAAAAGTTTCAGTGACAAAACCATAATTATTTCAATAAGTTTTCTATATTAGGTCATAGAAAATGCTTCTATGAAAAATACCAACTATTCCTATGCAGCACTTTACAGACTTCAAGGCATCATTAAACAACTGAGAAATGAATTTCTTTTCAGAACAGAAGGGTCATGCATCACTTATATGGTATCTGCATCTAGTTGAATAGCAATTGAGTTACAATTCCTTCATTAGGGATCAGAAGCCTTTGGGAACTGAAATCAGTTTGTTCTCAAGGCTGGTGGTAACATAATCTCAATGTATTGAGACAATGGAAAAACTCTTGTTTGTTTGTTTTCTATTGAAACATGTATAATTTTGATGGTTTTGCCAGTATTTTACCAGGCAATTCTTTTACTTCATCTGGTGGTAACACCCCATCAGGCCTCGCAGCTCCCTGTGTGGAATGATCTTCACATAAAGGACTGCGCAAATGCTCATCAACCACAAAGGTGCTCTGGGACGAGGAGGCCAGCACTGCTCGTTTCGTCCATGGTCAGCGCTCCCGCACGTATGGATCCGTGACAATCTAGCTGGTGAGCACCTGACTGCCTTCTACTTCATCGCATCCTGCCTTCTCTTTTGTTAAATATTAATGGCAATGGAAAGTAAACGCCATGTTTCTCTGCTTGGAGAAGGAGACTTTGGACGACCTGGGTGTCCTCGAATGGAGAAACTTGAGCTTTACCATTGGAGACTGCCTTGACTGTCTGCATACACTTTTGCCAGATTGGCCGTAGGGTCCTTTGAAGACTCGTGAGACCCATCACTTGATTTCTTTAGTATCAGAACTACAAAGATGCACACCTTTGCAGCATCTTTGCATATTCCTCCTGGTGAACAACTTAGAAGAGTAGTAATTGAAACCTCAATTTGAAAACTTGATATATACCATTTTCTTACTAGTAACAACCCACTAATTAAGCTCTTCTTTAGAAACCTAACTGGCACAAACACATTACCATCGTGCTCAAATATATACATATGATGCCCCCAGTATTGTTTTTTTCTTTCTTATATAGAGCAAGAGCCTAATGACTAAATATTATATCTATTTTAGAAATTTTTTGGATAAATTGTTGATCGTCCATGATTTTGTGGCGCTGGATCTCACTGTATGAAAATAGTGTCTTTGAGAGATGAAAATTTGTGATCGGCTTTGAAGTTCCTGGGAGTTTAGGTCATTAGCATTTAATTATCGATACCACCTTTTAGCTGTAGTTCTCTGTGTTTATCATTGGAGGCCTAGAGAACTTTGCAAGATTTTGGTATATTTAATGGCTCTCCATGCAGCGTCATCGGATGGAGGAAACAGTGTAGGTGCCATGACATGTAATATCTGTCTTTCCTCATTTCTTTTCTCCCCCATCCTTCCCATGTGTTTACGTCCTTGTTTTCTACTTAGTTCAAGTTCTAAATGTCTCGAGTAGGACTTATGTACACCTTATAATGCTTTTAAAACCTTGACAACTTGTTAACACTGAATAAACATTAAAAAGCATGAATCACAGGAAAAATTGTTAGTGAGTTTTCTTGTTATCGATCTGATCTACCCAGTGGCTTCCCATGATCTTTAGAATAAATTTCAAACTCCTTAGATTGGTATTAAACAACCCCAGAGAATTGCCAAAATTTTCTAATCTTTTTTCAAACGACTACCTATCAACACACAGGGATCCAGTTAAATCAGAATTATGAGAGAGGAACCTGAACTCTCTGCTTTCAAGTCTTCACTAGTTCTGTTACTCTGACCTGAAAGGCACTTAATCCAGACTCCCTGTCAAAGCAAACCATGCCATCTCTTCTGTGAGGTTTCCTCAGTTTCCCCAGTAGGCCTCCCCTCTAAGCCCACAGCACTGCACACACCACGACTATAGCAAGAACCACATGTGATCTTGTAGCCACAGCTATTGTTACTTGTCTTACTTCCTGGAGGACAAAGTAAACTCACTGAAGACAAAGGAGGTTTCTTATAGCTCCCCCTATGCTGTGCACGTTCGCGAGATTGAAAAACAATTACACTGAATGAAATTGAATTAAGAAGAAATGTCTGGGTAGTAGAAACGGAATGGACAATACTATTTTTAAAAGGATAAAACAAAAAATATTCAAATAAGATATATCTTTCTCAGGTATTTATCAGGCATATTTTCCTATGTTTAGAACCTGATGACATGTAGTTAATGACATCAGGTATCCTTGGGTGTCTGCTCTCCAATGGAAATCTGTGCACTGTGGCACCCCACTTTAATCATTAATTGAAGAATGTTAAAGGTAAAATTGTAATATGGCTTGTTTCATAATATATTTTCCTTTGGCCCCTTTCTACCTCTTGTTTCCATTTAAAAAAAAATTTCATATCTCCAATCCACGTGAAGTGAACTTCATTTCCTTCTCTCTTCAATCTTTAAAAAAGTTTTTCCTCTAATTCCTATTCCTGCCGTTCAACTCTCTGCCTCCAGCCAGAATTCCTATCGCTCACAACTCATCTTAGTCTTTGAGCTGCACTGCTTTTCTGTGAATTATGCTGACTTCTTGACGAAGGAGACAGAAACTGGAAATGGTGTGTAAACACCATCAGTGGGTGCTTAGTGAACTTCTGATGATTTTCAGCCCCCCGCCCTGGGACTGAACCCAGCCTGTCATTCACTTGTTAGGGGAAAGTTTCCCTGTTGGTTATTTTGGAAGAAGTGATGACATTGTGATTTCCCCTTTCCCCAGGGATAGTAGGGAGGATAATAGGACCAGAAGGGAGTATATTACAAAATATATCAAAGTATATCAAGAGTATATCAAAACACTTGTAAGAGACTATGTTCTTATGCTTATATATTCCTAAAAATGGGTTTCATCAAAAAGCATTACTAAACCTGTAAGTTCATGCAAGACTTTTAAAATAAGAAAACGATAACGTTTTTAAAACATAAATTTCACTCATTTATAAACTTCAAATTTGCCGCCACCAAAAGCACACTTGCTCTGAGTTCTGTACCCAGTACTTTTCTTTCAGCGAGTGTATACTAAGTTCATGTTATGGGCAGGTCCTTTTCTAGGTGGTGCAAATACCACCTAGAATAAAAAATAGTAAGCTAGATGGACATATCTATACTCAAAGAATTTACATTTTTTTGTGGGTGAAACAGACAATAAGACAGTGAGTGAGTAATCCAGCATTTTGCTGCATGGGCTCAGGTGGACTGTGGCCCATGCTCTCTGGAATGTCAAGTTCTGAGGCCAAGACATGTCAACTGATAGCGGTCCTTCTATGTGGCACAAAGCTCAACTTAAGACATGGAGAAAGACACAGAAGTCTCAGCTTCTGCTTCCAAGAAAACAATTCTACATACGACTGGCAATTTGCTTGGAGATTAGTCTGCAGAGCTGGCCTGAGATCACCAAGGGAGACTGGAAGCTTATTGCCTTCTCACTTTATTTCTTTGAGTGCAAAGACTATGAAGATAATCTCTTCTCGGTCAAAGAAAAATTTAATATAGCACTCCCTGATTTCCTCGATTTAATTCATACTCTCCCAGCAGTCCCTAAAGTGCATTCACTGTGTGTTCAAGTTTTGACTTGATGTTTGTTTGCATCAGAGAGAGAATTAAATTGTCCACAAAAAAGTGAATCCAGATCCCCGTTCCCTCAAGGCTGGCCTAAAAGTTATTGTTTTTATATCGGTTTCAATCAAGTGTTTCTATAATGCTCTGTATGTCAACTCGTTCCACTGCTAATACTTTATTTTCTAATGATTAACCTTAACACACAGAATTTTGCCTTAGCTTAGCCATTCTAAGTTATATAACGATTCTGAAGGAAAAGTTCAAATTTATGAATTTCTGGACTGTTCAGCACCTATAGAGACTGTCAAAAGCTTTTTTTTAAAAAAAATTGTTTTATTTATTTACATTTGGCTGCGTTGGCTCTTCGTTGCTGCGCGCGGGCTTTCTCTAGTTGCGGCATGTGGGCTTCTTATTGCGGTGGCTTCTCTTGTTGCCGAGCACGGGCTCTAGGCACGTGGGCTTCAGTAGTTGTGGCTCACGGGCTCAGTAGTTGTGGCTCACGGGCTCTAGACTGCAGGCTCAGTAGCTGTGGGCTTAGTTGCCCTGAGGCATGTGGGATCTTCCCGGACCAGGGCTCGAACCCGTGTCCCCTGCATTGGCAGGGGGATTCTTAACCACTGTGTCACCAGGGAAGTCCCAAAAGACATTTTAAATAAAAATTATTATTTTCTATGCCAAGAAACCACTGGGTCATTGAAAACAGTGGGTCCATTTGCTTACAATCCCAGCATGCACCAAGTGTACTCAGTTAAAGCCTTCCTGGGAGTTAACTTGCTAGTTGTGCTCTTGAAACATGCATAGTTTTCATGCCCTACTTTAAACATTCATCAGAGTGTTTTTTTAAAAATATTAAAATAATTCGGGGAAGGAATAAAAGATTTAACTTAGGATTGAATGAATGAGAACAGTCTGTCTTGCAGTGGAGGAGGAGATTCCGTGCTCTAATTTCCTCGTATAACCAAGTGGTTAGACTGTAAAATGTTCCCTAAAAGATGAAGTCATTACTGCTTGGTGCCATCTGCTTCCACCAGACTGTCCACTGCCACACTCTTGGCCTGTCCATTTAGAGACGACTGTCCTGGCAATGGCAGGCACTGCTATGGGCCTTCCTTACCCTTGGGTCAAAAGGAGAGCTCTGGTGTGTAGTGGAACATGTGGGGGATCTACAGTTGAACCTGAGGTTGAATTTGAACTCTACCCTAATGTCAAGAGTCCAGACTCCTTTATGGGCAGCTCCCAGAGTCCTTATAAGACGAAGAACCTGGAAGATGCCTGATGCTCATGGTTTTAGATCCATACCTAACCTGCTTCACGGCTAACTGCCTTACCTGGGGAACTTATAAACCTGTAGTTTATTCCACCAATCATATTCTTTGCAGCCTTCGACCCTAACCTCTCACTTTTGAGCTCAGTGACTGAATGAACAACCTCTTGGGCCTGAGTCTTTCCTCCCAGGCTCGGCCTTTGCAGTCAGCCCTCTCCAGGTTTGCCAGAACTCACGGCAGGACCAGCTCTACTTTCTCTGTCGGATACCCTTAATCCATGAATTCTGCTTTTGAATACTTTTTTTTCTGAAGTTGAGGGTGAAGAAAGGCTGGGGCCGAAAGCAATATAACCAATATCTAGGAGAAGTATCTACTTGACACGGGGACCAGGCTTTTCTGCATCTGGATTGTTGAGTCCTGTAGGGCTACTCTGGAGCCTGTACTACAAATGGGTCCAGGCTACATCAGTGCAGTTAACACATGTTTACTATGTTTTAAGGAACTTGATGGGTGAAAATTTGCATGTGCAGAACAGATACGAAGAATTGAGAGTAAATATTTAGTTTGCAAAAAATTTAACAATGATATTCTTTAAAAGAAGAAGTCTGGTACATTTAAATTATAAATCAGTTATTAAGTTTTGATTTAAAAGCCCACTTTTCAAAACCCAAACACTGTACGATGCGATATACATTTACATACAGCTGATTCTCCTGATTTGCAGCAGTTATGTTCCATAAAGTCACTGCACCACTCAATGAACAAATACCGGAACCCTGTTCCCAGGGGAAATACCAGGTTAGGTTCCTGTGAGCCTCTGGTCATTACATTTTTATCAACCAGTTGATACGTTAACCTTGTTTATATGTGTTTCTGTTCACCTTATTTAATACATGTTGTTGATTTATTAACAATGAGCTTATGGTCAATAACACTCTGACTCAGGCCTACTGAAGCTTCTCTAACACATGTATTGATATATTTCTTCCCAAAGCACATCACAGCCCTCTGTGCTTAGAAACACTGAATGGTACTTCAGTGCTATGCTTAGCGGCCATTTTAAACAGCAAAATCACCACCGAGAAGCACAAAAATGTGGAAAATGTGGCACTAAATAGACTGTGAAAAGGACACTGTTTTACAGTCTGAGAGCTGAAACAAGAAGGCAGAGTGTTGCTGCCTTAGACCTGAGCTGGGAACGGGCACATCATACAGCTCAAATTTTCTCCACTCTGGGGGTATCAGAGATGTCCACAGAAGCACCATAAGGATTGATTTCGGGGGTAAAATAAATTTTAGCGAATAGGCAAATTTGTAAATGCAGAATCCATGAATAATGAAGTTTGACTGTCATTACACTCTGAACACAGTATTTTTGGAGTTTGCCAATTTATGAATTATCCAGAATTTGTGCTAAATTTTTTTCTCTCTCTCCAACTTTCTATGTTTTGCCTCTCTCCACGTCAATAGACAGCATCCTATAAAGGAAAAGGGAAATAAAGATGCTGGAGGAATTTGGGTATCGTGTGGGTTTTGCATGGCAAGCGCTAAAGCCAGATTTGCCTCTAACGTATGCGGAATGCTCAAGCTGTGGAAGCACGACTTTAAGATGGAAATATTGCTCTAGGGAAAAAAATAACTAGAGGAACTGGAGTCTTAAAATAAGTACCGAGAAGGAGAAAACATAGTAAAAACACAAAACAATCTCCTCTTACAGACTAAGTTTTTAAAGAAACACTCAAAACAGCAAAATGCAGACTATAATCACCCGTCAGATGAGCACGGGGCCGATAATTACTCTGTCGCTAAAATCAGTACATGTTCCTCTCCTTAGCTCCAAAACTTGAACGAGATCAAGAAAGAGCCAAAGACATAAGCAGGTAGTGGTTTAAAATATTTTTTTGCAAGCTTTGACATTCTGGTCTTCCTGGGGATCTTTGTGAAGGGAAGCTGTGAATATGGAAGCAAAACCTTTCATCTTAATGACTACAGGATGAGAAAAGATGAGAAGCTGCTATAAGAAAAGTGAGTACATATCACCACCGGGTTTCAAGTGAAATTGACTTTAGCAACCCTGGCAAATTTTTGTCCTTGATTTTAAAAATTATACATTTCTGATTATATGAAAATATTTTTCTAATAATAAAAACAGATGTTAAGTCTTTAGAATTTGAAAAACACATACGTATATAAAGAAGATGATTTAAAGAACCTACAAAACAGAAGGAAAACCAGTCCTAAGGATTTTTGAAAACCAATTACAATATCGTTTTAAATGTGTCCTCCACAGAACAATACTAACATTTTTTATTCTTTTTGAAGAGACAGATTTCTTTTCTCTTCTTAATTATCTAAACAAATAATGGCTTATTTCTTCCTCCATTTCTTACAGGGGAATAGGTGTTTTACCTTAATAGGTTTCATTTTAAGGGGCAAATATAAGTAACTTAGTTACTCTTCCAGGTGGTAGTTTAATATAGGCTGACCGAATAATGAAATTGGCAAGTTTGGGGCACCTTTTTGTATTCAAATGCTCAGGGAAAGGACACTCAAAATCCTCTGTCTTTGCTAAAAGTTGCACCTAATTATGACTATCAATAGGAATTTTGGAGTCTGTAACTCTAGCCTTCAAAATAAACTTGAAATGGAGTGTCAGAAACCCTCCCATTTATTTCTAATATTGGAAGAACCACGTCTTTTAAAATTAATAAGTATCATGAACAATTTGAGCTTTCCCAAATTTAATCATCACTAAACCACTTATGATAGGTTTTCTATCCCAGACTTAATTTTTTGGAAATACTTGTATATAAATATGCAATACTTGTATATAATTAATTGCATAGCTATAAATGATGTACGTCCAATTCCCAAAGTTTCAAATGGTTAAATATTAGCCTAATGTGCTCAGTCAATGCACAGAAATAGCTCTAAGCCCTTCTCCTGCAAGGGAAAGTATTTACCATGTACCACAGTTAGATTAGCTACAGGCAATAACAGCTGATGGAGAAGCCTAGAAATCCTCGTACAAGCCCTTGCACTTCTGTGAAGGGCATCCTCAAAGGACAGAAATGAAAAGGAAAAGAAAAAAAGAAACAACATCCAAACCCAGTGGTGTCACCTTGAGCATTCTGCATAACATAGCGCTTAGAATCAGAGCTGTGTCTGAATATCACTCCTTGAGACACAGGAAGTCTCTTTGCTTTTACTAAGTAATGCAATAAAGATCACAGAGGTCTCCATTTATCAGATTATTCATTGCATATACATAGTTTATAACACTGGATTAAATGTTCAACAATAAAAAAGCTTTTGAGGTTGGATTATGAAGGAACCAGGGTCATAGCAGATCAACTGTATAATGAATCTGACTTCAGAAAAATCAAAACAGTGAAATACTAAAGAGATGCA
The DNA here is from genome assembly GCF_951394435.1 of Stenella coeruleoalba. NCBI lineage: Eukaryota > Metazoa > Chordata > Mammalia > Artiodactyla > Delphinidae > Stenella > Stenella coeruleoalba. Next base: position 83,710,194 of record NC_137158.1, read on the forward strand.
CTTCACATAATTTTGCCCTTTTTTATTTTTAATTGGGGTAAATGTGCATAACATGAATGCCCTTTATTATTTTAAAAGCAGTTAGGCATATAATGTACATTGATAACTACACACTGAACCAACTTGGCTTTTCTCCATTTGAGTAAAGTCACTATAGATTTTAAAAAAAAGTTTTACCTGTAGGGAAGGTTAGTATTACTTCCTTTCCTTAAATAAGAAATTCCTGACAGTCATGCCATGTCCATCACATTCCAATCCTCAGTTTTGTCTAAGAACTAGAGGAACATGTAACTTTCTAGTTCCCTTCAGGGAGTCCCACAGACCGATTCTTCTTAGAATCAGTAGTTACATTTCACACTTTTAGGTGTCGTGTGGCTGAGGGGCTCCCTGTTAGCTAGTATGAGGAAAAGAGTTGCAGATTTCAATGCAACCTAAGGAAACATTTCAGGCAGAAGCGCTCTGAGGATAAAATGGAATTGGCACTTTGTGAAATGGGGGCTTCCTGTGCTCACTGGATGTTGATGTCACTGTGTATCAGAGTCTCCTGGGAGCTTTCCCACCTCACAGATGCCCTGGCCCCATCCTTAGAATTCACTTTCAGTTGTCCTTGGGTGGGACCAGGCATCAGCACCTTTTAAAAAACCTCCCCAGGATTTCAATGTGCAGTGAAGTTTGAGAACCCCTGGGTTAATCAGAGGCCAGAGATTCCCAGGTTGGCCAAGGTGGCATCCTGAATGTGTTCCCACCCCACTGTCCTACCTAATGACCACCCCTGCCTCTGTCAAGGGAGGATGGAATTGAAAAGCATGGCACTGCCTCGGCTGACTAAATCAGGGACTGAGAAGGTCAGAGGGAGGCACGTGGTGGCAGAACATACGTACTCGAAACCAAGGAAATTTATCCCAAATACCTGAAATCAGGGAGGTCTCTCTAAAACAATGAGTAAAAAGAAACAGTCCCCATACTGTTTTGATCTAATGAGGAACAGTCCAGGGATAAATGGAAATTTTTTCCCTACTGTATACTTTCCTTGCTCTTTGCCCACTTCTTGGCGTACCTGGTAACCACCCTCTTAGGCTTTCAATGTCTTCCCCAATTCAAATGCAGTCTCAGGAAGAGCATGCATCTCACCATGGAAATGAATGTAAGCTCACCCGGTAACCTCATTCAAAAGCATTGCGTTTTGAGGCTTAAGACTCCATGAAATGAAAAGTTTTGACTGTTCTGAAAAAAATTTTAAAAACAACAGAGGGACTGTAGAGTAGGAGATCTCTTCCTGCAACTGTGAGATCTCTCCTTAGAAGTGGGCCACTAGAGAGGAAGACGAGCCGCAGGAGAGGACTAAATAGGGGATTAGTCTCCGAAAGAGAAAGCTAGGAATGGCACACTTGACCTTGAGAGTTTAGGAAAACAATATAAAAAATAGTGACTAGACTTCTTTCGCTTCCATAAAAGATAAAATAAGAAAAGAGTAAGCTTAAATCCTAGTGTGATAAATTTCAAGCAAATAGCTTATGAGAAACGCCTTTCTGATTACATACTTGAATAGGTGACGGATGGATAGAGGTTGCAGAACTTCCTTTAATGGATGTATTTTAAACTAGGTTATCTTCACATATGCTTCACAAGAGCATTATGTGTATCTCTCTTTCCTCTCATCCATAAGAAAAGAGAGGTGGGGCTACACGATTATAACACTAGAGCATGAAAGAAGACAGCTATTAGGGAGTCAGATGAGAACCACTAGATAAAAGGGTTTGGAAGAAGTAAAGCATTATACAATCTTGGGATATCCTTTTTTTCCCAAAGTGAAGATATCCTATCCTTCAGGGTCTTTGATCCTCAATATATTTCAGAGGTTGATATCTTATTTTCACAGCCTAAATATTTGAGTAGGGTATTGGGAAGTTTCTATTCTATTCAATGAATAAAGGGCAGAATTCTTTGAGTCCCATGCAATTTATTTAAAAGCCCCAGGAAGATGTAAAAGTCGACTGGACCCTTCATGTTACTGCCTCAGGTTTTCAATATTCCAAATGTCCAGTTTAAGAACACACCTAAGAATATAAAAATGGGGAAAAAAAAGAACATATCTAAATCTCAGGGCATTCTTAACTTCTTACACAAAGTTTTAGAGGGTATTTGATAATAATATATATTTAGTGGTCAACTTGGAAGATAATGTTGGCGTTTCTAGTTATGGAATAGTTTGCACTGTGTTGTGAACATGTGTGTGTATATATACATTTCCTAACCAGTGCATTTCGAAGTATGTGGTTATACTTCACTATGAAATTTTTATTTATTTTAAAATTGCTTCAGAAGCACAGGATATAGATATGAACATGTGTGCTAGATGTAGCTAATTAGTGCTATGCAAGCAAAGACACTACTTTTTTGTGATTTTTATTGTAAAAAACAATATTTGCATATTGTCAGCCTCAATACTGAGCATCCAATTTCCCAATTTGCTAATATTTTGTGGGTGCATCCGGACTCAGTAAGTACAGGCAACATGTCAACCCCACATTCTGACACTGAAGCGGCGAGTGCCTGGAATGGCAGCATGAAGCCAATGTTTAAGGGCGCACAGTGCAGTTTCCCTGTTCTCAATATGAAAGTGGATCTGGCTGCAGCTCAGGACCACCTAAACGGCACAAAACCTTAAGGGATCCTGCGCTCTTCCTTTAGGTGGCTCAGTATCAAATAGCCTATTAGTTCCTAAGTAACAACGTATGAGTGAATCACAATGCACAATTTGGAGTTTGGAAACTGTGAGCAGTTCTCCGACTGCTATGGCACTCACCTGAATGTTTAGGGATCAGAAAGCTTTAGGTTTCCTGAAGCTCACCTTCTGATGCAGTGGAATTATAAGAGCTGATGTTTGTAACCTCCCACTTCTGGTACAGAAGGAGAGCCAATGATATAGAATGCACACATTATAATATTGCTGTTAATTCTGGGCTTTTTATGAAAACCTGGATGCACTTCTTTCTCTACGCAGCTGTGCTCCCACAGTCCCTATAGAATGTGGTCTCCCACAATAAAATATCGCAAATCTAAACTTGACCAACCGTTCTCCAGTCTCAACACCCTTTATGTCTGTTTTTGGTTAACTTGCTCCTCTTCACTGGCAGTAAGTGAAATATACTTCACCTCCCCAGGGCGCAGTAGCAGAACTAGAACATTTTCCTCTCTCTCTTCCCTAATCCTTTAAGCCATAGGTAGATTCAAGAGCTGTTTCCAAACACAGTCTCACTGACTATCATCTAGAAAAACTCAATCCACCATGACCTTTAAGTTGAGAACGCACTTTAATTAAACAGCAAGGGGGAATAATTATTGAAAATCAATCTCTGGCATTTTCTAATTGTAGAACAATTTTCCATGTCAGGGTCTGTGTTTATGTAGACTATTTCACATTTTTATTTTTCATTTTTATTAGTCCCCCCCTGCAAATTCTACAGGTACAGATTCATTCCCCACTAACAACTACCCTTGTAGAATGTCCCAAGTATTCCTGTTCATCTCTTAGGCTGTAATTCCATGCCCAGCACTTTAGCAAGGCACATGTTTCATTACAAAACATGTTAACATAGGTCAAAATCCAACCAAAGCTTCTAGTGTGAGACTAATGAAACCAAATTAAATTAATCACAATTGAATTAATTAAATGAATCAATTAAAATAAGAATGTCCTTGTATATAAAACAGATAACCAGTGAGGACCTACTGTATAGCATGGGGAAGTATACACAACATTTTGTAATAACCTATAAGGGAAAAGAATCTGAAAAAGAATATACATCTGAATCAGATGTGCTATATACCTGAAACTAACACAACAGTGTAAATAGACAACACTTCAATTAAAAAAAAAATTAAAAAAAAGAATATCCTAAGTTTCAGATGTACGTTTAAAGATCTACATATTTAAAATTTCAAAGAGCAACATGCAAAAAATCATACCAAATGCAAGTATGTGTACAGAGCAGGGTCCAATAGTGCAGTGGGTCTTATATACCAACAAATCTGAAATTTTTCAAGGGATTAAATAACAAACACATAAAAATACTATACAAGTCAAACAAAGATCATTATTAATCTATTGAAACAAGTGTTTATTGAGGATGACTGGCAACTAAAGTTGTCTAAGAGAGCACAGTTGGTAGAATGCATCCCAGTTTAGGGATATGGTATATTTTTTATATTGAGCATTTCCTGTATGATACACAGTGTGTTAATCATTTTATTTCAGTACCCCATTTAGCTCTCATAACAACTCTGTGAAGCTGGTATGATTATACCTACTTTACTGAAAAAGCACCAGAGGCTTACATAGGTTGAGCAACTTGACAATGCCACAGTGCTAGGAAGTAATAGAGCTTGGAGGTAACTGAACTTTCCCTGAAGTCAGAACTGGGACTGACTTGTTACTTGGGTAAATTTAGGGACTAGCTTCCAGTAAAGAGTAAGAGCTAGTTAAATGAGTAATTAGGCAAAAAAGTCAAATGAGGAGGGTCCTTCCAACTCCAAAGACTGTGCTCTTCAACAGTGTAGCAAAATTCCTGTGAAAGGAAGTTCCTCCAAATCTCCAATTTTCCTTATCAATCCATTGTATGTCCTTCATGAATTTGAGCATTACTTCTTAAAAATATTTTTTAATTCAAATCAGAAACTAGAGGAGAATAAAGTGTTCAATTATGCCCAGCAGAGCAGAAAGGTTAAGGAAGGGCAAGGATAAAGACCTTTGAAACTTTGTAGTCTTGCTGATTTCTCTTTGGGATTGTCATAACACTCCCTTCACAGGCCTGACTCTTTCCAGTGGTTTACTTCTGTGGCTATCAGTGTTATTCATGTCTACTAATTTAATTAAATTATATGCTCTCAGACTTCTGCTCCTGGTCAAGAGGAGGTAACAGGGACCAGGTATAACCTCTCTCCTGAAAAAAACCAAACAGACAAAATAAATTTAAAAAATTGATTTTCAAGACACTAAATTTCAAGTAATGTAAGGTAGTGATCCCTGAGAGATGTTCCCCAATTAGATGAGCCCTACTGGTGCCTGAGCTGGCTGCCTTGAGAGTTTCAAGGATGAAACTCAGGGAGGGGAAATCCATGTGGAAGCCAGATGACTCCTTGAATCAAGGAGATGGAGCTGAAAGTCTGGGGAAAGCCAGGAGGCTAGAGTTCACAGAATGGAGTTCCAGTAAGGGGAGAACTACTTTGAGAGAGAACCCTTGAGAGTCCCCTTGGGTATTCAACCATGTATTGACCAGCACATGCATGTGAGCAAACTACCAAAGAAAAGAGCCATTCAGAAGGATACGGGAATAGTGCCTGATATTCACAGTGGGTCAGGAAGAGTGCCTGTTTCCATCATCCAGACTGGAACAACTCTAGTAGTGGGGAATCACTGATCTTAGACTGAGCAACTACCCAGGACCCACCTAACAAATCATAAAAGCAGGACATGAAAGGACCGAACTATTTCTAAATAAATGAATGGTATTCCAGGAAAAAAAAACCCTCAAGGATGTTTATAGAAATACAAAAATATCTTAAAATTAACAATGTCTGGCATCCAATCAAAGATTACCAGGCATGTAAACAAGCAGGAAAACCCAATCCATTATAAATTAAGCCATAAATGACACATTAGAATTAGACAAAGACATTAAAATATTACTATGATAACAAAGAATATCTTAATAAATGGAATAATATACCTTTTAGATGGATAAGGAGATTTGATATTGTGAGGATGTCAATTTTCCCCAAATTGATCTATGGGTTCAATGCAATCCCAGTCAAAATCCCCACTGGCTTGTTTTTTTTTTGGTGGAGAAATTGACAGTTGATTCTAAAGTTTATATGAAAATGGAAAGTATCAAGAATAGGTAAAATATTTTACTAAAAGGACAAATTTGGATGACAAACATTCTGCCTTCAGGATTTGCTATAAAGCCACAGTTCTCAAAACAATGTCGTTCTGGTGCAAGGACAGATAAAGGAGATCAATGACATAAGATAGAAACTTCACAAATAGACACTCTCATGTGTGGAAAACTGCTTTTTGACAAAGGTACTAAGGCAATTCAGTTGAGAAAGAATAGTCTATTCAACAAATGGTGCTCGAATAATTTGATATCCATATGCAAATAAACTTCGATCCATACCAATTAGCACAAAAGAGATAATAGACCTAAACATAAAACTCTAACTTATAAAACTTCTAAAAGGAACAAAGTAGAGAAAAACTCTGTGATCTTGGCTTAGGGAAAGATTTCTTAGCTATAATACCAAAGGCATAATCCACAATAAAAGAACAAACTGGGACTTCCCTGGTGGCGCAGTGGTTAAAAATCTGCCTGCCAATGAAGGCGACATGGGTTTGAGCCCTGGTCCGAGAAGATTCCACATGCCGCGGAGCAACTAAGCCTGTGCGCCACAACTACTGAAGCCCGCATGCCTACAGCCCGTGCTCTGCAACAAGAGAAGCCACTGCAAGGAGAAGCCCGTGCACCGCAATGAAGAGTAGCCCCCACTTGCCGCAACTAGAGAAAGCCCGTGCGCAGCAACAAAGACCCAATGTAGCCAAAAATAAATAAATAAATAAATAATAAAATAAATGAATGAATTGCACTTCATCAGATTTAAAATGGCTTCTCTCAGAAAGACACTTTAGAAAACTAAAAAGACAAGCTACACACTGAGAGAAAATATTTTTATAAATCTAATAAAGAAAATGTAACCAGACTGTAGAAATAACTCAAAACTCAATAATAAAACAGTGCTATTAAAAATGCTAAAGATCTGAATGGATACTTTTATCAGAGAAGATATAAAGATAGAAAATAAGCACATGAAAAGATGCTTACCATCATTAGTCATCAGGGAAATGCAAATTAAAAATACAATGGGTACTGCCACACACCAGTTAGAATAGCTAAAATTTAAGACGTTGACCATACTGTTGACAAAGATGCAGAGGAGCTGGCGCCTTGTATACTGCTGATGATAATGTAAAATGGCACAACGGTGTTTGGAAAACATTTTGGCAGCTTCTTAAAAAGTTAAACATGTATTTAACATACTACCCAGCTATAACATTCCTAAGTACTCACCCAATATATATTAAAGCATATATTCCCAAAGACTTATACATGAATACTTACAATAGTTTTATTTTTAATAGCCCCAAACAGGGAATGAGCCAAATGCCCACCAACAGGTAAATGGATAACAACCTGTGATCTACCTATACAATGGGATGAATAAAAAGGAATGAACTGTTGACGCATGTTACAACATGGATAACCTTAATAATTATGCCAGCAACATATACCTCAGTATAATTATGACGAGTGTAAGAAGCCAGGCAAAAAATATATGTACTATATAATTCCATTACATAAAATTTTAGGAACTGCCAAGTAATCTATATTAACAAAAAACATCTGTGGTTGCCTGCAGCCATGGGAAGGGAGAGAAGCATAGGAGAAAGGGATTACAGAGGGGAATAAGGAAACAGGTAGAGGTGATGGAGATGTTCATTATCTTGACTGTGATGGTGGTTTCATAGGTGTGTACATATGTCAAACCTTATCAGACTGTATACTTTTAATATGTGCAGTTACGTCAATAAAATTGTTTCAAAATTACACCATCTCTCAATTTTATTTCTCCTCCATTATCTATAAATTGAATTAGTTGTAAGCTCTAGAAGCTGTGACTGGGTGGGCACCATGTTGCTTTGCCTGCGAGGTCTGCAGTCACGGGTCTTTCTAGTCTTCCATGGACTGCCTTCTCTTCCTTCGGTTTCCATCTGTTTTGGCATTACAAGCTCCCAAATCATTGCTGATCTCATCACTAAGACCCCACGTTTTGTATGGCCTGTAAACATTTTTTTCCATCTTCTTTTCTAATTACAGCACGGGTTCAGCTCCTGTTCACTTTCCCAGCTCTCCCCTGCACTCCAACGCCCAGCTATACTAACTCTTCTGAATTCCATCAGTGCATCATATTCCGCTTTAGATATCTGGATCTTTTTATTAGAAATTCTCTATTTCTGAAAAACTTTTTTTCTACCCTCTTTCCTCCTTGCTAATTCCTATACATCCTTTGGGTCTCAGTTGCAAGTTATTTTCTTGGGAAAGTATTTCTCCCATCAAGGTTTCCCTTAAGTGACTCGGATATATGACCCCTGAACTTTTCCTACCAGCATTTGCCCCACTGAATTATACTTAGCTGTTAACTTGCCAGTACTCCTGTAGGGTATAAGTTACCTTGATCTGATCTGACTGGGGACTTGATACAAGAAGAGTAATAGATTTGACTGTTAGAGTCTACAATTTCTCCATTTACCTGGAGAAAATTTAAGGATGTCTCTGACTAAAACCAAACCAAACATTCATTTACTGCCCTTGAGCATATTATAAAAAATTCAAAACGTGTGACCAACTCTCTTATTGAGCATTTGTACCAAAAGAGGACATTTGGTCCTAAGAAATACTTCCTCGTAGGGTTTTAGGAAAAGGACATTTTGAAATTAAAATTGCCAAATAGGGGCTTCCCTGGTGGCGCAGTGGCTGAGAGTCCGCCTGCCGATGCAGGGGACGTGGGTTCGTGCCCCGGTCCGGGAAGATCCCACGTGCCGCGGAGCGGCTGGGCCCGTGAGCCATGGCTGCTGAGCCTGCGTGTCCGGAGCCTGTGCTCCGCAACGGGAGAGGCCACAACAGTGAGAGCCCGCGTACCGCAAAAAAAAAAAAAAAAAAAAAAAAAAATTGCCAAATACATGTCATTTTCTCAAAGTTGGCATTAGTGTATTAGTGTACCTTATCCAAGCAAAGATGAAACGGAAATCTCATCTAATTTGGGACCTCCCAAATAAATTCTAACAAGGTAACATTCCAAATGATGGAGGTTGGTTACGTGATGAGTGTGCAGTAGCTGACTGCTTGGCAGTTTGTTTTGTTTGTCTGTATGGACACAGAATCTCAAAGTAAGACTATTTTCCTTTTAAAGATTTGGGGGAAAAAACTCTTGAGATTTATTATGTAAATCTTGTACAATTCTATCATTCTCGTAAGGGTTCATGTTGATCTCTAAAGAAAGGTGACAGGAACTGAAGCAATCAAAGTAGAAAAGTGTCACGGCAAACTCTTCTTGATATTCTAACTGTCCCTACAATTTGCTCTCTGTGCAGGAAAGAGTTCTTCCTGTGGATTAAACTGTAGCATTATTCAGCCTCAAGCAGAGATGTCCGTCTTTTTCAATTTTGAAACAGTTTCCGTTATTTGCAGCCCCTGCCGTTTGCAGGCAATTGGGACGTGATGTCCTTATGCTTTAGTTCTCCAAATATCTTGGAATAAATAAAACACAAAAATGAAGTTGCTGGGTGTTTTACACTTAAGCTGTGGATTGCTGGCAAACATTTTATTTAAAGGTTATACACTTTTCAAATAAATTAAAGAATATCCATAAGACACGATCCCCCCTAGTTACACCATCCACAGTTTTTCTTCTTTTTAACCTATTATAAACTTACGAACATTGAACTATATCCTAAGTAACCCCTGATAATTAGGGGTGTGCGTTAACTACTATTGATCAATGTGATCTGTATGCACAATATATGTCTTAACTTTTTATCCAAGGTAATTACAATGACGATGGTTGCTGCATGTACATGCTTCAATTCAAAAGCCAGCATTTCAAGATATAGTTCAAGTCTTCGTGTTTATTCCACTTCTCAAACATATTATGGGAACAGAAATACCTTCATTTACACACAGAATATATCCCAAAGAAACTATGGGAACCTTGAATATCAGTTGTTCAGGAACTCATGTGGTCGCCAGTGGGAAATATATGTATATGTTTTGTGCGGGGGAGATGTATTTTTGATTAAGTTGCATAGGCTAAGGCCCACCGTGGAAGTAGTGCCAAATCAGTGGTGCCACAACTCTTTTACTTGCTTAATTGTAAGTTATTGCAACAGTTAACTGGGAATAGTTCTCTGTCACTTTCCCAGAATCATCTATTCATCAAAGGCGAATAGACCTCACCTTTATATTTTCAGCACTCCCTGTGAAAATGATTTTTCTTGGCTTCTCTTTTTTACTTTATCCATGAGTTCTATTACCCTGGGATTCCCTTCTCAGCCTTTTTATAGTCATGTCCTCTTAGGTCTCATCCACATCAGGGACATTAACAGTCAACTATGAGCAGGAAGTCTGCACATCCCAGGACATTCAGTTTCCAACCTAGGTTATAACTGCCTGACGACCAGCTGCCTGTGTCTACAAAGCAGCACACCCAGTCAGTGTGCCTCATACAATCACTTCCGACCAGTCCTGTGGCCTCACCTCCCCTGATTCGGGCCCCCTTTCCGTGCCCAAAAGATTCTCCCTAGCACCCAGGCCGCAGACTTTGCAATTATCTCCGATTCTTCCTTCTCCATCATGCCTCACATTCGCTCAGGTACTAAGGTGATGGCCCAGGTCTCTCAGGCCAGGATGTGCTTCAGACTCAATGGGAGACTTTTTTTTTTTTTTATGCTGTACGTGGGCCTCTCACTGTTGTGGCCTCTCCCGTTGCGGAGCACAAGCTCCGGACGCGCAGGCTCAGCGGCCATGGCTCACGGGCCCAGCCGCTCCGCAGCATGTGGGATCTTCCCAGACCGGGGCACGAACCCATGTCCCCTGCATCGGCAGGCGGACTCTCAACCACTGCACCACCAGGGAAGCCCCTCAATGGGAGACTTTTTAAAAATGTGGATGTCTGGGTTCCATCCCAAATATTCTGCTTTAAGTCTGTGGTTGGATCCAGGCCTTGGCAGTTCTTACAAGCTCCTCAGGGAATGCTGACATGAAGCCAAGGATGGAATCCACCAGGAGCGGAAGACTGTGGGCTTTGGAGTCAGATACATCTGTGTGGCTGTTTAACCTTTGTGAGCCCCAGAGCCTCAACTGTACATAGGATTCCAACATCAGCCTCAAAGGCTTACTGTGTAGATCAAAGAGATAAATATTTAAGTTTTCTAAAAATAAATGATGGGTACTCAATGCATAATAATTACATAGCTATTTAGTTTTCTAACCTGTAAAAAGGGAATAAAAGTACATACTTTATAGGATTCACTGAATAGAAGTAAAGTTCCAGCAAGACAGGCATCCCTAACTCTTCTGCTTTGCCAGGATGACGTTTAGATGCTGTAAATGGTCCTTGTCTCACTTATCCCATTTCCTTTTGCATTTCTCCTGCTGTCATACTGGTGCCTGCCCCGTGACATTGAACCTGCTAGGATTCTACTCCATTGCCAGATTCACATCCAGTGTTAATGCATAGCCCCAGTCACGCCATCATCTTGCTGAAAACTCTTCAATGGCTCTTCACTGATCACTGAATTATATGTTCCTTGTACCCTCCCTGGGATGGAACCAACCAAACAGTTATTCTAGCCTTGCCTCCAGAAGCCCCATCTCTACCCTAGGTACTAGATAATGTGGATCTTCGATGTTGCATAAACTGCTGGTACACTTTCCTCTTCCACTCTGTCCCCACATCCTCAATTCTACCCATCAAGTCTACCCACTTTCAATCACCCTTTCTTAATGTGTTAATCTTTAATTGGATGATAAAATGGCTTTCGTGAGGTCATTTGAGGGCTATCAGGAAGGGCTTTTTCCATCTAAAGAAGCTCCCCTGGTCCATCATCGTAGTACAGTATCATCCTTCCTCAGTCTTTGCTTTACAACATTGAAACTCCTGAGTTCAAATGCTTCTGTGAGGACCGCTGAGCCGCCAAAGCAGTCTTCGATTTCTGAATTCTAATGAGTTTCCTGACCCGGAACACAGTCTCCGTGGAATGGACACGGGATGGAAGTGTGTCACTGGGGGTGAAGGATCATCAGTCACAGCACGCCGCAGGGCCATTCTCCAGACTGCTTTCCTATCGCGCAAATCGGACCATTAGATGAAGCCTCCGCGGCACGCATTCTGAAGCCTTCTCGGAGCCTAAAGGATGGTACCTACATTCACCTGGCTATTATGCAAGCCTGCGAGCCTGGCCTGATTCCGCTCTAACCCTGCATCTCTGCACGACGGCCACCTCTTTCTCTGGACTTCAGCCAATGGACCCATCTGCAGCTCCCCGGCCCTTCTCTCCGCCCTTCCTCTGCCCAGCAGGATCCTGTTCTTTCAGGATCAGGAGACTCCTCTTGGAGGTCACTATCACTGACTGGCCTCAGAGGGTCACATGCCCACCAAGGTGCTCCCATCAACCCTGGATTCATTCCTCTCAAAATGCTTCTTAGTCACACAGTGAAACTTCCTTGAGCTGCCACGTGCTTCTCAATTGCAGCAAGTGTGCCCTATTCATCTGTTCAAGGACTAGACAGGCACATAGGAAGAAATCAACAAAAGAAAGACACGTGGAGAAAAAAAGGAGCATTCTAATCTATACTTGTAGTATTCCAGGTGGCTCATTTATTCTATTCTTATATGTTAAAGAAATATTAAATCAGCCAGAAAGAGAAAAGTTTTAACTGTTATTTCACAATAATTAGGAAACCATATCTTTAGAAAAGCTATAGTGAAAAATTATAGAAATTTTAGCTCTCCAAACCATGGTTAGCATATATTTCTCATAAACCTTTAAACTTTTCATGTTTACTTGTTAGTCTTATAGATGTCTCTGGTAGCTACAAAGCAATAATAGTTAGTTTACATCTAAAAAATATCGACTTCAATATTGTGGTTAATTTCAGTGGGATGCTATACTACCTACTTAAACAAGAACCCTTGGAAATGTGGTTACCTGTCATTTACCTATTTTAATGTTAGCAATAAAATGGAAGGTGGTTAAGCTTAATCCGTATGCTCATAAGAGAAAGACGGAGATTAATTCTGAGTGGGTCGTGGCTGCTACAATCAATATAGTATACCTTAATTGTGCATTAAGGAACTGTCTGCATGGTAAGGGGAAAGAACAACAGTCACTAAATAAGTGGTCTCTCGGGAGCTGATGAAAAATCTCTTTCTCCAATAGGAAAGGAATGCTTTTTAAAATTTATACTACCATATGGACACCCAGGCATATGGATGGCTTGTAGATGCTCTATATTAAAGTGTTATTTTTACATTTTCAACATAACAAATACACTAAACAGGTGTTTTAAAATGTCACACTTCGAACAGCAGTAATTTGATTAGCATGAAAAATTCACTGTTCTTAGTAGTATTGCTGAAATATTAGTGGATTAGAGATTTTTATATCCAATATGCTTCAACTATATATTTATAGTTGATTTTGGATTTTAACAGATATTTTTTCTCTCTTGTGAAATCAGAATCCCAATGTTGGTGATCTAATTACTCTGCAATAGGACAATGGATGGGTCTTTTTTATTTATGTCTTTGTCACAGGCTGCTGCTTTGTTTTATCCAAGTAAGCACTCTTCCTACTGGATTCAAACTGACAATCAAACAGAAAGGACTCTGCTGGCTACTCACTCTTACAATTGTAGATCAGAAGCTCTTTAAGAATAATGCTCTACCTAGAAAAGTCTAAAAATAATCTAAATATTCATAAACAAAAAATGGTTAAGTAAATACCATATATTTCATTTCTGGAATATTTTGCCTTCATACAATGATATAATATTTTAAAAGTGTCTAGAATTGTGCCTAGCATTTGTCAAAAAAGTCTCTGTTTCTAGCTATAAATGAGTAAATGATTTTTCCTAATAATGTAGAACAATTCTAATAATAGAATGGCTTAGTGAAAGGAACAGAATATGAAATTTTACTTAGAGCACATACAAGCTATGTTTTAGTTTATAAATTAAAAAAAAAAAACCTTTAAAATGACTGTGTCTGATGGGAAAGGGAAGGGAAGAAGGCCATTTATTTTATAATTTCTATTCTAGCACTTTTATATTTTTCTTTTATGGAATTATATAACTTTAAAATGAATTAGATATTCAAAATATCACAAATTTTTTTTCATTTCATATATGCCTCAATTACTTAGTTTTGTTGAATGTTTATTTTTTAGAATAAAAAAAAAAAGTAACAGAAAGTTGGAAGACTCTGTGTGTATTGGGGCAGGGGGTGTTTCTGGACTTGTGAAATTGCACCAAGAACCATTCTTTCAGCAAATACTAAGTTTTACAAACAATTGTAATAATAGTAATAGCTAGTGTACAAAGAGCTCTTCCTATGCTTCAGATTTTAAGCTATGAATTATCTCATTTAACCGTTAGAACTGTGTTAGGCAGATATCAATTTCATTATAAAAGGGAAACTTAAGTCTGCTCATAAGTATTGGAGTCCATGGAGTCCACACAGCTATAAAGGATGCTGCCCTTCTGGAAAGGCCAAGGGCAGGGCTGGACAAGGGAAGCTCTAAGTGAATTCCAGTCTCTGCCCTCGAGAAAGTGAACAATCTAAAGCTGTGCTTTCCAAAAGAACCTGCAGTGATGGAGCGCATGCAGCACATCTACGCTGTCCCACACAGCAGCCGCTAGCCACGTGTGGCCACTGAACACCGGAAGTGGGACTTCTAAATTTTATTTAATTTTAATTATTTTGCATTTACATTTAAATAGTTAAATATGACTAGTGGCTACACTATTGGACATCTCAGTTGTAAAGATTGAGGCAGGGAATTCCCCGGCCGTCCGGTGGTTAGTGCATGGCGTTTTCACTGCCGAGGGCCCGGCTTCGATCCCTGATTGGGGAACTAAGATCCCACAAGTCGAGCTGTGTGGCCAAAAAATTAAAATTAAAAAAAAAAAAAAAGGTTGAGGCAGGGATAAAGTGGCCTTTATAAAACAACATTCCAAGAGCTAATAATATGTTTTAAAAATAAAATAGTAATCCAAATGCTCTTGGAAAAGGTAATCTCTGCTACTACTACAAGGCGTATACCCTGGCTTTCTGAGAATAATTTAAAGTTTCTCACCCTAACTGGAGATATAATTTTAACTATTTTAAATAAAAATAACTGGCATTCAAGTTGTTGGCCAGCATATATTTATTTCTGCTCAAAAGTAAATTTATTAGAATCAGTTAATTATTTGAATTAATTTTATGTGCATGGAAACTCTGTTGTTTAGAGAAAAAGCATATACAAACATTCTTGGTTTCTCCCTCAAAATACTTACCTCCTAATATACCAAGATGAGAACTAAGGCTCCTGCTGGGAACTTTGTTACTAAATTAAGCCTTGGGGGTAAAATTCTAATCTTTGCTCTAAGTGTACAAATGCTATATTTTAAAAGGAGCATCTTGGGTCAATAAGGCATGCATTTAGTTTGATTAATATTAAATCACAAGACTCGGTAATTTGAATGAAGAGTAAAGACTATAAAATCCTTAACTTCAGAAGCCAAACACTTCCCTGGTTATTTCTTTTAATTTACTGTATTTGATTTGCTGTCTCCATTAAAAGTCAAATTTTCTTCTAAAATCACTCAGGTTTTCCATGCATTAAGTATTAAGCCTTTTATATGAATTCTCTATGTAAAATATCTAAGATAAAGTTTAAGGATGAATAAAAATCAACTCTAAAACCCCAAAATTACCAAGATACCTTTAAATTTCTTTGGGATAAAGTGCAACATAAATAATTTTGTGGAAAAGCAAATATATTAGAAAAGTTATCCCTTCTAAGTAAAATGATCATTCTTACTCAGCAGTCAATACTTTGTGGAGGTTATTAGATTTCAATTAGCTTCCTGGGTGGACTGCTGATTAAATGGCTCCCAGGATTCAGTGCAACCCAGTTCAGAAGACTGGTGTTTGCATATATTTTACACTAAAGATGACATGTATTGAGATGACTCAAATCAAACACCTGAAAGAAAGGAAATACTTCCCCATGAAATTTTACCAATTGTTCAATTCCTTCATCACTTAAAAAAACCTAGCTGATCACATCTCACCTTTAAAAATAAAACAATAGCTATATATTGTTGCCTCTTTTGCTTGATATCCTCTCTGTCAAGCTAAGAACACAGGGTGTGTGTGTGTGCGCGCATGCATGTGTGTGCATGTGGCTGCATTGACAGTTCACTGTCGTATGAGAATTTAAACATCCCTAGAACAGTTTATCATACAGGCTTCTGTTATGGTCCTAATCATATTTCACTTCTATGTAACTGTTCTAGGCAAGTCTGCCAAGAGGCCGAAGCTAGCTGCTGACCACTTGGCTCTATCCACATGAGTCAGAGCAAGAAATAGGACATTTTCTTGCTTTCCATGGCTACAGAGATAATCCCGCTCTTTCTCTTTCTCTCTCTTTCTTTCTGGCATTTATTTCATCCAGCAGTAGATATGGAGAACGAATATTTCTAACTCCCATTGTCTAAAAGACAAACAAGATAAAAAACTGAAAAACCTATCTTTCGGGACACAGAGAGACACAGGGGAAGGAAGTCAAATCACCTGTCTCTATCTCCGTTTCTCTCCATCACACACACACACACACACACACACACACACACATTTTTGGTAGAGGACATATCAAAAGAGGACATATCATATGTGGAAAAGAGAAGGTGTTTAACTTCCTTGAGGATATGAGGTTTTACCCAATGATTTTGTGATGGGCGCCCAGAGCCCATGCTCCGCAACAAGAGAAGCCACCGCAGTGAGAAGCCCGCTCGCCGCAACCAGAGAAAGCCCGTGCGCAGCAACGAAGACCCAACGCAGCCAAAAATAAATAAATAAATAAATTTATTTATTTTTTTAAAAAACCAATTAAAAAAGAAAAAGAAAACCATCCTACGGTATTTCTGAAATGTATCCATTCAGATTCCCAAAGAACCTTCCAGTGACTGAGGGCTTACAATTTTCCTAGAAGTCCCATCCTATTTTCAGTAATACTGTTACCTAGCGGAGCTGCCCCAGGGTCCCTAACCCGCACCTAAACCGTCTCTATAAAACACAAGTACACCTGCCTTAGGCAAGGAAGCAAAGAAGCCCGCACCCCCATTTCTGATAAAAACCACCCTCTGGGCAAACTTGCAGAAAACCAAAATTGACTGAATCTTCTAGATGTGTTTACATGATAGGAACAAGAGGACTTAACCACAAGAAACTGGTATAAACTGGCTGGACTTCAAAACTGGGACAAAGGTCACTCTACAGCTCATAATCATATCATTTTAATGGTAAAATCTCTGCCAGACAGCACCGTGTTGGTTTGATCTGCTTCTGACCCAAACCCCAAAGGACTGTATAAGGGCAGAAAAGAGGTGCAGACCCCATTCCAGGAAATCGCCTCCCAATTCCGCAAATCAGGATGACAAAAGACCCCCCCCAATAACCTCCTTCACCTTCTTCTATAAAACCCTTGCCCCCCCTTGTAATGGGGAGAAGGTGCTTTCAGAGCATGAACTCTCCTCCATTTCCTGGCCAAGGATGAAAGTTTCTACTTGCTGCTACAAATGGAAAAGGCTACTTCACCTTACTGATGCAAACAATAACTGGGTAGGGAAAGAGCCAAAGGAAGGATCGATAACAGGACTAATTCTAAATGTGTTCTTATTTTGAATATAAATCTGTTCCTTATTACATTTATTTCCATATGGATCCAAGTTCTTCCAAAAGAAATGATGCAGATGAACTCCACGCCTTCTTTGCAAGCTTCCACCAAATCTACTCTTCTCCATGTTAAACTTACAAATTTCTTCAGTTATTCTTCTTAGGGCCTCCCTGTTCATCACGATTCTGCTCACACTTGTTTGTTCACATTTACTTTGCTTTTAGAAGGAGAGACCAGGTCTGTGATACAATGATCCACCTGTGGCTTCCCCAGAGCAGAATATACTGAGGTCTGATTTTAGCAACAGGAGACCAGCAACTGTGGCCTTGGCGAATCACAGATTCTGAGGAGATGCAGGTAAAGAGAGCCCAGCCACCACCTGGAGACTTTCAGAAGTGGAGGGGCGTCCATAGGGTCCACTTTCAACATCAAAAATCAAGATAGTGTAATGTTAGACTCCAAACGCAGAGAAGCAAAAAATAAAGGCAACGTCCTCACTTACCTCACACCTAAGACGTATTTCTCAAAGAAACACATAGATAAGTGAGCACATTATGAAAAGATGTAGGCAGTGAGGACTTCTGTTATTATTCCCAGTACAGAAGCAAGATAGATGCCCTGTTGGTTTTCAGCAGTGACTCCAAAGACATACCAGTGTTTCCATCTTTGAAACTGGTGTTTGCAGGTTTGGTAAATCCCCACAGTAGAGTAAACTTCCATGTGCCCTCATGTCTTTCAAATACAACACCCTTAGTGCCTAACTTTATTCGTTCCCATTCCTTCACAGAACCCTTAGTAACCACAGATGATGACATTCCCGGCCCTTAACGTGGCTGAAGGTTTTAATGCCACAGTTATAAGCAGCCGCATACCTGCTCAGTCACATTACTGGGTCCCTGTTATGAAAATACGCACATTAGATGTTTTTATAGTTTTGCCTTCTTGGAGGTGGAGTAGCTCCGGGATCTGTCATTCACTGATATGAGGAGGTTGCCAATGGTAACACAGAATCCAATGTAGCAGATCACAAAAGGCAAAGAGAATTTGAATCAGAGAACTGCAGGGCTGGAAGACTCAACAGAATTAATTCTGTTGTCTTCCTAACCTTTAGAGTGATTTGAAAGATCTGCAAATATCCAGTTACCTTTTCTTGGTCGTGGAATTATGTATATTCCTGTTTCTTGATTTTTGGCCGTGCCACGCGCGGAATGCGGGATCTTAGTCACCCAACCAGGGAAGCTCAGAGTCTTTTTTTTTAATTTTTATTGGAGTATAGTTGCTTTACAGTTTGTGTTAGTTTCTATGGTACAGCAAAGTGAATCAGCTAAAATGTATACATAAGCTTGAAGTCTTAACCACTGGACCGCCAGGCAAGTCCTATTTCTGGGTTTAGCTGTATTTTTATTCAATGGGTATGTACCACTTTTTAATATGAATAATATAAATTCTTTTTCATTTAGACATAGATGAGATTTGGTTAGTAATGATAGTTCTATGCTCACTGAAGGAAGGGTCTCCCACAAAGTTTTTAAAGAAACAGGGGGAATTGCCTGGCTAGTTCCAAAGGAAAGTTGACACCATTACTTCTTTTTTTTTTTTTTTTGTGGTACGCAGGCCTCTCACTGTTGTGGCCTCTCCCGTTGCGGAGCACAGGCTCCGGACGCGCAGGCTCAGCGGCCATCGCTCACGGGCCCAGCCGCTCCGCGGCATGTGGGATCTTCCCGGACCAGGGCACGAACCCGTGTCCCCTGCATCAGCAGGCGGACTCTCAACCACTGCGCCACCAGGGAAGCCCGACACCGTTACTTATTAAGAAGGGGGTGACAGAGGTCACCCCACTGCCCAGGCC
This sequence comes from Stenella coeruleoalba, assembly GCF_951394435.1. Lineage (NCBI taxonomy): Eukaryota > Metazoa > Chordata > Mammalia > Artiodactyla > Delphinidae > Stenella > Stenella coeruleoalba. The sequence continues at coordinate 83,729,600 of NC_137158.1, forward strand.
CTGGTCCACCTCCAGTTGACTTGGATGCTGCTCCCACGTTGGAGCAGGTGCACGTGTGTACACAGCCTGCTGACAGGGCCCAGTGCTTCTGGAGATGAGCCAGAACACCCACTGCGAGGGGAGTGGCTGGGAGAGTTCCAGTCTTCCCGGGCCCTTCTGCACCCACCAGGACTTTCCACTCTGCCACCCTTCCCAGTAGTGGTTCTCAAAGTGAGAGACCCACCTTGGCACTATCAGTGTCATCTAGAAATTTCTTAAAAATACAAATTACAAAGCTCCACCCTAGACATACTGAATCAAAAACTCTGGGCTTGGGGCCTAGTAACCTTTTTTTTTAACAAGCTCTTCAGAAGGTTTTGACCTGACCTAGAGATACGGCTGCCATGATTGAGTCCATCACGTCAACTCTTCTTTTAAACCACTCAGAGGAGCCTGTGAGCGTCACTGTGTCTTGAGCTCCTGGTGAGGCACAAATACACCCTGAGGAGACTGGATTCATCTGATGGGAACAGCAACCTTGCCACTGAGCTCCACGTACATAATTGCTGTTGGAGTTATATTCTATCGCCAGATGTCAGTGCTGACAGAGAATTCAGAAATGGGTAAGAACTAGAGGCATTTTCTGGGCCTCCACTGTTTCTCTTTATTTCCAACATGCCACTGGCATGAAATATAGCTGGGCTGCAACAAAAGCAGCAGTGCCTTTTTTTTTTTTTTTTTTTAATGTACAGAAATTCCTTTTCCTTGTGTGTAGGTGGCAACTTGCTGCTGGTAGCTTCAAAATCACGGCTGCACTATGAACAGAAATTGCTCTTGGAGGCCGAAGCCTGTTGACCTCTTCCTGCCAAACAAACAAATAAACCCAAATGCTGTGTCTAAGTCCATCTGTCAACAGACACTTGCTGATGCCGTGTTTAAGGGATTTTATGTACAAGGTGTCTCAAGAGGGAAAAAAAACAAATACACAGTCTGTGTACCTAAAGGATTTTTACTCTGATTGGGCAGCAAAGGCTTGAGAACAATCAGAAGGAAACACATTGTTCCAACGACAGTGAAACGGAAACAGTGCAAAGTGAATCCCTGACGGCAGGGCTGGGCAGCGGGAGGTGGCCTGGGAGGCAGAGAGGTTGTGGGGACTCCAGCCTGGACCAGGGGGTGGGCGCCCTGATCAAAGATCTGGCTTAGGAACTGTAGGCAACAGGCAGCGGCTCTGGGTTCTGGAGCAAGGGAACGACAAGCTGAAAATCGTAGGCTGAAATCGGAGAAGGGCCCACCGGGGGTGCGTTACATCCCTAACAAGCTCTAGATGCTGTGTGCCGAGGCTGTATTACAGGCCTGGCTGGCAAAGGCCCAGCTCTCAGGGATCTTTCGTCCTGGTAGGGGAAAGACCTTTAAATCACCATGGAAATAAAAATGCAGGATAGTTTTGGATAACTATCAGGGCTGTAAGGCCAACAGCCCAGGAACGTGATAGCCGTGCCGTGTTAGGATCCACCTGGGTCCTGACGTCACAGTCCAGGCAGGTCACAAGAGCCATCAGGGGACGAGACGGTGCAGAGCAGGAACACAAAGAGGGAGAGATGTGCTCGTGGCCACAGCGAGGTGGGAGGGAATGTCCTTCAGTGTCCTCAACCCACGGATACTTTGATTCTTGTCGGCAAATCAGTATTAGTGTCTGTGTCAGTGATAACATCTTAAATTTGAACAACGCTCTGGGATAGCTACAATAACCCTGTGAGGCAGAGAGAGAAACTCCTTCCACAAGATGCTTTAAGAGTCTAAGTCTTCATCTCTGCTCAGCGGATGAAGAGGAGGTCTTATGTCCCTCAGACACTGTCCCCTGGAGAGACATTTGAGAGTAACTGCTCTCGTCCACTTTCTGATTAAAGGGCAGTGACGTGGCTCTGGCACCTCACAATGTAAGATAAACTTCTCCTGGGACAGGCGAAGCACATCTCGGGCCCTCCACTCATAGCTAAGCCCGACACTACTGCCTATTAGAAATCTGTCTTTTGTTATAATTATGTATTAGTTACCTTTAGACCAACTTGTTATGCAGGCTGACTATTTTTAACCAGAGATTTTGGGCTTGAGTTGTATTTATTTTTTGGAAGGAATCAAAAAATTTTCCCAATGGTCAGTAATCACACTTATATGTAGAACATGAAGATGTCAGATACTCTTTGATCCACAGTCAAGAGACCCTTTGCATTTGGTACAATTTCTCACTTTGAGGTGTTCAGTTCACTCTGGAACAACTCGGGGGTGGGGCACCACCCCCATAACGCTCAAAAGCCACATAGGACTTGTTGGCCCTTGTATCTGCGATTCCACATCTGTGGATTCAGCCAACCTCGGCTCAAGTAGTACTGTAGTATTTACTGAAAAAAGGCCATGTGAGCGGACCCACGCAGTTCAAACCTGGCTGTTCAAGAGCCAAATGTAAATTATTATTGTCTTTAATTAAAGAAAAAAATAAAAGTAAAATGAGATTTTTATCCAACTGTGTATGTGTTGGATAAAATTAAGGAATTTAACTGTTAAAGTATAAAATGGAGATATCCCTTGATATCTAGGACTTGTAAATTGTATGACTTGTATGATGTGTAAAAGTCTACTTCATTAGAACCTGCAGAGTATATTTAGTTGTTTTTCAAAATTTCCTTTGATAGTGAACTTAGCATATATATTCAGATACAGGATTTCCTACAAGGGCAGCCTAACAGCATTGCCAATATCTTTTTCCTAGTGCCAGTATTTGAGCAACAGCCTACTCTGTCAGATAAAAATGGGGATTAAAGCATACACAGAGGGCACTAAAATTCTAAGATGAAGCAATGATTATTTACTTGTTAAAAAAAATGAAAAGGAAAAATAAATTTTAAAAGGCTTTTAAGACCAGTCTTGCATGTAGAACAGTAATACTAGAAAACTTACATGGATTTTACTCATGTGAGTGTTTCAGGCCCTAAGCAGTGGGCTCTGGGTACCCGTGTGCCCTGGGTCTGGGTGTTGCCCCCTCACCCCCTCCCTCCACTGTAACCTGCTGCCTTCTTTGTGTGTACTGCTTCCCTGGGTCATGGTGTCGCCCCCGCTCGCTCAGTGAACAGGGAAAAGTTATAAGACTTAAAACTCACTGTCCCCAAACACAGTTCTTCCCCTTGGGCAGCGGCAGGTTCCACGTGAATCTCAGCTTTTACATATTAAGTGGAACTGCTCTGTCCTCCAGCTCTCAGCTAAGGATGAGATAAGAAGTTTTTGAAAGGGGATTAGAAAGAGACCTTAGACGCACTTGGTCTGGAAGCTACTCTTTTCTACCCAATATGATAGGGAGGGAATCTGTTCAAAGCACCAAACGATCACTCCTTCCTTTTTAGTCAGGGACGCTTGCCTCTAAGTCCATCCTTTGGTGACACGGTGAGGGCTGGTCAACCTTTCTGAACCCCACCTAGTCCCCAGTTAAACCCTTAACATCCACCCTCCCCCCACAAAAACCCCAAGCCCCCCATAACTCTCTTCTGATTATGTAGAAAATTTGAAAACACAGGAAAGCACAGATACCCATAATGCTACCAGCACGCAAATACTATAGTTAACCCACTTTCGTGTGTAGATTTTTACATAACTGTATTCATAATGTATATATTGTTCTCCAGTATCGTTTCAGTTAATGTGTCCCATACGATAAAATACTTATCTACAGTGAGGGTTTTAGTAGCTGCAGAATATTTATCATAACAGTGTATCACAATCTGATGAGTCCAACACCTGTTGAACATTTTCACAACTACAAAACATGCCTTAATAACAAAAATGAACATAATTCTGGTTATATATCTAGAATTTTCTTGGGATAAATTCCTAACAATATAATTGCTCATCCAAATGTATGAACATTCTAAGGGTCTTGATATATTAGCAAATTTTTCCCCCAAAAAGTTGATCTAGTTTATACACCATTCAGTGGTGCTCCTGATTCCATACATCCTTGACAAAATGGAACATTCCATGCATTTTAATTTTTTTAAAAAAATTTTTTAAAGTTTTTTTTTTTGATGTGGACCATTTTAAAAGTCTTTATTGAATTTGGTACAATATTGTTTCTGTTTTCTGTTTTGGTTTTTTGGCCCTGAGGCATGTGGGATCTTAGCTCCCCGACCAGGGATCGAACCCACACCCCCTGCATTGGAAGGCGAAGTCTTAACCACTGGACCGCCAGGGAAGTCTCCACGCATTTTACAAATACTTTGTAATTAGATAAAATGGTGTTCTATTATTCTTTTAATTTGGCATTGTCTAAATTTCCTGCTTAAGGAATTGTTTGTTGTCAGACTTTTCCAATTTTTATATTAAAAAATTCTCTATCTGGGTTTTCTCTCCTGACTTTGGGAGATTTTCCTCTGCTTTTAGCTCTTAAAATATCTCTCTCAGAAGACCTTTGCCCAGTTCCTCTTTTCTCTTAAAAACAATCCCCATTTAGGCATTTAGAATTGTATGTCTACACAACAGATCACTTTTAATGACAAATTCTTCCATCATCATATTTTTTTAAATGCATGGTGTTACATTTATATTTTAACCCTAACCCATCTATTTGTCTCCTATTTCCACTGCTATTTAGAACAAGGATTTCAGGGTTGGAAGGCTCCATGAAGGCCCCCTAGTTGAATTACCAGAACAGGAAACTGTCCGTGTATTCAGTAGCTATCCACCGAGGAACCAGCAGGTTCCAGACATGGCGCTGGACCACAGGGAGACAGTGACACCCAAGGTGCACGCACACACGCACGCACACACGCACACCTGACTGCTCGTGTGGTTTAGCAGCTTTACCTAGCTTTAAGGCCGTAGGTATTTTTTTCCTGTAAATTTCTTATTCATGGCCTGTGCCTTTTTCCCATAAGGTCTCATGAGGCACACAGAGCACCTAGGTTCTAGTCCTACTGTCCTAGGAAGAGCTTTTGCACACGTTTTCTAGACTTTAGTTTCTCTCTAGATATATGGATTTACCCTGCCAGCTCCTGTGCATTTTGTCTCTTTCATTCTACTATTTCATCATCATGTATATCTATGGATTTGTGTGGGAGGGGAAGCTACAGCTTAAGCTGGGTTTGCCATCTTGAAGATACTGGCTTTCCAAGTACTGTCATCGTTGGGGGCGAGGAGATTGACCTATGGGCTGTGGGCAGCCCCAGATCATGAAATTCAAACTCAGTGATGAAGAGACTGAAGGACAAACACTTTTTCTCATGAGTGTGTAAACAGTGAATGGCCCGCAGAAGAGCAAGTCTATCACTTTACACCAGGGCCTTTGGTCACCTTGGGAACTGACTCACATGCTCTCTGAACATCCAGTGCAGCCTCCCATCTAGGCACAAACCTCCCCTTGCTCTAAATGCTGGGTCTCCTCTTCCTCCTCTCACTCGGGTTCCTTTTGAACACGACATCTCGGCGAAGACCTGCCCTTCCTCATTGCCTCAACACTGGAAACCGGAGAGTAGAAACGGGCTCAGCCTACAAACACTCGGCCCGCGGCCTACTTCACCTTGGGCTCCCTGCACTGTGACTATGCACTGCAAAAAGCGTGGGAAGGCAGATTTTACAGCAACATTTCTCTCTTTAGTGACGCTGGCAGAAGTGAAGCTGTTTTCCTAGTGAGGCCGTAAGTCTAGCTTCACAGGTGCCCATTTACTGCCCATAAGAAGGACGGGCTCAGGGGACAGTTCCCCATCTGCCAGGTCCTACCAATGTGACCACAGAGGGGAAGAGCCCTTTCAAGTGAAATCAAAAGCGATATAGGATTTTACCTTTTGATTCAAGCACACAGGAACTCTCTAAATTGACAAGCATACATATGCACAGATACAAAAAGACATACGTATGGACACACCACAAGCAATAGACATATACCTATATTTGTAGAAGGTCCTACTTGAGAATTTTTATAAGGATTCACCCGTTCAGGAACTACCTATGTTCCAGGGATGGTGCTTCTGTTGATAAAGCTATAGGCCTGAAAAATTATACTGAGTGTCTTGGTTACATTTCCAATTTCTATTCAAATTTTTACTTTCCCAAAGCCTGACTTACTTTACCTACTCATTTGTTTTCTGGATTCCAGGCCTATAATAATTTTCACGGTACCTGAACTAAAATGCTAGATTTTGTTTTTTCTCCATGTTTATCACATTGGCTGCAGAAATATGAGTTCTCCTCTATAATTCTGGGACCAGCTAAGTAGGTGGAAGTCTAGAAATTACTAGAATTCACCACCCATTATCTGAATAATAATATTAATAATTGAAGTTTAATTGTGAATAAATGTCCAGAGGATTAAAAATTTTATCTATAGACATTTCAACAATCCAACAACCCAAGTCTCTGAAAATAAAGACGGTGGATATCGTAACCTCAGACTAGTTCACCAGATCCCAAATTGACTGAGGGAAGCAGGCTTAGGACAAATAAAGGTAAGAACTGTGTTAGCTGGTGCCTGATAAAGTAAGGAATCGATTACCTTCAAAAATAATATCAGCTAAATATTTAATGGGTTCACAGATGACAGACGCAAAACGGTTTGCTAAGGGGCAGGCAGGACAGAGCCTTAATCTGTCAAGGTACAATTAACAAAGACAACACCAGTGTTCACAGACTGTCCCTTGTAGCTCCCTATGGCCCACCGCACGTCTACACTGCCTGCTTCACAGGCAACTGTGTCATTATGCAACCAGTGCAGTGAGCCTATGGGGCTCCAGCAGGGAGGCTGGAGCCCAGCCCAGTGCTAGGACTTCTGAGCCCAAGGTCTTAGGAAGATCAGTTATCTTTAAGTCTTAGTTTCCTCACCCACATCATAAAGCAAATTCTTCTGTTTCAGGGTTGAAGTGAGCGTTGAATGAGATAATTTTGGCAAAGAGCTCGGCACCATGCCTGGCACCTACTGTGACCTGCAGTGACAAGTCCCTCAGCTCCAATCCTCCGCTATTGCTCTTTATGTTCTGATCTACTATATCCCGTGAGAACAGAAGGGTAACCGCAGCAGCCCTGAGTTCTCTCCTCTCAAATGAAATGTGAGCCAGGTTTATTTCAGCACATTCGACGACCGTCATGCTAGAAGAAGGCAGCGCAGAATGCAGCTGGGATGAGGGCATTACTTCACAAATCAGAGGGTGTAAAGTCAGGCTAAGGCTTCCGTCAATCTCCACCTTGTAAATCTGGGTGCCTGCTACGAGACACTCATTCCCGAGGAGAAGGATTGAAATAAAATTTAGTTCACTTCACGTAATAGAAATGACATTTATTCTATGTAAAAATAGCACCCAGGTGGATTCAAAGATGTGTCATGTCATTCAGTGCATCTCTGGAAACTGTGCTGTTAGGAATTCTCAGGACCAAAGGAAGGCATGGATAAATAAACTGAACAAATGTGTGGGATAACGAAGATCGTTCATCCACTGCATATGAAGAAAACTCTGCTGCCCAAGTAACTCGTGTGAAAGCACCTGGCTCGTCACCTAGCACACAGCAGGTGCTTAATAAACGTAAGCGTCCCTTTTTGTTCCTTTTCCTAATGAAGGACTGATCCACATGGCCATCTTGACCTTGAATCCAAGAATGTCCCTCTGAGAGCATCATTCGAATACAGGTTTTAAGACAGATACTAAAATCGCCGTTCACAAGAAATCAGCTTTTAGCCAAATGACCCTCTTTTTAACAGCCCTACAGCAGTCACATTTCAAAGTGATAATACTGCCTCATATTTGATTTAAGACGTAAACATAAAGAAGACGGTAGTAAAACAGAAACACAGGAGGGAAAAGAGGTAGAGAGATGCCTGATATTTCACATAGCTCTCCCCATCAGGAATCACAGCTCATGTTTCTGAAACTATGAAAAGGAAATCTAGGCTTATATTCTTTTCAGTTGAGTGAAGCTCTTTCAGTTCTAGATCTTTTGTTTGGCTCCTGCAAACCAGTGAGAACAGGAAACCATGTCTGAAAAGCTGCCTTCTTTTGTCCTGGGTATATTTCGCTGCTGTAGGTCGGGGAAAGCGAGCAGTCCTGCCTTCCTGATTCTCTTCCTCACCTGTCAGTCCCTTGACTGAGTCTGATTCTGAGCGATGCTCAATGATCTTTTCATGGAGCCAAGGAGAGAGGGAGAGGGATGCAGGGAGGAGACCGCAGATGGACATCAGGGCCACAAAGCCCACACGACTGCCAGCTAGTTACAATCTCCTCACAGTGGAAGCCCTATTTTCTCATCCTGAAGAAAGGCAGGTCCAAGGGACAATCTCCCACCTCAGTGGATCACCTCCTGGTGCACGGATGCTTTAGTTTCCTGCTGTTGCCCTGAGGATTGCCTTCTCCACAGAGGGAAGAGGTCGAGGGGGGTGCGCTCAGTCTGCACAGCAGCTGAAGCCCTTGGCCTCTGTCCCCTTGAGCAACCACAAGTAACTGCAAGATCCCTGCCATAAATAACAGGGCCTGAGTTGCCCACGAGAGAGGAGACTGCTTTTAGATAACAAGGATAATCTGGAAGCAGCCCAAATGAAGAAAGATGCAAACATTTATTACTGATCAATAAACACAACCCAACTGATTGTACAGAAAGTCTTAGCCTTGCTTACTTGGGTCCCTCATTTTATGGTCGTTTTAAGATGCTCACAGGGAATGTGCTGTGTGGCTGGTTCTCCTGCAAAGGGAAGGAGAGGCTGAAGGCCCTTTGGGACCTTCGCTGTCTTTCACACTCTGACACACAGGCGTCGGAACACGGGTCACTGTATTGGCTTTCCCTCCTAACAGACTTTGTGACATTGATAAAGGACACCAGTGGGAGCTTCCCTGGTGGCGCAGTGGTTGAGAGTCCGCCTACCGATGCAGGGGACACGGGTTCGTGCCCCGGTCCGGAAAGATCCCACATGCCGCGGAGCGGCTGGGCCCGTGCGCCGTGGCCGCTGAGCCTGCGCATCCGGAGCCTGTGCTCCGCAGCGGGAGAGGCCACGGCAGTGAGAGGCCCGTGTACAGCAAAAAAAAAAAAAGGACACCAGTGGCTGACACTGTAACTTACAAAGACCCAGAATGCTTTGCTTTTCTTTGTTTCTGTAAGATTTGGTTTATTGACTGTTATGTTTTACTAAGTACTCTTCTCTGCATAGCAAGAATTTTTAATAAGGGAAAAAAACACTTCTGCACCTCCCAAAATGACCCTAAACATATTATTTTGTTAAATGCAGATTTTAAAGATGATTAAATACACTGAGAACTGGGGACTCAGGTATTCCAAAGGAAGATGCCTGTCACCACCCCTTTTTGCTGCGCTGGTGGGAACGTCAAGAGCAAAGGCCTTTTTGTCTCATCGTTGAAACTGGAGGCTGCATGTTCGTTGTTCAGTTCCTTTGTGCATGCTAAGAGATGCTGGGAGAGCTTTTGGCAATTTGGAAAATGTACATCTGTTTAAAATTGTCTTAGGTTTCAGCAGGTGGAGCTAAGAGAATGATTTTTTTTTTTTTCCCCTATCAAAACGTAAGAAAAATATAGAGGAATTTTAATCACAGAAAATTCGTGATTCCCAATTTGGGACAAATGATAGCAGCTCTTTCTTTAGCTGATCTTGCATCTGCATCTACCTCCTTTTTTCCTTCAAGGAGGTCCATCCACGTTGGCCTAACTGTCCTCTCTAAGCCTTGTCTTAGGGGTTCTAGCCACACCAGTGCTCTACCTGTCAAGGTTGAGAGGAAGGTAAGCTTTCTCATCTCTGCCCACCTGACTGAAAACAGAGCATATGTCAGGACAACCAGAATGCACATTTGCTGTACAAATTTCTGAGAAAAACATTCTAAATATTGCTTAAACTATCAACAAAGTAATAGATGCTCAAGGCTAAAAACAGACAAAGAAACGGAACAAAAGAGAGTCTTTCTTCAAGTGTGCATTTGTTTATCTTCTGGTGGAACATTCCTTTGAGGCGAGGCTTTGGAACCAGCAATGCCCTCATGGGGGAGGGGAGAGGGGCAGTTTTGCCCCACCCGGTGATGATACCCGGGTTCCTGAAGGAGGAGGTAAAACAACCTTAGGAAATCCCAGTGACACTACTCTTCACAAAATAACAGGCCAAGCCAGGCAGAAACCTAGTAACAGGAAAGCATTCTGTACAACAGAAGATGTGACTTGGTGCCCACTTCACACACCTCCTCGCTCCACTGTCCCCTGTCCTGCAGGAAAAATGACCATGGAAATCTAGAGTCTGTCTGCATGAAGCCAGTAAGAAGTCAAACTCAGACATATAGCTGTTTACCTGGAAGTATATCTAAAGCCTCTGAAATAATTCTAATACTCAAAAATTGTGATGATGAAAGAGATAAACAGAAGCAGTTAATTAACACGGATAATTACTCTTCCTTTGTCCAACTCTTCCCATGAAATATAATTTACTTTGCTAGTGTAATTCTCAAATTCAACTCCATCAATCAAGCATCTGAGAAACTGTATCACTGATCTTTATATAATATAAATTTTATTTAATATTTGGCCGCATTGGGTCTTCGTTGCTGCGCGCGGGCTTCTCTAGTTGCAGCGAGCAGGGGCTACTCTTCGTTGTGGTGCGTGGGCTTCTCATTGCAGTGGCTTCTCTTGTTGAGGAGCACGCACTCTAGGTGCGCAGGCTTCAGTAGTTGTGGCATTGGGCTCAGTAGTTGTGGCTCGTGGGCTCTAGAGCGCAGGCTCAGTAGTTCTGGTGCAAGGGCCCAGCAGCTCCGTGGCACGTGGGATCTTCCCGGACCAGGGATTGAACCCGTGTCCCCTGCACTGGCAGGCGGATTCTTGACCACTGCACCACCAGGGAAGTCCCTGTATCACTGATCTTTAATTAAGAAGGTGTAATAATTATTCATGGTGACTTTTGTACTTTTCTTTATGCTTGGACTCAGCAACTCTGAGTACCCTACGAGGCAACACCAAACGGAGACCAAAGTTTTACATGAAACCTAAGGATTAAAATAATTAAAGGAAAATACCTACTTTTTTAAGAAATTTTATGGATATAATTCTTCTCTTAATAATTAAAGAAGTGACAGATTTATTCTGTGTATTTGGGTAAAGTAATAGTTTAATCAATTGTATTTTTAAGCAAAACCATTATTACATTTGGTTATTATAGGTTGGATAAATGTCTCCAGGTAGAAAAATAACCAACTTAAAAACTGTCCTGAAATGTTATATCTGTAAGCGACTTTGCACCTTGAGACTATTTCTCATTTTTTTTTTTTTGCGGTACTTGGGCCTCTCACTGTTGTGGCCTCTCCCGTTGCGGAGCACAGGCTCCGGACGCACAGGCTCAGCGGCCATGGCTCACGGGCCCAGCCACTCCACGGCATGTGGGATCTTCCTGGACTAGGGCACGAACCCGTGTCCCCTGCATCGGCAGGCGGACTCTCAACCACTGCGCCACCAGGGAAGCCCTCTCATTCTTTATTTCATTTAACCCAGTTTAAAAACTCAATGCGGTGCTTCTTTAACCTGATTCACTGAAAGATGTCCAACTCAGATGTGGTAAATGCCAAAAGGAGCTTGTAGTTAATAATAAGGTACTAACATTTGCAAATTAAAAAATACAGTAGAATGTGTAAGAGGTAAAACTCATAAAAACTTTACTCTAAGGCAGTTGCATTCTGGTATGTTTTCTTGTTGGGGAGATTAAAAAGTGGAGCTGTGCTAAGGCTTACGGGAATAATGCACGGACAATGGGCATACCCATGGCTTGGGGTTGGACAAAACCCATTTGGTGGGTCAAAACAGAAAAAAAGAGTGTGAACTATTGGTGAGACCACATGGTTGGTATCTTTCTTGCCGCTTGGAAATCTCTGTGAATGTTTATAATAACTATAGGCATTTCTAAACATCTAACCTTTTTCTGCAATTAAGCTAAGATTTTATACAGATAACATTAAATGAATTCACTTCTTTTAAATTTAACGTAAGGTATACATATTGAAAAGTCAATGCATTCATTTTGAGCATGTATTTCCTTGTGTTGTGTGCATTTTGTGCATCCTGAATGTTTGTTTTATCTTATGAAAGACTTAAAGGTTTTAGGAAATCTAGAAGTGGCTGATCCACGTAAAGAACTCTGAACTGAAGAAACGCAAATGGAAAATTATAGGATGAACAGAATGGACTCTAAATCAGAAATTAAACTCTTTCAAAGATAAACAGAGATTGTTGAAGACAGGGAAGTGCATTTGGACATGAGGACCAATTAAAATGGAAGTACTGAATGTGAATAAGCAAGAAGCTAAAATTAGCATGGAAGAGAAATTGTGAGCATAAAGTGTACTGTGACTATATACACATGAAATATATATGCGCATCTTATGTGAATAACTATGATGTTGGGTGCAGCTATTACATTTAAAGACACACGAGTCTTACAGGGCTATCTGAGTCTCAGTTATGTGTCCAGGGTGGTCTGCATTGTCTGGACCTCCTCGTGTATGTTCTCCTCATGCAATCAATGTCTGGTCCCACCCTCACTTGGTGGTGGTGTGCAAATTTAATTAGCCTCATGTGGATTTTCCGGAGGACAAATGGTGATCTCTGATGTCACCCTCATGTCCCCCCTATGAAGAAGCAACAGCACAAGATCAGCCATAACAACTTCCCAGTTAATAGTGCCCTTCTACTTGAGAAAATGATGCTTGTGGATCAAGTTGATTTTTATCAACTTGATAATAAGACAATTAATATGTCACTGAATATATGATTCATTGCTACCAGAAAGATATTCAACAGTTAATCTTTGCCTCTACTAGCTATATAGGGAAAATATGTCCAAGTTTAATTTGATTTAGGGCAATGTGAATTTTTAAGTCTTAAAACGAATGGGAAAGTCTAAAGAATCTCCTTATATGGAAAAGTGCAAAAATAAAAATAAAAGAACTCAGTAAAATCTCATGAATCCCTTCATAGGTTTATAATTTTATTTTTTACTGTTAAAATGTCTGTGCTTTATGAATCCCAATTTCATAGTCCTACTGTACCAGTCCTGTTGCACAAACAGTAACACCCAAGCAGAATAATTTTCAAACAAGAAAGGCAAATGCATATACATTTTGGGGGAATGATAAACCAGAATATCACAGGCAGTAAACTTTGGGAGTTATTACTAAACCTCCCAGAAGTTAAAAACTTACTAAGCTTCTAGCCTGATGTTTTTTTGTACAACTTGATATAATATAACTGTCCAGAATTTAATATTAAAGGTAATTCACTTTGCTTAATTGAAACAAAGCTTCATCCCAAAGACAGAAAATATTCCATCCTTGGCAATACTGTTGAACTGGCTTCATTTCTTTTGGGTTATCACAAGAGCCAAGAGGTGGAAACAACCTAAATGTCCAAGGACAGATGAATGAATAAAAGTGTGTGGTACATACATACAATGGAATATTATTCAGCCACATAAAAGGAAACCTTGTGACACGCTACACAACATGGATTAACCTTGAGGACATGATGCTAAGTGAAATAAGCCAGTTTCAAAAAGACAAATACTGTATGATTCCACTAATATGAGATACTTAGGGAAGTCAGAGAGACAGAAAATAGAAGGGTGGTTGGCGGGGCTTGGGGAGGGGGAAATGGAGAGTTACTGTTCAAGGGGTATAGTGTTTTGGTCAGGCAAATTGGAAAAGTTCTAGAGCTCTGCTGTACAACATTGTGCTGACAGTTAACAATGCTGTATTGTACAAGTAACACTTTGCTAAGAGAGCAGATCTCATGTTATGTGTTATTTGTCGCAACAATAAAAAAAAGTTCACACGATGGATGGATAGATTAAATAAAGATCAACTCTAGCTTCTGGAAAGAAATGTATGATGTAAGCCACAAGTTCGTGGTAACTTGTTAGGCAGCAAGACTGACAAATGACTAATTTCTCTAGGAATTCAGGTAAATTTAGGTAAAAGTTCTTGGCATAGAGATTTTAATGCCTAAGTTTTAAAACAGTTGGTTCTTTCACCTGATGTTTCATAAATCACAGAAAATTGAATACACCTTCCAAGCTAATGATAAAACGGTGAGAGGGACTTGAATGACTAAAGTGATCACACTACTTAAATTATCTACTGAACTGAACATATTTCATAGTTTTACTGAACTGTCACAAGAGTCTTTCCTATTTGCCTCTGTCACAATGATGCACAGAACAAGTGATGCCTGAACATTGATGTCACCAATATTATTTTCCTTTTAGAGCAGTTGTTTTAATTAAACTGAAGCTTGCAAACAGACTTTCCTTAGAAAAAATATTTTCTTGTACAATGCAATGTAATTTGGGGAAACACAGATAAGCAAAGAGAAGGATGCACAAATCAGCCCGAGACTCACCACCCAATGCCAGCCAATGCTTTCTTGTTATGGTGTGTTGTCTGGCTCTCCTTCCCCTTATAAATAAGTATTTTGAAAAATGAGATAATAAAAATCTATCATGCACCCCTCTTTTTAAAATTTTTCCTTTTACAAAACAATTTTGGCTCAATAAATATTTCCAGACCATCTGCTTTATCAATGTAAGATAACACATCTTTGCCTGAAGTCATGGAATAAAACAGTACATCTGTTCACTTGTTTTTCACTAGCTCATTGATTCATTCATTCATTGATTCATTCATTCACTATTTACTGAGGTATAAGCCTGCACAATGGGGGACGTGCAGAGTAAGACAGAATCCTACCCATCAAAGAACTCACTCTAAAGCCAACAGTCATATTCATATGAATAATAACCAAAGGGAAGGGGCTTTCGAATTATACAGACTTCTGCTGCAATCTGGCCACTCCTCTTTGTAGCTGTATAATCTTGGCAAATACCTCTTTGTGCACCTTTATTTATCTGTAAAATGAAGACTATAATATCTACCTTTACGAGGAGCAGAGACGATCAGGAGAGATAATATATGTAGATAATATATGTAAGGTGGGGCTTTAGGTGTCAGCAGCTAACTGGTTGCAGTGTGATGAGATGAGTTCTGTGACAGGGTGTACTTCTGAAAGCAAGCGGTTAAAGCAGCCTGCTTTCATTCACTCCCTTTCCCAAGAGTCATCCCACGGGGCTGGCACCTGGTCTAATCTCCTCGTCAACTGGAGTTGCTGGGAGGAAGAGGCCTTATTTCCATAATACACTTAGCAGGATATCCCTGGGTAAGGATTACCTGTAGATAATAGAACCCAGGATCTGTAAGATGTGGCTTCCTGGAGAATGTCATGTAAACTATATAACTTTCTGTGGGCACAAACTAGAGACATTTCATGTGTCAAATGCTCTCAGCTTTAGGAGAAGTTGGACACCTCATCCACTCTGGGAAGAGGGGCGTGTCCAGTGCGGAAGCAGGGACCTGGGAGCTGCACCTGTTGCCCCGCATCTTTCTCTGTTTCTCTGAGGCTTTCCACTGCCTGCATCCTCGACATCATTTCATAAAGCTCAGTTGTGGGTAGGATTTCAGGTATGTGTGAGTCAGAGTTAACAAGCTGCCTGGGCATAGATTAGTGGACCACTCATGGACGAAGGGGCCTGGGGGAGGAAGGCTCAGAGGGCATCTGCAAGCAGAAGACAGAGAAGTGAGGTGAGAGAGGCCTGGTGTGGAGTGAGAGGCCAAAGTTCAAGCTCAACGGGGAGATGAGAGGCTGATCACAAGGGTCAGGTGCACCTGGTGAAGAAATAAGGCCATGAAGGCCAGGGAACGCCACAAAATGCTTTTAATTCGGGGATTACTTGACCAGAACAATGGACCTTAAGAGGGGAGTAGGATGGAGTGACTAGGGCAGGGATGGCCCTTGGGAAGACTGAGACCCAGATGAGGGACGATATATGAATAAATGAAGAGGAAAGGCTGGGGACAGAAAGGAGAGAAAAAAAAATTTGAAAGTTCTTCAGGAGTGTACAAGACTTTCAAGAAGACTTAATTTAATAAAGGAGTTGAAATATGGATAGAGATAAGTACAAAAAGAATAAGAATATTATATCATATTTTTGAGCTCTTAAATTATACCAGTAAATGATGTATATGCTTCAAATACACTAACTCATTAAAACCTTATACTGACTCTTTGAGGTAAGCTCTGTTATTATTCCCATTTTATTTTAAAGATGTGGAAAGTGAGTCCCAGCAAGATTACATAGCTATGAAGTGCTGGGGCCTTGGACTGTAACCCAAGACAGTCCAGAATCCAAACTCTTAACCATTACAGTATTAGTGTATTCCATAAACATGGCAGAAAACCACAGAGCCATAGGAGCGATGGCACCAAAAAAGAGGTAACTGTTCAGGGCAGGATGTGATTTCTAGCAGCTTACATAAGGTCATTCTAGAAGACAGGGACTCACGTGTCAGAACACTCTATATTATATCTGATATATCGTATAAGAACACTCCTTATTACATCTGATGTATCACATATTAAATATAAACCATTAAGTTACTTTTATAATTTGGAAAGACCATATTTGCATTCCTCTAAAATAAACGATGTTTTTGAAAAAATACATTTAACAAGCCCTCCTATCTAAATCTGGCCTGTCTTCTTTGATAAGACTTCAACATCAAAAACAGCAGATGTGAGATTTGACTCTGTTCAAAAGTGAGTTCAAAAGTGAGATTAGAAAGCAGATTTTTCTTAAATTGCAGCTAATTCTGCCTTTTAGCTTTTATTATTTAAAGAATAGAAAAGAAATCTTTATTTCTTTGAAAAGTGACACCAAAGCTTCACCCAAAAAGATGGAATAACTCATTACCAAGTGGGTGTGTCTTTCTCAGGAATTTAATTTTGGGAATAAAACCCTTTATCACTTTGAGGTGTACTCAAGCAAACAGATGATTATAACACTGGCTGCTAAGAAGGACCAGGCATGCTTGCTTCATCTTTACAATCTGCATTTTGGAGCTCCATATTCTTTTTTTTTTTTTTTTTTTTTTTTGCAGTACGCGGGCCTCTCACTGCCGTGGCCTCTCCCGTGGCGGAGCACAGGCTCCGGACGCGCAGGCTCAGCAGCCATGGCTCACGGGGCCAGCCGCTCCACGGCATGTGGGATCTTCCCGGACCGGGGCACGAACCCGCGTCCCCTGCATCGGCAGGCGGACTCTCAACCACTGCGCCACCAGGGAAGTCCCAAGCTCCATATTCTTAATTCACATCTTATGACCTTTATCTTAGTGGTGAGAGATTTAGCTTTTGTAAACCTGAAAATTCCCTGACACAGACCTAATGTTGAAGGAAAGAGAAGGACACGGTATTATTGTCTTTAATGTAACACAGCAAAGAGGAGAAGTGTCCCTGAAAAATGAAAGCACAAGGACCCCACGCTAATGGGGCCACAGGTTGTCACACACACTGATGTTCTGGGGAAATGTGGACCCAGCACCAAGCAGGATTGATGGAGAGCTAGGTGTGAGGCTGACAGTCACAGAGGCTGCACCCGACAAACCCCTGGGGTGCGGCCTCCGTGAGATGTGTGTTTGCCATTTCTGGAGCTCCACATCCACCTTTGTCTTGCAGACGAGCTGTCCCAGCAGGCGGGCTGGCTGTGTCTGCAACGACCCAGCTGAATCCAAAGTAAAATCTGGGTGCTCATCCACATAAATATTTCAGTGGCTGCAAATGCCTACAGTCAATCTTGCCAAGTATCTGGAGTAGACAACCTAGTAAGTTGACTAAATATTAAAGAGGAGGAAACAGATGTAAGGAAAACTGTAGGAAATAGGTGTATAATTGTCAGATGAGGAGGTCTCGGTTGGGGTAAAGTGCCCGCTGGAAATTAGGAGAACTTGAGGGCCAGGACCCTCTATGTGACTTAACTCATCTGACCTCACAGGGTCTGAATTTCTTCAATTGTAAATAATGGGGGGTACATTATTATTTTAACTTTCTTTCATTTGTGAAATTTACAGTTTTTATTTGAATCATAAAAATTAAAGAGGCATGGGCTTCTCTTGGTGGTGCAGTGGTTAAGAATTCGCCTGCCAATGCAGGGGACACGGGTTCTATTCCTGGCCCGGGAAGATCCCACATGCCGCAGATCAACTAAGCCTGTGCACCACAACTACTGAGCCTGCACTCTAGAGCCCGCGAGACACAACTACTGAGCCTGCGTGCCACAACTACTTAAGTCCTCGCACCTAGAGCCTGTGCACCGCAACAAAGAGTAGCCCCGCTTGCCGCAACTAGAGAAAGCCCACAGGCAGCAACAAAGACCCAACGCAGCCAAAGATAAATAAATTAATTAATTAAAAAAATTAAAGAGGTGTAATAGCTGTCCTATAATTTAATTAGTCTGGGAGAAAAGTCTACACCAGTTCTTTAAATCCTTTCACAATCAACATTCCCTTTTACCACTTTCAAACTGCTGCGTTTGAAAGATGTCTGTCAGCCAAAGAAACAATATTTAAGTAATTTTCTCTTTCTCTTCTTTTTTCCTTTCTTCCTTTCATTTTCTAACTCAAAGACGACACATGTTACTATTAATGAGGATTCAGGTCAGCCTGAGTTAACTACTATTGTCAGACTGAGCTGATACAATTTCTGCCCAAAGCAACTTGACATTTCAGTTAAACTGTGCAGGCTTCTCAAGGGAAATTGGACACTTTCCTTTAAGCCTTTTTGCGATATTAAAGGTAGATGCCCACGGTTATCTTGTGGATCCCAGAACTGGGGCTATTCCTATGCACTCTGCTCCTTGCACTGGAGGGTGCGCATGTCGCTGGTGGTTCTGTTCTTTATCAACTATGTCCAATCAGGTGCAGCCCTTCTACTTCCCTTGTGTACGCAGCTCATCATGGGTACCTGCCCTACCTTAGTTTCCCTTAGGCTGCAGGCTTATTTGTGGCTTCTCCGCCAGACCCTGGAAAGTCTCTGATCACCTGGTCCAGACAGAGAAGCACCTGGACAGCAGCTGTTCCTGCAGGTGGCCTGTATCAGTCCCATGTTCTTGAGTGGTGATTCTGAATGGGTCTTTTGCAACGTCAGTGAACACACTTTAGAAACTGGATGTGGTAGTTGAATCAATGCCAGGCTTTACAACAAAAACAAATGGCTGACACTCAGGCAGGCAGCTTTGCTGTAAGACAATGTGGGGAACAGTCAGAGGGCCTGAGCTTTACAGCTGACTAAATCCGGAGGGTCACATCAAGGCCTCTGACCTGTCGATCATAAAGAAGAATTTATCAGTCAGGGCAGTAACTTTTGGTGAAACAGTGAAGAGGAAAGCCTATGAAAAAACAGATGATAGGCCTGTAGGATAAAGAAACAGGCCAGGTAGATTGCATTCTCATCTCCAGGGAACAGGCAGAGCTTAGATTTGCAGACACTGTCTCACTATCTCAACTGAATTGATAGTTCAAGGGCTCTAAAATACGGATAAGCCTAGTTTAAGAATTGGATAAATTTACAAATAATTGATGACTACCTTGTAAGTTCAGAATTTACCCAAATATATTTGCTAATGTGTCCACAGCCATGTATTTTCATTCTTAATTTAGCCTATTCTCCAGGGTCCACGCTAGATTCCGAACTTCTGACGTTACCTTTGAGAACATTCAGAAGCCTGTCTGTCTGCTCCAAGAAGTTTATTTATTTATTTATTTAAATTTATTTATTTATTTATTTATTTTTGGCTGTGTTGGGTCTTTGTTTCTGTGCGAGGGCTTTCTCTAGTTGTGTTGAACGGGGGCCACTCTTCATCGTGGCCTCTCTTATTGCGGAGCAGACTCCAGACGCGCAGGCTCAGTAGTTGTGGCTCACGGGCCTAGTTGCTCCGCAGCATGTGGGATCTTCCCAGACCAGGGCTCGAACCCGTGTCCCCTGCATTAGCAGGCAGACTCTCAACCACTGCGCCACCAGGGAAGCCCCCTGCTCCAAGAAGTTTAAAAGCATCTGTCAAATCATTAGACAATTTCTCCAACAACCTGTATTCATGTAAGGGTAATTCAACGGATTTATTCAGTGGCCATGACATTTAATTGTTTCTCTGAGGACCTGATTAAAACCCTTAAAACTCAACCCTGGGAACAGAAGCAATCTCCAAAGGTAACAAGACATTTGAAATGAAAAATCTCAGAGACAGAGTAAGCAAACCGGAAGGAGGTGACTCAAAGGCTGAAGGCAGAGTCACGGGGCACCAGAGGATGAAAGCGCCGTGTGGTGACTTCAGCCTGGAGACAGTTTGCGTGCCGGCAGCGTGACCTTGAGGGGCTCCTGTCTCTCCAGAGCAACAATCCTGTGCATTTCACCTCGGAGGCAGCATGATCCCCACAGACCTGGGGGCACTGCTTGTTCCATATCACAATGAGCCCCGAGCATGAGGCCCGAGCAGTGAGAACCGCTGTGATGGGAAAAATGCTCTGGGTGCCCTTGCTGTCGAGTGCACAGGGGGATTTGTCTAATTCAACCTCTCTGCCTTGGTAAGAACAAGACTTATGCCATCCCAAATTAACAAGAGCTATCCCCTAACTAATTCCTGTGTTTCGCTTTCTCTAGTGCACATTTTATGGCATGCTTAAAACAATGTTTTAGCAATCTCCATGTGTGCCCTTGAACTACCCCCAAGGCCTTCACAAGTTCTGCTTGGAAGCAAGCAGTGGGTACGTTCCTCAGCAAAGCTCTCACAGATTCAAGGAAACTTCAAGCTCCCAGGACCCATGGTTATCAGTTTGTGTCCCTCCCCTCACTTTTCTCAGGAGAAGACCAAAACTCTAGGAGGTAAAGAAAGGTGGTCTCTGGAATTCTGCGAGGCGCCCTCAACAGGCTGGCCCGTTCAATTCTCACAGCCGCCGGGAGAGACGGCACCATCAGTGGCAATCTTGTGCGGAGGAAGGGACAGAGGCTAGACACGCGCGCGGATGGAGGATCTCATATCCTTGTCTGACAACTAGGCCCACCTTCCTAAGGTCACAGAGGTTGTGCGAAGAGCCAGGATTAAAATCTGCCCTGGTGCAGAGGCTTTCCTGCTTCCGGTTGCAGAGTATTTAGGACTCCAAGACGCATCTACAGCGTACAATACTGAAACAAGCACGAGTCCCTCACTGTCTTCTTTAAAACAGTTTTCAGTAAGCTTCAGCTTCCTTCTTTAAATGGATATTCTCTTCACAGATGCGGTGTGACCGAGACAGAGGAACATTCTGATCCCTCTTTAGCTGGCTGTATCGTTTTCCATCTTAGCCCATCATCATAACTCCTCTCTAACGTGGCGTGTAATTCCTGCCGCCCCTCCTGCGCACCTCCAGCAGCACGTGACCCCTCCAGGCAGGGCACGGGGCCGCTTCTTCACCCCACGTCCTGGCACACCACCGGCGCACAGTAGGGCAGCGTCTGCTGAGTGAACCCATGACTGTGGGACACAGCCTGGCGGAGGCCGCTGCACCGCGTGGAAGACAGGTTTACACATGGTGGAGTCCGGCTCTTCACTGTCTGTTTTTCTCCCCTTGAGGTAAACAGTGTTGTTGTTCAGATCGCCTTACGCGCATATGTCAGTGAGTATAACCAACAATGTCATTCGGAACAGAATACAATTCTGGCAGCAGTTCTAACAAAAGAAAGCATTGAGAGGTCTGGTAAATCCTGCTGCAGATGTGCCCACAGGAAATGAATATCACACGGACACGCACGCATTTCTTATTGCTGTCTCTCCACTCTGAACAAGCGGTTACCAAACTGTGTTCCACAGAGCCCTCTGGTTTGCTCATGAGCTTGGAGGCCTCTGAGAGGGAGAACACGGAGGGGTCCTGGGGAGGCTACTCTCCCTCTCTCCGCACCTCTACCCTGGTCTGTGTGGTTTCCGTTTCAGTTCATATGAAAGCATCATTACATGCTGGTTTTTGTTTGTTTATATGTACGTTTGTGCTTTAAAAAAGACTAATTTAAAACCATTCAATAAGTTGGCTAATTTTATTTTGTTAATTATTATCTTTTTGGTTTTTACAAACTGGGTGTAGTAAGCCTCAAATTGTGATACTCATAAAAATTATTTTGTGTCTGAAACTTTCAGATCTCCACGCTAAAGTTTCCAAATAACCTGGGACAATGATATGAATGGTGGGTAAAAACTGCTTGCCCTGGATTGAATCACAATGTGAATTACCACAAAAATTGAACAAAAACAGTAAGTGAGAAGCAATATTAGATACAGGACAGAGAAGCAGCAGCGCCCATTTCTATAATAAAAACTACCACTTAGGGCTTCCCTGGTGGTGCAGTGGTTGAGAGTCCACCTGCCCATGCAGGGGACATGGGTTCGTGCCCTGGTCCGGGAAGATCCCATATGCCGCAGAGTGGCTGGGTCCGTGAGCCATGGCCGCTGAGCCTGCGCGTCCGGAGCCTGTGCTCCGCAACGGGAGAGGCCACAACAGTGAGAGGCCCGCGTACAGCAAAAACAAAACAAAACAAAAAAAACAACTACCACTTATTAAGTAGCCATTGTTAGCTTTGCATACCTTATTTCTAATTCTCATTATTCTCTATGGAATATATTAATGAATTAGGAATAATATTAATATTCTTAACATTAGGAAGATGACCAAGAGGATGATTCACATGGCCAGGCCTCAAAGCAGAAAGATCCCCCAAACAGCCTTTAATCCTGGTCTGTCTCTGAAGTCCATGGTCTTCCCATCACCATCCTCATGCCATCCTAGCTTCAAGAATGACATGTGGCTTCAAGAATGGCATGCAATCTGGGCTCCTGCAGTGACTGCATTGTTTCTCTAGCCCTCCTCTATACTTCAGTTTTGTCCACAGACTGGCTTCCACCATGGTCACAAAAGGGTTATCACTTGTGAGGGGAGTGATGGAGACAAAGAGATTGCTCCTCCAACTACAGTGAAAAACCTTTCTTAAGTCTCCTTGGATCAACCTGTAGCAGTCCAGAGAAGAAATCATGCATGGATTGGCTTAAGGTTGGGCTTTCAAAGGATAAGTGGCAAAGGTGTGGAATCATCACCAGGACCCAATACTACTCAGTCCAGGAGAGGGATCATGCCTAGGGTTGAGGTGGGTTGCTGAAGGAAAGTAGGGCTTTGTTATTAGTAAGGAGGAACTGAAACTGTGTGGGCGATCAACAATGTCTATCACACGCTGCTAAAAAGGAGCTGACATTTGTGTGATTGTTCTAAAGTCAATGCAGAGGCAGCCCATGACTCAATATGGACTTGGGGAGACTTTCATCGTAAAGTGAAATTTAGAACACGCATGATTTTTATCCTGACTGCACGCATTATTGTCTTTATCAGTTCAAACGTGACTGGAAAGTATTAAATGAGCAAGCAAATATAAAACAAAGAGAAATGAAAGAATGACATGTGGGCAGGCGTGTTTCATAAGGATTTGTCAAGTGACTAAATGAAATATGACTCTGAAAAGTACCTTCCACAGGCGATTCTAGCTCAGTTTTTAACAAAAGCCAAGTCAACGGCATTTGAAATCGCTCTTTTAATTGCAACGATAGTGACAATGACAGCAGCAGCCCACATGTGCTGAGAGCTGACCTTGTGCCAGACGCTGCTCCAAGAACCTTATTCAGTCTCCGTGAGCCCTAAGCGTGGATATTAGCATGGTGCTCACGTGATAGGTGGGGAAACTGAGGCACAGAAGGGTTAAGGAAGGTGCCCAATTTCACACAGTTGTGGAATGGTGGTTGTGTGGGATCTGAACATAGGAGTGTTGGAACACAGTCAGTCTGGTTCCAGAGCTCAGATTTTTAGCACAGAGCTCCTATTTTAATGCATATGGAACCATGAAAGGATTTATTCATAATACAGAAGTTATATGATCTCTGCTTCTTCTCTGAAGGGAACTGATAATTTGATCAGGGAGACACAAAACAATGAAATGACTGTGTGCAGGGTCAAGGCTGAGAGAGGGGACCCTCAGTGTGGACAGACGAAGTCAGGGCAGACTTCATGGAGAAGGTGGGCCTCCCAGGGTCCTGGAAGGATAACCAGTTCTGAGCAAGGCTGAAAGCATTTCCTAACAGGGGAACCCAGGAGTGGAGTCATGGAAAGGAAGTCTGTGAGAGGATGCTGACCTGACCAGGGGACAGGGTGGTATACAAGAAGGATGGATGGATGAAACTGATCAGCCAGCCGATGCAGCACAAAAGAGCACGCGGTGACCTGCGCTGAGGATGGAGTCATTTTTTTGCACCGGAATGAGAATGCCTTTTAGTCAGTCCATGCACTCCCCAGTTGGCCACTGCGGACACTTGAGTTTGCAGACATATTGCGGCACCTTTTAGAAACAGCAGAAGACACAAGACCAGAGGATTTCGGGGACACAGTGGCAGTGACCACTGCGATGGGGCAGCTGGTGCACAACTGTGTAAAGTGGGGCAAAGGCCAGGGAAGGCACGGTCGGCCGTTGCCCTGAAAGGTTGCCACCCACACTGTGCTGCAGGCGGGAGCTGGGGTTGGCTCGTTCTGTCCCACCCTTGCCAGACTATCAAAACGAGTTCAGTGTGGATTCAGTGGCCTATATTTTCCTACATAAACTTGCTGTTAGAATTTCATTCTGTTTTCACAGGAGGATTCAGACTAGAGGTGACCCTGTCTTAAAAAAAGGAGTGGGGATGAGATGCTTATAAGATAAGTTCAGTAGGTGGCACCGTGGTGAAAATAATTTCGTGATTTTGTTTTTTAAAGTTGGTTTTCTGAATAATAAAATAAAGTGAGAGAGATACTAATTTGTGACTGAAGAAATCACTGCATCCCTCACTCCAAGGGACTGATCACCTGTATTTGAAGGGAGCACAAAGCTCTCTGAGGTATATGTTGTAATTAAGCTTTCATTACTTGGGGTCCAAAGTAAACAAGAAAAATCTAAATATCAACTATTATGTACTATTTGATTCAGTTTTTCTTAGTTCACCACTTAAGAAAACAAAATACAGCTTAACTGTCTTATAAGAATCTCCCTTTTCTATTCTAAGGTATTATTTTTAACTACTGTTCAATATAAATACTATAATCTTCATTTTCAAAAAACTGATTGATGACATGAAATACTTTAAGATGATTTGATGCTTAGCTTAGAAACACAAACAATGATTTTGGCTTGCAGAGAAATCTGGTGTCAATTTGTTAGTATTAAAAAAAATTGACTTTGCAGTATTCTTGATTTTATAATATTAATAACATCTAGCCAAATGACTTCCATTTGGTGCCAGTGTGCTCTGGATAAAGAGTAACACAAAGAAAAACTTTCGTGGGGGAGGGATAGATTGGGAATTTGGGATTGACAGGTACCCACTGCTATATTTAAAATAAATAATCAACAAAGACCTACTGTATAGCACAAGGAACTCTGCTTAATACTCTGTAAGCCTAAATGGGAAAAGAATTTGAAAAAGAATAGAATCAGGTATATGGGTAACTGAATCACTTTGCTGTACACCCGAAACTAACACAAAGCTGTTAATCAACTATACTCCAATATAAAATTTAAAAAAAGAAATAACTATTCTTTTCCGTTGAATGGTCTTGGCACCCTTGATGAAAACCAATTTACCATGAACAGGAGGATTTGTTTCTGAGCTCTCAGTTCCATTCCACTGATCTATATGTCTGTCTTTATTCCATTAGCACATTGGCTAGATCACCATAGCTGGTAGTAAGTTTTGAGATTGGGATCTGTGAGTCCTCTAACTTTTTTTCTTCGTTTTCAAGTATGTTTTAGATATTCTGGATTACTTCCATTATCATGTGAAATTTAGGATCGGCTTGTCAATTTTTTTTGCAAAATAAAGCCAGCTTGGATTTTGATAGGGGGACAAAAAAGAAAAACTTTCCTTGTAAGAACTGTTTATTCAAAGTTTTACACTTTGATAAATTGACCAGATAGTCTCTTCCAGGGCCTGGTTTTAGATAAAGTAGTAGACTTAATTACTCAATATAATAGCGATCTACCTTTCTTTTCCATAAATCATGCCAGTAAAAACACAGAAAACAGATATACATCTTATACATACACGGATATAGAAATATGGCACAAATAAGGAAAGAGTAGAATTGCCAGTAAAATGAAAATGGAGAGAAAATATGGGGATCCTTGCGAGGAACACAGGTTTAGATCCTGCCTTGGGCAAATCTTGACTTTAGTAACCCAGGTTGCAGCAAAAAACAGCATACGATTAATACTCTACTCAAAGGCTGTTATATGGAAACAGAATCTGCAATATCATGGACTTTCCAGGTAAGAGGGGAAGGTCTTGGGAGGGGGCTGGCAAGGGGAGGATTGCAGGTGGGTTCAGGGATGAGCTGATGTCCGTTGTCTCCATATAAGCCTGATGGGAAGAACAAGTGAGCATTATTTTCCAGTCAATTAGACATAAAGCATGATTGCTGCAGCCTGGTGTGTATTCAGTTAGGATTGTAATATGATTATGCTGAGGGTAGGCACATCATAAATTTCCTTGTGTCTGTGCCCGACAGCAAGGCTGAACCAGAGCCCCTGCTCCAGCCACAAGCTGAGTCTCAGGGTCACCTCCTTCTTTTAGAAGGGAAGAGAGGTTTTCATCAGGAGAGCCTTGACTAGCTAAAGGACAAGGCATTCTGGGGCTGCAGTGCACAGAGAGAAACTTGCATTCATTAAGAACCTACTAAGATCCAGGCATGTCTCCTTGGATGTCACAATTCTCTCTGTGCACTAGGTATTATTAAACTAGTTTTACTGATGAAATAATGAACTGAGAGGCCAAATAATTTCCTAAAGTGGTACCAAGATTCAAAAATAAATCTCTCTGCCAGCAAAACCCAGGATATTTTCACTATGTCATACCACCTTCCCCATGTGCTATGATAGAAAGCTTTGGGAGAGGTTCTCCAAGAGCAGAGCTGCTAATTCACCGTCGAAGACTCTGTGAAACCTAGTTATGGCGCAGAAAGAGACGCTTGGGCAAGAAGTCAAGTCCTTACTTCATAACGAGGTGGCGATTGGTTGGGTCTGCGTCCAGATTCTCTCCCAGCTTAATGCTCAAACACACACATGGAGAAAAGACAAGGAGAAAGGCAGGAAGGGAGGGATGGAGGGAAATCAACCCAGTGAGCTGGTGAGTGGCAACTGCTGGGTAAAAGGAACTTATACCTGTGTGTGCAGGCGTGTGTGTGTGTATGTGTGTGTGTAATATTAAATCTGATATAAGTGACTGCCTTAACAAAGATCTTATCCATAAATATAATCATAACTCTAATCCTCAAATCTTATGTTGAGGTATCTGTTTGTTATATTATTGTAGAAGCACTTTCAGTTGATTTGGACGCATTCATCAAACACTGACTGAGGGTTTCCTAAATAAAGCACTGGCAGAATAAGTCCATGTTGAGTCCATGGGCATTTATTGAGAATGTACTATGTTCTGGACTCTGAAGATTCGAACATAAAAAAACAAGGCCCCTGTCCTGTAAGCACATGCTGCTTGGAATAGCTAAGAAAAACTGTGACAAGAAGAAACCGTCATCAATTCTCATTCCTCTCTTTTGAGCTTTCCATAGAGACGATGAAAGTTACAACCACTTTAGATGTCTACCTGCTTGCCTACAGAGGAACTAAAGAGAAATCATCCTTAATTCACATAAAGAATACGTAATTGAAGTGATATTAGGTTCTTTTTTCTCATCAGGATATTGATTGCTGGGGGAAAAAATTGCACACAGAGGAAGTGATGGGGGTGGAGGGAATGCATTTGCTTCAGAGTTGACTCATGAAGTGTCACAGTGTATGCAGCTACATGCATTTCTGTAGTGCCGCCAAAAATCAATGGAAACAATTAACTGCAGAAAACACGTGGGCACAACAATATTAGTAGCGCGTAATCCTTTCTAGTTAAGAGGTCCTTACTGGATTACTGCAGAAAAGCTCTGGTGTTCTAATTACCTGTGGAAGTCGCACAAGTTTACTGCAAAACATGGTAATTAGATGGTTGTAATATAAGGTGTTAGCTGGGGATTGAGGATTTGCTCTAAGTACTGTGGTGTTTTCATGGCTATTTACTGAGCAAAGTACCAGAATTTAATGGAATTTGGTGGAATTCTCCAATGACTCTTGTGAGCGTGTAGTTAACAAAAATGTATCTTAATGAGTTCCCTGGTTTTTGTGGAAGGGCTGAAGACTCTGATCCTTAACTAATATATGGAAAGTATATAACCTGGATGAGGTAGATTATGTGGGTTTCTTTTCGGGATTTACTGTTACCGTCTTCAGGAGGCACTTTATTGGGGGGTATTACATAGCTTTTTTTTTTTTTTTTATTACATAGCTTTGAGATAGTGACGTCGCTAGAAAGAACCCAGCGTTAGAGAGGAAACGGCACAGAGCTTCCCTCAACCCCGGCATTAACTAAGAGTCCGTTCTCTTCCGCAGTTCCTTTAATGAGACAAAAGCGAAAGGAGGCTGCTGGGAAGGCGAGGCTGCCAAGTGTGCAGAGAGCCAGATGCGGCTGCTGCTTTGGAGGCCCTCCACCCTGAAATAATCCCCCTTCTGCTTTGGCGGCCATGAGAGCTCAAAGCCTCTCTCCAACCTGTAAGCAGAGGAGCAGGGGACGGTTGCTCTGCTGAGGTGCCGTTTAGACACAAGCTTGAAGTGAAAGCTCTCTGTGGAGCTGCCTGCCCCAATGGAACGGCTACCACGTGAGAGAAGACAGCCACAAAGAATGAAACAAACAAGCAAACATGTAAACCGCCCCAGGCAGCCGGGAAACACTCTCACTGGCGGAGAGATGCAGGGTTTGGCAGGACCAAGGGAAGAGGGTGACTCTTCACAGCAGGTATCAGGAACAGGGGGCTGCCCGCCGTGAACCCTGATCATGTCTTGTTAACCCTGCAGGGTCTAACTGCTGGTGTAACATCACAAACCCAGCCTCGAGGGGCACAGCTTGTGTCTCTGACCACTGTGAAATCTGGAGGCCAGATGCCATGTCACATCTATCTTTGTAAACCACACATTGACGAGCAGGATGCCGCGCATGTATGCATGCGTGGACATATGCATGCGCGTACACTGGTACCCTATTTATATATAAATGTTATTAGATATCATTTGTGTATGCTAAATTATACCTCAGTTTAGTGCTTTCAAGGTATTTGCAGGATGAATTTCTAAGAAGAAGAGGTGATACTTGGTATATTTTAATGCATTAAAATTTTCACTAAGTCTTCGACTCCAGCAATTTAAGTTTTATCAAGGGTCCTTGGTTTTGCTGCCCTCCTTCGCCTGCACCTCTTACTATCCCAAGGGAACAAGAAAAAAATCCCTTCCTTGTAGCGCTCTGGAATATTCTAGATCCTTCTGAGGAGACGCTGCACTGGATGAGGGGGATGTCTGTAGAAAGAAGGGCTGGGAGTCTCTGTAATCCATCGGCCTCCAGGCTGACCCACTTCAGATCCTGTCTCCTCTGGGGAGCCTTCCTGCATGAACTTGTGGGTGGGTCTATAAATTCTCATCACCTCCGTCGTTCCCTCTTCACCATCCACTCACTCCCCTCCCTTTTCCTTTCATCTCTCATTTACAAGAACTGAAAATTAGAATGCTTCGGAAAACAAAAAAAAAGAGAAACTCAACTGATTTTATCTTTATAAAAGCCTACTGTTTCTACATATTTATATAAATGCTGAATTTATATTCCTCTGTGTCTGCATTTCCTTTGTTATGGTAGCTAATTCCTTTCTATAAATGTAAGGAGGGATAGCTTGGTTGAGGCAATATAATTTGACATATTTTAAATTAAGAGGACATTAATGATAATAGCACAAGTGTATGTTTTATATATATATGTATGTGTGTGTATATATATATATATATATATATATACACACACATATAAAAAATAGGACAAACTTATTTTATCTTCTGACTTATAAAGCCTGGAACCCAACCCCCTCCCCCCGCATCTTTTTTTCTTATTACATAGACATGTTAAGAGTCTTTATATCTTAGCAAAATATGGGCTGTAATTTAATTGACTTAGCAACCTTACCAAGCAACACATTTATTCCCCAGGGAAATTTCTTTTCATGCTTTCTACTGGGACTTCTAATTGACTTCTATTTCTGAATAACTGTTGAAACTAATAAGTTGGAAGGGCTGGTGATTTCAAATAGCTATAAGTGAGGTATCAGAAGCCTTTTTTTTCCTCCCTGCCAAATCCGTAAGTGAGCTAATATATTAAAAGTCAGTACTGAAAATTCTGTCCTTTGAATTGATTTAATGGATGAATCAATAAGTCTAGTATGGCCATCATAATGCAAGAAGATTAAGATCCAGGTACACCAAATATGTAATTATGATAGAGTCAGTCATTCAAAAGTGGATGCAATTGTGTTTCACTAGTCAGAGAAATAGCAATTGGAAAAGAGTAAAGACTTGTAAGAAATTCAGATGAGTTTTTACTTGGAACTGTCACTCTCTGGGGAGGCGTATTTGGTTTAAAATTAACCCCAGATCTCCCTAACATCATATATGTTATTTTTCATTTCATTGGTAATGAGCTATCAATGCCACAAGTAATATATATTATTGAAATGTGTGAAAAAACAGTTCAACAGAACCAATTTACAAACCATGTAAAATATGTAGCTTTAGAATAATGTCATTTACAGGGGTCTATTTTCTTGCCCAATCGTTAACTTTTCCTAATCTTGGTAAACACCTAAATGGACAAGATGAGTAAATCTCTCTTTAGGTTAGACCTCTTCTCTGTTTGGCTTCCTCCAAGAGGAAAGACAGAAATGATGCTCTCCTCACATTTCAGATCCATCATAATTCTATCAGCCAGCTCAATACCCTGGTACACTCAGTGCCTATCAAATATTAAAAGCCTCCCATTTTTTAAATTAAAATAACAGCTTTGTCTGTTATCTAGCACTGAATCTGTACTACATTACAAATTTATGATTATCTGTAAATTTCATGCTGATATTTAAATTTTAAAATATGTTGATGCTTTTAAAAATGTGAGAGCATAAACAAAATTATGCAATCATAAAGTACGTTAAGAATTACAGCAGCATTAATGCTAAAGTCTAGATTTTATCTGACATGTATTTGCATTAAATAACCCAACTGATATTTATTGTGTTCCTACTATGTGCCTGTAGACACAGTGAAAAGCACTGAGAATTCAAGTGTGAGCAAGATGACATTGTTCCTGCCTTCTAAGAAATGACGTCAAATAAACTAACAAATAGATAACTGCAAATTGTTACAAGGAGTATAAAAAAAGCAAACAGGGAGCTGGGACCAGGTTATACGGTTATATGGTTAAGACTTTTAAAAGGTGAGACTTGAAGGATGAGAAGGAGTGATGAGCATAGCAGTGGAAAGGGTGGGGCGGTGGGTGGTAGGGAAAAGAGCATGTGCAAAGGCCCTGAACTGGAAGACCGCTTAGTTTGCTTGAGGACCATAAAGGCAGCCAATATGACTACAGAAGGGCAGGAAACGTAAAGAGAGGGATAAAGAAAACTTTCAGGCCTTTGTAGAACATTTTGAAAAATTTTTACTTTTTTTCCTAATGAAACAAGAAGCCACTTTTGGGACAGGGATATAATACATTCTGGCTTGTGTGTGGTAAATGGATTGTAACGTGCCTGACAGAGAGAAGAGAGACGTTAGCAGATTATCACAGTAGTTGAAGAAACAGACGGTAAAGGCTTGAACTAGCTAGGGTGGTGGCCCAGAGACAGAGGGAAGTGAAAATATTTGACATACTTTGGGGATGGTAATCAACAGGAAGTGGTGATGGCTTATCAGGGCATCAGAAAGGGAGGAACCAAGAATGGTGCTGAGATTTCTGGTGTAAGCTTGGACGGGGTAACATCGGGGGAGGTTAGAGGAATAGGTCTGGCAGGTGTGTGTATGGGAAGGGTTGGAGTCAAGACTGATTTTGAGATCAGATGAGGCTGAGATGCTTTTGATGGCTTGGAGAATCTGTACGGGGTTTTTGTGGAGTCAGCTTAACATGAAATTCTGAAGGTCTGAGGAGAGCTTAGGATATACATGTTAAAATGATGTGACTGGGAGGCAGAGGAGGAGAAGCCATCGAGGGAGAAGGGACCCCGAGACCGGCAGCCCACAGTGGGTGCTCGTCAAATAGTTCTGTTGTCATTAACTGCCTTATTTTACTCAGAGAAATATTCCAGTGGAATGGACGGACCAAAAGCCAGACTGAAGTTAGAGAAGAAGAAAAGGCAGGTAAATAAGTGGAGAAGGTGGATGGCGAGCACACTTGGAGTGGGCGAGGCGGAGGTACTGATGCCCAGCTGGGCCCAGCTGCCCGCGTGCAGTCACAGGAGCGCGGGCTGTACACGGGGCTTAGTTAAGTGTAAGGTCAGACTGCTCACCAGGAGTGAAGGCAGAGTCTGGGGAGGAGGCCAAGCTTCAATGAGCAGGAATGACCAGCAGACCCAATGTCACATGATGAGGAAGGAGAGAAGATAGTTGAGATGAATGACATGAGCCTCAGAGGCACTTGGGACTAAAGAGGGCAACAGGGACCCGGAAGAGAAACTGGGCAGA
The DNA here is from genome assembly GCF_951394435.1 of Stenella coeruleoalba. Taxonomy (NCBI): domain Eukaryota; kingdom Metazoa; phylum Chordata; class Mammalia; order Artiodactyla; family Delphinidae; genus Stenella; species Stenella coeruleoalba. The sequence continues at coordinate 83,762,137 of NC_137158.1, forward strand.
AAGGATGCTGGCTGTATCTCTGGTCCTGGGGCCAGTCAACAGGGAAGAGAAAGGCTGCCACTGAGAGGGAAGCCTAGGAAGAGGTGTCCTGGGGGGCTGGCCTGGTGCCAGTGGAGTCCCAGGGGGAGAGGCCATAGTCTAAAAGGCAGAGGAGACAGGAAAGCTCACTGGGCATGGGGGGAGGGTGGTGAGGGTCAGGTTCAGGAGGGTGAGTAGGTGGGTATTTGTGGGAGGTTGGGGGGTATGGATTGGCGGTGGGTGAGAGTCTGGGGGACAGTGGGGCCCAGATGGAGGAGGTGAGACCAGAGGGTCCCTGGGGTCTCTTGGACGGCTGGGCACGCTGGATTCTAGCACTGCCCTCCCACGGTTAGACCACAGCTACTGTAGGTGGTAGTGACCAGCCCAGATTCCTTTTCTTTCCTTTCTTTTTGTCTCTTGTTGTCTTTTGTGCAGAGATGACAAATATTGTGCTAAAGAATTTCACAATATTCCTTCCATCTAGTTCAATTATTTTAGACTCTCAACTTCTTACTTTAAAATAAAAATACAACTGTCTCAACATTAGATCATGATGTTTAACACATCACGAAGATTCTGTGTGTCACAGAATCTTTTACTGAGAATCTTATGAAGGCTGTGGACCTTTTCCCCTAAACAGTGTTGAAAACTGTCCCCCTTCTCAGGTTCCTGCTCTGGGGGAAAAGCTGTACCACTGTGTCACTGTCAATGGAATTAGCTTATCAGTGAAAAAACATTTTATTTTCTTTTGAGTGGAGGTACAGCTAACAAAGTCCAAAACGCGAAGTATTTTACTGATCACTTTACCTGACTTAGACTTTTTTTTGTTTATTCAGTAATAATACTGAGCACCCACAGTGTAGGAGGATTTTCTCAAGGGTCTGGGGATACTGTGGCCACAAGAGTGCCCACAAGGGACCCTACACGATGGGGGGAGTTCCTACTATTCTTATCATCTCTGCCCTCTGCAACAATCCTCATAGGTAACACATTCTTCTCAAAATACTGCATCGTGTTACATCAGCAGGTCCCTGTAAACAAGAAGGAAACCTCGGCAAAAAAGATGTGGAAGAAAAGAAAACCCCACAATAATCTCTGTCATTCTTGGTGACTTCTCATATGACAGTAATTAGCATCGCTCTCAAGTAGTTCTAAAAGGGTCGTGTTGGGAAGGTCTGATAACCATTACCACAAAGGGGACTTGATAAGAATACAGAAGGATTGTGCCTGTATCTTCATATGGTGTGAAAGAATATATTATACTCCTAACTGATAGTGGGTTACTGGTAGCATTTTTTTTTTTTTTTTTTTTTTTGCTGTACGCGGGCCTCTCGCTGTCGCGGCCTCTCCCGCTGCGGAGCACAGGCTCCGGACGCGCAGGCTCAGCGGCCATGGCTCACGGGCCCAGCCGCTCCGCGGCACGTGGGATCCTCGCGGACCAGGGCACGAACCTGCGTCCCCTGCATCGGCAGGCGGACCCTCAACCACTGCACCACCAGGGAAACCCCTGGTGGCATTTTTATACATAGGAGGGAACAGGTATTTCAAACAGTGTCTCATCTATGGCGAGGAGTATTTAAGTGATTGCTATCATCATCATAATGATAAAAATAGTTTATTGCTTTAATTATGAAACACACTGCAAAAATGGATAACTAGAAAAACACTATTCATAACGATTCAAAATGAAGCTACTGGAAGTAAAACAACATATCTATTATCCAGAATTTCATCATTTATTGTAACATTCCATTAGTCAGGATTTAGGTGTATCATTGGCTGTCTATCTTCCTGGTGACCAGTTCATAGGGAATATCTTATAAAGCAAGTGAATGAGAAACAGACTTTCTCCCCAGAGGCCCGTAGAACTGGCGATTGCCCTCTGCTGCCAGTAGATGGTGGCCATACATTGTTAGGTAAGACACGGAGGACATTTACATGTGAGCCTTGAAAACGGACTCATCAGCAATTGAGAATGAATAATCAGCTGGGTTGAAACTGATAAGTGAAGGAATTAAAGTGATAAAAACTGACGAGACTGATTAAAGGCAAATTCGCAAAAAAGCTAATGGCTTTTACTTAGAAATCATAGTTCACAAAAATTAGTTGAACTAAACATTCTATTAAAGAAAACTTTCTAGCAGCTTTTAATTTTTTATTGCTTAGTGTTCCCTAGTTCTTTCTTTAAAACTCTTTTTCATATGCAAGACCAAAAGAGCTGCCTTTTTAAAAACTGAGCTCTACATTTTACGCGGCAGAGTGAGGTTAGCACTGGCTAAAGACCCAAAGATATGAAGACGAGTCACAGCATCCTCGCTCAGACTTTGAGTCAAAAGACAACAACAACTAAAACCTAAAACAGTCTAGATGACTTTGCAAAGGAAGGACAAAGTTGAAGAATAAACACTTTCTCATTTCAGTACTTATTATAAATCGACAATAGTCAGAACAGTATGCTACTGGCATACAAATAGACAAATAGATGATAGAATGGAACACAGAGTAGAGAAGTAGATCTTCATGTTTATGGACAACTGATTGTCGACAAATGTGCAAAGTTAATTCAGTGAAGGAAAGGTATTCTCTTCAATGAATGGTGTTTGAACAACTGGATATCCGTATTAAAAAAAGGAACTTTGATTCATACCTTGCACCACACACAAAAGGTAAATGAAAATATATCAGAGACCTTAATATAAAACATAAACCAAAGCTTCTGGAAGAAACTGAGTGACAAAACCTTTGTGACCATTAGTTAGGCAAAGATTTCTTAGATATAACATGTTAAACACAATCCACAAAAGAATACACTGATACACTGGACTTCATTCTGTTTCTTGGAAGACATTGTTCAGAAAATGAAATGATAAGCTGCAGACAGGGAGACAGTATTTGCAAATTTTATCTGATAATATACTTGCATCCAGAATACATAAAGGACTCAAATGTTTATAACATGAAAATAACCCAAGTTTTTTAAATGGGCAAAAGATTTGGACAGACACTTCACCAAAGAAGATAAAAGAATGGCAAACAAACCCATGAAAAGATGCTCAACATCATTAGTCACTAGGGAAATATATCCTAAGACCATAATGAGATGCCACTACCCACTTGGTAGAACATCAAAATTCAAAAGACTGATTATATCTAGTGTTGAAAAGGATATGGAGCAACTAGAACCCTCATACATTCCTTGTAGGAATGCAAAATGGTACAGTCACCTTGGAAAATCGTTTTGCAGTTTCTTAAAAAGAAGCTCTTAAAATATGATCCAGTCATTCCACTTCTAGGTATTTATACACACACAAAAGAAATATATGCACATACAAAGATTTGCATAAAATTTCTCAGCAGCTTTGTTTGTAATAACCAGAAACTAGAAACAACCTAAATGCTCATCAACAGTTGAACGGGTAAGCAAATTGCGGTTATATACACATGATAGGATACAATTCAGCAACAGAAAGGAATAAACTTGTGATAAACACCACAATGATAAAATCCCCCAATAATCTTGCCGTACAAAAGAAATCATACAAAAAAGAGTATACTATGTAGTAGCATTTACACACAATTCTAGAAAGTGTAAACAGGAAATGAAAACAGACCAGTAGTTACTTGGGGAATGGGAGGTGGGGCAGGGAAGTGTGGGAGAAATTCATGGGTATGTGCTTTATACTGGACATGGTGATGGTTTCACTGGTGTATACATATGTAAAATCTATCATTTATTTAAAATATAGGCATCTTGTATCAGGCCCACTTAGAGAAGAATCTCTTTAATTAGAGATCAGGAAGCCAAATCTCAGAGAAGTGAAATAACTTGCCTGAGGTCACACAGGTTGAAAGAGTTGAAATTCAGTCTCATGTCTGTCCGGGTATAAACCCTGTCTTTTTCCCACTATACCACAGCCAGTTGCCTTAACCTTTCTAGGCCTCTGTTTTCTCATCTATGAAATATCCAGGTGGGTACAATAATCCCCAAGTTTGCTATCAAATTTAAAGTTCTAGGAGTCTATATGAAGCAAACTCATTTCATGAACAAGTTCATTCATTAAAAAATCTCTTATTTCAGAAGATGCCAGATTTCCTCCCCAGTGTACAAGGAGGATAGCAAACATTTCAGTATGCGCTGATGGTACCTCTGCACTGTTTCCATCAGTAACTGATCTCTAGATTCCCTCTGGCACATTCTTCATTGTAAAGGACGGTGAGAGCACTTCCCTGACCATCCGTTAAGAGTGTGTTTGGTTGGAAAGATTGGCCATGACAGTAAGTGAATGCTTCAAAAAGCACCAAAAAGCCATTAAAAATGAGAGACTAATGAACCGTTGTGTCCCACTTTCACTTCTAATAACCATGACTCCTTGTGCCTTCAGTACTTCTTAAGACACTAACCGTTCTAATAAAGCTTAGTAGCAATTCAGATTTTTCATCACCTACCAGATTTAGGGAGCATTCATTTTCTACTTTTGTTTTAGTCTACATATGTTCTACGCCACTAATATATATCATGTTTCAATTATCTCTTTCTATTCAGGGATTGAGATATATTTAACTTAATTGCTAGGTCCCTATATGTTGCTTTTCCATTGTTTGGCTTATGTGACCTTACTTCTATCATATGTTATATACAATGGTCATGACATTTCAGACTGTATATCTCACCTTTCAAGTGTGTTTTGGGGTTCCCTGGATATAGAAATATATATATATAAGTACAAAACTGGGTTCAGTTTTCTAAAGTGTGACCAGTTAGCTGACATGTGATAGTTCAACATAAAAGCAGCTTTGTGATAAAATTGAAGGATGCTGTGTACTTTCAACGAACAAGGCATCACAGCATAAATGTAATGGATTGAACTACAAACCATGTTTGTCAATCAAATGCCTTTTTGTCTTTCTTGTCTCTAAATATACCCTTTTACCACACAGCTCATTCTTGAAAAACATCCTGTGGTCATAATGTCAATTGCTAACTTTATTTTCTGTTTACATCATCCACTTACGAATACCCTTTTCTTCAATTTAATTAGTGTCACTCACACTTTAATTGGTAACAACATTAGACTAAGCTGAATCTGAAAATGATGCCACAATGTCAGACCAAGTCACATCAATCTTATAACGACACCCCACAGTCAGAGCACTAGACAACCCTCCTGCATATATTTGTGTACTAGAATTGGATTTTTACATATTAAATAGAGTAAAACAACACCTTTAAAGAGGGGAAAGACGCACTTTTCCCCCCTCAATTTCATTTCTGATACCTTCAGTTCAGCAAAATCAAAACTCAAGGCAAAAGAATATGAAGTGAAGCCTAAGTCCTCTAAGAGTATAAATCACCACGTATCGCTGATGTTTCCTAATATTTGTGGGTTTCCAGACTGTCCCTGCACATATTCACATGGTTACTGATGACGTGAGTAGTCAAACGTTCATTAAGACAATAAGTGTTTCCATTCAAAACATATACTTTGGCCACAAAACAACAAAGTACTTCTCCCTGTGCCATGCTTTTAGCATTCAGCAATAATTTCAGGAGGACAGACTCCCTTAAAATTGAGGCCAAATCCCAACAAAAGAAATTCTATAGCTTAAACAGATATTCTAGAGAATTGCTCAAACTTAATGTCCTGGTCACAAGATAATCATGACCACTTTTATTAAGAACAAATAATACAATGAACCATTACGCTGCAACAAAATATAGTAGGTATTTGCCTCAACCCTTCATTGTCATATTTTTGTATGTCTGTTTCCAAATAAACTGGAAGCTCCCTGAAAGGAGAAATTATGTCTCTTTTAACGTTTTCATTACTATTGCCAGCACAGTGCACCAAGCTCAGGAAAAGTCTAATCTATGGGTGGTTGGATGGATGGATGGATTTGTGCCACGTAGCACAAAATAACAGGAGACCTTGGTAGAGGGTTGCAAAACGTTCACGTTCCAAATGGCAGTCATCAGATTCACCAGATGTATAAGTTAAAATCAGCAATATCTAACAGCTGACAGTATCAAGATATACGTACAACCTAAAAGTAAAACATATTAGAAGACTGACTTGACAAAACTGCAGAATTTTAAACTGATAGAACCATCAGCAACGGACTAGCCGGACTTTACAGGAATCTGTTCTGGAGTGAAGGCAGGGCCCAAGCTCACACAGAGAGCTGGAAGCAGAGCTATCACCAGAAATCCAAGGCACTAACTTCGGTCCGTGGCTTTTATGACCTCAGCAATTCAACTGATACGTACTTATGAAGTGGCTTTTCCTAAGGAGGTCAGCACTGAGCAAAATGGGGAATCCAAAGAGAGAACAAGGTTTGAAGGTTGTATTTGAGGTGCTTACAGTTTAATTGGAGTTATCAAGAGTGATTTATATTAGGTAATTAGGGAGATTCCAAAATGGAACAGGAGATGAGCGTACTGAGGACATGACCTTGGGCCTAGGGGGGTCTAGGCAGGTAGAGGACACACTGAGGTCTCTGGAGTCACAGAGAGAAAGTGCGCAGGCACTCCAGGCAAGGGGACATAGAGAGAAACAGGATTTCTCCAGGTGAGGATTCATAAGCAAAACAGCACTCACAAAGCAGGTGCAGGGAGTTCATGAGACAGGAATTCAGGGAGTCAAGGAAGAAATCGAGGCAGATGTGATACTAGATTTCAGGTGCAATATGAAGTCATGGTGGGCTTAACCAGAACAGTGATGTGGTGAAAATGGAATCTTGATTAGCGCAAAAAGAGTGAGCAAATGGACAGTACTGAGAGGACCTGGGAAAAAGGAAGTGGATTTTGAGGTTCCTACAGAATTCAGGAATAGAGTAAGGTAGGTCTGTTGATGGCTACAAAGCCAGAACAGAAGCAAACAAAAAAGACAAAAGCACCACAAATATGATTAAGAAAGAATCAGAAGGTGTAAGTTTGGGTCTTTTAATTCACAAGTTATTTTCAAGCTATTAATGAGGAAATTTCAGACTCTCTGATGTCATGCTGTGCAATAGAAATTTCTGTGGTGGTGAAATGTTCTATATCTGCTCTAATACGGTAGCTATTAGATATATTTAAGTTGTTCTGTGATCATGAGAAAGTGAATTTTAATTTTATATAATTTAATTGATGTAAATTTAGATTTAAAGAAGGACATATGATCAGTGGCTACGTATTAGACTGTGCAGGTAATCCATTCAGGTAACTATGGAGCCATGGAATAAATGCCTAAAGAAGAAGAATAAAATTCTACAGGTAATATGCTCTGTATTGTTACACTCTTGCTGCGTATCTGCTGTATTCTAGGTCACAATTGTTCTCAACCATTTTATCACCAAGAAACTCTATTACTATTTTCAAATGGAATTTTTAATTTATCCATCTATTCATGCAACATCCAAGAAAGGATCTGAGACAGTTGTACAAATATAAACAGTAAGATTAAAGTAGATAAACAATTGGAGAGAATGTAAAACAGGAAGAGACTACTAAGGACAAGGCTTAAGGAGAGCACACAAAAATCCACGCCATAAAATAGGACACTTGCTGAAAATACGTTTTGGAAGCTCTGATCTTTCTAGTGGCCAGAACAGAGAAAACATCATCATCTCTAACAGTTATGTTATGGACATCATAGAAAGTATTCACGAAACTCAGGAGAATCAGTGTTTTTCCTGCACTAACGTCTGGATATCTTTGACACAAATGAGTCAGCTGACCAAGGCATATGACTCTCTGAATTTCAGTCTGTGAGCTAAGTAAGGATGGCATGTTCCTGCTCCAGAGACCCAGAAGCAGAGGAAACTGGTTTACAGCAAGGGAGGAAGAAAGCAGATAGGCAGAGGCGAAGGAGACGAAGAAGGAGTCTGTCCCACAGCTGTCCTTCTGCAACGGGAGACACCCCATCCTTGACAATATGCCCCTCTCTCCTCACGCTGGCTTTAGGGGCTTCTACTCATGCAACCACGAGAGGCCTGGTTTGTGCGGGAGAGATTTCTTCCGTGAGTTGACGCTGCTAGTAGGCACAACCCTCCATGGCGGCCCTACAGGAAGAAACTCTGAATTTGCCTCTTGTATTGCCCTTCACTGTGATCTGAGAGCATAACTCTAAAGCAAGGTCAGCCAGGGTAGTTCACAGAATTCCGTCATTAGCCCTCTAACTGGCTTGCTTCCTCCCTTACAAAGTGAAATGTACAATGTTACCTACATTACACTGAATAAAAGTTAATTTTCTGTTGGTTTTTAGGATCCTATGATACTCTTCATGAGCATTTGCAAGTTACAATCTGAAGATCACTCTGTCACCACGAGATGAGCTGGCATCACGTCCAGACTGCGATGCCCAGCCACTCCTTCCTGGCCTGTACCCTCCACTCTCGCTTCTTTGAAATAGTTTTCCTTCCTCCCTGCTTGACTGATCTTTTAAAAATGCAAATCTGCTCATGCCACTTCTCCTGTCTTAAGCGTCAAGGCTTTCGACTTCTCCCAGGGTATTTAAAGAAAGACCAAAGTCTTCACAGCAACTTCAGGTGCGGCCAACACGGCCCTGCCCACTCTCTGGTCTTTTCTCACCCTGATCCACTCTGGTCTGTGTTCCATTCCTCAAACCTCCTCGTTCCCACCTGTCTCAAGGTTTTATCTAAGGATGTTCCCTTGGTCAGAACTCTTGCCCCTTTTCTGCCCCACTTCCTCCATTTCTTCTACCTCTTTCCTCAGTCAGTAACTGCATAACTCATGGTTTTTGATGAATGTCTGGAACCCCCTTGAGCTGTAAGCTCCAGGAGGGGAACAAGCTTGTCTTTTCTGTGAACTGTTGTTTGTCCTTTGACTCAAACAGAGCCTGGGATGTAGTAGATGCTCTTTCCTATAAAATGGCCGTGACGGTAAGATCTGCTTTATCTGGGATTCGAAGGGCACACTTTATAAAATATAGAGGCCTATACAGATGCCTTTGTTTTTAGTCAGATGATATATATATAATTTGCATCTTATTATTCAATAAGATGCCATGGTTCAACATATTTCTTAAAGATGTGACCATGAAGATTTTTTTAATGGAAATTAAGGTCCACTTCTAAGGTAAGAGAACATTACTTTAAACTATTTGTATAACTTTTTAAGGATTCAGTAATTAAATTTTCCACTTCTACATGAAATAAAAAGAGCAAAGTTATTAGGGTGCTTTCTGTAATATAAATAATTAATATTTGCAACTTAGAAATCTATCTCCTTACAATGTACAGTCTCATCAGAAAAATAACATTCTTAAAACAATAGCTAAATGCTTTCAAGTGTACTTTGAATTAAATCCCTCAGGCATCAAAATAGCTCTGTAGACTTTTGTAGAATAATATGTCATTCTGAAACATATTTTATTGGCATCTGGAAATCAACTGCAAATGTTTCTCTTATATTTAAAGTCCTTAAAAAAAAGACTCCATCGCTAAGCTCTGACAAATGTGCTTCCTACCAGCACGCTGGGTTCCTTTGCAAACACACAAGTCACAATTATAAGCAATTTTGTAAAATGCACGCTATTTTCCCAGGAGACCAGAATGCCTTGGAGTGGTTAAATATGTAATTGGGTAATTTTCTGAAATGCTTATTATTTACTTGAGTCTCACTGCAGTCTCTCTGGTAAATAGAATATCCCTGTTAATGGTTTTTATCCCCCCAAAAAGCTTCTGCAACTGTCAGTGTTCCTCTAACTTTCCCATAAACACATCATATGACTTGGGATGTAGACCATGAAGAACAGAGCTACCTGTGCCAGCCTCCTTATTTAAATGGCAAGGTGGGCCTCCTGTTCCTTGAACTGGGGTTTTCTGGATTTTAGGCACAGTGGAAAATGAATAACAGGACTTTTAAACTTTCTCATGATTTAGATCATGTCTTAGCTGGTTGCAAATCTCATTATCAGCTTTACAGCTGTTTTTCCACCTTGATTTATTTTTATTTTCTGGATCAGAAGGAAGAATGGCAAAATTGCAGCCTAGAGGTTTCTCTGGAAAACAAAGTTTGAATTTAGCTTTTGTTGATTTATAGCCTGTGTGCTACACTTAGCACGTAAGTTAAGCATACTTTATAGGTAATTACTCCTACTGATATGAAGGTAGCTACAGAAGCTGTGCATAGCCTAGAATAACACCCAGTTCCTGAAACAGTACCTTCTAAAGTGGTATATTAGGTAAATACACTCTGATGATGGTGGTGGTATTTCATCAACAAGAGATCTTATTCCCTCTGAACCAACATCTTTTACTACTTGCCTAGGTATGTATGAATGATAAAAACTCACCAAGACCACTGATTTAACTGAAGTGAAAGTGAATAACAGTCTCTAACTGAAATGAGCACGTTCAAATTAAAACAAGGAGTAAGAAATCCAAAGGATAAATTGCTTTGAGTTGTTTTAGAGGGTGAAGTGCCCCAAATTCTTTTACTTTTGTTCCTACTAAAAATGTTCTGTAACACAGTATTTTAATAGTAACAAATTCAAGTTTCTGCTCTATGTCAATTCTACAGGGCAATTAAAATTTAGTCTTGGTCACTTTTAAATTATGCTATTTTAATTCATAACACAAAGCATGTAGTTCTTTTATTTTACTCTTCAAAAAATGTAATATAAAGAAAACTACATCACTGTAAACAAATTCTCTGCTGTGACTTGAAAACTGTAGACCTATTTTGCCTGGTATAATCTTGGTAAGTATTGACATAGGACCACAGTTAACATAACAGGAATACTGTTACTGTCCATCCATTTCCTTCTACATAAAATCATCCTTGGTGTGCCATATGGACAACCCCTCATGGTTCCACGGAACACAGTTTGATAACCACTGATCTAAAGACACCACATAGAGAGTGAGATGTTAGTATATCTTGTACATCTATTAGTAGGTGCTTTCTTCACTTATTGAATTGATTTTGTTTTTTACTCTGAGTCTGATAAATTTCATAGAAGTAAAAAAGTAACTCCTGGTTTAGGGGCCAAGAGTCAAGGATCTTAGTATTTTTGAGGTGGCAGAGGTCCTGGAGATGAAATAAATTTCATGAATAAAAAGGTGGAGAGGAAAACTTAGCTTTGGAGTCAGGCAGACTTGTGTTTGAATTTCACTTCTGACAGCCTTAGTTTTCTCACTTGATAAATAGGATTATTAATGCTGACCACACAAAATCATTATGAAGTTTAAATAAGGTTACGTATACACAAGGCCTGCCCCAGTCCCCAGTTGCTAGCAGGTGATTTGACCTAAAATTAACAAGGTGTTGATCTAATGGTAGAGTCAGGACTAGTGTCAGGACTTCTAGTTCAGCACTGTTTCTACAACAGTAGTCTAATTTGAGAAACAAATTCAAGTTAACTAATGAATCCATCTTATTGCAGGTCCCAAAGAACAAATATTAAGCCTACTGTTACCATTTCCCTTAGAAGAATTAGCATGGCAGAAAAAATAACACTCGGAGACAAAGTTGTGAACATTAACCATTGTATTTCTGATGAATCTCTAACAGGGAATTTATTTATAAATTAAAACACAATGGAGAAGTAAATGCTGTTAGAAGTCATTACCTTTTAGGGTAGGAGAATATTTAAATTATATTTCTATAAAAGCTACTCTACTGAATGACAGTTATGAAGTTGTCTGGCTTGGGGGTGGCTGGGAGTGAAAGGAGGTGGGAGTCGTCTGACCTCCTCATTGGAGGTAGCACCCTCTCACACCCACGTGTGAGTCGAGTGGGAGCTCCATCCAGGAATGTACTCCTAGAGCTTCCATGTTTGTCTCTATCTTTGGTAATGGCATTCCTGAAAATTAAATGTATACCTAAAATGTGGTTTTTTATTAATTGTGTCAAAATTTTACATGCTTTAGCTTTTTTTTTTTGCGGTACGTGGGCCTCTCACTGTTGTGGCCTCTCCCGTTGCAGAGCACAGGCTCCGGACGCGCAGGCTCAGTGGCCATGGCTCACGGGCCCAGCCGCTCCGCAGCATGTGGGATCTTCCCGCACCAGGGCATGAACCCGTGTCCCCTGCATTGGCAGGCGGACTCGCAACCACTGCGCCACCAGGGAAGCCCAGCACATATTTTTTTAAGTGACTAGTTTAGAAGAATGGATGTATGGCTTTGTTTCTACTTTGTTCAAACCTAGTCTATTTAATTATTTTCTTTTATTGCAGAGTAAGACATGAGCTATGCTTTAAAATTATATAAAAATTATTTTTCAATATGGTACTTGAGTATATCTCTGGCACTTGAAATGCCTGAACACTAAAACGGGCTGCTAAGGGAAGTTGTGGTATTCCTTTGAAGGGCTAGGGCTTAAAATGAGCTGATTTAAAATAGGGCTAACTTTTTACCTGTTTGGATGCATCTGAAATAGGTTAAAACTGAAAATACCAGAGTGTGTCTCATATAGTAGGAAAATATTGTTTTGTGAAGGCTTTTTTTTCAATTACATATATGTGTATAATTTATATATTTACCCTATTATGATGTAAAATATATTTCTTTCTGTGGGTAGCAGTCAAAATGTTGGAAAGCCACTGGTCTAAATCAGTGCTCTCCAAAATTCTGGTTGGGAACCTCTACCAATTTTTGTAAGAAAACAAAAATTGAATATGAATCCCAATGTTAATTTAAACATTGCTACTATTTTATGTACATTTAAACACATACACAAATTAAAGGATGATATAAAAAGTAAATAGCGGCTGTAAAATTTTCTTCCTGTGTCACACAGATTACTTCTTTTAGTGTATTTCTCAATTCCTTTAGAATAATATGATTTAAATTTCAGACTACATACTTGTTCAATACTATACTTGATTACAGTCCAAAAGCACTTGAGGGAAATTTGCTCATTACTTATTGATGGCCTATTCAGAATAAAAAATTTTTGAGGAAGGACTTAAAAGTTATACTAACAGTTAGTAGGACAGCATATTGATACTATAAATAAAAGAAGAGAAATACCAAATAATGGTAGCCTTGTTAATGCAACTGTTTATATTTCTACATATGTCCCCTATATAAAAGACTAATTTGGAAAATCTGGTTATATAGAGTGAATCTAACTTAATAATTTTAATAAGATCTTGTATCAATAACTTTTAAGAGTTTTTTTTTACAGGATTATATTTAGGTAATGTTTTAAACTTCTTATGATGTTAATGCAAAATTAATTATCTCCATTAATTGTTAACGTGCTAATGTAGAAAATGTCAAAAAGAAATCATATTTTCACTTTTTACCCAGGAAACCTTAATTAAACCCAAGTTGCAGCTTTAAGTTTCCTGCTAGAATTGTAAGTATTTAGAAAACAATCTGAAATTGGGGCCTATAATTGGTCTTGACTGGAAAACTGTCACATAGAACACCTATGGTGTATCAGGAAGTGTGCCAGTCATTTTTACATACAATCCTATTTCATTCTCTCTGAGTTAAGACTTACTTTCATTTTAAATGAGGAAATCAGCTCAGCATCTGGTAGAGCAGGTCAGAAGTTGGATGAGCAACATCTGACTGCAAAGTTAGGACTTGGCCCACGATCCCTGAATCGTGGATGCAGCCATATCTACTGACTTGGAAGCTGAGCTCCCAACCCTCCAAAGGAAGACCTTTGACAGAGACTGCCAGGAGTCTACTCAAAGTCTTCTTCTCCGTACCCAGGTATTTCTCTAGACCTCATTTTCCAGGCTCCTTTGCAGCCCACAAGGCCAAATGGTAATGTCCTAGGCAACGAATGAAGAGTCATGTGCCATTTCCAGGCCAGGGTTGATAAGAAAGATGCACGTCTCGTCTATTATTTCTTTCCCCTCTGCCAGCTGCACCCTGGATGTGGAGGCCAGTCTGACCATGAAGGCAGCAGTAAGTCCTAATGGGATGGCAGAGCCTGAAAACAGAAGCACCACTTTGAAGAAAAGCACCCACCTCCCACCCCGGGCAAGAACTGAGCTGCATGTGCATGTCTGCTCTGACATCCAGGTCCTGCTGGTTACAGCCCTTTAGACTACAGCATCCGGGGCCTACAGCATCTAGGGGCCTCTGTTTGTGACAGTCCAGCTGGGGGAACCAAGGACTAAGGGCTGCAAATGCCATCCTAACCACCTCCACCTCAGAGATGATTATTGTATTTTTATTTTCACAAAGAATGGAGAAGTTCAGAGGATCCACCCTGAAATGTTTGTCAGTGAGCCCAGATTTTAAAATTAGATAATTGGCAAAAAGTTTCCTGTATTCCTCAGGCATATGGGTGTTGCTACCTGGGAAACCAGCCAATACTGAGTACGGGAGGGGGTGGGGGGAGAGGGAGGATGAAGAACAAGTCGTATCTTAGGAACAGGGGGAAGTTAAACCCTGTGGAGCAGAGCCTGTATGCAGGGTTCATGTCCAGGGGACCTTCTCAGAATTCGGGGTGCCAAGCATGTGCAAACTGTTTCAGAGTCTAGAAGGTGGCTATTATGGATGGAACTGTCTCCCTCAAAATGAGGGACACAATTGAATATTGTGAATACATACGAATAATTCATACGTTGAAGCCCCAGCCTCAGAGTGCGGCCGTGTTTGGAGATGGGGCATTAAAGAGGTACCTAAATTAAAATGAGACCATTAGGGTGGGCTCTACTCTAATCTGACTAGTGTCCTTATAAGAGGAGATGAGCACACACAGAGAGACACCAGGGCTGCACATACAGTGAGATGACCACGTGAAGAGGCAGCACGAGGGAAGCCATCCCCAAGCCAAGGAGAGAGTCCTCAGAGGAAACCAAACCTGCTGGCACCTTGACCTTGGAGTGCCAGCCTCTTCTTACTTGTGAGAAAATAAATTTCTGTTATTTAAGCCTCCCAGTCTGTAGTTTTTTGGGTTTTTTTTTTTTTTTTTGCGGTACACAGGCCTCTCACTGTTGTGGCCTCTACCGTTGCGGAGCACAGGCTCCGGACGCGCAGGCTCAGCAGCCATGGCTCACGGGCCCAGCTGCTCCGTGGCATGTGGGATCTGCCCGGACCGGGGCACGAACCCGTGTCCCCTGCACCGGCAGGCAGACTCTCAACCACTGCACCACCAGGGAAGCCCCCAGTCTGTAGTATTTTGTTATGGCAGCCCTAGAAAACTAATACAGTGACCAATTACAAAAGTCTTCTTACACGTGAGCCATAAGAAAGAGCCGTTTCTGGCAGCAAGAGGGGCAGAGAAGAGAGTTTCAGAGCAAAGTCAGAATGATACCATTTCCTTGAACACAATTACCATCCCCCCTCCTTTCAATATTGCAACTCTATTCACACAATGTTTCCCTCTATAAATATATAATTCCAAGATAGATGATTTCTAGTAAAGGCTTGAAAAGCTCAAAATATAAGAAATGCTCATTTTCCAAACTCCTAAGTCGAGTCAATAATAGAGCATGTAAGATGGTCTGAAAGATGTTCAGATTCTACTGGGAATATATACCATAATTACTTGATTCAGATATTATATATTTATATCCATCTTGACATTAAAATATTAAACCACTCCTCCTCTTGCTAAATTGGTCCGCATTTAAAACATTAAATTGTTTTACTGTCCTCCTTAGGAACCAAGTGATATAAACTCGCATGAATATGTAGATCAACTCCTCTAAGCACAATATTAATTATTTCAAAGACAGCTGGAGGTCACCAGCTCATAGCAATTTCTGTGCATGAAGTCTCATTAATACAAGACATCACACAGTAAGGAAGAATAAAGTTTTATCACAGTTACTGCGTGTGTATGTGTGTGTATGTGTGTGTGCGCACATGTGTTTCAAGTGGCCAACATATAGAACTAAACACAGAACCAGCAGTCACTGAATGCAGCCTGTGGATGATGATGGGGGAGGAGAAGTAGTAAAGGAAAACATTCTGCAATTAGAACACTTTTTAAAAAAGCAACATCTGTCCAAATCAGGAAATGGGGACTTAAAATCCAAAGCAATTTCTGTCTCAAATAAACTTAAATTTTCTTGACCTAGAGGCCACAGATAGCCGTGATCTGTTTGGAATAAAGCTGAGACTAGCTCCAGAAGCGTGCGGCTCATGAAGATACAACACACCTCTCCTCTCCTCAGACGCTGGAGAGATGAACAGAGGGTCTGGCCCGCTGCGTCTTTCATGCCACACTCTGCCGAGAGCCTCTTTGGCAGCTGCAAGCCGCAGCCGGAATGCCCTGACATAAACCGTGCAACAGCTGCCGTGGAACTCCCCAAAAACTGAATGCAAAGCTGTTGATAGTGTCACCTAGAATTACCCACAAATGAAGGAGCATATTTAACATTGTTAGTGAGCTGTGCTTTTTTAAAATTCATAATCTGAGTATAAGATCCTTACTTTCGCCAAATTCTGATAAAATTGATCTTCTTGTCCAAGTAACTCTTCAGGGTCCCTACTATAGTTTTCTTTTATACCTCTGAATGTGAACTCAAAATTTACCTGTTGAAAAAGCTAATTAAAAAACTGTTTTCACACACGACAGCACCTGAGATGAGGAAGATAAGCATAAACAAAGCCATTCTCTAGCGTGATTAACACAATACACATAACAAAAATAATACTGAAAATCCTGAATACTGGAATACTTTGCACACATGTTCAGAGTTTTCTGACTAGGGGTGTAACTGGAATTGAGATTGCTTCTGGTCAGGGAAATTTGGCAAAACCTTTCAGGCAACAATTTGAAAGTTAAAAGCAGGCAAATATCTGTATTATTTAGGAATGTATAGACATAGGTGGTGATGCTATGAGGAAAAGCAAGGTAATGAATATCACGGAAGTCAAGATCATAGTTGCATCAAGCCAAGAGGGAGGAGGCTGGGGTTGAGGAGGGGACATGGAGGGCGTCCGGGATGCTGGCGATGCTGCCTTTCTTGACCTGGGTGGTGGTACCAGAGGTCCTCTGTAACTATACAAATCTATATAACAATATGAATGTATTTAAACACTGTTGTGTATGCATGGTATGTCTCATAATAAATTTAGGAATGCATCAAGCCATTTAAAATGATACACTTACGGGTCAATTAATATTCTATTGACTATGATGATAATCCTTCCAGCCTCAGGAGAACACCCTCTCTACTGACAATGCCAAGTGTACAGACTCCAAAATCGTGCTGGCTGCCAAGTAGGGCAGGGAGAGGAATCTGGTTACAGACATTTTAATAAAAAGAGGAAGAAAGGCTAAAGACAGCTGTCTTGAACAACTCTTGGAGCTGCCTTAGGGACTTACAAGCATCTTTCCTGAACTCTTTGGATAAGTAATAAATTTATACTTAAAACTGGTTTGCTTTCGCCCTTATAAAACAAAGGTAGAATGCTCTTCTTAAGAGTTCAGGGCAGAAGTAGGTGGAAAGAAATTATTTTGCCTTCTCCGCTAGCTATTCAAGGCATGCCCACCTTACTTCTGCTATTTAAAATGTTATTGCATTTTTAACTACTTAATAAGATGCAAGAGAAGCTGAAAGGCAGTTTGGAAGGTAGAAACCCAAGCAAAGTAAAACTCAGGGGCGCAGTTTACTGGGACATGGGCTCCTCCGAAAGATAAACAGAGCAGCGCTGCTGCTGGTACCACTTCAAACAGACGCATAGAGTCACTTCGTTTGTAAAACGCTAAAGACACACACGAGAGCATCAAACAAATGTTCAAGTCCTTTGTCCCCTGTGAAGCCGGATTCCACAAAGGCAGCATTTCCAAGGCCAAACAGATGAGTGCACAAAGCCCGTTGATCTAGCTAGAACAAGCTCCTGGACACCATCAGTTCTGTCCTACAGCTCTTTCTCTGGTCCTTGTCTGTGCACAAGTCACTCCTTATAATGAAGATACTTGATGGAGTGTAGTTCCGATCGCAGGCGGGTGGGGGGAGGAGAGCTAAAAATACATTCAGTAAATTTCCCATCCATCCTCTGCGCAGCGTGACAGAGGGTTGCGCGCCTGCAGGCCTGTCGGCTCCCTTGCGGGTACACAGCCAGACCACAGCCCCCCTCTGCCGGTCCCCCTGCCCACACCCTGTGCGGGTGGGAGGGGCTGCGGGGATGAGTTCCGGAATACAGAATGTGGGAAGAAGTGATGGGCTCCGTTTCCAGGCTTGGTCTCAACCCCCCCGCCCCTCCATGATGCCCCTGCTCTGGCTTCCTGGTCCGGTCGGCCTGGGTAAAGAGGACCCAGTGGGGACTCCAAGGTCACTGAGGATGGCAAAACCACTAGGTAACAGAAGGCTGAGTCTGAGTCCCTGAATGATGGGGTGCGGCAGAGGCCGCAGAGCCAAGCCGCATCGGAGCATGGATGGGTGAAAATCACCCCTGCTTCTGTGATTTCAGTATTGCTTTTGCTAGAGAAGTTAAATTACTATCCTGACTTTACACTGCCTCATACATCCAAACCACAGTAAAACTACCCAAATTGCTTAACCACCCCAAAGATAAGACAAAAAGTTTAGCATTACCCTCAAAAAATTAGGAAGTTTGATTTCATTTCAAATAATTTTGAGGTAGAAAGAACACTGACTTTGGACTGGAAGCCCTTCAGCTGCCTGAATCCTGCTGCTGCCATTTTCATGGTGACTGTCACAATTTGTCAAGATCTAGGAGCCGGGAAGAGAACAGGCTGTGTATTTCACAGACAGAGACAGACACATAGAGAATGTCTGTATGAACAGCTTCTAAGCAGGTTGTTACTATTTTAAAGCTAATAATATGAATTGCCAAATTGCTTTTCAGAAATATTTAAATTTATATTTTTACCTCTTTTGAATATATGTCTATCACATTATATTTTATGCTTCAAAATTAGCTATTCTTTAGAACCTAATTACACTGAGCTTTCAATAACTGTACTGGCCACTTGCACATCTTCTTTGGTGATCTATTTTTTAATATATTCCCTACTTTGCAGTGTGGTTTTAGGAATTATATGGACTTGGATTATTTGTGTGTATTTGGGAAAGCATTGTTCTAAAGCCAACATGATCGTTTATGTTGGGTTTTATGCTTAGCTCCCTGAAAAGCTGACTAGAAAGCAGCCTTCTTGACTCTCCAGGCATCAAGAATATCTCTGTTTCTCAAAAGGGCCAGAGCTATCTGCCTCGTGGTTAATAGTGCCGACTAAGACACTTGGGACACTACTGGACTGTAGCTGGTGAGTGGACTTATTCCATAGAAAGGAAATGGTTTTTCTATGTTATATGAAAATGGGAATTACATGAAAAGTGACCTGGGAGGAGAAGTGTTAAAAAAAAGTGAAGCACTGAAGGCGGGGATGCACTTGGATGACACCGGTGGCAATGCCAACGGCGTATTATAGGGAAGGTGGGAACTATTCCCTCGGACACCCCATTGCTATAGGAAATCTGTGTTACCAGGACTCTTAATGGACTAAACACATTTTGCATAGTCATCATCATATACATTTTATTTTTATTTTAGCTACACTCTAAAGTAAATCTACCTAAATCCCTGAGGCTCCACTGGGGTGTGTAAGTGATACTCAGTGCTAAGAGAAGATACACAAAATGCTCTGGCGTTTCAAATTAATCCCTAGCATAGGATGTGATAACAGTAGGTAGAGCAAAGAGACAGCCAATATTTCAAAATAATTATGAAGTTTTTCCCAAAGCCCTTAACTTCATGCAAGAGTTTGTTAGAGGCTCTGGAAATAGGCCATTTTGGCCGTGTTTGCCCATCTTTTTTTCAAATCCACCAACTTTTATGGAAAAACCTATGCTGGTTAGCAAGTCAGATCACTCGTGGACAAAACAGATAAGGGGAGAGGGAGCATTTTCGCGCTCGCTTGTGCTACAGTCTCCCATGGAAAATACCTATTGCCTGTAGAATGTTCACCCCGGAAGTAGTGCTCGAACTTTCAGCCCTGGGGCCTTTAACAAATACTGAGGGCCGCCCCCAGAGGCATGGCCTAGGCATTGGGGCTTCTAAAAACTGCCACGTTATGGAAATGTGCATTGCGGTTGAGAGCCCTGCCCAGAGAGAAGTGGGATGGGAGGGTGGGGGGAACACAGAGCTCTGGAGCAACCACACCTGGGTTGAAGTCTCAGCTCTACCCTTCCTGACTCTGTGATGCTGGGTACTCAGTCATACTGAGCCTTTACTTCTTCCTCTGAAAAATACAAATAATTCCTGCTTTTGAAGTTTGCTGCTGGTTTAAATATGGAAAAAGTGCCCCCAAATTAGAGATACTCTTCCCTTGAACTTCCTTTCCATATCACTTTTAGAGGTATAGTACTTTTTTGTTTACAGGCTAATCTACTCATATAGTGATTAAGAGTCCAAGTTCTAGAGCCACCACTAGCTGGCTCTGAATACCAGCTCTGTTACTTACCAGCTGTAATACCATGTGCAGTTTAATTAAATTCTGTGAGCCTCAAACACTTCATCCATAAAATGGGCAGAACGACAACATCCATTCCGACAGGGCTTTGTGGGGATTAAATGGATGTACGTATGTAAGCATCCCAGTGGTACCTTACATACGGTAAGTACTCAGTAACGGCTCTAATCATTGTTTATTTTTTACTCTCAGGGAAATAAAATTCAGCATCCCACTCTTTCAAAGCATAACAAAATTTCTGGACAAATGAGGAGCTCACACAAAGGAAGCAGAGTTTGTATATGAAAGGTGTTTTGAACCAGTTTTAATTGTTCATCATAAAAATTATGCAAATGGAAAAGTTGGTTCACTGTTGACTAGTCACACCTTGAAGAATACATATGTCTAAAATTGAGCTTTGAAGGCATTTAGCTTAAGGTGGTTGAGAAAGGTTTGAAAGACTAGGTTTGGAAAAAAGAACATCTTATTACATATGTTTTGGGGGTAAGAGGTATCAGACTTCTATACAGAAATGGTGAACTTACATGGACACTTTGTTAGCAAGACATTTAGTATGTGAGTCATACAGCAATAGAAATAAATGCTTTATACTGCTCTTTTCTGGCTTCTGCGGGGCCAGTGTTATTGGAAAAATAGTTCCCTAATTCTACACACAGACTCTACTTTTTGATATATAGTTAATAGTCCCAGAAGACTGATCTCAGGTTTTTTTTCTCATAATGTCACTATTCAAACACTAATGAAGGGTTTGTTTCCCAGGCTCTGGAGACATTAAATAATGAATTTTGGGGAAAGGGCTGTTTTGTATGGATCTGGGGAAGTGTGAGGGTTAAATAGCTGCATTTACCACAAAGTGAGGAAGAACAATCTCGAACAGGGCTGCGCAAGATAGATACGTACTTCACATCGTACCCATGCCACACTAGCAGAATAATTCATTCTAGTTTGTGAGCATCGAAATATCCTTTGGCCTATGCCCAAGTAGAAATACAACCACCAAGTACATTCAAATCTTATTTACCAGTGAGTCTCCCGTTTACAGCTTCATGCAAACCCCACGGTCAGAAAAGTGAACGAGTGGATTCAAGCCGTGGGTTCCATTGCAAGAGTATCCATCACTTGGTTAGATATGGACTTCGCCATTAAAAGAAAGTGATAAATTGCGAGTGTGGGATTGACATTTAAACACTGCTATATTTAAAATAGATAACCAACAAGCACCTACTCTGCTAAGGGAACGAGCACAAGGACCTACAAGCACAGGGAACTCTGCTCAATATTCTGTAATAACCTAAATGTGGAAAGAATTTGAAAAATAATAGGTACATGTATATATAACTGAATCACTGTGGTGTACACCTGAAACTAACACGTTTTTAATCAACTATACTCCAACATAAAATAAAAATTAAAAAAGGAAGTGATGGCTCTAGAAATAAATGCCCCCTGCTTGCATAAACTAATCTTGCTTTAATTTTCTTGCCTAGCGATGTTCAAACAGATGTCTGAATTTTCAGCCCCTCAGTAGGGACTGGGTATATCTAAGATAGCTTTATTTCAGTAATTTTCCTCTTTCTGTTCTTAATCAGAATTAGAAATGGAGGGAAAAGTGCTAGACTTACCCACACAAGGTAGAGAGTAACCAAGCTGAGGGTCGTGGACAAACTGCCGATCATTGAGTCTCGTCACACAGTAGAGGTGGAAACAGTCTAAGCAAATCACGTGGCGGTAGTTGCACTGGAAAACCAGGACCGGGCTTCTGGTGGAGGTAAAGAAAGACATTTCCTCTAGTCCTTCTAAGGCTGGCAGGCAACGTGTGGTTTAGAACACTTTCTGTAATGTCATAGGGTTGCTTAGGGCATGCTCTATGTAAAGACCTGCGCTGCTAAGCATTGAGCTCATATATATCAATGCTACATCTTAAAAATTGGGAACACCTTGTGAGCTATAAAGAAGATTGATTTTCTTAATTTTATATTTTTTACATGACCATAGTTACCAATCAGCTATTAAAACCCAAGCTCAGATACAAGCCCTTCCTAGAAGCCTTCCTTGACTTATAATTTCCGATTAACCTACTCATCATTCCATCCACTTACATATATTTTGATTGATCCATTATTACATTGTAGTATTGAAAACAGACACTGTCTTCTTTACATTGATATTCTCATAGCACCAGGCATTGTAAGTTTTTAAATAAATGTTCCTTGAATTTAGTTATAATAATATATAGAATCTGAACTTCCCCAAAGTCGAAAGAAAAATTACTACTGCATCAAACAAAGTAAATGTGTTAAACAGTCATTCACATTTCATTAGCAAATGGAAAAGTAGAATTTAGAAATAAAAGATTATCTAGCAGAGATCCTACTACAAGACTTTGTCTATTGTGCTACCCCCATCCACCCAAATATTCAAAGTTAGGGGATTACTAACAAATCAATACACACAAGTCCTAACAATTTTGAACTTCCTTAAAACACTTGGTAGAAAAAAATATCTCCTGAATAACTACGTTTTTGCTAGTAAATGAACCACATGATTTTATGACAAAAAGGAGACAAAATGGATATAGTAACTTGAGATCAGCCCCAAGGCAATTTTAATAGTAAGAAAGTCATTAGATTTTACTTATATAAACCTATTTTCTATGTAATGATAACAAGGTACAAAGTATTTTTCATTTCATACCCAATTCTTAACAGATATAAGAGCTCTTCACAAGCCCTTTCCCTAAAAAAAATGATATTAATATTAGAAGATAACTCCTTAACAATTACAAGATTTTCAAAATTCTGTTTCCCTCTTATTTCAAAACAATATATAACACAAAACAAAATGGAAAAGAAACCTTGGTATTTTAATCTACAGGATCTTGGATCTACAGGATGATGGTCGATTTCATCTAAGCAGCCCTGAGGTTTTTATGTGTTTTCATTTCCCATCTCTGAGCCCACTGATGTCCCTTCAGGGCCATTTCCATTCCCAGGGCCTCTTTCAATTAGGTGATGACTGTGTTCTGAACTTTCAGCCTCTTCCCTTCTAACAACTTCCCCCTTGAAGATGATAAAATATAACGCTTTCCTATATCTAACAGGAGAGTCAGGCACACATGCACACAAGCGCATACACACCTCATTCCCTCTGTGTGACCCTACAGAGCTGCTATATCTTGCCTCCTTCTTTCAGAGCTAAGTTCTATGAAAAATGTTCTTCATTCTGATTTTAGCAACATGGTCGACTCAAACTTTATGGACTCTTGATCTGTTATCAACACACAGAAACACTGGAGAAACTATGAGAACATTTATAAAAATGTTCCTATATATAACAAGGTTAAAAAGAAAGCTTGGCAATTACCCTGTAGAAAATATAAAAAGAAAACTTATATAAAAGCCAAAGCAGTCAGTATGGACTGTGGACTCTGCCCCAGTGTCCCAGAGAGATGTTAAGATGCATGGCATGGAGCCACTGATCTAGCAAATGTGTTCTTTCCCAGCCCTATTAATAGAAGAATAGAAAGAGCTCTCTTTCATGTGTGGACAACAGTACACATGTATAGTTTCGCCCTTCAGTTAAAATCTGGTCAAAAAGAACTTACGCTATCTAGACAATTCAAAGAACATCAGTTTCTCTGGTTTATTGATTACATCCTGCTATTTGGAACAGATTAGCAAGAAATGGAAAATATACTGGAGGCCATGGTGGGAGATAAACTCTATGCAGATTCAGGGGTCACCTACATTAGAGAAGGTTTTTAGAGGTCTAATATTTGGGGCATGGAGGGACACACCTGACAAAATAAAGGACACAGTCGTCACCTTGCCCCTCCCCTGCTAAGAATGAAGTACAAGGTAATCACAGGCTCCTAGGACCCTCAGAGGCTGTGGTTCCCACAGAGTGAAGCACATGCTCCTGGGGACACAGGAAACATCCCGTGGAAAATTCAGCTCCAGTGGTACCGGTTCCCTTCAGCCTCCTTAAACTGGAATACAGGCAGGAAGGAAAATTGACCATCCTGGCAGGGATAATTGACCCTAATCATCAGGAAGGGCAAGAGCTGCTGTTACACATGGGGGCGGGGAAAATTCACATGGCATCTAGGTGGTTCCATGGGACATCTCTTGATACTCCTATGCACTTTTAATGGCAAATGGACAAGGGCAGCAGTTATGGCTTAAGAAATGCATGGTGACCAGGATTTGAGACCCTTTAGGATATATATTATATATACACATACATATGTGTGCATATATGTATAGATGCACATACGTGTGCACATGTACATATGCACATATGTATATATGCATGCATATGTATATTTTTATACGTAGATATATGGAGACAGAACAGATATATGTATATATTGATAGATAATAGATAATGACAGAGATAGAGCTAGTATACGCACATATTTCAGACAGAATTATCAGTTAGACTTCTTGATATAGTTATGAGGTAAGACTGCTCATCTCTTAAGAATATTCTTAGCATTTATGAAAAAGTTAGGTGAGTGATAAACATGACACCCACAGAAAGGTTATTAATCATCTGAGAAAATGAAATGAGTAAAATTCATATCATGGCTGGAGGGACTACATAATTAATTTCTCAGGAGCTAGATGAAACAGGAAAGGGGGAAATACTGGTATTTAAGAGCACCTACTTTGGGTTAGGAACCTTGCTAGGAACTTCACACATTTTTTTTCCATTTCACTCCCCTAAAGTCAACTCCCTGACTCTACTATTCATCGTGTTCCTTTCTCCACCTCCACCCTCTCTGTGGGCAGGGTCCTAACCTATCTTAGCATACTTCTAGCTCCTTTACTCCTAGACCCATGCTCCTTATCATGCATTCCTATAGTACAATATATTCAGATATATTTATATTGAAATCAAAACTCCAAATTTCAAGGTCCAGTTCAAGTGTGAAGACCTCCAAGGGACTTTCTCTGGAGCCCCATTCTTTATTAATTCTTTCCTTTCTCTTTACCTTTTAACCGTAAGGTCTATTCTCAATGTGTTTCAGATATTACCTCTTCACTTTTATTCAAGGTGAATACTGTCAACATTAAATGAAAAGTCATGAAACAACAGAGGCCATTCTTGTTTAACCCTTTCATGACCCAAGCATCACCAGATACAGCACTGAGCCAATGGTAATTACACTATCAATAGTTACTGATTGTACCAGTGGATAAATGAATGGAATGTTTTTACTTTATAATTTCTCTGCTCCCCATTTGTACATTTTTCACTCAATTAATTATTGAGCATCTACTTGGCTAAAGAAGGCACTTAATAAATACGTGTGGAATATGGCACTGAGTGAATGAGTAAACACTTTATAGTCAGAATTGTTTTAAGCATTGGGAAACACATACACAATCCGAAGACATAGTTGGGTGACACAAAATGCGTGTGGAACAAGTATTACAAGGAAACATATGCAGTCACTAAACTCTGTTGCCACAGAAGCTAGGAGAGGAGGGAAGTAAGACTCAGGATGGTACCATTAGGGAACCTGAGCTGAATTTAAAAGGATGGGAATAGGGACATCGGGCCACTGGAGAGAAACATGGCTCCTGGGCAAGGGAGGAAACCCAGACATAGAAAAGAATTCTTGGAACAAAAAAGTAACCAGGTGGGCTGATTGAGAGAATGTATCAGGAAAAGAGTGAGAGGAGAGATGACAAAGTTGGACACAGAGCAGATATTGGGCAGGGACAGTGGCATAGGGATTCTAGGAGACAAACCTAGTACATAACCTCTAGATCGTGGAATTTGCTGAAGACATCTAAGCATGGGCAGGGAGTGATTTTTTAGTAAGTTTAATTCCAAGGAAAGCTTGGAGGGAAAGAAATTAGAAGTTGTGAAAAGTCTTTGGAGGTCATTTTAATAATTCAGACATGAGTTACTTAGGAATTAGACCATGGTGTGCTGGTGGTTCTAGGAATGGAAATGAGAAGATTGATAAGAGTGACATTTCTGAGGAGGACCTGCCAGGACCTGCCATATGTCATGTGGGTCTTTTTTTCCTTCTGACATTCCTCTGTGCCCTTTGCTCCAACCGTACATAAATGTTAATTGACCATTCTAGAAAATGATTTTACCCCAGTGAGCCAGGTTATAGAGCAGTTAATCAAAGGTTAAATAAAGTTCTCAGCCATATGTAAAAGGAATTATAAATGCTGTACTTGACATTAGAGTTATGTGTAAGCAATGATTTCCGTGCTTTTATTAAAGGAGTGGTCCAAAGACCCTTTATTCACAAAGTATTAGGCATAATTGAAGGAGTCTTAGTAAAATATACGGCGAGCCATTCACACACGTGACACAAAGTAGAATATTGTTCTGCAGTAGTTCAAACATTTAAACTCTTGTATAATTAGTTCTCTAGTACCTACAAAATAGTATCAATTTTTTTCATATTTGTCTGATAAAATGTGCAGTTTGCTCTCTACCTCATCTGTTCTCTCTCTCTCTCTCTCTCTCTCTCACACACACACACACACACACACACACACAATTTGCTCTTCTTTACACGCCCTCTCTCTGCCAAAGTCTATCTATTTCTCTGCCTCTGTCTGATTCTTTCCCACACGTACGTTTTCATTTATACCCATTAAGAGAGGGGCTGTGGTTCCAAATTCTCAGCTGAATGTGACACATACTGAACACAATGTGCCAAAAATTTCAAGATATGTAAAGCTAAGGAAGCAAGTCTAAACTCTAAAGAAAATAAAAACTAATAGCGTGGGTAGGAAAGGGACACACATAATTGTAATACAGAGCAGGATATTTTAAGTTATGTTAGAGATGTAGGAAATGGTAAGCAGCCTCCAAGATGCTCTCCAATGATCCCCACCCCCTGGTATTCATGCTTTTGTGTAGTTTCCTTCCACATTATGTGAGGTGACCTGCTTAATCTGTGGGGAAAATGCAGAAGTACCAATATGCGACTTCCAGGACTATACCAGAAAAGACACTACAGCTTCTGTCTGTGCTCTTTCCTGGGTTACTTGCTCTGAAGAAAGTGAACGGCCATGTTGTGAGGACACTCAAGATGTCTATGGAGAAGTCAACAGGGCAAGGAACTGAGGCCTCTTGCCAACAGCCAGCACTGACATGGCAGCCACCCAAGTTAATCATCTCTGAGGCAGTTCCTCCAGCCCAAGACAAGCCCTCAGGTGACTACAGACCTGGCTGAATCTTGACTATAACTTCATGACATACCATAAGCAAAAACTATCCAGATAAGCTGCTCCCAAATTCCTGGCCCACTGAAATTGTGCAAGATAACACTGACTGTTGTCTTAAGACACTTGGCTTTGGGATATTTTTTTTTATGCAGCAATATATAACTGACACAGGCTCAGAGGAGGAAGAGATCATGTTAAGATAGCAGATCAGAAAAGAATTCATAAAAGTAGTGGCATTTGAAGGAGGATCAAGATTCCAGTACATGGAGGTGAGAAAACATTCCAGGTCAAGAGAAGACACAAAGTTGCAAAAGTACAGGGCATGGAAGAGGGAAGCTGAGTTATGTAGTACAGCTTGTTTCTTCATTTTCCCCAGTGAAAAGCAAAATTAAATATAAATATTATATTTAGGGGTAGCAGAATCTGAAATACAATGAAAAGCAATGACAATTAGAATGGAAATGTTAAGTACAAAATCACTGCGGAGATAAAAAATACAATTTCCTCACTGGAGGGGAAAAGTTAGCTCTTAAATTTAGCTAACTCTTGACCCTTGAAACCTCACATGTTGTTTTTACAGAATTTAGTTTGTGCTGCAGTAACACAGATGTTATGCCCCAGTTAGCAATTTTTCGAAGCTCTCTTCAAACTCCCTGTGCATGAACAACTATGACTCCTGGGAATTTAATAAAGCATTTAATTAGATAAAAATAATTAGAGGGAGAGAGCTGCACCATTAAATAACTTG
Organism: Stenella coeruleoalba; assembly: GCF_951394435.1. Classification (NCBI taxonomy): domain Eukaryota; kingdom Metazoa; phylum Chordata; class Mammalia; order Artiodactyla; family Delphinidae; genus Stenella; species Stenella coeruleoalba. The sequence continues at coordinate 83,790,467 of NC_137158.1, forward strand.
AATTTGTCTTCTTAACAACTGTCACTTTAAATCCCTTTTAGTTAGAGATAGCTTATAAACAATAAGTAAATAAATGACTGAAATCTCAGAAAACAAATGCATTTTCATTTCATCTATATTTAGCCCCGTTACCTACTAATTGCCCAAATGCACTACCTACAAAGAAGTATCCAAGCAGGCGCCTGCCTGCGGACAAGCCAGAGGTAACATTTTCGCCCACACATGTCATGTGAGTTCATTATTTTAGTTAGCCAAGTGAGCAGTCCCCGTCACTGGAGAGGCCCCTGATCCAAGATACTAATTGATAGACCCAACCTTTAGAAATTAAAATAAGCTTCAACAGTTGAATGACCTTCAAAAATTCCTCCCAGCAGCCAAGTTAAAATCCTGAAGTAAGTTCGTCTGCCCATTAGTCACCTTGGAATCAGAATCCTATTAAGGCCCTAGCAGATCCCGAACAAGCTCATGAACTGCCTCTTCCAATTTCTCCTCGCCTCGTCTGTTCATGTCCTCGTGGCTTTATCTGGTCCGCTTTGCTGCACGCGCGCACACACACACACACACACACACGCACACGCACACACACACACACACACACACACACACATGAGCTGGCTCCAGCTCTGTAAGCGTAATTGCAGAGGTCCCAGCATTTCAGCGTACACAACATACCCAGGATGAAGACCCTTTATGTTTACATTTTTGAATCACTTTCATTCATCCATCCTGCCAATACTTTAGAACAACCACTACATGCCAGGCACTGTCCTGATGATGTCACGTAAAACTGAACAAGGCGTGGTGCTTCCCCTCAGGGTTCTATAGGATTGAAGACAAAAAAGTAATTGTCTCAGTGTAGTAAGTGCTACCATAGGGATGAGTTTAGAGACCACCTAACTTGTCTCTGGGGTCAGTGGAAGGGCTTCCAAGAAGGCTTACGCCTCAGAGCATTCAGTCCCTGTAGAGACAAGACACTGAACAAACTAAATGGCTTCCCTTGTTGATAAAGGCTTTGAATAAAATATATAAAATGATACAGTAAATATTTTATAGCAGTATTATTCTAAAGTAGCTTTCATCATGGCAGGTCCTGGCCAAAATTATGAATTAATTACCCAATGCCAATGTATTAAGACCCCAGATTTTCCTGTTGTCTTTCAGAGTCCTCTGTAGGTTAGATTCACTGCACAATATGTATCTCCCATACTGTCAATCACAAATCTTTCTGTTTCTCTCAGGTCAGTCTCTTTGCAGCTTCTGGACCACCTTTTTCTTTACACTCTTATCTCTATGTGTAAGATTCTTCTGTTTGTCTTCATTTTCAAAAAAAAAAAAAAATTGTCAGGGTTCAGCTCCAATCCAACCTCTTTTAGGAAGCTTTTATCAATAAAAGACTCTAGCTAACGTGGATTCTCCCACTCACTTCCTAATCTCCTGTAAGCCTTCTGTTTATAAAGCGTCATTTTGTATTCCATTTAGTATTTTGCTGCATATCATTCCTGTTCTTCTGTATAACTTTTATGAGCCCATGTCAGGTCCCCCTACTCAAATTCAACACATAGTAATTGGGAAGCTCCTGTGTGCCAGTTCTTTTGCTCCACATGGGGACGGGGAGATATAGCTCTCCTCCTCAAGGAATTCTATTTGCTGGTGAGATAAATAAGTCTGGGGCACTTTGGGCGACTAATGAGAAGCAACTTAATCCAAAGGTCGTCAGGCAGAGAATGTTTCCTAAAAAAGGACAATATAAACTAAGACCTAAGAGGCAAGAATGAGGTAGCCTGACCAAGAAACTAGAGGGCAGTGAGAAAATATGTAAAAACACTTAAAATGGAATAAAATTGGTTAAGGTTAGGGAACCATGTTGTATAATTTCATATCACCCCCTCAGCCTCTATCAAAGTTCTCAATTCCTCCAGAAATTAAAAACGAAACTAAAAAGTAAAGATACTGCTTCTACAAGCCACATAATATAAGTCTATGTTTTAGGTTTTAGGTTTATATACTGCCTTAAGTGTAGCTGAGTTAGATTGCTTTGAACCGTTAACAGTCAGCAGGCTATGCAAAATAAAAATATGAAGCCATGGTTACAAGAGGGAATCATGGACTGTTAATTTCCTCCAGATGATGTCCATCTTTGAGAATACTATTTGACTTTAGTAAAGCTTGTATACTGTATTTCTAAATATAACTATTGACAGGTTGAACCCAAATATAAACTATTAACTTCTAGAAGTTTTAGATTGCAAACATTTCAATATATTGACATGTATTACAATGAAAAAATAAACACCTTTTCTTTCTTTAAAAGTATCAATAAGTTAAATTTTTTAAAAGCAAAGCGGTCAACCCTCTGTTGTAGTAATTCATTAAAATGATTTGATTTCCCAGCAACACCCCAACTTTTCTTAAGGCATTTATACTGCAAAACAGACACTGATAAATAATTGTAAATAGCAAGTAAATTATAATAAAATAATTGTTGCATGTAACAAAATGAAATTACAAATTCCAAAGGGTATTGGCCTATAGGACGAAAATGTATCTCATGAAAAATTATCATATTTCTTTCCTATCCCCCAACTAATAGAATTAATTTCAATTCTCAAAATTATATTTATGGGTTAAGTGCTTCTGAGTTATAATCTCAGAGCACACTCTATTCCGACTGTCAGCGTGTATAGTTAAAGAAAGCTGAAACCAGATTCAACATAAAATACTTTCGGGGTCACATTGTTTGCATAGAGCTGTTGTGTGGCACAACTATGTAGCCACTGGAGATGCCATCTGTAACACATACCAACTCATGCACATATCTTGTTTCTGTTTTTTCTTTTGTGGAAAACAGCTAGGAGTAGCTAGGAGCTGCAGTAGCGTTCTGCTAAATTGAGAAAGATGTGAGGACAGATCTTGTTTAGATAAGAACCCCACTGTGAAATAAATTATTCTAGTGTATCCCCAAATCTCATGACAGGAAATATTAATGTGCTAAGAATCAGTCCAGTGGCTATATTAGGAGGTATTTAACATAAGAAATTATTACTGACACAGAGTGGTTTAAAAAGATACGTTTTTTTTGCAACTAGTTCACAAAAACCTTTCTCAGAGGATTTCTCACTGGTCTTTCATTCATTCTCTCTCTTTATTTTTAATTTTTATTCTATATTGGAACATAGTTGATTAACAATGCTGTGTTAGTTTCAAGTGTACAGCAAAGTGATTCAGTTATACATATACATGTATCTATTCTTTTTCAAATTCTTTTCCCATTTAGGTTATTACAGAATACTGAGCAGAGTTCCCTGTATTATACAGTAGGTACTTGTTGATTATCTATTTTATATATAGCAGCGTGTAGATGTTAATCCCAAACTCCCAATTTATCCCTACCCCCCCCCACCTTCCCCTTTTTGTAACCATAAGTTTGTTTTCTAAGTCTGTGAGTCTGTTTCTGTTTTGTAAATAAGTTCATTTGTATCTTTTTTTTTTTTTAAGATTCTGCATATAAGCGATATCATATGATATTTGCCTTTCTCTGCCTGACTTAGTTCACTTAGTATGATCATCTCCAGGTCCATCTATGTTGCTGCAAATGGCATTATTTCACTCTTTTTAATGGCTGAGTAATATTCCATTCATTCTTAAAATGAGTGAATGAATGAATGTTAGTAGAATGCTGGGTCTTTCATTCTTTTTATCAGAGAAACATTATGAACCAGGTCCTCTGAAGTATAATAGTTTAAAATGAAGAACCCATCTAATAAAAGATTGTAGACATCTTAAAACAGTTCTACCATGAAAATGTTTAACAATGAGGAGGTACTGTGAAATTTCTGAGGTATCATTAGATGGATTCGGCATTAAAATATTAATAATTTAAGAATTTGTGGTGCATAGTAGATAAAATTATTCTCCTAATTGAGTTGTTTTGTTTTACACAAAACAATGTGTTTTGTGTAAAGGAAAGCAATGTATAGCATGATAAAGTGTTTCCCTAAAAATAATAAAAATCAGCATGATATAGCCATACACTTCCAAACAGATTCACATAGAAAACCTAGATAAGGAATCCTGCAAAGGGGGATCCCAAGATATCAGAGGTCGGGGAGGTCGGAGAGAACCCTGGGAGGTTGTGAATGGCTGCATCACAAGCTGGCCGGGGAGCCCAGTTTTGCAAATGGGGATCTGTGGAGTGGCAGGTTCGCTCAGGCAATCCCTGGAGACCTTTCGGATACTGAGATGTTAGAATCTTCAGCCTATATGATCACATTTCTTCCTTCTTGTAAACTTGTGGAACTTAAACCTTACTTGAAACAATGTACAAAAGACACTTAGAATTCCAGCTTTACACCTCGTGAATGAAGGAACACACACATGCTGCTGGCAAGGCTAAAATCTGGGGATTTCTGGGATTCACTTCCTGGAAGACGTGTTGGGAGAAAGGCCCTGAGCCAGAATACTGAAGGAAAATCAGAAAAGTTATCTGGGTATTTTTTTTTTAAAAAAAGCAACAAAATATGTCATATAGCTTTCAACAACTAGCAGCTTAATTTTAAAGCGCTTTTTTCGTTGTTTTTTTCTAGTAAGTTAGCTGGAGCTTGGAGTCAGCAAGAGACAGAGTGGCAGGTACCTCGGTGATGCTCCCTGCTCCCACATGCCTCACCGAGCCTCTCTCACAGCCCCTACCCCAGAGTAGACAGTTATTTGTTTAATTGTCTACCTTCTCACTAAACCAGAGGTCAGCAAACCCCAGCTGGGGGCCAAATCTGCCCCCACTATCTGCTTTTGTAAATAAAGTTTAATTAGAACACAGCCATTTTTACATATCATCTATGGCTGCTTTTGCTCTATAAAGGCAGAGAAGGGTAGCTGTGACAGAGACTGTACAGACCACAAAGCCTCAACTGCTATCAGGTGTTTGTTTTTTTTTTTTGCGGTACGCAGGCTTCTCACTATTGTGGCCTCTCCCGTTGCGAAGCACAGGCTCTGGACGCGCAGGCTCAGCGGCCATGGCTCACGGGCCCAGCCACTCCGCGGCATGTGGGATCTTCCCGGACCGGGGCACGAACCCGTGTCCCCTGCATTGGCAGGCGGACTCTCAATCACTGCGCCACCAGGAAAGCCCCTATTTGGCGTTTTTTAGAAAGGGTATCCTGCTCGAGGACTTTCCTCCATTAACACAAGGGCTGTCTTCTGGTATCCCCAGTGCCTGGCCTGTGGCTGGTGTTAGTAATGCATGTGTTCTGAATGACTCCCTAGCTGTTTGACTGGATGAATGGATGACTATGAAGGAACAGGGACACACAGGGAAGGCAAACAGGAAAAGCACCAGCGAGCCAGAGGTCAACGACGCTGCAGTGTTAAGAGGTGTGCAGCAGGTAGCTGGATTTGAGCTAAGCCTTCGATACTACTTTTCAAGGCTGCAAACATCATCTTCCTTCATCCAGGCCACTTCTGTTGATTAAGCTATCTGGTCTCATCCAGAGGGTGTCCAACGCTTGCAACACCGACATGATAGAAAGGAAAAGGGAAATGGACGTTGATTAGCTATGGAAAGTGATTGCAAGAAAATAGGATGGAACCATGTGATGGTGGCTGGTGGCTGGTACAGACGGGGTGGTCAGGGAAGGGTGGAGAGAGGACATTTACACTGATCCCTGAATGGCCCGCCACGCAGAGATCTGATGCAAGAGGCTCCGGGGAAGGAGCAGCTGGTGAAAGGCCCCTTTAGGCAGGAACACCTGGGCATGTTTGAAGATTAAAGGAAAGGTCAGTGTGATGGGTACACAGTAAACAAGGGGGGAGTGGAGCGAGGTGAGGTTAGAGGAGGTGGGAGCAGTGCGTGAAGCCTTTGTCTAAACAGCATTCGACTCTTGGACAATGTGAAGCCACACCAAATTTAAAGCAGGGATGCAACACGATGTCATTTACGTTTAAGAAAATCCCTCTAGCTTTGCGTAATGAATGGATTACAGTGAGGCAGGCAAGAACGGGAGAGAGTCCCATGAACATTGTGACGTCCTCCTGGGAGAGAAGATGGTGGTTTGGACTAAGTGGTGCGGCCAGAGAGATGTGGACGGATGGAGGACACGTTTGGGACAACATAGCATTTGCATGTCTCCTACTGAGCTCTTTTCCTTTTTTACTAACATTTGTGAATTTCTCCATTTTTAGGAAACCTCAGGATAATGTCCCCAAATCCAAGGGACCACTGTTATAAAACCTCAGGATAATGTCCCCAAATCCAAGGGATTTACTAACATTTGTGAATTTCTCCATTTTTAGGAAACCTCAGGATAATGTCCCCAAATCCAAGGGACCACTGTTATAAAACCTCAGGATAATGTCCCCAAATCCAAGGGACCACTGTTAACACCTTTCAAATTACCTTATATGGAGACGGAGATTTTTCCAGTGGTTTCTAAACAAATTTCATTCAAAATCTTCACTTAGAGACTAAATTAAATGATAGTGAACCTGATAATCAAATAGCACATTAATAAAAATTTAAAACTATAATTCCATTATTCATCAACCTCCTGTAATGTGCCAGGCAGTGGGCATAGTGTGGAGCATAGATCAAGGGACAAGAGATGCCCTGATGACCCACCGTGGGCTTTATCAGCACCACCCACGTCAGTGAGGCTGAGGGGATCGGAGTCTCCAAACAGGGCACTGACATCGCCGATACCGGAGATATGCGCGAAGTAAAGCTGAGAAGATTCGGAGGTTAATTAACCCGAGGCAGAAAGGAGATTCAAGCACTTTGTCTAGCTTCTCCTTTTAAACATGTATTGGATGCCTCTACTATGCCAGGTTCCCTGCTAAGTGCTTTTTCTGCATTATTTATTTAATCCACTGAACCATACAGGCTCAGGAGGGCAGGGCCCACGTCTGTGTTTTCTCTTCTGCAGTCTAACACTTGTTTGTAGGGGGAGTTCAAAAGTATTTGTTGAGTGAATGGATGGAGGATTCCCCTGTTCCTCTCATGACAGCAGCAGCAGTGAAATACCCCAGCACAGAGAGGAGCGGTGAGGACGCGGAGGCTTAGAGAGTTAGTAAGTGCCAAAGCGGGTACCAGACCCGACCTTCCTGAGACTCCTCAATGCCACGGGACCCAGCCTTGGTCCAGGCCCTGACAGTCTCCCTTCACCCATCTCTAGTCTCAGGTTCCTCATCCATCGAATGAGAATCATGTGCCCGGCTGCATAGGGTCATAGAAAGGTGACAAGATCATCTGTGGAAAGCTTCTAACACACTCCTTGGCTCATGGATGGTACTCATGGTAGTAGAGTTTCTCCTACTTCTCTTCTTCCTCTCTTATTCAAGGGAAGGAAAAAAAAATCCATACGACTTTCTATAATTTGCAAGGTAAATTCATCAATTTGTGGAAAAATTGCATTGGGAAACTCTGGTGATACTTCCCCTTTGCCTCTATAGCCTTGCCGCATGTGGCCTGGGCGCAATTATCCTCTGCCCTTCTAGGCTTGCTCTGTGTCCCAGAAAGCCGAACCCTCAGGGTTTATCAGTGAGGCTCCCTTGCTCTCTGGTTGCCAGCTACGCACTCCCCCAAGCTCCGGACCACATTTTCTGACAGTGACTTTATCCCTCCAGGACTGTAAGTCCTTTTGGGCACCCTCTCTTCCTCCACAACTCGCAGGTCTAATTACTTCTCCGTGCCTTCCAGACTCTGGGTGATGAGGGAGTTGCCTTTTTGGGTGCCCCACTATTCGTGTCACACCTCTGTACAAACACATCTCTTCATTAAAGCATCTAGAATGATTTGCTTTGATTCTTTTTGCTGCTCAGGCCAGAATTCAAAAAGTCTCAGAAGGTAAAATGGACAGAGGTGGAGCAAGTATATCAACTAGAAGAGGATCCTTGATCTCATGCTTAGAAACTGGCTGACAGAAGGGAGGTCTCTGGTGAGTGCTAGAACGTCCCTTCTCTGGGAGCAAACATCAAAGCAGCACTAACTACCTGTCTTCAGTGGCAGTGAGCAAGGCTGGCCACATAGTTTTCTACTCTTACTACAGTTATTATCCTATGAAATAATTAATACGGTGCTATTCTCCATTCGTGTTTCCATCCTTGTTAAAGCACAGTGCAAATACTAATGCCCAGACCAGAACAACTCTGCTATTTGAGGCATAACTCTTGGAAGGCAAATGTGCTGTGACTTAACAGTGTTCTGAAAAAACACATTTTCTTCTCTAAAAATTACATCGTGTAGGGGTCTGTGAGGAACTTGTGTGAAAATGAGAGATATTCTCTTTAGGTGGATGCAACCACATACCAGGGCACTAAGTTTAGAGAGCAGAGTATGAGATGGATTTCAGCCCAATTCATCTTCAAAGCCAGCCCTGCTTGTGCAGTACACAACTTGCACAACTGCAAGTGGCAGCCCTTACTTCCTGTGATTCTAGGACAGCCACAGGGACTCTTCGGACACCAGTTTTCACATGTATAAGATGATTAATACTACACATTTTTCACCTAGCTCTACACAACCAGAGATGACATACTTGAGTTCAAAGAACTATGTATTTATGTAATAATGTTCAGTTGAGTCTCCTATACAAAGCAAAATTATCATTCCTTTATGGATTGATTACAGGTTATTTAACAGATGACTTTTTTCCCCCTGCTGATTAAGTTAACAGCTCTTAATATCCAATTAGTTACTTAGTCAGCTTTCAAAACTTCTTTATCAGAATCCACTTCTGGCCAAGATGGATTAACAGGCGCTGGATTTATCCTCCTGCCCCTGGCAACCTGATTATCTGGACAAAATATTGGAAGCAATGGTTTTCAAGACACTGGATGGCAATGAAGGACAGCACCTCATGAGAGGCAGGAAATGAACGTGCTGAGTCCTATGCCCACCTCTGCTTACTGTCCTGAAAGAGTTTCCAGGCCCTGGATTGGAGACGGAGAACCCGGGAAAAGCCCAGGGGACTCACAGAACCGAGGGGACAAACCTGGGTTTCTTGGGAGGACCATGCAGCTAGAGTGTACAGGACTGAATAAGGAGAGGAGAGAGCTGCACAGTCAGAGAGCATCAGAGAACTGCACGGGGGGCTGCTCTCAAGTGTAAACATAAAATTGTGCAAAGTGACTTTATCCCTCCAGAAAAAGCACTTTGGAAAATGGCTGGGCAGTTTCTTTAAAAGGTAAACATACACCCAATACAAGATCCAGCCAATCCTCTCCTAAATATGTAACCAGTGGAAGGGAAAGTGTATGTCCACACAGAAACTTGTACATGCATATTCATAGCAACTTTATAATAGCCCCAAACTGGAAACAACCAAGTGTTCCTCAACTGGTGAATGCTAAACTGTGGTATATCCATACAATGGAATACCGCTTGGCAATAAAAATGAATGAACTATTGATAGAGGAAACAACATGCATGAATCTCAGAATAATTCTGCTGCGTGAAAGAAGCTGAAAACCAAAAGAAGTACATACTGTATGATTCCATTAAAAATTCTAAAACATGGAAACTAATCTAGAGTGACAGAGCAGATTAGCGGTTTACAGGGGATGGGAAGGGGGAACAGGGAGAGCTTGGAGGGAGGAAATACAAAGAAACATGAGCAAATTTTGGGGGTGATGGAGATGTTCATTATCCTGATGGTGGTGGTAGTTTCACAGGTGTGTACATGTGTCATAACTAATCAAATTGCACATTTTCAATATGTGTGTTGTATCACAGGTCAATTATACCTCAAAAACATTTAATGAAAAGAGAATTAAGAATGAAATGGTTTCTTTAACAAAAGGTTTTTCGTACATGACTACCTTCTCACAATCTAGTTAGAGGGAAGCAGCGACTAGAATCCGTTCATACATGGCTGCTTTCTTAATTCCACTGTAGTTACTGAGCAGTATATAAAGGAATTGTTACCATGCTTCATTTGAAAGCATGCTCTATTTCAGATGCCCCAAATAGCGACAGGGTTTTTCACAAAGAGAGCTGAGTAGCGATAATCTGCCATATGTCTTGATTCCTGTCCTCCCAAATGGGGCACACAAATCAGCCCTCCCTACAAAACAGAACTAAAGAAATAAGGTCTTGCTTTAAGCTTTAATTATATTCCTCACACACACATACATCACATGCACATATGTATACACATTTATGTGCATAGATATATATTCTTGTTCTGTTACTGTAATTTCCGCTTTCATTTTCTCAAGGGGAGATACTGGGTCGTAGGATTTGAGCAATTCCATTTCTGAAATGTGTTCCCAGTGCATTGGAAGAGAATTAATCTGGAATCACATAAAAAGTCCTGACATCCCCCCACTGCCACTTCTGGAGGAAATTAATAGGAAGAAAAAAATCACTGTGCTTTGTGTGTCTTTGTGTCTTCACAGACTTCTAATAATCTCTGGGCATCGATCCTGCTTCAATTTTAAGAGGCTCCAAACAACGGCAGATCTTGAGTCTTGCACGTGGAGTGAAGCGGCCCCTCCCATCGGCAGAGTAAACAGGGCAGCGCGTGCTTCCTCAAGCCCAGTCCACAGGGTATGTGGTTTTCACCCCTGACTAGTGATGAAGACAACTTTTCCATTCAAAAGAAAATCCTTTATTTGGAGGCTATGTTTTCTACTTATGTTGAAATACTTTCCTTATAATGAATGACATTGAGAGTAGACACTTTTGTTATTGTGTTTTTAAACATCCTCACCTGGTAAAATAAAACATCGCAAACTTATCCTGCTCTCTCCTCCTCTTTTTTTTTTGAACATTACTTTGTTTGTAAAACCCCAAAGTCCTGGCTTTATCACTGCTTTTCAGGACATATGAAAAATTTAATTGACATTTTGATTTTGGTCTATATAGGCTAAGTTGTAACAAAAACAAAGAAGTTTGAGCATAACTGCACATGGTCATAAATAATCATGCTACTTCTACAGTGTAAGAAATCTCATCTTTAATTTCCTCAATGCAATATCTTCAAAAAGAGCTTGACCCGTCCAGCTTTCAGACTAAACGAACAAGGAATCAGGATAATCACTGTTGCTCTGAGGAGACCACTGAATGTCTGGTGATGCAGAGCTCTGATAAGGGAACTAATAATTCCTTTGAAAGTATCCTGGAGAAGGGGCCATGGAAGCAGAGAACAACACTGGCAATAATGAAGGATAAGCTTGGATCATAATACAGACATACATTTTATTAGTAAGACTGCATATAGCAGTACAAGATTATCAAGTATCGACAAACCTAATTAGATTGTGCAGGGAGGGAAAGAAGGAAGCAGACAACAGTCCAGTGGCTGTTTCTACCCCCACACCCCGCAACCAAGAGACCAGATCTGAGTCACCATATGGAGAGTGTGTGTAGATGAAATCTCAGGGGCCATTTTTTGATAGGGAAAGTCCTCGTGAGACTCAGAGCAGAAAAAGTATGATATTGGAGTCATGCTGACAGAAGTTTAAAACAAAGTGGGAACGACTGGGCATCCTCTTCACTTTTAAGCAGAATCTAGCAAGGAAAAGCATTTTCACAGAGGGCACTAAAACTGTAGCCATGGTGTAATATTTTCCCTCAGATAACTAGAAGGCAGTTGACTTCCAAAAGCAGGGGCTTTGTACTTAAGCATAGTTACTTCTGCATACTCTGTGGAGTTGCAAACAACTGAGGAAGGCTTACAGTGATGGGGGAGATGTGGTAGGTACAGTTATACAGGTGGGAACTGAGAGCCAGCAGAAGCGGGTGTACAGGTTAAAATGGTCTTACTTGTCTAACACTCTGGTTGGGCATGCAGACATTCGATGCAAAGCATCTAACTCTATAAATGCTTTAAATCCTCAATTCACTGGGGTTATGTTCTTGAAAATGTACATTTTATTCATAAATAAATCATAGCAATATTTTTTGAATCTTTCTCCTAAAGCAATGGAAACAAAAGCTAAAACAAACAAATGGGACCTAATTAAACTTAAAAGCTTTTGCAAAGCAAAGGAAACCATAAGCAAAACGAAAAGACAACCTACCTAAGGCGAGAAACTATTTGCAAATGATATGAGCAATGAGGGATTAATATCCAACATATATAAACAGCTCATACAACTCAACATCAAAAAAACAAACAACCTGATTAAAAAATGGGAAGAAGACCTGAATAGACATTTTTCCAAAGAGGATTTGCAGATGGCCAACAGGCACATGCAAAGATGCTCAACATCATTAATCGTCAAAGAAATGCAAATTAAAATCACAGGATATCACCTCACACCTGTCAGAATGGCCATCATCAAAAAGAACACAAATAACAAATGTTGGTGAGGGTGTGGAGGAAAAGGAGCCCTTGTGCATTATGGGAGGGAATGTAAATTGGTGCAGCCACTGTGGAAAACAGTATGGAAGTCTCTCAAAAAACTCAAAATAGAACTACCATGTGACCCAGCATTTCTACTCCTGGGTATTTATCTGAAAAAAATGAAAACAGTCATTCGAAAGGTATATGCACCCCAATGTTCATGGCAGCATTATTAACAATTTCCAGTATATGGAAGCAACCTAAGTGTCCATTAACAGAAGGATGGTTAAATAAGCTGTGTTATATATACAAACACACACACACACACACACACACACAAATAGAATACTACTCAGCCATAAAAAAGAATGGACCTTTGCCATTTGCAACAACATGAATGGACTTAGAGGGTATTATGCTAAGTGAAATAAGTCAGAGAAAGAAAAATACTGTATGATATGTGGAATCTAAAAAATAAAACAAATTAGTGAGTATAACAAAAAAGAAACATACTCAGATATAGAGAACAAACTAGTGATTACCAGTGGGGAGAGGGAATGGGGGAGGGGCACAATACGGGCAGGGGATTAAGAGGTACACACTATTACGTATAAAGTAAATAAGCTACAAGGACGTATTGTACAACACAGGGAATATAGCCAGTATTTTGTAGTAACTATTAATGGAATATAACCTTTAAACATTGTGAATCACTATGATGTACACCTGTAACTTATGTAATACTGTACACCAATTACACTTCAATAAAAAAACGAAAAAAACAGTAACTAGGTAAGTAAAAGTTGAAGAAATATGAACAACAAATAACACTGATATATATAAAGAGCTCTTATAACTCAGTAAAAAATAGTATCATATAGTCACAGAAAAAAACCCAATGACATATACAGATCTTTCCCAGTAAATACTCAAAACTGTTCGTTCAACCTTATTAACAGTAATTTAAACTTATCAGTAAGATATAATTTTGCCTATCAAATATATAAACTTTTCAAAAATAAATTCAATGGCTGTTAGTTTTGTAAGATGGGCTCAGTCATACACTGCTAGTGAGAGTATTAACTAGCAAAATCTTTATGAAAAACAAATTAGTCATATGGTTTATATCAAGAGTTTTAAAAACACAACTCTACTTCTAGCAATCTCTCGTATGACAACAATCCGAGATAGGGAGAGGCACTGTGTGTAAATATGTTCATCACAACATTATTTATAAATAATTTTTTTTTTTTTTTTTTTTTTTTGCGGTACGCGGGCCTCTCACCGCTGCAGCCTCTCCTGCCGCGGAGCACAGGCTCCGGACGCACAGGCTCAGCGGCCATGGCTCACGGGCCCAGCCGCTCCGCGGCATGCGGGATCCTCCCAGACCAGGGCACGAACCTGTGTCCCCTGCATCGGCAGGCGGACTCCCAACCACTACGCCACCAGGGAAGCCCTATAAATAATTTTAAAAATTGCAAATAATTTATATTTACAAGACTTGGAAGTTATTAAATATAATATAGTATTTGTAGTTTAAATACACTATACTATAGAAAAACATTAAAATAAACCTTTTGAAATGTAAATGACTTTGAAAGATGCTCCTAGCATGATGCCTGTACTAAGATCAGCATCAGAATATAAAACTCTCTATGTGGCATGATTCTATCTTGTTAATATAACAGTACACAAACACAGACACGTATTTATACACAGACACACACGTTTGTGCAGGTAAAAAATATGGACAAAAATACCAAAATATTAATGATATATTTTCTCTTTAAAAATTTTTAAAGAGAAAATATATTCTGATAAAAATATAAATATTGAAAGATTATATGAAGCAAAAAGTAAAAGTCCCCAATTACCAAAATTCCCAATAATCTACTCACTTTCCAATCCTCCACCACACCCACTGATGTCAGTGTGAAGTGTAGAATATATTTAAATATATAACTTTAAAAAGCATGAGTGTGATTATGCTGTGTATATTGATATGTCTTGGAGATTTTTTCAAGTCAGTATATAATCTTCATTCGTATTAATGTCTGGTTATAATTCCACGGCTATACAGAAATTTAACCCACCCCAAGATAAAGAACATTTATTTTTTTAACCAGACTCACTGATACAAATAATGCTGCCCTGAACAGGTTAGTACACTTCTTTCTGAACTCTTTATTTAGGACACACACATAGAAGTGTAATTTTTAGGAAAAAGGGATTGTACATTTGTTTTCACAGATACTGTCAAATTGTCCTCCTAACTGGCCCCACTAGTTTACACCTCCAAAAACTGTACATGAGAGAACCTATATCCCTTTAACCCTGACTGAACATTTTCTTTCTGTTTCATTTTTGTGAATTAAGAAATATTTTAATTTGTTTTTAAAAATTACTGAGTTGACTTTTAAAGTTGCTGGGTCATTTATATTTCTATTGTGAAGGGCCTATATTTATATCTGGAGCTGAGACCATTAACTGTTCCCTAATATTCATTCTCTTTGTCTTTCTTAGTAATAACATCCCTATTTTTAATGGGACACAAGGTCATACTTGATGAAGATTATTTCCCAGTCTCGTTAAAAGGATAGCCATGTGACCTAAATACTGGCCAATGGGATACAAATAAAAGAAAAAAAGAAAAAACAAACAAACAACAAAAAAACCCCTTGCTACTTCCAGGAAGTGTTTTTTTAAAAAAGAGTGCAATCACCTTCCTATTTATTGAAATTTGAATAAGATAGCTGAAACTTAAGCATCCATCTTGAGCCGTTGGTAAAAGACAAATATTATAGATGTTAGAGCAGAAAAATAGAGAGGTTTTAGACCATGATAGTAATTAAGAAGCCTCCTTACCAGACCTGGACAATTTAGACATTGTTTAATGACAACTAAATGTTTGTGTGTTTTTAAGCCCCTTTTATTATGGAATTTCTATCATCTGCAATTTAACCTAATCTACACTGACAAAATATCCTTTGCCAGATTTTCTCATTTTTTTTCTTATTGATGTGAAGCTCTTTACAAAACATAGAATATTCTTTGCCTGCTAACAGAAAATTATGAAACAAATTACATAAAGTCCATTTATTCATTCATTCATGCATCACTTTAATAATTCACTACTCTGTGCAACTTTTATCCAAAGGCAACGCTTGGGCGTGTGTGGCTGGGAGGTGCATTGCAGATATCAGGAGGAACCCAAATAAACAAGAAAAATTCCCCAAACTTTCTGTTTATATGTATATATTTGCTATTACAGTTATCCTAGGTTATGAAGATATTTTCCTCATTTTCAATAAAGGAAAAAACTCTAACTTCTTGCTTCTATTGGCTAGAAGAATAGTATTACAGCTTTGTTTTAATGGAAAATAATCTCAAAATCTCAGTATTTTTAACTCTTAGGGTATTGCATTAAAACCACATTTGGTAAAGTCCCACGTCATTCCTTAGATACAAATACTGAGAAGCACACTCTATTGGGACACAAACCTAATGCACTGCCTGGGCAGATTTTCTGTTCAGTTACTGAAGATAAAGCTTTAAGGCTCCTTACTTGCATAGGCCCCTTCGTGGCTCTAGTGGGGATCTAGTAATGTGCTCAAATGGCCAGGGATTTCTGGAAATTTGAAAAGATATATGAACAGCAGTTGGTTAGGACAGGTGTCCCTTTCCACTCTAGTGCCCCCTCTGGTACAGCTAGTCTGGGTATATTTCTTCCACTCATCAGATGTGTACAAGGATAAGCAGAAGATTGATTCCCATCAATACTGTGTGTAATGGAAGTTCTTTTGGGACAAGAATACATTTGACAATGCAGTTTATATGATTATAAATGCAACACTGATGCTTTTTCTTTTCCTTTGTAAAGGAAATCACTTGGCATAGAATTTACCAGCATTTACACAGAATTCCTGTGTTTGAAGAGCAGAAACGTGCAGCATGGTTACAGTGCACGTGCCTGCCAACTAGGAAGCTGCGTGTTTTACGCGTCCCGATGCACCAGGTCGTGCCCTGCTGCACCCAACAACATCTCAACCTGAAGAAATCTGGTCTCCGGATGAAGCAGCACACAAACTGCCACAGTCTAGCAAAGGGCCTCAAGAAGCAAGTACTGTATTCCACTGACCAAATTCCTACTTTATTCATCAATAAATATCTATACGTAGCAATGAACAGGCTTTTCAATGACTTGATAATTAATGAAGAGGAATAATCACAGGGCCATAATGCAAAAAGATTGACATGTTTTGCTGACTTGACATGATATACTAACATTGACAAAAACAACAATGAACTCATAATATACCAGTATGAGGAAGACTGAAATTTATTGATGAATTTTCTCAATGTATGGAGTATTTAAGAGTAGTCACTATGTCAGAAAACTTGAATGCTCTGAAATCTTACAGACCTTATGTGAAAGAAAATGACTAGAGGTTTTCTCAAATCTGAAAACAAGCATAAAATTTCTTATCTTTACAAAAATAAGTTGTGAAACTGAAAGTTACTTTCAAAACCATCAATAATAAAAAATAAATTTTAATCAACCATGCTAAGGGGAAAGGCTGGATCATCTTTCTATTCATTCTATAGAAAATGATACTACAAAAGTCTTGCTATATAGAGGCCATCAAAGAGTATGCAACCGAAAGGTGTAGAAAGAAGAGTATTACAGCGGAGTATCAGGCGTTTACTAAACACAAGGTCACTTTTCCAAAAGTGTGATTTTTATTGGTGACTGTTGGCTTCTTAAAATTTGTAATCTGTTAGGCTTTATTTTCCTGTTCTCAACTATAAAATGATTTTGTATTCTTTTTCTAAAAAAGGACCCCCCAAATGGCGTAATCTCAGATCCCAGAAAACCTGAATCTATCCCTACTTATGGACGTCCCAGGCCTTCTTGGCCACCCTCATATTTCCGAAACACCTTCTGGACCGGGCTGTTTACCACCCTAGCCGCCTCGGCAGGGACTGTCCCGATTAAATGGTTTGAAATTTAACTTTAATCAGAGTTAATGTCTCCGGCTTATCTGGCCCTCAGCCCCCACACAAAGAGCCCTTTCAGCTTGAAGCTTCCTCTCCATTTCTGAGCTTGAATGAAAAGTCATCATCTCCTGGGCATGGACTTTTGCAAAACAATCTGGGGATGCAAACTGGAAACGGTGGGTAGGGAGAGGTTCAGCTCTGCGTGGGGCACACCTTGATCAAAGGTAAGGGGAGACAGGAGGAAGCTGGCAGGTAAATTTCTCCTCCTTTCTGCCTTCTGAGGGATATCCAAGTTGTGGGGTTTTTCCTTGCAAATTTTCCCCAAAAGCCCTCTGTCTCTTTACGCTCCTGTGAAGTAGCCTGAACGAATGCACTGACTGGCTCGGCAGGTCTTCTTGCTCAATTCCCTTTATATTTTTACCCTAGCCACTCTGAGCTTCCACTTCCCAAATAAGGAATAATTTTTCCCCCCTCAGGCTCTGCTCTGTAGAAAACTTTGGCTAAAATGAAAAAGTTCTGGCAATCTAGCACGTAGGAAGCTTTCATTACTGTCAGCTGTTGTCATTACCACGATCATCCACATCAAAACACGGCACTGTCAGATGACCTTGTACTGGGCTGGCCAAAAAGATCGTTTGTAAGATGTTACGCAAGACCCGAACAAACTTTTTGGCCAACCCATACAAGAAATAAAAACAATAAATGGAATTCAGTTAAAAGGCAGAAAAAAATACATTTTAAAAGAGGAATACTGTATTAAAAATAAATTATTAACTTGGAGAATGAAAGTATAAAAATAGACTTTGTTTTGATAAAGCAAAGTTTGGGTTAAGCTGTGATAAAGCACGTATTTATAAACACGTATTTATAGCAAAAATAAAGCATTTCTGTTCATTCTTGCAGAAAACCTACTCCTGTACAAATGCAAGAGTGAAGGTTCCTAACAGTTCATTTTGTGCACGTCTGCACCCGTGTTTTATTTGCTGTCATTTTTCTCCCATGAAAAGTGGTGGCCACTCCTGTCTCAGAAGTAGGGCGAGCTTGCCTGTTCACCCAGTCAATTCTAGACAGATGGCCAATACGCATTTTCGAATCCTGCCAAAACAAAGATTGAATCTGGCAGAAGCCTTAACCCACAACTTCCTTCCCCAAACATTAAATACACTTGCTTGGTAGCCTTCCTGACAACACAGGGGCATGTAGAAATTAAACACAGGGGCATGTAGAAACTAACGCACTGATCTGAGTTTGAGAGGAGAATGCAATGCAAAAATGCATGATTGAAATAGGCCTCCCCAAACAGGAAGACTTATGTTCCCCTCTCTCTGGAAATACAAATCTCACGGAGTGTGTGATTTTGATTTGTGTTTGGAGTGCGGGAATACAATTCAACGAGATGGCACTGCGCTGCATCCAGGTAGGGACAAACGATGGTCTTAATGATGAGTACGCTCTGGACTGTGGTTGTGTGATAAGCTTGCTGTGTAATAAGCCACATCTATAAGAGAAACTGTAGAATTCTGTCCACCTGACTAACATGCATTCCATGGCCAAACAGTGTCCATAATTAACACGTCTAAAACAAGGGTCCTTCGCAACTGCTCTCACTCGCACTTTAATCACAGTGAGTACAAGTTACTGAAGGGGTGCAGCAAATCTGAAGACCACGCTCATGATGTCCTTTGCAAATGGCACCTTCCTCTCAGGTCACAGACACTGCAAGAGCCCAGGTTCTCCAACTGGTGCATTTTAATGTAATCGACAGAAAAGTGTAGGAAGACACATTTTTTTAGACCCTGAGCAAATTATCAGTGCAGGTAGGTATTCAGAGAATAAATACATCTACTGTGTCATTGGAGTTTTAAAAATATAATCAATTTGTACTAGAAATTAGGGCTCCATCTCAGATTCATCTAAATTGATTTGCCATTTTAAATTGCAGCCCATTTGTTCAAATCAGCAAAGCACAACAGAATTCTGTTTCCAACCAAGATTATTTACGAATTATTTACCAGGGTTACTAATCACTACCACGTTTATTCAGTCCTTCTTCCTTTTCTAGAACGCCACACTGGTCTGCTCAATAACTCGAAATTGTTTTTGTTCCCGTGATATTTCCCCAGGTAACAAAAGGACAAGCTTGGGACCTTTAGGAATGAAGAAGTCACCTCTCACTGCATGTTTTAAGAGTAAGGACAGGAATAGGTAGAAAGATTCCCTTTCAAACAAACCCTATTTACCGCACAACCTCGGAGTAACCAGCAAAATACCGTGGGCAGTAAGCGAGCCATCAGACACCGTTCCTCTCCGCAAATAATGAGAAATGTAGTCAGCTAAGTCACAATAAAGCTTTACTAAGAGTAATTTAGCATAGTACTTTCTCGTTTTCTGCTATTTTTAGAAAAAGAGGAACCCACGTAAAGATTTAAACTTGCAAACATTTTCAACCTTACGTACTTTAAGTACATCTTTGACATGCCCTCCTGTTGCCGAGAGTATCCCAGATACACTCATGTAGTTCAGGGACTTCTGGACGAGCAGTGGTGAACTTGGGCCCAGCCAGGCCCCTGGGAGCGGCCAAGTGGGCGCTGCTTCCTGTGGGTTAACTGACCCCGCTCCCTGTGCTTCTGTCTAAAGGGGTCGTTTGCGGAGCTGTCCGGCCTCCCTCCCTCAGCTGCCCCTCCCCTGTCAGAACTGCTACGTGCTGCATCCCAGCCCCTCTCCCTGACCTGCTGCTTCTACCTGCTGGGCTGGGAGCAGCACGAGAAACAGTAACAGAGGAAGCCCTGACGAGCTGCGTGCCTTTCACACACACGGGCGCTCACGGGCTACCAGATCCTGCGGGCCGTCCTCGGAGCAAACTGCTTCGATGGCACTCATTTTTTTTTTTAGTTTTATTTACTCTTTTATACAGCAGGGTCTCATTAGTTACCCATTTTATACATATTAGTGTATATATGTCAATCCCAATGATGGCACTGATTTTTGTGACAGTTTCCTATTTCCCTCCGAGACCTTTTTACAAATCTGGGCTTTGGGCACTTTTCACATGTATGTGGGCTCCCTGCCGCCTTCGCAGCGGCCTGACAAGCAGACAAGTGAGTGATGCCGGATACGACTGGAGGCGGAGCTCATGTCCAAGGCGGCCTTGACCGAAAGGGCCCTGCAAGTTCCGCTCCCCCTTCCAGGTGGGCCCCAGGGCCCCGGAAGCCCCTGGCAGCCGCAGCCTCTGGGGAAAGCCGGGCTAGCTCCCACTCACCCAGAGCTTAGAGGGCAGGACGCCCGAGGCTCACCTCGGGGCCAGCAAACTGCAACCCAGCCCCTCAGCTCCAGGAGCTCAGGGAAGCCGTTTGGGAGACTGTCAGAGCTTCCAGGACTGGGATCTGGGGGCCCCCAAATCTGTAAGCCTTCACGCCACTTAGCATTGAATGCCAACGCAGGCCAACGCAAGGGCTTGGGATGGGAATGCACCTCACACGGCACGTTTAGACCAGGGATTTTTATCCCCACGGGGCTGCGGATAACGACTGCTCTTGGTATCCTCCGCTGGGTCAGACGCAGGAGAAAGTGCTGGCGCCCTGCTTGGTTAATTCGCATCTTTGTCGGGTGATTCTCTCACACACCTTGCAGAGCAATCATACTCTGTTAGCCCATTTTCAGGCTGAGGTAAGTAAGTCTCAAGGAGGTAAAATCAATTTGCCCCAAATCATGCTCCACAGTGAAGAAGTGCTGGGATTTGTCCACAGGCCTCCCTGGAACCACTTCCCCTGCCACCTAGTCTGTCATATGCCCGTAATGGCAAAGTCTCCCTGGGACACTGTTACCTGACACGAGACATCTTCAATCCTAAGTGTCTCTCTGCTGTCTGCAGAAAACTTCTTCGTGTGAGATTCTATTTGCTCTGTCCACAGTCTCCTTCTAATGGTGTCCAGCTCAACAAGGAGAACAAAGAAATTGGCCCTGGATGAGTCCTGACACAGAGGCGGCCACAGTCTCTGTCCCCTGTGACTCAGGGCCTGGTCCCCAGCTCATCAGGCCAATGGTGTGCACAGGCCGGGGAGAAACACAGGCTGCCGGGCTCCTGGGTTCTGGCTCATCTCACTTGCATCCAGCTCCCTGTTGACAAGCAGCAAACATTTGCTCCTTGGTAATGGCAACATGGTCCTGCCAGATGGAAGAAAGAGCCGCTCACAGGCCCACGGGGCGACTGAACCCACACAGCCTCATCAGTGATGATGCTTTAATCGAGAGATTCAGGTTACTAGGGAAACACATAGGGGCCCTGTAGCCTCCACTTACAGCATTAGTAAAGCAAAACACAGTGGAATAAAAAGAAGAACTCCGTATTAAGAACCGGCCTCTATCACCCGACTGATGTTTATTGGATGCGCAGCTGTTTTTTGCCCACATGTATTTCTAAGTACATGTGACTCGTCAGCTGCTCACAGATCATCTGCTTCCTCCTCACATATCCAGCTCAACAGCAACATGAAGTGACAGAAGGGAAGAAATAACGGTGTCCTGCATTCTGCTCACAAAACCACCTTGACATGTCAACTGACAGTAGAAAAATCCCAGGCCCCCATCGAGGTTCCTGATTTTCGTAACACCGGCCGTGAGTTTCAGGGAAGTGCATTTCACAGTAATCAGCTCTGAACCCCAGGGCTTGGAGAGGGAGCGCTGAGAGTGTAGGAGAAGCAGACATTCTCCTCCTCTCTGAGGTTTTGTGGACTCTGATTCTCTAGTCTTAGGAGGGGCAAATTTAAGTGGAAGTGAAATCTAATGTGGATGGATCCTCTTCATTGTGGTGTACAGGTAAATGCCAGCTGGCTCGGTACCCTTCTCAGAGCCCTGAAGCAACAGAAGCTAAGGGAGGGAGACAGGTGTGGTGGAGAAGTGGGGAGGGGGATGGGATAGAGGAAGGCGATAATGGGGGTGGGAGTGTTGGGAAACAGATCAGGCTGGGGGCGGATGTGTGGCTGCCTCTCCCATCACAGACAAGGCCTGCAGCCGCCCTGGTCTACAGCCCTGCTGGGAGGGCTTCTGGTAGCAGCAGCTGTGGCCACACAGGACCTGCCAGGGAGCCACGGAGGTCCCAGGGCATCTCCCTCAGAATGTCTCCCACTCTCTGGGGTCCAACGGCTGTCTGACAATCTTGAGTTCATCTCCATTTGAAGTTTCTCCCATGAAGGATCTCCTTGGCTTCTTAGTTACCAGTTGGACTCACCCGTTACCACTGGACAGCACCCAAGAAAGTGTCAGATCACTGCAGTCACACATTCCTTCCTTTTCAAGTCATTTGTGCCACACTATTTACTCCTGAAACTTTTCAACTGGCGACCACTTTTGCAAAAGTGCAAGCTCAAAGACATGCAAATGTTTATCAGAGATGTCTGCATTTTAAAATCCAAGTAGGAATAACTTTCTGGGGTCCCAGAGAAACAACAGTTTTTTAATATCTTAATACTTTACTGAATGGAAGTATATTAATGAGAATTACAGCACTGCTTTTCAGGTGCTAAGAGACCTGAGTGGCGTATGCTGGGGAGATTGCACAGAGGCACATCCCTAAGCTTCCTCGGGGCTTTATAGTCACAGTGTGTTTGGAGAGATTAACGGCCGACCTCCCAGCACGGGGCTCTCGCTCAGCACTGCCGACACGTGTGGCCAGCTGGGTGATTCTCTGTTGTAGGGCTGTCCGTGTAGCCCAGGACGCTCGGCAGCAGCCCTGCCTGGTCTCCACACGCTAGACGCCAACGGTGCCCTGCCCCACAATTGTGACAACCTAAAATGTCTTCACACGTTGCCAAATGTCTTGCTTGGGGCGGGGAGGGGGGATGCCCAGGCTCGGGGGATCCCCTACCCTTCCATGCACACCCCTTCAAGACCCACTCTCTTAGAATGAAGCCTAAAGAGGTACTATTATTGCCCCACTTCACAGCTAGGTAATCACGCGGAAGGTTAGTGAGAGGAACGTACTTGCCTGGGGTCACACAGAGCGGTGTATAAGAATTAGCTCATTCTAGACGATGCCAGTGAGGCATCACATAAGGGGCTTAGGGATGAACGAGATAGAGTCGCCTGACCCCCTGACTCAAGCCTCCCCCCTTTCCAACTGACTTGGCAGGAATGACTTACAAGCCAGGGAAGCCCAGAATCCCGGGAGGCAAGACCACTCCTGCCTCAGGGCCGCCCCCCTGCCCCCCCCACCCCCCCACCCCCCCCCACCCCCCGATTCCTGGAGTCTCTGTGTAGGCCCTCCACAGATACAGTTTCCTGTGTGGCCAAATGACTCTCCTTGTGCAGAGGCATTTGCCCTGAAGGCTGAGTTACTTCCTAATCCTTATGCTTAATACCTTCAGAAAGGCTCTTGTAAAAAAGAGAATGAGGCTGTACTGAGATTAGTTAGGTTGCTTATAATGCGAGGTGCAATGCCTCGCCTAGAAAAATGCAAATGAAAAGGTTTTGACTAAAATGTCTAGTCTCTAACCCAATGCTGGTCTAGGTCCCTTAGCACTTTGTTGCTGTCCTAAATACTGACCTTTTCCTATCTGCCTTCCTTGTTTCTAATACTGTGAGAGCTTTTCCCCAGCAGCAGCCTTCTCTGACCCCCCCATGGGTTCTGGGCAGCTGGCTGGGGATGGAGTGAGCGGTCGGGGGTAGGAGTTTGGTTACAGCATCGTGGAGAAATTAGGTGAGACCGCAGCATCTGACCCGTTTTATGGATAATTAAGCAGTTGAGTTGCAGGCTAGCATCTACTGCAGTGGCTGCAGCCACTGATACCTGTTGGGATCACAGGTACGGGGCGTAAGGTGTGCTGGAAGGAGGGAGACGGCTCAACTCCCATCCACCAGGCTGCTGGGAAGCACTCTGGTCTCCTTCTAGAACTTTACATAGAGTCCTTTATTGTAGACATGCACTTCAGAGTTAACCTAACAACTTCAAGGAATTCATGATTCATTATTTATTTTTGAAGCCATGGCTATGACATGGTTCTGATTCCATGGGAAAGCCATTAATTAGAAAACATGCTACTCCGGACCTCTAAAATGATCAAAGTAAAAGATGGTGAGAAAAAGCACATTGTGGTTAAAAAATGCCCCGACCAAGAGAGTTGCGTTGTAAGGAGTGTAAGAAAGAAGGGTAAGAACAGCCACGGGGTAGCTGGGTCTCAGGTGCACAGGTAGGGGGTGGGGATCAGCCACATCTCAGCTCCTCCATCCTTTCCGGGCAGCGTCTGAGGGAAGCTTTCTCTAGCGCCCACACACATTTAGGCGCTGATTTAGAAGCAGAGACATGCTGGATAAATGCAAAGTGTTTGTCAAAGCACTTCTCTCCAAGTGGATCTGCATAGCCAGATAACAGAAAAACGCCTTCCTCCTCTGCTGTCTGAAGGCTGGGACACAGTCTCACAAGAAAACTGATGGGTGAGACCATCTCAGACTCCACAATGAACCACACCTAATTTACAGGAAGAAAAAAAACAACCTGAGTACACCACTCCGATCTTCACACTCTCAAAAAAGCCAGTGGAAATCAGACACTGTGATTCTTCAACGGTTCTTACCCATAACTTGTTTGGGAAAATGTAATAAACTGATGCTCAATGTGAATAATAACTTCAGTGAGATGAGATTCTTTACCATCATTCTTCTACTTGAGAAACGTGAACACTCATTCAGAACAAGCTGGCTGGAAGCTCTCGATGTTATTCTGCAGACGGTGCGTTCCCCAAATTGCTCTACATGTGGGGCAGAGGGAGTCTCGCGTGAAATGAGGATGATACCCTCTTGCAGGACAGTTTGAAGAGTTTCAGAAAATGTGTGTGAAGCTGATGCTACAAGGTTTTGCCTCACAGGCTGGCGGCAGTGGAGGTGGCCCACTGGGACCTGGGCGACCATCTGGGGCATGTGTCCCAGCTGACTCCCAGCATACTCCGAGCAGGGTGCCAAACACCATGGCCCGCCCCAGGATTTGCAGTGGGGTTGCAGGTCTAGCTGCCCTGCAGAGCTATGTGAAATTTAAACATGCAGCAAATAAACACGTGGGCGCCCTCAGGAGACGGGGCTTAGCCCACACTCACTGGGCGTCATGAGACCCCCATGGACAGGGCACTCCAGCCTACGCCTGCTACTTCCTGATGTGCACTAATTCTTTCTTACCCCTGGAGTTTCACGATATTTAACAATTCTGCAAATTCTTTAAAGCGTGAAATATGAAAAGAGTCAAATACGCTCTAAGGAAAAGGGAGGAATCATCTCGAATTAGTATTTTCAAAGAAGTTAGGGACTTGGCTTGTTTAACCCTTATGAATGTATGACTAGTACTAATTAATGCAGGTAAAAGGGAACTGATTCTAATATGCGAAGGAGGGGCTGCCTGGACCAGGGATAATTTTGCAAACAGATCCAGAAGCAATGCCCGCTGCACCCGCTGTGGGGAAACAAGCTCCCTGGGATCTTCCTCCCCTTGTTTAATCTGTGACATTGCCATTGGAATTTGTCATTCAAGGAGTTACAGCTAATGGTACAGCCTGAAGCGCAGCTAAACCAAAATAAACAATCTGCTGTATTCTGCTTACACTAATAGACAGTGATGTAAGGCCCAGCACACTGGCAGCGGCAAAATGCTTCTCCCACACTGTGTGTCTGCAACGTGGCCCGTGTGCACACAGTGGCTTTGTCAAGAGAGGCCTCTGGGGCTCCGTTCATTGTTAACACTGGTGAAGGGACCCGAGAGGGGCTTGAGCAGAAATTTAACATTTTGCCTTGGTCTGCATCAGAGAGATTCTGTTTGTATCAGCTAGGAGAACAAGCTTTTAAGCTTAGAACACAAAAGCCTTTTTTATTTGATTTTTCTTGGGCGGGGGTGACCTCTGTCCTCCTGAGTCAGGAGGTTTTGCAGATGCACTAACGGGCGGTGGGAGCTGTCATTACAGTTCACAGAAAGGGCCTGCAGCTTCCAGTATATGGAGATCTTAAGCTGCCCACACAGACACATTTCCAGTTGTCTTAAATGCCCAATATATTTTTTGGTATCACTTCCCAGCAAGGGTTCTCTTGGTATTTTTAAAGCATTTTGCCACAAAGGTAACAGGATTTTGTCTTTGAGTGGGGGGAGGGGGTAGTTATTAGCTCATACATGGCTTCCTCTCTGAAGAAGCGCTCACTCTGCCTGGTGTGATCTTTGACTGTAGCTTCCCTTGCACAGCCACCTTCAGCAGTGCTACACCCGTGCATTCCGCTCCTAAGCCCAGTGTCTTCCATCTGAGTGTAATGTTATTCTCCTCGTTTTTTTTAAATTCCCACCCAGGGTCCCAGGAGCCCTGCCATACTGCAGAAGCACATGAGGCTGTGTCGCGCCAGCGGTCACAGCGAGCTCCCTCATCTGGTTACGCCTTCCACTCAGGAACACTCGCTCCGGGTGAGGGCAAGCTGCCACACGTAACTCAGTTAAAGTTGTCAGCCTGAGTGGCCTGGATTACATCTGGCCTCCTACACGCTATCGGTTTTCAATTTTATCACCTCATTCTAAGCAAAGCGTGAACGAGAGTTCAGTGCACGTGGACAGAGATGAAACAGGGTCCTCTTTAATAAACAGATGCTTTTTAAACCTTGTTATTCTAACTTGTGATTTTCTAAGCGTAAAACCAGACACGGTTATAACGACCATATCCCTCTCCAGGACTTCCGTGTGGAACAAAAACTAAGAGTGAGTTCACCGAAAGGGAAGGGAGGAAGTAGGAAGAAATGAAAACTCCCTGTCCTATTGGACGCTAGGCTGGAAGCACCACCTCGTTCCTGCCAGGTGTCCCCTCCTCCAAATAGGCCAGGCTGTAAAGTGAGTGGGGCAGGTGAGGTGCCCAGGTCTGTGACAGCACCTGTGAAACTGACAAGGCGTCACTCTGCATTTGGGGTTTGCATGCCTCTCGCTCCTGCGTCGCCCACCCTGCCATGGGGTGCCTCTCACTGTAAAGCTCATCCACGTCTGCTCTGCGTCGCGGCCTGGGCACTAAACGAGGGGGCATCTTGCTGCTGATTTCTCAGCACAGGTAATGCTCTGGCAGTGACACTCTAGGGCAGCCCCTCCGGGCACCCCTGCTCCCCTCACACGTGTCCACCTCTCCTTAAGACAGCCTTCAGCTTCTCTGGGAGGATGACAAGTAATTCTCATGACTGCAGATCTGTGAATGTCCCCCTTCCTCCCACTGATGGGATAGTGTGAATGAACATGGAAGAGGAAAACAAAATGAGAAAGAAGGAAAACCATGAAGTTCCACCTCTAGATGGGGCTACTGTCTGCAAGTGTCCTCTGTTTGGTCTTTAAAATTCAGTTCACTTCAACTGAGATCGAAATTAGGTATCAACAGAGAATTTACAATTTAAATCAAACTCTGACTCAAGTAATTAAGTCTTTAGTCCTGCGAACCTCATTCACAGCCTCAGCATCAGGCTGCTGTAGGATGGCTAAATTTCTTAATTTCCTGGGTGCCTCTTAAAAAAAAAAAAAAAATCCCCAATATTGAATAAACTAAAAGGGAAGAGTAGCAAGCAGTTAATGTTTATGTGTTCTTGAACTTCAGACTATGGATAATAAGAGATTAACGGTGAGAAGAGACTTCCCAGAATGCTTGGCAAAACCCTGGTAAATTTCAATTTGTCCACTTGGTAATAAACAAGTCTGAGGGAGGAAAGCCACGTTTCCATTGGCATCAGTACTTTGCTCTGCATAAAAGTTCTAGAAAATAATAGCTCTGGAAGCTCTTTTAATATTTTCAGAACTAGAAGTGCAGGTCATCTTATTGAGGAAGCAAGAATAATGGGTCTTTCTACGTTATTTCTGAGATACTGAGCATAACAGCGGCAGGAAACTACATGTGAAGTCATCAGAAGAAGGAAAGCTTTGCATATCTCATCTCTTTAGACTTAATCCCCTTGCTCAGGACAAAACATGAGAGCAGGAGTGGCCCTGCCTCATGCATTTCTTAATATTTCCTGTCGGCTGTGGTACTATTATTATATGACTGCTGAAACAGGGGATGCTCATCGAGTCTACACTACGTGTCAGACACTGTTTCAATTGCTCCATATACACTGACTCATTTCGTCACTAAAGCATGCTGTGATTTAAATATTATTGTAATCCTCACTAGAGAATTAAGTAACTTGTCCAGAATCATGCCCAAGCTCTCAATCCTTACTCTAGATTCCTCCAAGACTAGGGCCATTCTGAAAACTCAGCTTGACCCGTAATATAACAGAGGGGCACCCTCTTCATCAGGAGGCAGTGTGGCTTAAAAAAATGACATGTGCTGTCAAGACAGACTTATATCCAACTCCTCCCACTAACGCTCCAGGTCGTATGCCTCGGGGTATCCTCTGACTTCAGAACTTAACTTGAACCCTTGAAAGCCTTCTTGGTTCAGGAGAGACAGCTTGGATGCAAAGCGAAGATGGGGGATGAGTACATTCAGGTACCACTGATCCTGATTCCTGGGCACTACAGAAAAATCATCTGATGGGTGAATCAGAAGGCATACGCTAGTAGGCAAATACACGAAATGTATCATATTATAAAATTTTATTAGTGGTGACAGTTTTAAGGGAGCTTTAGCAATATTTCAAACTCAGGCATCAAAGTCTGACAGATTCAATTTTGTGTTTATCAAGTTATCTGATGACATACCAAAAAAGAGCATTCCATAATCTTCAGGCCAGCCCTTCATATGCCAGGTGTTGCGTGCTTACAACTGGTAGAGCCAAAATGGAAAGCATCTTTCCTACCTGCTAAGGAACAAAGGAGGGCTCAGTCCCCCAACATTGCTTACTTAGAGCAAGTTCATCTCAAAAGAAACCCCTTGGCCAAGCAGGCAGCCGATCAAATGGAAAGTGCAGACAGCGTAATTACAGAGGGGTGGAGACATCGGATGGCACTGGGGGCATCACAGTTAACAAGCAGGCTGTTTCTGGAAACTCACAGAGTAGCACATTATTGCAGCAACTGGAACCAGCAGCTAAAACACATCTACCAGATTATCCTGGGAGCAACCTACTCTGGACAGCCAAGAGCTGGAAAAACTATCTGGAAGATCACCAACATCACAGGTGTCAAGCCCCATTTCTCTTAATAAAACCCAGGAACGAAACAGAAGGCACTGTGAAGCATGATGAAAGGTCACTGCAGCAGCACTAGGGGAATATAAGGGAATGGACACATCTGAATATCTCCCAACCCGAGTTTCTTTTCCTTGTTCCTTACAACAAGATGCAAACAGCACCCCATGCCTGCACTTACGTTGCATGTATTAAATGGCTGTGTGAATTTATCTAAGCCCAAATTCCTATTCCAAATATGAGAAAATAAAGCAAACAAGAAAAAAGAGTGTTCACTAGGTAATCCAAGTGAAAAACAGGAGCCTGGCTCAAGAGTGAGCCTGCCTGCTGACTCCCCGGGCCTCCGACCTCCTGGTCCACCGAGGGCTCCCTCTCTTCACTCCCTCTCCTTTTCCTCTTTATTCCTCATGATGATGCACATTCTCATTTGACAGTTTCCGTGGATTGAGGCTGAATGTTAAGTTTTCTGCCGAAATGGGTTCAGGATCTTGTCAGCTATTTCCTTTAGTGAAATGCACTTTCATCTTTAATCTACTGAAGAGTGCTATTTATGACAGGGGCTCCTTAGAGAAAAGAACTCTGAGGGATGGGCTGCTACCATATTTAAATTGGCCTTTACCTAGATAAGTAAATACAAAGATAAGGTCAAAAAAGGTTAATAATTTATACTCAGAAAAGCTTAAAAGGATTCCATAATTTAAGCCTCTCATGAAGGTACGAAACCAAACTCAATATGATACCTCTGAAGCCAGCTTGACACTGTGACTTTGCTTTGTTCAAGCTAATGGTGCCATTATTCTCCCAGCTACGCGGTCTCCAAGTCAGAGAGGCATGAAAGATACCTTCTGCTTCTTCAGGGAATCGTTTACCAGTAGTTAGATTTTTAGTCACTAGTTCTTCTCACAACTCTTCTATTTTATTTTTATTCTTACTAGGACAATTGAGAAGAAGACTCTTCCTCTTATCCTTCCTTGTTTGAATCTACCTTCCATTTCTAAATTATGCCGAAGTATAGTTGTGAGCATGTCACTGCCAGTTCAGACGCAGGTTACATCTCTGGTGAACCTCCTCTCCTCCTGAGGAATTCTGATTAGGCTGTCAGTTGCCTGGAAGCCTCGAGGCATGGTCCCCACCCTCCTGGCGAATTCAACTTTAAAGTCTTTGTTCTATCATATGATCCAGCAATCCCACTCCTGGGCATATATCCGGAGAAAACCATAATTCAAAAACACACATGCACCCCCAATAGTCATTGCAGCACTATTTACAATAGCCAGGACATGGAAGCAACCTAAATGTCCACTGACAGAAGAATGGATAAAGAAGATGTGGTACATATATACAATGGAATATTACTCAGCCATAAAGAAGAACGAAATAATGCCATTTGCAGCAACACAGATGGACCTGAAGATTGTCGTAGTGAGTGAGGTGAGTCAGAAAGAGAGAGACGAATATCATATGATACCGCTTATATGTGGAATCTAAAAAAATGGTACAAATGAACTTATTTACAAAACAGAAATAGAGCCACATGTAGAAAACAAACACGGTTACCAAAAGAGAAAGGGAGGGGAGGGATAAATCAGGAGATATAGGGATTGACATATACACACTACTATATATAAAATAGATAACAAATAAGAACCTACCGTAGAGCACAGGGAACTCTACTCAATACTCTGCAATGACCTATATGGGAAAAGAATCTTAAAAAGTGGATATATGTATATGTATAACTGATTCACTTTACTGTACAGCAGAAACTAATAACACAACATTGTAAATCAACTATACTCCAATAAAAATTTTTAAAAAATTAAAAAATAAAGTCTTTGTGTGTAGGTGAGGGCAGAGGGAGAACCTGATGCTTAAGGGAGCAAAACAATTTAGAGTGGAGAGTAGCAGAGATGAGCAACAGGGTTACTTCCAGGCCATATAAAGGTGAAGGTTCAGGCTGCAGTTTTGCCCCATCACCTTTAATAAGCATGGAGCCAAGTGAACAAAAAGACATCTCAAAGGTTTAAAGAGCAAAAGGAATCTTTCAAAAATGTATTCCTTGTTTATAAAAGTGTCAAAAACTCTTCCCCTTGTTACCTAAAAGTATAAGGTAGCTGTAAAACCAAAAATAAATGTCTACAGAACGGGAGCAGAATATTTTACCCCTAAGGAAAATAATTATCCAGTTTGTTAAAGAGCTAACATTGCCCCTGGTGGTTGGGCTGAGACGCTAAGAGTGAACGGCCGTAATGAGGGCCTTTCTACGGAGCTGGCCTGTACAACTTTCCGCTTTGATGGAAATGTTCTTTATCTGCTCTGACCGCATGCTAGTCACTGGCCACCATGGCAGCCGAGCAACTGAAAGGTGCCTAATACAATCGAGGAACTAGAGGAAACTCAGGCTTAGAAAATTAAAACAGCTCAGCCAAGATCACAAGCTTAACTAATGGTGGAGTCAGCTTAACCCCACCCCTGTCTGACTCACCACCAATGGGCTCTTAAGCACTAAACACTAAAATGCGCCTGCGCTTGAGCCCTTCAACCCCTGGGCCAAGAATTCACTTCCCAGGGGCCTCAGGGCTACAGCGGGTCCAGGACAGTCGGAGCCCCAGGCCAGCACCCTCCAGGCTGGTGGCCTCTGTCCAGAAGCAGCACTGTCTTTCCACCCTTGTGAGGCCTACACGTATCATCTCTCTTCCTTGTGTGCAATGAGGCAAACGTGGGGAGTACTGAACAAACACGGAAAGTATTTTTCTGGGAAAAGCCACATGGGCCTATGCCCCAAATTAGCAAGGATTCCAGAACACCCATGAATAGCACTGGAGGCTGGGACATTTTCTCATGTGTCGCGAGATTTTCAAATCTTGTTTGTAGTAAAAGTATTTACTGAGCACCTGTTCAATAGCAGGGGCAATGTCTGATCCACTGATGTTCTGGAGGAGCATTCAACGCTTCCACCAGTGAGGAAGATATACCCAAAGTATTACCTCATAGCTCGTATATAAGAGGAGAACTGGACGGTGGAGCTCTCGGCACCCCTGGTGGAGGCTCTAGGGAAGACTGAGGTCTCTCACTTATTTTGCAAGTGAGGAAACTACTTATCAACAGAGATGGAGTTTGTTATCGGAGGTCCCCAGGCTTGTGACAGTCTGTTGCACTGGGTCTCAGTTACTACCTCCTCAGGAAAGCTACAGTAGGCATTTGTAAAGGTCAAGATAAAAGAGCATTTTAGCCTTATTTTGTCTTTTTCCTCTTTATAAGTTATACTGTTCTTTTTGGATAATTGCTTCCTATTAAATTCATATTCTTGCGTATTTTTCCCTCATTTGTGTATGATTAGTTCTTACTGGAAAATTAATTCTGCATTTCCAATAATTTAGATAATTTGATGTCACTAATATCTGGATAAATTGATAAAGCATCAAAAAAGGCCTTCTCTACCTTCATATACTGTCATATAATGCATTCTCTTACCATCATAGGGAAATCAAAATATGACTCTTTAAATCCTTTTTGTTTTTCAAATGTTATGAGTTTAACATGGACGGTATATAAATCACAATCGAACATTTTCCTCTTACCTCATCTGATTTAGCTTGATAAAAATCAACTCCATTTATATGTATGTCTTTTAGAAATATGTCTCTGTTTTTCCCAAATGGATATGTCTTACATCCAATGCTTAAGAAAAAATTCCAGTAGCACCTCCCTGGGGAATCTGAACTAACCCCTGATTATGCTAATAGAAGCCAAGAGGTTTTCAAAGCAAAAGAACTATAATAAATTATTCATAAATAGGCCTCTCTTGATGGTTCTGGTGTTTCCGGATTTTCCAGACCATAGAGGATACTTGGTATGATATACATAAGCTGAGCTGAAGATGTACAGAGGGAGATGGGAATTGGAAGTTAATTGCAACTTTAAAGCACTGCATTTTTTCATTCAGTGTATTTGCAGGAATTGGCTGGGCAAAGGCAAGACCAGGGAGCCTGCCTGTCTGATTGGCCTCGGTGGCTGCAGGCACTTCTCAAGGGCAGGGACTTGTTTCTGACAGAGCTGTGGTCCAGTCCCCAAGGAAAATGACTCCCCAGGAAAATAAAGGATGACTCCCTTGCTTACCTGCCTCGATAAAAACCCAGACCTCCTTCCTTTCACTTGAGACTCATTAATGGATGCTCTCTTCATGGTAATAACCTAAATAAAATTATCTCCTTAGTTGTCTGGGGCACTTTGTCTTTGACACGGAATAGACTTCAATTAGTACAATATTCACGTTTAGTCCTACAATTTAAGAAAGACTGTGAAGAAACTGAGAATAACTGGATTTGAAAAAGATAAGAATGAGGTGGGTGAGAGACGCTATAAGTCCTGATGTGCCTGGAACAGTTCAGATTTATGTCAGTTGTCTCAGTATAATTATTAATAGCACCCCCTACTACTCTCAAAAGTATCCTGGTCTAAAAAGAACATACGATATCACTTATATGTGGAATCTAAAATATGACACAAATGAACTTATTTATGAAACAGAAACCGATTCACAGACATAGAGAAGAGACTTGTGGTTGCCAAGGGGGAGAGGGGCTAGTGGAGGGATGGAGTGGGAGTTCCGGACCAGCAGATGCAAACTACTATATATAGAATGGATAAACAACAAAGACCTACTGTATAGCACAGGGAACTATATTCAATATCCTGTGATAAACCATAATGAAAAGAATATAAAAAAGAATGTATACATAGGTATAACTGAATCACTTTGCTGTACAGCAGAAATTAACACATTGTAAATCAACTATACTTCAATAAAAAAGAAGTATCCTGGTCCAGACAAAGAATTAGACGGTCATCGGCTACTGGTCCTATCATAAACCCCACACCCCAGCACGGTCCTAAGCATAGAGCCAAAACACATCTACTGAAATGCAAATAGGGAGATGCCAGCAACCCTTCACCTTCACTGTGGTGTGGTGTGAGCTACAGGAAGCTGGCTCAACTGCATAGTTAAGGTATCACACGTATTAAACACTGGAAAGCAGTATAATCTCTATGGCTAGCATTTTTTTTTTCTTAATCAGACTATTTGATTAAATAGTTCTAGTTTGTCACGGATAGATCTTAGACTTGACGATTTCCTAGGGATTTCTGTAGAGACAGAAGTCCCTGAATTGTTTCAGCCCGTCCTCTGGTTGGGTGGGTACATGTGTAATAGACTACTGGCAGTGGGCCATGGGTAGATATTTATTGTGGCTAAGGAAAAATCAATTTTGAGATAGCTCTTGAAGGATGAGTCCTCAATATTTAATCAACTAGTGAAAAATACAAGAAAGGTTAAGTAACTTTCAAACAAAATAGAGTCATCTAAACGTTCTCACTTGCTTGTCTTTATAAAGGGCTATTTTTCACAAGATAATAATTTCCCTTCTAATGGAACAAAGCTTGAGACGATATCAGGAAATGTCAGGAATGTTTTGAAAGCCATGACAAATCTGGTCTAATTTCTTCATTCTGAATTTTTGACATATTATTCTATTTGTATTTAACTTCCTGTTAGCACTGATGCTGTGTTTATAACAGTCATACTAATGTATGGGTGAATGAGACCTGCAATGATAAACTATTGGCGCTTCAATCCTATCACCACTCTTCTTATTATCTCTTTGCTTATCCCATCTCTCAATCTCTACCAAATACGGGTGATTCTAAAGATAACTGAGTTTACGCTATGGAGTTTCCATGAAATTATAAGAAAATACATTTGAACTGTCAATGCCCCACCATCCAGAAATAAATACCTGTATTACATTCTGCACAAATAATGTTTCCTTAATTCTTACTGTGGCAGAGATGATAATCACAGAGGGAATTTTAAAAACAGACAATTACAATCAGAACAGGAAGATGGAAGAGGAAGTCAAAAACACAGTCACAGAGTATTGATCAAAAAGGCCAGAGTAAAGCAGAGAGCAGAATGTTGGGATCTCAGGGTGGAGATCAACACCCAATTCAAGGTATATTTAATAAAAATTTAACAGGACTAACAATCTAGTAGGCATTACAGTGAATATAAAAGTAATATGAGTCTCTTGCCCTAAAACAATTTAGATTTTCTAGAGAAATATTAAATGTACATATAAAACCTTTGAATGTGTGACAGTATATGACAAAATGTCTCCTACAGTGGTATGGAATAAAAAGGAACAAACAAAAAAGCAAAAACAGAAGGAGTAGCTGTGAATTTAATTAGTAATATCTACTTGAAAAACTTTAGAAAGAACAGTTTTGGTTGTTAGTCAAATGCAGCTAATAGGATTCAGAGTGAGCACTGAATGGGCATCAGAGGGCGGGAAACAGGAGGCTGAGAAATGAGATGAGGAACAAAGCGCAGCAGCAAAGAGACAGCCAGGATAATAGGAGAAAGCACGTCACAGCCTGTTTTTATGTCAATTTTAAGGGAAACTGGTGTTTTCCTAAAAGCGTATATATTTGATGATGAAGTGCTGTGCATTTCAGTAGCAGAATAACTTCATTATATTGCTGGAAGAATTTAAGAATTGAAAATTGGAAGATAGCAGGTGGAAGCTATACATTTTGTATTAATATGGCAATATGGAGTAAGACTTATGAGCTCTGATATAATATAATCTTTTACTGAAAACAATTTTATTTTCTCAGTGATTTCACCCTGGCTTTATACTAACATCTTTATAGGGAATGTATTTTTCTGAATATAGTTTATTGTACTCAAGTGATAGCTTAGAGATAGTCATTCAAGGACTTTTGGGTCTTAAATGCAACAGTCTGATAATATTGTTAAGCAAGTTTTGAGAGATTATAAGACAACGAAAAAAGTTTTGTTTCACATAAGTTTGGACAATGACATATTTGAACATAATGGTTTTTCAAAGTCAGTATTCATTTTTAAACTATAGAGGAAGCAAGCCTTTTGCTTTTATCTCAAGTATATTTCAGGGTCTTAGGTCAAGCACTAAATTGAAATTGTAGTATGCAATATGGCTCTATTTCATAGCTCTAGGAATACTGCCAATTTGCAAAGGCTGAGTTACTTAGACTTTTTTCTTGGAAACTAGAATGCCTTCCTTCAGGACTTACTGTCCTCATAACTTTCCAAATATCACTACATTATGTAGGAGGTCTTTACTCAAAAACGCTCATATCACACAATTTCATAAATAAGGCAAAGAACTAAAGCATTGAGGTGTTGGTCAATCTGCAAAATATTGACAGGTTTTTATGCTCAGCTCTAAGAATTTTACACAAACATTATTAATCCCATCATGTCAGGTCAGTGCAAAAGCAGTGACAATGTTTCAAGTGTTAATTCAGTGAGATAGCCCTAGGACAATGAAAACAGGACAGAAAATGTTAAACATGAAAAATTGACTGAAAATGAGAGATGCTGCTGCTGCATATGTCATGACATGTTAGAAGGAATGAGCATGAAGGACAAAAACAAGCCAACAAAACTTGTGAAAAGTGTATTTTGTATCTATGCAACCCATAATGATCAGATGGTTATATTTGGCAAGTAGGTAGGTGAATTACTATATAACCTATATAAACTTAGGTTAAGGTTTTTTCAAAATAGTAAAGAGTAAAACAGAAAACTCCCATTATGGATAGCCTTCTAGAAGGCAACATCAGGATTAATGTATTCCTTGAGCTTTCTCTTGGTCCTCACACCCATTCTTCTTGTAACCTATACAACAACTTTAATGTCTTATTGTAAGATCACTTGGGGAGCTTTGTAAAAAAACTGATGCTGGTTTTCCATTCCTCCCCACCCAGAAATTCTTTCTGCAATGGTCTGGGTTGGAGTCTGCACATTAATAATCATAAGACCTTCTCAAGTGATTCTAATACGCCACCAGAGTTAACAAACATTGGTTTACAGGGAGTAAGTTTGAAGCATCTTTTATCAGACATCTAATGTATCCTTATTACATTCATTCTCAAATCCCCATTTTTACCACTTTCTGCTTCCTTTAGAATTTGGATAGGGATCCTAACAGTATTAAAATTAATTTAGTATGTCCAAAACCATTAATTCATTTATTTACTGCACACACACTTATATCTCACACCTCAGAATTTAGAAAAGGACTCCAGACACAGGTTGCTAAATCCCCACCTGTTTATTGAGTCACTTAAAAAAAAAACTGTTCACTGTTATAGTGACAATAATTTTAGGCTTCAGGGTAAGCTCAAATATAATTCCCCTTTTTCTACACTGTTCTTTATTGTATTTTTTTCCATTATAGTAATATTTAACAGATAATCATTATTTTACACTTGCTTCAAATACTGAAAACAACTTATGGGACTAATATAACCTTGATACTAATATAATTGGATAACAACACTATAAGAAAGTCACAGGCCAGAGGACTTCCGGGAAGATGGCGGAAGAGTAAGACGCGGAGATCACCTTCCTCCCCACAGATACACCAGAAATACATCTACGCGTGGAACAACTCCTACGGAGCACCTACTGAACGCTGGCAGAAGACCTCAGACCTCCCAAAAGGCAAGGAACCCCCCACATACCTGGTTAGGGCAAAAGAAAAAACTAAACAGAGACAAAAGGATAGGGACGGGTCCTGCACCAGCGGGAGAGAGCTGTGAAGGAGGAAAAGTGTCCACACACTAGGAAGCCCCTTCGCGGGTAGAGACTTCGGGAGGCGGAGTGGGGGAGCTTGGGAGCCGCGGAGGAGAGCACAGCAACAGGGGTGCGGAGGGCAAAGCGGACAGATTCCAGCGCAGAGGATCGGGCCGACCGGAACTCACCAGCCGAGAGGCTTGTCTGCTCGCCCGCCGGGGCGGGCGGGACTGGGAGCTGAGGCTCCGGCTTTTGTCTGAGCGCCGGGAGAGGACTGAGGTTGGCGGCGTGAACACAGCCTGCAGGGCGTTAGTGCACCGCGGCTAGCCGGGAGAGAGTCCGGGGAAAAGTCTGGACCTGCCGAAGAGGCAAGAGACTTTTACGTCCCTCTTTGTTTCCTGGTGCACGAGGAGAGGGGATTAAGAACGCTGCTTGAGAGAGCTCCAGGGACGGGCGCGAGCCGCGGCTAAAAGTGCGGAGCCCAGAGACAGACATGAGACGCTAAGGCCGCTGCTGCCGCCACCAGGAGGCCTGTGTGCGAACACAGGTCACTAGCCACACACCCTTCCGGGGAGCCTGTGCAGCCCGCCACTGCCAGGGTCCCGGGATCCAGGGACAACTCCCCCGGGAGAACGCACGGCGCGCCTCAGGCTGCAACGTCACGCCGGCCTCTGCCGCTGCAGGCCCGCCCCACACTCCGTGACCCTCCCTACCCCCCGGGCCTGAGTGAGCCAGAGCCTCCGAATCAGTGGCTCCTTTAACCCCGTCCTGTCTGAGCAAAGAACAGACGCCCTCCGGCGACCTACACGCACAGGCGGGGCCAAATCCAAAGCTGAGCCCCTGGGAGCTGTGAGAACAAAGAAGAGAAAGGGAAATCTCTCCCAGCAGCCTCAGAAGCAGCGGATTAAAGCTCCACAATCAACTTGATATACCCTGCACCTGTGGAATACCTGAATAGTCAACGAATCATCCCAAATTAAGGAGCCCTGTGGATGAAAGGCTCTTGGTGCTGCAGCCAGGAGTCAGTGCTGTGCCTCTGAGGTGGGAGAGCCAACTTCAGGACACTGGTCCACAAGAGGCCTCCCAGCTGCACATAATATCAAACAGCAAAAATCTCCGAGAGATCTCCATCTCAACGCCAGCACCCAGTTTCACTCAAGGACCAGCAAGCTACAGTGCTGGACATCCTATGCCAAACAACTAGCAAGACAGGAACACAACCCCACCCATTAGCAGAGAGGCTGCCCAAAATCATAATAAGTCTACAGACACCCCAAAACACACCACCAGACGTGGACCTGCCCACCAGAAAGACAAGATCCAGCCTCATCCACCAGAACACAGGCACTAGTACCCTCCACCAGGAAGCCGACACAACCCACTGAACCAACCTTAGCCACTGGGGACAGACACAAAAAACAACAGGAACTACGAACCTTCAGCCTGCAAAAAAGGAGACCACAAACACAGTAAGATAAGCAAAATGAAAAGACAGAAAAAAACACAGCAGATGAAGGAGCAAGATAAAAACCCACCAGACCTAACAAATGAAGAGGAAATAGGCAGTCTACCGGAAAAAGAATTCAGAATAATGATAGTAAGGTTGA
This sequence comes from Stenella coeruleoalba, assembly GCF_951394435.1. Lineage (NCBI taxonomy): Eukaryota > Metazoa > Chordata > Mammalia > Artiodactyla > Delphinidae > Stenella > Stenella coeruleoalba. Next base: position 83,830,084 of record NC_137158.1, read on the forward strand.
TCCGAAATCTTGGAGATAGAATGGACAATAGAATGGACAAAATGCAAGAATCAGTTAACAAGGACCTAGAAGAACTAAAGATGAAACAAGCAACGATGAACAACACAATAAATGAAATTAAAAGTACTCTAGATGGGATCAATAGCAGAATAACTGAGGCAGAAGAACGGCTAAGTGACCTGGAAGATAAAATAGTGGAAATAACTACTGCAGAGCAGAATAAAGAAAAAAGAATGAAAAGAACTGAGGACAGTCTCAGAGACCTCTGGGACAACATTAAACGCACCAACATTCGAATTATAGGGGTTCCAGAAGAAGAAGAGAAAAAGAAAGGGACTGAGAAAATATTTGAAGAGATTATAGTTGAAAACTTCCCTAATATGGGAAAGGAAATAGTTAATCAAGTCCAGGAAGCACAGAGTGTCCCATACAGGATAAATACAAGGAGAAATACGCCAAGACACATATTAATCAAACTGTCAAAAATTAAATACAAAGAAAACATATTAAAAGCAGCAAGGGAAAAACAACAAATAACACACAAGGGAATCCCCATAAGGTTAACAGCTGATCTTTCAGCAGAAACTCTGCAAGCCAGAAGGGAGTGGCAGGACATATTGAAAGTGTTGAAGGAGAAAAACCTGCAACCAAGATTACTCTACCCAGCAAGGATCTCATTCAGATTTGATGGAGAAATTAAAACCTTTACAGACAAGCAAAAGCTGAGAGAGTTCAGCACCACCAAACCAGCTCTACAACAACTGCTAAAGGAACTTCTCTAGGCAAGAAACACAAAAGAAGGAAAAGACCTACAATAACAAACCCAAAACAATTAAGAAAATGGGAATGGGAACACACATATCGATAATTACCTTAAATGTAAATGGACTAAATGCTCCCACCAAAAGACACAGATTGGCTGAATGGATACAAAAACAAGACCCATATATTTGCTGTCTACAAGAGACCCACTTCAGACCTAGAGACACATACAGACTGAAAGTAAGGGGATGGAAAAAGGTATTTCATGCAAATGGAAACCAAAAGAAAGCTGGAGTAGCAATTCTCATATAAGTTATATATATATATATATATATATATATATATATAGTTTGCTTGAGTGCAGTGTTTTTTGTTTTCTGTACTGAATTCATTAGCATGGGTCGGTATAAAATTTAGCATAGGTCAATATGTAATTTGTAAACTAATAAGGTCTTAAAAGTGAGGAATTAAGTCTTTTAAATTTAATTATTTATTGTAAAGAGCAGAATAGCATACATAAACAGGTGCCTAAGAAAAACTTGTATTCTAATATGGAACTCTCATGAACACCTTTTTTTTTTCTTCTAACGGTATGATAGTAGGCCATTTGATTATTTTTATGGCTTTAACTTTACAACAATGAAATATTCGTAAATTTAAAAAAAAAAAAAAAAAAGAAAGACAAAGAAAGATATTATATATTGATAAAGGGGTCAATCCATCAAGAAGATCTAACAGTTCTAAACACATACATACCTAACAACAGAATCCCAAAATATATGAAGCAAAGCTGACAGAATTGAAGGGATGAAAAGATCTAGAAGAATAGTTGGAGATTTCAATACCCCACTTTCAATAATGGGTAGAACAATTAGAAGATTAACAGGAAAATAGAGGACTTGAAAAACACCATAAACCAACTAGACCTAATAGACATATATAGAACACTCCACCCAACAACAACAGAATACACATTTTCTCAAATACACAAGAAAGAGTCTGCAGCATAGACCATATGCTAGGCCACAAAACAAGTTTCAATTAACCTAAAAGGATTAAAATCATAAAGTATTTTCTCCAAACACAGTGGAATGAAACCAGAAATAAATAAGAAAAGGGGAAATTCCCTGGCAGTCCAGTGGTTAGGACTCCGCGATTTCACTGCCAAGGGCATGGGTTCAATCCCTGGTCAGGGAACTAAGATCCCGTAAGCTGCACGTGGCCAAAAAAAGAAAAAAATACCAAAGGAAGTCTGAAAACTTCACAGATACATAGAAATAAAACACACTCTGACAAAAAAAAAAAAAAAAAAAAAAAAAAAAGAAAGTCACAGGCCAATTTCACATAAGAATACAGAGTGAAAATCCTTATGAAAGATAACCTAACTGAAAAAATGTACTTTTAAAAAAACAGAATCAAGAAGGGTTTATCCCAAGGATGCAATAATAGTTTAGCATCAGAAAATTTGTTTGTGTAGTTCGTGAAATTAATAGACTGAAGGAGAAAATGCTCGAATATGCTACCTTGAAAGATGCTGACAAAACATCTATATATATATATATTTGTGTATGTAGATAGATAGATACAGATATAGATACAGATGTATGAAGCTGATGCAAAACTAGGAAGACAAAGGAACTTCCTTAATGTGATAAAGTGTATCTATCAAAAGAAATCCTCTTGCTTTTGTAGGGAAACATCACATTTAATGAAGAAATTTTAGACCCATTTCTTTTAGTGTCAGGAACAAAATAAAAATGTTTAGTATTACTCCTACTGTTTAATGTATATTACCAAATGTCCTGGACAATACAATAAGAAAAGAATCAGAAATAAGAGGTATAAGGATTATCATGGAATAGAATCAAAAGAAAAAATGTTACTTAGAGATGACAGGCTTATCTACGTACATCCCCAGAGATCAAAGGGAACTTAACAAAAAATTGTAAAATTCCAGTAAAGAACCTTGAAGTGGATTTGATGAAATGAAGGGATATACTCTATTCAATAAGGAGAACAGTTAAAGTTGTATATACCAGTTCTTCCCAAAATAATCCATAAACTTAGTGTGTCTTTTTTTTTTTTTTGAGGGGGTAACATATAGGATTATTTTCTAGTTAGTTTCCTCAACCTTCTCACACATTAAGTATAACTTACATACTATCTAACAATACTTCACAGTTTTTACGAACGGTTATGAAACAGGAGGCAAAATGAAAGGTGCAGTAGACTTGCCAGCTGGGTGCTACTGGCTCTCCCACCAACTGGATGAGTCAGCCAGTTGCATCATTTTCCTTCCCTGAAACTCCTTTTCTTCGCTGATAAAATAAGACTAGACAATAGTAGGTATTCTTTACATTTTAAAATGCATTCCTTTTTGTAATAAGCTTAAAAGTCTAATAATGCCCACCACGTCTGCACGCTGAGTACCCCCCAACCTGCTACCACACAACTCACGTATAAGCTTTCTGACATAGTTCTTTAGGGTGATATTCTCCACATTAAGCTAGAAGATGGACTATATCTTCTAGAGAACTTCATCAGAATTTAAAAAAAAAGAGTGCTTGCATATGCTTTCTGTAATGTGACTCAAGGGTTTTTAAAAATCTTCCATAGATTTATCAAATATACCAGTTTTAATCTATTAGAGATGTACATTGAAAGTGTTTTTTTTAATTTAGTGGTACTTATAATAAGTAGTGAGTAGAACTGATGAAACAAGATTTTCAATATATATTTACAAATACACATCCCCCTCTCCCCAGAGTGTAATCACAGGGTAAAGTGATCTCTAGGTTTCTTCTGTTTCTATGATTCAATAATTATTCCTGCTGTAAAACTGACTAGCTTGCTTGTTTCTTTTGAGGTGCATCGGAACACCAAACTCATCCATCTGCTTCTCCTTTCTCCCTTCTCTCCCACTCAACAACCCAAAATGGAAGATTCCAAGCACTAAGATACCAGGGCTTATACACATTAGAAACAATTTCTTCCTGAAAGTCAGACTGTCTTTAGGGTCACTGCTAATACTAATGTGCATTTGCTGAGATCAGGGGTTGACACATTTTTCTGTAAAGGATCAGATAGTAAATGTTGTGGCTTTGTGGACCATATGTTCCCTATCAGAACTACTTGATTATTCCCCTGTAGCATGAAAGCAACCACAGACAATACATAGATGAATAAGTCTGGTTGTATTCCAATAAAACTTGATTTACAAAAACAGGTTGCGGGCTGGATTTGGTGCATGGACCCTAGTTTGCCAACCATGGGCTTAGATGTAGTTCACCCACTGAACAGGTGTGTCCTATTCTGAAAGGAGGCTTCATGTGAGCATGAACAAGTCTCTCTCTACTTATTTCAAACGAATAAGATATTTTTTCAAATGGCACACATTTTCAATTGACATGGAGTGTGTGTGCATACGTACACACTGACTTACCTCAATTCGATTTTAACATTTTTAGACACAGGTCACATAAGCAGAATATCAGCTCAAAGCAGTTCTAACAGACTCAGTTTGAAAAATAACAACACAGGCGTTGTGTTACTAATACTGCCACTTCTACACTTTCTCCCATCAGGTTCATTAACAGTAGTCCAAGTGTGACTTCAGGTAATGATCACTTCAAGTGAACTCAAGTCTATTGCCAAAGTGTGAAGTTATAAAGGAGAAAATACAACTTCATGGAGAAGCAAATCATTCATGACCTTAACATTGATTAAGTGTTAAATGTCTACCAGGTATCAGTTAGGCAAGTTTTGTTGTAGCATCCAATTATCAGGTTGGCAAAAAGCCACTCAGTAGACAGCATGTAACAAACGGCCAAGGATCTTAAATTCATGAATTGAGTTTAAAAAACATATTTACCATCACTCCTTCTCATGCATAAGTTGCTCTACAGTAATATATAAAGCAGGCGCTGATAATGGGACAAAAGAACTACAGGGTTGTCATTACTGAAGATACTTGATAAAGTAGTTGAGTCCTTTTGAAAATCTTCTATCACTTAGAAAATATTAACTGCAAAATATTTCTGGTTGTCCATACACTGGCTATTAGGTTACAGAATAGAAATATGATTCTTTTTAATTTTTTACACTAATTCTATATTTGTAGGTAGAAAATCAGATAGTACTCATCTT